>NW_024466307.1:17425000-18787500 GCF_017591425.1 Ochotona curzoniae
TAGAGGCTTAAGAACACTGTTAGCTTTATTTAAAGTATAGGAAAGCCACTGGAATGTACCCAGGACTTTCTGATTTAAGGATTGGGTTGTTTTTCTCCTCTCTTTACCAGCTGCCTTCCAACAAGGAAGTCATTTATGGAACCAAAGACTACACCTGCAACGTGTTTGGTTGGCGATTGGCCTTAAGCTCATAGAGACAACCTAGTTAAGTTTCCCCAGATCTATCTAACGATTTACACATTTTCCCTTTTCTTGTCTCCAGGTCTCCTATTAGAATGAAGCTCTGTGGGCTTAGGTTTGTCGGTAGTCACGGGGATCATTGGTAGTCATGAACTGGCTGCCACGGTGCACTAAGGCACAGCTGCCAAGTGCGTTCCATGCCCTTTGCTCCTTAAGAACTGCAACGTGCCATCTGCAGTGCCCATGCTGCTCCCACTCTGTGCTGGAGCAGGGCCCTTGAGAGCCAGACTTGAGGGTGTCACTGTGGCAGCCATGGGTGTTTGGTGGCAGGGATGTGGGTAGAAAGTGGCCCGGTCTCAGCCTTCACTGCAGACTTCCGTCATGGCTCTGAGCTGGGGAGCACCTGTGGGAGTACCTGTGAGTTTCCTCCAGGTAAAAGCTGTGTCCAGCGATGCCGTCCACTCTGCCCTCCACCCTCCTGCAGCACAGGGAAGGGCAGCTTTTCCCATGTTCTTTAACAGAGAGCTAGACATGGAGTGCTGTGCCTGTAATGGCTAAGCTGTGCATTAACTGCCTGCCCCTCAGTCTGCACACAGGTAGCCTCAAGGCAGGAGGGCTCCCAGGCCTGGCAGCATCCCACGACAGACCCTGGAGGGCACCAATGCAGTGTCAGATACTCTAGGACATTCCCAGCATTGGTGCAACAAGGAGGCTCGCTCACTCACTCTCAATTCTTTTTTTGAAAGGAAGAGTTAGAGTGAGAGAGAGCTTCCGTCTGCTGGTTTACTCCCTGAATGGCTGCATTAGGCAATGCTGGGCCATACTGAAGCCAGTGGTTTCGTCCAGGTCTCCCACACAGGTGCTAGGGCCTGAGCATGTGGGCCATGTGCTGCTGCTTCTCCCAGGACATATGAAGGGTGCAGCTGAGACTTGAACCCAGAGCCCATATCCGATGCCGGTACTGTAAGCAGTGTGCTGAGCCTGAGGCTGCCATGCAGCCACATTTTTCTCCATGACATCTTTGCTTCTGAGTGGGGGATGGGGGGGAATGGAAGATGGGGTGGGGCAGCGGGAGGAACTGAGGCTGTTGCTCCTAGCTCAGAGCAGAAGCTTTCGAAATAAAATGGCATTCAACTCCACTCCGCGGCATGAGACAGAAATTCCGCTCTCGGGGGTGACAGTCCCAGACAGAGAAATTTCCTTATGCAGAAACTCCCCACCCCCACCCCATGGTTATTTTTGGTATCTGACTGAAGATCAGAAACCAAATTACATTTTCAAACCCACCATTGGTTTATTGACATCGGCTTGTTAATCAAGCCAGACTTTTTCCTTTCTTGATCAATACGTCTGTGGCCTGCCTGCTAATAGACAGTTATCCAATTACCTGCTCTCTGATCACAGCCGCACAGGCTTGGTAATGCAGCTTGTTCCATCGATTCAGGTAACAGCTAAATTGGCACCCAGTCCTCCAGCAGCACATCTTATCTGATCCTCATTTGATTAAAGCTCAGTGCCAGCTGTGTAGCTCCCCCCCCCCTTTTTTTTTTTTCTGCAGTGTCCTCTGAATGTACTCGGAGCACAGCTTGCCACAAGCCCAGTGCCGGGAGGAGTCAGTCACTTCCCGAAGCTTGCCACGGAGTACGTGTCGTGGAGATGCCTCATTCCTGTTTCTTACCTCCTTGAGATAAATTTCTAGAAACATAAACCCTGGGCCACAGAAATGTTCTCTTAACACATCTGATGAATCTATTAGTTACAGAACAAAATAGATACAAATAGCAGGAAAATGCAGCTATTGTGGAAAATAAAGCAACACTCCCTCTAAATTCATTGATGAGGGTAAACAGCCTGGGCCGGTGATGACCTTGTAGGAAGCTTAAAAACAATATTCCTTATGTCCTTCAGCACTTACCTTGTTAGTATTTGTCTAACAAGTGTCTCATTTTGTTAAAAAAAAATTAATTAATTAAAATGTAGCTGAAGACTGAAACTCAATCACAAGAAACAATCGCTTAAGCGATCCTTGGGAATTAAATAATTGAGCTAAAAAATTTTCTAATTAGCAAGGAGGGAGGCTGTTATCCATGTCACTGGTTTTCACCTCAGACTTGCAAAAAAAAGAAAATGGAGTTTAATGCATATGCAGCAACAAGTGTGAAATCATAAACAGAAAATACAAATGTTTAATATTTTAAAATGTGTACATTGTATGTGATATCAATGCAACTGTTTATAAATTAGCTACATTATGCATGGGTGGCAGAGGGGAACATTGTTTCTGCCAAGGGCCAATTAGATATTTATAATATCATCCATGGACCACATAGAGTCATCATCTTAATTATGGGACCAGTGCTATGGCAGAGCAGACTAAGCCTTCACCTGTGATACCAGCATCAAATGTGGGTGCTGGTTGATGTCCTAACAGCTCTACTTCCAGGTCAGCTTCCTGCTAATGGGCTAACAAGGCTGGAAGGATAGAGCAAGTGCTTGGGCCCCTGAACGCATGTGGGAGACACTGAAGAAGTGCTTGGTTCCTGACTTCAGATCAGTCCAACTCTGGCCATTGCAGCCATTTAGAGTGAACTACTGGATGGAAGAGTCTCTCCTTCTCTTTTTCTCCCTTTCTCTCTTTCTCTCACTGTAACTCTTCCTCCCAAATAAAAATAAATATTTTTTAAACTATCCTGCTACAAATTTAGTGTCTTTTGCATGATGCCAGGCAAGGTCATGGCAGGGATAGACCAATGCTGGGAGATGTGAGGCTCTCCTGTGGCAGTACTTCCTGGGTCGTGCAGAAATGATCCTGGCTGACAGTCACACTGCACTGGGGACAGTGACCTGGGGACAGCCACCATGGGTTTCTAGAGCTCCTCACAATAGGAGCAGAAATAGAAAAATATTAGGATCCAGGGCCCACACTTTTCTGACTCTATGTCAGATACCAAAACACAACCCTGTCTTGCTGGGTTTATCAGGATGCAGAAATCTGTAATTTCACAGCTCATTCCTGCATGGTGTGTGCAACGAAGCACCAGGTACCACTCAGATGTTCCAGAGGGGGCTCCACAAACCTAATTCTCTTAAGAAAAAAAGACTTGCAGTGATAGCTAACTTAGAGAACACCCAGGTGTACCTCCTTATGTAATCTCAACATCCCACTAAAGTTAGTGGTAATAGCATCCCTGCCTGACAGGTGAAATAAAGAAGTACAGAAAGGTTGGAGATTAATGGATGCCCCACACTTGGGAACTGCTTACACTGGGAATCGGATCCCGGGTAGCTAGAGCCAAACCATCCTTTTGACTCCCTGGAATATCCAGCAAGATCACTTTGGGGTGGAGGAGACAGAGGGAGACAAACACACATACACACATACATACATATATATACACATATATGTGTGTATAAACCATATATATATATTAACTTTTAAAATGAGGACTCTGTTTAAGTATAATCAAATTTGATTACTGACTTTTTGTCAATGTCAATCATGGACCCCATGTCCTACACCAAGCAAACACTGATTCTACCACTTCAGTCTTGCCTTGTCTAGGATTTCTTGTAAATGAACTTGTAAGGATGTAGTTCATTATGCTTAATTTTTCAGGTTGCATAATGTGTTTCAGACATATTTTGTCATTACATGGACTAATGTGTTACACCTTTGAAGAGCTGAGCAGTTCCCTGTATTAAGGCTATAGTTTATTCTGGAATTTTTGTCTCCCATTTGATATCATTACTATTCCTTCTACTTGGGCTCCTAAGAATAATGCTTTATGGAATATTCTCTAATATTTATTTGCCTGGATGTTTGCATTTTCTTCTCTTGAGCAATTGCCTAGGGGTAGACTTGTTAGTGAATTCAATTCATTTAGACTTACTGGGATGTGTAGTTTAATTAGTTCATATCACTGGTGTAGGAGAATTCATTCCTGCCAACATTTGCCATTGTCAGTCTTTTTAACTTCAGCCATTCCAATAGGGGTGCAAAACCATTCCATTATAACTTTATTTTCCAACTATTAATGGTATGGTTACCAACTTGTAGAAGACACTTCCCATTTGTGTATTTGGTTTGGTGCCTATAGAAATCTTTGATCATTTTTAAATAGTGGATGATCTTTTTGGTGAGTTTTCTAAGGGACAGAATATCTCTTAGTCCTCACCAATGTCTGTCTGCTCTGTCCCCCAGTATTGCCCTCACAGACCCACTTTCTGTATATCATGGTTTGTTTTGTTGGATAGTTGGTTGCCATAATGTGTGCTGTCTGGTAAGATCTTTGTCTATTGTTCCTAGAAGCAGATTTTTTCTTTTTTTTGTAAACAACACCAGGGAGACTAGCTTTCAGGAATCTGCAACACATCATTATCAAACTGCTAACAAAAGATAAACAGAAAATCTTGAAAACAGAAAAAAAAATAGCAACTTTGCATGGAGGCACAATGGTCCAATTAGCTGATTTCTTATCAAGAATCAGAGCAACCAGTACAGAAAAGGAACAAATCTTTAGATGCTGAAACAAAATTCAAATCCAAACTGTGAGCCTGTCCTTCCACCGCCAGGAGATTTTGAAACCCGAGCTTGTCCCGGTTGTTCGTGTTTTTGGTGAATTTTTGGCAATGCTTGTTGCTTTTCATCGCAAAGCTCTTTTATTTCTTTGGTTAAATTTATTTCTAAGTGTTTGATTTTTTTTTTTTGCATGTCTATTTTGAATGAGATCTCTTTATTGAGTTCTTCTTTCATTGAGTTCATCCTTAGCATATAAAAAGCTACTGTGTTTTTTTGTATGTATACTTTGTAATCTACCATGTTACAAATTTATCAGTTTCAACAGATTTTGGTAGTATGTTTGGGATGTTTCCACATAGAACATTATGCCAACTGTAAACATGGCTATTTTACTTCTTTTATTCCAACTTTGTAATCCTTTATTTCTTTCTCCTCCATAGTTTTTCTTGCTAAAAGTTCCAGTACTGTATTAAATAAGGACAATCAGAGCAGGCATCCTTGTCTTGTTCCATATCTAAGAGAAAATGCTTTCAGCTTTTCCCCATTCAATATGGCACAGGCATGACACAGTATGGCACAGGCATGACATAGGCATGACATAGTATGACACATTTGTCATGTACAGCATTTGTACTTCTGAGGTGTGGTCCTCTGTACCTAATTTGTGGAAGGTTTTTACCATGAAATGGTGTGAATCTTACCAAATGCTTTCTCGTTGCTTGTTATGGTTCTGTTTAGATCATATCTTCTTGATTTAATTTTGATTATATTTACTCAAGAATTTATTCATTTTGAAAAAGTTTTATCAGTTTATTAGCATATAGTTTATCATAATGGTTTCTTATGACCCTTTGTATTTGTATTCAGTGGTATCAGTTATAATGCTTCCTCTTTAAATTAAAATCATATTTATTTGAGTTTTTCTCTTTTATTAGTCTGGCTTGAGGTTTATCTATTTTTATTATCTTCTCAAAAATTAGCTTTCTGCTTTATTGATCTTTTATATTATTTTTACTTTCAATTATACTTATTTCTGCATTATTTTTTACTATATGTCCTGCTCATTTTGGATTTGGTTCATTCTTATTTTTCTAAGCATTGAGATAAATCATTAATACATGACATTAATATGAGACATTTCTCATTTTTAAATGCAAGCACTTAATTCTATAAACTTCTCTTCTCATACTGCTTTTGCTATTTCCCACAGGTTTTTATATGTTGTGCTTTCATTTTAATGTATTTCAAGAAAGTTTTTATTCCCTTTTTAATTGCTTTCATGACCCGTTGATCATTCAGTAGCACATCATTTACTTTCTAAATAGCAATCAGTATTCTGCTATCATTCCTCTTGTTGATTTCTAGTGTTACTCCTTCACAGTCTGTGAAGATCCATGTTACAATTTCTGTCTTTCTAAATTTACCGAGACCCGACTTGTCACCTAGGATATGATCTATCCTAGGAGATGTTTCACGTGCCGAGGAGAAGAATGTGTATCCGGAGCTGTTGGATGAAATGTCCTATAAATGCCTGTTAGGTCCATTTGCTCAATAGTATGTTTCAACTTTGATGTGTCTTTATTGATTTTATGTCTGGATGATTGGTCCATTGAGACTGAAGTGTTGAAGTCACCACTGTTCTTATATTGGAGTCTATCTCTGCCTTTAGATCTAACAGTGTTTGCTATATCCATCTGGAAGTTCTTACGTTGTGCTTGCTTGTGTTGATGATTGTTATGGCTTCTGGCTGAGTTATATTTTTATAAAAATAAAATGTTTGTCATTCTCACATTTTAGAGTTTTTTTAAAAGGCCTTATTTATCTAATATCAAAAAAAAAAATCCTGGTCATTCTTAGTTTCCGTTTGCCTGGTATATCATTTTCTAGCCATTTACTTTCATTCCATATGGAGCTTTGTGTGGTGAGTTGCTTGCAGGCAGATTAAGTTGGGTCTTTGATTTTTACTCATTCAGCCAACCTTAGTCTTTTCATTAGAGAATTTAATCCACTTACCTTCAATATTAGCACTGTTACATTAACAACAAGCACCTGTCATTTTGTTGATTGCTACTGATTGTATCTGCTCCATTAGTGAACCTGTGGTGGTCTGTTTTTAGGAAATGTGGTAAACTGAATTTTCATTGTGTTTACTTCCAGCCACAGGGAATTTAGTGTCAGCCTCTGAGGACTGTGACAACAGGGCCTCGTTCTGGATATTACAAGGATGCCTGCCCTCTGTCCTACTAGTTATCTTAAGTGAGGCCTGGATTAGTGGCACCAAGCACTGTGACTCTAGGACTGTGTGATGTTGGTGGCCCTCTCTCAGGTCCTGCTGGGAGAATCCAACAACACCAACAGACCTAGGCCTAAAGTGAGGGGATATGAACTGATCCCTGCTCCAGCCCTACTGGACGAATATAAAGTGTACAGAAGATTTGCCTCTGATGAGCAGGAATCCAGAAAGGTGGCATGCAGGTGTGTACTTCACTACATCCATTGGGTAGATCCCAGTGGGACTGGGAAATGGGGAGTTAGTTGTTAAAAACCTTGTGATGCAGGGTACGATAGGGTTATTCCCCAGATCCGTGGAGGTACATGTTTTTATGGGCTTCTACTGGGGCTAATCCCTAGATGTTGAGGAGAATCCTCCTGGCTCATGTAGAATGATTGTCCAGAGATGTGGGGCTCACACCCCGAAATTCCCACAGTTGCAGAGTGCAGGGAATCCGGGATGTGCCCCACAAGTTTTTATGACTCTGAATGATTCTGATGGAAGAGGAACAGAGGCCCACTGAGTAACTTTTCGCTGCAATATCATCTTTTCAACACTGAACATGTCATGTAAGACAGAAAATCAAAAAGAGCTAATCAGATTGAAGCTACATCCAAAGGCAGTTGATTGCACCTTCATGCCATTACTCAGTGAACATTTTCCAAGGTAAATCATTTGTTAAGTCACAAAACAAGTCTCAAAAGTAAGCTCAATAATGGAACTGGAATTAAAACAAGAGGGATTTTGGGAAATCAACAAATAGGTGGAAATTAAGCAACATTCTTAAGGGAAACAAATATATTCCGAGATGAATGGATAGAGAAACGCAGCATATAAAAACTTAGAGAATGCAGCAACAGCAGTTCCAAGAGGAAGTTACAGCAGTGAACACCCACATCAAACAAAGATATCAAACAAGCAATTAGTGTGACATCTCAAGAAATTAAAGAAGGAGCTAAGTACAAAACCAGTAGAAGAAACGAAATACTGACTGAATAAAAAATAAATGATGTAATGACTACAAAAAAATTCGAAATGGTCAATGAAATTGAGTTGGTTTTTTGAAAGGGTAAACAAATCAATAAACCTTTAGCTAGATAAGAAAAAAATCTGGCAGATTCAACTGAATAAGCTGGTAAATATAGAAGCAGATATTATAACTGACACCAAAGCAATACCAAGAATCAATAGACTTGTATGAGCAAACATTCACAAATAAATTGAATAATCTAAAATTAATGGGTAGATTCCTACACACATAAAACCTCCAAAACTGGATCGTGAACAAACAAGATGTAACAGTGAAATTAAATTAGCAATAAAATGTTTCCCATTAAAGAAAAACCCAGAAATAGCTATGCTGCTGGTTTTCTATCAAATACTTAGAGAAGAAGGAATATCAATCCTCAAACTCTTCCAAAATGCTCAAAAAGAGGGATACATCCAAACTTAACTTTATGATGGCAGCATTACCCTGTTATTAAAATCAGAGAAGACCACTGGATGAAGATAAAACTGCCCTTCCATACCTTGGGTGAACATAAATGCCTTTGCATTTCAACCACACTGAATTCAATATATTGAAGGAATTATTCACTACAACCAAATAGAGTTTGTCAGACAGAGATAAGGATGGTACAACACATGCCAGTCTGTAAATCTGATGCCCACAGCTGCAGAACGAAAGACAAACATCTCATAGGATGAAAGAAAAGAATCCAACACAATTAAATTTGATTTCCTGATAAAATCTCCCCTCAAGTTTGATGTAAAAGGAACATATCTCAACACAATGAAGGTCATAAGTGATAAATCCACCAGCTCGCATCATACTTGACAGTGAAAAATTGAAAACTTTTAATCTACAATCAGGAATAACATAGATGCCCATTTTACTGCTTTTATTAAATACAGTGTTATTCTACATTGTCCTAGCCAAAGAAATGGGGAAAGAAGAAATAAAAGGCATTCAAACTGAAATGGAAGAAAATCAAATGGCCTTTGTTTGTCAATGGCCACTTGATTAATGCCTTGCCTATATAATGGCAGTGATGCTCTGGTCACTTCCACATGAGCTTTGGTTTAATTCCTGGCTGCTCCACTTCCAATTCAGCACCCTTGTTATGGCCTGGGAAAACAGTGATGTCCCAAATACTTGGGGTTCTGGTAGCCACGTAGGAAAGTGCCAAGAAACGCAATGCCTGGGACAGCCACATGCATGCCTGCACCTAAGCTGTTTTTGGTTTTTTTTGTTGTTGTTATTGATGTTCTGTTTTGTTTTGAATTGATTCCACTCAATTCTCCCAAATTGCCTTCCTTTTCAGAAAATTGTGTTGCTATTTCCATGGGACCTTTTCTCTTTTTACCATTTTCCTGATACTTACCCCCAACCCCTGAAAACTCTGGTCTTTTTCTGTTCTTACAAGTTACATTTTTCAGGATGCCATACCAAGAGAGACATACACTGTGCAACACTTTGTACCCAGATTCACCATTGCTTCTATCACTGTTGTATCCCTTTTTTTTTTCCTGAGTGGTATTCCATTGCTTCAGAATTTGTCCATTTACAGTTGATGAGTCTGTTGATTCTTTAGTTGGGGAAGATGGTAAGAACATTTGGTTGTCCAATTTGAAGGAGATGGTGAGCTGTCTACTTATTTCTCTTGGTGATATCTAGGGGTGAGATTGCTGAATCATATAACAAGTGGAAAGTGTATAAGAATTTGCTAATTGGTTTCCAAAATGTCTGTGCCACTTTGTATTTCCAGCAACAGTGTAAGAGAATGTTGATTGCCTTAGATCTTTGCCAGCATGTGGCTTATTACTCATGTAAAAAAAAAAATGCAGCCAGATTGTTGAGTATACAGAGATACCTTACTGTTGGCATAAATTTACATTTCCTTCTTAATAATTTTACTGAGCTTATTAGCTATCCAAATGTCTTGTGGAATACATGTTAAAATTATTATATCTTTTTCACATGGCCATTGATTTTGTTCTTGGGCTGTCTCAGCTTTCTTTTGACTCTCTCCAGGGATCAATGTTCAAACAGTAACTTCCGGCAAAAGGCGAAGAGTGGATCCATTGGTTTTTGAAAGTGGGGGTGTCATGGCACAGCACAAAGCTCATATGCTTCTACTTTTTCTGATCTGGTGGGGTCCTGACTTATGGGAAAGTTTACCACCCCCCAGGACACCTGTCCCCAGGGCAGGACCTCTGGAGTCTGCTGCCAAGCTCCCTAGTGGTGACCTCGTACCCACTGGACCTTGGCAGTAGCCAACTTCAGTGGTCTTGGAAGCTTTTAGCTGGTCCTTATCCTCCTACCAGGCACTGACTGGTAAGTTTGCATATTTGAGTTTTAATTCTGAATATATGGCTTTTATAATTTTTGATTATCTTGTTTATGTGTAAGATAGAGTGACAGGGAGAGGGGCAGAGAGAGAGAGAGAGAGAAAGGAAACGTCTTCCCTCCAATCCTCAAATTGCCCAGTGGTCACAGCTGGGACAAACAATACAATACTGGGATACTGGAGTTCTATCTGGGTCTTCCATGTAGGTAACAGGGACCCAAGCACTGGGTCACTTGCTGCCTTCCTAGGTGTTGCCTGCCTCACTGAACCACAATGCTGGCTCCTGAATACCCAACTAGACTGCTCATTCTATGCCTTGTTCTGAACTAGCCAGAGCTCGTGTTCTAAACACAGTCATGCTAACAAGCCTGGCGGATGTAGGTGTAAGATTAAATGATGTCCAAAGGCAAAGAACCCACTGAATCATTGGTTTTACTGCACATCTTTTCCAGTGTTTTATCATCAAAAAAAAACCAATATGTTTGTCACAGAACTTCTCAAGAAAGTTAATGAAAAGTGCCTATTACAGAAAAAAATGATTTGGGCCCAGCTCAGTGGCTCAACTGGTTAATCCACCCGTTGCAAGTGCCAGGATCCATGTGGGTGCTGGTTCATGTCCAAGCTGCTCCATTTCCTATCCAGCTCCTTGCTTGTGGCCTGGAAAACAGTCGAGGATGGATGGCCAAAGCCTTGGGATCCTACACGCATGTGGGAGACCTGGAAGAGGCTCCTGGCTTCAGATTGGCACAGCTTCAGCCATTGCGGCTACTTGGGGGAGTGAACCATCAGATGGAAGATCTTCCTCTCTGTCTCTCCTCCTCTCTGTATATCTGATTTTACAATAAAAAAATAAATGAATCTTTAAAAAATGGATTTTAAAAAGTATAAAGAAGAAAACTACTCATGATGTCACAACTTTTTGGACCAAAGCGAGCTTATCTTTCAGTTTTGTTTTCCATGAATGTTTTGATGTCCTCATTTCAGTATCCTGAAATACTCATTCATAATGATGCCCTTGTCCTGTATCTAAATCCCACTGACATTTCAAGCCTGCATGAATCTTGCTTTCTCTATAAATCTCCCTGGTCTCCATCCACCCCCTGACTCGCCCACAGGGGCACTTGCTCCCTCTCTGGTCTTCAGGAATGCACTGTCTCTCCCCACTCTCTTCTCAGCAATCTTTACAAAACACAAATTATTTCTTATTATCTGTCAACAGCTCTAATAGTTAGGAACTTGGGCACCCTGTGAATCCTTTTTATTAAAATAAAATGTCCCACCAGTTTACTGGCAAACTCCTTAGGAGAAGACAATGTTTACTGCAATTACCACACAGTGTGCTGCATGTAGTAAATGCTCAATAATTTTGCATGTTTCTTCTCTCTAGTTAGATTCCTCCTATTTTTTCAAAGAGTCCTAGTGCTGAGGCTATCAGGAGAGAACCAGAAGCTGCATATGAGAGACAGGGAGAAACAGAGAGAAATGAGGAGGAAAAGTGGAGAAGTAGCTCTAACTTCTCAACCTTTTCCAGTTTCTTCAGGGTCTTCTCCACTCAGAGTCAGCTTCTAGAAGAACCCAAATCAAGCAACCAGCTTTGCATTGTTCTGCAAGTCTTTCTCCCCAAGCATAAAGCAAGCCAGTTCGAGAGCATTTCTCATGCTCTGGTAGGTGCAAGGAGTAGCAGAAGGACTGGGGCCCAGAGCTGGTGCCTGGCTCTCTTGGGATCACATCGGAGGACAATTTAAAGCTGCCTCTCACCTGAAGTGTTGTTGGTAGGGACCAGGCCTGTCTGGTATTTGCAAAATTCACAGTTGAATACATAGCGCCTCTGAGAATTTCTGTGTGGGTTTGGATCAAGATACAATGTTTGAAGCTTCTGATTCTCTGCCATGAGTGGTTAGACAGAGATAACTTTCGTATACAATGATCAGGGCAATTCATTTTTAGTCACAGGATGCACCAAGTGCTTCCATAATACTTCACCTAACAGGCTAGCATGTGGCCTCAGGAGGAAAGGGGATCATTTTGCAGGTCAGGTCAGCCTAGCATCTTCTCAGTGAAATCTGCAGTATGCATATGTTGAGCTCCAGCCCACTGGTAACAGTGGCATCGCCTTCTTTGCTGGTCCACATCATGTTGAGCACACAGAGTGATACGACTCAGCCTCGACGTTCTTGGTGGATAGGAGAGCATGGTGCTCTCTTAAGCATCACAGGTGCTTCCCTGAGCTTCAGTGGATGGAAATCAATGCCTAGGAGAACACGTAGTGTCTTTAGAAAGAGGCCCATTTTATACAAATGACAGAATTCAGCCTGAAGTCAACCTGAATGCATCCATTCTGTCCGTGGTTGTTAACCCCAATGGCAGCTTCCTAGGAGGACTTGGAGGTGCTGGGTCCACACTGCAGTGAAAGTCATGGGGACATGCCGCTAAACATCCGCACCAGGCAGCAGGATCTGCTACATTGTCTCTAGGCAGCTGTTGACAACATTCAGTCCACTGTGCCCGGGGACTCGTACATCTTCTGGCTTCACCTCGGTGTCTCTCATCATGGTCAAGTTGTGCTGGCCTTCATATGAGGATCAGGATGTTCTCGCTTGTGCCTTTCGTACAAGATTTCTCACTCCTCTACAGGAACCCGCCCCCCTCTTGTCTCTGCACAGCCCCCTTGATTGCAGGCTGGTTGTTTGGTGCCTGAGCTGCCCTGGTGGCTGTCACCAGACAGGCAGTACATCCCTTGGTTCAAATCTTTGCAGTCACTGCAGAGCTCTCCCAAAATCACATCGAGTTCTAAGTTTAGGTTAAATTCAGTTATGCCTCTATGAATATCTTGCCTCATGATGTTGCTTGCATTTAAAACAATTAAAGGCCCAGCAAATGCAATAATGCTGCAAAGGGGGAAAAAGTTGCCAGCATAATGAAAAACAATTGGATGATTTTAACGTGGAATTGTCTTGCAAAAATAGCTCTTCATAGCATTAGTCATAGACCTTGCGGGACGTGAAAAAAATGGTGCCCACATATTAGAGCCCAGAGGGGCAACAGCTCCACCATTTAGCTTTACAGTTTTGTCATTTTTCATAGATGAAACAGTTCCAATGGCTTCTTGAATGTGATGGAGCAGCTAGCATCACTTCCTTGGGCCCTGTTGTTGCATCTCAGCAACTGGACAGAAAGCCAGGTCAAGGTCATTTAGCATCTTATCTTATATGAAGATTCTAGCCAGGCCAATACCCACAGGTATTGGTTGCCCAGACCTCTCCTTGATCATCAGTGTGGATCTCAAAAACAACTCCTTTCTATTCACATTTTTCAAATTTCTTTATTCATTTTTGTTTAATTAAAAGGCAAAGTGAATGACACAGAGAGAAAGGAAGATTTCCCCTCCTCTCGCCAACTGTCATCAAAAAATGGGACAGGACAGACTAAAGCCAGGAGGCAGGAACTGTATCCGGGTCTCTCATGTAGGTGGCAGGTGCCCAAATATTTGAGCAATTAAACAGGAAACTGAATTGAAGTCAGAGGTGGGATTCATGCTTAGGTACACCAATGTGGGCATCCCAGCAGGGGTCCAGCCCATGCAACAATGCCTCCCCTTCCATCCCCATGTAAACATGCCCACAATTCTGTCTCAGAACGGCACTCCTTGCCTTCCTTTCTCCTTGGATGTTTTTATACCTGTTGGCTTCACTCCCCACCTCTCACTGGTTCCTCCACTGGAAGACAGCCTTCGGAGCCACTGCATGGAAGTGGCTATTTCCCAGACCACAAAGAGCCTCCTCACCTGGGAATCCAATGGACACCTGTTGGTCAAAGAACCCAAACCTCTTAGCAGCCTTTGGTGGTTTGGATGCCTGCGGCCAGACAGCAGCTGTCAGGCGGAGGCAGTTCCAACACTTTCAGGGAGTTTACGGGGGCTAGGAGAGGGGTTGAAGACAAGGTGTGAGAGTGTGAATTCAGAGGCGTGGGATTTGCATCCACCCCCTGCTGGATTAGCCCATGCTAATACTGGAAGTGCATCCTATGCCAGAGCTTGCAGGAGGAAGAGGATAATACCAACACTCCACGTGTGAGGCAAGGCACTGGGTGTGAGTGGCAAGGCAGTGGGTGTGTACAAACAGGCATGTCAATGATTCTGAGTGTAGCTGTCCCAGCTGCTGAAGGAAGGACCAAGAAGAGTCCATGGGTGTGTTAGACCTGCACAGCGCTGGTGGGCACAGGACATGAGAAGGTAAGACCGAGTGTCCAGAGGTCCAGGGGCTGCCCCCTCAGCCCTCAGCCCTGCACCCTGCCCACACCACTCTTCAGGCTTTCCCAAGGCAGGTGGCAACTGGTCAGAGTTGACAGTGTTATCCTGGCCCAAGAGGACTGTCAAGTGTCTGATGCCCCATGGGCGTGTCCTGCCTCCAACTGTTCCTATAAGCTTGACAGAGTTTTTTTGTTTGTTTTTCTGATTTCACATTAAACCCAATGAGTTTCATGTTTTCAAAATCAGTCTTTAGAAGGATGTGTAATGGACATACGAGGAAAAAAAAACAAGCAAACATGCTCTGTCAGTCATATTTCCAACAGTGTCAAGAGGGAATATCCCCACCCGCTTGAGGACCGTGCTCACGAAGGCATTATCTGATGCCCTATTAATGTTCTCCTCCAAAAGCTGAAGGCAGACAGTGACAACTCTGCTGCTTTCTGTGGCTCTCATCGTAAGCCCGACTTTTTCAGCGGTTACAGAGCATGAGTTGACAAATTGCTTTGAAAATAACTCTCTGTCATTTTTCAATTTTCTAATAAAATCGGTTATTTGGCTCAACACGTACCACATGACAGATACATGATTCTTAGGAAACACCGCGCTACTATTGGATTTTTTTCCTTTTCGTGGTAGAGACTCTCGCTTTAAAAATAAATGTAGACTTTACAAATGAAAGCATAGTAAGAACATTTGTTTCACCCAAGTTGATGAAAAAAACATGTTTCAGTGAACACACCGAATGTTTCCCGGCATAGATCCCGACATTTCCCAGTTTCTCCATGGGCACCTGCCAGCCTCAGTGCGCACCACATCTTAGTGCGCCACAACCATGGCACAGATGCTGCTGTGGCGTGTAGCCACTCAGAGGTTCTGTGATCTAGCGGTGAGCTAGTACTGCACACTGAGGCTGCTTCCAGGGTCAGCACCACCAAGGACCAACCCACGTCCTCCTACATAACCCAAGGAGACCGACCAGAGTCTGGCTTAGAATGACAAAGGGATGGTACTTGGACTGGCCCGCTCGGATGTGTTTGCTCTCTCTTCTGTAACAGGTAACTCTAGTCTAAATGGGAAATTTGCTGGGTTTTTGTTTTTGCCTTTTTAGGATTTCTGCATCTTTTGATGAACTGCAGTGCATCTGATGTATTATCAGTAAGTGTCATGTTAGGTTGCAGGTGTGTGGGTGTGCTCTCCGGCCCACTCACTCCTAGATTGCATTGTTCCTCGAGTAGCTTCGCCCAGCTTCGCCCTTCCACATCTGTGTCTTTTCCTCGTGTAACTTGGGAGTGTTTGTGCTTAGAAAGCAATGCTAACACGCTGTGCTGTCTGAACACTGCTAGCAGAGAGAAGTGCCGTGTGTCTGTTGTGAAGGCTTTTAGCCCTGTTTTGACAGCCCTCCTCCTCCACAGTGTGTGGGATGCATTTTTGAGCATCTATTGGATTCAGGCTTTGAGTGCATCTATTTGCTTCTGTTGAAATTTCTGTGCACATGCAATCTTAGGTTTATTTTGCCATTATGTGTAAACACCTCTGATGAACACAACTTCTGCAGTTCAGCAGGATGCGGCTCCTGCTTCTCGGAATCGGGCGTTTTGCAGTGTGTTCGGCACCCTCCTTCGGCAGGGCTTGCACAACCGTTCCTGTGCATGGAAAAGAGCATTCAAATATGACCTGGAGAAGATGGAAATGCTGATACTGACATTCAACAAGGTGGTGGCAGATGCTGGAGACAAGGGATTAAGTACAATCACCACAGTAGAGGTGTGCGGTTCCTGACGGTGCCATCCAAACAATGAAGATGGCACCCAGGAGGTCATACAAAGGAATTTTAAGAAGTTCATGGAAACTGGAATTACAGGACTGGAGCTGTGAGTTAAACATCCACCTGCTATGTTGACATCCCATAAGGAAATAGCAAAATCAAGCCAAACTATTGGAAATAAAGGACACAATAGAGCAAATTAGGAATTCAGTGCAAAGCTTCCGTAACAGAATGAATGACACAGAAGAAAGAATCTCAGAATTGGAAGATATTTCTTGCCACAATGGGGAAACAATCAAAAAGCAGGAAGCAGAGCTGGGTTGAGTTAAAAAAAAAAAAAAGTATTCAAGAATTGAAAGAGGGCCTGGCTCGATAGCCTAGCAGCTACAGTCCTTGCCTTGAACACACCAGGATCCCTAATGGGTGCTGGTTCTAACCTCAGCAGCCCTGCTTCCCATCCAGATCCCTGCCTGTGGCCTGGGAAAGCAGTCGAGGATGGATGGCCCAAAGCCTTGGAACCCTGCACTCACATGGGAGACCCGGAAGAAGCTCCTGGCTCCTGGCTTCGGATTGGTTCAGCTCCAGCAGTTGCGGCCGCTTCAGGAGTGAACCATCAGATGGAAGATCTTCCTCTCTGACTCTCCTCCTCTCTGTATATCTGACTTTCCAGTAAAAACAGAAAAAAAAATCTTTAAGAAAAAAAGAATTGAAAGACACTATTAAAAGGCCAAATATGAGAGTTATGGGATTTCCAGAAGGTACAGAAAGAGAAGCTGGGCTTAAAAGTTTTTTCAATGAAATAATAAAGGAAAACTTCCCTAAGAAAGAAAGAAGGAAGGAATTGGGAAACAACGTCCAGGAGGAATGCAGAACTCCCAGCAGAGTTGACCAAAGCGTTCTTCACCATGACACATGACATCAAGTTCTCTTTGAACATAAAAAAAAGATCCTTAAATGTGAACGTGAAAAAAATCAATTGACATAGAAGAATGGCAATCAGATTCACTGCTGACATCTCACAGGAAAGTCTATAGTCTACATAGTTCAGATTCCCCAGCAAGGCTTTCCTTTGTCTTTGAAAATGAAATTTAAAAAAAAGAAGAAAAAAGCTGAAAGAATGCACCTCTTGCAGACCTGCCCTACAAATGACACTTAAAGATGTCCTCTTGACAGAGAAAAGGAATAACACCCATCAAAACCAAAGGCAAATGGGAAGACCATCCCAGTAAAATGACAACAGAAGATTATATTAAATAATGAACAATCCACTGCTAAAATGAGAGGACCAAATTACCACCTGTTCATATTAACCCAGAATGTAAGCAATCAAACGTCCTGGTTTAGTAGACTGTATTAAAAAAACAAAACCCACTTATCTGTGCCTATAGAAGACACATCTCACCAACAAAGATAAGCAGAAACTATATCTCAGAGATTTTGATGTTTTTGTTCTTAGTTTCATTTCTTCAAAATAGTTTTTTTCCTCATATTAAACTCTTCACTGATTCATAGATCATGTAGCAGCATCATTTTCTTCAAGAAGTTTTTTGATTTTTCTTTTTCATTTCTTCAGCGACACATTAGTCATTTGGTAGCAAGTTATTTAACTTCATGGCATTGTAAATTTCTGTTGTTCTTCCCGTTGTTGATTTTGTATTGTGGCTTGTCATTTAAGGAGATGGATGTATAGTAACTGTGTAATGGAGACTATCATATCCTGATGTAAGGATACAACGCAGTATGCATCTCTACTTCTAGATCAAAGATGGACTCCCACTGAAGCTGTTTGCTATATCTTGACAGTAGGATGCTGGACTCTCTGCCATTGTCCATGCACACAATGATGGACTTAAGATTGTTTATGAAGAACTATACTATAGTAATAATATGGAGGAAATCAGTGTGTGGGGGGGAGCCAGGGAAGAGCCTTTGGAGATGTAAAATGATAATAATAATAATAATTATAATTATAATTATAATTATAATAACTGGGAAGAATATTTGAAGTCCATGTATACAAAAATGTCTTCCAAAAGTTAGTGGAAAACAGGAAAAAAAATGATGTATGCATTCACAGTATGTGATTAAAGTGAACTTGCCTTTTGATTCCATTTTCCATGAAGTTGTTGAAGAGCCCTTGTGTCTCAGAACCTCTTCCATTCCAAGCATTGTCCAGAATCTGCCATGGAAAGAGCGAGAAGAGGTCTGGAGGGGCAGCTCTACTGCCCAACCTCTTGCTGCAGAGGAATGAATAAAAGAAAAAGGGAGAGTGAGTGTGTGCTTGGTTGCTGTTAGGATCCAAGTGGACCAGGCCAGAGACTGAATAGCATGCAAGCAAGTAGCCTGAGCCCAGAGCTGCCCACTCAGGGAAAAAAGGGCCTTGGAAACTGAAGTCTCCATGGCAACCACAGGGATCCACATGGGAGTGTGAACTTGAGCCAGGTTCTTCGAGTTGGCTGTGCTTCAGAAGCACTTGAAAATTTCTATGAAGACTCCTCGGTTTCCACCAGATTCACAAGTCAGAATACCCAAAGTGGAGGGTATGTCCTTTTATCATCTGCCCTACTGTGCAGCCAGCACTCCTGACACAGAATCCTAAGGTGCCCCCAACCCACTCCAAACTCTCTCCATAGAGACACAAGAGTTGCGGGCACAGTCACTGCCACAGCACTTCTGTCCTGCAAGCCTGTCTTTGTAATGAAGCGCTGCCTTGCAAGCTCTGGGCTTCCTGTGCAGTCAGCATCTCTGGAAGGGTAGGAAACGGACAACCAGCAGCCCCAGGCACAGTCACTGCCAAGTAACACTCATTTGCCAACGTCTTCTGTTTCCTGAAGTATCAACACAAGCCTGAAGCTCCTCAGCAGGAAATGTTATGTGATTATGCACTGTTAAGCCACAATGTTAGGAAAGTTTGCTTTTGTGCAGAAGGTGAGCAGCTGGTCTCTGCTCCTCCTGAGAACAGCAAAGACCAAAGAGCTTGGTTTAGACACCAAGACAAGTGCCTCATTGTTGAAGATCATCGCAGTGCAAACGCTACCTGCCCAGACTCCCCAGAATTTGCAGTGAGATCTGAGGGACCTTAGAGTAGAAGAGAGGGGTGCTCAATCCTTGAGCCCCAAATCGTAGTTCACTGTCTGTGTGTACTAGAAGGGCTGATTGTGCGAAGCAAGACCTTGAAGTTGCCAAGACAACCGAGGAGTTTCCTTTTGCTTTTCTGCCAGTCCTAGGGAGTGGGAGCATGCAGGCTATGCTCCCAGAATAGGATAAGACAATCGCTTGAACACTCTCATTCGAAACTCCTCTTTATCAGCCCAGATTCCTGGGCCCGCCTCCCCAGCCCTCCCTAGGCTTATGATTTTGAGAAGAAAGGGGAAATTTTTTTTAAAAGCCCAAGTCATTTCCTATAAAGCCAGTGTTCCGTTGAGCACTCCACTCCCTACTTCTCTGTGGGCAGTGCTTCCCTAGTGCTTTGCCTTGAACAAAGATTCTGTTATGTCTGCACTTGTTCTTGGCTTTTTGTTTCTGTACTAAGCTGAGGAGGGTTCTGCTTAAGTAGTTTCAATAGTTCTGAAATGCTGTTGATCTCACCCCTCTATGATGACGAAATCTTTCTAAGGTCCATTGGCTGACATAGTACAACTTAGAGTCTCCATTCTCCCAGATATTTGCTATCAATGCTTGGCTGGGGTAGTTGTCTAATTTGTTCTGGTCTCCTTCCTCTGCTATGGTACCACATGTCATCTGCAGGCTCAAATAGACTGTCATATCCTCCAAGTGTATCTGGGTATGCCATCCAATGCTCTGTGTAAGCCACTGAGGAGGCCCAGTTCCAACACATGCACTCCACAGTCAGACCACAAATCCTACAATTCTCCCTGTGGTTGGAGTTGGTGTTCATGAGAGCCATAGGATGGGATGGATAGGTCTTGGTACCCAATGAGCCAAGTGAGAGCTGTGTCTTGGCATGGACCAGGTGTGGTTAGGCTGTAGCACTAAACAGTAAGAGCCAGAATGGGTGTCTGCCAGGACAGGAGGTGGACTAAGTCAATCTTTGGTCAAGGACCTACCAGTGTACATGAGATCTGCCACTGGGAAGAGATCTGATAGAGGAGTTTGAGCAACTCCTTTGTCAAGACTCAGGCCCTGCAGGTAAGTGCAAGAACCAAGGCTGAGAGCAGCTCAGACCAGGCCAGGTTACAGTACCTGTCAACATATGTGTGGGTCAGGTCTGAGGGCAGATCAGGCTGGGTCAGTTCATAACATATACTGGCAGATGTGAAAACCAGGTCGGGGTGCAGGACAAGCCAGTCCATACCACAACACCAGCCAGTTCTTCTTATTTATTTTTTAAAGATGTATTTAAGGCAGATTTACAGAAAACAGAGAGAAAGGCCTTGCATCTACTGGTTCACTCCGCAAATGACCCCAACAGCCAGAGCTGAGCCAATTGAAGCCAAGAATCAGGAGCTTCTTGCAGGTCTCCCATGTGGGTGTAGGGTTTTAAAGGCTTCAGCTATCCTCCACTGCCTTCCCATGTCATGATCAGAGAGCTAGATTGGAAGTGGACCAGTTGGGACATGAACCAGTGTCCATATGGGATGCCGGTGCTGCATGCTGACAATTAGCTTGCTACTCCATGATGCTAGTTCTAATATCTCTAATTGGTTTGGGTGTGCTTCTTTGGAACTAGGGAACATAAAAGATCCCTTGCTCTCCAAATCTCTATTTTTTTAAATTTATTTATTTCAAAGAGTTATAAGAGAGAGAGGAGGAAACAAAGAGAGAGAGAGAGAGAGAGAATGAAGGAATCTTCCGTCCTCTGATTCATTTCTCAAATGACTCTGTGTGTGTGTGTGTGACTCTGTCTTTAAAATAGATAAATCTTTTTAAAAAGTAATTTATTGTTCATATGCATATGCATGGAAGACAAATGGATAAAGACAGAGACAGATCTTCCACCTGCTGGTTCACTCCCCAAATACTTAAAATCCCCACAGCTGGGCTAGGACAAAGCTGGGAACCCAGAGCTCAGCACAGGGTCACTACATGGAAGACAGGGACCCAAGGTTTCAAGACATCACCTGGGTGTGTATTAGCTGAATGTCGGAACCAGAGGCAGAACTGAGTTTGGAACTCAGCACTCTGATATGGATGGGGGTGTTCCAAACAGGATCTTAACAACTGAACCAAAAGCCTGCCCTAAGGAAGGAACTATCCAGGTAAATAAAGCTTTCTGCTTAGCAACTCCTATTGGGGATTGATTGCTTAGCAACACCCCAGGCAGATGGCCTGGTCCACCTCACTGAACATAAGATCCCTGCCTCACCACAGCAATGAACACCAAAGACTTTGTGTTCTGTGAACTGTGCCCACCCTGGAGAGGTGTCATGGGTTCAGTATCATCATAGACCACTGAATAACATCCCACCAGGAAACTGGAAGATGAGGGAGAGCAGAAACTGTGACAGGCACAAAGAAAGAAAGCCATTCTCCCTACATAGAGAAACAGGTGCCTCCTGGGTGTCCCTAGCTCCATGGTTGTCAAAAACAGGGAGCTGCAGACAAATGCTTCTTAAGTTACTGTCAGTGGAAGATGACTCCCCGGGCCCAGAGCCCATTCAGCCCTTCTGCCCCCTTGCTTTCCTGTTGATTTTCATTCATAGCATTCTCTTCCTCAGGGAGGTCCATGTTGCAAATGCAAATAGCTTTGTGCTTTTCCCTATAGAATTCCCAAGCCCCTGGACCTTCCTCAGCTTTTTCTAAGATTGTGTTTGACAGAGAACACTGTGTTTTTTGTGGCCTCCATTTGCAAAAGTGATCAGGTAGTGGTCTGGGTGCCAGGAGTGGATGGTTTGGGGACTCCATTCCACAAGTCACCTGTCCATCTGTGGGGACTGGCAACTAGCTTTGATTACTGCCAGTCTAAAAACTTGCATCCAACATTCTGCAGTTCACACTTAAAAACAGAGACAATGGAGTAAATGTCTTGTATTTCTTTTAAACCTAGAATTTCTTGTGCCACCCACCATCTAAACATGACAGACTAAATCTCTTGAAGAATTTTCAACACCTACAGCTTGGCAACCCAGAGTAGGAAAAAGCTCGTGCACAGTATATGCTTTGAAAAAAGTATTTTTAGTTTCTTTCACGAAATGACATTTTATGTTACTCTTGTTAAAAACATTCAACTGCCAGCAATGGTTCAAGTCTGCTAAATTCTGCAATGCCTGTGAACATCTTGTTCCATTCCCCAAGACAATGTGCAGCTTCATCCAAATTCTTTGTGAAAGCCATAGCAGCATGGAAAGTCACCAAGGGAAAGGGTGGAATTTGCTCGCATTGAGCAAACAAGGAGTCCAAGACCTATTTCAGAATAGAAGACACTTAGATCTGTCTGATACCAGTGGACACTGGGAGCCAGCGAAGAAATTCCAAGATCAGTAGCAGCAGAGAGTCGGCCCCTGACCTCCCATGGGGTGGAGCAGTTGCGGAAATCCATGAAGAACAAGTACAGTTGGAGTATTTCCCAAGCCCTGCCCACGCCCCCTGCCGGCCGAACCCTGTGAGGAGCCAGAAGCAAGGAGGCACCTGAGTCAGCCTCCAGGGATGTGGAGCGGGGCAGGGAAGGGTGGACAGTGAGTCCCGTGGGTGAAGACGGAAGGCATGCAGCAAACAAGGGTTGAAGGAGACGAAGGTCACCCACCGAGTGCTCTTGTCAGCTTGCATTCGCCAAGCGTGTATTGGCTAACCACTTTCTCTACATGGAGGCGCCTCGGAAACCCAGGTGAAGTGCAATAAGCAGCCCCTTCTCTCAGGGAGCTCTTAGTGGCAGGGGAGAAAGAACACACCAGGATGTGGCTGAGCTGTGAGGCAGAGCATGGCAGTGCACGGGGGATGGGGGGGGAGGTTCGGGAAGCAGGTGTCTTGAACAGACCTGAAGGGGTGTAAGGGAAGCATCCGAAATTCCAATTTGTGACTCTGTGTTTACCAGATTGGCCTTGCAATTTTACAGTGAATTCCAGAAACTCACACACGGCTTTTGATCATGTGCTCAGCATCTCAAGACTTCTGTGCAATCAGGCTGTGAAGCCTTCCGACACTACTGAGCTGGGTGTTGCTTCCCACACTTGGTGGATGAGAGTAAGCAGAGGTGCAGGAGGCAAGGGCCTCCACGTAGCGACAGGGCTGTTGGCGCTTCACTGAAAGTTCAAACCCATGGGCTTCCTAAAATCATCAAGACACAAAAGGATCCTGCTTCAGTGCCTGCCTTAGTTTGCACTGTTTTATTCTTTCTCTTAGTAATGACCTCATGTACTCTCGGAGGAAGGGCAGCTACAACTTGCCCCCTATTTTAAGAAGCTTCCTTGACATGATAAGGCAGGTTGTGGTTTGACCTGTGCTGTGTGCACCTGGGTACAGAATTTGCACCTGAGCAGTCTGTGTGTGATGCCATGTTTGCTTCCTCCTGTGCAAAGTCCTCTACCGACTTGTGTCTGTGTATGGATACAAACCTGGCGCCCTCCACCTCTGACCACCCACTATCTTCTCACTCGGTTTCTTTCTGTTCTTTGAACGTGTGGTTCTTCCCTTCCCTGGGTGATGCCTCTGTCTAGAATCTTCGCTTGTAAAGCTTCACAGATAGCTAATCAGTCTTATCAGGAATGGCAGAATTCTTTTCTGTCGATGCGTGTTAACATGTCCCACTTGACCTCCAGAGCATCACGTTGCCTTAGGTTTCCTGCACTCATCACTGTGCTGTATTTCTTGTTGGTTTATTGACTCTCTGTCCGTGTAGGGTTTCAAAACCTTTAGTGTCTTGCATACCACTAGAGAATACCATGCCTTGAATACAGCCTGCCTGCTTCCAAGTTTGCCAAATGAATGAGTGAATTTATACAGATGAACCCTGATCCAGCAAGGGGAGCAGTAATGGGATGACATACTTAGCTATCACTTAGTAGTTGGTTACCTTTCAGTATTATTTCCACTTGTATTTCAAGATGAGCAAGATGAAGCTCAGAAATGCCCAAGGGTGTGCCAGCACCCGATAAGGATGACAACATGCAGCTTTCTATGTCAAATCTGCTGTGTTTTCAAGTCCACTATTTTGGCCTGAGTGATCTATGAATGCGATTGTAAATCCCCCAATACTGTGGCTAACGTAAGACCAAAACTGGCTTCACCACAGTCACTTACACAGCACTGTGTGGCCAGTAGACATGGAGGGGGGGTATGGTGGTGATTCAGAAGCTTCCTTGGAGAGGCATGCCTGTCGGAAGCTGTGTGCCTTCAACAGAGTGAGATGACCACATTGGGGGGCACATACCAGTTACCGTTTGGCAGTCTTTACTGACTGAAGGGAAGATGGGGACCTTAGATTTGTGGGCAATAAATGGTTTCTTTGCTCCTCTGACAACTCTGTTAGAGATGGCTATCGACTTTACAAATGGAGAAACGAGGATTCTGAAAGGTCCGTCATTAGTGAACTTTGTGAAATGGTTATGCGGTTAAGAAAGTGTAAAACTTTCTCACACACACACTTACTCACACTCACTCACAGCTCTTAGTGTTCCGTGTTTAGCTGCATTTTTCCCTATTTTCATTCTTGGGATGTGATTCAACCTTGACTTCTTAGAGAGATTTTATCCATGGAGAATGGCTGACAGTATAGCTTGCCTCCTCCTCTGTGTTCTGGGCTGCCTTCCTCATCAGGATTCGAGCAACTCCTAGGATAGGACCTGGGTCTCAGGTGGGTGGACTTGAGTGTGCACGTGGGGCTTTATGGACAAGGAAGTGACTGACCACTGAGTGAACAACAGGTCATGAGTAAGCCAGTGGTTGATTACATGGCCCTGTTGGTTGGGATTCGGATGGTCCTGTTAGGCTATTGCTGTATTCCTCTCAAGAATGTTCCAGTTTGGATATGGATATGGTCATAATAGCAGCAGGCCTGTGTTACAAACCTTAAAAAGCATTGAGGCCAAAAGTATAGAGACGTTGGCTAACTAAGCAGGAGAGATGCCCCAAAATGTTCCCTTGAATGGCTTTGCCATGACAAAGTCCCACTGAGAAACTGCTCGTTATTCTTCAGATCAAATTAATAACAACTCCATTCTCCTGGGTTAATCCGTACTGTGTCTTTATTAAGGTTAATTTTATAATTGGCTCTTAACACTCCCAAGAAGTCTAGCGATATCTGGGATGGTGTTTTATGCTACAGAACTATTAATGTTTAAAACGTTGATGAAGAAAAGCACGCCTAGTCACAGCTTACTGAAACTATTAAGGCTTTTGGAAAAAAAAGTTCCATTTGTAAGAGACATTCAGTAAGTAGCCCAAACTCCTTCCATTTCATGTTGCATGCCCTTTGATTTCAATGACATTCTCATTTTTCAAAACAGAATTGAGTTATGCTGCACGTGGAATTTCAGAAAACTTCTTGCCAGTTAATCAAAGTTTATTCAATCTGTAGCACAACTGTACCCGCGGGGGTCATCATCACCACTCTATAGTTATGAATTTGACCCCCAAAATCCTAGAGGGAGATTCGTAAGATGACAATCCTCAAGGAGCTTTGATATTTGGAACCAGAAAGATGTAATTAAAGATCAACACATAAAAAGCAACGTCCACTTCTTCAAGTCAGAATTAACAAAGGACAAATCCGTCACCGAAGGACGAGGGCCAGAAGAAAACGGAACACGTTTGAAAGCTAATCCATTTAAAAACAGAAGCAGAGCCTTCCAGTCAGTGATGGCAAGATGGATAGAATTTAATGAAATTAAAAATTTACATGAGATGGTACTTCAGCATAGCCCAAACTTAACTGGGGCTTCATTAGCCCACCATGAGCACCAAGAATGACAGCTGACCAAGGCAGCAGAGGCCTGCTCCTCATCGGGCATTGTGAGGAGCTCAAAGCAGCAGCCCAGGTCCTTCTGTCCTCCCTCCTGCTGACTCTGCCAGGGTCCCAGCATGCGTTTTGAGCAGTCCTCTAACATTGCCGCCTCAACCTTAGGGAAGCCCGCGTCTGTCACAAGATGACAGTTTCGCTTTCTAAGCAAGTTGCGATGCATACGCTGTGTACTGTGCATATTCCAAACCACTCATAACTCCGAGGTCTAAAGGTCACACACATTGATGGAATGTGTGGAAATGGATGGGAAGTGGAGAACCTCTGGATGGGAAATACTTTATTAACTGTTTGTTCCACTAGATGATAGCCAGCTCTCTGTAGTCACAGGATCTGCTTTGCAAATTGAGCCAGATGTGGATAAAAGGATAAACAGGTAAAATGGCTTCCATGCTGACCACGTACAGACCCATTTTTCTTGTCATTATTCCCTAAACAGCATAATAGAAAACTATTTGCTTAGCATCTTCATCATTGTGTTGGATACATAAGTAATGCAGAGATGATTTTAAAGATATGGGAGGATGTAGGGAGGTTCTATGCAAATGCTACATCTTTCTTTAAAGAAAGACTTAATTATTTATCTGATAGTCTGAATTCCAGGAGAAGGGGAGAGAGAGAGAGAGAAATGTTTTCCATTTGCTATTTCACTTCCTAAATAGCCATAAGTTTGGGGCCCAGGGCAGGCTGAAGCCAGGAGCATGAGTGGCAGAGGTCCAAGGACTGAGGTCATCTTTGATTGCTGTTTTCCCAGACCGTTAGCAGGGAGAGGGATCAAAAGTGGAACAGCCAGGATACAAACCAGTGCAAAATGGGATGCTGGTTTCTCAGCCAGCTGCTTTACTACTATTCCGCAATGCTGGCTGCTATGCTAGCAAGCAACAGCAACGAGGCCTCAGACAATAATCTCTGTTAGCTAAGGGCCTCCTTGGACCGCAGGCTTGATTCCTAACTATAAATCTAATCTATGATATTGAGCTTACCACTAATAGTTGTGCTGAGAAAAGAGAAACTGGAAAGTGTGGGTTTGCATCTCAGTGGCCACGGGCCTCCCTGACTCCTCTTGGTTAAAGTGTGTGAAGCAGACTGCTGGCTGCGAAGGAGCAGATCCCAGCCCAGTGCAGGTGCTTTCTCGTCTTAATGAGTCTGGGGAATTTCACTGGATCTCTAGCACTGGCCATGGCCTGCTGTGAATACCTGCACATGTCCTTGAGGACAGTCCAGTGTCTTGCAGTCCAGGGACCTGGCTTCCTGGCAGCCCTGGCACCCTAACCCTCAAGGCTACATTTTTCTGTTATGTGAAAGAAATTTCTCAAGTGGGCACTATAGCATAGCTAGTTAAATCACTGCTTACAGAGCTGGCAACCCATAAGGGCTGTTTAACTTCTGATCCAGCTTCTTGCTAATGACCTGGGAAAGTGATGGGGGATGGACCAAGGGCTTGGGCCTCTGTACCTACATAGGAGACCCAGAAGAAGTTCCTGGCTTTAGACTAGCCTAGCTTTAGCCATTTCAGCCATTGAGGAGGGAACCAGCAAATGGAATTTCTCTCTCTCTCAATCTCTCTGTTGCTCTCCAAAACTCCGTTTCTCAAATAAAAAATATTAAAATAAAGATGACAAAGGCAATTTCTTCTCCCCCAAGAGAAGAAAAGGAGCCAGGACAAGTGTGCTTGTTTATCTACTCCAGTGCAAACTAGAACAAACCACTGCCATCAAGTGAGGCAGGGAGAGAGGCCAGTTGTTCAGCCACAAAGATCCTTCCGTGTGTAAGGAAAAATCAGGAACAGGAAAGAAATGTTCCCGCCCACATCTACAAGGTGCTAGCCCATCAGTAGTAACGAGCATGTAGTTAAGACTCATTACGTCAAACAGGAAACAGAAGCAGTCATGGTCTTGTCAAAACTATTCAAATGAATTTTACATAGATCACATACCAAATTCCAAGATGGATTGTTAAAGATAGGATGTAAGTAGCCAATAGGAGGTAGCTTAGCTTCCCAAGAATGAGGTGTTTGTAGTGACTTTGCTTCCTGTCTTATTTGCAGACAAGGCTACTTGCAAAGACATCACATCCTATCCTATGCAGATGGGAGACAATTTTTAAGGTGTCCTTCTCTAGGAATGATGAAGGGGTACACGTGGCCACTGCCAGTTGCTTCAACAACTGTATCAAAAGTACTGGACAGTGCATCAGTTATCTCGGGGGCACCTCCAGTGGTTTCCTGGAGGTGGTCTGGATTCCTCCATCTTCAACTCAGCATCGACCACCAACCTGGACAAAGCCACTACCAAGGCTCAGTTTTTATCAAAATTGTAACAAGCTTAAAAGGAGGTATCAGAATGCAGAAAGACCTTCTCAATATCCTCCTTCTACTTGGCTAAGAAGAAACGGTAAAAAGATCAGGTGTGGACGTGGCTAAGAATGCCTGCTCAGGTTAAGCGAAATGTGACCAGCTTCTAAGTGATGATGGTGGCAATAACAACCTAAACCAATGCAAAGAGCCATGAGCAACCAGGACATGAACAGCACTCCTGAACTCTGCTCCAGTTAGGTCACAGAACTGTGTTCTGTTCTGAGGAGATAACACAACCAAACAGCCTCAGGTCTGCCTGGAATTGATGTCTCCTAAGATTTCATACAAATCTGAAACCTGAGGGAGGAAGGACATGGAACAGGGCCACATCCACCTCATCACATGTGTGCCACTCACTCTTCTATAATGAAATCCATGCTTTGTAAGGGTGTCAAGTGACTTCATCCCGTGCTGCTTGTACGAGAAGGGTGATGCGATTACACAAGGGTGCCATTGTAATTTTAGCCTGGAGACTTCTCAACCAAGTGTTTATTCAAAACTCTAAACTTTGAGGTATCTAAACAAAATGATTAGCTTCTGTGTGATATAGACATAATTTATCAGGACCCAACTGACTCTTCTGTAATGAGGTATTTGAACTCTTTGTAAACCAGGACTTCAAACAGTAGAGAGGGTAAGAGTGAGACAGGCTGGGGGAAACCGGGCTCTGCTAACACCCCACAGGTCTGTGGCAAACAGCAGGGGCTAAGGGACACCCCTCCCAAACCTTTCCAATAACTGTTTCTGGACAGCTGCCTTCTATGTCACAGTTCAAGGACTAACCCTCTATGCTTGGCGGCCCATTTTACAGTTTAGATTTGCTGTTAGCTCTCAGTACTCAGTGGGTGGCATGGGTGACTGACCCAGATGTCAAGACATGGCCTGGGAAGGCCACACACCATCTTGGAGGAATGCCGGGGTTCCAGCTTCCCGCTATGTATACCACGGAAGGCAGCACCACACAGGAGCGACACCTGGATTGCGTCCCTAGCCCTAACACTGCTGGCCCTTGGGGAGTGAGTCGATGGATGAGTTTGTTCTTGGTTTTTGTCCCTTTGCCTCTCAAACTAAAGCAAAAACAAAATAAAAAGGCCTTCATGGGTAACATTATAGAAGTGATACGCTTGCACAATTAAATATTAGAAATGACCACTGAGTATATCCTGTTTATTGTTTATGATTTACACAGAAAATGATGGGCTGAAGTTATAGAACAATAAACCAATCATTACATTTAGACCTGGCCTTTTGAAAAACTTGCATTCCATTTTAACAACTCATATATATTTAACAGCTTATATATAAATCCAGATCACAAATAATCTTAAAGAGTTAGTGTAAACAAGAAACACAAAAGAAACACCACATGGATCTATCTTTACATTTAAATATCAGCATTCATATTACAAGAAATAAAATGTTCAAAAAATAAAATTAGGTCAAGTCACAACATAAAATAGAGAAATAAGATAAATGATATTTTATTCATATCCATACTTATTTCTAATTTACCTTCATATATTCTTAACTTTTTCTCAGGAGGATCCAGAGGAGATCATACAATACGATCTGAACTTGTCAGCCTCAGCTTATACACCAGCTCGTTATCACAAAAACCCTAGGCTCTACAATTTCTTTTTAAAAAAATGAAGCCAACTCTTATTCAACTTTTCTCCTTCACAGCAGCTGTTTACAGACAGCAGGAAGCCAAGAATGAGGGTGGGAACAGATGGAAAGCAAAAAGGACAACAGTTCTCTCCAGTTCAGCTCTCAACGCTGCTGGTTGAGTTTGGAATCAAATGGCAACAACTGGCAGATAATAACTACATCTTAACAAGCAAAGAAGAATATTTTCCTTTGGGGCAGCTGTTACCTAGAAGAAACCCAAGGTCCCTTACTCCTGCCTAAATATAATATGTGGCTTATTATGGAGAACTCTGGCGATGTGTAAGTTAACCTGTGTGGCAACTGGTCAACATTACTTGAAAAGAAACAAACAAAACCATACTAGCTACGGATTTCCACAATATACAAATGAGAATTAATTTTCATCTGATTTGACTCCTTGACACTAACTGATCCTCAATGGAATATGGTATGGAACGGTCACAGAGTAGAAAACAAGCAGGGATTAGTTTGTACAACAGTGACTATATACATCAGAAGAACACATGCTAGCTAATGCAACATTAAGGCCTGGATGTAGGCATTTCCAAAGTCACAGAAGCCCCGAGGAACCCCTAAATTACAAACTCACCACATTACATGCATGCAATGCTCACTTTTGTTTTACCCATAAAAGGATACACAGTATTTAGCTGTAAATACCAGACACATTTACAATATATGCAAAATTAGAATGCAAGTGTTAGGTTCTTTATATTTAAGCCTCAAATGTGCCAACAGTGAAAATTCACTTATCTTTAAGAATGGAGAAAAGAGACAGAATTCAAATATTCAGAGAAATTACACAAACATGTAATTCTGCCCTGGGAAGGTGGACAAACATTCCTTTGAGGTGTCCACGTTATCAGTGGTGCTGTGGGTGGAAAGCCGCTCAGGGTGTCCCTGCCGGTTCTCCTAGCTTCCGTGGGATAGCCTAGAGGCCGCGCCCCCTCACGCTGCTGCGGAACCATCACACCCACGTCTGTACCTGCCTGTCCCTGTGATCTCCTGGAGGAGAAGCTGTGCCATCTTACTAGGGGCTTTATAAATACAAAGGGGACCCTGTGCAAGCTTTTAAACCCTTACAAAATAGTTCAGAACCAAAATTGTCATAAAGCAACTACCTAATACTTGCTAACAAGCGGGCCATGCGTGTTCTGGGCCTTCAAGTGTAACCGTGACCAAGCAGAAACAGGCTTTGGATGTGTGTTCACAGAGTTTCCCAAGGCCACCTCATGCATTTCACTGTACCAAGCAAAGGGTGCCCAGAGTCCCCACGTTCACTTTACTGACATTCCTCTAAGCACATCCAGTGTTTATTTAAACCGTTTATTTTAGTGCCAAACCACTTCAGGTGGTTACCTCTAACATTTAAACATTTTGCAATGCTCTTTGGTTTGGCATTCTGAAAAGTCAACTTAGAACCAAGAAGGGAAAGTAGACATTTTCCCCAAAAAATCTTCTCAATATTATGAACCAAGTGGGCTTGATGCAGCAAAAGCAAAAGGACCTGGACAAAGCATGCTCTAGAGTTGCCTTCCTTCTAAATGAAGCCAAGCCCCACTACTGCTAGGACCACCGCCTTCACACCTGACGCAACAGGAGAGCTTAATGAGAGTCACTCTGTGGCGGTACTTTAGACAAAGCCGGTCGTGTGGGCCACAGAGAGAGGAGCTGCTAAGGTCGACTTTACAACGAACACCAACATATTCAACTAAAGCAAACGGATGCACCGCTTCAACATTCAGCTTGAAAACGTTGAACACTTCCTGCAAACCTAAACGTAGTTTAGAAAGGTTAATATTCTCTTTCTAAACTAGGGAATATACTATATATAGCATTTTTAATATATTTAATATATAATTATTTGCACATCAGCTTTAGAAGGAATTTGCGGATTTATTTGGATAGACTGATCGCATTTCAGCTGCCTGGGCTTAGGGGGCTTCTGCAGCGCTGTCGCCTGCAGGAGGGGCATCAGGATCGGGCTCGGAGGAAGCAGCTGCAGAGGCCTCGATGACTGCAGGCGGGAAATGACGGCGGCACACAGGGCACGTCCCCGACTGTGGAGAAAAAGCACAGTGTCAGCCAGCGGAAACACCTGACCCGCTGCATTTGTTAAAGGAACAAAAGCCACTACCACTGTCTCCATAAACTTCAAACCCACACAATAAAGAAGTCTAACATTTTCTTGCTCTATACCTCAGACTCCAGACAGACTCCTTCCCCTCCTCTGCGTAAACGTCAAGGCCGTGCAACTGCCATTTGGTGAGCCCTGATGAAGGGCCTCGTGCTTAGTCCTGATGCCGCAACGGGGGACGAGCAAAGAATCAGAGTGCAGATCCTCCTGAGGATCTGAGATTTGCTCAGCCATGACCTCAGATTGTTCCTGTCTCACGTGAGATGGGGCGGCACAAACACTGCTTGCACCACACCACTGTGCCAGCACCTCCGCCTAGAGCCTCGCTGTACCGGAACACACACTCAGCGGCACAAATGGGTCTCAGACTGTCCACAGCGCCACAGTAAGCCTTATCCAAGAAGAGAGGATCAGTTTAGGCGTCTCCTAAATGACAAGACACATCAGCTCTAGCCTTGGGAGGGAGGTGGGAAACAAGCAGTTCTCTCGGAAACATAACTTCAGGACCAGTGCCACATCACAGCCATGGTCACCTGAGGAGGGACTAACCCATCGCACATCTTGTCTTTTTCCTCACTGAGGGCTCTGCTGAGGCGGCGAGAAAGCCACTGTGTAGAGATCTGTCATCAATGGCCCAGCTTCCACCTTAACTAAGATGAGCAGAAAGCACTCTACGTAATCTAAGTGTGAAAATTTAAATAGAACCCCAAACATACCCAAGGATGGGTGTGAGAAACAGCAGGTACAGAAGGAAAATATACAGCAGTCCTATTTTTTTTTAATAGAGAAACACAAAGCACATAGTGCCACAAATGTTAGTATTGAGATTAAATAACTGGAAGGAAGTGTGGACATTCACACTCCAGGATGGAACACAAGGAGGTTGGAGGAGTGGCCATGAAGAGAATAAAATAAAAATGTGTGTAATCGTTTATAAAATGAGAATATAGACTATAATACAAATTAGACATGCACATTATCAAATAATAGATGTTGTCAGCTATCTAGAAAGCTGCATTTGGTTTTGTTATAGAAAAGTCAACATTTCTACATTAGATTTCAGCAATTTTTAAGAGGAAATGAAGTGGCAGCTGCAGCAGAGGAACAGCACAGAGAGGAAAGCGCAGGAGAAAGGAGGCAACGGAGGCAGTCAGAGAGGAAGGGATAGGCCATGGCAGCCGGGGAGCCAGTGCTTTGGGGAGATCTGGGAATCCCTTCTGAGCTGGCTGGGAACCATCCTTCAAGTAACAAAGAGACCACAGAGAAAGTTCAGTAAAAACCTTTCTTTTGATTTCTCAACTAGTTCAGATACACTTTAAAATTCAAGGTAAATATTTCAGAATTGCATATGCAAACTGGAAAGAAGAGGTACTTGGTAGGGTTTAACATTTGTCTTACACACATTTGCAGCAACCACCCCTTCTAGAACACCTGTTCATGGTTACAGCACTCTGAGCAGTACCAGTGGTTTCTCTGCTTGAGATACTGTTGAAAACACCACACTTCAGAGTTATAATGAAAAATCTCATTGTTTTAGCCCAAAATCATTTCAAAGGTATGAAATCATTTCCTAAAGTGATTAAAACCATGCTAAATAGTTATTGTTGCCTTTGTTATTTAGAAAATGTTAGTCAGGTAAAATAGTTCCACATCGCACATCTGTAAAATCATAAAGGTAACCGCTTTTTTAAACAGTGAACTAAAAAGTACTATAAATATGCAGCTTAATTAAATGATTTAAGAAGAGACCACTGCTTACAGGGGAAATCATTACAATACTAAAGTTTTAAAACAGAAGATCTAAAGCTCACCTTCTGAAGCCAAATGGAGACACAAGGCTTGTGAAAGAAATGGTGACAGGGCAGCTCAGTGGCGATGTCGTCCTTGATGTACTCGCTGCAGCAGATGGGGCAGCACTGTTCCTGCCCGATAGCTGCAAGAGCCAAGCAGGGGCCACGGTCACACTGGCTCCACCTCAACAGACCCAAACACGCCCGCTACCCCAAGACACACGGAGACAGAGCAGCAGACCTCACGGGGTTAGCAGCGAAGCCACGTTTCTGGCTAGTACCTTGGCAAGTTGGAATTTGTAAACTCTTGCTTTGGTACAAAAGCTGACTGGTGAATAGTCATCTTAACCGGCCATTTGATAAATTAACAGCATTTTTCTCCCGGGGGAAAGTCTGCCCACATGTGGTTTTCATGGAACATCTAATCAAAGTTCCTAACAGTCCAGCACTTCATGTATTTCATGTTGGGGTGCACTTCAAACAAGCAGTGTGATAACTCCGTCCTTACCAGTGTGATCTTCAAGAACCAGGGTCTCCGGAAGACCGTCGATACTCTCCTTGCTGGCCGGGGGATTGGCCACCTCGACATCCACTGCAAGGGACTCCAAGTGTGCTAGTGCCGTCTGCAGAACAGTTATAATTGTTAGAACATACCTTCAAACAGAAGTGGAATACCATTTTTGAAAGTATTTTTATGATGTGGACATTTGGGGTGCCAGTGAAGGACGCTCTGGGATGTCTCGACTGACCAGGTCAAGTCTCAACTCTGCTTTGGATTCGGGCTTTCCCCTTCCTGGGACAGCCCCGGCTGCTGTGGGCACTGCAGGAGTCGACCAGCCGATGGGGAAACTACAGTCTCTTTCAAATGAATATAAATTACAAAAATCAAAACTAAAGACTCTGAGTTACATCTGCCTTCATTCTCCCCTTCAGGTCCCTTCGCTTCAGTCTCCTGCTCTCTTGGCCCCTTCCACAGAACGAGCATCACCGGCACCCAACAAAATCTGTCCCGCACACACACTGCTTCCCACACACCAAGCAAAAATCCACCTCGCCTCAATAGCGCTCTATTTGACCATCGTATTTGTACTTTCAAACTTGTTACTCCTTGAACTTCTGAGCCCTGTTGAGATCCACAGGATGAAAGTAAACCCTTGAGAAAGGGTCACTTTTACAAAGAGGCAAATGTTTCCAGACGCTCAAGGCACTGAGGCAGATCATGCATGTCCCAATGGCTCAGTCTCCTGCTAGTAGGGTCAGGTCCTCATGTGAGAAGACCATGAGTTATTACTCAGCTCCCTGGGGTGTGAAATTTCATGAAAGGGTTCAAATGTCTGTATAAAGTTACTGCTCTAACAGGGATGGGAAGGATAACCGATCAGATGACCATCTCAAGTGAGTCGTCAGCCACCTGCCCGGCCCCAGTTACACAAGAACAGCAAGGAGAGCTTTCATCTGTGTATGTGTCACACGTACAATGGCTCGCTCCTAGTGCTTCTGGGACTGTATAAATCCTCTTCTCCATGAAGCCAAAGTCCCAGACCACACTGAGCTGCTAGCACACACAGGCAGGTTAATTATCACCTGTTGGTAGAACAGCCTAAATACAGCACCGTAAGACCAGAGTTGGAAAAGACCTGAGCACTCACTTAGCTTAACACTTCTCTGATGAAATTAAAAAGTTGAGACAGATTTGGCAACTACCAAAACTGAGCCCCCTGTACAGGGAGAATGGAAAACAGTATGGCAATTCCTCAAACAGTTAAAGCCAGAATTACCATGCAATCCAGCAGCTCCACCTCCCAGCACTTGGATGACTCTGTACCTATGTTCATTGCAGTGTTATTCACAAGAGCCAAAGGCGGGAGCAACCTGAGTGTTCACTGATGGATAAAGAAAAGTCTAGTATGTTTATATGCTGGAATATTATTCAGCTGTGAAAAAGGGGACTTTTAACACATGTGGTGAGGATGAAGCTTACAGACATAGAAAGCAAATCAGTGACAGAGGAACAATTTCGTGACTCAACAAGAAACAGAATGGTGGCTGTCAGGGTCTGGGCAGGGTGGATGTTGAGGAGCCATTTTTCAGAATAATGTGTGTGTACTTCAAAACAGTTAAAACAGTCAATGCTGCATGTTTGTTGTACCAAAATGACAAAAAGCTGGACTTCCCATGCAGGAGGGAAACTCCACTTCCCAGCTCACACTGTGTTCTTTGGGATGACAAGCAGGATCTTTTTACATTTTAGCACATACTATTTTCGAAACAGTATCAGATAAATTTAAAACACTGAATAACAAATTTCACTTTGCATTTGCAGATACTGCAAAAAAGAGAAGCCATGTGCCCGTGACTGAACTGTGGCTTCTCAGCTCCAAATTCATCATCTATTTCTGCTCTGTGAAAATAAATCTGGGCTTTCCAATGCTTTCCTCTGTCAGCAGAGGGTGCTGGAGACACAGCAGGAAGAAAAGATTTGGTCCTGTTCCCTTGGGCTTCCTGGGCAGGACCAACAGCACGTCCAGCACAGCGACCCTGATGTCTGCAGTGCAGGCACCGTCCCCTGGCTCTCATCTGGGGCACAGTGTTTCCGGTTAGTCACCTCCCTGCAAATGGTTTCTCCTGGTGGCCCAGCAGCAGGATTCCAGCAAGTTCTACCAGCACAGCACCATAAACACTTCTCTATGAGCCACAGCTACATCCTTGCTAGCAAGGTCTGCACCTTCCCCTTGGGGCGGGAGGTGGAAGGCTCCACCAGCAGAAGCTGTTCCTTGAATCTGTTGACCTGTACTCTTCCCACCAGCCGATCCCTCATTACTTTAATCTCTTGTAATTGCCTCTTCACATTACTGTGTGTTTTTCCTGGTGACTGAGCCAAGACTGATGAACAATCAGCATTGGGAGTGCTCTCGGACACACATCTTCAAGAACAGGATTGGAGGTCAGGCTCCACTGAGCATCTATCTGGCCTTGACCTTGGTGTTTTAGTTCTTGCCAATGGGCATGTGATGCTTATTAACTATGAACTGTGGTGGCATCACAATTCATCAAATCAACACTGTGGACTGTGGTGTGGTGCCAACTGGGCACCTGTCTCGGGAGCCCAGGTTACTGCTGCACTTCACTGTATGACAGTAATGACCTATGAAAACTGTGCCTTCATGCCCAATAGATTAAGTACTCCCATATGCTTACAGAGAAAACTACACAGTTGTCTTAACTCTAAGGCTCAAGTCAGTATGAGAACCAGAGTCCATGATAGCTCTAAAAAGCTCTTGTTTTTGAAAACCAAGCAAAAAATTTAATTGTGTGGACTGTTAAAGTTTATTTAATATCTAGTTAAAGAGTAGAGCCCACACTTGGAATGGGGAGATATGCTGGAACACCGATGAGTGACAATGCTGCATCTCCAAGTCACTCACCATTCCCTGCATCAGTGAAAGCGGCCTGCTGCCCTTCTGCAGTCACATGGCTTAGTCCTCCCAGGGCCAGTAACAAAGTTACCAAAGGACTGCCTGGCCAGGAAAAGGCAAGCCAAGGACATGCTTGCTGAAGTAATGTAGGTTTTGGTCTCCAAATCAAGAATCTTGCTGCACTGAGGTGGCTGGCTGAGTGCAGGGAATACGAAATGGATCTCAGACAGCGCCACCAAAGCTTCTATATTTGCACGAACAAATACAGAAACTAAGATTAGCAGCCTTGTGTGTTTGCTATTTGCTTATTTGTTTATTTGTACATGCTAGCCATTTTTCACTTCCTTTTTCCCATTTCCATTTCATACACAAGATAGTGGAAGTTAACTCTGCAATTTAGTCTTTCAATAAAGAGAAACTGTGGGGCTATGACTACATTTGTGGAGTAAGCAGTACAACCCGTGCCAGAGAAAATGATTCGTGGGACTGTGCATGTGCTCACTTCTGGAGAAAGAGTGAAAGCCTTTTCAATTGTTAAGAGTCATTGTATCCTGTTAGGAGGCCCAAGAGTAGGTGGCAGGTGTATCTGGAAACCAAGTATTCAAAGAGATGCATATTACCAGTGACTACGACACTGCACCACACTGCGGCTCCTCAAAGCCCGAGTCACCACTTCCGCCAGCTCTGTGACATGGAGCTGAGCCATGGAACTATTCTCCTGTCCAAACACTGCTTCAGTGTTTGCCTTTGCTCACACTGGATGCTGAAAAAAACATTCCAGGGAGGAAACAGCTTTGCCTTGAACCTGGTGCATCTGCCATACGCTTCTCCAGGCTCTGAGGCCTGTACGCTGGAGCACAGAGATGCTGGACTCTGACACGCGTGCCTGCTTTTCCAGCCATCAGCTCCTGCAATGTGCCTGGGAGCTGCCCTGGGGAACACACTCGGGACAGGATCCATGGCGGAGTGCTTCCAGTTAGATTTCAGTCCATGAAGAGCTTTCCCTGCCACCTTACAGGGCTGAACTCCAACAAGTCCTGCCAGCATGGAAGCACAGTGACTCGGCGGCCATCCAGAAAGCCCCCGTTTTATCATTTTCATCAAGATCTCACCCTGGGGATGGAAGTGGAGCCTTTCTCAGGTGTGCTATTTCAGTCTGATGGATGGTGGCTGCTCCCTTCCTTGTATGCTTTTTTTTTCTATATTCTTTTAATACATGTGCTGCTGAAGTGAATATACTGCATTTTTTTTTATTGTGACTAAAACGTGCATTTTAAAAAATTCTATGACACAGTTGCACAGGCTCTGGAATTTCCTGTCTCTCTCCCTCTTACTACTGATTTCCCCTAAGATATTCCAATGGGTCCTGCATGACGAGCAGTCAGTCCAACATTCTGCTCCTGAAGTGCTTCTGATCATACTGCATTCTTTTTTATAACTATATTCCTTGCCAACCAATTCCCTGTCACTCTAATTTCATTATAAATTCTTTCTACTAAACTTTCTTATCAGGAAACAGGAAATGGAAGGTAAGATCTGGTCCCTTTTGTTCTCATATAACAATAATCACAAAATTTTCTATAACTTGCTACCTTCACCTCAAAACAGACAGTGCTTGCAACTCATCTGTATTGTGTTACCCAGAACAGAAAGAGACTCTATTTATAGGGCTTCCATGTGGGGAGGTTAATCCAGGCTAACTACGTGTGACAGATGTCAGCTTTCCAGTGGAGTCACTTTTCCTTTCTGATGTTTATCTGCGTATCTGCAGAACTAACAAACACGTGGAATTTCATGCATGTAACACTAATGTACTGCTTTGGTTCTAACATGTATTTAAGATGATCTTAACTCACAATCAACTAGAGCAGAATGGACCATTTTATAGCCACTGCTATGAAAACCTATAAAAATACAAAAATCTATCTATTTCTTCAGGTCGTACAATGTGTTTTGCCAAAGTTAGCCTGTCAAAACACATAACAGCCTAAATAAACCCAAATATAATATATCTAGGTTTTAAAGTAGCATACTCCTTTGTTAGCACAAAATTTAGCTTTCAAAGAATTAAAACAGAACTTAGTTTATAAAGAATGGGATTAAGCTCAGTAAAGAAAACAGAGCGAACAATTTAATGCCAATGCTGAATGGCTGACACTGAATGCAGGTGTGAGGGAGGAGGGTGACCTGTTTGAGTACTCCTATGACACAGTTACTTCCTGCAGGGCGTCTCCTTGCTCTCAGGCCCTCACTATTTTCATTCTGTAGCTAAGCTTGTCAAAGTTTAGCAAGTAGGTAAATGGAAGTCACACTCAGCCTACCTATAACTCCAGAAATGTGTATTCTTAACCCTCTCGTGCCTACCCCCAGAGCCTATTCCTCAGTGTATGGGAAGTGTCTGGGCAAAAGGTTTTTCAAGAGATCAGTAGCTGTAGAATTGAGGGAATTAATGTCAATTAGTTTTCTTAAAATTTTAAGTGATCTTTCTTCAAACTGATCTGTGTAATGTGCCTTCAAGGGGCTAGCATTGTGACATAGAGAGTTAACACCACCTGCCAGCCTGCTAAGCTGGCATTTGATATCAGAGAAACAGTTCCACCCAGCTTGCCGAGGCAGTGGATGAGGCTCAAGAACTTGAGCCAGCCATTCTGGGGAGTGAACCAGTAAACAGAAGGCCCCACTCCCTGCCATTCTGTCACTCCACCTTTCAAATACATTAAATCTGAGGGAAAAATACACTTACACTCAAAGTGCCATGCTGCTTCTCTGTAACGATACTCTATCACATATTCACTCATTTCCACCTTCAAATAACAAAAGCATGCTTTTTCCTCCTTCAGGGGAGCTAATATGAAGCACTGGGTCTAACAATTGTAATGATGATATTACCAAGAGGACATAAGCAGCTCGTGAGGCTCATGCTGCTGAGGCAGACAGATACCCACACTTTAGCCTATGTGCTACCAGTGACCAAAGAATTACATTTATGTGCAAAGGAATGAAGACACAAGCCCTGAAGCTAGGGCTCAACCTCTTGCTTGCTTCCCCTGGCCGTATTTACTCTTTACAAAAAGGAACTCACTGCACTGAGAGGTGATGCTGCTGACCCAACAACGTCAAGGATCACTGGGGCTGAAGGACTCAGTTGCTGCTTCAGTGAAGAGCCTTGACAATCAGCGTTGTCTAGAGGGGTCTAGGGGAATTCCACATCTGCAAACCCCCCACCAGGCTTTGCCAGAACAGAGAGCAGAGGGGAGGAGAACCGGGGGACACATACTCACGGCCCTAAAATTCTCGCCTGAATGCAGCCTGGCTGCTCAGTCCTGTACCGAGATGCTCACCTGGTCTACCAGGTGTGGGAATTTCTGTCTTTTCACTTTTCCTAATCAACTCTGCTAAAATCACCTTCTGGTCTGCTTGCTCACTGGCCACACCTCTCATCGATAGAACCAGTCCCTGGAGTTCAAATCAGTGGTAATGGTGTAATTGTTCGCAGAAAAATTAAGTGACAAAGCAATGATAAACTCCTCCCCCCTTCAACTTAATTAGATAGACAAGATTTTTCAAGCCAAAATTCATTAACAAAACAAATAAAATTTATGTTGAAATGTCTCATTCTAGGAATAAGTATAGTTCACATTTAAAGTAAATGGGCAAGGAAAAAGCCTCCATCTCAATAAGAGCTGCAATTTCAGTGAGGTTTTACTGTATGCTTAGATAATTATCAAGATTCAAAATTTATCTTTGAACAACTGGACACTAGTATTTTTAAGATAATTTAAACAATCTTTGACATTAAATTTTAAGCATGTTTTTCTTACAAAGCTCAAAACATTGAGCACGTTAAGATATATGCCATAAGTTTCTGCTACAAATACAAACATTTCCAAGGGTATATATTTTTTCAACTTTGGGAATAAACAGAAAGCTTTAAAATCACCATTTCAAAAAGTTAAAATCATTACTTCAAACTTTATCCTAGCTTCAAATTAGAGCCACAGATATAAGAAAAAATGAATGTTTCTAATATTTTCACCAAAAGTCACACAACCTAAAGAGAAAGATTAGTCTAGTATTGAAGGAAGACAGACATGAAAGGAACTACTTCCACAAGCGGACAGGGTTGCTTATGAAACAAATAAAAGCCCACAGTTTGTTTTGTTGCTTTTCATTCATAAAGAATGTTAATTCTAAGTCTCAAAAGAAAAAATTAAATAATGGATCATTTCTCTAAAATGGTTAAGTGTAGACCTACACAAGGAAATAAAGATTTCTGGGAGGAGACAGGAAGATGAGACTATATCAATTCTCTCAGAGTAAAACGTAGCAGGCAAATTCCAATAAAACAGGACAATAAAACAAGTGAGGAAGATGTTACAGATGTGCAGAAGGGGCATGCCAACAGCCAGGATTCAGAAGACAGACAGGACACATCTGTGCAACTCAGTTCCAAGCCGAGGGCAGTCAGCAGTGTTGGGGACTTCCATTCCTGGACACCCTATGTCCCTGCTTTAGTTCCTTCTGCTCCTGTCTTTACTTATTGGTATAAACTCCCAAGACCAATTTCCCTGGATCTTCCTTCAATGTGCCCATCAAATGTCATAGTCCCACTAGTAATATACAGTAACATCTATTTTATTCTCAACCATTTTCTTTAAAGATATCTCCAAATCATGTAAACTCATAAACATAGCACAAAAATTTAAGAGTCTTTAAACAATGTCATATAAGACTGCAGAAGAGATGTACTCTATTTTGTATGTGTCGGAATTTTGGACATGCAGGTAAAATAATTTGGACAGAGTTTTCATGATATCCTGTCTTTTCATGTTCTTTCTGAATTTCCTCTTAGTAATCTTTCTGCTGTGGTCATTGTGAAAGAAAAGAAAACTCTACAAAACACAGTAAGAACAATGATTTCCACGGAAGATGATACATATGTAAGAATGTGAAGTCAAGCAGAGTTAACTTAAGTGCCTGTGTGCACGTGGGGATGGATCGATGGATACACCTATCTGCTCTATAATTCATCACAATTAGACTTCCTGGTTAGTCTAGCAGTTAAGATGTCTGAATCTCACATCTGAATGTCAAGTTCAATTACTGGCTTCAGCTCCAGTGCGGCTTGGGACAGTCTAGACCGTGGCACGACCAGCACTGACTGGTTGGGTAACCACGTTGTTGACACACACCTGGGAGACCTGGACTGCATTTCTGGCTCTGGGCTTAGGCCCAGCAGCAGCCATCGCAGGCATCTGGAGACCATGATCAGCAGCTGTGAACTCAATTCTGTCTCTTTCCTTACCTGACTCTCAACTATCTGAGAGCCAGGCAGTAGTTATGAGATTTCTTTCTCAAACACCCAACTGAAATAAAAAAACTGACTTTCTAATCTTAGAACACAGCGACCTAAAGTGGTACTGTCACATTCCTTGAAAGCTTTCTCTTACTCACTCTCACTTTTGGTTCATTCAGTAGTGCTCTCTCAATTTGGGAAACAATAGTTTAAAGGAAGACTTCACCAGTGGCTTAAAGACTTTACTGGAACAAAAAAGTTCCCAACTGTGAAAACATGTTGGCTTCTGACTTTAGGCAAACATATTCGTCTTTCCACTAGTCAAATAATGAAAACAAGGCCAAAGACTTTTTGCAGCACACAAGCCCCACATTTATTAAAGCATGTATGTGTGGGGGGAGCACGGAAAGCAGATACTCTAACTGCACCAGGCAGTGACACAATATTTAGAAGCCATAGGTGTGTCTGTTTCTACATAGCTTCAACAGAGGAAAAAGTGCACCTGCTAAATGGAAGCAAAACATCCACTGTGTAATCAAAGCTAAGAAATACCATAATTTACGGCAAACTGTTAGGACTTCAAGTGTAATTTGCACACCAACTATTAGAATTCAGTAATTTGTTATTAAATTGATTTAAAAACGATTCCTCTTCTTTAGGAAAAAAAAAGTAGTTTTTAAAAAAACCTTTAAACTTTCAGCAGTATGTATCCCATCAATATAAACTCAGGCATCACAATGACTAAAATACCTCCATGGCCTGGGCTAAGCGTTCTTCTAGAGCCATGTAAGTGAGGAACTGAGGATCCACGTAGGAAATGGCTTCGGCAACTCCTAGTCCATCCGCAAAACCATCAAACAGGCTGGGGAAAAACATGAAAAATAACAACAGAACCAATTATGACTTGAAAAATTTGATGCCAAGTACACAATTACATGAACATACTGGTAAGTAACACACACACTTTGTTCATTTTCGAGGCCAGCACTGTCCAGTGAGGGCAGGAGGAATCAGAGCGCAGTGCTTGGTGGGCGCGGTGCAGACACCACTCCTTGCTCCACAGCCGCGCTCAGAGCCTCAAACTCAAGGGAAAGGGTCTCCTGTGCTTCCAGTTCCCTACTCGGATCTTTTCTGACCCACTTCTTTCCCATGAGATTACTATGAAGAATATTACTCAGTCTCTCTTTTCTCACTTTGTATTACTTAATTAATTCTTAAATATTTTATTTCTCACACATCTTCATTACTCTACTCTTGAACTTTAAGAATTAGACCTCCTTCATCACTGTGCAGCTTAATATGCAATTCATTTTTACTTTCATAAAGAATTATAAATTCCCTAAAAAACAACATCTCTCGTTTTGCTCCTAATTTCCTCCTTCTACCCCAAGTCCAACATATACTCATCTCTTTCCTCTAGTCTTAGAAACACTAAGCATTTCACATTTTGGAAACTGTTAAGTATGCCCTTGGTTCTCTTCACTCTAATTTTGCTCTCTTGGAAATTACATCCCAACCCTCTTCTCCAATTATGTTCTCGGCAGGTAATTCCTAAATCTCTACCTAACGCCGAACTCCCCCTGGAGCTCTCGACCTCCAAGTTTAGTTGTCTGTGGGCCATTCTGCATTCATGCACTTCTACTTCATAAACCCTAAAGCTCCTAAACTAAGCTTATTTAGTCTAGAGGTAATGTTGGTTGAGTGCCTTAGCCTATCAGAATCTGAATATCATTGTAGCAAAGATTCAGTTACACAAGTTAGCTCAAAATGGTTCTGATGTCAAGCCTTTAAAATTAAAATTCTCTTCCTCAGAAATATCAACATTGCTATAAAGAACAGATTATAGCGTAGTAGTATCTGGAAATGAGTAAACATTACATGGTATAAAGGAACATCCATGCACAATCAGGTGTCAGAACTGATACTAAAAATGACTTGCTCCACCCCTGCGACCCTGCAACTGAAGAGCAAAGACGAAGGAACAGATAGTCCAACAGGGACCTGACAATCCAAACATCTTAAGAGACTTTCTCATCTGTAAAGCGAACTGAATGAGCTGACTGCACACGGGCCTGGCACAGAGATGGCACCACCACAGACATTCCAGCAATGGTAGAAACAACGCCCCCTCCACGCAGGAGATGCACTGCTGTCTGAGGTGTTATTTGCCAAGAGCACTGAAGCTCACCCCTTAGCCGCAGTGCTGGCCTCTGGGCAGTGCCTGCTGCAGATGCTGCGAGGCAGGGCTGATGGCTGGAGGAAGGCTTCCTCTCACCGACGTGGAAGGTGAGGACCGTGCTCCTGGCTGAGCCTCAGCCCAGCCTGGCACGGCAAGCATTTCAGGAGCAAAGCAGCCAAATGGAGCTCTTTTTGTCTCTGAAGGACTATTCTCACTCCTAACTTCCAACCTGCCACTGGAGTTCTGTCCGCCTTCTATGCAGGAAACCCCTTGTAGGTGCAATTAAGCATCCCCTGGCAATCTACCTCTTCTCCAGCCTACACCAACTGGGATATTCTATCATTGATTTTAACTTGACCACTGTTGAATAATCAGTTAATACTAAAAGATTCTAATATAGTTCACTCGGGTCCCTGTAGCTCATGTGGACAACCCGGATGGACTCTCAGTCCCACTCCAAGTTCCTGCTAATGCAAACCCCATGAGGGAAAAGGGGCTGGCTCAGTATCAGTGTCCTCGCCGTTCCCAGCAGGAACCCAACTGAAATCTGAGACCTTGGCTCCTGCCTGGCTCAGCCTCAGTTGTGCAGACATTTGGGCTGTGAGCCATGGGCTGGGAGTTCTGTCTGACCCTGCATTTCCAAGAATAGGTAAATAATCTAAAATATTAAACATTTAGGAACTCTTATTGAAGGATATGTAGAAATTTTTCATGCTATTTTTGTCACTTTTCTGTAAGTTTGTAATTATTTCAACAATTTTATTATTTACCCTTTGTTGTATCTACACAGATTTTTTTCACAACCATATTATGTTACTGGTTACAACCTTAATTCTTCACAGGAAGACAGTTATAGTAACAATATATAATAATAAAAAGATAATAAATATTAATAAAAAAAATAATAGTAGAGTTCAAATTTTTCCAAATCCAGAAACCATGTTTTCTTTGAGTCATGTTCTACATGTCAAGATTTGAGGCAGTCTGTAAGTATTCTATCAATACTTCCATAACTTTGATAAAACACTTTTCCTACTTTCCCTAAACTAAAATACAGACCCAAGAGGCTTTACTTTGTTGCTATGTAACAGTGAAATAAAAAAGTGTGGCGACGGTTGATTTTCAGACGCTCTTTTGCCGTGGCTTTTTTGTTTAGTGGTCTAGAAGAGATGGTATCTTAATACAAAAATCAAGCCATCATTTGGGGGCTGATGTTGTGGTGCAGAGGGTTAAGCTGCTGCCTGCTACAACAGCATAGAAATGCACACTGATTTGTGTCCCAGCTGCTGCACTTTCTATCTAGCTCCCTGCTAACTGCTCTGGGAAAGCAGCTAAAATATCTCACATGCTTGATCCCCTGCATCTGTGTGGAAGCGACAGGTCTGAGTTCAGGCTCCTGGCCATGACCCGGTCTGGCCCCAGCTCCTGCAGCCATTTCAAGGACATACCCATAAATGGACAACCTCCTTGTCACTTTGTTTCATAAATACACACATACATACATTTCCACCTTACCAACTTTAACCACAAAAATGTAGTATTACATAATCACATGAGGTATAGACTCAAAACAGCAAACTTAAAATCAAAGTCATAGTTTTTCGATATTAAAACAAAACTCTAAAGCACTGTAAACTTGGGGGCCATCAGTGATGTCGTTAAAAGTGCAATGCAAGATCATGATCCAGACATCACTAGTGAATTAGAACCAAAAATAAAAGCTTAAGTTACTAAGTTTAAATATATTAAGTTCAGATTTAAGCATATATTATATTATATTATATTATATTATATTATATTATATTATATTATATTATATTAAAAGAACATACTATTCCTTCAAATTTCATGTGTGGAACAACCTTTTTTTCAAAGTTATTTGAAAATACATATTATGATCTTAGAAACACCTTCTATATGATGTGAATGTCAAGTCTTACTTAGTCCCAAAGTAATAACTAGAGCCACAGATAAGCTTCATGGGACAGAATTTACCATACTATTTCAGCAGGAAAATCATCTGCCAAATCTTAGTGCACCTGTAAAATTTACAAAATGGAGCCATAAAGACATATTTTTTACCAAGTCTTAGAAATGAAATCCTAACTGGCTCCCATCACGCCCAGATCACGTGAAACAGCTGAACATTTCATCATCTTGTGAACACTTTGAGGAATTCCTCCACACAATGGAGACAGCCGACTTCAGAATTCGGTAAGAGATGGGAAAGGGAACCAGCAAGATGAGCAAGGCTGGGGCTAGGGACGGGGGATTCTGTGATGTGTGGGATGCACATAACTGGAATGTCTAAGGCAGAAGTGTAACACAAGGCCTTAGTTGATACAAGCATCTTTTCTACATCTCAGTAACTAGCTGCCCACTTTATAAACCAGAATGGTTAAATTCTCAGCACTGTATCAAAAAACATAACGATTTTATAATCCACAGCGCTTACACATTTTTATTTGAAGCCATGCTTTGTAGCTACTACTCTTTGTCATCATAGGGTAAATGTATTTTCAGCATCTCTGGAAGGTACAATTTTATTTCCCTATTTTACACAGAGGGAAGGGAAAGAAAGGACAGTGAATGACAACTGTATTCTTGTGACACTGTCACAAGGCTTTACACTCATTTAGTATTCATTAATAAAAAAAAAAAGACTCTTAAAATGGATTATGCATAGAGAACCTGAGACCCAAGCACATATACAGCAGGATAAATACCCAGAGAGCTGAGGTCAGTGAAAGCAGGAAACAAGCCGAGCAGGGAAAGTAACAGGAAAATCAGACTCCTTGGAGAGTGACAAGCAAGAAGCAACTTGCTCCGTGAACAAGGAAGCACACCTACCTCCAGTCCACGTCCAAGTCCTCACTCACGCTGGAGTCATCCTCCAGGTTGTTGTTCCCGTCCAACATGAAAGCTTCTGGCTGGGCGAACTCGTTGGCCGGCTCGTTCCCCTCATCGCTGCTGCTCTCGTTCACCTCATTGTACTGTAACCAAGGAATTTCCCCCTCCTCCAGGGACGTCTGCTCCCTAACACAAAGCGTGGCAAAAACAAAAGGTGGTTTTATTTGTAAATAATTCTACTTAAAAAAAAATGCTTTTTAAAAATTCTGTTCAGTACAAGCAAACTCTATTCTTTTGAATTCTAAAGGTTCTTTTCCTTAAATATTATAAGGAAGCAGATATGTTATAGGGTCACATGTACACGGAGATATTTTCCCATTTACAGGAACTTATTTGATTTGCTGATTCTCCTCTTTCCTTAATTCCTCTTTTTGCAGGAGAAAAAAATGAGGAAGACCCATCCTAGACTGTTAGAATTTGTAAACACTGTTCTTGGGTAGTTTCCCATCAGAGCTAAAATAAAATCAAAATTCCTTAGTTAAGGCTGAACATCCCACATCAACAGTGGACTGTCCACTCTGACAGCACATTCTTCCCGGTCTCCTCTGCTCTCGCTCCTTGCAGATCCTTTCCACCTGAGGCCATCTCGTCCACCACAAGGCAACTTTCTTACTGATATTTACATCACAGCACACGTCACCTACCCAGAGAGCTCTGACTTGATGTCGAGCATAAAAATATCACTGTTGATTTAAATCACAGAAAATATTATTCTTTAATAGTCAGTCTACGCTCTCTGGGATAGAAGCTTACAGCAACAGGGACATCAGCCGTTACAGTGGTACAGTAGGCTAATCCTCTGTCTGCAGTGCACACATTCCCTATGGTGCCAGTTCTAATCCCAACTATTCCACTTCAATTCTTGCTCCCTGCTTGTTTGCCTGGGAAAGCAGCAGAGGACAACCCAAATCTTAAGAACCTTGCATCCATTTGGGAGATCCAATAAAAAAACCTGCTGGCTCCCAGCTTTGCACTGGCTCAGTTCTGGTCACAGTGGCCATTTGGGGTGTGGAGTAAACCAGCAGGTGGAAGCCTCTCTCTGTCTCTCCCTCTCTCTCTGTAACTTGGATTTTGAAGTAAAAAATTAAAAGTGAATCCTTAAAAAAAGAGAGAGAGACACATAAAGACCGCACAGATCAAGAAAGTAAGGAGGAAACAAAATAATCATTCCAAATAAAAGGAAAAGCATTATGCAGCAAATAAATGGGTTTGGGACAATGAAGTATCCATTTGGAGGAAAAATCTATACTTCTACTTCACAACAGTGCTTTTAATATGCCTTTAATTTCAACCAGTGCTTTCTGAAAGTCATGCACAACACCCATTATCCCTAAAACAATAAAGTATTATCAGAATCAAGAACGAGAATTTTATTAAAAAAGAAAAAACCAATTTCAAAAGCAAATCAACAGAAAGGGGTGGAAAGGGAAATTCCAACATTTCTTAAACACACAGATGCTCCATCTCATGGACCTAAGTATGTAACGTATATTTATACATTAAAGCTGTGAAATACCAACTACTGAAAGAAAATTCTGAAAACACATGGTTAGTAAAATTCTGAAGACAGATAATTCACATAGCATTGATGAGATAGTAGGTGATAATATCTTCCTTATCGAGAAACCGGGCGACATTTACAAATTAAATATGTGCATATTTACTGTAACTAGTCAGGGTTATTGCTTACAGAAGCTTCTCTTAAACAGTGTAATTTCTGTGTGTTGATTTGATTTTTCCTGAAGTTTGTAAGAGTTCAAACTGTGGAGCAATTTAATTGTTCACCAAAAGTAACCACTCTACAACAATTTATATATTCTGCTTTAAGAGCAGCTGGAGTTGGATTCTATTTATATTTGCTATAAGTTTGATGTTAGAGGTTAAGAAGTATGTATTCAATCAACTGAGGACTGAAAATGCCCTGGGGGAGAGAGCTGCCTCTGCACCAAGTCCGAACAGAGCACTTTCCTCGTCACTTCTGATGCACTCTGAGTGCAGTGGAACAACTATTTACATAGTGTGTATTGTAGTGTGGATTTCAAACAATCTAAAGACAGCTGAAAGCAAACAGAGGCTGCGCACAGGTTAGGTGCAAATCTGACACCATTTTATATAGGGTCCTTGACCATTCATGGGTCTTGATGTTAGTAGGGGGTCTGCAGACAATCCCCACAGGACAGCGAGCAATCAGACGTGAGACAACACCCACACAGAGGAACCCAAGCACACAAAACAAAAAGGAATGGCATCTTTTTATGCACCTAACTACTTAAATGCTTCTCTGAGAAGTTTCCAGTCCTACACTGTCCTTCAGGATAGCATGTTTGTTAAGACTCAGCATCCATTAAGGCCAGTCTAGTAAAATCAGAAAAATTAGTATGAGGAAGTATGCGTACTTTGGTAAAACGCTAACATCTAAAATATAAAACAGAGGATGCTATCCTTTTGGGTATATGAATTCATGGAAACTTTAGCTCAAGATGGAAGACACAAAATTATATTACAAGTTCCTGAGCACATATCTCTGCACATGGCGGTGAGAGCAGCGGCTGCACTGTACTGCGACTCCACTGGCAATTGACCTGTAATCTCCATTCTGACTGGAAGCCTATAGGAGGAACACAGGTTTGTCTCTTACATAAGCCTCACTCCCTGTATAAATGTGTTGCATATGTAATAGTAAGTCCTTGGGATATAACTTTATAAAACAAATAATTCAGGGCACAGTGCAATGGCTCAATTTTCTAATTATCCCCTTACAAGGAGCAGGATCCCAAATGGGTGCCAGTTCATATCCTGGTTCCTCCACTTCCCTTCCAGCTACCTGCTTGTGGCCTGGGAAAGCAGTCAAGGACGGCCCAAAGCCTTAGGTCCCCGCACAGGCTTGAGACCTGGGGAAAGCCCCTGGCTCCTGGCTCTGGATTGGCTCAGCTCTGGCTGTTGTGGCCACTTGGGGAGCGAACCACTGGATGCAAGATATTTTTTTTCTATGTCTCTCTCTCTGTAAATCTGCCTCTCCAATAAAAATAAATAAATCTTCAATTAAAAAAATAATTTAGTGATTAAGCCTAGGAAAGCCCTTGGGAATTGTTACTTTCAATGACGTCTAATAAAAATATTTCACATTTCTTGATTGAATAGATAGCAGAATGACTCAGTTACCCTGTGCTGACAAATAACCAAAAACATGACTAAACACATATGAAGTATATATTATGAAATATGTATTAATTTCAGGGTTTTAAAGTAGAACAAGTAAGATATCATTCTGAATCTAAACATGGCATTAATATTCCTTTACCAAAGAAGTAATACTTGACAAATGATTTTAGTTGAACATTTGACTTTGTCTTCAACGATTCATTGTCAACAGTTCTAAAGAGTCAGTGGGATGGCAGATGCTCCCAGCACGTAACATAAAGCACACTGTTAAGTACCACTTGGACGAAATTCGCAGGGCGACAAGAGTGGACTACGGCGGGCAACAGCCAGCCTGAGAGCAGAAGGTATTCCGTTCCTCAAAATAAAATTCTGACTGCTAGGGGCCAAAGTATCTTCCATTCTGTGTAAGCAGCAGAAACAAACATCCCTGGGGATCACTAAAAAGCTCCAAAACCTTGAACATATTTATAACTCACTTCCCTGTTTATCTGACTGTCCTGCAAGGGTTACAGGAATGTGAGGTGAGCATCCTCACCTCTACCCTGGATTTTAGGGGGACAATTTTCCCAGCCTCCTTATTGAGAATGAGTTCCACTGATATTTTCCTTCTGTTAAATATCCTTTATTGCTGTAAGAAAAAAAAAAACCAAACCTTCTCATCCTAATGCTAAGATTTTATACTACAAGTATAATGACATTCGCCCTATAATCTATAACACAAATTTCCTCCATATTCTAATAAGATAAATTGCATGACTTTTTATATGAAACTATTTTTACATTTCTAGAGTAAGTTCAGATTTGGTATATGAGTCTTCTCTCTTTAAAAAGATTTTTATTGTTTGAAGTGAGAGGGGGTAGAGAGTGAGATGCCGTCCGTCTGCTGGTTCAGCCCCAGATGGCACTCAGCAGGGAGCGGGGTCAGGAACAGCAGCTGGGACTTGGCACACATATTGGCGCCAGGGCCCAGGCAATATCTTTACTCACTGCACCACAATGCTGGCCACTGAGGGTGTGTTCAACAAAAGCTGGAGTCAGGGACAGAACAATGGAGGATTGTGCTCAGGTACGCCAACAGGAGTAGTGGGAGTCTTAACTGCTAGGCAAATATTTACCAACTGTTCTTTTTAAAATTCCTGGAGCATACTTAAAAAATTAGTAGGGTCTATTAGTCCCACAAGGGACTTCTCAATACAATTAATAGGGATACTCAATATGTGAACTCTACAAGTGCCATTCTTATACTCTAAAAAATAGATCTCCGTAATAAATGTACCCTTCTTGAAGAGACAATTCTTGGTTTTCCTCCTCAGGGCCACTGCTATCACTCTGCAGCTCAGGCTCATTCTCATCTTTTCCTGGCAAAGTCTCCCAGCTCTCGTCGCTGGAGGACTGATCTTTCTCTGTCCCAGAAAATCGAGGCAAAGAAGCAGACCACTCCCCGTCACTGCATTCTGAACTGCAAAATCAAAACACAAATAAAACAAATGGTCATTATACGCTCAAACATTTTTATCACTTGAAATGCTGGCCAGACATCATAGGACTCAGTAGAACACTAATATCTTACATGTTTTGTCAGGTACCAACGCAACCTTTTAAGCCTTAAAATAATAAAGAAATCCATTTGAAAGAAATTAACTCTTGCAAATGAATATGGTGTAAGGCAAGATTCAGAATATTTTTACTTTTTCTTTCGGTAAAGCATGTAAGTCCACGGTGACTAGACATAGATTTGTCAGATTTTAAATATATTTCTGAATATAATTATAAATACAATTAGATAATTACACAATACTATCCAGATTTAACAGCAAATTATTGCTCACCTAACTGGAAGAACTCTTTAAATGCTAACAATTCTTGCCGGGAAAAATTCTACTGTCTTCTGCACCACACACACACATACACATCAGATACACACACACGCATATATATACACACATATACCCTCCATGCATACACTCACACTCCACACATAAACCCTTTGAACATAAGAACATTCAAATTCATGAAGAGTGACACACATATTTACTGAAGTCCTTAGGTAGGGCTAAGAATGCACATTTCAATGCAAGACATTATTTAGGTAAGGAAACTAAAAGCACAAAATCAACAATGGCTTACTAAAGGACCTCAGATATAACTTTGAGTAAATTTGTTAGGTTTAACTATTAGTTGAAAAAAATGTCATCTTGTATGGGCAAATGATAAAACACCAATATTAGTCAGTCAATACTAACATCAGTCTTTCATCTCTCTTTCAGTCATGTAACCACTCATATAGAGAATACCAGAAAGAATTTTTTTTCTTTGTTCATTTGACTTCAAGGAAATTAAAAAAGAAATTATTTTATCTTAAATTTCTTCAAAATGGGGGCAGGCATGTTTGTTCAACTGGCTAATCTTCCACTTGCAAGCACGGCATGCATATGGGCGCCAGTTCATGTCCTGGCTGCTCCGCTTCCCTTCCACCTCCCTGTGTATAGCTTGGGAAAGCAGCAGGGTCTTGGACCCTTCACCCAACAGGGATACTTGGAAGAATTCCTGGCTTTGGACTGGCTCAGCTCCAGCCATTGTCGCTGCTTGGAGAATGCACGAGTTTTCTGTCTCTCCTTCTCTCTCTATATATATATATCTGCCTTTCCAATAAAAAACAGTAAAAATAAATTCTTCAAAAAAGCGAGAAGTCACGGAAAATAAGTCTTGTTGATGATGTTATTATCTGGTAAGGTCCTTTCATAGGCAGAAAGCAAGATGCTATTAACAGGTAATTGCACTAATCTGAGCTCCAAGAAATATCACAGAAACAAAAAATAAAACCAAGTTGCAGCTTTTAGCAAGGCGCAAATATCCTTGAAGAAATAAATAATATAATCCAGGCATAGCAACCAAAACGTGTTCTTTAGGTTGCATATGGAACAGAGCTGCTTCATTTTACAAAATCTTGTGTGGCCCAAAGAATAATCTATAATGAAGTAAGCCATTTCTAGCCTTGAAATGTCAACACAGGGAATAGTTTTAAATAAACAAGTTTCTGTGACTATGAGACATCTCAAATGCAAAGCTAAATATCAAGTCCTTGTTTGAAGTGCCTTTAAAAATTAGGAAAGATTTCCATATAAATTTGTGTTGCTTTTTAACACACTCACATAAAAGAAGGCCCAAGTCTTTAAGCAGTTCACCAAGTATGATGAACCTGTCCAGAAAACACCACATTCGATATGTGGCACTCTTTCAGATTGAGATAAACTGAGGCAGTTTCTCTAACCCCAATACAAAAGGAATGTCAATGTATTTTAAGAAGCCTAAGTCTACGATTGGCACAAGTGCCGCGTCTGTGCCCAACCTGGTCGGCTGCCCACTGCCCACCACACTAAGCTATCTCAAAACTCATCACAGGAAACGCCTCCTCATTCTCTTCAAACGTTGCTGGCCTTTTTATTTTTATTATTATTATTTTTTGAGATGTATTACTTTACTGGAAAGAGTTGCAGACAGGAAGAGAGAGGGAGAGAAAGAAAAGAACATTCCATCTGCATGGTTCACTCCCCAAATAGCTACAACAGTCAGAGCTGAGCCAGTTTGAAGCCACAGGCCAGGAGCTTCTTCCCAGTCTTGCACTTGCAAGGCCTTGGGCCATCCAAGCTGTTTTCCAGGCCATCAGCAGGGAACTGGATTGGAAGTGGAACAGCTGGGACTGGAACATATGGGAATTTGGCACAAGAGGCAGAGGATAAGGATGCTACCCCACTCCACCACTCCCCCTAAACTGGAGATCTGTTATAAAATCCATCTGCCACAGGAGTTCCTTTCTCAATTTTGTATCTGCTAATAGTTTTACCACATTTTCATTGTAGAAACCACTTATCTTTTGCTCCGTATACTGTAGCCACATTTAAATCCTTTCTTATTTAGTATTCTTATGTGCAACAGTTGTTTATATGCTAAGGCTCCTTTATTTGTATTTATACTTAGAAATCCCGGTTCCACTGCCATGTCTACATTTAGACACACAGTTATGAATCGGCATTTCTAAATTCAATCCTACTTCCTCAACCCACTTAAAATGTATTCTGCATCATTATTCTTCAACTTACAGAAAGTAGTACATTTCATAAAATTACTATGGGCTCTGGAGTCAACTCACCTGGGTTTGAATTCATCACTTACTAGCTGCGAAAACCTCTCTGCACCTTTATAGCCTAAACACAAAGCAGGTGAGTATAGCAACAGTATTTAATAACACACTGACTCATATGTATAAAGGGTATCTGAGTTAAAATACATAAAACAAATTTACCCTGCCTGGTAAATAATAAAGCACCCCCTGTTAATAAATGTTTCCTTAAATTATATACATATATATATACATAAATATATATATAATTTTTTTGTTGTTGTTTTACCCAAATACAGCTAGCTACCTCCAAAACAGTATCTGTTATGCTTCATATCTGAACGCGACCTGTAATTTCCTTTCGATTAGTGAAAGCAACCATTAAAATTAAAAGCACTTGCTCTGCATACCACAATATATTTCAGCCACTTTGGTGTAAGTATCTATAAACAGCATTTATTAGCTGCTCTAATCTATATCCATATATTTGTACATCTACATCTTCCCGTGTATTAATGAATCCTGTAGATACTGTTCCCAAAAGGTGAACTTTTGCTATAACCATTTCTCTTACTATCAAGAATGACTTCACAAACACTTCACTTCTTCTCCCTTTTGGACCAGAATGGATCTCATTTCACTCCAAGGCCCTCCTATACAAAATGGCTTTTTTTCTCAATTATTTCACAGACTAGAGCGGGGCTTGGAGTAGGCCAAATAGGAAAACTGTGGGCACCAAGACTGGGGGTAGGTCTGGATGGACAAGCACCAGCACCTACTGGCATGTGTGTGGGCTGGATGGTGGGGCTGGTCAGGCCGAGCCAGGCTGCAGCACCCATCAGTGGATGTGAGAGCCAGGCTGCAGCAACCATCGGTGGATGCGAGAGCCAGACGGGATGCAAGGTGCACCAGATCAGTATGCTGCAGAGGAACTGGGCCTGGGAGCAGGCCTGGTGGGATTATCGAGGGTCACCCCTACTAGGCTGTCACTCCCACTGGGGTGCATGAGGGCAGGGTGGGTGGTGGGAGGGTTAGGCTGGGCCACAGCATTCACTGGTTTGCTTATGAGATGGGGTTGCAACCACCAGCACGAGGGTGATGGAATGAGCCAGACCCCACACATGGGAATCAAGTCTGGGGTCACCTCAGGTAAGGTTTCTTGGGGGAACCCCCCTAACTGGACAGCTGGACCCAAAACTATAACCACAGGATATGTGGTCTGACCTTGGAAAGCATGTATTAAGACTGGCCTCCTCAGTTGCTGATACCTATGCAGTGAACAACATGCTAAAATGCACGTGGGGAACATGACCACCAGCTCACTGAGGCCTGCAGAGGACGCCAAGTACCACGCCAGAGGATATAGAGCAAAAGACATTAAACAATTTCCCTGGCCAACCTTTGACAGCAAGTATCTGGACCAATGGACCTTCGAAAGAATTCTTCAACCTTGGACCAATGAAACAAACAGTATAAGAACTACTGAAATTGGGCCTGGTGTGGTAGCTTAGTGGCTAAAGTCCTCACCTTGCATGTGCTTGGATCCCACATGGGCACCAGTTCTAACCCCAGCTGCTACACTTCCTTCCGGCTCCCTGCTTGTGGCCTGGAGAAGCAGTAGAGGTTGACCCAAGGCCTAGGGACCCTTTACCCACATGGGAGACCCAAAAGAAGCTCCTGGCTCCTGACTACAGATTAGCTCAGCTCTGGCTGCGGCCGCCACTTAGGGAGCGAACCAGCAGATATAAGATCTTTCTCTCTGTATCTTATTCTCTCTGTAATCAACTTTCCAATATAAATAAATAAATCTTAAGGAAAAAAAAATTTTAAAACAATTATTGAAATCAGTCAAGCAATAGCCTCAGAGTATTCTCCAACTGGGGATCCTAGGACGTCATCAGGCGGCCATCCCCCATCCCAGGGTACTGATGTGGTTTGGCTGCTGGGAGTGGCCCCTACCCCCTCCCTCTTTACCCCCATCTCAGATACAGGAGGAAAAAAATAGGAAACAATTGTCTAATCCACAAACCTCCATCTTTACCACCCTAATCAGTGGTCCACATGGGCAGACATCCTTTTCAATTATGTAACATCAGAAATACAATAATTTAAAATGGATGTGTCCGGCGCAATGGCGCAGTGGTTAAGGTCCTCGCCTTGCACACCCGGAATCCCATATGGACGCCGGTTCTAATCCCGGCGGCCCCGCTTCCCATCCAGCTCCCTGCCTGTGGCCCGGGAAGGCAGTCGAGGATAGCCCAAGGTTTTGGGACCCTGCACCCGCGTGGGAGACCCAGAAGAGGCTCCTGGCTTCAGATCGGCATAGTATCGGCCCGTTGCGCTCACTTGGGGAGTGAATCATCGGATGGAAATTCTTCCTCTCTGTCTCTCCTCTCTGTATATCCGCCTTTCCAATTAAAAATAAAATAAATCTTAAAAAAAAAAAAAAGAATGGAGGGAGTGAGGCCCAAGTAATGAAAAAACTTCAACCTTGAGAGGCAGAAGGCAGTAACGTAGGGTATAAGTTAATAAAGTAGATGTTAAGACTGTAGGCACAGAAGGAGAAAACAAACTTTCTCTTTGTGCAAAAACTAAAAGAGGAAGAGGTAGGAACACAGCTTAGAGGAATGTCCAACTGAATCACTTCAGTGTCTCCAGGGAAGCAGGAAGCAGGTTACCTACTAAGAGGTAAAAATGCACAGAATTAAAAACAAAAAAGAAGATAACTTATCGAGGAGAACAAGCTACAGAACAAGTAGTTCATAAATAAAATGATCATCGCATCCTGAGGACGGGGTTTGTCCTTTAATCAAAAGCGGTGAGTTACACAAGTAAACACTAAGGACCTCTCTGACAGACATGCAGCCACGCCTTAGTACTGCCCCCATTAGCATACGGAGTAAGATTCAAAAGCAGGCAAGTGCAAACTGCCCAACGTTACTTTATACATGCACTGGGGAACCGAATCCTTTCTGTGTACATGGGATGGAATTATACGTCATATTTTGTAACTATTTTAGCAGTTCTTAAGGAAAATTGTATTTAAAATCTCTTCTCTACTATTTTTGCCTTAAATTTGCCTTTTTGCTTGAAAAGTTTTACTTGACGAGACCTGGCTTTCCACTAAGGATCTTTTCATGGTTTCTCTCCAGTGTCAGCCTGCTGGTTTTCAGCTCCCATGGACAGCTGTGCCACTGGCCATCTCTCGCTGCACTGTTCTACGTACATAACATAGTTCTTCCTGTAAACCTGGACAACTGTGCCAACTGGCTGGCCTATTAGTGTCCTCACACAAAAGGGCATGCTTCATCGCCCTTTTGGGTAGGCATGCATGGCAGGCACCTTGTTGTTCTGCCACTGGCCCTTGGGAAGCGGGGAACACCCAGAGGCCCCACCAAATGGGAAGGTGGACAAAATGCCATTTTTCCATTACTGTTTTAGAGTCACAAGGGAACTGAATTTCATTTTATCTCTGACACTCCAGTCTTGGCTGCAAAAATGATACACGTGACATTACAATTTATGTGTAAATTCTAGGTAGAAAAACAAGGGTATTTTTTTAAAAGTTCATGGTAAATGTAACTACAAGATATATTTATTTTGTTGCAAGAAATTTCTAACATCCATGTATACTTTTTTGGCATAATACAGACTTTCCATGAACTTTCTGAACGTCCCTTGAAAGACACAGAAGTAAAATCAACCAAAAGCAATCCCTCATTCCCTAACTCCACTGGTCTGATTTTTTTGGTTTTTATCTCATAAGACCATCAACCATACAGGAATATAAGGAAAACTGAAATTGTTAATTATTTTTTGCTATCTGGCAACACCTAACTATCGTGTTACATTTCACCTGTGACAATGACTTAAACAGAATATGTATAAATTAAGGCTGCTTACAGTTGATAAACATTAAATTTCCAAGCTTTTTGAATTGCGCCTGCCTTTATCACATTCTGGTCTGTCTCCTTAATATCAGAATATTACAGTCCTGTTAATCCCTTAGCATGGGGCAATTTCTTAAGCACTCCTATATTCCTATGAATATTAAAACAAGATAGAAAGGCTTTCTAAACGTTCAGAGTATGTTCTTTTGGGAGCTTATTTTTCTTGGCTGCACCTGATGTTTTACCTGTCAAGGAAGCACTAGCAGGTGAGGCGGCACTCTGCCAGGCCCTCAGCTAGCTCAAAGCAGCAGAGCAGCCTCACAATCATGAATCCACATACTGTGACGTGTAATACAAGGCCATGAGCATCACTGGAACGGGCACCATTAGTATTTGCATTTAAAGGGCACCTGGAGTAAAATTTGGCATTTAAGATTTCAATAGACCCCTTTTAAGTATCAAATGAAAATCAACTAACTCATTTTATTCTCTCAGCAACACAGACAAGAGTCCTGAAGTTTTATCTCATTTTAAGCAAAGTTATGTCACAGAGACAGAAAAACTCTAAAAAGAAAGCACAAGTTCTATCCAAAATTGTTAGATCATGCATCTCTACAGAACAGGCAGGCCCAGGGTTCCGGGCTGCTAACACTGCTGAAAGGCTTCATCACACTGAAACTGCAGCTTTCAAAACAAGAGTGCTCACCTCAGCTTTTCTGGTCAAATTCACATCTGGTTAATTATTAGCTGCCTATTAAAATTCCCCCTTGCAGTTCTAATTTAACAAGACCATGTTTGTCCTTGTAACAGCTCCATGCAACACTGCCAGCCGCAATGCTTGTCCCATAGGGGGTAACTATTCACATGCGATGGAGAAATCATTGAGACATTTCCACGGAAGAAGGTGACCATGTATTTACCTTACAAACCGTAATTTGGATTTCTAACACCGTGGCCAAAGTTTTGACACCAAAAAGTGTCAGTGACTTTTACTGATGTTCTTGATAACCATTCTGTTTGTAGCTATATGAGTACTTTCAAAAGTTCATGGAAAAATAGAATCACAGTGTTTGTTGTGCAACAAAAATTCTGAAATGAACTTTTTAAAGACCCCTCCTATAAACATAACAACAACAAACCTTCTAGGGTATATCACTTTTCATGTTTGTAAAGTGAAAACAAATCACAGGAAATTAACCTAAAGCTTAGTATACATCCCTTCTCACAAAGATGAACAAGAGATGAAGGGAAATGGAATAGGAGGCTGTGTCTATTAACTTTCAGCCTTCATCTGGCCCTGCTAAAGGCACTCTGGAAACTACAGCACTTGTTAGGAAGTTAAGTTAGCTGGAGGAGTACAAACAGTACTACATAAAGAGAATCACTCCTCACAACTGCACAGCCTACTGAAATAAAGTCCTAAAAGTTATCTTAAGATTTACATATGCAAGTAACTGGATTCCTAGACAGACTCATTATCCTGCAGCTCTTATTATGTGACTGTCAAAAAAAAAGTGAAACAAAAACACCAAGCATTTGGAGCAACTCAAAGTGTCTTAAAGACTACTTCAAAATTAGTTCTACTGTTTGGCACAACACAACCACAGGTTCTGTAAGTCAAAACACAAATCAACTTGTACTAAAAATTGAAAGGTAGAAGTTTCTACTAACTATAAAACATTTTTTCCAGGTGTATGTTCTGTTTATGGCTGATTCACACGGTTCAGAATACTGATATATCATTTAAGAAAAATATCACAACAAGTATATTAAGAACACTCCTCACAGCCATTAAATTTCAGAGTCATCCAAGGGAATGAAAGCCTTTATCACTGATTGTTCTATAACCAATCAGCTCAGGCGTCAGTGCCGTGGCAGAGCGGGTTAAGTGCTGCCTGCTGCATGCACTGTCATCCTCTGAGTACTGGTTTAACCCCGAGCCACTCCACTTCATGGTCAGGGAAGTGGCAGGTGACCAAGCCACCCAAGAGGGAGACCCAGCAAAGGCTCGTGGCTGGCTAACTTCACCCTGGCTTAACCCAGCCCCTCTGGAAAAGGAGTCAACGGAATAAGACGTCCTTCTCCAGGTCCCTTCTTCTCTCTCTATACTCTTTCAAACGAATAAATACATATATATTTTTTAAAGAATCAGTTTACAAGCCAGCAGTTAAAAATTACCCTTTCTCTTTACAATGTGAAGGTTTCCCAAAATATCACTTCATTATGTGACATTAAAAAGCACAATGGAAGATGTTTGTAATTCTGATGGACATATCTCATTAGAAAGGCAGGTTAAATGACTTTCTTTAAAGAAAAATAATTTAACCAAGAAAAGATATGACAACATGTTTTCAAAAAGATGCAATACCAAAGATTATCAAGTTTTCAATTTGCTGACACAGCAACCCACAGGAATAACAGAGGTTCATAATCCAATTCAAAAAATCTGACAGATGAATACAGTTTGGAGCTTAAAAATGTTCCCCCTAGATTTAGAAGTATACATTTAATAATTCCCAGTGGGGTCCAACTCAGCATATACTAATTAGACATATTCATACTTCTGCAGCAAGTGTAGGAATACTTGAAAAGCAAGTCTTAATTTACTTCAGATCCAGATCTGCTATCAAGGAAATAAATATCAGCTCAGTTTTATGCCCAATTTGTGTTTCCAGAACTTTGTAAATTTTAGATAATGACTGCATACTTGAAGAAAAAAAAAGAAACAGAAATTAAGTCAAATTCCTAATTCTAATCTCAGCTTAAAATAAAGAGATTCTATGAAAATTATCTGGTAATCTTTAAAGTTTACTAGAAACTACATTTTAATTATTTTCTACAATTTAATTGTGTTTTCTACACAAATGATACCACAGTGACTTTTAACTCATATGTCCAAAGAAAATGAAAGGCTTATTATATTCTTTTACTTACTTATAATTATGACATAAAATACAGTCAATGCATAACATAGATAAATGTTTTCATATTCAAAATGATAAAATTCTTCCCTTACACTACTGTCTAGTAAAAACTAAATGACTATTATTCTTCGTGGTTACTAAAATCTTGAAATTGTACTGAACTGAACACTGTCGGGACTGCAGCAGCTGGCTTCAAGGACATAAGGTTTGCATTCTGGGACAACGAAAATTCTTGCAATGCACAAAGAATTTGTCAGTTTTTTCCTTTTTTATGCTATCTTATTTACACAAAAAGGGATCTATCTTCAAAGAAATGTTATGTCTCCTTAAAAAGCAGCACACTATTGGAAGTGTAAAAGGCAACGTCAGAGTTCAGCAGGAAGGCAGAAAGTGCCCAATCCCAGCTCTACGTCAGTCACCCTGCCTCAGGAAGTCAGACCGCTGGGCCTCAGCTCCTCAGCCACAACTGGGCAAAGCAACAGCAACAATAGGAGAAACTGACAGAAAGGGAAATGAGTGACATTAGTAACTATGGCAAAATCAATGATGGTGCTACCAATCAACAATCTGCGATCTTAATTTTAAATCCACTTTAAAAAATACAACTAATTAACTTAAATAGCATAAATTGAACTAATTAATTAATACTCATTATCTGAACTTAGAATTCTGTAACATAGGGCAAAGAAAGTTTTTGTGAAGAACTTTAACCAGGAGTCTGCCTGCTGAGAGTAACAAACCCCCTCCCCTTCCCTGACGGTGTCACAGAGTCCAGGCACACCAGAAGCAAGCCACCTTGTCACCGTCCAGTATGATAACGCACTGCATGAGGCCTTACCTGTCTTCATCCTTGTCATAGAGCTGGTAATAATCTCCACATCCATTCCAAAAGGTATTACCCCCAGCTTCTTGTCTGCCTGCTGTGGCTCCATTTTCGGTTATTTGGCTATTTTCTGTTTCCCTCGGTGTAACTCTTGAGTAAGGTGGATCCAAGAACATACAGTCATGTTCTCCATCATATTCGTCACATTTGATCAAAGGATCATCTTTACCGCTTTCCTCGACTTCCAGAGCCTCCCTCCATCTCTGAACACTTCTTTGTTTAGCTTCATGCCTACTAAAACCTGTTTCTTGGTCCACCTGGCTTGAACTTACCAGTTTTCTAACTTTTGGCCTTACTACCTGTTCAGGAGAGCTCCCATGGCTGTTGTCCCTATCACGGGTATTTGGTTCCCTCCAAGCACGCCCTGCAGCACAGCCTGCATTCTCAGATGAAGTTTCTGTCTGTCCTTCCTGGTTAGTATTTGGTTGTTTCTTCCTAACAACTTCATCTTCAGAAGAGGACCTCTGGAATTCCTGGTTGTTAAGTAATGGTGCCGAATCTAACTCTTGAAGCTCGTCTCTGATTGCACAGTTAAAAGAGGGAGCTGGTGGTGAAAGACCATTGTACACCTCTGCCTCCCCATTTGTCAACTCACATACTGTATTGTCTAATGCTTCCTGGTATCTACCAACTTCAACCACTTCCGCAGAAAGCTGAAGACGTTCATGTTCTTCTCCGTGCTTGCCATCTGCAGCCTGAGAGTCAATAGGAATCAAAGCAATTCCATTGGGCACACTGGAAGCATTACAAGCTCCTGGAGTACACTTGCCCTCAGAGTGATTCTGGAGATTTCCACTGCTTTCTAAGGTCTCCCTGCCTTCCTCACTAGGCTGGACTGCAGCAAAGGATGGGCTGCTCTCAATAGTCGGATTCACTGCTGTACCACAAGTGGGAATTTCTGTCTCATTTTTTTCACATGTGGAGTCACTGGGTATAGAAGTATGAACTTGATCCAATGGACTGGAACCTTTACAGCAAACAAAAGAAAGCACAGTGAAGGTATTAATTTGGATACAATGTTATGTAATAACTGTAACTTAAGGGTAAATCATACCATTCACTAACTTCTCAAAAAAAAAAGATGAATTCCTTTGGCAAGTGCTTCTGTGTTGCTCATCTAAACTGCAAGCGCAGACTGGTTCCCTTCTAAGTCGATTATGCCTCTGTGCAGCCTCATACGGCTTCTGAAGACGCAACGTACTCAAACCCTGACATCTTAACCTTCTGCACACAGACACGGAGAGGCTACTGAGAGCCCACTCAACAGCAAGTGCGTAGAGTCACAGCGTAACCATCTGTCCTGCCAGCAATGGCCAACCTTTCTTCTTTTTGCCGGGCAGCATAGAAAAAACTCATCAAAAGCACTTATGGCAGATGTAACAAGGGGATTAAAATGTAAGAGAAATTGGATTCCATTGTTTTGATATTAATTCCGAAGATTATAGCTCAGACTCTATACACATTACATTTCTACTGCTAAGATGGACTGTTGCAACACACTCCTAATGAATTAACTTTAGATATGTTACAGCTACGAGCAAAAACAATACATAAATCAATATGTTGATTCTCTTTGCCACGGTTCAACTGTCGGAATTGAGACTTAAGCAAAATATCTACTTCATAAGTTACTTTAAAAATGATGATTTTCATCAGTGTTAGCTTAATCACAAAGATACATTTCAGATTTGATGGAACAATGATGTATAAACAATGAAATAACCAATGCTTATTTTAGTTTTGTCATACCGAAAAAAAAAGGTTCTGTAACAAAATAACCTTAGCCAGTAATTCAGATTAAAAAAAAAAAGAGTTATTTATTTATTTGGAAGGCAGAGTTAGAGAGACAGAGATTAGTCATCTTCTATTTGCTGGTTCACCTCCCAGTGGCCACAATGGCCAGAGTTGGGCCAGTCCAAGGCCAGTAGCCTCTTTCCAGATCCTCCACATGGATGCATGGGCCCAAGCACCTGGGTCATTGGTGCTTTTCCAGGCACATTAGCAGGGAGTCGGACTGGAAACAGAGTAGCAGATCTCTAAGCAGTACCTAGGTGGGGTGCTGGCACTGCTCCCACCATGGAAAATGGCAGAAGATGGGCTACGTGCTCAGGCCTCTACACTCTGCTTCCAGCTCCTGGTTTTGGATGTGCCCAGTTTGGGCCTTATAGACTTTTGGCAAGTAAAGCAGTAGATGGAAATATCTCTTTTTTTAGCTCTGCCTTTCAGATATACAAATAAACCTTTAAAATAATAATCATATCATAAATAGTAACCTAGAATTAGGAAGTTTAGAATAAGAGAAAAAATCCAATCCAAAAAATATTACAGTATATAAACATGAAAAATATTTTTTCAAACCATTAAATAAGAAATCTTAATTTAGACGACTTCGGGTGCATTCAGGGTGGTATGGCCATGAACAAAATCTTAATTTAGTAAGCAGAATTTTACAACTGCATTTAAAAAAATGATTCTTGAAAATCTAACCAATCTTAATTATTTATTGATTAAATGAAAAATAATATGTAGGAAAATATATAGTTCACATTAAGATAATTTTTTAGTTGAAAGATGATTTCCTCTAGCTGAAGGATACAATATAATCAAGGCCATGAGAATGTAGCAGTACTTTAGAGATACTCACACTCTATTTTCTTCTGTGTTTAAAAGTATATAGTAGTGATATTAAATTCAATAAAAATTTCAAAGAATTTTCTGATTTTTATATTTTACACCCATAAATCCATATAAGCTCCACTGAAAATTTAAAAGATTACCAACTCTTACGGAACAGCTATTAACAACTCACATATTCACATCACATACCTGAGGAGTTTTCCTTGGGAATATCATCGAGTTCTAACACCTCATAGTCGTCACCAGCGCGACCTAAGCTTCTTTCATGTCTGGTCATACATGGTTTAAAACTGACGTACGCGTGCCTTCTTCCATATCTCCTGCCTGTTATTGTCTGATAGCCTCCTGCTGGTTTGGGCCAGGCAGCCTTGCTGGATTCTTGATCCATTGCTGCAATAATGGGGGAATGGTGAATTTAAAGAAGAGATAGCAATGATCTTTATTTTAACAAATGACTGCAGGTGGGGAGTACTACTTCAATCAATACATATACTATAATTTAGCAAATTATACGGTACTAAAAATCAAGGTTGCCCTAGTAGGACTATAAAACATTCAATATTCACATACTAGATACTTATGAAATACTATGTAATGAAAGTTACTGGCCTCTTCTCAAAAAAATACCTTTCAAAATTTGTCTCCTTTAAGTATTTCAGATTTTATAATAAAGCCTACCAGATCCTTCTCTCTGTAAATCTGCTTTTCCAATAAAAACAAATCTTAAATTTTTTTTCAAAAAATATCTCATTATTATATTGTCAAAATTCTTGATGGACTCAAATATTATCTGCCAAGTACCTTCTGTCCAAGTGTTCTACACATAAATGATGTGCAGTTACTAGCAACTGATGTGATAGATTCAGTAAGTGACCATGTTACCGTCAGCAGCAACATCTAAACTGCAACTGCACCAGAAAGAATCCAACAGTATGGAAAAGTCCTCAAAAGCCTAGACATAAACCTGCCATATGTCCCAGCCATCACACTCTGGGGAACGTAGGAAAAAGGAAGCTGGCATATGAAAGACATGTAGTTACCACAACCCTATTCCGAATAACAAAAACATGGACTCAACCTAGATAACTTCCTTGATTCAGCTGCTTTAGAAACTTACTCTACAGAAGATTTCAAAAACCAAAACATTAGAAGCCTTAATGACATGTCTAGTAATTCAACACAATGATTGAAGAATCAGAACTAACAATTCCTCCACAGGAACAGTCTCTAAATTGGATGTCAAGGAGGCAGAGAAAGATAACATCATAACTCTCTTATTTCCCTGCCACAAATTAGAAAGTAAGGATTAAACTTTTCAGTGTGTGGCTCAAAGCCAGCCGTCAGTGTGATGACAAGTCATGCCTGGTGTGTGAGGTAGCTGCTAAGTCTTCAGTGAGCAGAACCAACACTCCCTTACCTGACGGCTCTTTCTCAGTGTACTGTGACATATGTGGCAGTTTCTGTGCGCCCAGTTCAGCAGAATTATGATGTGATTTTCCTTTTACTCACACAATGGATAAGTTGCAAAAGATTCCTATGGAGAAACAATGGATTGAATTAACTATTTAAAAAAATGCACAAAACACTAAAAACGCAAAACCGATACCTCTCCTCCTGGGTAAGCGCTGTTGGCCTTACAACTCAAAAGCACACAATCAGATCTCACAAGACAACTGCAAACTTCAAGACTACCAAGATAACCATTTAAAACTCAGATGTAGTCTGTGCTTAGTAAACCTCTCCTATTTATCAGCCTTAAACTGTCAATGATAATAATACACATAGAATTAGTAAGCAATTACCCTGGGAGAAGTGCCGTGAAGGGTGTACAGCACGAAGCTATCTGAGAATCTTCCACACTGTGCTAATCTGGTACTCCACGCCAAGCAATGCTTACCCGAGTCCTTATCCCAGACTTGTCAAACTGTTTCAGCATTCTTATAACAGTCAACTCATCAGATAATTTTATGTCATATAAGAACTTCGTAAAAATTAGTAAAACTAAATTTACCATTAACAAGCACAGAGAACTTTTTACTTACGTGTAATGCATTGTATTTTTACACAACCTATATGACAATGTTTTTCTTTAAACAGAAGGCCTACACGCCAAGGAAATCAAGGTTAAAGTCAATGGAGAGCTCTAGTTAACCCTTCTCCTAAGTCCAAGTGTTACACGGTGAGCAGCCACCAGCCAGGAGCAGGGACCGAGCCAAAGCCATGGCTCTCTTACCCATCTCTAAGCCATCCAAGCAAAGCACACCCCCCTCCTGGCAGTCCAGCACTGCGGCCACGCCATCCTGATTTACGTTTTCACCAACACTGAACCTGCAGCTTTTGTTTCCAGATTCATTCACTTATTTGAAAGGCAGGGTTAGAGAGAGAGCAAGAGAGACTCTCTGCTGGCTCACTCCCTTAACAGCCCCCACACCAGGGCTGGCCCAGTCAGAAGCCAGGAGCAACTGGAGCTTGAGCAGGTGTTCATGGGGAGTATATTCCTTGCTGCCTCTGCACTGCGCTAACAGGAACTACAGGTTTTTACAATTAGTACAGCTGTGCTTGATTTGTGCTGTAGCCCGTCATAAAAAGTTTTCCTTTCTGGTTTTTGCTCTTTAAGTTTGCCTTTCATCGATTTCCTGCTATAGTTGACATGCTTCTTGTGGGCCTCCGATGCCAGGCTGGTTTCCTCTAAGCAATGGTTCTCAACAACAGCCATCCATGGCTACCGGAACCCGGGCCCAGGGACCTTCCGCCCCAATCCCATCCATGATCTTCCATGGAGGCATTACGCTGAGGAACCGATTATCAACATCCACCAGTCTGTCCCACTGACCACCCTGCCCTCCACATGCAGGCACAGCTCGCCTGTTAGCTCCAAGATCTTGTATATGGTGGAAAACAAGCTACGTGACCGATGAATTCGGTAAAACGGCCATGACAGTGGCAGGAAGGAGGAGCCTGGAGCTCCCAGCAAGCCACGCTGTGCGAGCAAATCTCAGTGCAGTGAGGAGCACGGGCAAAATACTGACCTGCCTGCCTGGTAACAGACTTCTCTGACAAGCTGCAACATACACATTTTTAAAGAATTTTTAAGATGAAGTTTTTTTAAAATTTAAAATTTAACTTAAAACACCTGAGTTGTTGCTAATTACCTATCACCAAAGCGAATGTATTAGGTATGTCCATGTTATCTGCTCCTGTACAGCGACATGCTAATTAACCTCCACAGTGCACACCCACAGAAAAATACATTCACCAATAGATTGTAATCCTCAAAATACACTTGAATCAAGCCAAACTATGAGCAATAGCTAAAGAGAACACACACACACACACACACACACACACACACAGCCACAGTTTCACCCCTTGAACATCGACACCAGCCAGGGCTGTGGCCGGCAGAGCCCAGAGCCTGCAACTCCAACCGGATCCCCCACCCAGGCAGCAGGTGCCCAGCTCCCGGAGCTGCTGTCTGCTACCCCCCAGGACGCAGCAGCAGAAAGCTGGGCTGGAAGTGGAGCACTCCAATATGGGAGGCAGGCACTGCCAGCTGCAGCTTGTGCTACAAAACCAGACCCAACTTTTTTTTTCCACTAATAACTGTCTCAAATAATTTCAACCTATATGACTAAGGATTTAAGTTCATATACTAAGTATTCTGCCGAGTCTTCCTTGCAGTAAGGTTGTACTGTTCCAAATACTACTTGCAGAACTGAGGATACGAGGTAATGAATGGCTAAGCATCGCCTCCCCCTTGTTTACGGGATGGATTAGTTCCTTGCTGCAGTCTTTGTTTCCTACTTTCACTTCTCTCACCTTCCATTATTGCCTACAGCACCTTTTTAATATCATCAGCGTCAATCTTGGCTCCTGTTTTACAACAAATCTGTCAATGATTATCTCGTCAGTTTGAAGCCAACACATTTAAGTGGCTATAGCATTATTACTTCATTCCTATCTCTAAAGTATAAAAAGAAAGGAAAGATTTCTTTGGTGACATTACTCTCCTTGTTCCCTGTACTATTCACTGAATGACTTTTTGTTTATGAAAATTATTCATTTCAAACCACTTCAGGATTTTACAATCTTAGTAATTTTAAACAAAAAAAAAATCTTTTAAATAAGCTAACAATGAATCAGGGAGGTATGATTTCTAGTTCTTCTAATTATTAACTTAGTGGTCATCACACCATCACTTTAACTAGAAGATTATGCCCACTGCTTGACAAGCAACAAAGATGATTTTTAAAATAATATGCAGAACAGGACAAGCTAATTTTTTTAAGATATATTTTTAAATTTTCTTTTTATTGAAAAGGCAGCTCAGATTCAGAGAGACAAGAAGATACAGACAGAAAGAACTTGCATCTGCTGGTTCACTTCCCAAGTGGCCACAATGGCCAGAGCTGAGCTGATCCAAAGCCAGGAACCAGGAGGCTCTTCTGGATCTCCCATGTGGGTGTGGAGTAAGGCTTTGGGCCGTCTTCCTCTGCTTTCCCAGGCCACAAGAAGGGAGTTGGATGGGAAGTGGAGCAGCCAGGACACGAGCCAGCACCAACGTGGGATCCTTTGAACCATCACACAAGGCTCAAAAACTACTGAAATTTTACTCCAGCCTCACTCAAGCCTACATTCCGAATATGACTTCACGCTGAGACTTTGAGCCCAAATCACTCAGCCAGCCTGCTCCTCTTAAGGAAGGTGATGCTGAACGAGCTGCTCAATCTTACCCTGCAGCAGGCAACAAATGCAAACATTGTGAACTGCACGTGCTTGTGGTACGAAACTCTCTTGTATTTTCACCTATTGCTAGAACAAAAGTTTCCTGATGCTGTCTCCTCAATGTTCCTTTTCTCCCTTTAAAAGACCTATTATCAGCACAGAACATGACATGCTGAGCCTGGCAGTATCAGCATGACTTCTTTGGGCTTTCTCTGGCTGATAATGCTAGAAATGCTGCTTCGTATCACACTCCAACTGTGGTAGCCACGCACGTGCATCTGACTTAAATGAGGTGTTAGATAAGCAGACTGTTAACTTCTAGAAGATCTAAAAGGTTAACGGTCAGCACAGGTATACAGTTCTTTCTATGCTTCATCTGCTAAGAGTCACAAATATCTCTTTCGAAATATCTTTTCTAGAAAAAGATTAGTTAAGAAACAAACAGGATTTGATCCTTATTTGAAGGAAGAAAGGCGTTCTTAATGAGAAAACTATTTTAATGACTTTTCCAAGACCACTGGAATATTTTTAACTCTCTTGTCTCCAGTTTTACATATATGGATCCAGATTCCCTGCAAATATTTCTGGTTCCTCCTAAAACACACGTTATGGGGCTGGTATTGTGGCACAGCATGTTAAGCTGCCACCTGCACTGCTGGTATTCCATATGAGCACCAGTCTGAGTTCTAGCTGCTTCATTTCTACCACAGGTCCCTGCTCATGTCCCTGGGAAACCAGCATAAGGAACAAGCACCGAGGCCCCCACCAGCCATGTGAGAGACCCAGACTTAGTTCTTGGTTCCCGGCTTCAGCCTGGCCCAACCAGGCTGTCACGTACATTTGGCGAAGTGAGCGAGCAACTGGAAGATACTCAACTCTTTCAGATAAATAATAAAATAAAATGTCAAACAAAATAAACAAAAAAAGCCCTTATTTATTTATCCTACATCCCCTAGCTGGGCCACAAATTCAGAAGTAGAAACAGCAGCAAGATGTGTTTATAATCAACTATAACAAACATTACCAGAAGCAAGGCGCAGGTACTTCGTATGCTATAGAAATGTTGGGAATGGTTTGCAATGAAAACTTTTCCAGCATTTAATAATCCTTTCTGAAGACAGAATATCTACACTGTGTTCCATTTCCATGCCTTCCTCTGGCCTAGCTAATATCCTTTAACATTATGAACCTGAGGCATCTGAGGTCTAAAACTGCTATTTCCGAAAGGTATTTTCAACAGGGATATAGTTCTATGTGGGGAGTTTATTTATTTGGCACTTTTAAAGATGTAATGCTACTGTTTTCTGGCTTCTACATTTCCAGTTGGTAAGACAACATCATCTGAGTGGAGTTCATGTACTCCAACAACTGACAACTGTGAGTGCTTGCCAGTTCAACACGCTAAAAAAGAGTATAAAGTTCAACAACGAAAGACATGGAAAAAATCATAACTCAACAACCTCTGTACAGTGAAACTGGAAGAGCCAACAAATAAAACTTGACAAAGGTAAGTTTTAGTTAACACATACATAAAACATATTACAAATGACACTTACATAAAACTAAATTACAAATGATACCTGAAAAATGTATACAATTTATAATAGCAACCAAAAACACGAAACTCCTAGAAGTAAACATGCAAACCATACCGAAGAAAAATTACAACAGATGTAATTAAATGCAGATACAACCTCAACACTACGTTTACTGGCTTGCCTGGTTCAGTTTTATGAATATCAAGCCCCCTAAAATAATTTACAGGTGCAACATAATCAGAATAAAATACCAGTAGTTTTTTGTGGACACTAACAAGGTGATTCTACAATTCAAACAGGACAGCACACAGCCAAACTAGCAAAGGTGATCTTCAAAAAGAAAAAGGTAGAATCAACTCCTTCAGAAACTAAACTTAAAAAGCTGTAACAGAGGCACACATTTGGCCTTGAGGTTAAGATATCACCTGCAACACCTGCCAAGTGCTCAGGTTCAAGTTCTATCTCCACTCTTGATTCTGGCTTCTTCCCACCGTGCACCCCAGGAGGCAGCATGTGTCAGCACAGTGGTTCTGTCCCTGTCACCCACATGGAGACTGGCCCACTTCCCAGCATCAGCGTGACTCAGCCCTAGAGATGGTAGGCATCTGATGAATCAGCACACGGAATCTTTCTGTTTCTCTTTCTCTATGTAGTTCAAATATATAATTTTGAAAAACCTGAAAACCCATATAATTAATATAAAGAGAAAGGAATGGGCATACAGATCAAAAGAATTCAACAAAATATTATTATTGTCCCAAAGAATTTTCTGCAATAGTGAAACTGCAATGTTCAAGCCTAAATTAACTTCTATTTTTAAGGATTTATTTTATTTGAAAGGAAAAATGACAAGACAATGAGAGTAGACAGCTTTTCCACCTACAGGTTAACTCCCCAAACGGCCTTAGTGGCTGCCAGACTGAAGCCAGGAGCCCAGAACTCGTCCAGATGCTCCCTGTGGGTGGCAGGGAACAATGTGCTTGGGCCATTACCTGCTGATTTCCCAGCTGCATTTGCTGGGAGGGGAAGGAGAAGCAAGGCAGACCCTGGACACAAACTGCCAACACTACTAGGGGTGGCTTAACTCACTAGGCCACAGCACTGGTCACACACAGTGAATTCCATATAAAACATAGGAACAGTATCCAGAAACACACATATGCTATGTAGAATTGACTGACCAACGATAACTGCAGAGCTCTAAGAAAATGTGTTTTCCCCCAAATATACTACATTAATTGAATAGTAAATTTGGCATGCTTTTCCTAAAAAATGTCAAAGTTAATTCAAAACGCACTGAAGACAGATCTAAATGTATAAAGAAAAATATTAAATCCTCTAAGAGGGTATTTTTATGATGCTAGCCCCGGGAAAGATCATTTTAACCAAGCAAACACATATATACACATAACTCCTAAACAAAGAAAAGGATATGATAAACTGTACTAGAACAGAATTAGAAATGTCCCTTTATAAGAAGATACCATTCAGAGACTGAAAAGGGAAAACACAAACAAAACTAACCGAACTATGAATTACATATAGGCAACAAAGACCTTCATCCAGAATATACACACAACTTCCTAGTATCAAGAAAAGAACCTAAAATAATTCCCAAACATACACAAGGGAACCTAAAAGAAACTGAAAAAACTGAACAGATACATCCCACAAGTACACACTACAGATCAAAATTAAAGGACTAACTACATCAAATGTTGGTATGGATTTTGTTTAATACAACCATTAACAGTATAAACATCTGCATCCATCAGGCAGAACTTTCTGGAAATCCCTACCAGAGCTAAACATACCTATACATCATGGCTAAGCAACTCAGAAATCCCAGGAATTGACCAGAGAAGCACTGCTTCTCAACCCTGACTTGTAAACAAAGGACCAAAAACTGGAGGACGGAAAGAATGCTGAATTTATAGAAATACAACAAAACGGACAGCTACCCACAATCCAAATGACTCTTACAGACATGAATATACATCACAAAAATATCTACGAAACAAAAAGGATGAAATACAAAACTTCACATTGTAAGTTTTACTTTCAAAAAGTTCAAAAAAGTAAAAATGAATCTATGATATTAGGTATCAAGAGGAAGTGATCACCTGTTAGCAGCTAAGAGTGGCAACACTGGAAGGAAACAAGCGTCCTGCTTGATTTGATTTAGCTGCTGTTCACACTGACTTCAACTAACTGATGTTGCACAATTATAGTGTACATACATTTCTACAAGCATATTCCAATGCAAATTGTGAAACTCACGTGGGAAACCATAGCCAATGTTAAAGTCACATTTCAGTTAGGGTCTATTAGTGACATTTATTCCATTGTGTGGGGTTTTTTTCCCCTCAACTTTCTTTCATACCATTCTACTTTTATCTAACTTGCAGAAATGCATTTTGATGGTTTTCCCAACATTAGGCTTTTATTGGTCACTAAATATTATGTTGGCAAGGTAAGGTATTTTTGAGGATGCTAAGAAAGACAATAATGTCCCTGGAACACTAGAACATCAGGCCATCTGATAACTAACATAAATATTAGAGATTAAGGAACATATACAAAGAACCAGATCTCATGAAAATTCAATTCTGATCTGCATTTTCAATAGTATTCATGAGCAAATTTTTAAAAAAACCTCCCAATTCAAAGTACATAAAAATATCTTATTTCTGCATAGTAGGAAAACAGCAGAGAAGCAGAACGTCTTGCCTAACAATTCAAAGCCTCAAGTCCAACCTCATCTAGATCTGTGGTTCTAAATAATGCCTGAGAATATTATTAGGCTCATGGTACAGTGTTCCAAGCACCTGGCAAAGACAAAGCTAATTTCCCTCTTCTAAAAGTCACTTTTCAAATCAAATTTCAACATCCAAAAAAATGTAAGCTTTGAAGAAACAGCCAAAAAATGTTTGAAGAACATCCAAAAAAATGTAAGCTTTCAAAGAAAACAACAAAGTGGGCCCAACGCTATGACTTAGTAGCTAAATTCTTACCTTCCATGCACCAAGATCCCATATGGACACCAGTTCATATCCCAGATGCTAAACTTCCCATCCAGCTCCCTGCTTGTGCCCCAGAAAATTAGTGGGAAACCTTGGGACCCTGCACCCCGTGGGAGACACGGAAGAAGCTCCTGGCTTCACATTGGCTCAACTCCAACCACTGTGGCCACTGAGGGAGTGTGCCACTGGACAGATCTTTCTCTCTCTCTGTCCTTCTCTGTAATCAGCCTTTCCAATAAAAATAAATACATCTTTTTTTAAAAAAGTACATGAGACTAAGGCTGACAAAAGTCAGCAAAATAGGAGCCAGTAAGAAAACACTTCTCACTGTTAATAGATGATAATTAAAATAGTAAGATTTGAGATACTAAGAGTAACAGATCTCTTCCTCAGTATGTGAACACAGTAAGTCCCTAAAGTAGAAAAAAAAAAAAAGGAGGTAAAATGACCAGGGAAACAGTAAATAGATTCTCTAAAAACATAATATATAATTAAGCTAAACAGTAACAAAGCAGATAAGAACCTGCTGAAAAACAACCAGAAGAAAGGAATTAGGGTGAAAAAAAGGTCCCAGATGAAAGAGAAGAAGAGGAGCACACCTGTGGAAAAACAAAGATTACGAACGATAACAAACACGAGGGAAGAATGAGACAGTGGAGACCACATTGGGGCCTTCAAGAGTTTGTGGCAAAGTGGACTTCAAAGATGGTACAAGAACTTCTGAAATCCATGGATTTTTTCATAATAGGCATTTTCTATGAACTTTTGAAGTCTCCTTGTACTTCTAAGCATTCCAAAAGACAGATGAGAAGTAGATAACTATCAGTAATCAAAGATAAAATGGCCAAGAATGTGTCCGAATTGGTCAAAACATGACTTCTCAAAGAATGCCAAACAACTAAGATTCCCCTGGTGTTGTCATGGTGTCCATGAGTGCAGTCACCAAAACTGAAGTCCTTTAATAATAACTGGGCAAAGGCGAAGTGCCAGGAAGTACCAAGGGAGAAGAGGGAGAGGGGGTCCTGAAGTGGACTCAACAGAAAAGCATGGGGACTCTACAGTCATTAAAGAAATTCAAAGAGGATCATTCCCACCAAGAGAACACGGAGCCCACAGGTCTTAACAGAATTTCTATCAAACATTCAAAAAGGTATTAATGCTAAAAAGGCTTCTAAGAAATTAGAGAAGAATTTCACAGCTTGTTTTTAAAATATATAGCTTTTTTTTTACAGGCATAGCAAAATCTCTTTGTTACAGCTGAAGTTACAAAAATGTATAGGTCAACTCCAGTGTCGAGCAAAGATGAAAAGTATGAAGATATTAGCAAACCAATTACAATAAACAAATGGTAATATTTGTATATACCAAAAGTATCCTCATCATAAGATACAGTAAGCCACGTCATTAGCAATCATCTCAATAGAAACTGAAAAAACATTTATCAAGTTCAGAACTCTCAAGAAACTACTAAGCTAAAAGAAATTCCTTAAGCCTCATAAGATCAAAGAGCTATAGGAAGATTGTATTTAAGGGTGAAATGTTGATACCATTCTATTTTTCTGCACTGTCCATCATCACTAAGTAGATTAGCAGCATATAAGTTCTAGCTGGAGCAGAAAAGGAGAAAGAGGGAATATAAACAACTGCAAATGGGACACACTTAAACAGCAGGACAACGGACTTGTGACTGTGAAGGACTACACTACGGTAATAATACAGCTGAAATCCCTGAGGGCGGGGGAGAGAGATCTGAGCAGCTAGTGAGGAAAATCCCAGAGCCCAGGGAACTGTATTGTAAAATTTAAAAAAATTATTTTCAAAAGTCAAAAAGAAAAAGAGAAGAATGTAAACCATACAATAGAACTTACTAAATGCCAGTTAAATTGCAGCTCTAGGGCCTGTAAAATTCGCACACACTCCAGGATGGTATAAGAGACAGGGCCTGAGGGAAGGGTTCAGTGCTGAACAGGTGCTTTGTTCCGGGCCCATGGGAACCCGCTCCGTCACACTCGCCCTCCCCTTTGCAGACTGGGAGCACCCAGCGGCAGGATGCCATCTCGGAAGTAGAGAACAGCCTTGCCCACCACACACACAATCCTTGACTTTGGACTTTCAGAATCTAAAGTCATAAAAATAAATGGCTGTTTCTCTATCAATTTACCCAGGCTCAGATTTTATTTTGTTTCTGCTGTAGCCACAGGATAACTGTTACAACAGCCAGTTGTAATATCAAGGTGAGAAATTCACAATTAGCATAAAGTTATTTTAGTAGGTTCTACTTTTGCCTAACATGTCAATATGAAATGTCCTTCCCAAAGTTACGTTAAAAAGTGCCAGATGAAGAACAAGTTCCTTTCTCAATAACCTTTCTTAAAGCCACCAGGTAGCACAGTAAACAAACTGGCTCATTAGTAAAAGAACAGCAGAGGGAGAAACACATCATGTAGGCGGACAAAAAAAATCATCCAATATTTTTTTTAAATGCCAAAGACAATGTATTGGCTAACTGAAAGTACAGATTGAAAATTGGGAAATACGAAGCTGCTATCCATTTTCAAGCTTCTTTCTACAGATTCATTCAAGCGCTCAAGCCAAAGACTAGGGAAAGAAATGACAATCTACTGTAAACCTTCTGTTTCACAGAAAAAGTCGTAAACCACCAGAGTGATGGCAACGCACCACCTGCTACTGTGGCTATGTAAGAGGAAACGAACGCTGACCTTCACGCCTGATGAGAGCCCGTGGCTGGGAGTCCCATCCACATGCTCCCAGAGATCTCTCATCACTACAAAACGGCCACGAAGGCTCCTTGACCAACTCCCTGAACACAGGAGCTTAGCTGGGCTACCACGGGAGGAGCAGGATCACTGACCCATCCCCACAGCCAAGAGACACAGGCACGCATAACACTGCAAAAAGAGCCTGGCGTGGCAGCTTAAGTGGCTAAATTCTCCTCTTGCATGCATCAGGATCCCATGTGGGTGCCAGTTCATGTCCTGGCTGCTCCATTTCCCTTCTTGCACCCTGCTTGTGGCCTACAAAAATAGCAGAGGAAGATCCAGAGGCTTGGGACCCCACACCCACATTGGACACCCAGAAGTTCCTGGCTCCTGGCTTTGGATCAGCTCAGCTCTGGCTGTTGAGGCCATGGGGAGTGAACCACCAGACAGACCATCTTTCTCTCTGTATCTCCTTCTCTCTCTAAGTCTGACTTTCCAATAAAATAAATAAATAAATAAATCTGGGGGGGAGAGGGGGAAAGAAATGCTGCCAAGAGATCAGGAAGAGCCCTATGCTGTCATCCCTGGCTGGTCAGCATCAATGAGGCGTCTACTCCTGGGAAGATGACAGAATGAGGGCGGAGTCCTCGCCAAGGGTCACCAGCACAGGGGGAAGGAAGCCTGGGGAGGATGTCTGGGTCACTCACAATAATCAGGTATCCAGGAGGCACACTACATACAAGGTTACTGGTACACACTCCAAGTAACCATGGCAACACTTACTAACCAAACCAGCCCTAACACACTAAGTGTTTCGGTGAATTACATCCCCCTTCCCATCCAGCTCGCTGCTTGTGGCCTGGGAAAGCAGTGGAGGACGGTCCAAGGCCTTGCGGTCCTGCACCCACGTGGGAGACAGGGAACAAGCTGCTGGCTGCAGATCACCTCAGATCTAGTCGTTTCGGTCATTTGAAGAACAAACCAGGAGGTAAAAGATCTTTCTGTCTCTCCTTCTTTCTGTAAATCTGATCTGCCTTTCCAATAAAAATAAATAAACCTTAAAAATATCACACACACAAAAAAAGTGGTTCCACAAAGACTCATCAATGAAAGAATAAAGGAGTTGTGCAGTAAGTCATACAAAACTACCCAAACGTATCCTACACAGATTTTTTTGAGTGGCCAAAAGAAACAATATAAAAGGTAGACCAGGACTTCCTTAAGTGTAAGTAACATGTGTAGTTGAAGCTTCACCAAAAAAAGGAATAGTCAGAAAAATATATATATATATATAAACAAAAACATTAGGTCATTTCCAAACATTATTCAAAACCCTAAAACATAAATTCAAGAAACTCTGTGATGATCCCCCCAAAAGCAGGGTAAATAAATAGAAACGTATTTAGACATCAAAATTTGTCACACTCCACTTGCTATTAAAAAATAAGAGGGAGGGGCACTGAAACACAGTAGACAATGCCACCATACAGAATGCCAGCATCCCACATGGGTGCCAGTTTGAGTCCCAGCTACTCCAGTTCTGATCCAGCTCCCTGCTAACACACCTAGCAAAAGCAGCCAAAAATAACCCTACTGTTTGGGCCTCTACAACTCATATGTCAAGCTGGAAGAAGCCTCTGGCCTCTGGCTCTGGCTTGGCGCAGCCTTGACTACTGCAGCCAGCTGGGGAGTGGACTAGATGGAAATCTCTCTGTTTCTCCCTTCTGCTATAACTCTTTCAAATAAATATGTATTAAAATTTGTTTACAAGTAAGACTGAAAAATGAACAAAAGGAAGAACGCTAGGCAGTAAGTGCAGTCGCAGAGTGGACTAGTATTTTGCCTATAGCGCCAGAACCAATGAGCATAGGTTCCTGACCTAGCTGTTCCATTTCTGATCCATCTCCTAGTTTCCGATCTGGGAAAGCAACAGAGGATGACAAAGCCTTATGCCTCTGCACTCATGTGGGAGACATGGAAGCAGCTCTGGCTCCTCGCCTTGGATTGGCTCAGCTTTGACCACTGCAGCCAGCTGAAGAGTGGCTAGTGGATGGAAGCTCCAATTTTGACTTTCAAGTAAAAATAAATAAATAAATAAATTCCTTAAATAAGTAAAAAAAATAAGGATCCAAAAATTAGTAGGAGGAAATTTAAAATATATTGCTGTAATAATCTAACTATATTAAAAAATGGTAAAGCACCGTTTGACTGTTTTAGGATTAAAGATGTAAATCACAAAGTACTTTTTGAGAAAAAATAGATGTGAATGAAACGATGAGCCACTTGGGAAGACAAAAAGACAAAAACACATTAACAGAAATCAGATTAAAAACAAAACAATTACTAAGACTAAATTTAAATCAAACCATATCAATAATTATGTTAAATATAAGTGACCTAAACACAACAATTAGAAGACTATCAGAATGAATTTTTTAAAAGCATAAAATCTAGAGCCCTGCACAAAAGTCTAGTGGCTAAATCCTCACCTTGAATGTGCCAGGATCTCAAATGGGTGCTGATTCATGTCACGGATGCTCCACTTCCCATCCAGCTCTCTACTTGTGGCCTGGGAAAGCGGTCGAGGACGGCCCAAAGCCTTGGGACCCTGCACCCAGATGGGAGACCTGGAAGAAGCTCCTGGCTCCTGGCTTCAGATTGGTGCAGCACTGACCGTTGCGGTCACTTGGGGAGTGAATCATCGGACAGAAGATCTTCCTATCTCTCCTCTTCTCTGTATATCTGACTTTGTAATAAAAATAAACCTTAAAAAAAAAAAAAAAAAAGAAGAAGTTCCTGGCTTCTGGCTCTGGATAGACTCAGCTCCAGTTTTGGTGGCCATTTTGGGAGTGAACCAGACAGAAGATCTTTCTCTCCATATTACCTTCTCTTTGTAGATCTGCCTTTCCAATAAAAATAAATAAATATTTTTTAAAAATTAGAAAAATGAATTTAGAACACATTATGTGATATATGCTATCCACAACAAATGTAAACATGTAAGCCAATTACAGAGATTACTGAATATTTATATATTAAAAACTTTTTATATAGAATTCACATGAGAACTCAGAAATAATGCATCAACATATAAAATTCATGTCAACATCTAAAGCAATGCTTAGAAGGAAAGGAAGGTCTTCAACCAACTACCTAAAATTACACCAAAAAAAAAAAAAGAAAGAAAGAAAGTCAAACCCAAAGGAAATAGCAAAGATAAAAGCAAAAATCAATGAAACCAAAAAATAGAAATAAAATTTTAAAGCTACCTCTTTGCAAGGATTAATAAAACTGCTAAGCCTGAAAACAAGCTAGTAAAAACAAAAGATTTTTTGCCATTATTAGGAATGAAAACACATTAATACATCTGGTAGACAGTAAAGAGATAATCAAGAGACAACATTAAGGAAATGCTTATAGGAAACAAATTCCTTAAAAGATAAAAATCTCTACTTTATTGCCAGGATCTGAAAGCTTTCACAAAATACTGAACAACCTCTGTCTACCAAACCCACTGTTATCTGGCAACACAGCCCAAGCAGGGAGGAGCTAGCCTGTAAACGCCAATCAACACAGCACAAACACTGGAACCGTGCCCCCCTTTTTAAGGTAAACTATGAAGAAATGTTTTCCCAAATGAGGCGGCCTGCAGCAGACCTTGCCTCTGCATGAAGACACACATGGCGCTCCAAGCTCCTGGCCTGCCCAAGTGTTGTGGCAATTTGGGGAGTGAACCAGTAGATCAAAAATATCTGTCTGCACTCTCCTTCTCATTATCTCTTTCACACACATAATCTCACAACAACAACAACAGGATGTGCTACTCCCTTTTAAAATTCACAAAGGCATCAGTCTGCACTGAGCAGCATGGCTCAACTGACTAACCCTTCACCTGCAAGCCTCAGCAGCCCGTATGGGCCACAGTTCTGTGTCCCAGCTGCTCCACTTTTGATCCAGCTTACTTATGGCCTGAGGAAGCCGTAGGGGACGGTCCAAAGCCCTGAGACCCTGTACCCGCATGGGAGACCCAGAGGAGGCTCCTGGTTCCCAGCTTCAGTTCAGCTCAGCTCCAGCTGTTGTGACGATTTGGGGTATGAACCAGCAGATGGCAGATCTTTGTCTCTCTTCCTCTCTATAAATGTCTTTCCAAAAAAATTATAATAATAATAATAAATAAATCTTAAAGGAAAGTCCTTACAATTTAGCAATTCCATTTTTTTAATAGGGGCAGATATCTGAAAACAATCCTTCAGTCAGGATGGCATACATATGATCAAACTCTCAGCCGCACTAGTCATCAGTAAATCACATTGTGGCACTACTGTAACATGCACACAGCCAAGTGCTAACAGGAGGAAGACTGAAATAATCAAGTGCTGATGAACATCAACAGCCAGAATCATCACATATTACGAGCAGAAAGACGTGTAAAATGGAACAACCATTTTGGAAAACAGCTTCTTAAAAGGGTAAACAACCACCCACCATACCAGGCCACAATTCCATTTCTAGGAATGGGACCCAGAGAACCAAGAGAAATAAAACATGTTCATACAAACTCAAATGAATGAATATTCACGACAGCTTTATTATAACAGCACCAAATGAAAACAAGCCAAATATCCATGCTCAGGAAAGTTTAATCATTACCATTGGACTGCTAAACACACAAAAATGTAGAGGAGCCTCAGGAACACAGTAAAACAGAGCATATATAATTCACTTCTATGAAATTCTAGAACAAATGAGACAAGTTAATAGTGAGAAAAAGATCAGGGGCTCGCTGTTGCTGAGGGACAGAGTGTGACTCACTGCAAAATGGCAGCAGTATACTTTAAAGATGAAAATAGTCTATCTTGACTGGGTTCCAAAACCATCCTGCGCCTCGGTGATGGAGGTGGGATGACTGCACATCTGTCCAAACAGAATGAACTCTGTTTCCAAATAAGTGGATTTTCCTGGCTCTGTTAGCCTTTCAAAAGGCACTCTCTTCAGAGGCGCTGGTGCTGCGTCCTCCACCTGCTAGGGCTGATCTCTCAGAGGAGCCCAGGTTCAAGTCCCAGCTGCTCCACTTCCCATCCAGCTCCCTGATTGTGGCCTGGCAAGGCAGTTGAGGACGGCCCAAAGCCTTGGGACCCTGCACCACTGTGGGAGATCTGAAGAAGTTCCTGGTTCCTGAGCAGCTCAGCTCTGGCTGTTGCGGTCATATGGGGAGTGAACCAGCAGATGGAAGGCCGAGGTCACTCCTGTTCTCTGGATGAATGCCTTTCAAATAAAAATAAATCTTAAAAAAAAAAAAGTTGCTCTCTTAGGAAAACATCAACCAGGGAATTCCGGGGATACTTATGCTCCCCTCAAAACACTTCAAAAACATCTAACTCAATACCTTCCTAGTAACTATTAAAAAAACATCAACAAAACAAAGGCCACAGTCATGTTGGAGAGCTAAAAACACAGCAAAACATTTTAACAGTGGCTCCTGATTAGAGAGCTTCAGCAAACACTCTAAAACATGAAACTTCAGAAGCACTCCCCTGGCAATCAGGAACACAACCGAGTGCTCCACTACTTCTGCCAGCATCCAATACCATCTAGCAGCAAGGAGCAAGAGACACTGAGTTACCAGCACCTACTTCCAAACCATCGTCAAGTCAATCAAATACTTCAACACATGATAAAGTTAGAAAACGCAAATGCTATCCTACAGCCACAAGAAAAATGTGACTGAACCATCCACAACAACCAAAACTACGAAACAAAGCAATACTGATCATGTCATGTGCAGCGCAAGAAAGACCATAAATGTTTATTCCCAAAAAAATACAAAGCAAGATGCAAATAAAACAGAACACATTTTCCCAAGGGAACTCAATACTATGAAGATGAGAGGTTTATGTAGGAGCAAAAGTTTAAGCAGAAAACATTTCCAAAAGATTGATGGAAAAAGGGTTACCAAAAACTTAATATGCCTATGAACGATTAACTAAGCAATTTCATTTCTGGGAGTCGCTGCTGCGCACAGACAGGAAGTTTGGTGAACTGTTCCCAGTGGCTGAGTTTTAGGACATCAAGGAGGACAAGAAGCAGGAGTGGTACTGCGCGCCCTACATGCCTCCACACTGAACACTTTTTAAATCAAAGAGCAAAGGTTATTAAACATTAACTAATAATAAATCAGAAAGTTGGCTGGAAAAGGCAAAGTGCGATTAAGGTAGATGTCTTTCAAGCAGACTGCCTGCATGAGCCCTCGCTCATTTCAAATTCATGAAGTACCACTTCCCCTTTAAGGAACTGGGGACAGCTACCCAGGACCAGGAAAGACCTCCAGGACTACAACCACCAGTGAAAAAGCTGCCCAGACTGCTTCCTCAAAAAAAAAAAAAAAGCCAAAGAACTTGGCATATATCAAGTCCAGCGTACAAGGACTTTGAGGAGTAACACTCAACTGTTTAGTCTGGCTACCGCAGTGAAACAAGACGGCGAAAAAAGAACCACTCACATTTTACCTAACAGTGCTTTATTGATACCATCGGATTTCACAGCAAGCTCGTGTGGCCGTCATTAACAACAATTACAAAACGAAGCGGCTATTCTCATGTGGAAAAACCAAATTCCAGGGCACGGACAGGAACTCCGCACAGCTTTTAGTTAACACACACTCTAGCAGCGAGCTGCGGCCTTCAGCCATTTTACAGACACGGGAACCAAACACGCCAGGGCGAAAATCACAGGAAGGGTTTACATCTTTGTCAGGGCAGCTACGTGTCGACCCATCGTCCGCTGCACAGAACCAGCGGCCTGATGGCAGTGTCTACGGACACTTGTCATTTTCTGCTTCGCGTCTAGGCCCGGAAATCTCCCAGGTCATTCTTGCTCCCTGCAAAAAAAAAAGCACTGCTCCCCCCCCCCCCCATGCCCTCACTTCTCCTCGGCTGGGTCCGGGTAGGCTTTAAACTCACCATTTTGGAAGTGCGCAAAATGATTAGCTAAGCAGTCATCCGTGGGGGTTGGGGGGTGGGGACAGGCCGGAGCCCGGGGTGCAGCGGCTCGGGGGTGTGCAGGGAGGCTACGGTGTGGACAAGAGCGGGGCAGTTTGTCTGCGTGCCCGAGCCTCGGTGACAATTCGGGGAAGGGGGAAAAAAAAATTGCACCTCCAGCCGCTGGGCAACGGCCACGGCAGGTTTTGGGGGGGGAGGGGGCTGCAGGCCTGTCGGCGAGGGGGCGCCGGGTGGCAGGCGTTGGTGGGCGGCCGCGAGCGTGCGTGGGGAGCTGGCCGGCGGGGTCCTCGGCTCTCCGGGCACCAAGGACAGCGGTCGGCCGGGACCACCCCCGCCCCCCACGCCCGCCCGCCGCGGCCCTCTCCGTCCCGGGCAATGGCTGACCCCGGGGAAAGGGAGAGGACACCCCAGGAGCCGAGCCATGGGGTGCCCCCACCGCCAAGTGATGGCGCGGACAGGGCCCAGCAGGCGAGGAAGGCCTCTCTCGCAGGACCGTCAACCCCACCCACCATGGCCGGCGCAGCGAGACGGGCACAGGGCCCCCCGCGCCTTGAGAGAAGCGGCTCCAAGACACAAGGACGTGAAGGCAGCCATTTCCTCACCCCGAACCACCCCCCCTCAACACTCCTGACATCCCCACAAACCGGAGGAAGAAAAAAAAAGCAGACTAAAAAAAAAAAAGGGGCCCTCACCGAAATATGCAGCGGCTCCTCCTGAGCGAGAAGAGAGCCCGATCCTCCACCCGCCACCACCGCCTTCTTCTCCGCCTCCGGCTCCTCCCCCGCCGAACGCGCAGCGACGGGCGGCGGGCGGCTGCGGCGGCGGCGGCGGCGGCGGAAGCAGAGGCGGCGACGCGTCCCGCCCCTTGCGCCGCGGCCCAGACCGTGGAGCGGGAGGCGGGGCGCGCGCAGGCCCCGCCTCCCCCCAGCAAGCAAGCGCTGGCCAATAGGCATAGAGAACCTCTGCCGGTGGGCGGAGACAACACGCACACCCAATGGGAGCCTGAGGAGTGGGATCACGTCAATGGTTGGGACGTGGCAGAAAAAGGGAAAAATACTTGGACGCGGCTTGTTCGCGGGAGGGGTTGGGAGGGGAGTTGGCTCACCGATTGGTCAGCGCGCGGATCGACGGAGCCCGACTCCGCCCCACCGGTTTCCGCCCACCCCTTTCCCCGCAACATTGCGACGTTTGGGGAGGGGGCGGGGCTCCGAGTCGGGACTGCGACCGCACAACCTTTTGTGGTTTGCGCTGAGAGAAAAGGGCGGAGTCTCGGGGCAGGGGAAGGGGGCGTGGCGGGAAGGACTGGCGCAGTTAGGCCGTGGTTCGCGGCTTCTCGCCGTCAATATGGAGGCGGCGGGTCGGTCCTAATGTGACTGGAAAGCTAACGGAAGCTGCTCTCTGTGAGGGGAGGAGGAAAAGGCGCGGCGGCCCACGCTGTCGGCTCTCGCTCCCGTGGTTTCCGCCCTGCCAGTCCCAAGGGGGCAGCACCTTGCCCTTCTCCTCTTCGACCTGTACCAGTTCCCATCACAGGTCACTAGAATAAATACAACGGCTGCGGCTCCCAGACACCTTTGCTGAGTTTGAAGCCCGGGCAGCAGGTTCGTGATGCGGAGTGGCTCCCTGTCCCACATTTGTGTCTTTTTCATTCTGAAGACGAGCCTGCCTCTCTGATTTCACTGGCGCCCTCGGCTCCTTCCCCTCTGCCAGGCTCCAGGCCCCACGGTCTATTTATCGCCTCCCCTCCCCCTGGAATTAGGAACTGGGCCCTGACAGCGGTGACATCTCCTGCTTGGGAACTGACAGTCTTTAGCAAACTAACCATAGAAGCTTAACGTTTCCAGAACTTACCGGCTAGTTGTAAGTCTAATTTACCAGCGCACCCATGCAGTACATCTAAGTGCCTTCCCAACTGACACTAGTTGGCCTGCACACGTGTCGTGTTTTGAGTATATTTCTATCCCATACCTTTTGAAGAACAATTTATGTTTTAATATTTCCCTGATTTTCTGCTAGGATTTTGCAGAGCGCTGTGAGTGAGCTAATTTACTTTTCAGAATGGGTTTCAAAGATTTCAGTCTTTGTCTTACCTTCGCCTGTGTAGATCCATAGCTGTATTTATTGTTTTCTTTACATAACAATCCGTTTTCTGCTTTAAAAGGGCTTGCTTGCTCACGGACTCAATTACTTATTTCTGTATTTATTGACTTATTCATATATGTACTTGAAAGGCTGAGCTAAAGGAAAAGCAGAGATGTTCATGAACGGGTTCACTCCACAGATGCCCACGAGGGCCAGGTGTGGGTCAGGAGGAATCCAGGAGCGTGTTCATCCTGCTGTCCTGCACGAATGGCAGGGTCCGAGGGCTTGTGCCATCTTGCTTCCGGTTCAGAAGCATCAGCAGGCAGTTGGATCAGAAGCAGAGTAAAGCTGGCGTTTACAGTATGGAGTCATGCTGTCACCTGCAACCCAGGTGTCCTGTACAGGTTCGGCTTGGAGTCCCAGCTGCTCCACTTCCAATGCAACTCCCTGCTGCTGTGCCAGGGAAAGCAGCACAGGATGGCTCAAGTGCTTGGGCTCCTGCACAGAGATGGGTGTCTGGAATGAAGCCCCTGGTTGCTGGCTCTTGGCTACCTGGGTAGTGAACCAGCAGATGGAAGATCTCTGTCCCTCTTTCCTTTTTATAGCTCTTACTTTCACATGAATGAATAATTATTTTTTTAAAGGAGAGTAAGTAGATGAGACTTAAGCTGGCACTCTGGCATGGAATGTCAAGAGTGTCAAGGAGACTTAACCTACTGAGGAAATGCACTGATTATTTTTTTAAGCAGCCTTGGTAAAAGAACTGCCAATGGAAAATTAGCTTCACCTGTCCTAGGTAAAAAGTAAGAAAATTGTAAAACAATATTTGTACTACTGGCTAAGTCTGTGGGCTGAAAGAACCACGTAGTGTGATGCAGTTCTTAAAGAGTAAACACCGGATTAGCAGCATCAAATGTGTCCATCTAGTTAAGCCGCCACTCCCCCCCATTGCCAGCATCCGCAGGCAGCAGATGGCCCTGCCCAGGTAGAGTTCCTGGCTCCTCGCCTAGTCCTGATGACCATGATGTAAATTAAAGGAGCATTAGTCAAGCGGTAAGAAGGCCTGTGTTGTAATCACAGCCTTGAAGTGATGTCAGCAGTAAAGGACCTTCGTAAATGTTATTTTTCATAAGCACAAAGAGAATACTGGCAGTATTGTCAGAATTGACTATTTCAGAACCTTGAAAATAAACCAGACCTGTAGCCATCCAGGGAGCATTGTTTGGAGAAAAAGTGTTGAATCTCTGCAGGAATAGCAAACCCAAAGGCAATTTAACCGGCCCTTTTCCAAATCTTGTTTTCTCTCTCTATTTCTTGAAGCTTCACTCTTTGCACGGGTCGTTGGGAGTCAGGCAAGGTTGGGGGAAACGGGGAGACAGGTTTTGAGATTCTGCCGTGTAGTTCCCTGCTCTTGGGGACTGTCATCCTTGAGTTGGGCCATTGGGCGACTTTGACTTCTGTCTGCTGCACTCCCTGTGTGCTTTCCCCTTGAGCTGTTGCGGGCACTGGGACACACAGGCGGTCTAGTCAAGTGTGCAGCTCACCCCGCCTGTTGCCCTTCTCCCAAGGATCAGAGCTCTCAAACCCTTCTGCGTTGCTAGCGCTGCAATACTTCCAAATATTTGTTGTGCCCATTTCCTGTCTTTTAGCGGGAGGGGCAGGCTGACTGAAGTTCACAGGTAAACTGTGGCAACCACAAGTTTACCAGTTGGGCCCGACGCAGTGGCCTAGAAGCAAACAAAGCCATAAAGAAATGCATAAATTTAAGAAAAAAATTTTGAGATTGGAGGCATAAACTATTAAATAGGTTAATTAAAATAATTTTTTTTAAAGTTTGATAAAATTGGGCCTGGTGCCGTGGCTTGGCAGCTAAAGTCCTCGCCTTGAATGTGCCAGAATCCCATATGGGCACCGGTTCTAATCCTGACAGCTTCACTTCCCATCCAGCTCCCTGCTTGTGACCTGGGAAAGCAGTGGAGGACGGCCCAAAGCCTTGGGACCCTGCACCCGCGTGGGAGACCTGGGGGAAGTTCCTGGTTCCCGGCTTCGGATTGGCATAGCATCGGCCGTTGTGGAACTGTCAGACAGAAGATCTTCCTCTCTGTCTCTCTTCCTCTCTATATATCTGACTTTGCAATAAAAATTTTAAAAATAATAATAAATCTTTTAAAAAAAGAAGTTTACCAATTGGTGTAGGTTTAACAGGAAGATGCATTTTAGTCCAGACTCATGGTTCTTGAGCAGCACAATTCCTTCCAAATCTTAATAAACAGATAGTCTTTCCTTCCGGACAATTTTCTGAATATTCAAGGTTCTCTTTTCTAGATTTAATTCATGAATCTGGCTCTATACTTCTTCATTTCCATGGTTCTCTTGCCGTTTTGATCATGACTGCCTTGACACCCTTGGGCTCAGAAGGGAACAACAATACTTTTCCACTGGATTTTTCCGTAAAGACTAGTCTTCATTGGCCTTTGCTGATCAGATGTTTCTTCTGTCTCTTAACTCATGGTGTGTAGTATAGTGGACGTCAGCTTTCCCAACCACTGAAAGGCCCGACCTTCTGGAATGTCTTGCTTCATTACTTGCCCAGCTCATTTCTTTCAACTTGTACTTCACTAAAGAGCCAGCAGCAAAAATATGCCATTGTCTAATTTGCTCTCCTGGAGTTAGACCCTCCAGGGTTATATGTGCCTTATAAATTACCACCATAACAGCTTTTTTTCAGCCAAATGTGTGAGATTGCAGTGGGTTTCCAATGTTGTTACATGCATTCGCAGTGGCCCAAGCAACTGTTAATTAATCCAGTGCCACATGCTTTCCAAATTTTATTATTTGAAATCTTGTATTGATTAATCAACATTGGTCAACGTGACAGATAAAGCCTAGAATTTTGTGGCTTGGCTCAACACTCATGTATTTCATGAATATGCAGAGTTTACCTAGTGGAGGGTGGGAAGGAGTTCAGGGGAATTCAGCGGAGCAGCTCTGTTCTGTGCAATAATCCAAGGTCACTCTCTAGGGATAGGCTCAACTACCTGCAGCCCACCTATTCCAAGTTCACTGTGGTCATCCCCACAAGGGACTTTGGCCAACTGGGTACTGACTGAGGGCCAAGGGAACGTGAGACAAGAACTCAGAAGAAGTTGTAAATATTCTACTGACGATTGCCTGTGACATTATAGATTGTAGCTCTGGTTCTCAAACACTTGTCCTGAAGAAGCAGCATAGCATCATCTAGAATTTGACTTATATGCAAATTTGGGAACAGCCTCTCAGACTGAATCAGATGCTGGATGTGGGGCCCAGGAATCTGTATTGTGTGAAACCTCTAGGTGATTAAGGCAGGATAACATTTGTGAGCCCTGGGGTTACAGGACATCAACACTAAATTAAGAAGTAATGACTTTTCCTTCTTCTTGTAGAGTACTTACACACAGTGACATGGCAGCTCTCATTTCTTATGAGTTTAAATATGGAGGGGCTGGTGCTGTAGCACAGTAGGTTAGGTTGCCATTTGTAGTCCTGGTATCCCGTATGGATACCAGTTATGGGCACTTGATGGAGTCCCAGCTACTCCATTTCCAAATCCAGCTCCTTGCTAATGCACCTGGGAAGGCAGCTGAAGATAGCCTAAGTCTTTAGGTCCCTGCAGCCATGTGTGGCCTGGATGAAGACTCAGCTATGTGGAGAACTGAATGAAGCTCCTGGCTCCTGGCTTCAGACTCACCCAACTCAGACCTTAGCAGCTGTTTTGGGAGTAAACCAGGGGATGGAAAGTCTATCTCTTTTTCCACAACTCTGGCTTTCAAATAAAACTGTAAGTGTGCAAAGAAGAATGCATGTGCTCTTGACTGTGATGGATCGGCTTTCCCAGCCTTCTCAACAACCTTCCCACACTGGAGGCACCGGAAAGCTGAGAACTCCACCTTAGCCGCTGGGCTTTGGGTGCCTCTCTGGACTTGCCCATCCAGTCCATCCACATGAGATCTGAAAGGTAAAAACATGTACTGTCACTCAAAACTAGCATTCCATCGCCTTGACTGCAATAGTGCTGTGAGCTCACCGGGAGGAACTGGCATTGACTGTGGCAACTACAGCCAAAATCCCCATGGCTGCTCTTGAGTTGGCTGATGGTGTAAAGCAAGGGTTTGGGCTGTCTGTGCTGGTGACATGGGTTGTGTTGGAGCTGAGAGGTACAGCCATGGCTTCCTGCAGTTGTCAAGCAGTCCCTGGTGCTGTTTTCCTGCACATGTCAAGGGCTGGTGATCGCTCATGGACCGATTTGCAGTGCAGTTTTGGGGGAAAATTCTTGAGAGCTCAAGTTAGAGCAAATTTCTTCATCCTTCCCCACAATAACATGAGACTTTTCATAATAAAATATGCCTATTTTGCTGCTTAAATTTATTGTGGATTAAATTTCTACAGCTAATTCTACATGATACAGTAGGGGACCAACCGTTTTCCTCTGGAAGTGTTGGGTACATTCTCTCTATTTGGTCTAACATTTGACCAAAATTTGGATTAAATGTGGGTCTTTTTAATTCACATGCTTGCTAGGCAGTGGGTAAATTCTTCCCATAAGACTTGAAACTTTATACTTAGAACTTTTCTTTGGTAACATCAATAATTTCCTCCATTTTCTTTTCTTTGTTCTCTGAGTGTCTTTCAATGTTCACTTTTACCCAGTGTTCTGAGAGTTCTTAAACTTTAATGCCTTTTATTGAATTTTTTTAACCATCATGGTTTTCATTTCTGTGATTAATTTTTCTTCAAGACCTATTATTATTATTTCATTGATCCTAAATATAAGTTTGTTTCTTTCAAGTTGTCTTCTTCTGTTTGAACCATCTCTGCCTCCTTTGGTGTCATTTATAGTATTTTTCACTCTTAACATTCTTTCCTTATTGAAGCTTTCTTTACATGTATGATAATCCCTGGTTGTGTTCTGACTTGAAAATAATACTAGGAACTTCTCCAAATATGAGTGGAGCTTGTTGATTTGTTTAAAGGTGAACTTTTTTATAGAAAATGATTCATTTACTCAAAAGGCAAAATGAGCTTACTGTGTATCGGAGAATCACAAATATTGGAACCACAAATAATAAATTGCAAAATTGTGCTCCAGGGTCATTCATTTCCTCAGGCACCTATGACTTTTCTGTCTGAGAGAACAGACGTTAGCTCTCCCCTCCGCCGCAACCCACTCCATGGTGCATTATATAAAGCCATATCATCTATATGGCAGCCATTAGTTATAAATGGTTACTAAACACCTGAAATCCAGCAAAATGTGTAAGTGTAAAATATACATCAGATTTAAAGATCTAGTACATATATATTTATATGTAATTTCACTGTCAATCTTTATGTAGATTGCATATTGTAATATTAGTATTTTATATATTGTTAACTTAATTCTATATTCTAGAAAAGTTAAAGTTAGGTTTGACACTGTAGTACCCTGAGCTAAGCTGCTGGAATCCCATTTTAAAGTGCCATTTGGAGCCCTAACTGCTTTACTTCCGATTTAGCTCCCTGCTGATAGCACCTTGGAAGACAGAATAATGTGTGCAAGTATATGGGCCCCTGCCACTCACATGGGCATCCAGGATGGAGTGCTTGGCTCCTCATTTGGGCCTGGCACGCAATGGCCTATGGTGGATATTTAGGAAGTAAGCCATTAGGTGCAAACTCTTTCTCTGTGTATCTCTCTGTTGTCCTGCTTTTCAATTAGATAGATAGATAATCAACCAACCAACCAAACAAAGCATTAGAATTATGTGATATTGGGGCTCAACATGCTAATCCTCTGCTTATAAGTGCTGGCATTCCATATGGGTGCTGGTTTGTGTCCTGGCTACTCAACTTTCCATCCAGCTCTCTGCTTGTGGCCTGGGAAAGCAGTAGAGAATGGCCCAAAGCCTTGGGACTCTGCACCTGTATGAGAGACCTGGAAGAAGCTCCTGGCTGCTGGCTTCATATTGGCTCAGCTCTGGTTGTTGCGGCCATCTGGGAAGTGAACAAGAGGATGGAAAATCTTTTTGTCTGTCTCTGCTTCTTTCTGCAAATAAAAACAAATAAAATTTTTTTTTAAGAATTGCAAGCTACTAGGTGATTGACAGTACATGTATGAATACTTTGAAAACCACAGGAATTAGAAATCAAAGATAAGACAGATTCAGGGCCATTATTTGGCCCAATAGTTAAGACACTGTTTGGGATGCCCACATCTTGCAAGGGGTACTGGCTGTGCTCCTCTTCCAGCTTCCTGCTACTAAGTACCCTGGAAACCTGCTACATGGTAGAGTCATGGCCACCCACAAGGTGAACTTGGATTTGGATTTTCCAGCTTCTGACCTAGGCCAAACAGGTGTGAGTCAGCAGCTGGGAGCTCTTTATGTCCCTTTCTGTATTTCAAGTAAATAAAAATAAATAAAAGGTAAGTTTACATTAATGCAAACAACTTTGGAAGCTCATGCATACTAGGAATTCTCAAAAAAGTTCATGGCAAGGCAGATTGTGAGAAAACTATGCATATATTTCATTTTTTGTAGTAGAATACATTTATTTTTAATTCCATTTTCCATGAACTTTCCGAAGTAGCTTTGTGCTGTTTTATTTATGATGCGATAGAACTTTTGATTATTTCTCTTTCCAGTTCTGTATTTTACTTTTGCCTTTAGAAGTACCAATAGCTTACACTCTAAGATTCTACAGGTTTGCTTGCTTCCAACCTCCGCTCTAATTCCTTCCAAAAGTCCCTGACTGTTATTGCCTAGCTCCTTCTAACTATTACTGCCTAGTTCCTTCAATTAAATGCCTTCATTGTTTTCTGAAAATGTGATATAACCTCTTGGGTGGTGATGTGTTCCCCCGTAAACACCATCATCTGGGCTTTTATACTTTTAAATTTCCTGAAAATTACATTCCTGTAGATTCAGAAGGAGAGGAAGAAAAAGCATACTCTCTGACAAACACCTATCTGAGCCTAGAAACTTCCTGACTTACGTGATGGGCAACTTCTTCTGCCTTGCCAACTCAGATCACTGTATAAAACAGAAATCCATTTTAATTTCTCATGACTCTCATACTTAGAAAGAGCTTGTAGAATCAAACTGGTGGTGATAAATTCTATATTCTTATGGTGGGTACTGTATCATGGCTGTAAATGAACCAAAGCCTTGTGCTTAAAAAAAAAAGAAGTTATTAGAAAGATATGCAGTAGCTCTGAGTAGATGAAAGAGATTGACTAGGAATAGAGGCTGTGTGTATGGAATGAGAACCTGTGGCATGTCACATAGGCAGGCTGGCGGGGACACAGCTGCCACTCAGTTGAGCACGGGTGACAAGACTACACCAACTCCAGGGGAGGGGTAGTTGCTCCTGGCACTTACTTTGCTCCCAAGCAGCAGCCACCAGCTGCCACCAGCACAAACTCTTCCTTGACTATGCTTTTATGTCACCAAGTCCTGAGTCCAAGTCAGTGGAAAAGGATATCAGATTACTAGAGTTAAGCCCATGTGCCAGTGGAGGGTGGGAAAGCAAGTTGCTGATATTTTGTGTTGCTATTATGGGAAACTCTGTTTGTGCTTAGGATTTGTATAGTAGGGGATTCCCCAAGCAGGAGTCTTTAGATGCCAAGCTACCAGAAGAAATGGCATGTGCCCACTGCAACAACCTAGCTGAAATCAAAGTCGATCTGCAGCTTCACTTCCACAAATGTCAATGTTTAATAACCTTAAAACTTAGGGTAATTGTGTAGCATAGTAATGGTAAAATGTAGAGAAAATAGGCTATGAAATCCATAACACCTGATTAATTTTAAGTGAAATCTAAAAAAAAAATCTGAAGAATTAGAAGAGGTGCTCTCTTTTAAGCTAAATTAAATTAGGTCACATTTTTATCATTGTTTATATAGTTGAGAGGGATGCATGGCCATGTGGACCTCTGATTAGGATGGGGAGGGTCAGGTGTGGAAGAAAGTGGGTGAGACAAATACAAATGTTTCTGCCTTTTTCTTTCTTTTTTTTTCCTCCTGTGTTTGCAGAAAGGAAGGGGACCACTCCTTGATGTATCAACACCCAGGGATGGGGGATGGACATTGGATGACACCTTAGAGACCCCAATGTGGAGAAGAATGTTCCAGGGGTGTTACTTGACTGACCTTGATAGTTCTGAAAAGCTATTGGTTTTGTTGCTCCAAGGTTGAGAAAATCTTTCCAAGATCTATTGGTTGACAAAGTCCACTCCAGTGCACCCACGAACCCAGGAACATGCTACAGTCAAACCTTGGCCAGGAGAATTGTCCAACCTGATCTGCTTTCCATCCTCTGATGAGACACTTGATGTCCTCTTCTGGCCTACATGAGATAGCCTTCATGTCTTCCATGTGCATTTGGATATGCTGTTCACTGCACAGGCACCAGCACTGAGAAGGCCTAGTCCTGATACACACATTCCAAGGTCAGACCACACATCCTGTGATTTTGCTCTGTGGCTTGAGTGTGAGTCCAGAGGTCCAACAAACCTTGTCTGGGGTGACCTCAGATTTGACTCTTGTGTGAACCAGCCAGTGCAGGGTCAGGCTCAGTCTCTTACCTGCACCAGCTAATGCACATACCAGTGGATGTAGCCTCCTGCTCAGTTATGACCAAGCTCCATATCTCATGTGAATATATAAGTGTTGTGACCCAGCCCAGACAGCCTGCCACAGACCTGGTCCTCATGCATACCAGCAGGTGCTGCAGCCTAGTTGGGGCAACCACCAGTAACTCTCACCAGTCCTGCCTCCAGTCCCCGTTTTTGTGCATGCCAGCCTCTGCTTCAGCTTAGCCCAGCCCAGCCCACATCCCATCCAGCTCGCGTGCACATCCATGGGTGATGTGGTTTCATGCAGACCTACAGGTGTTGGTACCTTATCCAGCCTGGCCCATCCCCAACCCTGGTTCTGCTCACCAGCAGGTGAGATAGTCTAGTAGGGAAGCACACACCATTCCCCTGCCAGGCATGCTTCCAGCCCCAGATCTTGCACCTCCCAGAGGATACTATATTCTGTCCTAACATGACTCATTTCAATTCCTAGCACTTGCCGGATGGTGTTCTCGTGTAACTCAGCTGGCCTCATCCATTCTGGCTCTCTGTCATGCCAGCGGGTGTGGCAGCCTAGCCCAGTCTGGCCTGGGCTGCTTCCAGTTCCAGCTCTCACCTTTGACCCGTGGAAGCAGTGGCTCATCAAGGGAGTCCTAGAGACTTCCTTACTAGGCCTTGTCCTAGCCTTGGATCTTGCATGTGCCAGCAGGTGCTATGACCCATTTTGAAATGGCCCACCCCAGTCTCAGCATTAGGCAGCAGGTGCTATAGCCTGACCCAGCCTACATGCATGCTTGTAGATGCTGTAGCTTTGCTTACCCTGATGTGCCTATAGCCTTGACTTTCGTGCTCACCAGTGGAAGCTGCAGCTTCTCAGAGTTCCCCTACCAGGCCTATTCCCAGCCTTGGGATTTATGCATGCTGACAGCTGCCTCAATCCAGCCTCCCAGCAGTGTTAACACTTGCCTAGGTACAGGGTCACCTGGCTAGATGCCTAGAGCTGGGGAAGAGGTGCTTATGATTGATCCAGCTTCTTATCCAATGGAGAAATTCCTTCCCAAGACAGTATTTGGGTAGCTCATCAAACCAAGGCTTCATTTGAACTCTGAATTATCAAAAGTAGAAGGTTAGAAATATCCTCTTTAACTAAGATAAAGCCTCTCTCCACTTTGGGGTTGGGGGAAGCCTCCCCTTTTACACTATCTACCCATGAGTCCTGGATCTCATGGCTCTGTCCAGAACAGAAAATAATGGCAAAAGTTTGATGTAGAGTCAGTATTTTTTACTGATTTGACTGACCTAATTCTTGATTTCTACATTTGTAAAATCAGGATTGCACTAGCTCCTACCACAAAGATTTCGATGAGACACTTAGTGCTTAGAAAAATATCCAGCATGAAGTGAATGTTCAATAATTAGTGACAATGGTCACTGATTGATGGTGATGATGATGAAGTTGGCTGTGCATCCAACATTTAGAATCAGTTCTCATAGAAATCTCTGTCTAGCCTTTGCTCTGTAAATTTGCTTTTCCAATAAAATAAATACATTTAAAAAAAATGATACTGGAAAAAGGAACATTGAACTGGGATTTCACTTGTAATCTGATTCTTCCAGACTAATTCTACAGCCTAGAAGTTAGCATATCATTCTTGTTGCCAAATAAAATATTTGGACTACACTATCTTTACAAGATCCATTCTGGTTGTAAAAAATCTGAGACTCTGTATACTTATGTCATCTGTTTTTCATACTGAACATGACAGTTTCATTAACTGTACCTTTATATAACTTGTGTAGGAAACTAAACAGAAAACATACTGTCTTTTCCACAACATTCAAATACTTTCAACACTTTGAGACCAAATGTAATTTTTCCTCCACAATGATCAAATCTACCACACCAGGTGGGTGTCCTACATTTCAGTTCAATTCTGCTACTCTGTACCTGGGGTTAGTATCAGATGCAACAGTCCCACAAGATGACAATCCCCCTACGTGAGATGTTGTTCACCGGGAATGGGCCCCAGGTGACCCACATTTCCTGTCCTGCTCAGCTGCAAAGCAGGGTGCCCACAACCCCCTCCTCAGATTTGAGGATCTGGTATGATAGCTCACAGAACTCAGAAACATGTTTACTGGTTTAATATAAGGGATATGACAGAGCAGATCTAGATGCACAGTCAGGTGAAGGGGTGCAGAGGGCCAGGTTCAGAAGCATCCTGGAGAGTCGGGCTGCACCACCCACAAGGCAAAGGGTCTGTGTTCACCAACAGATCCATGTGGCAGGGATCACACACACACACAGAGTCCTTTCTTAGCTCAATGTCTTGCACCTTTCTCCCTCCTGCAGAAAGTGGTGGAGCTAAGATTTCCTAACTTTTGATTGTGGTTAAACCCCTACCTGAAGCTGTCTAGGAGCTCATTACAAAAGTGCTCCTAAAACCCAGCACTGAGAGTTGTCTCTGATGAACCAGAGACCAATACTGGAGCAAAAGAAGCTTACAGGCACCAGTGCTGTGGCACAACAGGTTAAGCCTGCATCGCTGGCATCCCAGATGGAAACACTGATTTGAGCACCAACTGTTCTGTTCAGATCCAGCTTGCTGTTAACACGTTTGTGACCCCTGCTTCATATGTGGGAGACTGGGAGTTCTAAGCTCCTGGCTTTGGCCAGGTCCAGCCCCTATCAGGGTGGCCAATGGGGAGTGAAGCAGTGGATGGAAGATCTCTCTCTTTCTCTCTTCCTGCTTTCCCTCTCGTCTCCATTTCAAATAAATAAAAATAAAATCTTACTTAAAAAGGGAAGAAAAATATACTCCTAGCACAACTAATGAAATTTTAAGTGTTTTAGGATCTGTGTCACATGAATCAAATTGAAGACCAAATATATATTATGTATATATTTTACACATAGGTTTTTAATATTATATCACGATGTCATATACCTTGATTACCAGATTTGTCAAAGCCCTTGTCACTTTCCTTAGTAATGCTTGTTAGTATAACTCTTAGACTGTTCTTGTAGTTAGCATTGTTTTTTCAAATAACTGAATTCCTTGACTATATTTAAAATAATAAAAAAAATAGTGAACAAAATATATGAAAAAGTTATAGCAATATAGAGCAATGGGTCAAATATCTTAATTGTCTATGACAGAAACTGCAGAAAAGTGAGAGTTGATCATGACATTTTCAATGTAAGTCTTACATTTCTAGGATTATGTAAGTATTCTACGGATGGCCTGCATTTTTGCTCTGTGTCATCTAACAACAGAGCATAAAATGTTTATTTCTTCAGCTTTATATCCTTTTGCTAGCAGGATCTACACAAGTGATTAGGCATACAGGTGCACACACACACACACACATTCACATACAAAGAACTGAAAACTTGAAGTAATGACCGGTAGGTACTATGGCATGGTTGGTAAAGCTGTGGGCATCCCATACGTGTACCATCTTGAATTTCTGGTGTTTCATTTCCAACTCAATTTTCTGCTAATGGCCTTGGAAAATCAGCAGAAAAATCCCAAATGCTTGGGCCCCTATTTGCCCATGTGGGAAACTCAGAAGAACCTTCTGGTTCTTGGCTATGGCCTGGCCAAACCATGACTGCTACAGCCATCTGGGGGGGGTGAACAAGTGAGCAGTAGACCTCTTTCTGTCTCGCTTGTCTCTGCTGACTGTTAAATATGTACAGTAACCCTAATTCTACCCATACTCAGATTTTAGCTTTATCTTTGCAAGTGATGACCTCACTTTGTAGGCGTGGCTTCCTCAGCATTTCAAATGGCATTTCAAGAAATAAGGCGCTGCAGGTTTTGCTAAGTCATTTTAATTCATCTTCTCAGCCATTGACAAACCTTTGAAAAGTCAGTGGTGACTGCAGTTTCTGTTGCCAAATATTCAGAAATGTTGACTTACAGAAAGATAGGAATAAGTAGCCAGAAACTGCTTTTGCAGAATACCCCCTCATTTAGAGTTGGAGAGAGACTAAGTGTAGATGAGGACATTGAGAAAGAGATATTTTGGACTGCAGAGCCATCATTACGCAGATAATATTCAGCTTTCTTCGGCCATACGTCTCTTCCCTTTAGCGCAGATGGTGCAATGACTCATCTATCCCACAGGCCAGCAAAACAAGAGACGCAGCAGAAGAGCTGTTCTAATCCAGATAAAACCGGATGATGTTTCAGAATCCAGGGGGAAATATTTCTAGGCAATGATGGCAGTACATTGATAGTACTTGCTAATGCTTTGCATTCCTTTTTAGATTCACAGCTCGAGTTTCATGTGGCTTCCAGGATTCCTGAGGCGTGGTTCTGACCAGGAATTCTTTTTATCTTTATTGTGTAGGTAAGTTGTAAGCACTTTTGACCTTCAAAGATGGTATGTTTGTAATGAATGTTGGACTTTTATGTTCCTTGCTTTGCGAATCACCTAGCAAATACATATGGGCCATATTCTGGGTGAGAATGTGCTAGGATAAATAACTGTTCGAAATCCCTGCTAAATAATGATGAGATGGAAAATTGCAGTCTGACAGACAAAAATGATGAATGGGATAAGGATGGTTTTGTGCGCACCTGTTTCTGGGGTTGTCTGTGTGCCGTTAGTCTGACTTGTGGTACAGGGCCTATTCGATGTGTAGTTACAGAGAATCTTGGGTATTGCCTCCCTGCTTAAGGATGTGAAGGAATCATTGATTTCCAGGAAACAGAATAGTCTGTCACTAGCCAGAAGTTAAGCATTTAATACAAAAGAGAAGGAATAACCAGTTATGATTTGTTTTTAGCTATTGTACCATAAATGTATGTCTGAAGCTAATGTTATAATGCATTTATTAGCAAAGTTATTATCTTTATTTTTGAGTAGTATTCCATATGATATACAACTTTTTTTTAAAAAAAGATTTATTTTATTTTTATTAGGAAGTCAGATATACAGAGAGGAGGAGAGACAGAGAGGAAGATCTTCTGCCTGTTGATTCACTCACCAAATGGCCGCAATGGCTTGAGCTGAGCCAATCCGAAGCCAGGAGCCAGGAGCCTCTTTCAGGTCTCCCACATACCCACAGAGTCCCAAGGTTTTTGGCCATCTTCTACTGCTTTCCAGGGTTACAAACAGGGAATCCAGGGTTAGAACTGGTGCACATATGAGATCGCGGTGCGTGTAAGGTGAGAACTTCAGCCACTGGGCTACCGTGCTGGGCCCCTATCCTGAGGCCTTATTGTTCCTCTATCCTAAAATATTTTCTCACTTAATGAATAACTTCATTTGGTCACTGAGAAACAATCTCACACTATTTACATTTACTTACTTGTCAGGCTACATTGGTTCATAAAACATCCGAATTATTAGGGTTCCACCACAGATTGGATGGCACTGATTTTGTTTTTACCACCCAAGATGCTTTTCTTTAGGACAAAGAGAATCTCTGCTTTCACCTGCCTAAATAAGCTTCCTCTGTGGTAATCTTCCATCATGGAAGATTTTTCTAAATCAAGGTCATCATCCCATCTCTGGGTAAAAAAAACACAACGCATTACAGATCAGTTATAGGGTCTCTCTCCTTTGGAATCCGGCTCTTGATTAGCCTAAGAAAAAGTGTGTTGAGTTGATTAGTCAAGGCAATAGTGTTCATTAAAAGAGATTGCTAATCATCTTCTACCCAGATTTCATGTCCTTTCCGATACAAAATTATCCAGCTTTTCAGTAATTTTATCATCTTGTAAATTTGCTGTCTTGTTAGAGATCATTTCCATTGCTTGTAAATGGAGAATACTGATGAACCCACTAGTAGTCAGAATAATGTCCCCCAAAGATGTCCTGATGCCTAGAATCTGCGAACATGTTATGCTTAAGGCAAGGGTTAGAACCAAAGCTGCTGATGAAATTAAAACCGGCAATCAGACACTTTAAAATAAACCATCTTGGAATATCTAGGTGGATCCAAGGTAAGCTGGAAATCTTTATGAGAGAAGCAGAAAATTCAGCGTAAGAGTGTAAGATATGAGAAAGACTGGAGTGGTCATGACTGACCTTGAAGACCAACACAGACCGTGAGCCAAGGAATGTGGGCAGCCTCTAGCAGCTGGAAAGAGTGAAAAGTGACTCTCCCATAGATCCAACGAGAAAGGTGGCCTTGCTGACACCTTGACTTTAGCTCTTTGAGATCAATTTTGGATTGTTGACCCCCACATCTAAGATAATAAACTTTTGCAGTTTTAAGTCATTAATCCATATGGCAATTTGTGAAAATGGCAATGTAAAACTAATACAGCTCCATAAGATGTGACTGCATATAACCCAATCTATATTTTGAAGCAAATAGCATTTTCTCCATGAAAAGTTTAATTTTAGTCATTATTTCATAGTGAAGTATTTTTTAAAAATTTAGAGAAGTGTAATGCAAGTGTGTATTTTTACTACACAGTTTTGTCAAATTTTAAAATTACGTTTGATTTACCTAAGTATTTTTAAACCGAAATAAACTATGGGGCAGATTGAGCCTAGTAAATGGGATGCTGTTAGGAATACCCACAGCCAGTATCAATGTATCTGGCTTCAAGTTCCAGCTCCACTCACAGTTATAGCTTCCTGCGCACATGCACCATGGGAGGAAGTTAGGAGTGGCTCAACAAGTTGGATTCTTGGCACACATGCAGGAGACTTGGATGGAGCTATTGGCTGTCAGCTTTTGCCTTTGCCAGCCCCTGCTGTGGTGGGCATTGGGGAGGAACCAGCAGATGGGAAATTTTTTGTCTCTTTCTCTCACTTTCTCTGTCTCTCAAATGAATACACTTAGTATAAAAATTTTTAAGTAAGATGTTGGCAGTTGTAAAGAAAACACCTTGGGTGTAGTTTTCTTGTTCTCATGTCACTTCGAACTTCCTTACATTGACCTTCCAACATGAATTTATTATCTTTACATACTTTAAAAAAATAATTACATTATTTATACATAAGTAATAAATAACTTTCTCACATTTTCCGTGCTGGGCCCCGAACCTGAGATCTTATTGTTCATCTATCCACATAGATATGTAATTCTAAAATGATTCAGCAATTTATTTTTACTGAAGGTACATTTATGAATTTTACATTTAAGAAATGGGTGAATCAAATTTATCTCTTCTAATATTTTTATCTAGCAGTATACAAGCTAAGTCACAATAACAGAGTGATCTGAAACTAAATACCTGCCTTCTTACAAGCTAGTTCAGAGGTGCATAATGCAGAGCTAATCTGCCGTTCCCAGCATATGATTTCCAATATGGTACGGAGCTAGCTTTGCCTTAGCTCTTGCTCCTTCCTAGCATGAGGGTAAAGAACACAAACAAAATAGTCTCCTTTCTTGGTATGAAAAAGTGGGGACCTGCATCGCTTCCACTCACATCTCAGTGTCGGGACTGAAGCACAGAACTAGGTGCAATGAAGCTAAGCATGTGCTGGCTAGTGAAGCAGCAAAATCCTCACTGTGATTTGTAAGTTCTGTTACTAAAGAAAGGAGGGAAACTGCAACCCTCCTCCTTCCAGGAGATAGCCCTGGTAGTCAGAAAATAACCAACGACGGAGAGAGCCCACATTCTATCCAACTAAATCCGCTTCACCTTTGTAAACACTCTACCCAATAACCACAACATATATGTATTCTTTTGAAATGCAAAATCATTCACCAGACTAGACCAGATTCTAGACCATAAGATAAATTTGAATAAGTATAAAGATATCAAAATCACACAAGGTATATTCTCTGGGCATAACTGGATTAAAGTGAAAATCAATAAAAGAAAAGAAACAGGAATCTTCAAGCATGTGACCTTTGAAATTCATTTGTGAATGATCCCTCAGCAGGATAATAATTCTCAAGGATAATAAAGAAGTTGAAGCAAATAAAAGCAACAATACAGGTTAGTGAAATTTTGTGGTACCACAAAGGCAGCGCTTAGAAGCAAACATCCAGTAATATATACTTAGAAAAGAAATTGCAAGCAGGTTATTCAAGCATGTACCTCAAGAAACAAAAGAAAAACCTTGAAGCCATAAAGAAATGCATAAATTTAAGAAAAAAAATTTGAGATTGGAGGCATAAACTATTAAATAGGTTAATTAAAATATTTTTTTTAAAGTTTGATAAAATTGGGCCTGGCGCCATGGCCTGGCAGCTAAAGTCCTCGCCTTGAATGTGCCAGGATCCCATATGGGCACCAGTTCTAATCCTGGCAGCTCCACTTCCCATCCAGTTCCCTGCTTGTGGCCTGGGAAAGCAGTGGAGGATGGTCCAAAGCCAAACTAACTAATCATCTGAAAATGTAAGAAAGAAAAGAGACATTGCGTGTCACTTACATGTTAGAATAGCTGGGCTTTTGTAGCATAGTCCACCGATTTCAAAGTGAACATGAATTTACCCTGGTTAATTTCAAGAAGCACTTAGTTACATAATCATTTTACAACTTGGGCCTGGTTTTTCTTGGGAAAATCTACCATTTTAATTTCTTCTTTTAACCCAAAAATTTTTAAATTGTCTGTAATTATCAAAAATGTGCATGTTGAAGGACCTTTTAAAATTATGATTAATTTCTAATTTTATTGCCTTACTAAAAAGAGAATGCTTTTTAAATAATTCCTGATATTTGCATTTTATTGAGAGGGGTTGAAGATTTAGTCAATTTCCCCTAATGTTTCCTGAGCACTTGAAAATAAGATGCATTTCTTTCTATGCCCAATTTGATGTAGGTTCTGTGTCACAGGTTGTAATTCTAAGTGTTGTCTATTTTCATTTTATGTTTTCTCTGCCTTGGATTAAGAGATGTGGGCTAAATGTTTCTACTTTTGGTACATTTATATCATTTCTTTTGGCGGTTCCTATAGTTTCAATGCTTTTAAAATAAAATCAGGTCAAGACAAGCATTGTGAGATCAAGCTGAGAAGACAGAGTTGTGGAAGGATTTGAGAGACATGAATAAAAGATGGGTAAGCTTACCGCTCTCTGGTAGCAGTACACAGGAAACGAGAAGCTAGGTTCAATTTCTAGGCAACAGTGTACTCCTCAAGAGTCACCTGCAAGCTGAGACAATCATCCTCCTCCAGGATCCCCTCACAGTGACGCCCAGCAACGTACTGCAGAGGCAAGAGCCCAGAGAGACGCTCTCTGTCTCAAATCAAAATATTTTGATTTTTTGAACCAGTAACAACAAGCAAGGATGCCTTCCTTTCCAGCATCCTTGCAGCAGCTAGACTATTTCATGCAATTAATATACTGCAATCTTTTAAAAAAAAAAAGTGCTCTCCAATAAGAACTATGGCAGAAATAAAATAACTTGGCAAATATTCAGGGTAAGAAATTATGAGAAATTGCAGAGTTGATGACATTTCCACGTATTTAGATCTTTTTTAAGTTCCTTCTTCAAGATTTTGCAATTTTTTTTTTAAGTTGAGACATATGTTTATTTATCTGCTACATCTCCAGTAATCAAGAATTCTCTGTTTTTGTGGGAGGGGCGATAATAACTAAGATAGTTGAATATGAAAAGTGAAAGATAGTTGTTAAGTGGAATGTGTGTTGTTTTGAATTCAGTTGCTTTCCAGGGCTGGCTGAGATTTAAATTGAAGCTTTCCGGCAAAATGTGTCAGACAATTCTGCTCATTTCTTTGTGTGTGTACATATATATAATTTTAACTTCTTTTTAATTATTACCATCATTCTATGATACAGTTCCATAGGCCCTTGGATTGCCCCTGCCCCCTCCCTTCGTCTCCCCTCCACGGAATTCCCCTATATTATTACTATAGCATAGTTCTTCATAAACAGTCACATGCTCATCATATTTATTTTCTGGTTTTTTTTTTTTTTGGTCTGTCTCCAAAAATTACCTTTGTGTAAAGAATATCAAGCCTTTTTGTGTATTCAACCTTTCTCTGAGATGGCTTTTGCTGTACTTATATTCTTAGTTCACCACTTTAAAATAATATATTGACAAGCCCTTCATTAATGCTGCATCAAATTATGTTTTCAAAATTGTGAGTAAACCAAGAGTGAGAAAGAGAAAGAGATGGAAATTGAGACCAGGGAAGTTACATATTAAGTCTGCGTTTACTAACATGCATATTTTAGTAGTGCATTGAACTTAGGACTTTCTATTCAAATTTTTTATTCTATAGAAATCCCCAAATTGCCTCATAGCTTTTAAAACTAGTGAAGATGTATTTTCCCCTTTCAAAGGCACCCTTGAATAGGCCAAGTGCTTTTCGATGCAAACAGATAAGTATTTGATGTGGGGACTCCATTTTAGCTCCCATCAATGTCTCTTGCTAACTTAGAGATAGACTCCAGGTGTAGTTCATTGGATTTGTTCTGGTTCAGTGGTGGACAAAATTAACCTATATGCAGATACATTCTTCCACATTTGCATGAAAAAGAGAAAGTGATTGTCAGGTCGTCCTTATTAACAGCAGGGAGGACTTTGCTTCGCTGATGGAAAAGTTTACTTCTTCAAAGTCGCTGGAACAGATCAAGAGACTATTCATTCCCCGCTCCAATGGGTTACATCAGGATTTATATATTAAGAGACAAGTATAATTAGAAAGATGAGTTTGTTGGGCTTGTAAGAAAACTTACCGGTGACTTGAATTTGTATCGTTGATAAGAGACAGACTTTACAAAGATTGTAAACTCTCTAGACCATGCAGCACAAAGAGGAGAAGCAGACTAGCTCTCTCCCTTTTCTCTGTGGGTGGGGGGATGTCGAGGGGCGACAGCAATTCTTTTAGTTGGAAATTGCATTGCACTACAGGACTCACTGTTATAAGATCTTCCTGAAACTTTCCAAAAGGTCTTGAGTCATCTGGCATTTCCACATGATGATTTTTGTCTCGTGGGATCATGAGGTCATGACCATTATTCTTTCACACAGTATGCCAGGGTCACTGTGCCCTTTTCTGAAGGAGACGCCATGTCTATGGTGAGGGCCCATCAGTCACCTCTGTAAATCTGCTAGGAAGCCAGAATCGTATTTTTTCCTCAGTGAGGTCATAATTTTGTCTGGGGAGAGCCTAAAGACAATCAGAGTCCACCCTTCTTTGTGAGTAAATGTCTTGCAAAGAATTAGCTATAAAAATCTGAAGAAACGTTTTCATTTGCTTTTTAATTGCCAACTGAGACCTCATCCCGGGATGCTCTGCTTCAGGAAAAAACTGATGGCAACTTAACTGCTGCTATCCCTCATTGCCCTCACAAGACACAGGAAGGTTAGTTTTTTGGTCACCTTCTGTTTGCCTCTTGTGGCAGTAGAAGGGCATGTGAGTATGGTATCAGCCCAAGCAAGAGGTAAGACCAAATTTAGGAGACCACAACAAGAACTGCTCACAGCATCCTATGATTATGTTCCACTTTATGAGATTCCCTTACAAGTTCTCCAGGGCCACGGAGACACAGGACTGCAGTTTGGGTCTTCCTGATGAATCAGCTCCTGGCTCCATTGCAGTAACAGCTTTAAGAAAGCTTACAAAGAAAACAGTCAACTTAGAAGAATATAAAAACTAAATTACATTGCATTCAGTTCAGGAAAAAAAAATCTGGGAACCAAAACTGGTCTACACTGTTCTCACAGAGGCAGGGATGTTCTTCAGCTAAAACGTACTGAGAGTGTTCTTTGTTCTGGCTTTTGGACTTTTGTTTGTAACCTCAGGAGACTGTGCCAGTCTTTCAGCTGAAAGAATGAGAAGTCTAAGAAAATGAAAATGCTTATCTTTTAAATTGCTTCTCAAAAGGGAGCTAATGCTTTTCCTACCACTTAATGTGTCACCAGGGTGTTATGTCAGCAAGCTACTGGGATTTGACATGCCGTTATTGTACAATGCTCATAAACTTAAAGAGCTGGGAGAAGGGGAGGGGAAATCTTGCAGCCAGGTAGCAGTGGACATGTTGCCATGCTGCCACGAAGGGTGTGCTAGCATCTGCAGTCAGCTTCATGCAGTGCAGCAGTGCTGGGCTGTCTGATGACGTCCCCACACCTAGAGGTGACCCAAGCCGAGTGCCACATTGGCTACGGCACATGGATGGAGGTGCTACTCTTCTTAAGTAGTCATTATTCTTAATGATGCTTTTCGCTTTTATGTTCATATTGCACCTTGCCCATAGATTTAATTCTTCTATGTTTCATTGTGTTTTATCCATATTCTGTCATTTGCATGGCTGACTTAACAATTACTTTTTTTTTTCTAATGAAAATTCCTTGGGTATCATTCCTTCTTTTGTACAATATCCACAACAAAAAAACGTTCACTTAGATTAAACTGGCTTGTGCCTCCTTTACCTATTGATTCTTGTCTACCTGCTCTTCCCTCCTCACAGAAATCTCCAAGTTGTCTCTTGTTTCTAACTACCTTCTTACCCAGTAGATTCAGCCCCTCTGCAAGGACATTCTTACCCGCCGACTGCTACAATGCCAATGCCTTTATGTGTGATTGATGGGAAGAGACAAACTCCCTGGGGAAGGACACATATGTCTGTTGGAAACAGAGTAATTGGTTGTTTAAAAAAAAACACCCAGAGACAATACCCTCTCCTGGGAAACAGAAAAGCAGCCCTGGGGATGGAAGGAAAGCCCAAGAGAAGCCAGAGGTCTTGGCTTGCCCAGAGCATACTGAGTCCTTGCTGCGGGAAGGACGAGTCAGCGGTGAGATGAACCATGGCCAGAGTGCCTGAGCTCATTCAAAGACCTGGAATGACACAGCAATGGCTCACAGTGACTTTCCAGAGTGGCTGCAGGTGTGGAAGGTGAATGTTTGAGTTTACACACCTAGTATTCCTGAGTTCTGGACTATGTATATAAATCCAATACATATTCAATAAATTAAATTCAGTTTCCAACAACAATAATCATCCTACTAATATCTATACCAAATTAACAAATTTTTATATGAAATTAGAATTAGACTTCAGGGATCTAAGAATCTAAATCAACATCTTTATGAAATTCATGCAAGAAATCTTTTGTTAGAAAATTCACTGAAATTCTGAATTTTCCTGGAATAGAGGGGGTTTTTCCCAATTCATTTGCATTGGGAAAGCTTTGATAGTCATACACTGCCTTGATACATTTTCATCATGATGCATGCCACATAGGACAATCTAATGGGGATAAGAAATTCCTATCATCTAGTGATATCACAGCTGATCCACCTTATCCACGTGTATGTGGTGATGCTGATGTAGACAAACCTAGAGTGCTGCCAGTTGTACAATAATGTATTACACCCCATCATGTACAGTATGTAACATTTGATAGTAGCAGTAAGTGCTCATAGTACTAGTTCATCCATTTACTATGCCGCGTTTTTATTACTATTTTGTAGTTTGCTCCTTGCGGTTATTAAAAAAAATGTTGTCAGGCAGTATACTGTGTAATGCCACAGCAGCCTCTTATATCTTGTGTTTATTGCAGCTCTTGATTGCGTAAGACCACATTGAGCAATTGACGTATGCTAAGAAGGTTTCTGGAAGTCATTCTATAATGTTCACACAACAGTGAAATCACCTAATGATGTGTTTCTTGGAATGTATTTCCATTGTTAAACAACACTCCATGGCATTTGTCTTTTGGTAGTTAACACTTGTGCCTCTCAGAACCACTTGAAATATTCTTCAGAAGTCTTATAAAGCATCTTGTTAATGCTATGAAACTTCTGGATCACTTGTTTTTTTCCTTTTTTTTCGTAAAAAGTAAGTGAAATGCAACAGAGATATTAATAAGACTTACACACACATGTACCTATATACATCAAGTCTTTCTATTCAACATGAAGTTCTTGCCAAGAATGTTAAAAATATAATTTTCCATTTGGGGAAAGACAGTAGCACAAAAAAAAATTTATTTTGGTTGACAAGCAGTATTTTATGAAGCTTGTGTTTCCAAAAAAAAAAAATACCAAATCCATTCATAGGTCCAAAATAATTTTTTTGTTGTTTTATACGTGGCATAGTCTACAGTCTATCACTACTGATTGTTAGTTCTGCTATAGAAAATATCTAAATCTCTTGGTTACATATACTACGTTTTTGTATCTGGAGAACTTTCCAGTTGCTTCTATTCCATTTGTTATAAAGTCAACCCTTTTCCATTTGTGAGAAAGGTCTAGGCCATCATAGCTTTGGGGAAACGCCTAATCTGCCAAGTCATCTTTTCTGGGCTTGATTGTTGCTAAACAAGAAACTCTTTTTCACTGATTTTACCCTAAAGATGAAATTCATTACAATTTATTTTTAAACAAAAATCCAGAATTGGGACTTTTTATGATATAATAATACTTATTCTTTTTTGTGAAGTATGCTAATATATTTATCTGTTTGACACTCTCAAAAGGCTTTCCTGAGCACTTGATTTTTTTTCCTTTTTAAATGTCAGACTTTGAATATGTAATAGCCAAATTCTATTCTTTAGCTATAGAAAGATCTCAAATGGATGTGTATTATATTTCAATTTTTCAATTCCAAAGATTGAGAATCAGACCCACTCTATCTTTAGAGTTGACTTGCAGAATGGAATGGGCAGATAAAAATCCAGAGGAAAACAGCATGCCAAGAGAGCAGCATTTGATTTGTTTCAAGCATTAATACAATCACAGCCACATCCTAACCAAATGTTACTAAGTGAAAGAAAATAAACATCATTTTCCAGTGTTACATTAAGGTGAATGTTCAAGCCAGCCATATTTCCCATTGTGTGTACTGAGCTGGTCTGATGTGGACAGGTAAGGCTGTTCTGTTGTAAGGAACTAACCCAGAAATCTCTACCACGTAACATAACAAGGTGCATTTCCTGCCTGTCAGAATGCCAGCACCAGAACCTGTGTGGAAGCTTCTGTATCAAGGTTCTTGTCTCTGAACGCAGGGTCCTGGTTGCTGTGGCACAGTCACCTCTCATTCTGCTCGCAGACCACGGGAGCAATGTGGCCTCAAAGCAAGAAACGGGGCACACTGTGAAGTGCTGCTTTCTCCAATGTTCAGGACATTAACATGGAGCAGGGCTGTGTGCATGTAAAGCAGGTCCTTTGCCACAGGAGTAAGTGTAGACACTCTGAATGCACCGTTTCTAATGCCAATTACCACTGGAGCCTCCATGGTGGAAACCAAATTACAGCTGTGATTCATCTGGGATTCCTTCTGTCCACACTGAAAAATGTCCCAACAAATCCTGTATAAATAAACAACTGACATCCAGCTGCAGATTTTGTGAGCACCTCTGGAATATTGTTTATTATTTAAAAGTTAATGCCAGGATTTCCTTTGTTTTGATTGGAAATTGCAAATTAAGACTGACTAGAGATGTAAAAATATCCATTCAGAGTGTCCCCAAGGAAAAAAAATCTCCTTTAATTTCAGCTTAGAATTTGCAGAATAGTTCCATTGAAAGCGATTTGCATATCTCTGATAATAAACATGGCCCTTACAGCTTCTACTGCATTTGTATTGGATGGTGTTGATAATGTATATTTGCAAGAATAAAATTATGTCTAATAGAAATGTTCTCTAAATGTCACAAAGATACGTGGCGCATTTTCATAACAGAAAATTTTGTCTTTTCTGGAAGCATTTCTAACTTGAAATAGGAGTCCAAAACTCTTCCCAAATGCTATGGTGGTAAGCTCAGCATACTGGAATCACTTGAAAAAATTCTGTCCCAAATTTTCAAGGGTAGCCTGAGAGGGTTGACGTATTTGTTGTTGGTTTGCTTTATCAATGTGAGGACATGTGGAGTACAACAGAGAGTCAATGGCTATAAGTCTAACACACTGAGCCTTTTCCTTGGCACACAGAACATTTGGAAATAGCCATATAGATGTCATTAGAGGTCTGTGAGTCGGCCTACTGAAAATATGGGAGCTGTCCCGGCAGGTCTGAACCAAAAGTACAATATTTACGAATTGCAGCTCTCTTCCTGGACTTATAGTCTCAGAGAAGGAACAGGTAAAATCTTGAAAAGTGCTCTTAGAAGGGATACCACATCTTCCATTAGCCAAAATGATAAACAAATGCACAGCGTGCAAGCAGACATGCTTTAATATATTGAAAACAAAAGTTAGGAATGAATGGAAGAATGGGGAGAAGGTTTTTTGGGTCTTTAGATCCTGCTGATTGAGGGAGAGTGAGCTGAAAACATAAAGCTTTTTATCTCAGTATCAATGAGAGATACTGAGGAACTAAAAAAACATCTTTTTCGAATACAGGGGAAAAAAGAACTCAGAAAATTAGCTCTCTTCTGTAATCTGTTCCTCCTTATCTCAAAACATGGGGCAATAGACAATGATCTTAGCACAGCCTGAGACGTAAGCCACAGGAATGGCCAGATAGACCTTTTTTCTTTTGAAAATAGGCTCCTCAGTAGTTCTTTACAGTGAGGAAAACTGGAGGAGCAGGTCAGGGATTGTTCCATAATTTATCCACTTTGAGATGCACACCCCGTGGTGATTCTGAGTCTAGGCTGTACTTCCACATCAGCACCATGTTGTTCCTGCAAAGAATAACTTCAGCTCTCCAACAGTGTGTGTGTGTGTGACTGCTGCAAGACAGGGCTCGTGTCCCCAGTTGTTTGTTTTGAGATTGTTTCACTTATTTGAAAAGCAGCACAACACATAGAGAAAGAAAGACTTGGAGAACCACAGAGGGATAACAGGAGAAAGAGCAAGAGAGAGCCAGAAAATAGACCTTCCATCCACTGTTTCACATCTCAAATGGCTGTAAAGGCCTGAACTGGGTCAGACCAAAGCTTTGAGTCTGGAATTCCCATTCAGATCTCCCATGTAAGTCACATAGTCCCACATACACCTCCTACTGTTTTCCCAGGTGCCTTAGCAGGGAGCTGGATCAGAAGTGGAGCAACTAAGGTTTGAGCCAGCACTCTACAATTGGCTGCTAGTGCCACAGGCCTTGGCTTAGTCTGCTGCACCATAATATTGGTCCCCTGGTCTATCCTTTTATTCTATTCAAGAATATTAACTAGAGGCCAAAATTGCATGGCCGTTTACATGGATAAGCTCTAAATTCTCTTTACAATGGTCACACTTAAAATGAAGATAAATCAGCAATATAAAATAAATGCAGCAAGTTACCAGAAGGAATAAACCAAGTTAAAAGATTCATTTGCTGAGGAAAAAAAGCTGCTTTGCAATTTTAAGCCAGCACGATGGTGGCAGGGAGGTGTGTTTAATCACGGGACCCTCTGGAGAGAGTTGAGACCTATCTGCCATAAATCCTTGGGAGAATTTTCCTCCCCAGCAAAACTGACCACTTGTAACTTCTCCCGTGGTATACTGTGAATGGCTTTCAGTACAAACAGTTGATTCATTTACTTTACAAAACTGCCATATCATCTTTGCATTGCCAGGATCTGGGGTAGTATCTGCTTCTTACGGGGAGTCAGATCGATGGGTTATGTTATCTGCTCAGTGATGCACAGTGGACTAGTGTTCATCTTCACTAAGAGACCGTCAGGGGTGCAAATTGCTGAGCTACTTAAACAATCTGCGGTTGACTCCACAGACTGACAGTACTCAAACAGTTTGTGTTGACGCCATAGTACTTCACACAGTGCTTTGCAAGGATGTCTTTGTGCTCAAACACACAACTGCCTGATCTTAGGATGGACAAAGCCAATAGTATTATGTACTTTTCTGAATGGTTGATTTTGCTCTTTCGAGTGGATGTAAAGGATATGAAAGAAAAATAGACGTGGGGTATATTATTGGCTTCTAGGCAAATGGAAAAAGTGTTCAATGTTGTCCACAATGAGGTATCATACTTGCCTGTTAATTAGCAAAAGTGTAAAACTAGTACACATTGAAGTATTAGTTTCTTTTTATTTTTTTAAGGATTTATTTTTATTATTTTTTAATTGGAAAGGTGGATATACAGAGAGGAGAGACAGAGAGGAAGATCTTCCATCCGATGATTCACTCCCCAAGTGAGCGCAACGATCAGAAGCCAGGAGCCAGGAGCCTCTTCTGGGTCTCCCACGCGGGTGCAGGGTCCCAAAGCTTTGGGCTGTCCTCGACTGCTTTCCCGGGCCACGGGCAGGGAGCTGGAAGGGAAGCGGGGCTGCCGGGATTAGAACCGGCGCCCATATGGGATCCCGGGTGTGCAAGGTGAGGACCTTTAACCACTTGCGCCACCGCGCCGGGCCCTGAAGTATTAGTTTCTAGAAAAATTTACCATCTATCAAAATTACAAAAATGTGTACTGCTTGACTCAGGAAATTCATTTCTAAAGATGCTATGGTTGATATTCTCATATGTGCAAAACAATGAGCTGAGCGTCTGTAAGAAAAAAAAAATCTTTAAAACCAACCAAAATATGTAGATGTCAGTAGGTGTCTGGTTGAACAAATAATGGCATTGTGTGTGGCTGAACACTGCAGTCATCCACAACATAACGATGCTTCCTTTCCTTATACGGGTGGGATCATTAGATGGTATGCTAAGGAGAGACAAGAAAGGTACAGGAAAGTTACACTTGTGATGTCTTTTTGTAGAATGGCAAAAAGTATGTGTGTGTGTGTGTGTGTGTGTGTGTGTGTGTGTGTGTACATACTTACGGGCACTCAAGATGGTTTTGCAAGAGAGCAGAAGAAGCTAGTGACATTATTTTCTTTCATGAGGATGGAGTTGATTTTGAAAGGGAGTTGGTTGATCAAAAGGCAGAGAGGGAGATTTCACTGTGTGCCCTTTTATATTTTTGAAATGTGTAACCTGGTAACTATATGGTCTCTGCGATAAAGTAAATAAAGATCAACACAGTGGAGTGAGACTGGTTCTTGGCTGACAGTCACGGTTGCCATGGTCTCCTGCTGCCACAGTTACAACACTGTGGTCACCCACAGTGACATCTGCTGGTGCTTCCTATGAGCAGTGTGAGGTCATCATCTTTCAAATTGTTAGAGTGAAAATGGGCCATGAAATCCCTTTATTGTGTACTTGCAGTGTTAAAAAAAAGAAAAGAAAGAGAGAAAGAAAGAAAGAGAAAACAAAGAACAAAACAATAGCCATCATAGCACTAAAGGCCAACAAGGACAAGCTCTAATGTACACACTGCTCGTATGTTTTATACCTGTGTGTTCCAGCAGAACAGCACTGGAAAGCCACCATCCTCAAGGATGAACATTCTCAGCCAGTCTGGTCTTGCGTGGCTCTCCTTGAACAACGAAAGTATTAACTGGGAAGATTCAAGGTCCCCTTGCACGTGGGCTAGCAGTTTTGGACTGTGAGTGGAGGGTCCCTGTCTGTGAAGGCTAGTGCCTTTGCCAATGTCTCCATAAGCACTCTACTCAAAGTCCTTCCGTAGGCTACAAGCGTATTTTCCTCATGTAAGCATCTCATCCTTCATGATACTGGGCAGTCATCATGACAGAAGGCAAGCTATGTGTGGCGACAGAGAGCCAACGTGGAACCCTTCGCACAGCCTGAGCATTAGTGACGTATCAACCACTTTTTTTGGGGGGGGGGAGGGGATTTCTGCTCACTCCAGTTGAGTTTCTTTCAGGTTTTAGTCCAAGATTAAATCTTCCATGACAACCTTCCTTAATTCCTTCAGTCTCATGGGGATACTCCGGCTCTATCGATGTCAATTGAAAAATAAATACCATTTGGAGCACTTATAACAATATGAAATCCAACCTTTTTTTTTTGTCTCCTATTGGTTTTGACTAAATTTTTCTAGTCACAATAGACATTTAAGATCAAAATAAGCAGAGGGACCCATCTCTGACTTCTGCCTTTGCCCATTGTTTCTCAGGAAATAGAACATGTTTATAGAGGAAAAAACATCCTAACACATCTGGTATGATTTTCTAGATATCCAGTTTAGGCCAAAAAAACAAGTGGTGTCATCTGTTTTTCTTTTGTACGTTTTGAAACACGAGTCTCAGAAAGCTGTTCCCCAACATATGTCAGTTTAACATCTGCCGGTTTGTAACTGACAGCCAGAAACAGCCGTGTTGGCAGCCCCGAGACAGTGCCAAGGCATTTCCCCATAGAACTGTCTTCACTTCGGAGTTGTCAGTAATATTTTTACTCTAGGGGTAGCTCATTTTCCTAACTTGAGAGAGACACATGCGTGAATGCACAAAGAAGCAAGAATAAACATAATGATGTCTTCATAGTTATAAACGGGTACAACTGCCAAAGGGTTCCAAAAGAAATCCTAGATGAGAATGTCAATGTCATAGGTCATGCATTAAACTTCTCCTGGAAAAGCCAGCTTCTGTACACAATGTCTTAGCTTCTCCTTGTTACACCTCAAGAGTGTTTGATAGCTGAAATAAAATGTAGTCACTAAAATAGCCAACCATGTTCAAAACTCCTCTTACCTTTCTTCTTCTTTTGAATCCCCTCATGGAATTGAAAGTGCATCAGTAAGCTTCCCTCTCCATCTGGGGAGCCACACAGATATACTGACATTTAGCTGTGAATGAAGGAGACTTCATGTTTGACCTGGGAGAGATTCGTAATGTTGCCCGATCTGAGATAATCTAATGCTTAATGAACATTTAGCAAACCAACAACTTTCAGACCTAGCAATTTGAAGCTCCGAATGATTGGGGGTCATCTGTGCCCTTTGTCACATTCTCCTTATCTCAGTGATGTGACTGCACTTCATTTCATTGCTTGTAAAGCAGAGATACCTCTGTGTCTTGTCAAGATGAAGGTCCTCCATATACAGTGTATCTCCATATCCTTGGCATCAGATTTGTGCTGGATACACAGTGAGTGTGGAATGAATGAAGCAATAAACCCTATAACAGTGTTCTTAAAAAAGAAAGAAAAAGAAAGAAGGAAAGAAAGAAAGAAAGAAAGAAACTAACTAACTAACTAACTAACTAACTAACTAACTAACTAACTAACTTTAGGGCCTGTTGCTGTGGCCTATTGGTTAGAGGAAAGTCCTTGCCTTGAACATGCCAGGATCCCATATGGGCACCAGTTCTAATCCTAGCAGCTCCACTTCCCATCCAGCTCCCTGCTTGTGGCCTGGGAAAGCAGTTGAGGATGGTCCAAAGCCTTAGGACCCTGCACCTGCGTGGGAGACCTGGAGGAAGTTCATGGCTCCTGGCTTTGGATTGGTACAGCACTGGCTGTTGCGATCACTTGGGGAGTGAATCATTGGGCAAAAGGCATTTCTCTCTGTCTCTCTTCCTTTCTATATATATATCTGACTTGACAATAAAAATAAATGACTCTTTAAAAGAAACTTTAAAAATGTTTATCTTTCTATTTTAACGTATTTGAAGTAGAAAGAGAGGTCTTTCATATGCTGGTTCACTCTCCAAATGGTCACAACAGTTGCACCTGGGGCCAGGTTGAAGTGAGAGCCAGGCATGCCATCTGGGTCCCCCATATGAGAGTCAGGACCCAAGAACTTAAGCTGAGTTCCCAGTATCTGCTGTTTGCTGGATTGCTCATTAGCAACAAGTTGCACTGGATGTGGAGGCAGGACCCCATTCTAGCACTCCAGTAAGGGCACTGCAAGGGGCAGCTGGCAGCCCCACAATGCCTACCTGACACATGGTTAAGATTTCAAGTTAGATATCATTGGTTGATATTCTATTTTTCCCATTGGTGCAATTTTACTCTACAGGATCATGAATAGATTTGCATGGCATTTTGTAAAGGAACTGTAAATCACACAGAGATAACAGAAAAGTGTCAGGTTAATTCTAAGTGTCATGTAACTGTGGATTTAAGTAACTCCACGTTCTCCCCTTTTCTCTCTGTTTATCTCCCTGCATTTCTCCTTTTTTTTCTCAAAGTGTAACAGACACCAAACATACAAAGACTATGACAGTTAATGGGATAGCAGATGAAAGCGATTCCAATATTTTGTACTTTGACCCGCTGTGAAAAAGGTGAACACATTCTATGAAACGTTAAGTGCTATAAAAATACGTTGACTTTTAGGTCACTGGAGAGATGGCATGAGTTATGTCCTAAAAAGTTTTTGACACATGAAAAGAAGTTAAATGATTCAAATTTCAGCTTTCGAGTCTACTGACTGAAATCTTTAAAAATATAGGTGCCACCCTCCTCCTTCTCAAAAAATAGTGGAAGATATGTAACATGCAAAGCCTTTCTCCTGAGTGGGTTGATGCAAGTCATTGCCTGGAACCTATTGAGAGGTACAGGTGTGTAAAGAAAGGTGAAAGCAGTAGTTCTGGGGCTTGTGTCATGGCATAGGGGGTTTGGCCACTACTATGACATTGGCATCCATATCAGGGCTTTTTTTGTTTCATTTTGTTTTGCTTTAGTTCTATGTATCTTCTTGCACTTACATTAGTTTCTTTCTAGAGTTATTAAAGTGACAAATTACTCTAGAGCTTTGTCTATTTTTAAAAGATTTACTTGAGAGGCAAAGTGTCAAAGAGAGGGGAAGACAAACACACATGCACAGAATGGGAGAGATATATAGAAAGAAGTGATATCTTCCATCTCCTGGTTCAACCTCCCATATGATTGTATCAGTCAGGGCTTGGCCAATCAGAATTAAGTTAGTAATTGCATCTGGAGCTCGCTCTGGGTGGCAGACTCCCAAGCACTTGAGCCACCTTCTGCTGCTTTCCAGGGGGCTAGACTTAAAGTGGAGCAGATGGGATTCCAACCAATCCACTGCGATGGAGGTATGCAGGCATTGCAAGTGATAGCTCAACCTTCTGATCTCCAATGTTGGCCCCAGTTGTGCTGCATAATTAAATGTTTACACAGGCATGTCACTCAGTACTTATAAACAGATATATCACCTTTTTTATGTTAGAATATGCATCTATTTCTCTGAAACACAAGCATTCTTTGTTACAGTTCATCTTGGGGACAACATAGTTTCCTAAGAATGAACTAGGTGCTTCTTGATAGGATGTGCATTATTTGGGAGCTTCTTAAACCTGCCAGAAATGAAGAGAAAGTGACTGTTGCCATTTCATACGCTTTAAGATAATTCACTTTCTGGTAAGAAATTAAAATCAATGTTGGTCTTATGCATTATTTGCGTAATTCATAACTGATTGGAGGTAATTATAATATACTGCCCAGTCAATGGAAGTCAGATTTTCTTACCTATAAACTTCTGCTCTCTGACATGCATATTTTCAAACTTCGGTTCTTTCCAGAGCTGTCTAATAATAAAAGTATCATCATGGTTAGTGAAACACATTTGTGTTCCATTAATGAATAATAATGAAAGGTATTATATGATAATATCTGATTATAATAATGATGAAATAATAAGAATAATGAAAAATAATAATAATGAAATAATGATGAAATAAGTCCTTCGATAATGAAAGACATAACCAAATTCTCATTTTTCAGCAATACTCCACATAAACCCAGTTCCTTCCACTCCATTCCAGTCAGGTGACTTATCTTGCATTTCTCTTGCTTTCTGCTGCGATACAAAGGTGATTTGGTTCCCATCAGTGATACGTAAACAAATGCAAAAACTGCAAAACTCCCGTAAGTGACATATAAACAACATTCTTGCAGACTTTTAAGTCCCAAAGTCCTAAGTTAGCAGTCAGGTTTTAAGAGGTTGGAAGCTTAATCCAGTTGAGGTGTTTAGGGCATGGGTATGCTCCTGGGAGGGCTCTAGGTCAGGAGGAGGGGATGTCCTTGGAAAGCAGTTCTCATCGGAGAGTGGTCTGGAGGGCTGAGTTGGGCCGGTCTCTTCCCTCTGCTGTGTGGGTCATCTTGTGGTCCTGCTTCCACACATTCCCTGCAATTGCTGATGGCTACTGTCGCCAGAACCTAAGTCAGGAGGCCTCCTGCCTCGCTTGGATTTGAATCTTTAAAAGTATAAGCTAAAGGAAACTTTTGACTTCGTAAAGTCAGTTTGAATATTTTGTTAAAGCAACTAAAAGCTGGCTAACATATTTTCTTTCCTAGAAAAATCAAATCAGTAAAATTAAATAATTTGATTTTCTTCTTCTTTTTCCCAGTTTTCTATTGTTACTTAACAAAAAACTGCAAAATTGTTAGCTTAAGGATTGGTGCTATGGCATAGTAGCTGAGTCTGCCTTTAGCGGTGACATCTCATTTAAGTGCCAGTTTGAATCCTGGCTGTTCCACCTCCGATCCAGCTCCCAGCTTGTGGCCTGGGAGGGCAGGAGAGAACGGCTCAAACTCCGTGGGTCTCTGCATCCATATAGGAGACCCAGAGGAGGCTCCTGCTTCGGGCTTCATTCAGATTACCTCAGCTAGGCTGTTGTGGCCATTTAGGGAGTGAACCAGCAGAGATCTCTCTCTCTTTCTGTAACTTTACGTTTCAAATAAAAACAAAAATCTTTTTAAGTAGTTAGTTTAAAACAACCATCATTTATTAATTTATTGATCTTTTATTAATTGCTCACAAAGTATACAGTTTGAGGAACAATTAATTGAGGATTCCTTGGATTTTTTTTTTTTTAAAAAGATCTGCCACCAAAAATTTGGGATCATTTTCTCGAAATATTTAAAAGGAATAGAGGGCCTGATGTTCTGGCCGAAGTAACTAATTCTCCCCTTGCAAACACAGGGATCTCATCTGGGTATCAGTTTGTATCCTGGCTGCTCCAATTCCCATGTAATTTCCTGTGTTTGGCCTGGGAAAACAGTGGAGGTTGGCCCAAAGCCTTGGGACCCTGCACCCATGTGGGAGACCTGGAAGAAGCTCCTGGCTTTGGATTGGCTCAGCTCTGGCCATTAAAGCCACTTGGAGAGAGAAACAGCAGATAAAAGATCTTCCTCTCTGTTTTTCCTTCTCTCTGTAAAATTTGCCTTTCCAATAAAAGAAATTAAATCTTTAAAAATAAATAAGTAGGAAGAGAAAATTAAGGCTTCTGAATTTATTCGATTTGCCTATTTTCACTGAATTGTGATTGAATTTGATTTATTTCCTGAACTGTTGGTATGTGTGTCTATTATATGACCGTCCTAGATGGATGCTTCATGCCTACTGAACAACTAGAGGGACTGTGATTCTTATTATTTAAAATTATTATGGATCCATCTCATTATCTCATTATGCAATTCTCATTTTATGGTGTTGGAATATCTGAAGTTAATTTATTTATGTCCTTTCACTTGGACAGCTGACCTTCAGATATGACTCTGGTTCTGGGGAAGAAGTGATCTAGACTGCTGTGATCTGTATGTGATATGGTTTCCAGGAATGCAGCATAGCCACAAACCAGGACCGCCTGTCACAGGAAGTAGAAATGATACAAACCAGCATTTGAACTAGCACTGCATCGCACCCTGAAACCAACCGTGGGACAGGGTGCAAGATAAACAATATTTTCATGGAACTTGGGGAAAGAACACCAAACAGAGCTCAAAATATTGTTCCCTGAATTCTCTTTGTTATGACTCTTTAGGTATCCAACTGTTTTCTTCAAAGGTGCGTCCCCCCCGCCGCCAAAAAAAAAAAAAAAAACAAAATTCAAAAAACTGGTAGGAATAAGAAGAATAAACACAACTTGCTTCCAATGAATTCTCGATAAATGATGTCTGCATCAAAGTCAATTAAACATTTTTAAACTGACTGGAGTTTGATTTTGAAAAATGCCTTTTGAGACATATTTTCAAACCTGAAGTCAGTAGTTGATTTTTAGACTGATTATCTTACATCCAATTGCACCAGTGACCTGGAGCATGCTTAACGATGTTACTTACATTTTTGTTTCCACTGAGTCAAGCTTCAAATCTGAATTTTTAAAATATGCCGTCTGTGCAATGTAATGCTAAGTGAAAACATCAAACTGCATTTTATAAATTTTCTCCAATAAACAGAAAAAGACTGTATGTAAGTGAGTCCACTGGCAGTCTTCAGATTACTTCTGCCAGGCAAATGTGACCCATTATTAACAGTGACTTTGAATATCACCTTTGCAGAAGCTGGGAGGATTCCAGTACACGTCCTTAGTGATTCTCACTTAACCCCTCTTCTTGCAAACTGCTAAAATCAGTGACAAAGTTGGCATGTACACTTTGAAATTCTCCTTTGATTGATCAGGTCAACAGGCATGCAAATTATACGGGTTCTTTTTGTTTTGTTTTGTTTTTTTGTTTTTTTTTTTAACTTTGAGAAGCAGAGAGATTGGACAGATAGATGTAGGGACTGGGGAGCTGGGAGAGCAAGAGACACAAATGGGAAATAGTTCATGCTCCTGAATGCCTAAAGTCTGTGATGGCCAGTTCCAGGCCCAATTGAAGTTGGAACCTGGAGCCCCACATGGGTGGCAGGCACCCAGTTAGTTGAATCATCACCTCCTGCCTTAACAGGGTGCTGGCATGCCTCTTGAGGCATCCTCAAGTAGGGTGTGGGTGTCTTCAGCACAGCCTTGCCACCACGGGAAGACCAAACATCCGCCCCTCTGAATCCTGCAATTTTGAGGAACAACAGCACAGTCAAGAGTTCATTTAAAGTGAGGCAGGTGAAGGGATCAAAATGTCAGTCCTGTTTCTTAAGAAACACGAATAAATCACTAAAGCTTTCCTCCCATTACTTTGGGTAGCCGGGGTATAATTTACAGGAAGCTGAAAGCAAAATGCCTCTTGCACTTTCGCTTGCTGAAGTCTGATTAACAATCACAAAAGTGGCTTCTGCTATTTGATCCAATTCCTGACACGCCATGGTTCAGATTATTTTCTACTTGGTGTAGAATTTCCTACAACTATTTATATATTGGAATCCCAAATTTATTATGTGCAAATGGCAGGCGGTGGGTATGAAAGAAGTGAGAACCGGAGGTATCTGGTCAGCCTGGCTGGAGGGTACAATTGTGATTGCCTTTTCATAGCTGAGCTAGGTTAACTGCAAGATGCATGTTGGAACAACCAAACAAGACAACAGAAATACACTTTAGTAAAAATTTCTAATTATTGTAGAGGATCTTAGCAATATGATTTTAATAGTCTGCATGCCGCTAGAGGTATCATTGTTTCTAGATGGAAAAAAAAAAACTATAATGAAAATCCTAGTTCCTTGGAGAAAGTGTCAGAAGCTATCCTTTAAAAAGATAACCAGATTCCATTTTGCTATTTTCTACAAATATTTCTTCTTAAATGTAAAGGTAAGATAGTACTGTAAAGTGACTCTAAAAGCGCTCAACTGTGAAGCTCTTAGGGATGGTAGAACTGTCATGTCAGAATACATTTTTTTCATTTCTTTAATAATATAACCTGAAGGTTGGAGTGACAAGTTTCCTTCAAGTTAGAATATACTTTAGATATATAATGAATATGCATGTACCTGTTATTCAACTTTATCAAGTCACAACATGCTCCACATTTTGTCTATTTGCTTTAGATTTTATTCCTGTGAAGGAAATGAAAGAAGTTCCCTCTGAACTTCCATCTCATCCTCCTCAGAAATAACAGCCACATGAATCCAGGGCTTACCTACCAAGAACTGAGAAAGAGAGAGAGAGAGGAGAGAGAGAGAAAGAGAGAGAGAGAGAGAGAACAGACGCTTCTATTCAGGGATTCCCCATGGCCTGCAACAGCTGGCAGAAGCCAGGAGCCAGGAACTCCATCTGAGTTTTGTATCAGGGTGGCAGGAATCCGAAAACACGAGCCAGCACATGCTGCCGCCTAGCAGGCAGGTCAGATCATAGGCACTTGGCATATCCCAAGTTTGAGCCATTGTGTCATAACACCTGTATTATCTTTTGATATACAAAAGTTTAAAGTTCAGTATGGGAAAATCTACTATTTTATTTTATTCTTTAGCTATCTTGTTTAAGAAAACATTTCCTGAGATGAAAGCAGCAAACTTCCATATTTTTATATTACAATTTTAAACAGTTTAAAATACCTGTGTTGGAGTGAGTATTGTGGCTAAACTGTTAAACTGGGTTAAACTGTCACTTGGGGCATTGCAACCCTGGATTAGGGGCCAAGTTTGAGTTCTAGCTAGTCTGCTTTCAACCCAGCTTCCTGTTAGTGTCATTCAGGGCATGACAACGTGGATACTTGTGTCATTGGCACCGAAGTCAGCAACTTGGGTGGAGTTCTCGGTTTTTGGCTTAAATCTTCCTTGACACCAGCTGTTTTAGGCATTTGGACAGTGAACTAGTAGAGGGAAGATTTTTTTCCCTGTCTTTGTGCTTTCAAAGAAGTAAGTGCTGTGAACAGCTCAGTTGAATAGCAATCTGATCCATGGCCTGCAGTGCCAGCATCCCCTACAGGTGCCAGTTTATATCCTGGCTGCTCCACTTTCCCAATCTAGCTCTCTACTTATGACCTAGGAAACGAGTGGAGGATGGCTTAAATTCTTGGATTCCTGAACACCTGTGAATGAACCAAAAGAAGCTCTTGGTTTCAGATCAGCTCATCTCCAGCTGGATAGTGGATAGAAGATCTTTCTCTATGTCTCTTCTTTCCAATGAAAATAAATCACGAAATAAACTTTTACACATAAAAATCTGCTAAAATTAAGTAAGATATCTATGATTTTGGTTGTCCAGGCATTCATTTTTGACTTATGTGAGGTAGATACAATTTTATCCTTATTTAATTTTTTTCCTACATAATTGACCCTATTTGTGTCTTTTGTTTGATTTTTGAGATGCAACTATAAATTTTTCTTGGATTATATTCTGCTTCATTGACCAAATAAGGAAACTTGCCCCATATTGTTCTTCAAATTCAATGTACTATTTTAAGTACTGAGTTACTATATTTAGGTCTAGTGTTAGCTCATTAATTTATATAACCAGTCATTGTGATAGTTTAATTGAAGTTGTACCTAGTTTGTACATTAAGCTGAAGGGGCTGATGTCTTCATCCCATTTCCGTTTCCATCCATGAACATTGTATAACTTGCTCTCTCTTTTTAGGACTTTTTCATGCTTTGTAGTGATGCTCAATAATTGTCTATACAAAGGTCTTGCACCTATTTTCTTAGAATTATTTCTAAATACTTTATACATTTTGTATTTCTTTTGAGTGGATTGTGTTTTCCAATTGTATATTGTGTATATGCACAATGTTACTGATTTTGCATATCTGTCTCAAAAAGACAGCTATCAAAGCTGATTTATAGTATTTACTACCACATTTCTACTGAATAATGCCCATTCAAATTCAGCTAAAATCACAGTAGTCTAGAGATAAGCTAATAATTAACTACATGGAGCTATTGAGTTAATTATTAAGCTTTTTTGCTTTGAGGTCACTGCAGTATATTGGACCCACTTTGGCAAAGACTTAATAACCCCATCTAGTGGCAGTTCAGAGTTTTAAACACGTTGGAAAATAAATTTCCACATTTCACTGGGTAGTTATCTGGGTTAAAAAAAAAATCCTGATAACAGTCTACACCTTTGTTGGAAATGTCATGAAACAGCAAGGATTAGTTTGATGCATCATCAATGGTAATTATGCTGTAGTATTTAATGTTGCCGGTTTCAAGATTAGACTGTTGCTACACTTACGGAGAAGCTCACATACATTCTTCCATACTAAAGCCAAATTATGTGTGTGGATATTTGGTTTTTAAGGTTGTGATTCTGGAAACTACCGTAGGTTATGTTTACATAGCATATCAAGACTAAGATTAGTAATTGCTAGTCAGACAATATATCCTTTATAATATGATTTCCAGAGTTCACACAGTGAAGGCTGTTTTATAGACAGACACTTTGAAATGCAGCCTAGGAGCAGGGAGCTAGAAGGGAAGCAGGGTGCCCAGGACACTGCCAGCTTCCATATGGGATCCCGGTGCATGCAAGGCAAGGACTTTAACAGCTAGGCTATCGCTCCAGGCCTGCTATCAAATTCTTAAAATATGCACAGCCTTTGCCCTAGAAATTCCATTACTCATAATATAGAAGTATAAAAAAGAAGTACTTACATGAATGTTCTTCAAAGCAGTACTTAAAATATTAAGTAATTAGAAAAATTTAAGTGTCCATTAATAGGTGAGCTCAGAAGCTAACAAGATCCTACACACACTGTAGAATTTATGCTGTTCTTAACACTAACGTTACAGAGTTATATCTGAAGACATTAAAATGAAAATGCATTTTACACTTTTAATTATGCAATGTTATAGTTAGAGGAAAGGTTTTATTTTTAACATTTAACTTAATTTTGAGAGGCAGAATTTAGAGAGACAGAGAAATCAACAGGGCGAAGAGTGGCGGGGGGGAGAGAGAGAATCGATCTTCTATCCACTGGGTCACTGTCTTAATGACTGCAATGGCTGGAGTTGGGCCAGACCAAAACCAGGAGCCCAGAATTCCACCCAGGTGTCCCAGGGTGCATTTGGACCGTCTTCTGCTACCTTCTCAGGCACATTAGCAGTTTCAGAAGTGGAAGAGACGGGACTTGAACCAGGGCTCACACAAGATGCTGACTTTGTAGTTATTGGCTTATCACTCTGAGCTACAAGGCCAGCCCCAAGTGGAATAATACTCTCTGAAAAGTGTTAAATGAAAAGTTGCAATCAATACACTTCTACTTTTCATAGATTTTTAGTTCATTTATTGTGCAAAATATGGACTGGAAACCTGACCACTACGTCAGAGGATGAATTTTTCTTTCTCCTCCTTTCTGCATAGTAGGAAGCCCTAACTGCCAGTGTGAAGGTATTTGGAAAGTGGCTGGGTTTTGATGAGGTTGACAGGTGTCGCCCACATGATAGGATTACTGCAGGGGACACCAGGGCTGTCCCTTCCTATTTCTCCCTCTCCTTGTGCCCTGAGGGGACACAGTTAAGAAGTGGGTTCCACATAGCCAAGAAGAGATATCCATTCTCACCAAGACTGAATCAACTGGTGCCTTCAACTGGGACTTTGTATCTCCAGAGCCACAGGCACACCAGCATCTCCTGACTGAGCTGCCTGAGCCCACCAAGAGGTAATGAGTGACTCATTCTTTTTTTTTTCTTACAATTATTTCTAAACTTTCTGTAATACACATCCTGCATTTCCAATTTTAAAAGACATTTTTGAAATCCATTAGATTATAAGAGAGACACTCTCCAGTGTATCAGATAATTCGGTGAGAAACTCATTAATTAAATCAGTTATTTGTACCTGGTGTGTGATTACCTTCACAGATCTTTATTAATTCTCACCATACACTAATTATTTAGCCTACAATTACATTTAACAAAGCAGATGAACCCTTCTTAGCTGTGAATGTCAAAGATTGATACACTTTTAAACATACCATTGAAGAATGGGTTTATTTGCCATCTAACTACCCTATAATTATTACTTCAAAACATTAACCATTTCGATTATTATATTGGCAATTAGAGTGAGTAATTGCCATTCTGCCTTCAGATCACATACCTAATAATGGAGAAAATGTATATTATTTTTTGCCTTCCAAGATATTTTGGAATTATCTTATTCATGCAACCTATTTTCTTCTTATCTATCAGATTTCTAAGGAAAAAAAAATCCTTCCTTTTTCTGTTATAATTATAGCTAACAGTCGTTTGAATATAAGCACTGACTCAGTGCAATATGTGATGTTTACAGCTACATACACATATCTCTCCATCTTTTTTTCTCATCTAGGATGTCTGCAGGCTAATGCAGGGTTGGTTTGGTGAGAGGGGGAAGCATGGCCAAAGCAAGGCCACCTGTTTCATTAACAGAAAACTTTCTGTGTGGCAGCAATACGCTTGAACAGTCTTGGAATCTGAGGGACATGAATTCCATTACTGGCCAGCTGAGCAGTATTTGAACACAGGAAATTTATCCTTAGGGATAGAAATCCACATTGTATTCAGAACCCACCAAGTCAGTTCCATCACGTGAACTACCTGACATCTTTGAAGGCTCGCTACACTGGGCCTGCCAGATGTCTGTGGGCTATCTAATATCCTCGCCTTAATTCCATTCCTGCTTGAATTCGCTGAAGTGGATTCTATCGATTGCAGTTAAAAACTCTGCCCAGTGTATCATCCCAGTGTAACGTTCCCTTTCTCATCCAAATAAACAACTCAGCCCTAGAAACACTTCACTGTTCATTTGTTAGGAGTTTTTCTGCATCGATTTATTTGAAGGGAGTTGGGGAGAAGGAGAGATCCCACAGGTTCACTCCCCAAATGCTTCAACAGCTGGTGCCTGGCCAGGAAAGGGAGCCGGGAACAGGAGGAGCCAAGCTTGGACTCAGGCTCTCCGGCAGAGGGGGCAGCTGCTGCCACCAGTGTATTCGTGCCTTTGCTTGTCCTTTAATTGCCACTAGAACCGACCATATTTATAGACCCTGCCAAGAAAATTCAATGTAAATCAGTGTCACTTATTTACAGAGCTGTAGTAATTAAAAGAAAATAAAAGGAAGTTTCTAGCCCCAACTCCTCCTCTCACTCTGCAGTTATCAGCAGAATTCATTCTTCCTGTTTCCTTGGTTTCACAAATAATCCAAGGATTCAGCTAGCACCTGTGAGGTTGACAACTTCCTCATTAGCATGTTTGATCTTTGCAAAGCCTTCCATTCATTCACTGGGCTCTTCACCAGTTCTTCCTTTGATATGTAAACATCCTGAGATTTTACTTCATATTGCATGCAATATTGCCAGTTACACACAAAAAATATAGGCCTCCTTCCACTAATTCCTCATTGTAAATATTAATGCCAACAGGTGAATAATTCTTATTAGCTCCATGGAAAAATGCACATGCAGGATGAAGTAAGGAAAGAGCTCAGGGGAAATAAAATAAAATACTTCAGCACATGAGAAAATATAATTAGTCAGAGAGGCCCCTGCACACAGGGGCCATAGATGAACATGAGATTCAAGTGGTTGAACTTGGAATTTAAAGTGATTATGGATACAGACTGAACATTCCCCCATATACTAGCGTGGTTACATCTCACAAATAACTTTTTATTTTCCACTGGATGAAATACTATGCCACCACGAGCATTTATATTTTACAAAGACTTTTTCAGCCAGAATTTATTGGACATTTAGAATCTGCCAGCATTAATACTTTGCATTTTGTATCTCATCAATTATTCTAGACAGCCACAACCGATATTGTCAGCTCTGTTTGGAGATAAAGCAATTCCTAAAGAGGTTAATTAATTGCCCCAGGTAGTACAATCATTAAATGACAAATGGGACCTGACCCCAGGTCTGTTAAACACCAAACCTTGTAGGATGCAAACCAAAAACCCACACATGAACACATGTGGACAAAATCCTGGAAGGGACCGCATGTCATGCGCTTGTGTGTTGTTTGCTTTTGTGCCAAGAAGCTCGGAGTGTCAGGAAACAGTCATTAAAGCAAAATGAAACAAAATACCCTGCCCATCCCAATGCAAAAAAAAAAAAAAGGACTGGATGTGGGTGTGTGCACCTGTGCATGCCAATGTTTTAATGGTAACAAGAAAGTAAGGAACTTGAATTGATTAGTATCAGAACTCACAGACTGTGTCCTATGCAGCTGGGTAGCAGGACTCTGCAAGTTTTTCTTTTCTCAGTGTTTTAAAAAGCTGCACTTGAAACCCGTAACATTGCTTTTCTAGTGAAAAAGAGCCAAGAATCACCCCATCCACAGAAGTGGGACAGTCTGCAACTTCAGCCCCTGAGAAGCACTGAGCCAGGAAGGGCAGAGGAGGTCGGGCCAGGAGGTCTAGCACTGCCTCCAAGGCAACAGCACAGGTTCCGCCTGAGAAACCCAAGGTCAAGTACTGAGCAAATAGTGTAAAAGATCATGCTCTTTGACTGTGTTTGACAATCAAGGTCCACAGGGAGGTCAATATTTACTTGTTCCAGGAAGGCAAAAACATTGTGCTGGGAGCCTCCAGATGAAATCATTCCTGTAACTTGAAAAGTTTTCAGAGGGTGTGTGTGTGTGTGTGTGTGTGTCTGTGTGCGTGTGTGCATGAGTGTCTCTGTGTGCGCACGTGTGTGTGAGTGTGTGTTCACATGCGCATGTGTGCACGCGTGTGCATGCATATGTGTGTGCGTGTGTGTCTCTCTCTGTGTGTGAGTGTGTGTGTGTGTGTCACTGTGCTATGTACTCAACAATGGAATATATACTACCTTTCACTGTTGAGATATCACTTTTGTGATGAGCTGGGTAGAGCTACTGAGTGTGGCACCCGCATATTATATGTGCATCGATTCACATCCCAACTGCTCCGATTCTGATTTGGCTTTCTGTTAATGTGCCTGGAAAACAGCAGAAGATGTGCTAAATGCTCAGGTCCCTGCACCCATGTGGGGAGACCTGGAAGAAGTTTCTGGCTCTCTCTCTGTCTCTCCCTCTCCACTTCTACCTTTCAAATAAATAAAAATAAGTAAAGCTTCAGAAAAATTCAGAACCTAACACACAAGTTTCCAATTCTACAACCTGCATCCTGGGAGAAACACTCAGCCTGGCTCTTTTGAATGAGTAGTGGCTGGTACATTGTTACTTTACAAAGAGTAAGCTATACTAGAGAAGATTAACATGTGAAGTCTGAAGGCAGCCCAGAGAATGGATGATGGTGTGTCAAGAGAGGCTTCCTAACTGAGGTGTCCCTGGAGTTAGACCTTGAAAGAGGATCTGCTGACTTGGAGAACGGGGTAGAAAGCGATTTTAAATGAACAGAGACATGGAACAAATACACAGAGTATAAAAACATTCAAGTTCAGTGTTTCTCCAAAGATTCAACCATTAAATGATTATTACAATGAGTTTGACTTATCCAAAGTCAGAGCGACATGCCAGATTCTGTATAGTCGGTTAGGGATGTGTGATCTTGTGTTGTAACAGCTAATTCCCTTCAATAAAGACATTGGTTTCCCCTGGAAGAACAACAAATAAAAGCTGGGAAGTACTTATGTTGTATGAAATTGCGTACGTGTTTTGCCTTATGCTTTGAGGAAGGGAAACGTCAAGATTGTATAGTGCCTTGGAAGGAACAGAGGTAAACTTGTGCATTGTCATCATTAGGCTAAGGTTTGCAGGAGAGGGCAGGGCAGAAAAAATGAACCACAGACAAGTGGCATGAGCCAGCCTCCAACACAGCCTCAATGTGTCCTACTGCCTGGAAGGCACATGCTTGGATAGTGGCCTTCCATGGAAAAGGTCCTGAGTGACATGATGGTAGACCACTTCCAGGGTTAGATTCTGGAAGACGCTGTGGCTCTCCTCTCTAGAGATCTCTCGCTTGGTGGGATTTTTTGTTTTGAGGATAGCCAGTTCCTCTCATGAACTGTCCTAGAAAGAACCCCATGCAGTGGGAATTGAAGATTTCTGTCCCCAGCCTCAGGTGTGGACTAAGAAACTGACCCTGCAGTCTTTGCCATGCAGCTTGACGTTACTGAGATCTCATGACATACCCAGGCAAGCTTCCCCAAGGCTAAGCTGTCATTGGATGCCTGGCCTTCAGACATTGTACATTATACATTGGCGCTAGTGTGTTACCCAGTCAGGTGTTACTAAGACCAGGAGAAGGCTGACTGCTGTGAGCCCTACAGGCAGGTGCATTTACAGAAGTCAACAAAGCCAGAGAACTAGGCAAGGCCACAAGTGAGTTGCAATCAAGGGAGTCTGAGCTCAAATGAACTAACTTTCCTTTGTGAATCTCTTAACAAGAGAGATAATCTGGATCTTGCACTAGATTTTTTTTTAAGATACTTATTTTTTATTGAAAAGTCAGATATAGAGAGAGGAAGGAGAGACAGAGAAGAAGGGGTTTCTGTTGTTTTCCATGATTGACTAAAGCCACTTGAGTAGTACCTATAGAAGCAGCTGTGAGTAGCCTACCTTCTAAGTTATTGGGTTTGGACACAACTGGAGGGTTTATGGGGACTCAGGCTTCTCTTTTAGCTCACATCAGGAGTAGCCTACATTTAAAAAAAACATATTTATTTATTTATTATTGGAAAGGCAGATTTACAGAGAGAAGAAGAGACAGAAAGATCTTCTGTCCATTGGTTCATTCCCCAAGTGGCCGCAACTGTTGGAGCTGAGCTAATCTGAAGCCAGGAGCCAGGAGCCAGGTGCTTCTTTCGGGTCTTCCATGCACAGGGTCCCAAGACTTTGGTCATCTTCTATTGCTTTCCCAGGCCTCAAGCAGGGAGCTGGATGGGAAGTGAAGCAGCCAAGATATAAACCAGCATCCATATGGAATCCAGGGTGTGCAAAGCGAGGATTTAGCCATGAGGCTATTGCACAGGGTCGGAGTAGCCAATGTTTAGCTATTGAGCCTATACGAACCACTTCACATGGCTTTGTGCTCAGTCCTCATGACAACTGTTGCATAGGTTTGATTACTCTCAGAAGTGAGAACACGGAGGCAATGATGAGCAACGCAGTCATCATGCTTGTGCAGTTCTTCAGTAAGAACGTTGACACATGGATCCAATTGGGTTGATTACAATGTCCATGAGCTAACTAACTCTAAGGGGACTTCAAAAATTCATGGAAAATGGAATCAAAAGAGAAGTTTATTTCATTGCAAAGATTATGAGGCTCATGCAGCTTCACATGACACACTGCTTCTATGAGCATTTTTGAAAACCTTTCACATATATGAATTTCCAAAGAAGATTATGCTCATTTTTCCATAAACTTGTTGAAGCACTCTCACATTCTAGAAATACCTGTAGGACTATTTTTGTCACCTGCAGATGAGACACTTCTGGACAATCAGCCCATTTGGACGGGTGTTTGATTCTTCACACAGAACCTTTCTTCTTGTCTGGTCGATTGCCATATTGAAGCTAAAGAGCCCTGACATTCAGCTTGATCAGATACACAGCTTAAGGCTTCTACTAAAAGAGAAGTGCTTCATGTTGGGAGAACAAAAGGGGGAAGGAAAAATGGCTTAATTTTTTTCTTTTTTATCAATATCCTGGTTTCTTATACCTCATCTGAAATTGTCCACTTTGCTTTTCCTCTTCACATTTCCTCCCACTGCTCTCAACTTTATGATGGAATGCTTTAATTTGCTCCACATATAATATCCTTGCACCACTGTTTTCTGTAATTTATACCACATGCTGTCCACTTTCTAGTACCATTTTATTCGGTGAAGCACTTTGGATACCGCTTATTGAAAGATGTTATTTGAAATGAAGTTGTATCGCAAGCTACATTATTATAATTCCCTTCCTGCTTTGATCCTATTGCCTCTTACACAGTTGCCTGATGTTTGATGCAGTGCTAAAATTTAAATGGAAAGAATGTTTGGAATTGATGCTCATGTATTACTTATTTAATCTGCTGCCAGAACAATCCACTATGGAGTGCTCAGTTCTCGATATATTGCAAAGCCTTTCTGACATCCATTTCACTTGGGTAAGTGTTACAAGTTAAGCTCAAGTGAGCAAGAAGTGATCTTGGCTCTAGGATACTATTATAGAGAGCAGCTTAATAATGCTACACAATGTTAGGGGTGTGGGGAATCTTGTTAATTCTCAGTTGCTCAGTGATCCATTTCTTAGTCCTTTGTTTCTGCTGGTTGCCCTTTCTCTCCTTTGCCTTGTTTTCATCCAATAATCTTGGTTAGGTAAAGAAAAAGATAGATCTGAACCAGCCACTTGAATGATTTTTTTAAAGGACCTTGTTAAAGATAGCAAAATCCAAGAAATATTACTTTGAAGATAGGGTTAAAAATAATACTTTCTCTCTCTATTTGTGATTCTCAGTAGATTGGAGAACACGATATTGATTACACATATTTCAGGCTTTGAGTGAAAGTTGGCTAACTTCTATCTTGCTATCTAATCTCTATCTTCTTACTTTGACCATCAGTAATATTAAAGATGGCAACAATGTTGTTATTATCACCTTAAGATAGTAATTTAAGAAAATACATTTTAATGGCTCTTAGTATAGGAGAGATAAGCTAATAAGGTAAACAACATAGCATTTTTTTCTTCGTCATTACCTGTTGCTGCCTTGCCTCAATCTCTTGAGTGCTTAAGCCCATCTTGCAATTTAAGACTTGACATCTTCCTTCTCTGAGTCCCAGAGCACTTTGTGGTGTATTTTTGGCAAAGCATGCTTATACATCATGGCCCAAACTACACTCTCTGTGGGCTGAGATAGGTTTAAATTCATCTTTCATCCTTCCCACTATACCCGAGACAATTTCTTACAAAAAGCATGTTTCAGAAAGTACTTTAATAACTAGTAGTAAAAGATTTTAATTTTTATTCCAACAAACTACTGTTGATATAGACACAAGAGCAGATTCTCCCAGTCTTTGATGTCAGGGAATGGAGACCTTGGGGGAGATGGTGGACAGCGTCTAATCTAATCCCAGCCTTTGCAGAAAGGCCATGGGTCAGCCACCCTGGGTGGAAGACTTGCATCCAGTATTGATTCTCAGCCTGGTTGTGGACAAAGCATTAATCAACTTTGAATTCAAATTCACTCTACCTAAAAAATAAAACAAATGTTTACCAATTTTTGCAAACATTAAATGGGATAATGGGTACAGAATGCATTGTTCTATCAACTATCAATTCTGTCAATCCATTGCTCTGTAAACATTGGGCCAGGAAGCTGAGACTTGAGAAGTTGTGGGTCTGTTTTACAGTTGGTGCAAGCTTTAGACTTCTTTTGGGAGTATCAGATAGTTAATTGTGATCTGGATTAGGCAAGAGTAGGAAGGTGCATTTCGAATAGATCACAGTTACATTCAAGTGTATGCTCAATGTCCTTGCCTCACTGGTTAGTACACCTTTGAAATGCAATGACGTTGGGAACTTTGAAGACCAATACTGACCTTGGGGTGCGTCCTTGAGCTGTTGCACCTGTCTGTGAGATGTGGAACCCGGATGGTAAGATGAGCTCTGCTTCTCCCACAGGGCACTGCTGTGTCAGTCAAAGGGGACAAAGCATGTGGAAGATTTAGATAGCTAGTAAGGAAGGTATACATGTTGGTATTACTGTCTCACGCTTCCTCTGTAGGACTTGGGCATGTGTTTCTCAGATCAGGAAAACAAAAATTAACTTTGATATAAATGTTACGTGGAGTCACTACAGCAGCTTGGTTTAAAGCTTTCGGGGAAAATGACATTGAAATGTTCTAAAAGGATGATGAGTTCATTAAATCTCCCTTTCATGATGTGTATTTCATTTTTTTAAAAAAATATTCTTTATCTTACTCTCCTTATTTTTCTCCCATAGACTAATAATGCATATTTATGATTACTTTTTGACCTTGCCTTATTACTCAGTATTGCTAACTTTTGTTTGTTTCCTGTCATTGAGCTGTACCATACAGTATGTTTTCCCTATGAGTGACTTTTTCGCAACCTTATGGAATCCTGCAAATCAGTTCCCTGAGTTAGGAGAGGCTTTCGGGAATGCCTCAGTTGCTCCTTGGGACTCATGGCCAAGATTTGAATCCTCATGTTTCCCTTTAAGGGAATTACCATACTAAAAAACACTTGTTCTGAATCATAATTCTTACTTCTCTCCAGTTTGTGCAGCTCTGCTCGCATACTGAAAGAATCTATACTGAAAGAATCTCAACTAAGCACCTAATAAAAGAAACTCAGCTCACATTAAAACACTAGAATACCAGATGGTGCAGTTTAAGTATTATTCAACCACTGTTTATCCTACTCAGCACTCATTTTAAATTCAACATTTTTGAGAATTATTCATGGAGCCACAGTTGTATTTCATGCAGATAATGAGCTTAGTTGGGAGTAAATTATCAGAATGCACCCATAATTTCCATACCTTCTTGTTATTGTTAATTTGGATTGCAACTATTAGTTAACATTGAGAGGCTTTCGAAAGCAAATTGACATCAAGCTAACGTGGACAATAGTTTGTGCAGCAGTCCGCGAGGAGGGCAGATCATTAAATTTTATAGGGTGAAAGAACTCACCGAAGAATGCCGTGTTCCACTTGCCAAAGCTGAAAACACAACTGTTTGATGAGCGAGTTTCTTCCTTGGAAGCAGTCTGCCCACTGAGCAGCCAATTGTTCTCACTTTTATCTAACGGCTATGGTGTGACTTTTCAGAGAATGTAAAAGGCAGTTTTATCTTCCAACGCCTCTCCATGCGACTGGATGAAAGATCAACGGGGCTGTCTGCAATACAGTATCGGTTCCTATGTGAAGTCTCACGGCCCTTTGAATTGATCACTGCGACATGCATTAGGACAACTGGAGAATACTGGTTTCCTCTTGACTCGGTTACTATTGTGTGTTCATATTTTATTAACATTGTGTGGGAGAAAAAGACAAGCCTTCCTGCTCCATGTCATTGAAAGAACTATCAGGAGTTTTTACAAGAATGCCATCCATCCCGTGGCTAATAGTGAATGCTTCCACAGCTGCAAGAGTATTCACTCTATGCTTAGAATTAATATTTGAACGAAGAAAGTTAAATTCAATATGCCATATCCCCAACATCTGAAAAAAGGCTTTTATATGGAAAAGCAAAACTTAAGTATCTCCTTGTGATGTTATTCTTGAGCTTGACCAATTTTTAAAGCAGTAGAAGTCATCTTACAAGTCATCATTATTGGTTTTCGGTGTTGAGAACTTTGTATATGCCAGAATACTGTGCTAGGAGCGTCACATCTGTTACTTCATTTCACACCAGTGGTAAACCTACGAAGGAAGTCCATTCCACAGATGGGGGAAAATGATCCTTAGAGAAGTTACAAGTATGGACAGAAATCTTATGTTGACACGAACGTCAGAGCTCTTACTTTCTCTATGGCTGTATCACTGCCCCCGAGTACAGCAGTGAAAATTCATGTGGTAAACACAGAGGAAAACACAAAGTATATATTTTCTGAACACCTAAGGCCAAGTTTATCTTGGGTCTGTCTTTATGCTTACTCTTATTCCTTTCTGCTCTACAAGCTTATGCAGGTGTAATTTGTGATACTTTACGGAGAACATCATTTATGTAATAAATCAAGCGGACTTGTAAATCGCAAAACATTCTTATTAAAAAGTATCTTTTGTTTTCATTGAATATCTCCTTGAATTCTTGGAGTTCTCTCTAAGCTTAATGTTTCCTGTCTATAAGAGGAATTATGTCCATGTAATATAATTATAAAGCATAAGACTATAGGATCTAATCACTTTGGGAGCTGATACTCTGTGCACATTTCTTCCAAGAAGAGGCACTATTTCTATTATGAACTTTTCCTTCAAGTATGTCAATAGAGTAGGCAACCTGGAAGATAATGACAGTATCTCATACTGGAGCTAATGACAACGTGTTTTTTGCCCATCTTAAACAATGCAAATCCTTTAAATTCGGAGTTCCTGTCCTCTAATGCAAGCCACTATTTGTGCAGGTCTCACTTGACTCTCTTCATGTTGCTGTGCAAATTTGATGTTGGAGAACTGATGTTGATACGCTGGCGAGCCCTGTTTCTTAGGTAATAAAGTTCTTTGTCTCTGACTCATGCGTCTCATTTCAGCCAGCACCAATAAAACTGTAATGGGCTTACATGTAAACTTGCGAGTAGGATACAATCTCATGTCCTTTACAATTCTTGATATTTCAAGATATAGTTCAATGAGACAATGAGATTAGGAATTGGCTGGAGGAAGTTCTAAATATATAAGATCATTTCAAAGTTTGTTGAAATTGAAAGTTAAGGGTCTGGCACGATAGCATAATGGTTAAAGTCCTTGCCTTGCACGCTCTGGGATCCCATATGGGTGCCGGTTCTCATCTCAGCCACCCTGCTTTCCATCCAGCTCCTTGCCTGTGGCCCGGGAAAACAGTGGAGGACAACCCAAGACCTTGGGTCCCGTGTGGGAGACCTGGAAGAGCTCCTGGCTCCTGAGTTTGGATCAGCACGGCTCTGGCTGTTGTGGCCACTTGGGGAGTGAATCAATGGATGGAAGATTTTCCTCTCTGTCTCTCTTCTTCTCTGTATATCTGACTTTCTAATAAAAAGAGAATGAATCTTTATAAAAATGTTGAAATCCATGATAATTTAAGTATATATATACATATATATAAAATACCTATCTTCCATGAACTTTTTAAAGTATGTTCATACACAGATTATAGGGACTGTTGCTCTCCCAAGCAAAACCAAATGCTTAACTGGCTAATGAATAATACAGTTATTTTGACATTTTGCACAAATTAAAATTACTTTTTCTTCTTGAGTGACAAATTATCTAATAGGGACATTCCATTATATTCCACTTGGGTCAGTTGAAGTTCTCGAAGAGTTAAGTAAACTGTAAATACTGGACTTTTAGCTATTTTGCTGCTTAGGCATAAGAAAGACAGTACAGAAAGAATTCTGAAGCATTTATTTTGCAGTGTAACGAGCATAGATTTGCGATATAATTCAGTATTGAGGGAAAATTAATAAGATCAATTAATTCTGTCAGTTACCAACATTTAATGACTCAAACAACCCCAAAGCCTATATACTTCTTTATGTACTTGATTCGAGGAACACTGAATATATGATTTGTAAGCCATCTGTGAACCATGCAACTTGCTGATACAAAAATGAGTTAAGATATATAAATGATAATATGATACTGATAACCATGAAATCCATCTGGAATTCCTTCTGCTTCTCCTCACATCTTATCTGCTTATTTTAGTTCTTGCCTCAAATTATTAACAAGAGGAGGGAGAAAGTGTGCTGGCGACACATTCTTTGAATCTCTCTTCCCTCTGGAGCTGGTTTGGGTTTTGCTTGGTCTGTCTTCAGCAATCCTGAGCCTAGACTCCAAGCTTCTCCTCATGGCCACCCATCACTCCAGTGTCTGGCTCACTGGCATATTGGTTGGTCAGTGGGTTAGGTCTGCCGGTTATTTGGTTATTTTAAAAAGATGTATGCTCCTCAATGGATTAAAGTTAAGAAGAGAGAGAGCATTTGCATAGTCCTAAAATATCTTTCAGAATACTTTAGGAAGTAGATATATTCCTGTTTTAGTAACCAAGGGGAAAATGGTAAATTTACAGTGGAGTCGTGTGGCAGACAGTCTTTACTGAAACATCAATGGTAAAAAGCCGTGTCCCCATCATCTGCCCCACAGTAGCGTACAGTGTTGTGTTCTTCACAATAATTTAGCATTTCAGTCCAACCGTGAGAAAATAATCAGTAAAATAAACCTTCTATAAAATATTGGCCAGTACTCCTCAAAAAACTTAAGATGATAGAAAACAAAACTAAGACACTTGTCAAAGATTAGATCAGGCTAAGGATGCAAGGCAAACCAAATGAATATAAGATTCTGAGATACTGAAAGAAACAAGACATTAACAAAGGGGAAAAAAAGCTAGTATCATTTAAACAAAGTCTGTAGTTTATTATCCATGAACAATAGTAATATCTTACTGTAGGAATAAGTGGGTTATGAAAGATGTTAACACTAGGGTCAACTGAATAAAGACATAAAGACACAGTCTACTATTTTCTGGCAACCCTTCCATGAGTCCAGTGCTATCTTAAGACAAAAGAGTTCTAAAAGCAAAAGAATGAATTGCTATTGTGATAAAGTTTTAGTTTTATTTTCTAAATAAAACAAAAAATAAAAGAATACAGGATATTGCTCTTTGGGGCTGGCATCACAGCTTAGTGGGTAAAGCTGTAGTGTGAAGTACTGACATCCTGGATGCTCCCTTTTCAACCCAGCTCCCTGCTAATGTGCCTGGGGAAGCAGTGGAGGATGGACCAAGTACTTGGGTCTCTGCGCCCACATGAGAGATTTGGATGAAGCTCCTGACTTGGGACTGACCTGCTGTGGCCATTGCAGCCATTTTGGAAATGAACCAGCTCTTGTTTTGTTTTTCCCTCTCCCTCTCTCTGGAACTCTGACTTTCAAACAAACACATAAAGTATTTTTTTAAAAGATTTATTTATTTCTATTGGAAAGTCAGATATACAGAGAGGAAGAGAGACAGAGAGGAAGATCTTCCTTCTGCTGGTAAACGCCCCATGTGGCCACAATGGCTGGAGTTGAGCCAATCCAAAGCCAGAAGTTTCTTCTGGGTCTCCTACACAGGTGGAGGGTCCCGAAGGCTTTGGGCCATCCTCAACTGCTTTCCCAGACCAGAAGCAGGGAACTGGATGGGAAGCGGGGCCGCTGGGACACAAACTGGTGCCCACAGGGGATCCTGGCACATGCAAAGCAAGGACTTCAGCCACTAGGCTACCACGCTGAGGGCCCTGCTCTATAGACTTTTAAGAACTGCTATTTTTCTATATTAGATTTCACAACCACAAAGAAATATACCAGACAATTAAATTTACTTATTATAAGTATTTATTTATTTGAATGGTAGAAAAAAGGAAGGGGAGACTTCTTATCCACTAGCTCATTCTCCAAATAGCTGCGGCTGGGCTTGGCCAAGGCATAAAGCTGGAAGTTCATCAGAGTCTTCCACGTGGGTGGGCAGGGTCCTGACTGCTTGAGCCATCATCTGCTCTCTCTTAGGATGCTGAAAAGAGCAGCACTTGGACTTGAAACTAAGCATTCAACTAGGGGATGGTGCTGCAAGCAGCAGCTTAACACTACACCAAGTATCTACCTTGGTGAGGAACCTTATTAAGAGGAAAGATTTCTTTAGCTCAGTTAGGTGATCTCACTGGCTTGGATTCTAGGGTAAGGACATGGTATGCAGGAGGCAGAGGGAGGACCAGCCCAAACCCAGGGTATTTATCTTTGCTTTCCAAGGGCATGTTCCCAATAACCCAGGATTTCCTCTTGGGCCCCACTGCCTAAAGCTTGCACCACTTCCCAACGGATCTGCCCTGGGTACCAAGACTTTAACACTGATGTCCCAACCACAACGTAGATGCCGTGAGAAAAAAAAAATCATGCTTTATTTAGCTTCTAAATCATAGTTTCCTTCAGCACCAGCAGATGAACACCTGCAGGGGATTGCATAACACATTTTCTTTGTGTAGTAACAAGAAAAATGTCTCATTCCCCCCACTTTTTATGTTCAATGTTTATGTTAATCAATTAGATTTTACATTTATGGCAATCGTATTGGAAGACTTGAAAAAATGATGTTGATGTTCATACAAAGGAATTCTTACTCTGCTACCATCTTCTTCGGATACATTTGCTTCCTCGAAACTTTGGTATATATTTTCAAGCATGTCCTGCCTGTGTCACTACAACCAAGCTATACAAAGACACAGCTAGAATGATCAGGTCTCTCAGAAATCTTGATTATAATCACTTAAAAATCTCATGTTTAACTGATACCTAAAATTACATCATTGGAATTTCCTTGTATGATCATTTCCTATTCATATGCAACCCAAACTTTATTATTATTTTTAAATATATTTTTATTTTGAATTCTCAATTATGTGGTACAATTTCATATAGGCTGGGATTTCCTGCCCCAAACTCCTACCCCTGACAGATTTTCCCCATTTTATTACAATAGTGTAGTCCTTCATAAGGAATCATAATTCTGTCAGTCTCTTTTTTAAGTGTAGCCCGACATTGTTGGTACAGACAATGCCAGGCAGTCCAGCATCCCATTGTCTACACATGTCCAACAGTTTCATTGGGAATCTATCTTTCATCTGAAAGCAGGGATGCATGTTCCATTATTCCCCCACATCTGTATATGATAGACCCCAGTACTCCATCACTATACATTGCCATAACTGAGAAGCCATGAAACTAGGTCAACAACTGGGTATCTGTTAGAATGGCCACAACAACAACAACAACAACAACAAATCACAGCACCATGAAAAAACATGTCACTGAGTAACCAAAACTTTAATAAGCTCACATCGCTGTGAATTACAAGATGTCTTCAGAAAATTCCTGGACAAGGTTTATTATGAAAGCCGATGCATGGATTTCACTCTTTTTTTTTTTTTACAAGAACAAACTTATCTGTGAATTCAGACTTATCTTTTTGAAATGTCCTTGTCTATCATTAAATTCCTTTTCACGTGATAGCTGGCAGAAAGTTAGTTTGAGCTGGACAAGCTCAGAAGAGAGAGAATACCAAGACGCAAACAGAAAATGTGCCGTTCAGATTACAAAGGATTTTGGCATGGATAAATCCTGCTCCAGTCATTAACGGGTTAACTTTATACATAAGCTCCTTTATTTTAGCTCCCTTTCTTTTTGTATTCAAGTGGGAGCAGTCAGTTCATCTGCCTGGAGCGTTGCCAGATTTCAATGAGCTGAGAAACGTGCAAGCACCTAGGACTGTATCTGATTCATAGCAGGTGATGATGTGTCTCTACATTTTCACCTGAGGACAAACTGTCCTGTCTACGGTTCTGACTGTAGGTGTGGATTTTGCTGATTTCGAGATGGGGGTTTCAGTATAGGACAGGTGATATGCTTCAGTCCTATCTCGGTCACATGTGCATCTTGAGATGTGATTTGTAGCTGCTGTGACTCCGTGAAAGGCAAGAACACAGACGTGGCATCAACCGTGTTTTGCAGAGGGTTAAACCACCACGTAGAACACCACAAGGAGCGTTGCTGGAAGTCTTGGCTGCTCTGTTTTTGCTTACTAGCTCTTTGCTAACACAATTGGGGAAACAGTAGAAGATGGTCCAGAGCCAGCTGATGGCTACCGAGTGCCTGAACAGTGCTGACAGATTGTGAGTTTCTCTGTGGGGTGATCCAGCTAGGTTATACACTTACATTTTGTTCTGATATTAGTATCCTTAGAAATTTGCTTGTGTTATTTTTCTAGAGAAGGTCACTTTCTTCCCTTTATGGGGGAAGGCCTGCCTATTAGCATATAGAAAGCTGAATGTGTGAAAATGGTCAAATTCACTCAATCCTCCAGTTTCCAATACAATACCCACACCTGCAATTTTGCTACTTTGTTCCCAGATCGCAAATCCTATCTTACAAGCTTGGACTTCCAAGTTTCAGTAAATATAGGCAATTCAGGGATTCCGTAGAAGCTTAGAGCCAAGGTTGTCTGTCAATAGTCCTGTCAGATTCTGGGGAGAAAGCATGCTTTAGAATTACTAAGAACAATCAATCACTTCATTGAAGTAATATAATATCAGCTGCAGTGTGTGCTACAAACACACAATGCATGAACAGCCTAACTCACATTCGATGGCAATGATGACGCATCCTGAAGCCTGTCTCACTGTTCAGCTCTGAGTGGCTTTTCCCCTGCACTAGAATGAAGCCAGGTGACATGCCTCCCAAGAGGAGAATGGCCCCGTAAACCATACTGAATGGTTTGTGTATGGTCTGTGCTCCTTTTCAGAGAATTAGGGGAGTCTGAGAATGCCTCTTTTGATTCCCCCTCTGAGAGCTAGTGAACTATAAGTGTAAAAATAAATATTTGCTTTTGATTTCAAAAATAAAATCCAATCTCTGACATGTTTCCATAGCGGATAAGTCCCTAAAGCAGTCTGTTCAACCGAACATAACCTTTCTTAGGGTTCTGTTTGAAAAGTAAAGACATCGAAGAGGGAAGCGAGAAGCATTGCCTTCCAACCATATTAATGGGGCTTCTTTTATGTTTTGAAAGATCTTAACTTTTATTTGGGTTTGAGTATTATTTTATTTCTGATGACACCTGCTGCTCACACAGGTCATGTTAACAGAATTTAGGCCATCTTCCATTTGATTCACGAGTCATGATTGCTCATCTATCACTCAGGTTTTTCTCATCTATTTTCCCTGTAAATTAAGCTTTGGAGCTTTGAAAAATATGGTGTAATCAAATTACTGTTATTTGAAATAGATACAGTATGTCATGCTGCAGTTTAGTTTATAATGGGAGCTCATTATCATACTCATTACTGTGAATTACGGGAGTTTCCTGGCTGGCCTTCATTAACCATCTGGTTTTAAACATTGATTTGTGGTTAAGTATGTTATTTTTAGACAAGAGCACCTGAACAGCTACTGAACACATTTGTTTCATCTTGTTCTACACATTTTTAAAGGCCACGCATCTCCCCGTTGTGACAATCTTGCCAATTCTGCTATTCTTCCTCTTTGACCTCTTTGATTTATGCATAACTTATTTAACCAACTTTTGGCCATGCCATCCAACCTTGAAGCTGTAAGCTCCTTTTCCTCAAGGGGTTTCCTGGGCACTGTGATACGAAAGCAAAGGAGATAGTGGACGAACCCATTTCTGGAGATTTTTGCTTCAAAGTGGTGGGGAATTTGATAGACTTTCTGGTGTTCAAGGTGGAGATGAAAAATGTTAAGCCCAAGTGAGAAAATATTGGAAGTAGTCATTCATCAGCTTCATCAACAAAGATTTGCCAATCACCTTTCAGAGATCAGAGACTGCTCAGGCACCAGAGGTATTGGGGATTTGTCAGGAAACTACAAGGCCCCTACTCTGCAGAATTGGGCAAGGAAAAGACAAGCAATCTACACAGAGTACAAACAGACTGCTGAAAGATGAGGCTGGCAGTGCTGGCAAGCCCTGATCCGGGAAGGCTGTTGCGAGAAGTTTTGATTTATGATATATACTTCAAATATGATTCTGGGGTCGGGCTCTTGGCCTAGGGGTGAAGACACTCACATCACATCTCCAACTGACTAGGTTGACTCCAGCTATCTGCTAATGTTGTCCCTAGGAGGCAGCGGTGATTGTTTAAGAGCTCAATCTTCTGCCACCTATGTGGGAGACCTGGGTTAAGCTCAGGTTCCTGGCTTGAGGCCTCCACTGGGACCATTGTATTTTGAGAATAAACCAGCAGATGGCAGCGTTTTCTCTCTCTGTCTCTCTATCTCTGTCTCCTTATGTTCCTCAAATAAATGTATATGCATATGTAAAATGCTATTATATATATTATTCCATATGTTATGCCTGTATATATACATAATATGGCTTAGATGTAGAAAAATAACTTCAGGAAGGCAAGAGTAGAAGGATGGAAACCAGACAGAAGACAACTCCAGTAGCCAAGATGACAGATCAGGATGGCTTGGACTGGGATAATGGCAGGAGAGGCTGAAGGACATACATAGATGCAGTTTAGGAAATGTGACCACCATGAAAATGGATGCCTTGTTGCAAAAGTAACCAGGGAAGTGCAGGGAGCAAGGATGACTCTAGGATTGTGAACTGAGACATTAGATGAGTAATTTAATATTTATTTTTCTGGTTTAAAATTTTGAAAGTAACAAATTGTCTTAAACACACACACACACACACACACACACACACACACACACACACACACACACACACCCTGAGGTATCTACTGGACTTCAATAGACAAACAGGATGTGGGAGCATGTGAGTATGAAGCAAAAAATATGGGACTAGATAGAAGTCATCTTGGGAAAGGAGACAGATCAAGAGGAAGCTGTAACATTCAACTGATTTTCAGGAAGGAAAACAGAAGCCTCACTAATTGTAATAACGGACAATTTGTGATATAGATGTTGGATACTGAAAGAGCCAAAGGACACCATCGAAGTGACTCAGGTTGACCAGTTGCTGTTTTTGCTGTTGGACCGAAGCTCTGAGATTAGAACCTGTGAGATCTGAGGCAGCAGCTTACATGATTTGTACTTGTGCCTCCAGGAGAAAACCCCAAAGATCTGGTGGTTGACTGTCTGAGAGATGCTTATCCCAGAGGGTTCTTGCATCTCAGGAGACATGGCCTAGTTGGTCCTGGAGGCCCAAGTGAAGCTTCTCCTGAGACTGGGTTTAGGGAAGAATAGAGCTGGTTGGTACCGGGAAAGATAAAGGGATTTTCGCTTGTGGGCTGCTACTGGAGACCCATGACAGGAGATAGAAAATGGGAGACAAGCCCTTCCCTCCCTCTCTCAGGCTGTTTGTGTCTGCAGAGCTTAACAGAAACCCACCTGGCAAAGCAGTCTGCGAGCTGCTGTGCCAGCATTCTGACCTTGACTTTCCCGGATTCTAGAATTGTGAGAAATGAATGCTGGTTGTTTAATCCACCAGTCTATGGTATTCTGGTTAAAGCAACTCATGTTAAGACACTCTCTCTGTTCAGTGATTACATAATAATCTATTGTGCTATGCTTCAGCTTATGTAAGCATTTACTTCTGAGATGTTTCAATTATCTACTGTCATTTGTTCTCACAAACTGTACTCATTGCTGTAATAATAATTGTGGTTATGGTTTTGCATGTTAGAGTGATTGTAAGAGAAGTCCTAGAGATATGCTTATTTCATATGCTTTGATATATTCACTTTAAATTTGTAGAGATATTTCCAAATAGACTTCCAGAGAAGTTATTAATTTTCACTCCTGTCAACAACAGTACTTACTTACATGCTTTGGCTCAGCCTGTTCCATCCAAGGAACCGTTATATGTTTGGGTCTCAGTTTCTGTCCAATGTGAAAATGATAGCTTGCTGTAGTTTCACCTTGTGTTTTCTTTTTAGAGCTATCTAGTTAACTTGCTCTTTTTCAAAAAATGTATTTATTTTACTGGAAAGGCAGATATACAGACAGAAAGATCTTTCATGCATTGGTTCATTCCCCAAGTGGCTGCATTGGCTGGAGCTAAGCTGATCTAAAGCCAGGATCCAGAAGCTTCCTCAGGTTTCCCACATGGAATCAGAGTTCCAAGGCCTTGAAACATCCTCTACTGTTTCCCCAGATCACAAGCAGGGAGCTGGATGGGCAATAGAGCATCCAGGACACAAACCCACGCCCATATGGGATCCTGGCAGCTGCAAGGCAAGGATCTAGCCACTGAGTCATTCCATGGGGCCCCTAGTTAACTTTCATGTGTTTAAAGCTGTGTGTGTGTGTGTGTGTGTGTGTGTGTACGTGCGTGCGCGCCGTGTTAACTCCTGGTTCATGTTTACCCATTATTTTTTGGATTATTCAATCCATTTCTGTAACGAGTCATTACTTGTTCACTCTTCTGCAAATCACTGAGAGAATCCTTGGATGGGACCAGGCAATGAAGGCTCCCAGTGGCTTTACTGCCGTCTGGCCATGTCATGGTAACCTTACTTTCCTCCCTGTGATCTGGCCTGGGAGGAGACCCAGTATCTCCAGAGGGGAGGAGGAATCAGGATTTAATGCCTCAATTTTTTATCATGACCTACATATTTTAACTTATTCCGGTTGAAAAACTCTTCCAAGATCCCCTTTTCCTGATTTAGAAAAAAAAAAAAACTGTACTAGAAATTAGCTTCATTTTTGTATTTGTGTCTGGAAAACATGTGAAAATATTTCTATTATGTATTCTGTATGAACAGAGTCATAAGTAGCTAAATATACCTGTGTTTAATAACGAGAAGACTAGGAATAAGGGTATAATATGTGCCCTGTATAGTGCCCGCCTCAGAGTTCTGTCTCACTTCTCTCCTTCCCCAGTGTTTACTGCCCTAACCAAACACATACGCAGGTGTGTTTAGATACTGGAATCTATGTTTGTTATGGTTGAAAAGCAGAAATCAGAGACAGAATTCCCTCACTGGGAGTGATTAAACCAGGAGAGAATAAATACCAATGCAATCACCATGTCAGGACACATGGCTCTGAAAGTAATAAGATTATACACATAGAATATTCTTCCATGGTGGCGATCATCTAAATGAAGCGGATGTCAACAAGAAGTGGTGTCTCAGGTAACACATCCCATTTTCCCAGATTGTAGATCATGGGATTTCTCTCATATAAAACTGCACAAAGAATCTAACTGGGAATGGAAAGAGCCTTTTACAAAGATAAAAAGTCATCTTCCAGAATTTCAACAGCTCCTTTCAGAAATAATTTAGATAATTCAAAGGCCTCTGGAATAAGACAGCTATGCCCTAAAATTTAGAGCAATTACTAAGTGTTAATTATAACACTCTACTCATGCCCATGTCTTACCTAATTAATGGTTCTCTTCTAGCTGGGATAGCAGTAATTTTCTCGGCAGCTTCTTTGCTAAGAGAATCACTGTTGTTTCCAAATCTTGAACCTCAGCTTCTTTTTCACTAAGGAAAGTCCAGGAAAATAAGGTACAAAGGTCTGATACAGAGAACCCAGGCTCTGGTATGCTGTTGAAATATTGCTGAGTTGTGGCTTCCCTGAGCCAGTGCTAACCCACGAAAGAAGACTTTGAAATGTTCATGTGTGTCATGAAAACTGGTGCATGGATGGCAAACATTTTATACCAGCCAAACCAAACCAAACTCTTTATCTTCTAATTCCATTTTCACACAAACTTTTAAACTACCCTTGGCTTCGTGATGTCCATCTCTGCCATTGCTTAGCAATCAGAGCAGGTGAGTGTTCATTCACTCACTCTTCATTTATTTATGTGTTCTTCTGACATACACTTGTTGAGCATGGTTTGGCTGCCAGGCACAGGTGGAGCTCTTGAGATGCACAGAGATGATGAACACACAGCCTATGAGGAGCGTGATTGACAGTGCACATGGCAATGAATGAGTCTTATGCCACTTGACCCTCATGCTGGCCCTGCACGTTGGACAGGACAGGGGCTGCTAGTTTCCTTGAACAGATGAGGAAATAGAAACTCACATGATGGTTCAATCAACTTCCCAGCTCTTTGCAAATAGGGAATAGCACAAATCCAGAAATGTAATTCCCAATCCACAGTCTTCTCATTGTGCTACAGGGTACCGATGTCCTTGCTCAAGAAACTTCCGGAGGCAGCCTTGCTGATAAGAATGCTTAACTGTCTCCTTAGACAAATCCACCAAATAACAGTATTCCCTCTACCTATTAAAAACAGAAAAACAAACATATTCCGTGTCCTAGTGTTTCCCATAACTACCCTTTTTTAGGAAGTGCAAATTTGAAAATGCATTTCAGCCCCATGCAAAGACCCATCCCTCTGAGGAAATACACCTTCCCAGTCACATGACCTCCCCCTGGTTCCCTGGAACCACCCAAATTATCACGGAGTTCCTTGCAGAGCCAAACGTCAATATATAGCACGCTGAGTTATGATAAGCTTGAGAGAGAGATAAGGGCAGGCATGAATCACCGACGTGGCAATAGTGGACTATTGAGGAGTGATGTCACCAGAAGTACCATTTCGACAGGAAGGGTGGAGAAGCCAGGCATATTGTTGCATTGTTGCTGTGACTGCAACCAAACAGCATCACGGATGCCTAGGACTTTGCTCCTTTCTTGTAATTCCTGAGCTGTGGGGCGATATGTGACATGACCTGGAACTCACGCCTCTAAAAATACACTACCATGCACTACCATTTGCTAGTACTCACTCTATCGTAGCTATACCAATGAGACTTGATTTGGGCATTTTATTCTTAGGATTATCAGGAATAGCCAAAAATAATTTAAAAATCTTATCCCTGAAGAGTGAAATATAAGGTGAGGTGATGAAATCAGAAACAGATATGTCAAGGTTAATCGCATTTTCAGTTGCTGTAATAAAAGATAATCTTTTATTTTAAAGATCACAGCCATTTAAAATTATCCAATAAATATGGCACACCTGTTTCATCATGACACTATTTTCTTCCTCATAATCCTGTTAATCCTGGTAGATTCTCAGAAAAAAAAAAAAACTTTTCAGCCAGATTGCACGATTACCATGGAATGTCATGATTAGTTTTATATGACTTGCTTAGTATTCAGAACTGAAAAGGGAGAAATAGTTACTAAAATTAAAGGCACTAGAGACCTATATTTCATTTCCTCAAAGTAGACGTATTTCTCAATTGGCTCCTCTCCCCACCCCCACTCCCACCCACACCGACCCAGCTGCCAATCTCACAATTCATGAGTTAATTCCTTCTCTCAGCAGTGTTAACAGCACAACTACAGATCTGGTGCACGCAGTTTAGCAAGACACATTCTCATCATTTGGAACTGAGTGGCAGAAAAGGATGAGCCTGTCAATTCTGAGGATAAAATTACATTTTCCTTATTTTAACATCTCAAAAATATTTTTAATGCTTTCCTTTGAAAATTCTCAGTCTTTCCCACGCACGCCTCTCTTCCCCCTTGCATCCCCATCCTCATTGTAAGTTGAATGTGAGATGAGCAGTTCAAATTCAAAACTAGTTTCTTAGGGCAGTCATGGAGCTTTTGTAGGCCATTTGGCACTGGTTCAGGTCCTGGCTGTTCCACTTCCAATACAGTTACCTGCTAATAGCCTGGGAAAGCAGCAGAGGAAGGCTCAAGTCCTGGGGCTCCTGCACCCATGTAGGTCACCCAGAAGAAGCTCCTGCCTTCCAGCTCTGAGTGATGCTGTTCTGGCAGTGGAGGCCACTAGGGGAATGTACCAGTAGGATGAAGACCTTTGTCTGTGTGTCTTCTGCCTGTGCCCCACAGCGCCCCATTATGATTCTGACTTTCAAGTAAAATCAATACATCTTAAAACACATGCACACTCAACTAATTTCTAAAGTAAATATGTTGGCTTGTCTGACTTTGGTAATATAAGCAGCACATAGTATGTACACAAACCTTTTGAAGACTTCACATACATATTGTGGATTGTACATTTATTTTTGCAACAAAATGAATTCCTCTTTTATTTTCCATGAAGTCCCTCAGCTATCTAATGCTGTCTAGTCTGACTAGGTTGAAAACAAAATATCAAAACACCAGTGACAGTTTCAGAAAGGGGCTAGGTAGAACTCACAGCAAATGCCAAGGAGAAGTGGTCAAGTCAACATTCATTATACCTAAGTACTTTCTAAATAGCTTTTTTGAATTAATTTCTAAAATACCCTCCTGGGTGGCACTGTAATGCCTGGGTATGCATTCTGCTCTTTCTACTTCAGAAGGGCCCGGTCATCAGGCGGATAAAGGGGCGCTGGTGTCCTCTGTGGAAGCTTTTATTGTTCCAGATCTCTACAAGCAGGCCCCAGGATGGTGAGCACTTGCCACTTGCTAATCTGTGACCACAGAGTTCCAGGGTTCCCTCCTGAGGGTGCTCCAATGCGGAAAAGTGGCACTATTTGTTGTCTTGGGGTGGCAGAGAAGAAATTTAAAATAAGGATTGAGGAGAATAAAAGTGTGAGAGTCCAAGACTAGACTGAACCAGACCGGTTTATGCTCCAAAAATATGTTCCTTGCCATAAATTCCTGATTTGGGGGCATAGAACTTTAGCTATTTCATCAATGCACTCTTGGCTCCTTTGCCACATTGTCAACAGAGCAGCTAAAGAATCCGAAGAAGGCAGAGCTGGCCAAAAGTGTCCATTCAGTCATTCATTTTAGCAAGCACATTGGGAGGCCAGCGTTGTAAAGATTAAGAATTACATACAAGGTGACTTCTGCTTCTGAGCAGCATGCCATGGCCAATACTGTCCCTCAAATAACTGGAAGACATTGCAAGATTTCATTTTCTTTTTAAAAAAAAATACTTATTTATTGATTGATTGATTGATATTGGAAAGTCAGATATACAGAGAGGAGGAGAGACAGAGAAGAAGATCTTCCGTCTGATGATTCACTCCCCCAGTGGTCGCAATGGCCAGAATTGAGTCAATCTGAAACCAGGAGCCAGAAGCTTCTTTCAGGTCCAATCTTGGCTGCCTGGATTAGAACTGATGCTCATATGGAATCCTGGCGCATGCAAGGCAAGGACTTTAGCCACTAGGCTACTGCAATGGACCCAAAAACTCATTTTTAAAAGCTTCTGAGAGCTGTGACAGCAATGAGGGCAATCATTCCAAGGGGATCTGATTATGACCCAGCAATTCTCATCTCTCGGTGGATGTGGGCTCCTGCAGGTAGATGCTTGGCCTTGGCCCAGATGGAGGACTCTACAGGAAGACCTGATGGCTAAAATGAGAGACTTAAACTCTGGAAGGCGTTGTGTAAGGAAGAAACAGAGAACTGCCATGCTTGCAATGAACAACCTGGGACAGCCACGGCCCAGGGGCAAGCTCAATCCAGAAGGGATGCTCGCTAAAGCTGCCCCAGATCAACTCCTGATTGGGCTGAGTGATGAAATGCTGCGATGTGTTTGGGCTGCCATAAAAAAATTCCATTCACAGGAGGCTTAAACAGGTGCAACTGATTCTCCGCGCTCCTAGACACTGGCTGATCCAAGATCTAGAATCTGACCTATTTGACTTCAGATAAGGGGCTCCTTCTGCCTGCCTACTGTGCCTCCACTCAGAATTCCAGTCTCCTGGCTTCAGCCTGTCCCAGTCTCTGAAGTCATTTGGGGAACAAACCAGCTGTTGGAAGTTCTCTTTCTCTCGATTCTGCCTTTCAAATAAATAATTTTAAAGTTGTTTTTTTTTTTAAAGTCAATATCACTCATATATACACACAATAGTCAGTTATGGTATTACGGACTACTGTAACAAAACTCCATCAACTGAGAGGCCTTCAAATAGTAGAAATTTACTCCTTACAATTTGAACAGTTCTGAAGGCTGACAAGTTCAAGATTGAGATGTTGGCAGATTCAGCGTCAGATGACGACCCGTCTGGCTCACATCTCCCACTTTTTCTCTGCATCCGCATGTGTGGCAGGTGCAAAGGACTGCCTTTGGGTAGCTTTTATGTAATTTCCAACCCTATCCACTAGGGCTTCATCCTTCTGATCAGATCACCACCTCACTAGGGGCCACTCTTCCTAATACCATCAGCCTCGGGGTCAGGAATTCAATATATGAATTTGGAAGGGAAAAACATTCAGCTCATAGTAAACCCAGAAGACACTTCTACATTACAAAAACATGTATGCACAGGGTCCTTCATTACAGCACAGTTTGTAATTGCAAAATAGTGTAAACAATCTAAATGCCCATGCATAAGAGAGTGGTTGGATGAACTATGATCAAACACACACACACACACACACGCAACTAGGAATATCTCCATCTCCACTAATTAGTAAGGAACCATTCATGAAAGAGCAAAGTGCAAAAGAGTACATTCAATGGGAACAGATCAGAAAAAAAGAAAAATATGCATGCTTATTCTAACTTGTGCAAAAAAAAGGCTGGGGGAATTTCAAAGGAATAACCTATGGAGGCTGTGGTGGGAACCTGGAAGGACAGGGAAGCAAAAACTGGAAGAGGAAAGATGAGAAGAAAATGCCTCTTCTGTAAGGAAAGCTCTTCATATTATCCACCATTGACTTCGCATAGAACCTAGACACCTCCTTGCACACATTTGCAATCATCTCTACAATACCTCATAATATCAAATAAGTGCAAATAGCTGTTTTAATGCATTTTCAGGGAATAAGAACAAAGACAAAATCAACACATGTTTAGTACATGCAAATTTTTAACCATCTCTTTCATGTGCAGCCAGTTAAATCCGACTGCACACCTTAACACAAATCTCTCCGGTTCTGAATGCCATGCCTGCCAGTTGGTTTAGCACACCGGAGGCCAACAGACAGGTGCTGCTCCTGTAGAAAGCAGTGCACAGCTCTTTGTCTAGATTGCTTTAAACCTGGAAGTAACAAACACTCATTCTGAGTAACAGGCAAGAGCAAAATCAAGGACTAAGTGAATAATTTTATTTCTAATCTGTCACTTAGGAGTTTCTAACCGATCCCCTCTGACGCCTTCTCCATGCTGGAGGCACATCTCCCACCCTGGACTCTTACAGCAGCTAATCCCAGCCGGCAGACTGGGGCGGGAGTTAATTACCTCCCAAACACATTCTTCTGTCTCTTTGAGCACTTGCTGCTCTTAATTACCTTCCTTTATTATTCTTTTTTTTTTTTTTGAGAACTTAAAATCTGCTCTTAAGCAATTTAAAAAATTCAATGGGTTAGTATTTATCATAGTCACACTACATTGCCTCCCATAAATATCAATTACAATGTATGCAATTATTAATTGTCTACTAGAAATAAAATTCAGATGGAAATCACCTTCAGCCTCTGACGCCATGATGGGAGACAAGCAAGGGAAAGGCAGGTGTCCGCTCCCACTCTGTGCGCAACACTAAGCTTTCTTCAGCATTGATGCCTTGGGCGTTGGCACCTCAACGCATCTGTTTTGATTATCCTAGGACAAATCTTTGCTTCAGTTTTAACCCTTTTGTTTCGGTTGCTAGTGATTTTTATCTTGACTTCTTGGTTAGGCAACAGAATTAGAGCTGGATTGGAATTCTGACTCTTGATATCTGCCTCAGGCAAGAATTCTCTGAGGCTTGATTGTCATATGCGAGTTTGAAATAATTGCAAATGTAAGTTTAAAACATATTAGTTAGGGTCTGGTGCGATAGCCTAGCAGCTAAATCCTTGCTTTGTATCCACCAGGTTGCCATAGGGGCACTGGATCATACCTCAGCTACTCCATTACCCATCCAGCTCCCTGCTTATGGCCTGGAAAAGCAGTAAAGGATGACCCAAAGCCTTGGGATTCTGTACCTGTGTGGGAGACTGAGGAAGCTCCTGGCTTCAGATTGACTCAGTTCCAGGCTATTGCAGCTACTTGGGGAGTGAACCAACCAACAGAAGATCTTTGTCTCTCCTTCTGTCTATAAATCCGACTTTCCAATAAAAATAAATACATTTAATTTTTTTTTTAAGTTAAGGATTTGATGCAACAGCTCAACTGGCTAATCCTCCACCTCTAAGCACAGTTTCCCATGTGAGTGCTGGTTCATTTCCTTGCTGTTCCATTTCCGGCCCAGCTCCCTGCTTGTGGCCTGAGAAAGAAATGGCCCAACTTCTCTAGACCCAATGGCCCAACCTCTCAACACCCTGCAGCTACGTGGGAGACCTGGAAAAGCTCCTGCCTCCTGATTGGCTCAGCTTTGGTCAATCTGAACTACCAGATCTTTCCTTCTCTCTGTAAAATCTATTTTCAGTAAATATAAAGTTGTAAAAAAAAGTCAGAGTGGCAGTTACAGGTAACACCATGGATAATAGACTGTTCTTCATGTCTTCCTTCTTGCTTCGTAGTCACTGAGAGCTCATCTCTACCCCTACCCTTTTAAGTAGCACAAAGCTGTGTTCCTCAAGACAACTGTCCCATCAGGGGTTGTGGTCATAACTCTGGTGTATCAAGCAGAAAACCAGCCAAGAATTTTGGATGAGCCACACTATCTTTCAGGAAGCCTCAGAATCAGAGCTGCAGGCCACAGAACTCTCTGGGGACTTATCCCTGGCGTCCTGTGACACCTACTGCAGCCAGAATGTCAGCTCCCTTGGATCTGGGAGCACGAGGCCTCTGGGTTTGTCCTTGCCAGGACCAAGTTCATGGCAGTTCATGATCCCCCAGATCACCAACCTCGAATCCAAGTTTTGAGTCAAAGAAACAAACAGAGTAACAGGATGCACATGTATGAGCGGGTCTCTAAATGTTTGTAAAGAAAGATGATGTGAACTTGCTGAGAACTGATCTATGCACGTGTGGGCGCACGCGCGTGCACACACACACACACACACACAAATGGAGGCTTTAGAAAATTCCCCCAAAAATGGAAATATAAGAGAATGAGTATTTTCCATCAATTTTTTTGAAGACTCTGCATTTATACATATCACATGAAACAAGCTTTACTATTCAGAATTGGCATACACCAGTACACAGGCTTGGAAGCCCCCCAGTCGGCCACCTGCAGCCTGGAGGCCCAGGAGTCTGGTGGTGGTGCAGCAGAGCCCGGCGGCAGGGAGCAGCGTCGTGCATGCCGGTCTGAGTCTGAAGCTGCAAGAGCGGGGACGGCGTTTTCCTCTTCCCTCAGCATTCATGTACCACTCGGGCCCTCAACCAATTGGATAAGGCCCACTCACATTGTGGCGGGCCATCTGCCAAAGCAAATACACATCTCTTCCAGAAACACCCTCAGAGACACTTCCAAAAATCACATTTCGCCAGATGTCTGGACACTCTAAGGCCCAATTAAGCTGCAGCTTAAAGCCTTCATCATCACATTGGGAAACTGTCCTTTTCCTTTCTTTCTTTCCACTATTCCAGCCCCTTGCTTTACCCTCTTCTTGCTGGACACTTCTCCGTGTTTAGGTAATTTTTTCCCTTTTGTCACTCGACAAAGAATATGCAATTTTAGGAAGGGGTAAGGACATCACACTAAGGACAGTCCTGACTCCTGGACTGTCCTTAGTGTAATTTGCTAAGGGAAAAAAGGTTAGACATCCCTACTTTCACATTGTGCAAGCTATTAGGCTGTTGCTGATTAGGGAACTCTAATGATCACAGTGGCGTGGCTGAAGCTGGTGGATGTAGGACACGCAGCATCAGAGGAGCCTCCTCAAACCGCGCTGGAAGGAGACTGCTCTGGCAGCCACACTCCGCTCAGCTGGGACCCCAACGTGTTTTGCTGTGTCCCCCTTCGCTTTACTTTCTACTGGGTGGGCACCGCAAGCTATGCCATCACTGTGGCTTTGTTGCGGTATTCACAGACTCCTCCAGGATATTTCCACAGATTTCACAATCAAACCTCAATAATCGCAAACTAAATACAGCTTTGTAACTGGTCAACCTTAACTGCTGTTTTCCACAATTACAATACATCCCAAATGAGTAGTTTCACAGGCTAGAAATGTATTCCATCCAGTGACAAATCATTCCATGGCATCCAGTGATGCTGGATAGTGAGTTGTGCTGTCACCTTGTTGACCTTCTAGTCTGTTCATCATTAGCTATGATCCTCATATGATTCAATATATATGAGCTGGGGCTGCATGCTTTAGCTGTGGAGTTTGTGTACCTTTCTTCACAAAAACAGATTGGTTAACACTGCAAATGTTCCTTAATCAGTGATGTCATCCAACATTTTGCCAGAGAGTAAATGGTGCCTTTATATCCTGGGAGCAGAATCTATTCTGTCTACCTTGGGCTTCATCTCCTGAAAGACAGAGACACTGGCCTAATGTTAGTGTGGAAGGCAAGGACATCCCACAGCTGAACTCAAGTCTGCCCTCCTCACTGAGATGGGTCACACTGAGCGCCAGTTAGCAGGCTCTGCTTTCTGTAGGACCTTCTTGAGTTACAGAGGAAATGCACACCACGTGGTACACTCTCACTACTGACTCGTGAACTTCCTGCACTCTGGTCCTCCCACACTGATGTGTGCTCAGGCATATCTCTTTCCTTGTGATGGAATCAGAAATGCAGCACCTTGCTCTTGTGTTGTGGAGATTTCCCAAGTATAATTTAGACGAAAAAGGGCCCAGTGTGGTAGCCCAGTGGCCAATAGTCCTTGCCTTGCATATGCTGGGATCCTGTAAGGGCACCAGTTCTAATTCCAGAAGCCCCGCTTCCCATCCAGCTTCCTGCTTGTGGCCTGGGAAAGCAGTTAAGAATGACCCAAAGCCTTGGGACCCTGCACCCACGAGGGAAACCCGGAAGAGCTCCTGGCTCCTGACTTCGGTTTGGCTCAGCTCCAGTCATTGAGGTCACTTGGGGAGTGAATCATCAGATGGAAGATCTTCCTCTCTGTCTCTCCTCCGCTCTATATAGCTGACTCTCCACCCAAAAAATAAATCTTAAAAAAAAAAAGAATTAAGAAAAAAATCAAAGGGAGGGAAGATAGTGAGATTTCCTTATAAAATAGTTAGACTCCATACTTTAACACCTCAAAACACAAAGAATGACTTAAATACATATTTATTTGTTTTAAATACAAAAATTGATTTTCTTTTTTTCCCAAAGATTTATTGATTTTTATTGGAAAGTCAGATATACAGAGAGGAGGAGAGACAGAAAAGAAGAGCCTCTGTCTGCTGATTCACTCCCCAAGTGGTTGCAACGGCCAGAGTTGAGCCAATCTGAAGCCAGGAGCCAGGATCCTCTTCTGGGTCTTCCACATGGGCACAGGGTCCTAAGGGTTTGGGCCACCCTTGACTGTTTTCCCAGGCCACAAGCAGGGAGCTGGAAAGGAAACAGGGCCACTGGGACTAAAACTGATTTTCAACGTGTCAGAAACAGTGTTAGGTTTTATTTTAAAATAAAATATCAAATTAACTAATATAATACTTATAATAATATAGTATATAACATATAATATATATGCACAATACATGTAATGTATAATATAATAAACAGAATATAATTAAAAATACACTTCCAACAATAATCTTATGACATAAGGATTATGGAAAATGAAGATTATCTGGCTTGGAGCAATTAATTTCCCTGTCTAAAAAATTGGTTCCCAGTTTGTGCTTGATGTTTATGTCTGATTTATGCCTATAGGTTGTGTTCCTTGGGATCCTCCTAAAGGAATTAAATAATGTGAGGTGACCTACTGGCAAAGCAGTTCTGCTTTTAGTAGCAGAAAATTAGGCTCGAGTCCTCGAGAGACTTGCCAACAAAAATTAGCAGCAGAGGGGAGAAAAGCAGCAACTCATCCTGCTAGAAAATGAGAAGGGAAGGCCCTGATCTTATTAGCAGCTGTGTCATCAGTCAAAACAGCAAGAACGTAGGATGAGGCTTTGAAGGCGATTTTCTCTGTAAGGGTCCCTGCTTCCCTGCTTATTTCAAGGCAAATGGCAGGAGAAAGGATAAGGATGGGAATTAAAATCCAACAGAGGTGAAAAGCAGAGTAGCACCACCTTCTATCGCCGAAGTCCATAACTGAGCCTGGCTCAACATTGACTTAGCTGTGCATGCACAGTACTGGCTGCCCATGTGCCACAAGCAGTTGCTACTGTGTTCAAATCACAATTAGATCTTTGCAGGATTGGCTTCTGCAGGAGGGTTGGCTTGCACGGATAGTGCAGCGGATTCAAACAGAAACACAGGCCTTCCCAGGCCTTCTGTAGAGAAGGCAATGTGCTTTGGGCACATAGTCACAAGGCCATGAGGCTGGACCACAAGCCACAGATGTGTTTCACTAGCTTACTTCTATCCACAGCGACCGCATTGTTGCTCTTTGGGCACTGGCCCTGACAGATGGGGCGGAGTGAGTGCCTTATCTCCCCTTTAACTGAGTTGTAAGGCACAGAGTAAGTAGAAGTCTTGAGTCTGATAGAAGCCCACTATTCCCAAAGGAAAGGGGCTCAAGAAAACGCTGATCTCACACTTGACCACTGTGGCAGACCTAATCTGGCTAGTAAAATGTTCAAACTTGCTCCTTCACATCAGCTTCTTCCCTCATTAATTGGCCTAAATTTTGCTCCTAGCTTTTGCGGCTTCTGATGTCTGATCTGAAAGTTGTTGAAGTCTCCTTCCGACTGCCGACATTTGGATTTTAAGGCTAATCAAGTCAGACTCACAACTGAAACCATGAAAGCATGTAGAACCATTGCCTGCATGGATGCTTGTGAACACTGCTGTGTTGTTACACAGTGGCACTTTTTTCCCTGCTACTGTAGTTTGTTGTTGATTTGGTGTTGTTGTGACTGTTCTAACTCATACCAGTTGTTGACCTAGTTTCATGGCTTCTCAGTTATGATAATGTATAGTGATGGAGTACTGGGGTCTATCATATACAGATGTGGGGGAGTAACAGAATATGCATCCCTGCATCCAGATGAAAGATGGATTCCCAATGAAACTGTTGGACATGTGTAGACAATGGGATGCTGGACTGTCTGACATTGTCTGTACCAACAATGTCAGGCTACACTTAAAAAAGAGCCTGACAGAATTATGATTCCTTATGAAGGACTATACTATTGTAACAAAATGGGAAAAAATCTGATGGGGGAATCCCAGCCTACACAAAATTGAACCTCACAATTCAAAATTCAAAATAAGAATATATTAAAAAATAAGAGGACTTCTTAGTCATCAACTCCCATGGCACTGACTAAATTTTCAACTCAACATAAATAAACTCTGGTGACTTGAAGCCAGGAATAATGTACAAATCAGAACACAATTGCTATGCTCTTTCCCCATTTCTTCTCAAACAGACCAAGTTCTCACATTTTAAACCTACATAGTAGTTGATTTTGTTTTTCTGAACAAATTCTAGCTGCCATTACAGATTTCAGATTGATTGACAAAACAGTCTCATGATAACCTTCCAAGAGAATTAGGGTACAGCCGAGAAGAGTTCTTGTTTGGTTAAAAAAAAAAAAATCTACCAGCTATCACTGTATTTGGTGCTGGATTTCTCAAGGCTGTTATTTTTCTTCCCTTTTCTGCATTATCTACTTTATACAGAGAAAATCATCACCTAAATCCACAACTTCCCAGAAGGGGACTCTGCCTCCATTTTTTCAGAGAGGAGATTTTTCTCCCATATTTGACTGCTGTTAGCTTGACTCTTCTCTGCTCACTCACATCCTTTTTTGGGTTTTTAAATAGTAACTTGCTTTTCCTTGGGGAGCCACTCCTCCCTAAGTCTTGGTTCAGCTGGCACCGGAGTGCAGCTGGGTCCAAGCCTGGCTAATCAGCAAATTCAAATCCAAAGGTTCTTAACCCATAATTCGTGGAGCCATCCTACTCTTGGCCTTTTGGATAATAAGATTTCATAAATTCCATTTCTTAAAAAAAACCACAGGAACTCTAGTACTCTCATTTTCTAGCTATCCAGGCAAATTCCATCTTCGTGTGGTCACAGTGTCCCTGGAGTCATGGCAGATTTCAACCCCATACTTGCCCATTGCTTTGATTTCCTGAGATCTCCTCAGGATAAGACCCTAATGATTTTGAAGGTCACAAAGGTTAATTAATGCTTAGAAAGGAATATTGAGAAACAAGCAGCTAGCGCTGAGCTCACAGGGAGGAAACAGAATACAGGAGCGGTGGGATTCTCTCCAAGGGAGAGAAGAGAAGCAAAGCCAGGCACCCATGAGAGCGCACAGCGGTGCTATGGAAGAGCAATGTCTGCTCTCATTCTGTGCACCATCGTCAGCAAGAGCATTTAGGGTACTGAGCGGCAGACAAACATCCTTCAGGAATCGTTGACATATTCCTAGGACAAAGAAGGTAACATAACAGCTTAGGACACAGAATCTAGGGCCAAGCCGCCTCATTTGAATCCACTGTCGCTGCTTCCTGGTTGTGCCATCTAGGGCACATGGCTTAACTTCCCTGTGCTTCGATGCAAATTCTCATGACAGCATCAGCTTTACAGGGAAGGCACTAGGAACTGGCTGTGAGGTGTTACTGATTCTTCTGCTTGGTAGTTACTCCCTATGTTCTCAAATGCTGTTTCACGGCTCTTCATCTTTGCTAATCACTAAACCTCTTTCTTCACCACCTTTTTATGCGGTTACCTCCATCCTGTAGTTGAAACTCAAACTTCTTGGGATCAAAAAAGAGATATTTGACCTGATTGGAGCCCAAACCAGAAGCCAGGAGATGGAGACTTGCCTCATTCATCATGGTTGCTCTACCCACTGTGCCTCTGGAGCCCAGGCAGGGAGGTTACAAGAGTTTTTTCCTGGAGTCAGTGCAGTGGCTTAGCAAGCTAAACCTGTTCCTGCAGCGTTGGCGTCCTGTATGGATGCTGAGCCCTGGAACCCTGCATCCGTGTAGGGCACCTAGAAGAAGCTTTTGGCTTTGGATCCGTTCGCCTTGGTCGTTGCAGTCCTTTAAGGGAGTGAACCAGCAATGGAAGATCTTTCTGTCTATGCCACTTTCTCTCTGTAAATCTGCCTTTCAAATAAAAATAAAATAAGTCTTTCTTTGCTTGTTTTTAGTTTTTAAGAGTCAGTTACAAAACCTTACAGGTGGTCATCTGGCAGGAAGGTGGCCAAGGTCAGTCTGAGTTCTGGGGTCCCCAAACTAGGAGTTAGCTGGAGCGAAGGCCACATTTGCCCATGGGCCGCTGTGTCCCCTGCACACACCCTAGTGATGCTGAGCTAAATGTTCAGTAAGGAGATCAATCAGGGGTTTAAAAGTGAAAACAACTTCAGTCCTAAAGTGACGATTAATGAATTGTTCCAAAGCTAATGACTCATAGAGATTATCTCCAATAAATACTGTTGTAGCAGGGAAAAAAAAATAGCCCCTATCACTTTCTAAATCTCTAATATTGCCAGCCACGTTTTGTGTTTACAATACAGCTTTAAAAATTTTCGGTACTGCATGCAAGCATATGTCTTTAATTATTTCATTTCATAGAAGCATATTTTTTTAGAAGTGAGAAAATCATTGTAATTGCTTGCCTGGCGTTTGGTAACCAACCATGAAATCTTTTGGGAGACATCTTATGAATGCTTTTATAATATTTCTGTCTTCATGGACACTGAATGTGCTGTAGTCTGTTGTTGTTGATAAATTTAGAACATCCTTACCAGTGCTGACCCTACCTGAAACTTTATTAATCACTCTGACATGAATTTACATTAGATTTAGAAAGTCTTACAAACATTTATAAATTCTGATTTTCAATAACTAGCTAAGAAGATGATTTTGAATAATTTGTCAGTTAGGTCATCAGCAAAGGAAAAGAAATTATTAAGAAAAAAAGTTACTCCAGCCTCGCCAAGTCCTTGTGTTCAATCTCTCTAGTATGTCAAGCAGAGAATTAGGCACAAGATTAAAATAAGGAAAGTTAATGGCATCCAACAGAGCACTCAGAGAGCTCACTCCACTCAGCACTGAGAGAGTTTCATGAACCTCATTCAGTTTCTGCAACTTCTAGTCAGGTGGAGAGTGGTGGAGAGTGGTGCAACTATATCATGGGGTTTCGTGCTATACGGTTGATACCCAAAGGGGCAGCTGGGGTTGTGTTTGTCATTGTTCCCTGGTGAATGTTGCCTTTACAGGAGATGCTAGTGTGAGAGAGACATGACATTGGAACTGGCTTGTCATAAATTGAATTAGCTTTGGGATAACTCATGCATGCACGCACACACACACATCCATGAAATGTAGACACTTTAGAAGTTCGCTTATAAAACAAGGTCTCTGGTGTATTAAATGGAAAACAGCAACAGATGATTTTTATATCCCCCTGTCAAAGTCTCAGATTCAGTTTGCATTTATGAAATCCAGAGAATTCTATATATTTTATACAACACAAACCAAGCAAGGAACTCAAAAGCATGCTTGCTTGGCTCACAATGAATAGTGAATGTCATAAGTGCCGCTAAATTGAGTACTCCCTTCATGCACTGGATAAATATTCAGTGTGAACTCCAATCCCTTGTCTGTATTAAACATGGAAGGAGAGACAGAGTCCAGTTAAAACGAAGTAGAGACAAAAATTTTCATTGCTTACATAATTAAATATTGAATACAAACATAGTAGAAATATTTACTCACATATCTCACACATTAAACTCCTACTGTAAGAAAATTACTGAAATAAGAACATGGGAGCAACAACAAGACACAATCCCAACCCTGAACGTTATATGAGTGAGTCTTCAAAAATGTCATGGGAAATGGAGTTTATAAAAAACTTAATGACTGTGCCAAACTCTGTATTGGCATGCACACACAAGAATCAGGTCTGAGATCATCTCAGATTTCTTTGGGGATATTTGCAGCTGAATTGCTGGACTCAGAACTCCAACCATGGAGAGAATCAAAGGTTCCACGGTGAGCAGAGGCTGATGCAACCCACACAGTTTTGTCAGGGTGTAAATCCACAGTTTCTGCTGACTCTGCATCTGGTATAAAGGATTGGTGCAGGGCAGGGCACTGACTTTGGACTGTGAAGTGCTCCCCTCCACACTACCATGGCACCTGAATGTAACTTACCAAAGTGGAATATGAGCCAATATTTACTGGTTAGCCAACTGACTCAGGAATACCACAGCTCTTTCAGTGGACAAGGAAGGCTGCTGGGGCTCCCCAGCTCCCTATACATGTGTGACAGAGCGTGTGGCAGGGTGCAGCTGGCCTTTGGACAATGTCTCTGGTTTCAGAGGTTCAGCGTTCTGCAGTCACAATGAAAATCACTTGGATCCTCAGTGTAGATTAACTGCCTGCATTGGTGAGGTGGCTGAGCACCGTGGGCTCACTCTTGTCGATTCACATCGGCATAGATGAGCTGATGCTGCGGTCACACCATCCAATGTGATCATACCCTACCCTCTACTGAGAAAAGAGATCTGTCATGGCCAATGTGGGTATCGCCCTGGACTCTTGCCCTGCCTTCAAGGACTGGCTGGAACTCCCAGGTCCTATCCAGCATAAGCTTCTAGGTACTAACTGAAAGAGAAGATTGTTCACTGAGCCACAGAAACATATTTCAAAGATAAGCACCATCAGAGGAGAAAACCATGAAGGCTTTCCACAAATGCTTAAAAATGAATGTAGTAGACCTGGTGCAACAGCTTACTGGCTGGATCCTTGCCTTGAATGTGCCATGATCCCATACAGGTATTGGTTCATGTCTCGGCTGCTCCACTTTGCATTTTGAGATTGGTTCAACTCTGGCCATTGCAGCCACTTGGGTGCACCAGTGGATGGAAGACATTTCTCTCTGTCTCCTGTTCTCTCTGTAAATCTGACTTTCTAATAAAAACAAATAAATCTTTAAAGAATAATAGTAAAAAAATGAATGTAGAAACAAAAGAAACGCATGAGCAAATAAGACCATTTGACTTTTCCAAAGGAAGACAACACTCCAATATTAGAATGTGAGGATTAACAGACTGATGAAATGTCCAAAAAGGAATTCAGAAGAATGATCCTTAGGTTATTTAAAAAAAAAAAGCAAAAACATGAGTTTTAAAAATCCACACACTACATGAATAAAAAATGTCCAGAGAACTTGTGTTACTGAAGAGAATTGAAGCTGAAAATTAAAAATGAGAATTCAGTATTTCAAATCAGAAATGTAGTGTAAAGCCTTAACAACAGACTTGGTGGGGCAGAAGAAAGAAAACCCAAGCTTGAAGACACATCCTTGGAAATATCCCAGGGAGATCAAAACACAAAGAAGAATAAATTAGAAAAAGCTAAAATAGTGTTTACGGGATACTATCAAATGACCAAGCATATGTATCCACAACTATGTATCGAGGCCATAAAGCAGTTCTGGATAAATTCAAAAATCTAAATCATCCATGTATTTTTTATTATCACAATGGAATGAAGCTGGAAAATAGCAAGAAATTCTAGAAAACAGGCAAACACTGGAGACTGAGTGATATGCTCCTGAATGAACATTGAATCATAGAAGCAATAAAAAAAAAACCCACAAAAATCCTAGCAATGAAGGTGACAAGACAACATATCCAAACTTATAGGATACAGTAAAAGCAACTTGTAGCACTTAGCGCCTATGTCAAGAAATTGGAAAGGCATCCAATAAATGATCTAGCAATATTTCCCAAGAACCTAGCAAACAAGAATCAACAACACTCTGAACTAGCAGAAAAAAAAATTAGTGAAGAAATAAAATTTCAACCAAAAAAATACAAAAGATCATTGAAATGAAGAATTGAAGAAAAAGAGATTTACTTCCTTTATTTGAAAGGAAGAATTAAGGAGAGAGAGAGAGGGGGTAAGATAGAGAAGTCTTCTATCATCTGGATTATCCCCCAAATGGCTGCAAAGGGCAAGGCTGGCCCAGGTCCAAGTCATGATCCAGGAGCCTTTTTGAGGTGTTGCACGTGGGCTCAGGAGATTCAACACTTGGCCATCCTCTGCCGTTTGCAGGTGCATTTCCCTGGGTCTGGATTGGAAGGGAAGTTGCTGAGACTTGATCAGATTTTATTGTCACAAGCAGTGGCTTTACCAGTATTTGACAATACCAGCCCCAGAAACAGTTTTATTCTTAAATTAAATAAAATTGACACATTACTGTCCCAGCTCACAAAATAAGGGAGAAAATCCAAATGAATAAAATCAGAGATTAAAGAGGAGTTATTACAACAGATATCACAGAGACAAGAAAAATGATTGGAAATAATTACAAATAGCTATGTGCCAAAGAATTGGAAAATCTGAAAAAAAAAATTGGGTAGCTTTATGGAGATCTACCAAAATCTACCAAATTTACCAAATTGACCAAAATAGGGTCATGAATACATGGAAAATCTAAATAGACCAATAATCAAGATGGAGACTAAACCAGTAGTAAACACCTTCCCAACAAGGAAAAGCCTGGGACCAGCTGGCTTTACTACAGAAATGTACCAAACTTTTCAAGAAGAACTAATTCCAATTTTTCTCAAACTATTCAAAATAATTGAATAGAAGAGAACCTTCCCAAACTTCTTGTATGAGATCAGTATCAAAACCAGAAAAAGATTCAAAAATGAAAGAAACTCTAGGACAGTATCTCTGATGAACATGGATGCAAAAATCCTCAACAAAATAACAGGCAATCAAAACCAACAGCATGTTAGAAAGCTCATTCACCTAGGCTGAGGCTTCTTGCTTATATGCTGGGGTGCTTCTATACAGGCAAATCAATCAGTGTGGCACATCACATTAACACGCTGAAGAATACAGATCATGATTTTGTCAACAGTTGCAGAAAAAGGGTTTGATAAAATACAACATCATTTCATGATAAAAAAAAACTTTAATCAAATTGAGTTTAGAAGGAATATGGCTTGATACAGTCAAGGCAATATATGACAAACCCACAGGCAGCAATATATTGAATGAAGGACAGTTGGGCACATTTCCACCAAGATTAGGCAAAAGACAAAAATATACACTTCCTCCAATGACATCCATGAAAAAGAATTTGTAATGTCAGTTTCATTTGTAATAGCTACAAAATGTTAAAAATACAATGAAAATTATAAAATATCAAAAAAGAAATGGAAGACACAAAATGGAAAAGTCTTCTACACGTGTGTAGTATCGCAAAAATCAATATCAACAAAATGTTGATACTTCTTAAAGCAATTTGCACATTCAGTGTGATCCCAGTCAGAATACCAAGGGCATTCTTTTCAGATCCAGAAAAAAACAAAGATGCTAAAATTCATGTGGACACACAAGAGACTCTGAAGAACTAAAGCAAACTTAAACAACTGAAACAAAGCTGGAGGCGTCACAATACCATATTTGAAGATATGCTACAGGGGAGTGATAATCGTAACAGTCTGGTATTGACATAAATATGGATGTGTAGACCAAGGGAACAGAACAGAAACTCCAGAAATTAGTCCACACATCCATAGCCGACTACTCTTTGACAAACGACCTGAAATCAATCACTGGAGAAAGCACAGGCTTGGAAAATTGGTCTTTGCATGTCTAAGTGTGAAATAAAATTCTTACTTTCAACTCAAAATGGAGCAAGGATTTAAATCTAAGATTTGGGATTATCAAATTTCTAGAGAAAAATATATGGGATACTCTACTGACATTGGTGTAGGTAAAGACTTCTTGGAAAAGACTTCAGAAGTACAGGTAAAAGCAAAAATAGACAAATGCGGTTACAATAAGCTTCTCAACAAGGAGAGAACTCAACAAAGTGAAGAGGCAACCAACAAAATGGAGGAGAAAATATTTGCAACACTATACAGCTGGTGCAGGATTATAGCCAAGATCTAGAAAGAACTCAAGAAACTCAAAAACAGCAATCTGGTTAACAAATGGGCAAAGGACACAGACATTTTTTAAAGAATGAATTTCGAATGGCCAATGGATGAACTGAAAAAAAAAATGCTCAGAATCACCAGCATTTAGTGACATGAAAATAGCCATAATGCCAAATAAATCACATCCTAATTAAAATGGCTATCACCTGAAAATCAGAAGATAATAAATGCTGGCGAGGATGTGTGGGAGAAGATACCCTGATCCATTGTTGATGGGGATGTAAACTAGTGTGACACTGTGGAAGACAGTGTAGATTTACTGATAGAATTTCCTGAAGCAAAATGAAACCAGCATATGAGAGGGTTATCTGTATTCTTATGTTCATAGCAGCTCAATTCACAATGGCTAAGACATTGAATCAATCCAGATGCTCATCAACTGATGAGTGAATACAAAAAAATGTGGTATACATATATATCCCATGGAATACTTCTCAGCCATAAAAAGAGTGAAATATTGTCTTTTGCAACAAAATAGATGCAGCTGTGAATGATTAGGTTAAGTGCAATAAGGCAGCTTCTAAAAAACAAATACATGTTTTCTCTCATATGCAGTAGTTAATACAGAACACAAAAACATAGAGGAACAAAATGAGTGTGTTGAGATTCGATTTGATTGTTGGTTTTATCCCTTGTTTACGTTACTTTGTAAGTGTGGTCTTTTTAGCTATTTCACTGAATGTTATGGTTAGTGGTGCATTAAGTCTGTGATAAAGAAAAAAGAAAGTAAGGAAGGACATTGAGAAACGGAAAAGGAAAGGGAGGAAAGTGTCTTGTTTGAATTTTACTTTAAAAATATATAAAATCTGTTCTAATAATTTTTAAAGGTTTATCTATTTTAATTGGAAAGGCAGATCTACAGAGAGAGACAGAAAGAAAGAGATTCCATCTGCTGCTTCACTCCTCAAGTGGCTGTAACAGTTAGAGATGAATCTATCTGAAGCCAGGAGACTTCTGACTCTCCCACGTAGGTGCATAATCCCAAGGCCTTGGGCCATCCTCCATTGCTTTCCCAGGCCACAAGCAGGGAGCAGGAAGGGAAGTGGAGAAGCCAGGACACAAACTGGTGCCCATATGGGATGTCACTGCTTAGAAGGGGGAGGATTAGCCAACTGAGCCATTGCACTGGACCCATAATAGGAAATTTTAAAAGAAAAAAAAAATGCACAGATTTCCAAACGTTGAAAGTAATTTTATCTTTTATTTTCAGTTTTCCATAAGTGTTCACAAACCTTCATAGGGTAATATCTAGGAGTATAGAAAGAATAAGCAATAAAACTGTGCTAGGCCAAAAGCCTGGCAGGCAAGGTCACTGAATTGCACTTGACTCCCTCACTCACCCACAGGGCCAGTGGTCAAGTCTCCTCTCTCCCTGAGGACTGCTTCCAACTACGCTTTCCTTGTGCCCTTTCAACTCAGTTCTCCTCACTGGCATCTCTCCATGGTGTCTTTATCCACAAGGAATTCAACTGCAGTCTCCAAGAAGTTGGTGCAGACCAGTTGCTCTGTCTGGCAGAAATCCTAGCTTCAGCTTCTGACTTTGGTCAAGTATCTGTTCTTGGGTTCTCCTCACCTCCTCTGCACTTAGCCCCAGCACATGAGCCATGATGTTGTCTGTTTTTCTTGCTTTACTGGTCTTGTCTGACCATGGGAAAACAGCATAGATGTGTTTGAAATTCACTGTACCAAGTCCACTGCGTGCAACTTCACCTGCTGCTTCCATGCACCTGTTGCCGTGTTTGGAATAGGGTAGATCAGGGAGGCAGAGAGCAGGGATGATCTAGTGCTGTTATTTAAGAAAAACTGTAAAATCTTGAGCAAAATAGTTAACCTTTGAGCTCAGCACATTAAGAGTACCTCAAGACGTTTGTGGAAAATGGAATCAAAAATGTTTATTTTGGTGCAAAAGCAATGTTGACATGTATTGTTAGGTTTTGATAACACCCGTTTCCGTGAACTCTGTAGTTTGTTCGTTTACCTGATTGTCCTGAAGATTAGGTAAAATGCTCGTGCAGAATTATGCTCCATACCTTGGCAGCATCTTGCTCTCCCTCCCATTATACAAACTGCTTCCTTGTGCACCTGAATAATTAATCAACTTAGCTCCCAAATCTTCATTCATCACGCTCGTCAGCCAAATTTCCTCAAGCTCTCCCTCGGAGCCCCATCAGGGGAGAGGGCATTTTTCATTATTGAGGCTATATCCACAAAATGTAACACTATTCACAGACAAGCTTGTGCTAGGTGTGTGCCGCCTGTGCTCAAACCATGCTTGGAATGAAGAGCTGATCGACCTAGAGGCAAAATTATTAACCCAGAGAAAATGCTGATGGAGCTGTTGTGTGATGGGCACTTAGCAAGGTAAAGAACAACACAGGCAAATACTCGGTTGTCCTGGCCTCTCAATTCAGAGACCAGGAACCCTGTTGCTTTTGTAACTTTCTTCAAACACTGTGCAGTAGGTTTCTAGGCAAACAGATGCTTGCTGGACAGATTTGACTCTAAGAAAAGTTAACAGGTACTCAGAACAGCACCGTGTCCCCTTGGCTAAGTGTCTTACCTACCTTGGGTCTTTGATTTGTTGCCTACAGTGCATGATGACAGGAATGGATAAAGTCCTCCCAGATCCCTGCATACTCTAAATGTCACTAGATAATGGTTGTGACATTAGAAGCTATACCTATGTCATCGTCGGTGAAGGAGTAGGACATGACATATAATATCAACCACCTTAGTATTTCTAATTTCTGGGATCAGTTCTGTGGACTGTTTTTGCCTTGTCATAACCACAGTGCTTAGATTTTTATTTCAAAATAAGAATATAATTATGAACAATGAGCTAAAACAACATCAGGTACAGCATGGAGTTAACATTGGCTTTTTAAGGTTGCTGACAAAGTTTAGTTGCTCCATAAATATTTGGTGACAAAGTCTCTTTTCTGTCTGAGAGAAGTAAATATGCCACTGATCCAGAAATGACTACACCTGGGGTAGAATCACCTGCAAAATTTAGCTCAGTATGTGTCTGAAGTAATGACTTCCATAGACGATTAGGCTTATGGATCCAGGTTCTCTGAAAATGGTGCATATTTATATTTATAGTTCGATTCATATGTACTAAATGAACAACGATTGAGGGAAATGTATTGCACAATTTGTGTTTCTGTGATTTAAAAAAGTCTAATTTCCATCACAGCACATTTTATTGAATGCAAGAACATCAAGGCAAGGATGTGACAGGTTTCCAATACTTTCAGAATCAATATTTAAAGTTGGGTTATAGCTGCAAATTTTTAATTTAGGAAATCCAGAAGATGATTCATTTAAAAAAAATCTGCAATTTTGCAGAAGCCTGCAAATAATAAGTCCCATTCTCAAAGTCAGTCCATGAGTTAACGGTGAGGTTGGAGTCCTCTCTTCTTTGCCAATTAATTCCAGACACTTTGTAGTGTTATGTGGAGTCAGTGGACACTGAGTGCTTTTGCTACTCACCTTAGGGTAGAAAGCTTGGAATATACGGGATTCATAGGACCCAGGATCAGTCATTTCTCTAGGTCAACCTGCTCCTGCCTATACTGCTTTCTTCATTGCTTCTCACACAGTAGCCCTCCTCTACCTACCACAGTCCCTGTTTCTCCCTTCTTTCCCCGCCCCCCTCCATACCTGCTCTTGTACAGAGCTGACTGCCACTTTTCATCACTCTGGACCCAGTCCCCCCAGAATTACAGCTCTGACAATCTCCATAGCGTCTCCACTCAGGAGCCCTACAAGGATTTGACTTTGGATTTTGAAAGCCAGTGCATGTGCATTTATATCTGGTATTTCTTATTTCAATTATTTCTGAGCTGCTATCAATGATTTAATGTTGACTGTGAAAGCTTTATCTCGGTCGTCTGACACTTTGAAGACAAATTCCTTCATCCCAGGGAACCATAGTACTAAGTCCTGGATGGAATGCTAGATAGTACCTGACAGTCTTGTTTGCTAGCAGTCACCTTCCAGAGGGGCTGTGGGCTGAGAAGCAAGCACATCAGATAGCTGCAGGAGTAAGCAATTACATCAGCTGTTACTTAGGTGGAGAAAGCTGTTACATTAAGCTGGTGCAGGTGCTAAAGCACCGAACTTTCTCATTCTAAACTGGCAAAATGCATTCTCCAAGAAATATACGGGTGAAGAAACATTGGAGTACTGTTCTTTGTTCCAGCTTCCACTGGGAAATGAAGTCATTTCCCACGCGCATGTGAACCCACAGCTTTATGAGGTCTTAGCTGCCAATCTAGGCTAATGTTATTAAAGGAAAATGAGTTTCTGGGACTTTGAGTTAAAGTAGCGTACAGTCAGTGTACGAAGCCGAAGGGAAGGATTCTGTTTCTGGCTCTATCAGACTAGCTTATGTCAAATCAAACCTTCCTACTAAATGGAATTATAAAAACTTTTTTTTTGGAAGTGCACACACTTCTCTGTGTGCTCAAGGGACCGTGATGCTGAACAGAAGGGAGGCACAGAAAGATCCTGACATTTGGCTCAATACTTCTCCTGAGCCATTTGCTGATTTATACTTAGTGGCTGAAATGCAGAGAAGCTAAGCAGAGCTTCTGGCAGGCTCACAAGACTAGAGACGGGCGTGTAAGACTTACCGCAGAGGAGAGCTGGGAAAAAAAAAAGTCCCAAGTTGCCAAATCCCATGTAAAGTCTTAGACCTTAGGGCGAACAAGAACTAGACCAGCTCTCACAAGGACTAAAAGCGAGACTTGAGTCATCTCAATTCCCCATTAGATTAAGCTGATCTGTTTTTAATTTAATTGCCTAATACAAGCTGATGTGTAGTCTCCAGGAGGAAGATGACATCAGTCAGAGCTTCATTTACCTCCACATATTTACAGCAAACAATGGCACTTAATATTAAAAAAAAAAAAAAGACAGGAAAAGAGACATCAAAGAGAGATCTGTGTGATATTGGAGTAAGCAAAGATGTTCTTAAACATGATACGAAAGGTCAACTCATCAAAGAACACGCTGATACATTAGACTTCCGTGAAGATGAGACCTTGCATTCTTTGAAAGACGTTAAGAAAATGACAGGGCAAGCTGCAGGATGGGAGAAAATATTTGCAAATCACAATTTGTGAGCAGGCTTGTATCAGAATTTAGAAAGAATTCTTGGGCCTGATGTGATAGCGTAGTGGTTAAGGTCCTCGCCTTGCACGTGCCAGGATCCCATGTGGTCACCGGTTCTATTCCCGGCAGCTCCACTTCCCATCCAGCTCCCTGCTTCCCATCCAGCTCCCAGCTTGTGGCCTGGGAAAGTAGTCAAGAACGGCCCAAAGCCTTGGGACCCTGCATACTTGTGGGAGACCCAAAAGAGCTCCTGGCTTTGGTCGACTCAGCTCCAGCTGTTGCAGCCACTTGGGAAGTGAACCATCGAATGGAAGATCTTCCTCTCTGTGTATCTAGCTTTCTAATAAAAATAAATAAATCTTTTTTTAAAAAAGTTGGAAAGCAAAAATTAACAGAAGATGAGAAAGATAAACCCAATGTCATGAAGAAAAATGTTATATTTTTCATTAACAGATTGAAGATGCATAAAGGTTAGCAAGAAATGAATTTCTTTAGAAACATGTAGCATGAGTCAGCAGGCTGGATACCCAAGAGAGTCAATGGCATTGTTGATGTAATTCCATGCTGAAGGATGGCAGGCCTGAGACCCAGAAAAAGCCAAGTCAGGTCTGAGGACAAGCAGAAAAAAAAAAAATACAATTGTCTGGTGTTCAGGCCAGCAGGCAGGGGAATTAACTGTTGTTCAGGAGAGGGTCAATATTTTTGTTCTATCCAAGTCTTCGACTCAGAACTGTGGCCCTTTCACCTTAGGGACTGCAGGCTAGTCTACTTGATGTAGTGGTTCTAATGTTACCATGATCCTAAAACACCTGCCAAGCATGATAAAAAATAATGTTTGACCAAATAGCTGGACACTCGGTAGCCTAGTCAAGTTGAGACATAAACTTACTCATCACATTAATTCAAATCATCAAATTTCTATTTAAAAACTGTCCTCCAGAGAAACTCTAGGCACAGATGGCTCCACTGATGAATTATTCTAAACATCCGAGGACAAAATAATATCAAGCTTATACAAACAATGCCGCAGAATGGAAAATGACAGTCATCTGATTTTTTTGAGGCCAGTGTAATCCTGAGAACAAAATCTTAAAAGAATCTTACAGAAAAGAGACATTTCAATCAAGTGTATTCAGATTCTAGATGCAAAATCCTCAAGCAAAATGCAAACCAAATCCAGTGATTTTTTTTAAAGGAGCCATAGGACACAGCTAAAAGCCCAAGTTTGAATTAGTTATATAAGAATCAATCATTAAATCTCACCATTTGCCAACAGAGAGAAATCATATATTTCAACAAGTGAGCTAAAATATTCAGTGATGCTTAATACCCATTCATGTTAAAAGATTTTAGTAAAAACATGTACAGATCTAAACTTCTTTAACCTGACAGCCTAATTAACACAAAAGCTTATCGTCAACACCCTCCTAAATAATAAACAAGGAAAAATTCCCTGAGATTGTTAATGGATACATATTTGTTACCAATACTTGTTGTCATGGAGGTTCTAGCCTATTTGTTGACTCCAGAAAAATAAGCAAATGATATTAAAATTGGAGAAGTTATTATTTATCATTGCTCATGGTTAACATATTGATGTGTAATTAAAGTACAAAAGAATCTATAGCTACATTATTAGAGTTCATAATTGAACATAGCACTTTTCTTACACCAGGCCAATAAACAAAACTATTTTTATTTCTCTATATGCACAGTGCAGCAAGCAACTAGGAGATTAAAAATATATATATATATCAGATTCAGTTTCTTAAAAAGCAAATCTTTGGGCCTGTATTATGGCCTAGTTGGTAATGCCATCACCTGCAACACTGGTATCCCATATGGATACTGACTGATTTATGTCCTGGCTGCTGCGCTTCTGATCCATACCCACGGTAACAGCCTGGGAAAAGCAACGAAAGACGACCCGAGTCCTTGGGCCCCTGCACCCATGTGGGGGAACCAGATGAAGCTCCTGGTTCCTGACTTTGGTCTGGCCCAGCACTGGCTATTGTGGTCATCTGGCATCTGAACCAATGGAAGGGAGCTCTCATTCTCTCTCTGTCTCTCCACTTTTCCCCTCTTTCTCTGTTTGTCTCTTTGTAATGTTGACTTTCAAATTTACAGATATTAAGAAGCCCATGTCTAACAAAAATGTTTATAACCTCTAGACACAAAAAGATTGCTTAGAGAAAGTAAGTATGATGTAAATAAATGAAGGATTTTATCATATTCCAGCATTTGGGAGATACCGTGATATTGTGATTCAGTGCCATCTCAGCCAAAATCTTTTTTTGTGATTTTTTATTGACAACCTAAGAGCAGATCATAAAGTTTGTGTGTAAATAAGTGGTCCCAAGATGGCCAAGACAGTCTTGAAAAACATCAAAATTGGAGGACTCATAGGAGCTGATAAAAGGACAGCAATTAGGACAGCACAATTGTGGTGGTAGGATAGAAACATAAGTAAACGGAACAAAATAAAGGCCATAAACAGGGCAAGCATTTGGGCTTTTGATTTAAGACAGTATTGTCAATGAACAAAGAAGTGTAATTTTTAATAAGTGGTAGTGGTGAACCAATGGATAATTCTTTGAAATAAGTGACTCTAGTACAGATTCTATGTAATTTGTTTCCTAGCCTCATGCAGGACTTTAAATCTCAAACCACGTGTTAGTGGTCCTGGGAGGAACCAGTGGGAAGTCCTAGGACACGGGGGACTTCTGTGAGAGCAGTGGCAGTAAAAGCAGGAGACAGACAGTTCCTGCTGCTTCCTGGTTTGCCCTCGAATCCTGCCCTCTGCTCATGCTCTCCCCCTGCAGAACCCACTAGGGCCAAGGCGATGAAACCTGCCCCACCTGGGATGGTAAGGCACCAGAACCACAGGACAAATTAATCTCTCCTTCCCAAGTAACTTATCTCAGGTATTTTTCTGTAATAATGAACCACAGTCTAACAGAGAACCTTTTTCCAACCTTAGACTTTGTCAATAAAAAAAAAAAAATCCAATGCAGGCCACTGTTGTATGTAAGAAAGGTAGAATGCAGTTTCAGGAAGACAGTATAGGAGAAAGCTATGCTTTTAGAGGATACAAAGACTTCTTAAATGGAACAAAAACCTGTCCATGTGAAGAAAACATTGGAAAATTAAGCCATACAAAAATCTTGAATTTCTCCTCACCCAAGGAGACCATTAAGGGAATGAAATTATTCACAGAGAGGAAGAATTTATTTGCAGTACGCAAAAACAAGGATTTATAAAAAGACATATGAGGTACTATAAAAATATGTTGAAATTGTGATTTGAAGAGGAAGCAGGAGATGATATTTAGCTGATGGTTAAAGATTTGTACATCGTACATTCTTGGATTTAGCTCTTGACTCTGGCTTCTTCCCAATGGAGTCCTTGCTGATGGCTCAGATAATAGAGTTTCTGTCAGTACATGGGACACTGGGTTGAGTTCCTGTCTCCTGCCTACAGCATCAGCTCAACCCTGGGCTCACAGTATTTTGGGTGGAAAAAAGCAAATGAGAGTTCTTTCTCTTAACATACTCTCTTGCATGCATAAATTTTAATAGAGTATAAATTGGTTTTTTTTGAAGATGGTGAAGTACATTCATATAAAGAAGTCCTACCAATCAAATTTCAAAAACAACAAATCAATAGAAAACTCTAGAACTGGAAATCAATAGAAAACTCTAGAAACTCTAGAACTGGAAATTCACAAGCGAATATGTAAATAAATAATGAACTTATGCGAATGTACATCACATTACTAGGGAAATGCAAAGTAATACAATGATACACAACCAGAATCCCATCAGATCTGCTATATGGACAGTATGGTGTGTCGCCAAGGACATAGAGCAGTTACAGCTTTTGTAGTTTATGCCTAGCAGAAATGCATAAATGTGCATGTCATATTATGCAAAAAAATCAGTTAATTGTGCTGTTATTCACAGCACATACGATCTGGAGATAATCCAAATGTCCACCAACGGTAGAATGGATAAATACATTGTAGTGCATGTATAATGGCACACTATGCAGCAATGAAAAAGAACAAATGGGCCCACTGCAGCAAAACTAATGACTTATTTGACTAAGAATATATACAATATGTATTTCTTTAGTTCAGGCAGCAGTTGTTGGACATTTGGGTTGACTCCAGATCTTGGCTATTGTGAATTGGGCTGCAATAAACATATGGATATAAATAACTGCTTCATATGCTTATTTTAGTTGTGAGTAAATGCACAGGAATGACCGTTCTTCTGTATTGGCATGCTGTCATTTTAACCTGGATATTTATTGCAGCTCCTTTGCCCTCTATTTGCCCTCTACCTCTATTGTCTCTCTCTTTTCTAAAGATTTATTTATCTTTATTGGGAAGGCAGATTTACAGAGAGGGGATACAGAGAAAGAGCTTGCATCTGTTGGCTCAGACTCCAAATGACTTCAATGGCTGGAGCTGTGCCAATTCAAAGCCAGGGACCAGGAGCCTCCTCCAAGTCTCCCGTCTGAGTGCAGGCTCTCAAGGCTTTGGGCTATCTTCTATTGCTTTCCCAGGTCACAAGCCTGGAGCTGGATTGGAAGTGAAGCAGCCGGGACATGAACTGAAGCAAATATGGAATCTTGGTACTTGGAAGGGGAGGATTTAGCTAATTGAGACATTGTGCTAGGTCCTCTATTGTGTATTTAGGAAGTGGTTATTTCCTCAAGAACAATATGGTCTTAAAAATTTATGCTGCAAAAGAACTAGCAACTAGACACTAACAATAGATGAACACTTTTGCTTTGCTGTAAAACAAAAGTGTGCAATGTCAGTTTTAGTCTTCATGTTTTAAATATCTCTAATATTAGTAGCAATGTTCTCTAGTGACTTACAGATAACTAGAATTGAATAGAGAATTGAGGCTGATGAAATAAGATCATGAGAAAACATAAGGCAAATGAAGAAGAGATGTTTTATTTCACATCGTTAAGTTGGAAAGAATGTAGTTTAAGATGTAAAATTTGGAAAGTTGGAGTACAAAAGAGATGAAAGTCACACATTTTTCTATTGCCCCGAGTAACAACTTTCCAATGTGGATCCATTATGATTTATTTTCTGTTCCTGTATTTGAGAAGAACATATCACATGTAAAATTTTTTCATGCTTATTGTTATTCAGGAACATTTTCCCATGTATGAAAAATTCTTGGAAAATGGGCCAGCAATGTGGCATAGCGGCTTAAAGCTGCTCTCTGCAGTGACAACATCCCCACGCATGCCCATTTGAAACCCCGCTGCTCTAGTTCTGATCCAGGTCCCTGCTAACACGCCTGTGAAAGAAGTGGAGGATGGCTTGGCTGCTTGTGTTCCAACACCCATGCAGGAGACCAGAGGAAGCTCTAGCAAGTTCCTGGCTTCGAGATGGCACAGCCTCTGCCACCGAGGCCATGTGGGGAGTGAACCAGCAGGCAGAAGAGTCTGTCTTTTCTCTCCCTCTCTGTAACTCTTTCAAATAAATGTGTACACACACACATACACACACACGCACACACAATGTTTAACAAGTTTACAGAAAAATGAAATTAAACGTGTTTATTTTGGTGTAAAAAACTCGCAATGCATGCATACTTTTTTGGCAATATGCACCTTTTGGGAGCTTCCTAAAGCCCTCATTGTCTTTTGCTCTGCATGGAATGATGTTCATATCTCTCTTGAAAGCTGTGTGAATAGCTGTAGCACAGGGACATGCAACTGAATTCAGGCCTGCTGGTTTGATCCTCACTGGAGGAAAGAAAAGGCTCAGTAAACGACTGTGTGCTGTAGAGGCAGGAAATTTCATCATAACATCATATAAACACACACATATGGGCAGCCTTCAAAAAGTTTGTGAAAAATAACATTAAAAGGTGCATTTGCTTTGCTGCAAAGACGTTTCAAATGTATAGGTAGGTCTTTATAACATTTTTTTTCATAAAACTCTTAAAGTCCTTTCATGGTTTTAGACTAGCCATTTTTGTTCATGTGCATTTATCAGAACAGATAGCTCATTTTATATCATGTTTTGTTTCCTATCAGTTCTCCTTTTGCTCTCTAGGAAAAGGTTTAAAAAGTTAATGGTAAAGCCGCATTGCATATAACTATTTTTGCATGAGTGTTGGGGTCTATCTCATGTATGTGACCAGCCAGCATCACTCTGTCACCTTGGACCCCCTTCCACCTGCACAAATGGAATAGCCCTTGGGCCCGTCTCCCTGCTCTACTCTGGCTGCTTTTCAATAGTTTCCCAAGCAGACGCCAGAGTGAGAGTTTAAAAACCTTGTATTTCTTCCCTGCTGGTGAAGCTCAAATCTTCCCTTAGTGCTCCCTGAAGAATTTAAACCTACTGCCTCATTTGGAAGAAAGCGTGCAATCTCATATCCCTACCTCCTCCCTTGCCTTTCTTTTGCCTTTCAATGCCATGGCTGCCGAGGCCTATTCTGTTGCCCAAGTGCACTTTCTGCCTTGCTGTCTGACCTACTGTATCCAGCCCCTGGGACTCTCAATCCCTCTGTCTCACCTATCTGGCTTCTACCTTTTCTGCACACGTTAGCTCACAGATGCCAGCTTCGGGAGAGGCTGCCTTGACCTCCAACTTAACTGGAAGCTATTGTCACATGTCTCGGAGAGAGAACGCAGAGCGATTCTTCTTCCTGACTTCCTATGATTGTTCTCTCGTTCTCAGTCTGACAGTCTGTAGAAATTTTGTCTTACCCATCAGGCTGATAGATCCATGCAGTTGTGTTGCTGTGCCTGTGGGTCCCTCCTGCCTGGTCTCCAGCAAGCTTAACTATGGCTGGCACATGCTTTTGTAGTGTTTCTTTGGGGCAATACATGGAATGGTTTTGATGTCTCACTATCTTCTCTTATTTTCTGTCTAGCCTGTGAGAATGGCATGGAAACCTCACACTCACAGGTGAACTGCATGTTTTTCCAGCACAGCGTTTCTCAATGGAACCAGAAGTAACTCTTAGACTTCATGAATGGTTCATAGTAAGAAACTTACTCTTCCTTCCTCAGAGTGCAAGTGGACACAGCGTGGCCCAGATGTCCATGCAACCTGACGTTTGCTGGAATGAGCAACACTGCTTTCTTACAGTATTCTTTTATAATCAGGGGTCAGATCATGGCATCAGACAATCTTCCTAGTTGAAACAGGGTTCTGAACCCTCTAGGTAGTGACAAGGGTCCCAGGGCTGCAGCAAAGGCAGCCAACTGTAGCTTAGAAAGAAACTGTCCATTCTCAAGGTCCTTAACTTCCATCGGATTGCAAATTGTTGCTATCAGCTTGTGTCACCGATTTCACTGGAATTCCGTAGCCAAAATTGTCCTGATTGTCATAGAAAGATCTTTAACAGCTAAGGAGGAATGTCCCCCTTGAGAGAGGCCACAACCTCTGTGCAACTATCCAGATGCAGATAACACTCTGAAAATAAGCCTTCTGCTGCATTCTTCTTTACCAATGGTACAAAGTACAGTAAATGTCAAAAATCTTTCTTTATGCTCAGTGGGATTTTTCTGAAGAAAGACTGTGGCTGCATAGATAGGCCTTAAATATTTGATTCCCCTCTTCTCATTTCTTCTTCTCAAACCCCATCACTTTTGCTCAATTCCATTTTACTCTGTGTCACTCTGACTGATCTCTTTCTTTCCCTTTGTGATAGACCTTTCAATTCACTTTCTAAATTCTTCCCGGAGGGCATCAGCTCTCCTGCCTTAAGGAAAACAACAGCGCATAATCCAGGTAGGCTCCTGGAAAACTGAGAGTAAAATAGAATTCAATTTCAAAGTAATGGTTTTGTTGGCATGGATATTCTTGGTGTGAATTTCTCCCCGTATCCAGTTTTTCTGGAGGATGCTAAGAGGAGCTGGTTGAAGGTGTTCTGTGCTGTGAAAATCAGCAAAGTGCATTTGATAGTTATCCTAAGTTTCCCAACATTTTCTTTTCTCTTTTGGTGGTGCGTTTCTCAATTAGGTTAGTTGTCATGAATTTTAAAGTTTTTAAAAGTATTTGATATACTTGGAGTCTAGTTATTTCTCATAGAACTATTTGTTTAATATGTACATACAAACAGAGAAAGAATTACAGAAAGGGAGAGAGCTAAGAGCTCCCATCTTTGGTTTCATTCCCCAAATGCATATACGAGTCAAAACTGGGATGTGCTGAAACCAAGAGCTAGGAACGCAACCTGAGTGTGCCCCACAGTGGCAGGTACCCAGGTACTGGACTCATCATCGCTGCCTCCCTTCTGTATTAGCAGGAAGCTGGAGGATGGAGCCAGAACCTGGTACCGATCCCGGGTGTTCCAATGCAGGGGTCACTGATCATCACCTACTGCTTGGCAAATTGCTTACACTCAGCATGCCTTGGGCCTGGCGTGGCAGCCTAGTGGCTAATGACCTCACCTTGTGTGCACCGGGATCCTATGTGGGGATTATAACTTAGTCATGAACATGTTGCTGCACCTGTACAAAGAAAGAAACAAACACAAACATCTGGAGGAGATGCTGCATGGGACACTAGCATGGGAAGTGTCGTTTTGTTCAGGATTCAGTGCAGTGGAATGCTACAGCGGGGAGCATCCCCTTCCTCTGGGACAAGTGGGAGACCCGGTTTTCAGGTCTGCCTTCCGTTAAAGACAATACCTTCAACAGCAGATTTGAGCTTTCTAGGTTGGAGGTTTCTTCTATGCTAGATGTTTGAAAAAGTGGCAAATCAACATGTTTATGATTCTGCGATATGCCAATACCCTAGATTAAAACAACAGAAAAAAAAATCAGTTTCACAGTTGTGGAAGCCTGAAACCAGACAGTAGAGAGTCTATTGGACCCTTCTCTCTGATGGTTTGTGGGAAACTTTCTTCTTGCTCCGCTCAGCTTCTGCTGCTTGCTGGCAACCCTTGGGTTTTTCTTGGCTTGTATCTGCATGAACCCCAGGCTCATGGCCATTTTTCTTCCTGTACCTTCCCATCGTGTGTGTGTGTGTGTGTGTGAGTGTGAGAGAGAGAGAGCGAGAGAGAGAGCGTGTGCATACCTCTAAGCATCAGTCTCCCCTTTATTGAGGATACCAGTTCTATTGGATTAAGAGTCATCTTCAATGACCTCATTCTAAGTTGATTATCTCTACCAAGACTGTATGTGCAGTGCTGGGTACAAGAATTAGCTGTCATGAAGTCAGCCGAGAAGTAGGCAGTGGCCTGTTTGAGTCATTCCGACACCCTGGCACAGGGGTCTATTCCCCAGGTGTCTTCTCCCCTGATTACACAGCCTTTGTTTTCAGGATTCACTTTGAGCCTTTTCTCGCCTCCCACATCAATCCTTTCAGTGTCTTGCTTGTTTTCTGACTATCCACATGGCACAAATATTCTGCAATTGCTGCCTACCCCAGCAGTTCATAAATAACAGTGGTGAGTGCCGTTGCGCCTGGAGTACAGGTTATTGTAGCAAAGCGGGTCAGAGACTCTCAGACAGATGTATTCCCAGACCCTCAGATGACAGCACAATGTTAGTCTCATTAGTTCCACAATGTGCGTGATATCTTTTTCCCCATTGCTAATACAAGCCTCACACTAAAACAAAAGCTGCCCACCAGCTGGGAGAGTGAATGATGTAGAGTAAAATCAAAATATTATGATATTGAAGTTATAAAAGTATGTATGTAATTATGCTGGCCCTGTTTTGCATTGGATTGTCTCCGAAGCAGAAAATGAAATTGCCTTCTTTTGATAAAACAAGTAAAATCCTATTTTTCCAGAATGCCATTTGTAATCAAAGTGTCAGTGGACTGAAAATGGAAGTTACCTCAAAGCAATCAATGACTATAGGATATTCAATTTTTGTTCTGTTTGTAAATGTGAGTTCACTAATAAAAGAAAAAAAAAACTATGATATTGAATTGATCAGACTTCATTGTTTTTAAATGAAGTATTTAAAATATAATTTTGGGATAAATGCCTATTATTATAACTGTTTTATTATTTTAAATCACAAGATTTTGGTGTATAGCACAATATTTTGAAATTTATATTATATATGATATATGTACATATATATTTTATATATAAATCAGGCTTTATGACATATGCAGTATCAGGCATACCTATCTTTTTCTGGTAGAAATATTTAAAATATGCTCAGCCATTAAAAAAAATTCATTTTTATTGGAAAGATAGTTGTGCTGAGAGAAAGTGAGACATGGAGAGGAAGATCTTCTACCTGCTGGTTCACTCCCCAGTGGCCACAACGGCCAGAGCTGAGCCAATCCAAAGCCAGGAGCTTGTTCTGATTCTCCCATGCAAGTACAGAGTCCCAAGGCTTAGAGCCGTCCTCTTCTGTTTTCCCAGGCCAAAGCAGGGAGTTGGATGGGAAGTAGAGTAACCAGGCAATGAATCAGCACCCATAAGGGATCCTGGTGCTTGCAGGAGGAAGACTAGCAAACTGAGAGCAGAGTTAGAGGGAGAGAGGGGCTAGAAAGAGAGAGAAATTTTCTGCCAGCTGATTCACTCCCCAAATGGCTGCTATGGGCAGGCTGTGTGGGCCAGCCTGAAGCCAGGAGCCAGGAGCTTCAGCCAGGTTTCCTGGATGTGTGCACAGGTGAGAGAACTTGGATTATCTCTGCTACTTTTCCAGGCACATTAGCAGGGAGCTCAATCAGTAGTGGAGCAATCAGCTTTCAAATAGATGCCCAGATAAGATGCCAGCGCTGGAGGTGGTGGCTTTATTTTCTGTGCCACAGCACCTGCCCTCGAATTTTGAAGTGCACAATACATTGTTAGTAACTATAGCTGAGATGTTATACAATATGTCTCTTGAAACTTATTCCTCCTATCGAACTTACAGTTCATATTCTTTGACCAGTGTCTACTCAAGTTGCTGCCTACAGTGCCTTCCAGCCCCTGGTAGTAACCATTCTACTTTGTGGAAGTTGTGTTATTTTAGATAACATATATAAATGAGGTCATGTGGCATTAAGCCTTCCTAGGCCAAACTTACTTCTTTTAACACGTGTTCTCCAGTTTCATCCATTTTGTTATGAAAGACAATGTTTCTGCCGTTCTTCAAGGCTGAGTGACATTCCATTGTAAATATACAGCGCTTTCTTGTTTGTTTTGTTTTATTTTGTCCATTCCTCTGCTTGTGGACACTTAGGCTGATTCCAGACCATGGCTGTTGTAAACATTACTGCCGTTATGGGAGTATAGACACACAACACCTTGCATCTGTTAGAATGGCTCTCACCAAAGAGATGAAAGATGTATGGGTACAGTTGATGAGAATGTGAATTAGCACAATCGTTACAGAAAAAAATATACATGGTTTTCAAATAAATTAAAATAGAGCTACTGTATGGTTTCACAATCCCACTGCTCAATATATACGCAACAGAACTTCTCTGTTCTAGAAAAATAGTCTGGGTTATTTGCATGATTTCTTACTGCATTAAGATTTTGCTACCTACTTATGGAAAAGAAGCATTTTATTTAAAAATTATTTAGTTAGTTTGAAAAGTAGAGGAAGGCAGAGTTGCCCCATTTGTTGGTTTACTCCTCGAATGCTTGCAGAAGCTGGGGCTTGGCTAGGTCAAAGCGAAGACCAGAATTCAGTGCAGGTTTCCCACGTAGGGGACAGGGACTTGAGTCATTACTTGCTGTAATGAAGAGGGGAGGGACATGAGCTTGCAATGTTCTATATGGCTTGCTACCTGCTCCATCAAATGCCTGCCCCCAGCTTTTTTTTTTCTGTTATTACCAATATGGGAGTCCTCATCTTGTGGAATTAGCATTTTTTAAAGCTAGGAATATTTATAGCCATTTCTTTCTCTTTTTTCTTATGCTTAAATACAGGTTACATTATGTGCAGGCAATCATAGGAATTTTTTTTTTTAAATCTGTACTCCATTCATTTTCCCAAGTCAGTTTTCTTAGAATAATAGCGCTTAAAATTGGATATTTGTCTTGAAACCTGATCATTAGCAATCCTTATCAATGACATCCTGTTCGATTGAGATGCGGAAATCCAATAGGAACAGATGCCATTGTTCTTCATGCAGTGTCCTGCTGCTCTGTTAAATGTGCTTTGGGCCAGGCCTGCCAGAGGAAAACGAGTCTCTGCTACCTTTGAGCAGGAGAACGCAGGGCCTGAGAAACACAACGGCCTGGCCATTGCTGCATTTAATATCAAGACGGGCAAAGATAGGCTCGAGCAACTAGAAAGGGAACTCAGTGTTACTCTTGCCACTAAATCGCTTTACAGGCTCTAGGCACTTCATTAACCTCTGCGACCCTCATTTTCTTTCTCTACAGGTAGACCTCTGCTTGTGACAGCAAAGTGCTATGCTGTAGACTATGGAAATGAGCTTAAATGGAAACAATCTAAACACAAACACTTTCCTGTTCATTCTCTTACTCATTCAGCAGTTTTGAACCCCGATTATATGTATGCAACATCGCAGATTCATCATCGTCTTCTGGGAAGTAGGGCAGTAGGGAGCCAGGAAAGCATCTTGGGGTGCCCAGTGGTTCATTTGATGGCTACACAGCTGAGCGAGCTAGAATATATTGTCTAGCTCTTCTGCCTTGGCTTTTCCATCTGAAAAATGAAATACTACCCTAACCAGAAAATAGCACTGCAAATGAAAGGTGTTCAGTGACATCAGTTATTATTTTTATTAATCTCTAGAAAAATTAAATAAATGAAATCCTATTGCCAAATGTTTAGAATGATTGTAATACTTCAAACCTTACATGAATGGTTAGGAAAGGACAGGATGGGCCACAGGAATGATGGTAAATACGTTGCGAAAGAATAAAAAAAATATGGAAATCCACAAATGTAATTTATCTTCTCAACTCTGACGTGCAACTTGCTAAAAACTTGGGCAGGTCATCGTTTCTTAATGACAAAAATCTTTCACAAGAAAGGTACTCTATGAAGTCAATGTCATGTTACTGTCAGGGTTTCTTCATCAGCTCTCTGCACAGACTGGAAGAGCCATTCCTGGATGATATCAGTTGTCTTTGGGACATGCAGGAATTTTGCTGGAATGTTGCTTCGACAGGAATCAGGGTCTGTGTGCTTCCAGGACAGGTAGAAATAAACTCCTCTAGACAGGTGGGTACTGCCTGTGACATTTGTGACCACAGCTACACCTTCAAGGGTATCCACCAGCTGTGAGCACTTAGGTGAAGTGGAAAGGGGAGACTGGGTTAGCACAGCCCAACTGAGAGATGCTATCTGTCAGTTTCCATCTGCAGTGTTACATCAGAGTGGTCTTGCCCAAGTCGCGTTACCTCTGCTCAGTCTTCTCCAGGATCAGCACTGGCAATCCCCACATACCAGTGGGAGTAAAGATGATAGGCATGTGATGAGCAAGGCACCTGACTCATAGTAGGTGCCCTACACACTAACCATTCATCACCAAGGCTGCCATTGAATCCTCTTTTTCTCCTGTCCAATCAGATGTCCTTGGCTTCCCTCCTTCCAGATCTCCAATGGGAAGCCATCACAATCTATGACAGCCTCATGCTATCTGCTGTTTTCTGTCAGTCCTTCTTGATCTTTTCCCCTTTGATACACAGAACACGTTGTCTTTGTTCTCTCTTTTCAGTTTAAAAGACCCACAATCTATTATCTTAGCAACCTTTTATAACCATGTTTCCTCTGGTAAGAGTAAGTCATGATGTACCTGTTACATGACTGTTCTGTGGTCGCTTGGTTCCTCCTTCTGGGTCTTGCTATTTCACTCAGAATGAAATGTTTCAGCAAACCCAGCTTGGACCTTCTGGAATTCCTGGAGATCATTTTTAAATTGGCCCGTGCTTTTCCTGCAGGAACATTTAAATACAGCAGAGCACTTTTCCCCCCTCTTACACTTCGGGAAAAAATGTTTCTTATAGAAGCCAGCAATTTAAAAAATATATGCATTTTATTTAGGAAGTATTTATTTTTGCCACCTTCTTGTGTTCTAGTAGATAGAAAGCACACATTGCCACTAGTAACGCTCTTATTGATGGTAGGAATGACAGGAGATAGTCTATATTCACGACTATGATTATGTCTCCAATCCTTAGGATAATCTTGAGCAGAACAAGCCCCAATACTAGTCGGAGGCATTGGTATAGAACCTTTAAATCTGGGTCTGCCTCGCCTCCCACCAATGGACAGCCAGGCAATCACTGACTTGGGGTGGTGAAGAAAGGAGCTGTTTGTTGGAAAGTGCAAAGTGAGGGAGTGTGTGTCCATACAAGTGGTAGTTACCTCTGCCCCAGACCTGGAATTTCTTTGCTTGCTTCTGGAATTTCCCGTGACAAAGTCCTCTGAGCAATATTGGCCAACAGGATTTCATCTACTGGAGAAGCAAACGACACCTTGAGTTCACTGATTAGAGCCTTGTCAGACTCAGCTGTGTCACTCCCTCACTTGGGTGAATTCTTTTTGGCAAAGCACAGGCAAGGTTAGATCCTGCTTTTCCATGGTAGGGGGGGGTCTCATCTCAGTACCTCATGTAACAGACTTCAGTGCAGCATTTTAACTGAATCAGCAAAGAAGTTGATTTAGGACAGAAATTTCAATGCTTCTTACTTTATTTCAGGTTAAGAGTTTATGGAAAAAAATAAAATAAAGGTATATCAAAGAATGAATCTGGATAAGAAAAAGGTTAATCTTGACAACATAATTATGGTTTAAACTCCAAAGCACCCAATGGTCTTATCTCCAAGTGTGAGTACTGTTTTCTATAGATAACGTGCACGAGGCAGCAGGAGTGTTCATTTTGCTACAGAATTCTACAGTTCAAATACGAAAAAGAGAAAACCCAGTTACAGTAATTTGCCTTCCAAGTCTTCTGTGTACAGGATATTTAGAGATAATTTTCTCAAAAGAGTAAAATTAAATTATATGCCAAGAGAAATAAAACGTTAAACTGTTGAGGGGAGACATCCTATTGAGAAAGCATTTGTCAGGGTCATGGCTGCACTTGGAGGGGAAAATTTTAAATTACAGTGTACAGGTGAATGATAGCTTACGGAAGAATAGAGTCCCCGAGAAACGTGAGTTAATATGAGGGGATTTGCTGGAGTCATTTACTGAAATCAATTATCATTTCTACAACCTGATCATTTAAGGTAATTCAGGATTTATTTACCAGGGTGAAAATGTAAGGATTCCGTTATCCAACGCACTTCTCATCATATCCTAAGTACCAACAATGCTAATTATATATATAAAAAAAGAATATAGCACAATTCATTTTCAAGATACTATTTTTTCCCGTCATAAGGCAGATAAACACAAAGTAATCACATCATAGTAAAAGAATTTCTATACAGTGGTGGAGTAAAAAACCCAATCCAGGCAGCATTAATTCAGGGTTTAATGAATGCAAGACTAATTGTTTCCCAAAGGAATAGTAAAGAGAGAAGATGCTTTGCCATCCGGCCAGTGAATAATGGTATTAGCTGACAATTACAGGGCACCTCCTACAGGATGGAAACTGTTGCAGCCTCTCTGTAGCCCAGTGAGGGTGCCATTAGGATGCCATCATTGCCAATAAAGTGCCACTGTTTCACAGGTGGGGAAACTGAGGCACCAGAAAGTTCCTCTCCCTTGCTCGGTCCACATATCTGGTAACGGTGGCAGCAGGATTTGAATCTTGGCAGCCTGCACTGAGAACCAGACAGTTGAGGCACTCTCCTCTTTTCCAGGAAGCAGAACATCACGGTGTTATTAGTGGCTAAGCGAGATGAATCGTTTGGACTTGGTGCACACCACGCCGCATGCCCAATCCGGCTAACAGCGGTCACTGTTCTATTTTAAGAAATTCTGCTTCACATTAATTAGGCTCCAATTTTTTCTTTTTCAATTTGTCTTGGCTGGCCGTCTCCAGCCAAGGCTCATGCCGTGGCAATTGTGTGCCGCAGCAACGAATGTGCAGACCGCTTGGCAGAGCCGGTAGGCAGGGGCATTTTCAGGTCTTGCCTGAAAGGAGCTTCCCCACGCTGGGCATGTGGCTGGGTAGCGCCAGGGGGCAGCTGGCCTGCTTTGTTTTCTAGTTGGGCTAAATCTCTGAGATCAGGTGATTACAACATCAGGTGGGCAGGACTTCAGCTGACTTCGTCACTTAAACAATAATAACGATTAAGAAAAGATAAGCCATGAGTGAAACACTGTGAAAGTCCAAAGTGTGGAATGTTTCCTGGCCAAGTCCCATGGGGAAACATCATCCCTGAGGGCCCAGATGCTTCCCAGTTTTACGCTTTCTGCATTGTCCGTAGTGAGATGGTTATGGTCACTGGACAGGAGGGGGAAGACAAATCTTTTCTTACCCAGTAATAGGACCTGGCCACACATCTGGCTTGCGCCAGTCCCAGGCAAAGGGAATGGAGCTGCTGTGACAGTTTATGACAGAGCCCTGTTGATGAGAGGAGGAGCTCTCTCCTCAGTCATGGGGAGAAGAACAGTCCCAGATTCCCGACTCTGCTAGCCAGGGGTTCGAAGCTTGGGCAGGCCACCAACAACATCCTCTGTGAGAGGACAGAATGCATTTGTTCAGCCCTGTTCTCATTTAAGTTCAAGGACCTTAACTTTGCAGGAAAAGCATCTTGAAAACAAGACAAGCTGTGTACCTACCAATGCTTTGAGGTTTGAAGAGTGGACAAAGAAACCGAAGTCACTTAACAGGTGGACGAACTGGCTACGGAAGTGGCATTTGCCTTCTCCTCCAAAATAATTTCCAATTTTTATTCCTGATAGGGGGACAGGGGAATGCTGGGGAAGGCACAGAGTGTTTGAATACCCCAGGCGTTAAGTCCTGGCCCAGGTTTTTCCAGGCATGTGCTCTTAGCTGACACTTTCGAAATTTCTTTTTCTTCCATCAGTAAAATAGAAATACCAAAAAAATGCTACACGGGTTTATCATGAAGATCAAATGAGATTTTTTTTAAAAAAAAGCATTTCTCTTTGGAATTCTTTCCAGCCCGGTAGAAAACCAGAATCCTAATGGCTTCAACACGAGTTCATCCTTTTCTCACAGATGGGGTTGCCAGGTTTAGGCCTCATGGCATCATCCATGACTTGGCATCCATTTATCTCTCTATTCCAGCTTCCTTGGTAAATTCACTGACTGACTCATGGTCATAGCACAGCTGCTGGATCCCTAGACCTCTTCCCCAAATTTTGTGCAGGAACAAAGGATTTATGCATTGGCTTTGCCACCCATTGCCAGCTTGCCTCCTTACTTTTCACCAATGGAGTGATGAATTATAGTACAGAGAAATTAAAGTGTGTGGGGGGGCGGGGAATAAAGCAAGAAAGTATTAAAGTACATGCTTTCGTTCTTTCTGATATGGAGTGTTAACTGGTCAAGGGAACATGATGCTCATGATTGGCATTTGTGATTGACAGCTGGGAACTGCCTACCTTTGTTCACGGGACTGCAAACAGGACGTTCCCAGTTTGGTTGAGCTTCCATTTTGTCAGGATTCTTCAACCACAAGTTCAGCTGTGAAGTGGTTGCTCTTCAGTGGGACACTGGTTTCTCCCACGGATGAGGGTTTTGTGGCCTTTGCCCAGTCACTCAGGTTTAGCTCTTTCTGTTCCGTTCTGTTCTTTCTGTTCTGTTCTGTTCCGACGGCTCTTTCTGTTCCTCTCTTGCCAGAACTCTGTCGACTGGCTTTCATTTAAGTCTTACAAGGCCAGCTACCCATAATCCTATGCAAGGGAGGTTGAACTAGAATTTGGTTTTTTATTCTCCAAAGTAGGATAAACCAAGGAGGCAGGAGATGGGGTAAGCAACAGTACCTGTTGGTAGTTTGTATGTTGATGACTGTAGACACACGCTCATAACCAGTGTGCTAACTGAAAGTTGGGCAATAAGCAGGTGCTTATTGAGAACTAGGAAGATACCACAGTGTTTCAAAAAAACTGATGGGAGATGAAATCCAAAAATGTGGTCTAAACAAGTTTGAAATCCATGCACAGGGTTCTCCTACTGAACTTAAAAAGTATTTATATTTGATGATATTACTTGGGAATAAGAGGAAGAAAAAGAGAGAATGGGAGAGAGAGAGAGAAACTCTTCACCACTGGTTCATTCCCTGAGTATGTATACAAGCCACAGCTGGACCAGCGTGAGACCAGGAGAAGTCAAGAATCAAATCCATGTCTCTTGCATAGATGGTCACAACCGAGGTACTTAAGCCACCACCTGCGCCATCCAGGGAACACATCAGCTGGACTCACTAACAAGCCTGGGACTCAACGCTACTGTTTTCATGTCAGGTGTGGGCATCCCAAGCAACTTTGTAACACCCACGACAGACTCCCTGGCACTTCCTGAACTTTTCTAATTTCCCGCTTCTATTGGAAGGCAAAAGGATGATGAAATCAATGCCAGCATACTTAGAGCCAGATTCCTTCTATATCCCAGTTATAAACACCTTCTTGCAAGAAGAATGGCAAAGCAGACTTCCAAGGATAACGCTATAGAAAGGGTGGATTAATTGGGCACCATTTCCTGCTTCTATCATCATGTTTCAAAAGCAAATGAAATAACGTGTGCCCTTTCCCGCTCCTGTTTTAGTATTTGTCAGTAGAATGGAGTGTCAAAAAGACTTACAATGCCTATAACGTTTAGAAATTAAAATAGTACATGGTGCTGCCATGACCTTTTCAATATGCTGGTGTTCCAATTGTTCCTCCACTCCTCCTGCTCTTTCTCCTGACTCTTCTTTATGAGAGGAAAAAGTGAATTGGCACCCAAAGTACGGAGTGCTCAAACGAGCAAAGCAAAACATCAGCAAAGCAATATAGAGGCAATTTCGCTCTGCTCAGGAGTGGCAGGGACACGAAAGTGGGTGACTTTATTAATGGTGGCAAGCCTGGGGACTGGATTGAGAACCTTGTCTTACCAATTTTTCTCTCATGTACAATATAGGTACTCAGATCTCCAGTCAAATATCAATTTGTGATCAGAACATAACCTCTGCCTGCAAAGGATCAGCACTGATGCATTGCCCGCTGTAGTCGGCTTCTCAGAAGGCATGTGTTGGCTTCAGAGCCACTGTGGACCCGTAAAATCTGCCCCCTCTGGGTCTTCCTAGTGCCCTACCTCTGCTCCTGCCACAGCCATCAGCACAGACTATGGCAAATTTCTGTACACCTGTTTGGTCTGTCCAACAAGAAGGTCAGTTTCCGAAGGACATCCAGTGCTGGCTTGGAACACAGTGGAGGCTTCCGCTGCTGTCTGCAGATAAATGCCTCCTGTGTTGAAAATCAGGCCCTGACTGTGACTGGGAGCCTTGATCTCTGCTCATCAGAAGTTCCTTGAATCTGATTAAACTTTAGGAAACTGTTCTCACTGTGAATGTGGGCCTGCCCACCCCATCACCCTCGAGTGCCATCTTAAAACTGATTGTGCTGCAGTGTTCCCAGACTATGGGAAATTGGATGACTCTCCAAGGATTCTATAATGGCAAGCAGTTCTAAAGCTACTCTGCTACTTGCTTACAATGGAAGAGGAGGCAGGTGCCATGCTCCAGTACTGGGCATTTTGGAGATCAAAATAAACTTGGAAAATCAGCTGCCTCACCCTCATTCTTTCTGACTTCACTCCCTGGTAACGGGTAGCTCCACCAACTGGGGATGACTAAGAAGAGTCAGTCCCCACACGGATTTTTCACATGTACAGGCAGGATAGTTGTCTGAGTAGAACAGTACAAGCACATGAAATTACAGGAGGGTGTCTATAGAAGTTCATGCAAAAATATAATTTCCAAATAAACTCATTTTGGTGTAAAGATTTTGAAACCCATGCATAGCTTTTTTCATGATGCAAAATCTCTTGAATTTTTAAAGATCCCATATACATATATATATCTTAAGAGGGGGGAAACTGTGCTATTTTCCTATCCAGCCCCACCAAAGAGAACAAAGGAGATGTGCAAACCCTAACAGATGTGGTCGTGAATGATCAATGCAGTGTTGGCTGAGAACAAGGCCGCTGGTGTGGGATCTGACTTCAAGCCTCAGGTCTGCCTCTTCAGTGCTGTATGATATTGGTTACTTAATTTTTCTAATGCTGAGTGTCCACATACTTGCAATGGAAATATTGTCAATGCCTACATCCCATGCAGTGGTGAGGAAGATGTGACGGACAGGGCTTGGCTCTTAGTGAGTTCCTTATAGGCCTTGACTATGAGTATTAGCTGTCACTGTGTAACAGGCACCTGCATTACATTTTGAAGAGACTGGCTATTTAGGTGACTAGGGTGCAGAGAACTGAGGTGGGTGACTGAGATGCAGGGACTGGGGTGCAGAGACAGTAAACTCAGCCATGGACTCAGAACTGTGACAAACTTTAGATGTAGTTTGGACCATTATTACAGCCTTGCTTTATTTTTTTTTTAATCTGACGAATGCGTGGTTTGGATGAATCATCTCCTGCCTGTCTGTTCCAGAGACTGTGGCTGCTAGCAACCACAGCGAAACAAGCCAGCACTTTGCTGGATGAGGCTGGATGAAACAGACAGCAGTTTCATCTTTGTCAACAGGTGCAGGGTGAGATCCATGCTTGTGAAAAAGGAAGCCATTTCCAGAGTCTCGCTGCTCACAGGAGATTCTGAGAATGCGCTGTTCTCCCCACAGCCACCTAATTCTTCCCTGCCTCTTGAAGTGTCTGTTCTTGGTGACTGGCCAAGGACAGACTTCTGGCTTTGTGTCTTCTGCTGATTATCCTGATAATGATGTGTCCTTCTCTTGGGTCCAACCTCCCATTCTTCCCCACATTCACTAAACCCTTTCTGTGTGTTCTCCACCACCACAGTGTCTCTGGGCAGTGTTCCCTCATCTTTTTACCTTCGCAGGAATTTGGCTGTCACCCTATCAAACGACTTGTCTCCAGCTTTCTGGAGAGAGGACCACTGTTTCCCTCCCACACCTGAGGAGCTCAGAATTCTAAGATGGCAACTGTGACCCACTTGCTGCTGTTCCTTGCTGAACAAGGAAAACTCTTAGCTCTGCAAAGTCCCTGACAATTAGACACAGTCTCCTTTGATGGTCCCCCTCCCCAGTCCCACCTCATGCTCACTCATGAGCCATGGCACCTGGCTCATAGTCTGAAGCTAATTCCCGCTGCCATCCTTCATTCTGGGTAATCTGAAGGTGCACATGATAGGCCTCTTACTTCTACCATACATCTTTCCCTCTGGCCAAGACATCTTGTTCCTGGTCCTGACCTGAAGGTTTTGTCAGACCCTCACAACCTTCAGAAATCACTAATGAAGCTACCCTTAAGTCCTAATTCCTAGTTTCAAAGTTTGTCCATTCACTTACATTCTCTGTAAATGACCCTCCGACTGATCCAGTCCTGGACCCAACTACTTTCTCTTTGCTCACTCGCCTTCTTCTGCCTGACCTGCTTCCCAACCAAGCTTTGACCTCATGCTTCGTAGTTTTAATCACTTTCTTACCCAAATCCTAAAATCCTCTTGTGATCATTCGGCAGAAGTTCTAATCCTAAACAAATCCACCATCTCCTTCTTGGACCTGTATACAGGTTTCTGAACACAGCTAAAGGAAATCATCTAATCAGGCACACTGATGTCAGTGGAAACCTTCATTTCTGTCAACCAGGGTAGATTGAGAACATAAAATAGGTTACAAGATGGTAACAAAAAATATAACAAGGTATAGCAAAAGAAATCAACAAAACTACAGATCTCAAATATGAAGAGCTTGATATCACACACATGTGCACCACAAGTCTAGAAAGGGTTGACAGGGTCACATTTTGTTGATCAGAGACTTAGGGTGACGGAAGCTCTCTATCGATGGCCTATGGAGCAAAGGGAAGGGCTCCTCCTGTCATCTGTCACCAGAAGATCAGGTTCAAGGACCTGGAGCAGGGCAGCCCTCCCTTGCACCAGACAAATCACCAAGAAGAAGGACTAAAGACTACGGACATTCTCTTGCCCTCGATCTCTCCCTTGATCCATGACAGTGATCTCAACCTTCTCATATTTGGCACCATCTCTTTCACTCTGACAATTGTGCAGCTGGGACGAGATTAGCTGAGTCCTAGGAGGACAGTGCTGACATTCTAGTATCTACAGTTTCCTTGTGTGTAACCATGACATGGTAACATCTGCCAAGTTTACTTCAAGACCAGGCAAGTGCAGAGATGAAAGGGAAAGATATTTAAAAATACGTTGCAAAGCTCAACACTGTATTTTATCATTGCAACGTAAATAAATACCTAGCAATTATAAACAATTACATGGCTGCTAATACTTCAGAGTATCTAACATACAGAGGCAATGCAAAATTAGTATTATAATAGTTTAAACCCTGAACCCCAGATGAGTTGAGTTTTTGTCTGCTCTCTGATAGTATCCTCATATTTACAGTGTCTAACACATAGCAAGCTCTCAGTAAATACTTATTTATTAAAGGAACAAGAATTTATAAAATGTGTGGGAATCTTTGTAGGATAATATCACTATCTTTATATTTACGCTAGGAACTAGTATGTGATCCATATACAGTTGAATATACCTTTGTTTTTCTAAGATAAAATTAGAAAATGTGTGCTGGGGAGTATGAATGGGGGCTTGTTATCTCAAAGAAATAGGAACTAAAATCCTAGTAAAAGACATTTTAAAACCGAAAGATTATTCTGCTGAATTTTCCAAAGTGTAAATAATTTTCAAATGTACAATTTTAGATATGCATAATAAAATATTATCATTATTGTGAGTTTTGAATGCATAATCTAACATATAGTGAAATTTTCATTATACTAAATAAGATAAATACATCATTCAATGTATGGCATGATAATTTAATAGGAAATAGTCACAACTAATCTTTTTGTAACAAATAAGATTCAAACTCAATATTGACTCAGTAAATTGTCAGTCTTCTTCTTTTCCCTCCTTTTTTTTTTTGGAGCTTATCTAAAACAATTCTTGCCTTCATTTTTAAAAAAGACTTATTTATTTTTATTGCAAAGTCAGATATGCAGAGAGGAGGAGAGACAGAGAGAAAGATCTTCCGTCCAATGGTTCACTCCCCAAGTGGCCGCAATGGCTGGAGCTCAGCCAATCCAAAGCCAGGAGCCAGGAGCTTCCTCCAAGTCTCCCATTTGGGTGCTGGGTCCCAAGGCTTTGGGCTATACTCAACTGCTTTCCCAGGCCACAAGCAGGGAGCTGGATGGGAAGCAGGGCCACCAGCGACCATATGGGATCCTGGTGCATGCAAGTTGCCTTCATTGTTGTTGTTGTTGTTGTTGTTTTCATGGTACTGTAATTTGTTGTTGATATTGTTGTTATTGTTGTAGCTGTTCTTACTCATACCAGTTGTTGATCTTGTTGCATGGCTTCTCACTTATGATAGTGTATAGTGATGGAGTACTGGAGTCTGTCATATACAGATGTGGGGGAGTAACAGAACATGCATCCCTGCATCCAGACGAAAGATGGAATCCCAATGAAACTGTTGGACATGTGTAGACAATGGGATGCTGGACTGTCTGACATTGTCTGTGCCAACAATGTAGGGGTACACTTAAAAAAAGAGACTGACAGAATTATGATTCCTTATGAAGGACTACACTATTGTAACAAAATTGGAAAAAAATCTGTCGAGGGATAAGGGTTTGGAGGGGAATCCCAGTCTACACAAAATTGTACCTCACAATTCAAAATTCAAAATAAAAATATATTAATTGTTTTAGTAATTTTAAAAAATACACTACTGGACAATTTTTCAAATGGCAGAAGTTAAAATGTAAGTGCATTTGTTTGGGTTTTTTGTTTTGTAAAACTTTGATATACAGGGTAATCAAAAAGTTCATAGAAAACATATTATTTTACAAACTCGAAAGGCTGGCACAATGCCATAGCAAGCTAATCCTCCACCTACAGTGCTGGCATCCTATAGCTGGGTCAATTTGGATCTTGGCTGCTCCATTTCCAACTCAGCTCTCTGCTTATGGCCTGGGAAGCAGTGGAAGTTGGTTGAGACCCTGGACGCCTGCACCCACAAGGGAGAACTGGAGAAAGCACCTGCTTCCTGTCTCCTGGATTCTGACTGGCTCAGCTTCACACATTGCATCCATTTGGGGAGTGAACCAACAGATGGAGTAAATTACTCTGTCTTTCCTTCTCTCTGTAAATCTGCCTTTCAAATAAAAACTAAAAAGAAAAATCTTTAAAAAAAAGAAAACTGGAATGGGGGTAGTGTTGTGTCATAGCGGGTAAAGCCCCCATCTGCAATATCAATATCCCATATGAGTGCCAATTTGTGTTCCAGCTGCTCCATTTCTAATCCAGCTCTCTGCTGAAGCACCTGGGAGAAGCTGTGGAGGAAGGCTCAAGTGTCTGGGTCCCGGTTACCCACACAGGAGACCTGAAGAGAACTCCTAGTACCTGGTTTTGGTCTAGCCCAACCTGGGCCACTGTGGCCATGTAGGGAGTGATCTAGCAAATGGAAGTTGTCTGACTGCTTCTCCCTCTGTAACGCCTTCAAATTAAATCTTAAACAAAAAAAAATACTCACATCACATTACCTGGGTACCTCATTTTGGCTTCCCATTAATGTGGACCTAAGAGATGGGAGTGATGGTTGGAGAAGCTGGGTTCTTGTTTCTCATATGGAAAATCTGGATTGATTTCCCAGCTCCTGGTTTATCCTGAATCTCAAAATAGAGTAAAGCAAAACAAAATGAAAAAATACTATGAATGGAATCAATTTTTGCAGGAAAATAGGCTTATCTTTTGACTCTGTTTTCCCCATGGTCGTTTAGCTGTGCCCTGACATAACTGCTCTGTTGGGCGTGGACATTGAACATCATCTTTCAAGTAAATACCACAAATCAGTTGCCTTCTGGACAAGACACCTGGCAGAAGCACAGCATCATTCTGGTGTGGGGTGCAGGGCTACATTTGAGAGGTGAGCATGGTGCACGGTGTCACCAAGGCTCCTGAGGGCTCAGGGTTTGCACACACTCCATTCTGGCTTGGTGTTCTATGACACTGTCCTTGGCGGCACTTGCTGTAGCTCTTGACCTTACTCTTTTTATCAAAGTCGCTAGCTTCATGTTTCTCACCCTAAATCTTAGGAGATAATCTTGCTTCTTATCTCAGAAGCAAAACCAAGCTGAGTTGTTAATGAGCACTCGCTGTGTTTCCCTTCCATAACTGAAAACATGTTGGAGGTTCTGCTGTGTGCAGATGCGAGGCTACGCACTGGGGGGCCCAAAGGGACTGCAAAGTTCCTGGGAAATGACTATTATGCAAAACTGGGCATGGGTTTCAGAAAGCTTTTGGATCAAAATAAACTCATTTTAAAATTCCATTTCTTCTCCCAAACTTTTTGGAAGTGTTCTTGGCAACAAAGGAGAAATAAAAAGATCCTCTTTTTTTTTTTTTTTTTTTTTTTTTAGGATTTCTGGCTATAGAATTAGGTAGTGTGCAATTCTTGATGTTTAGAAAACATAACCAAATGTAACACGTATTTAATGAGAAGGTGTTAAGTGCCGACTTCTGTCCAGTCCCCTGTTATAGCCGGTGAGAAAATCTACTCCTGGCCTTGCAGAAACTCCTGGCACAAGGGCAGGAGTTTCCAAGCTTGGCTGGAAGCCCAATTCTGCCTGCAGGTGACTTTTCATTCTGGTTGGCACTGAGCCTTCATGAATTTGAGACCAAACTATGCTTTGCCACAATCCCCAGCAGCTCTCTCTTCTTGACACTGATGTTGAATTTTAGTGGCCACTTACCAATCAAGTTGGAAGAAATGTTAAAGGTTTTGAGCCTTTCATGAGTGGAAATTAGAATGTCCAAAAGATCGCATGTGTTAATAAAACGTAGAAGTAATATCATACAATGTATTTAATGAGTAACTGCTAAGCCTTTGTCATGCTTTCTGGTCATCTGGTATATGCTATACATCTTTTAGCAGCTGAATAGTAACATTTTTTTAAAAGAGTTTATAAATTTATTTGAAAGGTAGAGTTACAAAGAGAGATGGAGAGGGTAAAAGATGAAGGAAGAGAGATGGAGAGAGATTTTTGTTTAATCTATTGATTTACTCTACCCATGGCCAAAATGGTAGGGCTGGGTCAGGGCAAAGTCAGGAGCTTCTTCCAGGTCTCTCACATGGGTACAAAGGTTCAAGTGCTTTGTCCATCTTTTTCTGCTTCTGCAGCATTTTAGTAGGGAGCTAGATCTGAAGTGGAACAGCCAGGACACAGCCTGGTGCCCATATGGCACTCCAGCTTTACAGGTGACAGTTTTACCCACTGTACCATAACACTGGCCCTAGCCAGTTGAATTTTAGTCGCTTTGTGTAGAAACTGGAGCTATACAGTGTCTGAGAGACAAAAAAAAAAAAAAAAAAAAAAGAAAAAAGAAAAAGAGAGACATATATTGATAAGAAAGGGAGATAATGATGAGTTGTCAGAAATCTAGAAAGGTTCAATCAGGTGATAGCTTTGTGGGCAGAGAGAAAGTCGGCTCATAGTGAAGCACCATGTTGAGCAAATCCTGAAGGTGGGAGAGTACTTAGCAGCCATCAGTGGATAGATAGCCAGGAGATGACATCATATCCTTCAGTTCTGATACATGAAACACAGTGTTTTGTGGGGCATCAGGAAGACTAATGGGACTACCTCTTAGCTATTCTTCCAGTGACTGCTTGCTGAACCACCACACACAGAGTGCCTGAGGCTCTTCAGGGCCAGTGGTGAGTAAGGATGCTCTCACACCCATGGGGCACACCCATGGGGCACAGAGTCTACATCATAATTCTCTCCTCTGGATTTGTCAGAGACTTAATGCACAGTATCATTTGCAACAAATTGTCATTGTGAATTGATGAAGAGAAAAAAAACCAAAACCAAAAAGCATTTGCCAGGTCAACAGTGGGGCACCCTCTGTCAAAGGATTTGCTCCAAAAGAGACTGTAACTGTAGTTGCAACCTAGCTATGTGTATCAGTTATTCCCTAATATTAATCTGTCTTCTTTACAGAACTAACAGGGGACATTAGTATGAACGTGATGGATATTATATCCCATGTCATTTTTAAGTTTTGGGTGATGATATGAATCTTTGAAAATCTTACAGGCTTGTAGGATTATTACTAACAAATTATTTTGATATGAAGGAGAAAGTTCCAGAAGCTTCCTCTTAATCTTTCCCAGCACAACAGTGAGGAAGTAGGGATCCTACTTTGATTTGGCAAACTGTAACCATGAGTCTAGGTTTACAGGCCCACTTGGGCCACCAAAACACAGATTCAAGCCCACGTTCCCTCTAGTACGTGATCTCAGCAAGTCCTCACAATGAATGGGTAGATTCTAAAAATGTAGAGATTCACCAACGATTAGTTGTCATTGAGCTGTGATTCAGCAACCTGAACCTGAGTATTTCCTTTTCCCAAATATAATAACAGCACTAAAGAATGCATTTTGCAAAGCACAGGTAGAAGAAAATTGCACAGCCTACTGGGTTACAAACTGATCAAAATATTTCTTAAGAGAGCCCTGCTTTTTTTGTTTGTTTGTTTAAAGTATCCTATTATTTAGTTCAGTTTGAAGAACAGGTGAACGTCCTTAGTCTTTCATTATGGTTATTGATTTAAGATATCTGTCCAATAGACTCAGTTGTTTTTTAGATTTACAAATGAACTGAGCCTTTACTGGTCTGACAATCCTTGTAAATTTCAGGAACATTGAGTTTCTCTGTGGATAGTCATGTGATCTGAATCGGGATTCTGACCTGATATTCACATAGTAACCTTGGCCACCTAACCTCTGGGGGCTGGATGCTGTCCATTGATCTGTACAACTCCTGATAGTCTACCGCATAACATCATGCTACATGGTTGTCCCTAAATGTACAGACACTGCAGAGCTTTTCTAGGGTACTGCGCTAATGGGTTTCCTCGTGCCTATATGGCACACGTGCCCTGAGCATTATCCATGGGGCCTTAGTGAGAATGGAAAGGGCATCCCATCTAACTGACCTGCACCAATGATTGTTTAAATCTTTCTAATTCTTTGAGTTTCTTCTTCTTATATCCCTTTCGTTTCATGAAGGCCATTGTCGGAGCCTGATTCTAGTAGACGAGTTGAACAAATCCCCTAGAGTTATTCCCAGTTACTCAAACTTAGTAGTAAATCTAGAGTCTATGGCAACTGCACCCACAGGAACAAATTTGGCCACATCTAAGCTTATGTTTCTTCCTCCTGTGTCTAAGGGCATTAGAGTGCCTTCTCAAAATACCAGGAGATTTCTGAGAGTATAAATGTTGCAATTCTCGGCTACATGCATTACATACTCCTGGGCCAGACTCTATTTTTATCTTCCTGGATTCTTCTGGTCTCCGACTTCTGCTTTCAGTCTGGGGACAGGAAATGGAATGGGTGTGTTGTTACTGTATTCCTGTGGAAGGGCATTCTTTCAGAGATTTCAGGCAACAGGGAGTAATTTCAAATAGTGGGATTTAAAAGTTCGTGATTCTCAGAGTTGTTGAAATCCATCCAAATGTCCTCATTCCAATGCTTGTTCTTTCCCAATCAATGCCCTAACTTTTACATAAGAGACCTGGCAAGTCTGTGAATTCCGCTTGGGTTATAATTATCCAACCTACAGGATGAAAAGAAACTTTATACATTAGCCATATGGCTATAAGAGGTATTTTTAGGGCAGTCCTAGATGTGCTATGGCTGTCTGACTGCCTGGAGATGAAAATTTGAAAATCTGCCCTCTTATTTAGAAACAGCCAACTCATTACATGGTCCTCATAGTCCCTATTTCTTCTGAAAGCCCTGTTGTAATACATGTCTGTCAGTGGCTTCTCTACAATGGAGACTTCATTGCAGGAAGCTGGAGATAATGATTTTTTTAGACTACTGTTGTCCCACTTATCATTGATGATGAAGTCATAATGACTTTTCAGTCTAACAAGGTCAGGTTACTTAATCCCAAATGCCTATCTTTGGATTTCTGCTCATAAAGCCAGTGCTACAACCAAATGCTGATATCTATCAAGGTTTTGCTGGGAAAAACGTGTGCCTCTGTAGGTTGTAATAGGAAGGGGTGTTTAAATACAAAGCAAATTGCAAGGTTACACAATCAAAGGGAAGGACTGAAGCAATTGAGGTCCATGGAAATGCATGGCTGGCCTGTGGAGATTGGGAAAGCCAGGAGCAGCTGCTAGTGGAAGGAAAGCAGGTAATTCATCAGAGCGTACTGCTAGGAGCTGTAAACTCCACCTTCTCAGCCCAAGACCTACCCGCCACTGCTGGCAGACTGATGTCCGTGTTCTCTCTTCCATCTTCCAGATGCCTTGTTCTGCAGAATCTGTGCAATGAGCACACGCATCACCTCTTTATTCTGTCCTCTCTGCACCTGGTCTTCGGAGCCTTTAAGATGAAGACCAGGTGGATCTCCGGCAGTGACTAGAGAGGGAGCTGGAGAGAACAGCACAACAGCACAGCAAGCACGACAGGACAGCCAAGGCTAGAAGGGGAAAATGACTTTGGGCAGGATTGTGGGTATGCTCATCTCATGGTGCTTAAGACACATACACAGAGATTTTTGGTATTATGAAGTACCTCTGGCTTGCTGTGTTCTCATTGTTCCCAGGAAATTCTCCAATTGTGGGCCACAGATATCAGGGGTCCCTGGTTGATTTTATGGAGTTTGGGAATCAAAATTATTTTTATAACAATGTGATGAAATTTCTATGGGCCTCTCAATCTTTTAGTTATGCTTTAATTTCTTTGTTGTAAAATACAGTTATCAATATAATATGTACATAATTACAATTATTAATAATAATTGCGCCAGGTGCTTCTTCCAGATTTCCCACATAGATGCTAGTGGTTCAAGGACTTCAGCAATCCTTCATTGCTTTCCATCAGCAGGGAGTTGGACTGGAAAGTGGGGCAGTTGGGACATAAACTGATACCCATATGAGATGCCAGTATCTCAGGAGAGTTAGCTTGCTTTGCCACCACACCAGCCCTTTTCACTTCTTTGGTTTGGGCTATTTTATTGTTGAAGTCATCAATCAAGTTTTTAAAATTTCAGTGATTTAAATTTTTAGTCCCAAGTTTCTGATTGGTTCTTTTAGCATTTCATTGTTGAATTTTTCATTCATATGCGTTTTTCCTCATTTCTTCTCATTGTTTGTCTATATTTTATTATACTTCGTTGAGTTTCCTAAGTGTCATTGTTTCGCATCTATTTCAAGCATCTCCTAGTTATCCTTCAGATCAGAATTTATTTCTGTAAAACTGTGTGGGGTTTTTGGAAGCATTGTGCCTGTTTGCTTTCTCATGTTTTCTGTATCCCTGTATTGATGTCTATATATCTGGTGTGACAAATTCTTCTGAATGATGTAGCTTCTGTTAGAAATTATTCTTAAATATAGAGAAGCTATGGATATCATTACAATTCCACCATACCTGATACTTCTATATGTTAAATATGTAGCATAGTATCTGCAATTTTATAGTAATTTAAATTTAGTAATCAGTATCTATTTTTAGAAGAGTGAAATAATTTAGATTTTGAATGTCGCTTAAGAGCATGTTGGTTGAAGACTCGTAGCTAGGGTCACATTTTGGAAAGTAATGAAACCTGAATGTGTAGGGCATCCTTAAATCATTGGAGAATGCCCTGGGAAAGGATTCTCAGAAGGGGCTTTCTCTGCTCTGGTTTAACATGTAACAGTGTATTTCTACATGAGTTCCCACATTGATGTGGCCAGAGATAGAAGAAATGGTGTCTGCCTAGCTTACAAGCTAGCTCCAAAACTGTGACCTAAATAAATATTTCCTCTTTTATAAAATTAGCTGCCTCAGGTATTTTGTTTCAGTGATGCAAAGAGATGTGTAGAAAGCAATGTTATCTATAAAAATGCATTTTATCTAGTAAGTTAAAAGGCTTGCATAAAGGTCATCTAAGAGGGTTTTTTCCAGAAAACCATAATTCAGTGGAACAGAATTTTGGCACCAGTGTAACTTTAGGATTCATACAAATGTTCATGGCCTCAGATTTCACTTTTACTCTGCCACAATGTCTGAAATTTTATAATTATGATCTGATTTATTTGAATATATTAGGGTTGCATATTAAATTGCATCTTTGCTCATCAAAGATATTGGGGTGTTTTTGGTAGTGCTGTGACTTTTAAAAAATAATTTATTTGAAAGGCAGAGTTAAAGAACAATGTTTCTTTGCTGATATTTTTGTGATTTGTCCTTTGTTGTCTGTCATTGGCATGTTGAAATTTCCCACTATTACCAAGTTGGAACTTACCTCTTCATATAGATTTAATTTTTGCTTGATGAAACTGGGTGCCTGATACTAGGTGAAAATACATCTGGAATCAGCATGTCTTTTTATTGAATTCATCTTTTCATCATGATGTAGTGATCATCTTTGCCTCCTTTTACAGTTTTTGTATTGAAGTGTGTTTTGTGTGACGTCAGTATGCTTATTTCTGATCAGTTTAGATTTCCATTTGCATTAAGTATCTTTTTCTGTCCTTTCATTTTTCATGATTGCCTTTACTGGTGAAGTGAGTTTCTTGTTCTTATTTGAAGGACTATCTTTCAGTAGTCCTTACTTTCTTAAATCCATTTCAATCTGGGTCTTTTAAAATGAAAATTCAGCCCATCGGTATGCAACACTGTGCAAAGTAATGGCTTAGTACTGTTGTTTTTTCTATACTTCTTCTCTTTGGGATCTAGTATTGTATTGCAGCAAGTTAAGCCACCACCTGTGACCCCAACATCACATATGAGCACCAGTTCACGTCTCAGATGCTCCATTTCCAATCCAGCTCTCTGCTAATGAACCTGGGAAAGAAACAGAAGATGGTTTTACTACTTGGGCTTCTGAAATCCACATGGAAGACCGTGGTGCGGTTGCAGCTCCTGGCTTCCGTTGGCTACGCCCTGTCCATTGTGGCCATTTCTAGTGGTTGGAAAATCTTTCTATGTGTGACCCAGCAAACCAAGAAATTCCATTTTGAAAAACCCCTGCCTTCTTCAAGCACACTTTCCCATATCTCATCCCAATCATGTCATTGGACACAGCCTTCCCTACTCTTGACCAATCCAAACTCTCAAGCTCAACCCTTAACCTTGAATGGCAGAGGTCACCAATCCTTGATCCCTTTCTTCCATATACAGATAGGGCTAATGATCCACCAGTTCCATACCGCCAGATCAGCTCTGGCAGGCAGCCCTTGTGTCTGGACCAATCCTGTTAAATCCCATTTCCCCTTCTGCATTGATGAGATAAAGAAGGCCACCGGCCTTTGAGAACTGGTACTCACTCTGTTCTCCAAGAGGTAGCCTCTCCAGACTGCTTGTGTCTCCAACAGAAATCTCTCGGGGGCTTTCCTGGTGTGTGGTGTGACTTTGTTGTTTAAACTGCTATACCCTATGTCTCCCTCTCTTTTGTAATTCTGCCTTTTAAACAGTACATCTTTAAAATAAATGAACAATTCTTCTGAATTTTTTAACATTATTATCTTAATGGGTTTTATATGATCACTAGGATGATAGTTGCTACAGACAATTTACAAAAAAACCAGTTTGAAAAGAGCAGGGCAATGGTCCAAGGTCACAGATCTGTGTGCATTATGAATATCCTTGAAGGGCTGGTGCAATGGCTCAACTGGCTAATCCTCCAACTCTAAATGCAGCATCCCATATGAGTATAGGTTCACGTCCAGGTTTCTCCACATCCAATCTAGATCCCTGCTTGTGGCCTGGGAAAGCAGTGGTGGATAGCTCAAAGACTTGGAACCCTGTATGCATGTGGGAGACAGAGAAGAAACTCCTGGTTTCTGGCTTTAGATCGACTCAACTCCAGCCATGGCAGCCATGTGGGGAGTGAACCAGCAGATGAAAGATCTTTCTCTCTGTTTCTCTTTCTCTCTGAAAAATTTCCTTTCCAAAGAAAATAAATATGTATTTTTAAGAATATCCTTGAGACAGTCATTACTGACTTCTGCACTTGGATGAAGCTGTTGTTTCCTGATCTCCAAACGTTGACTGGTTAACATGAATATAAGGTATGACTGTTCAAGCTTGTGCCACACTAGTTCTTGTCATTTGACTCCTTAAGCAATTTAATAAAAAGTTGATATGACAAGTTTGTTGGACTCCTTTCTCTTTCAAAGGAAAACTTTCAGGTACCAACTTTAATCTTAAATTTGTGTCTCTATCTCTTATTTTCTTAAGGTACATGGCCTCCTTCTCCAACGCTGCTCACACCTCATGGGTTGCAGTGGTAGTCGTCTTGGTTTCTGCATGTAAGATACCTTTCAGCATCTCTAGTAAGGCTGGCCTCCTGGTGATGAATAACTTCCATTTTTGCCTGTCTTTGAAATTCTTTATTTCTCCTTTAAGATAACTTTCCTGGGTGTTCTTGGCTTGCAGAGTTTTTCTTTCAGACTGTGGAATAGATCATTGCATTCCCTCACATCTTGTAAAATTTCTGGTGAAAAACGTGCTGGTAATCAAAGTGGGGGTTGCCTTAAAACACTCCAGTGCTTTTTAAAAATATACAATTTTCTTGTGTGCTATTCTGCTAGAGTTTGCCTATTATGTGTCATGGTGAAAATCATTTCTTATCATGTTTATTTGAGGCCCTAATAGTTTCCTGTATTTCAATTCTCCCACTTGTTTGGCTGGTGTGGTGGAGCATCTGTGGGGATCCCAGGGTTGGGGATTTGCAGAGGTTTTTGTTCCCCTGGTGTAGTGTGGATTCCAATGGAGATCCTTGTCTCAAGATGGTTCCACAGTGCTGTAGCCTGTGCTCCAAGCATTTGAGAGGATGCGATGAGAGCTCATTCTGTAAATAGAAGAGACCAGCCATCAGATCTCCTTTGCTGAACTCCCACAGTGTGTGATGTCTTCGGGTTCCTCCCAGAACTGCGATTGCCAAGCTAAGTCTACTGGGATAGCTTTGTGGAGCCTCTCCTATTTACCCTCCCGCCCCAAAGTGGGAACTCCCTCTGGTTGTTGGGTTAGAGTCTCATCCCACAGCAGCTGGCTGCCTTTGTTTCTGTCTCTGTGCAGCCATCCCAGTGCTCCGGCCCTACTGAGTCCCCATTTGTTCTCCCCTGAGCTCTAAAGTTCTTTCCTGGGCATGTGCCTGCGGGAGATGCGGTTTATCTGTTGCACTGGTTCTTGTCTGTGGATAAGGTCTTCCATACTAGGCACTTGTGACCAGCTTTCCCTTCAAGGAAAGAATGGTTTTTTTAAAAAAAAAAAAATTGTTTTATTTTCATTTGAAAGACAGAGTAACGGAGAAAAGAAAGGAGATATCTTCCATCTGATAGTTCACTCCCCAAACTACACAACAGCCGGAGCTAAGCCAATCCAAAGCCAGGATCCAGGAGTTCTTCCAGATCTCCCATGTGGGTGTAGGAGCCCAAAGACTGAGCCATCCTCCTCTACTTTCTCAGGTCATAGCAGAGAGCTGGATCAAAGGCAGAGCAGCTGGGATATGAACCAGTGCCCATCTGAAATACAGGCGCCAATAGGAGAGAATTTAAGAAACAGTAAGGAAAAGGTTAGCGTTGTTTCTCTTGGCATCTTACCGGCTTCCACTTTTGAACAGAAGCACCAAGTAACATCAAAAGCGATCAGCCTAAGTTGCAGCAGGTGCCGAGACACAGACTCTACACCAGTGGGATTTCTTCTATCTGAATGTATGAATTTTAGTTGTTGGTGTATTGCTCAGGGAAACTGAGGAAGGAACCATGTTGCCTTCAGGTTCTCCATCTTTTCCACTTAACCCCCCTGTCACCTTGAAGTATTGAAAAAAACATATTTCAGAAATACAGGCTTGAAGGGGTGCCACTTCGTGAGTGCTTGTAGCAACTCACTCAGGCCTCAGCTCCAGCACATGATTTTTGTTCCCTGGCTAAATTTAAAGGCTGGAGGTAGCTTTAAGTAGAATAGATTTAGAAAACAAGAGGGGTGGGTTCCCCCTTCCAGATCTGGCTGCCTTTCTGAACAGTTTTACTTGGGTTTTCAGATGCTTGTCAGAACACAACTGTCTTCCTGGGGAGGCCACGATGTATGGAGGTGGTTTATGCTTTATAATTAGGGCACATATGCCCAGCAAGTTGCGGTATCTTTGAGAAATGAAACAACTTCTTCTTTAAAAATATATGCAGGTTCCATATAAAGATACAGCTAGCATGCTTTCACAAGATCATTTTTTTTTCAAAACAAGATAATTTGTTATAATCAGGCCCCATTCAGTGGTTTTAGCACTGGAAAAACTTGTCCCTAGATAAACAATGGTGCCTGAGTCATGGCTGAGAGAGAGCCAGAGCAATAGGTGGTTAAAAATAGCATGTGAGAGTTTCAAAGGGCCTGTCATTCCCCTGACAGCAAATCAGAATGCTTTTCTCTTTTTTTTCACAACACCAACACAAATATTCAGTCTTTGTTTTCCAAACGCCAACAATAATACATCTCTGATCAAATAAAAAATCCAAACCAAACATGGCAGCAGCTCAGGTTTAAACAGAATGGTTAAAGCTGCAGAACAACTTTGACTTTTTTCTTTGGTCCATCCAAATGAATGGTCCTACACAGGACATTTTTATTTTTGTGACATTCCATGTAGTTCTTGTGGAATTGCATGAGGACTTTTAAAATACCCCAAATTAATGAAACTTACACTGATGTGCCTCATCATACTGTGCTCAGAATGGCTGGAATGTCATCAAGTAACCACTTAGGAAAGATACCCCAAACTCTAAAGGGTGGGATTTTGATGCCTGAAAACTGACAACGTAGGAAGCTGTCCACATACTGTTTCCAGAAATGGAACAAAAAGAGGTTGTCCCAGCAATCTATTGCACTGTTTGCTTCCCCCACCCATCCAGTAAGCAGATACTTTCTATAGAGATATTTTGTCTAACATGCTAAGTACTATGTAAAGGAAATAGCCTATGCATGTGAAAATAGTGGGGTCATCTGAACCCTGGGTAAGGCCGTGACTCATGGCAATGACCACAGCGATGTAGCAGCAGAGACAATGATGGTGACTGATGGTCCCTCTCAGTTCATACTCAGAGAGAACACAGTTTGGCATGTGGAACACCCATCGTGCAAGTCAAAAACATGGTTTTAAACAAATTGTTCCTTGTTATTTACAAGAATTGAAAAAGTCTGCATTATTCTCTTGTATACTCTTCCTTCTTGTCATGTGATTAATCAGAATGGTTTAATTGTATCTTATTCTCAGCAGGGAAAATGCACTGTTAATATGTAAACTTGTTTTTTAACCCAGTTTTCTCCGTGTGCAGCTAGAACTCTGAATAGAAACTCTCAATATGGTTAACTGAAAATCCGGTTTGAAGAAAACCTGGAACTCTTGTCAAATGATCATCCAGTGTCTCCCGCAAAAATCGTAATAGTTAGTCAGATTTTTCATTTGATCTTCTATAAAAATACATTAAAAATTACAAAATTCCAGTTTTTCAGTTTGGTAGATATCTTCAAGAAAATATTTTTAAGAAAAAGATTCTTAAGAGATACATATTCCTCTGCGAAATGTAGTTAGCTATAGATGGTAGAATGGTAGTTACCAGATGGGATAAGTGATTGTGTTTCCACATAAGGTGAAATGCATACTGTGAGGACAAATTATTGTACAAAGTATAATGTGCTCAATAAAAATGGAAATTGGTTTGAATTATATGTCAAGTTGGTCTAATATTGTGATTGATTATCTTGACTGTAACAGAACTGAGTCTTGCCGACTTAAAGCATTCTAAAGTCAGCTACACGTTGCCATAGCAACTCCCCCAAATGTATTCCTATCCTATTTGGGTGTATTTCCACCTTACCGATTGACAAGTAACCGATGGGGAAAGACTGTTCAGCTTAGCAGTGTCGTTTTGGATCGGACCTCAGAGGGACAGATAATTATAAGTTAGAGTGCTTGTGTTAACTTCACATTTTTCAAACTGTTTTCAACTTTCAAATTTGGCATCTTTCACACAGTTTATGGAGTAGGTCAGCATGATATTTGTCCTCTTCATTCAGCTGGGAAAACAAGGCTTTGGGGTTAGTCCTTAAACCAGACCGTGACGAAGCCATCTAGAATACATTGTTCTGCAGCTTTTATTCTGAAAAATCCCTAGTGCAGTCACAACTCGCCAACAGGAAAAGAGAACCATCCTTTACCACTCGGTTCATATTGTTCCGATATAAAACTCCATCACATTTATTAACAATAAAGAGTACGATGTTATACGTTGCATAGAGACCACGTGCTAAGCATACGTTGAACTTTTACCTCAAACTATATTACCTTCTCTCCCTGGGGAGCAGGTGTTGTCATCATCCTTTTCAGAAGAGGAACCTGACTAGGGAGATTAAATTGCCTAAATTCACTCTTCAGGAGCAGAAGCAGAACTTGAAACCAAGGTTGTGTGCCCCCTAAGCCTGAGTGCTCCATCATTTTGCCACACTTTCATTGTGTATTTGCATCCAACTCACATTTGTTTGGTTCAGTGCTATGGTAAATCTTGTATGTGTCACATGCACCTGAAGTAGTCATGGGCTGAAAAGTCACAGGTGCTGGTGTTGGAGAAGCACGGGTCAGACACAGTGCTAGTAGTTATTGCTCTCTACTTCTCTGCAGGATTTTCATGAGATTCAATGCAACTGCCAGCCTCAGGCGTTGGCACGAAGGTATAGAATGCATGGCCGATTCACTCTCCTTAACCCTTACGGGAAAGAAGAGTTCTCACATATGGAAGATTTAGCCTTTCCAAAAGGCAAACCTTGATCCATTCACCAAAGGCTCACTGAATTCTCACTGCCAGATACTGTCCTGGAAGCCACTGCTGTGTTAATCAACCATACAGACTGAATGCCAGCTCTACAAGTGTCTTTTTTCCAACGCAAACCTTCCAAGGAATCCCCATTACCTACAGAATAATATTCACACCTCTTAGCAAGAAATATTCAATCATTCTTGAATTCACCTCTGTGACAGATTTAGCTCATAGTTTGGATCAATGAATGGAAATACAAGTCCAGCGATGCAGACTGAAACACCACTGACAACTACAGAATAAAATTAAGAAAAGCCTAAATTCTGATTTTACCTGTGAGCGCTATGCCAATTGTTCACTGCTCCACTCCCATGACCCTCTTAGCACCATGGGGACAAGACTGCACCCTCAGTTGCTCGACGCCATTGCCCAGCCCAGGCCTGGCACAAACTTATCAGTTTGGAATACCCATGGACATTTAAGTTTCTCCAGCACATTTTCATATTTGAATTTGGTTATATGGATATTTGCAACAGCAAATGGTCCACAGATGTGTGGTGTGGCTTCTTCCTGAGCATGCTTCCAGAAGACAGAGTGCCAGGCCTCCACCCAGAATAACTGAAGCCCACTTCTTATAATTCCTCTGATATTTTGAATGCGCACCAACATTTGAGCTATGCTTGATTAAATCATTTTTATGCTTGGTCAGTAGTTTTAAGGAAAAAATATAAGAATGTTTCAGAAAATTCACAAGAAAAGCAATACAACAACTTTATTTTGGTGCAAAGAATCTTAAAATTCATGCATAGTTGGCTCATCTAATACATTCTCCTGACATTTTAAAAACCCCTTTATACATGAATTAGGAAGCCTTTTGCACCAAAATAAGCTTATTTTTAATCCTATTTTTCATGAACTTTTTGAAGTACCTTTCCACTTTCCCCCACCCCAGGAGTGTCACTGTTTCTGTGAATACTGAGGGCAAAAAGGCAAGGGCAGGAGCCAGGAGGCTGCAGCAGGGCAGACCCTGAAGCCTTGAGAAGCTCCTCAGTTGTACCGGCCCCTGGAGACAAGGACTTTATAGCTCCTGACAAAATTAGGAAGCTGTAGACACAACACATTGCATTTGTCAAGCTGGAAACATTAAAGAAAGTTTGTTCTTTTGTGCAATCATTTAACAATAAGGTAAGGCTTGTCAGCTAGATTTATTGGGATATTGGATTTTACGTTTGTTGTACTGAATAATATTTTTTACATTGTTTATGTCTAAATAAATCTGTCATCTATTTTACATCACCCTGCTGTACTGCTGTATCTAGATAAAGGGTTCAGGTAGCATAATTTGCTCTGCCCTTGGGACATGCTGCCATACATTAAAACCAGTCACAGGGAAGCTAACAGTAAAGCATTTCAGTGTGCTTTGAAAGTTGCACTGAAGCAGTAAAAGAATAAAATCCTCCAAGATGATACAGGGCTTGATCTTGCTTTGCATAGCGTGATTAGCAGCAGAATGCACACTCTAAGATGGTAATTGCAAAGTAAAATCTACGCCCGAACACCCTAGCTATCATAGTGTTCTTACAACGGCTGTTTTGTAACACACTGGGTTTCTATTCACCAATACCTGTGTGATTTTGACTCTAAGCTTTATGCACAAAAATAGAATAATAGTGAAGTAATAATGAAGTAAAAACTAAGATCATATAAGAGTTTAAAAAATTACTTAAAGTTTTGCAAAGGAAATGATGACTATTGTAAGGCAAATTAATGTAGACCTGTCTTTGTGCTTATAAAAGGAACAGAAATTGCTCTCGCATTGAACAGGCAGAATAAAATATGTCCATTTGTATTACAGTCTTTATCTGTTAGTCTGCTTTATGATTTGATTTCAGGTTCTCATTGTTCCAAAGCAATTTTCCAGATTGAATCTTAAAAGGATTATAAACCACAAAAGTCATTTTAAATTCTACATAGAGTTAATACACCTTCTGCAATTCCATGCATTTGTCTTTTAAATTTTATAAAGAAACTTGATAGTTTCTTTTTTACTTGTTTCTTACAGTATATTTTTGTATAAATTTTTCCCCACACCTGTTTCTGTTTTATTTGATACACTTTAAGATATGCCAGCTAACCGGCATCATTTCAAAACTCAAATACACTGACTGATCACAAATTATTTTTCTTGATTAAAATATGATTAAAGGATTTTGATGCTTCTGTTGGTTTTGAGAAGACTTGAGTGTCTTTCCACACACTCCTGATACATGTCGAAAGTCTATTGATCAGGAACAGGTTAGCTTCTTGCGCGAATATTCTGATGGAGAGGAAATTTGGATGTGGGAGTCAGACAACCTGATTCAAATCCTGGCTCTATTACTGATGAGCGCGGAATGACTTCTAGCAATTACTTAGCTTCTATGAAACTCGCTTGATCTGAAAAAAATGGTAGTTGGATTTCCATATTCAACAGTCAGGATGATTTAAGATAATATCCCAGGGGGAAAGTCCCCTCTGCTCGGTACTTGATTGATAACAGCCCCTTAGCAACACAGCCAAGTGGCACACAGCAGTGTTCCAGGTAACCGTGGGATGCAGCAGCACAGCTGTGGCTGGAAGGCGGTGACACACTGAAAATTCCCTCTTGTCTAGTGTTGTCATAGAGGTTGAAACTTGTTGAGTAACACATTACTCAGAAGGGTTTGTGGCAATGCTGGTATAAACAGACCCACTGTTCTACCAGATGCACAAAAGCAAAGCACATGCAATCATGGACAAGACGTAATAGTTTAAAATGAATTCAAACCATTGTCAATGGTTTATGTTCTCACCGTTGCATTTTTTATCACTGTTTTACCTTCTATCTACCTATTGAAAAACGTTCCTCAGACAGCACAACTTGTTCTGCTGGCAATGATCTCCCAACATCTCCTGTCTGCATCTTTGTCTGTGGTGCTTGGCTTACCCTGATGCTGTTTTGTGTTCGTCGCGGCTTTAGGCAGAACAAGTTACGATACATATATGGCCTGGACATGCAGAGGGCTGTGCCTGCTGTGTTTGTGTCAGTGCACCTTATGACCTGATGGAATATCTTCTACTGCTGCATTTCTCAGACTCTGGCTTGTATGGTGTGATGTAAGCCTGTATTCATATACTGTACACTTACTGCATTTACTGTCACATTATGTATGATTTAGAAACCTTGCCTGCTCTACAAGGCTATCCACTCCCATACACTTAAGCAAACCAGTGACTTGATACAAGTATTGATTATTTAAATGATGAAATAGTCGATACCAGTGTAAGACCCCTGGCGCTATGAACAGTCTGCCCAGTTGACACATAACAAATGTAAAGAAGGAACAAATTGGAAGGTAAGCATTAGTAAGCCATCTGGGAAGGGAATAAGGACTTCAGGATCATATAGTTCATTTTGAAAGTAACTAGTGGAGACTCATACCAGAGCTGGTTGTAACCCACATCACAGGCCTTGTGCAGACTGCAAGGGAAGCTAAGAGGCTAACGTGGCAGGAAAATGGACATAACCAGGGAACACTTACAGAGAACTGGGTGGGTGCTCCCACTGCCACTAAGCTTGGACTTACAGGACTCAGATGACTCTTCCACACGAAACAACCAAAATGGGGGTAGCAGCCCCCAAAGGTTAGGCAACAGAGGACCACAATGATTGACAAGGAAAAAACAAATGTGGGGATGCCCGTGGTTCCTCACCAGTGCCTTGAGGGTGGTTCCCAGCTGTGGTTTAGAGATGGCAATTCAGATCCTATGCTCTCCTGAGCTGACGAGCTGGAGGTGGGGGTCTGACAGCACAGTGGGGAGGGCCACAGGGCAGAAAACCAGGGACCCAGGAAGCGGCCCAAACAGCCGCTTGCAGGGATCTGTGGTCTGTTAAGGAAACTGCTGATACAGGAAAAAGAAGCCTGAAATGGCGAGAGGGACGTGGGGCTACTCTGTGCTCCCAGAGCCACAGAACCGCACAGGAGCAGAGCAAAGCACGCAGAAACCCGTGCCTCTGTCAGGAGGAATGCACAGCCCAGGAATGAACATTGTTCTCATCCTAACGCGTGGTCACAGTGAAATCTGGAAAGCTCGAGTCATTTCTGAGTAACCACATTCCAGAGTAAAGCTTAGAAATATTTATAGGCGTGCAAAAATACCCAAAGCCCTAAAAGGTGAAGTTCACAAGCCCTGGCATCTATAAACCATTACCAGGAATGCAGAGCCAGAGGAAATCCCGACCTAGAATGAGAAGGAAAATCAATCCACCTAAACTCAACAGGAACCAGCAAAGATAGTAAAATTAACAGACAAGGACATTAAAAGTAATAATCATATTTCATATGATTAGAAGGTTGAGCTATGGAATCAGCACTGAGGCATAGCAAGTTAGGCTGTGAATAGAATACCAGTTAGAGCCCTGGCTGGTCCACTTCTCATCCGGCTCCCTACTGATGCAAACGCAGCAGAACCTGGCCCGAACGCTTGAGCCCTTACCAGACGGAATTCCAGGCTTTGTTTTCAGCATTGTGGCTGTTTTGGGAATGAACCAGTAGATGGATGGAAGGTCTCTTTCTCAGATGTCTAGAAATCAGCAAAACCTAGAACTTATGATTCTGAATTCTCTCACTATCAGGAAATGCTGAATGTTTGAAAAAATATTTACCTTAGCTGGGTATGATTCATTGTGTATGTTACATGTGGTTTTATATGTCCTAAAATGCTTTATTTTTAAAAGAAAACATCATATTCCAATAAATTCTAGCTATAGGACACTCAAATTATGAACATACATATGAACCAAATTTAAAAGGAGAATACAAACATTCCAAGTAACACTTCTTTAAAGCAAAGTTGTTTTGACAAACCGATGTTTAATAATGATACATTACCAGAGCTTTAATAATCTGTGTTTTAAAACTTACTTTACATGAACAAAGAAAAGATGGATTATCATACTTCCAGTGTGTGAAGCAAATTTCAGTGCAACAAAATCCTACCAGGGATGAAACTCATTATTTTATAATTAAGTCAATTTACTGAAATGGGATGACAATCTCGAAAAATATTCACTCAATAGCAAAATTATGAACATACATGAAACATGAGTGATATAACCGCAATATGAAATAGAAACATCCATATTTAACAATGGATATTTCAATGCATTTTTTAAAGTAATTGAAAAAACAAGATGACAAAACTTTCCATTTCAGGATGATTGGAAAACCGTAGTAACTAACTTGATCTAATTGATATTTGTAAAACCACGGAATATATTCTGTCTGATTTATTAGGAAAACACAGCAATACTGACCATCGTGTGGACCGTAAAATAAATCTCAACAAAGCTAAAGTCTTATGAAATGTGTTCTTTAACCACAGTATAATTAAAGTAGAAAAAAAAGGACAAAAAGATCTCTGGAACATCACCAAATATCACCAAGGAGATAACTTCTCAATAACATATGGACCCAAGAAGGATTTTCTTAATTAAAGGAGAAAATGAGGAAGCAGTGTTTTCTGAAGGGAAAGACAAGGCAGGTTTTTATTCCTGCAGTGCTACTACAGCTGGATTTTCAGCTGCAGCTTAACTACTGACCATCTATTTTACATATTAGAAAATGGTCTCAAAGCAATTATCTGAAAATCTGTCTGAAAAGACGAGAGAGGAACAAGTAAATCCTCAAAATAAGCAGATGAAAGGATACAGTAAAGATCAGAGCAGAAATCAATGGAATGGAAAATCAAAATACAGTAAAAAAAAAAAAGTAAGTCAGAAAGCTGGTTCCTAAAGATCGATAACCTCGCTAAATCTCTAATCTGCCTAATTAGGACAAAGAGAGTAATCAGTGAGTACCAATTAGCAATACTGGCAGTGAAAGAGGTGACATCATCAACAGTCACAAATATTAAAAGAATGACAAGAGTGTGTGATAAATAATTTTGTGCCAATGACTTAAAATTTAGATAAGAAAGACAAATCTCTCAGGAGACAAGGTGTGCCTCTGCAGAACAAGAAACAGATAACCTGCAAAACTATATGTTTACTAAAGAAATAGATTCGGTAATGAAATGTTTCACTCATAACATTCCCCCACTCCCAACTGTTCATACAGAGACATTCAACACTTATGCAAGAAATGATGCTCATTCTAGAACAATCTTTCTAGAAAACTGAAAAGGTAATATTCTTGATTTAAAGAAATGAACACTCTCAACAAGCAAGGAGTAAAAAGGAATATCCACAAAGAGCACCTGTGGAAAACTCACTGCCAAGGTGAAAGACTGAATGCGTTCCCCTCAGGAACACACACACTTTGGGGCATATGTGCGGCCGGAGCCGGTGTTTTCAATGGTAGCTGAAAATGGCCTGGGTGCTGAACTTGTCTCAGGATCACTATCCAGCCTGGGCTTCGGCTGCCACCACTGCTGCCCCTAGTCAACATTATACTGGACACCTCGTCAAACAGAAAGAGAGGAAGAGAGAAAGAGGGCAGGGGGACTATGTACCATATGGTACCATTCTGGAAATATAAAGAACATGATAGTGACAGAGAGGCAAGTGATTGGTCATGATTGCCCAGAGTTCTGCATGGAACTATAAGAGGTGGGAGGGGAAAATTAGAAAAAAATTTTGGGGGTGATGGACATGACAGGCTTACTAAGTTGATTACTATGATAGTTTCACAGGTATTGATATACATCAAAATGTATGAGGTTATATGTTTAGGACATATGTAATTTACTGTATATCAGATATGTTATGAAAAAACATGAATGGGCTGGAAAAACAGGAAAAAAATAAACATTAAAATCTGAGAATCAACATTTAGGATAAACCATTTAACAATCCAGACCAGGAAGCACAGACATGAACTTACTATTCTCCAACAGGAAGTTAAGTGAATGACGTTGAACATCATCTCCTAGTCGCTGGGTGCCATTTGTTGGCTTTCTAGACCAGCTGTAATTGTCCTCACGCACTAACAACCCAGAGCTGAGTCTGGGTTGACTCAGCCAGCTGGGGTGACTCAGCCAGCTCTCAGGTCCCAGAGCATCAGTTGCTGGCTGGGGTCTCAGTGGCTCCTACAAAGGGTGCTGTGTTGTCTTCCTTTCACTAACCTACTGAACAGTCCAACTCCTGGTGTTTTGGCTCTTGCACTATAGACTCTGGGCCATTCAGAAGCCTGCCACCAAGGCGGACCTGACTAGAGACAGGGAGGAAGCAAGCGGATCCTCCTCGCTCGGCAGTTTCTGAGAGCGTGTGCCTTCCCAGCGACGATGACTATGATCATTGCTGGGTGTGGCAGCAGGAGACCACAGACGCTAGTCCCCGTTCTGGCTTCTGAAGCACAGCACGCAGACACTTCTGACCACACTTCTTACTTATTTCTCAAGGTTAACATAGGAATTATGTCCTAAGCTTATCTCCTCATCTCAAAATGTCTTATACATCAAGTTTGACTTTGAAGGTAACGGTATGTGTGCGTGCGTCAGATATTATGTTAAGAATTAGCACACAAGGGCCTGGGAATGAGGTAGGGTTTGGACAGGAGGGGCTGAGGTCTGCCAGAGGGCAGGCAGTATTCCCAGTTATCAGGGTTATCAGTGATGGAGCCAGGGCTTGAATACAGACATGTCAACCCAAGACACCACACCCATGATCAATTCGCACACTTGAGCAGGATCCTCATGAAACTGAGTAAGAGTCAGGACACAGTTGGCCATGAACCAATTTTCTTCGTCTATAAAAAACATCTGTTTCATGGACACAGACTCCCATCGTTGGCTCTGCTCTGGTGACAAGCAGTATCAAGTGAACAAGAAAGAATGGCTCGCTGTGAAACCACCCTGCTGAATAGAAGCCAGTCCGGAGCTCAGCGCCAGCAGTGTCAGCTTCACCCGGAGGACCTGAGCCTCCTCCCTCTCATCTCCACCCATAGGCTTCTGGGAAGAATGGAGCTGCAAAGTCAGGGAGAAACACCCTATGGGCCATCACTAGCCACAACTGTGCTCCCATGAAGGGGCAACACCCAGGAATCAGATGTCATATAGAAATAAAAAAGAACTGAAAGGAGATGCTTCAGGATTTCAACAGCAACAGTCATTACTAGTAGTTGGTAACATGGGCATTATAATCCCTCTTTATGTACCTAAAGCTTCTACTAAAAGCCTACAGTTAATGATAACACCCTTTAAAAAGACTAACATTAGAAAAACATAAGCAAGACTTTTGTGACAGAGCAACCAAATGATTGATTTGCTATAAAATTTAAGAGAAGGACCCAGAAACACCCAGGTCATAGAACTGGAAGGGATAAAGTTTGAACGGCCCCTTCAGGGGTCATGAGAGTCCTTCAGCAGGGAGTAATCAAGCGTGAGTTAAAGGACCCCTTGATAGGGACGTGGCAGAGAAGACCCACACACCTATTGGAAAATCCCAGGCACTCAAAATGTAGTCTGTGAGCTGGCAGTGATGTGGGGTGGGGAGGGGTATGATTTTCCCTGCAGACTCATGTCATTAGCAGCAAAGCCCAGAAGAAGTATATTTGCTGCTACTGTTCTTATCGTCTAAGATGTTTATGTAATACTGGGCCCACACTAATGATAGCAAATGATGGCAGCATTAATGAGCTCACGAACTCACAGTTGCAAGGATGGATCCTCATTACGGTTTCTGTGACTTACATGTTTCTGGTTTCATGTATTGGGTATATCTAGTGATTAGGAAATTTGAGCATAATTCAAACATAAAGCATTGGCTATTAAAGCGAAAAGCATAAATGAGTTTTCACTAGTGGAATAAATGAAAATCATTTTTGTTAAAGATTTCTTTATATATTGGAAAAGCAGAGTTACAGAGAGAGATGGAGATGAGAAAAAGAGAGAGGTCTCCCGTTCACTGGTTCATTTTCCCTCCCCTCCCACCCAAAATAGCCACAAAGGTTATGGCTGGGCTGGGTTAAAGCTAAGAGCCTGACACTGCATTCCAGTTTCCCCCATGGTGCAGGGGCACAAGATCTTGGACCATCCTACGCTGCCTTTCCATGCACACTAGCAGGGAGCTGGTGGGAAGTGGGGCAGCCAGGACTTGGACTGCTACCTGTATGCATGCCCGGGTCACAGGCTCAGCCTTTGAACAGCTGTGCTTACCGAGGGCCTCTACAGAATCCAGAGGCAAGTGAGGGGGAATCCAAGAGTGGCAATGGGACAGACAGTGTCACTGATGGTAAACTGTGTATTGAACTCGGCTGTCCCCATTGCTGGAGGGCAATACTCTGGTTTTCATCCTCCATTGTCCTTTACCTCTAGGTATCCTGCCATTCCTGGAGATGCTCTCTGCTCCTATGCCACTTTTCTTTTCCAAACATCACCCCTTTCTCATCACATATCCTGCTGGCTCCTTTCCTTTCATCCGTCCTTGAAATTCAGCTACTTTCCACACTTTCCTTCTCAGCCCTCTGCTGTGTCACCCTGTGTCTATCCTGAGAGACCTCATTCACCTCCAAAGGGTCAGCTTTCACTTTTAAGCTATTAAATCTCCAATCTGTCTGCTCCCCTAGCTTCTCTTTTCTAGCAAGGGCACACCTTGCCACCTTGATTTCCTACTTCACTTCCACATCTGCTGGCACTGAAATCTCAAGATACTTCAAGTTGAACATTGCCGAAACTAGCTTATTTTCCCAAAGTCTCCCTTTATAAGTAAGATGCCACTATTCCTTCATTCCTCAGCTACTCAATGCCCTTCACACCTGATCCGTTCTCAAGTAATGTGTGTTTGATCGTCACAATCCTCTCTTCTATCCCTGTATTTCCATGCCTCTTGCCACCGTCTCCTCTTTTATAGAGACTGTAGAAATAGCCTTCTAGTTGACCTCCTAGCCTTTCATCTCATACCACCTCCTTCCAGCCTAAAACGTGCTGTCAAATTGACTTCTTTTGAGTATGACTGGGATAGTTTAATTTCCGTACTCAAAATTCTTAGGACTCTTTACAATCCATTGGTGGAAGATCAGCTCATGTACTCACTCACTGAACGAATATTTATTGAGCACATTCAATGTGTTTTTTAAACTTACTTGATGATATGAATCCAGCAGTGAAACACAGAAAAATGCCAGTGGCAGGCATTCGAGGCAGCCATGAACATATTGTTTGGGATGCCACAGGCCACACTGGAGTGCTTGGCCTGAAGTTCTAGGCGATAATAGGTTAAAACTCAAATATTAGTATTCCTACCACCTGCATGGGAAATCAAGGTTGAGGTTTAACTTTCTGGCTTTGGACTGGCCCACACCTAGTCACTGGTAGACATTCTGGGATTGAGCCAGCAAATGGGAGATGTCTTCTTGTCTCAAATACTAAATACATTACATTTTAAAGAAATAAAACACTTTTGGGGGGGTTTGTCTTTGTATGAGGCAATGATGTGCAGCACTGTGCTCAAGAGCTAGGTGCTGAGAGGAAGCAGAGAGATTGCAACAGATTAATCAAAGCGGAACTCTTGGAAAAAGAAACTAAGTATAGACCTCATGAATGCAAAGAAGCTGGTAAGAGGATAGGGGAAGAGAATTCTTGATACAGAACAACAGATACAAATGTCTTAAGGAGAGAAGTGAAATCATCTGTCTTCCTTGCTCTGCTCCTATGTGGCCCCATGGTAGCTTTTTGTTCTTGCCTCATGCTTCTCTCCACGCAACCCTGAGGCTCCAGCCAAATGATCTTGCATGCTGTTCCCCAGCCACAGCTCTGCTCTCCTGCTGACGTTTTTCTTTTCTACTTTAATCCTTCCTGCTGATGGCTATTGGAATCCAGCAACCACAGATGGGAGGCTGTCCCCCACACCTGTGAAAGCATCCCAGATCCTCCAGCATCAAGTCCATCCTTTTTCCTCCTTGCAAACCAACAGTACTCAGTAGAAACTCTGGTGTCTTCCTTGCCACCTCCAGGCAATGCCATCGAGGACTGCATTCCTGGAAAAGGCACTGTCATTTGACAGAAATAAAACTGCTTAGAATTCTCTTGGGAGATACAGGGAGACTATGTCATGATGACAGATAGATTCTCTGCAAAGAATTTCATGCCCAGTACTAAGATAAGTGCTTAGACGTGAGCATGCTAAGGAACTCTGTCTAGTAAACCTGTTTCCTTCCTACCTCAGAACTATTCAAGCTTCATGCTTGAGCGGTAGAAGCATGCTCCTAGTCATAGATATTTTCCACTAGATAAACCAGAAAAGCAGTCACCTGAGCCAAGTTAGAGACCCAGGGGTCTTCGTGCCCTGGTACCCTGCTTTCCCATCCCTTTGGCCTTTGTGGACACTCAGTCATTTAGAAACATGATTCAATAGAGTGAAACCCTACCCAACACAAAGCAGGTATAGATCAATGAGCTATAAATTAAAACCATGCCCATAGTACAAATTATCCCCTTGGCATAGCATGGAATCTGAAGCTTCGGGGACCAGGTGGTTTATGTCCTGGCTGCTTCAATTCCAAATCACCTTCCCCTTATGGCCTGGAAAAGCAGTCATGGAGGGCCCAAAGCCTTGGGACCCTGCTCCTAGCATAGGAGACCTAGAGAAGGTTTCTGGCTCCTAGCTTCAGATCAGCTCAGCTTTGGCCATTGAGGCCATTTGGGAAGTAAACTAGATGATGGGAAATCATTCTCTCTCTTCATCTCTTACATTATTCTGCCTTTCTGGTAAAAATAAATAAATCTTAAAAAAAAAAAAAAAAGCTTGGAGTGAGAGTGGATTTCAATCCTGCCTCAATACTGTGTAATAAGACTCACTCCCAGGGAACAAGAACTAATTAGCATCCAAATGTGTAGTGCATCAGGAGTCTGATTTTTAATAAGAGAATGAATGCCACACTCAAGTCTTAGGGTTGCTGATCTTAATTTCTTAGAACACCTTTAAGCCAAATGAACATTAAAAATAGAAAAGGTCATTAAATTAACAGACAGAAATGTTTCTTTCTTTTTCACTTTCCCTTTTCTACATTTCAACCCCAGGCTCCAGAAGGATGGCAATCCTAATTAGGAAATCATTTCCTTTAAATTAATTGTAGATGGCCATAGTCACAGCAAAGGTTTAATTCCAAGCTCAATATTAGTACCTTGAGCCAAAATGTTATGCTGGCAAGTGTTCCTGTGGTGAATTGTATTTGTCCTGTTTTTAATAAGCATTTCCCACCTGCTCATCATAGAATTAACCTTTCATGAATCCACTTATAAACTCTGTTAGTAGAATTCTTAGTCATGGAGGAAATTGTATGGCTTCTGGGCTACTCACTGACACTCTGCAGAGGAGGTGCTCGCTGGCATGGTAACAAGGACCTGACTTGGTCACCAGATTCTTACCCACTCCGTGTGTTGACAACTACTAGTGAACAGGATGAAGTCTGTGGTCATTTTAATCCTGTCACTAAGATCTGGATTTCTGCCACCACTGTTTTGCCATTTATTACTCCTAATGTGACTTGCAAAAGCACAAGTTGCAAAGAGCTTATTCATTGCTAGTGTCAGTTCTTCATCCCATGATATCCTAAGATAAAAAAAAGACTAACTATTGAAAGTCATTTTCTGGAGCCTGGCATAATAGGCTGGTTCCATCCATAGTGCTACAAATGTTAGGATTTTCCCCCTTTTGTGACTGAATAATGTTCCACTAGTAAGCATCCTTCCATTTCTTAATCCATTTATCTGCCAGGTGGCACCTAGGTTGAACCTGTATTGTGGTTGTTAAAAGTATTGTTGTAATAACGATGCAAGGTATGCCTCTTCAACACAAAGATTTCATTTCCTTTGGACATGTATATACCCAGCAGTGGGACTAACGTGTCATACTGTAGTTCTGTTTGTATCACAAACCTCTGTGTTGTTTCCTGTAATAGTTGTGCTAGTTTGCATTCCCATCAATTGTGCTTCACACGACTTTCTTACCTAGAAATTAGGACAAAGAATATCACTTCTTGATGAAAACTGAGAAGAGGGAGACCCATGCAAAATCACAGGCTTGGGGCTAGTACTGTGGCATAGTAGGTTTAAAAAGCATAGGCCACTTTTCTCCTCTGTACTTTAGACCTTGGGGATGGTAACTGGATGAAGCATCATGTTTAGAATGTAATTCTAGTGTAAACACACTGTGTACGTTTCTTCATCCGTTCCTAAGGACAACATATGAACAAAGGTCTTTGCATAATACCTCAGCGATGGGAAACAGAGAGTTCTAAGTCACGTTCCCCAGCCCGTGTGAGCATGCGTACTCCAGGCCACCTTGGCTCTCAGCAGCATCTCTTTGCTTTCGTATGTCCCCATCTCTGTGATCTGAGCCTTGCACGTCATTCCAAGGAGGGCAGCTGAAGGGGGATAGTGGCAGGACCTGTGTTCTGACAATGGAGTGCATCTGTCAGAGCTGGACCTCCTTGGTGGCTTTGACAGAGCAGTGGACAGCGTGCCCAGAGGCACACAGAGGATGGGTCAGATCGTCACAACGTGCAGAGGGCACCTGGTACCATAGCAGAGGAAGGAGGGCAGAACAAAGTGTTCATCTACCCCAGTGAAGCATGGCAGCAAGTGGAGACGGTCAACCAATGGACCTTGGGAAGATATCCTCATCCTTGAATCTGCAAGACAGACAGCATTTCAGAACTAACGAAACCACTTGAGCAGAACCCTTCAGGCACGCTCCACACTGGGGACTTTGGGATGACATCGGGTGGCCATTCCCCATCCCTGTGTGCTGAAGCCATTGGCAGGCTACCTGTGGCTTCTCCCCTTGTCTTTCACTGTCACCTAAATACAGGAAGAAAGAAAAGAAAATGTGGACACAAAGGTCTCACCCATTTTCCCTGATCCTGGGTCCTTCCCACCCTAATCGACTGTGTAAACATCATCAAAAATAAAATTTCAAAAAAAGAAAAAAAATGTTAAAAAATCAGAAGGAAGCCTGGGATACCCAGACAGGAGGAGTGGGCCAGCAGGTGGTGAGACCCGAGGCTGAAATTCTTTTCTCCAAAATCCAATTTTACACAGGGTGAAGTTTACAGCTTTGCAGACTCTTCCTCTGCCACTGCCAGGCTGCGTCAGCTGAGGGCATAGATCTCTGTGCCCGTCCAATTAGTTGCGAACATGTTTGCGTGTTTCTGCTGCTGGCCTGTAGATGTTCCTATCCATTTTCATTTGTAGCTGTCCCATTTTCTAGCCTGGGTGTTTTATTCTCTCCATTAGATTTCACACTCCTAAAAGAAAGGGGCCCTACTGTCTATTTCATTTTAATTCCCTAAATTCTCTACAAACAGCTCTTTAATGGGTGCTCCTGGTTGCCTGCTATGCCTTCACAAATAGCTTCGATCGTGTAGGCGCCCTGGGCTTTTCACAGGAAGCCTGTCACGTGGAGTTGCCCCTCTGACCTTGAACAAAGCTCTAAATCCTAGTCAGCCGCATGTTTTCCCTTTCATCGTAAAAACGCAGCTGCTGCGGAACCACAACCCGACACACACACACCCGGGAATCAGACCACAGGTGTGACCTTGTTGCTGTGGCTGAGGACCGCTGAGAAGACAGCAGTCCACCTGACAGCCTTCTGATGCTTTTCTCCTTCTTTCTTGTATTGTAGGAAACAAAGCTAAGGCCATCCAAACACAGTGACATGAAAACAAGAGCAGCCTTGAGACCGAGTGTAATGAGTATGGAGAGAATCACGTGCGGTCAAGCATGATGTGTCCATTGTCCCCATCTTTCCAAACACAGCAATGCTTTTAACTGCTTCCTTCCTCCCTGCCTCCTGTCCAGGTTTTGTGGGGACATTTGGACATTGGGGCATTTGGGTTTCTGTGCTCTGCCTCATGCTATTTGTTTGGGAGTTTGTGCTTGACCCTTGCAATGCTGCACTCCTTTCCTGGGTTGGGACTGACCAGGAGGTTATGAATGATTCCATGGTGCAAGTTTTCAAAAGCTGCTACACAGAGAGAAATGATTTTGGGCAAATCTAGGTGAAAGCAAAAGCAAGCCTAGGGTCCAGAAGGAATTAGCCTTCACAGCTTGCGCAGAAACTGTGTGCCATTCAATCAGGGGCTCAAAAGCCTCATATGGGTTACAATCCTTGCCCAGTGATGATGGATGTGGGGCAGGACACAAATAGTGCCACATTTGACTGATGATGGCAGATCTAGGGTATAATGGCTTTGCTTTGACTGATTATACTTCATGACCCAAACGGTAAATGGTGGGCCTTCTCGGTGATCAGACCAGTGCTAACAAAGTTAAGGATGTGGCCCTCAACTCATTTTTCTTTTGGATCAATTTCCTGGTCTTTAATGACTGTGAATCAATGGGGGAAAAGTGAAGACCCAACGTTTTAATCTAATTTCTTTAGAAGAATACTTCCTGCTATCCGTAGCTCACTCCCAAATTCTTTTCCATTTCATCGTCAGTAAACTTGCTTGAGAATAACCCTGAGAGTAAAACTAGCACACAGTCATTCCCTGATATCCTAAGGGATCACTCCAAGACACCTAATTTATGGGCATTCAATCCCTTATAACGTAGTGTGCTATTGACATATAACATGCCCACAGCTTCTCCTATACTTCAAATCACTTTAGAATACTGACAGCATCTAGTACAACGACGGCGCTACATAAATACTTGTCAGTCTGTATTGTTTCATGAATCATGATAAGGAAAAAAAGATGTGTATGATCAAACAGCTGGAGTTGGTTTTTCAACTTGGTGAGTGGTTGGTTATATCTGCATCTATAGAGGGAAGATTTTGTATTTCTAAGAATTGGTTCCCTCTGTAAGGAGGAAATTCATATACTTACTGTAAGTTATCCACAAGGTCAGAGGGAAGCAGCTCCTTCATTCACCAATCTTGTATCTATTCTCAACCCTATTGTATTTTTCCATCGAAGTGTATTGCTACTCTTCACCTACCTTGAATGATTTTTTAAAAATATAGATGTATTGAAAGGCAGAGTTAGAGAGTCTTTTATTGGCTATTTCACTCCCCCAAATGGCTGCAATGGCCAGGTTGAATCAAGAGCAAGGATCTTCTTTCAAGTCTCCCAAGTCAGTGGTAAGTGGTAGGGACCCAAATCCTTGGGTGGTGACCTTTTGCTGCTTTCCCTGTCCAACCCCCTTAAATGATTTTTTTTTTTTTTGCTTCTTTTTGTGCCTATATATGCCTTTATTTGGAAACGTATGCTTCAAGTTTATTTTTTTATATCCCAAATATTTGAAATCATCCTGAAAACATTTATAATGCAATAAGCAGAGAGAGATATTGTATTTTTCCTCTCCCTGCAGATACTTAGGTCTGTCTCACAAATTAACTCATCTCTAAGACTTGAAGCTTCCCAACTACTTGAAAGTCATGTACTTGTATTCACTGATGTGCACACGTATATATACATCCAGGGCACAGAAAATAGAATTCTCAGTGCATAGCTGCAGCTTGGATTAAGAACTAGTGAGGTGCAGCTGGGAATTCTTTTCAATGCTTAATGGGCTCTTCTCCAAGATTCTACTATTTCTTTACCTGTTGAAAAACACTTATTCCACTCCCAGGAAATGTGTAAATTCTCGCTGGGAGTTGTGGGGAAGGAGCGCATAGCCTGCCTGCTGTGGTCCAGAGGGCACAAATCGATCTGCCCCTCAGGACAACTTAGAGCAGAAACGAGTGGGTTGGGCAATTCTTTCATATGTCCCTTGTCTACTCTGGTAATGGCTAAAAGCAATGCTCAAAATTGGGGGCAAATAAAGGCGAGGTTTGATTAATAGGTATTAGTTTTAAAAAAAAAAACACTTCCTAGTCTTTTCTAAAGAATCCTGTTGGAAAGAAAGGGTTTGCTTAAGAAAGAACATTTGAGGTAGTTTTGAAAAGTTCCCTTGTAAGGAAACAGAAATCTCAGACATTGAGAATTAACTAAGCTCCATGTTTAAATGGCAGCATACAACTTAAGGCTTTAGGTCTCACTTTCTAGAAAAAAAAAAAGGCAAGACATTCTTGGTAGAGTGGAGAATTCATCTACAAAATATTCTTCGCCTCCCAAGGACACTTGGCTTAGTTGTAAAAATCTGTTGTCAGAAAGAATTTATGAGTGGAAAATTTTGCTCTGGATACCACAGCTTGTATCTGCTCAAGTCTGTCTTTGTTTTGGGCTGTGCTTGGAGTTGTTGGTCAAGGATTCATTCACCAGGTTTAGGGAACAGAAGCCAAACTGGGCAATGTGTGTATGTCTGTATGTCTGTATATACAGAAGAGTCAAGTATTAGTGTCATTACTGATTTTTGAAAGGCTGAGAATCTGTTTCCATGCATGGTCATGACTTGCAATGTAGTCTATGGATATGTAACTTTTTGCTAGAGAAATGCAAGTCCTCTGACAATAACTCTAAACATTAATTTTAAGTGCTCTCCATGAATTTATTTAACTTCTGAAAGATGCCATGCTTCAGATGAAGGATCCATCTATTTGGACAGAAAGGATGCAAAAGTGGTGAGTGGGGTACGTCAGTCGGCACCTGACTCCCTGTCCGGGTTATCCCAGAGAGAAGAAGCACATAAACAAGTGTCACTGCCAGTGACATGAAGCCACACACGTTTCAGCACTTTTCAAAACACATAAGAATCAGTGGTTTCTAGGGACTAAGAGGGATGGGGGGTGGGGGAGGGCAGGGTGAACAGTCAGAACAATGGAACTATATTGTATGATGCTATAAGGGAGCACAATAACACATCTGTCCCAAGCCAGGGATCGCCAAGAATGAGTCCTATTGTAAACTATGGACTTGAGCAAGGATGGCACACCTGTATATGCTCATCATTGCAACAAATGCACCTCTCGCATGTGGGGAACAGGACTTTGATACTGGAGGAAGTTGTGCACATGACGGGCTAGAAGTATACAGATCTGCACCTTCTATTCAATTTTCCTTTGAACTTAAAACTATTCTAAAGAACAAAGCCTACCAAATAAAAGGGAAATGCAGTTAATCTTTTGATACATGTACCATATATGTTTTGATGGTTTGTTCTGTTTTGAGAAATTCATTATTTCTACATTCATCCTCCCTGTCATTCCTCTAAAAATGAATGAGAGAGGCAGACATTTGGCCAAGTGATAAAAATGCCTCTTGGGATGCCTGCATCCCATATTGAAGTTCCTGGGATTGAGTTTTGGCTCTACTCCTAATTCCAGGTACCCAAAATACAAACCTTGGGAAACTGGAGGTGATGGCTTGTAATAGTACTCAGGTCTCTGGCACCCATGTGGAAGACCCAGATTGTTTCTGATGCCCGGATTTGGCCTAGCCATATCACAGCTATTATGAGCATTTGCAGAGTGGACCATTGGATGGGATGTCTCTTTGTTGCTTTCTCAAAAACATAAAAACAACCATTTAAAGGAAAACTTATGCTGAGAGCGTGGTTTTCTTATCCTGATTCCAGAGTAATTCTTGATAATAAAATTTTCAATATTTTTTCCAACAAATATTTGTTGAACTCAAATTACTGGACCGGTATGACAAATGCTGAGGATACAGCAGTGATTATTACTGCGTCCTCTTCTTTAGCAAACTTACTCTTGGGAAGAAAGTCAAGTTCACTGATGAGTGCAGTGCAATGTAGAGGGTACTTTAGAGTCTATGTGTGGGAAACCCATCCCAGTCTCATATGAGTTATGAGGTCATGGAATACCCTGAAAGACACAGGTGTACATTAAAACCATAAGAATCAGAAATTAACAAAAAGTAGGGCCCCGGGTCAGTGGCAAAAACTTTCCAAGAGGCCAACGTGTTTAGTCTTTCTGTTTCTGACAGCAGGTGAGGACTGAATTTTCCACTCGCTGGAACAGCTAAGTTTGAATACCAGTTCTTGCTTATATTCTCCAGTGTAGGTAAGGTCAACAGCTAACCTTTAGAGAGAGAGAGCAGGTGAATGAACCCAATGACCTGGTACTGCCTCGGCAGATGTGGAGGCAGGCACGGCAGGGGGCCACTGCCTCAGGGTGGGACCTCATGCAGGAACATTACTGTTTCTGGCAACTGGAAATAATAGCCTACGGTATTATTTTTTAATTTTTCCTTAAATAAATCATACACATTCAGGTGGTTGAAACATTTAACAACAGCCAAAGGGCAACACATATTTCACCTTACTCAAATTCTGTGACAATATGAGAATACTTTAAAACTTTTGTTGAAACTTGAATTATAAGATAACTTTATTTTGGCGTGCGCGCACACACACACACACACACACACACACACACACAAATGCTGAAATCCATGCATGTGGGGAGTTTTCACAAAGCTCATGCAGAATGTATGTTATGAAAAATTATGCCTAGATGTGAATTTTCTGATTACCTTGTAATTCCACTTTCCACAAAATATTTGACGACCATTCATAAATCTTGATGATTATCCCAAGTCAGCAAATTGTTTTTTAATGCCTAGCAGTGTTTTATTTGATGGATGCAGCATATAACAGTGCTATCAAATAGGTATCTTTTGATCTGCCCAATAACCCTGCCGCAGTAACCTTGCACGTTCCTGTAGGTGAAGCTCCTAGAAGGTGATTTGCTGAATCAAATTCTATGTGCATTCTAACTGTGTCACATATTGACAAATTGTCTTCCTCAGAGGTTGTGGTAATGCATACTTGCCTCAGATATAAACAAGAGGGCATGGTTCTCCACAGTCAATCTAACTTTTAGATATTTATCAATGTGGTAGATACAAATGATAAATAAGATTAATTACAATTTACTTTTCTTCTATAATCAATGAAGTTGAGCATGACCTTTCAAAAGAACTCTTTAGCTGCCCTTTATTTGTGACTGGCCAGCAGAGAAATTTGGACTCAACTTTTATTGTGTTTTGACTGGTTTTAAAAATTAGTTTGAAAGAGCTCTTTATGAACAGAGGTATATATATATATATAATGCTTATTATATATAATATATATATGTGTGTGTGTGCAAAAACTATATGCCAAATAGTTTTTGTACACTTTGCTTGGTGAGGGCATAAATACTTTTGTGATCTAAATTTATTGTAACTAACTTGCTAGAGAGGAAATAAAGTCTTCAGCACTATTTCAAGCGGCATAGGAATTCACAACTATTTCTGAAAAATGCACAGTTTGGATTTCAAATATCCTTCACACAGAAAGAAAAAATGCCTTTCCTTTAAATGCCCTCACGCCGTACTCACCTACACGGCTGCACAGCCAATGAGTTGGGAGTAATAGGACTTCTCCAGGAAGGCGACTCTGTGTACCTGATACCAGCTCCCAGGCAGAGCTAGTGGGAGGTCCGTGCTGACTGCTTCTGCCTATCCGGTTCCCAGTTCTGTCATTTAGGAACCTTGGGACAGTACATGAAAACTACAGCCCTGCAAGTTCTTATGGAACTTAGCTAAAATGTGCGTTCTACCAACACATACCCATCTAGTAAACTCCTTTCATTCTGCCATTGCTACTATGGAGGATGTGACAGGAGAATGACTGTGGTCATGGATTGCAATCTGGCTAATTAATAACCAACCAGCTCACTTGGAATTTCTCATTCAGTAGAATAAGATGTAACAGCTGCCCACGTGTTCAGAAACTTTCTGGGGCCTTAAAACCGGCGAACTAACTGAAGGATTAGGTGAAGTTATAGCAGCAAAATAAAAATTGCTCATAACTTCTTGGCATTCTCTCTGTTTTTAATAAAATAGCAATACAAATAGATTTGATTTAAAGAGTTGTGACTTTGAAATGGCATTGAGAAAAGGGATCTTTCTTTCTCAGGCTGGGAACAAGGATTCCTTTTATAAAATTGGCTCTCAGTAATTTGAATGAACAGCCAGAGTTAAGGGTTTCTCTGAGCTGAGGTTTTTGTCATTTCCTGATCTCTCCACTTGGTGCAACTAAGTTGAGGACAGAGGTCACACATTCACAGTTACGCATGCTCATCGGTGTGCATGTTGCTGGGCATACAGCAAGCACTGGATAAGTGGTTGTTAAGGAAAGAGGAATTAAGCTAAAGATTTTCTAATTACCCACTAACACTGTGAGCATTCCAAAACTGTCTTGTCATATTATACCACACTTAATCACAAAGTCTGTTGTGGAAATGAACTATTCTTTAAAAAAAAATCCCTAAAGGAAATATCTCATGAAATTAGCATTAAAATCAACACCATACAATGACAAGCTCAGCAACTGTATCACATATTCCATTCCACAACAACGCTTAAAATTCATGCATAGTTTTTTCATAATGTAACTTCCCATTTACTTTTTGTAGATCCCCCCATCAAGATAAACTTTCAATCCTACTTTTTCATGAACTTTTTGAGGCATCCTTGTATGGATTTAATCATTTCATCTCTGTAGAAAGAAATAAAATGAGTGTGGGAGGTAGGACTTTAGAAAATACAAGAATTGAAATCAAAAGAGAAATAGAAAGCAAAAGGAAAGAGATGAAGCGAAAGGATCAAGAACAAGAAGCAGTAGTGTCCCACCACAGGCTTTCGCCACAGTGAAAAAGTTGAAAGGAATATTAATGGAGTTTTTCCTACAGGGATCCAGCCTTCAGACACCGAGCAGGGAACGTGTGAGGAGAGCATGAGTGTGTTGTGAAGGAGCTTCAACCATTGCGGCCAGTGCCCGGGCTGACCACACAGATGCCCATCACCAACGGCAGCCAGTGCCACCCGCAAGTTCACTTTTTTTGTGGAGCCACACACCACTCTGTCTCTACTAATTCAGGAGCAGTGCCTGAGGACTCCACACCAGTGAGAAGGGTTGCCTACGTGACTGCATGGAAGATATCCAAAGGATAGCAGGACAGATCCTGTCCTCAAGGAATCTCACGCCATATACCTTCAAGGGTGATTTTAAAGAGAAATGAACATTTGCTCTAAAAGATACACTTGGGATAGAATTTTAGAGGAGGGACAGTTTCTCACATTGACTCTTCATCCAGTACCTCTTGTGATATTTCCTTTCCTATTCCTAAGTGTCTTAATTTCTTCTTTTGAAGGATGAACTGCAGGGTTTGACCAAGGCACCTTTCAGTTCCTGAATTCCATCTCATTATTACAAGTAGTGCTTCCTATATGGCCAGAAGGATGTTGGCGGCCCAGGATTATGCCATCAGACAGATTCTGACCATCTCTCAGCAGGGCACATGCTAAGAGTGTGTCTCACACCCCATGTACACACCTGGAACAGGTGTAATGGGGCCACCTGAGCATTTATAGAAATGAAGAAAACCCACAGAGACATCTTTAAAGGCTCTCTCGTTATTGGAAACAATTAATCAAGGTGGAATAAAGGGGAGCCAGTGCCAGACTTTGCACCAAGGGAAATCTCATACCGGGTTGAGTTTTCAGGTAATGCAGACAGGAGAACAGACCTAACTTCAATGTGCTGTTTAGCTGGGTGTTCTGTCACTGTAAAACTAGCTTTCATGAAATAAGACATGTAGGTTCCTATTTGGAGGACTGGAGAAAAAGAAAACAAGAGGACACCTTTGCTCAAGCTAGACTGAAATGGCATCTGATCCACTTGTAGCACATACTCAAAAAGCTCATGCAAAACACATACTATGGACAAAACTATATGTGAATTTCAAAATAAACTTACCTTTTAAAATCATTTTCCTAAGAACTTGGCAAACCTTAACAAAATTAAAATCGGGCCTGGTGCAATAGTCTAGCAGGTAAAGTCCTCGCCTTGCACGTGCCGGGATTCCATATGGTCGCTGGTTCTAATCCTGGCAGCTCCACTTCCCATCCAGCTCCCTGCTTGTGGCCTTGGAAAGCACTAGAGAATAGCCCAAGACCTTGGGAGCCTACACCTACATGGGAGACCCAGAGAGGCTCCTGGCTCCTGGTTTTGGATTAGCTCAGCTGTGGCTATTGTGGCCACCTGGGGAGTGAATCATCTCTCGGAAGATCTTCTTCTCTGTCTCTCCTCCTCTCTGTATATTTGACTTTGCAATAAAATAAAATAAATCTTAAAAAATCGAAATCATTTTTAAAACGAGTGATGTCAGTGAACCAAATGTTCCAGGACTGGAGGGGTCCTCCGTCTGGATAGTCTGCAGGCAGGGCCGTGGTTGTGTCACAGCTATGGCTTCTTCAGCTTTGATTTTCCCAGGAGTCAATGGGGGCTTGGATGGAGTCAGAGGCCAAATAGGCTAGGATGTGAGACTTGACTCTTCGTCTGGGGTACCCTTCACCTCATGGCCAGTGGTGAGCTGGCCCGGGCTATGAGAGCGAGGCGGGACTGGAGGAGCACAAACAGGCCATTCAGTCACCAGAGCCCCCACGTCACTAGCAGGTGTCGGCTGTGCAGCAGTGAGGGTGGGACGAGTGCTGCTTGGAGCAGGGCAGTGGGAAGCAGAGACGTTCAAGGGCAGCCCTGGGCAGTTAGACCTCCTGAGGCCAGCTCCAGGAAGCCTATGACGTGGTTATGAGGCTGGCTGAGCAGGCTCCCAGCACTGTCAGGGTGCAAGTCAATGTTATTTTGATCAGCCCGTTTTCCGGAGCTTCACAAAGTGCAACTGCATCATCATTTCAGCAGCATTCAGAAGAGCTGAAGATTCCCGCAAAATGCAGCCCAGTAACTACGGCTCTGCCGCTCCAGCTTCCCCGAAAGCAGCTTGGACAGCTTGCAAAGCCAGCCTCCTCTGCTGCAATGGAACCGCCACAAGATGGATGGCTCTCAATCCTCCGCCTAATGGCCTGGGCACGTCTTAATGGACACTCTGTAATAAAAGTTGATCTTCGAGCCTGAGCGGCACTTTAGCCGCGGCTGCAGCGTGCCTGAGGAGCGGCAGCCCCCAGCACTCAGCCTCATCACCAAGAAGCTTTAGGGTCAAAATTTGGTGATGAACTTGGATGGAGTGGAGGAACTACGCCGAGGAGAAAATACAGTGACCTTGGGGCTGAGGCCCTAAGCTCGCAGTGTTGGAGAGAAGCAACTGATGTCTCAGAGAAAAGCCCTCAGCAGTGGTTGGGAAAGGACTGCACGGCCTCCCAGCTGTCCTTCTTCTGAGTGGCATGGGGACAAACTTAGGCATCGCCAGGCTTCTTATGGTGGAACCTTAAAATGAAAATCCCTGAACAGCATTGGAACAAAGGGAAAGGAGAAAAAAAAAAAAGCTCCCCGAGCCACCATAAACTAAATCTTGAGAAGTGTTCAAACGTCCTGGCAGGAAACACAGCCCCCAGCAGGGCACTTCTGCCCACCAACAGCATCCCTTGAATCTGGGAATACACGTGCCTCCTGCTGGTTTCTACTTCCAGACAAATCATACCCCTGGGCATTGTCTCCCAGTGACAGTTCATAAACTTTGGGAACAATTGCCACAGGCCTAGCCCACTCATCCTCTCTCGGCCCTCCAGTGGGACACTCCGGATCAGCAGCCAGGGGCTGAGATGGTACCAGAAGTGAAGAAATCGAAAGTAACCGAGCCTGCCTGCCTCTCTCAAAGCCGGCTGTGAGGTTTGGCATGGGTTGAGTGATCATTTTCATGCCCAAAATAGTTGATGAATAGCCATGGCTTTGTTTACTGGAAGGAAAAGCAGGTGCAGTTTGCATGGGAGTGGAGCAACCAACAATGTACTTTAATCACTTGATTCATTCCTTGCTGCCCACCTGCGCTTGGAAGTAGCATGGCGTTCCAGTGCTGTGATCCAGCCAGAGTGCCGGGAAAGATACATCTGTTGAAAGGTAGGTAGCCGCCATCCCTGAACGCTGGAGGCTCGCCCAGTCCAGAGCGAGGGGCAGCAGCTTTCCAGGGCAACCTTGTTTGAGTTGGTCTTTGTGAGTCTGTGCTTCAGAAACTATTTTTCTGTGCATCCTGCCTAAATTACACATCTCCCCAGATTTCTTTTCATATTTTTATTTTTTAAAAGAAGAGTTTTATTGGTTTGATGTAAAGGCAGAATGATAAAGAGAGAAGAAGAAAGAGATATCTTTCATTTGCCAGTTCACTCTCCAAATGGTGGCAATGACTGGGACTGGCCCAGGCAGGAGGAAGGCAGAAGCCTGAGCCCTTGGACCATCTTCTGCTGCTTTCCCAGGCACAACAGCAAGGAGTAGGAGTGGAAGTGGAGTAGCCAGGACTCCAGCTGGGGCTCAGACATTGGCACGTGTTTGTTGAAGGTAGTAGCTTAACAGGCTGAACCACCATTCCCCCCCTCCCCGTGAAACAGTAGGTCCTTGATATGAGTGTCGGGGCCAAGCAGGTAATGGCAAGAAGTGCTGCTTGGGATCTGGAAGCACACCCTGATTGGAAGGTGTTGGTGCCTGAGGCGGAAGTGGCAGAATTATCATTATTTGGGTTCTCGGGCTGAGGATGTGGAAAGCAGGAGCCACGGGTCCTTCAACATGTCTCATGGAAAATGGAATTAAAGGTTAATTTAATGCAGGCGTTTTCAAAATCAATGCACAGCTTTTCCATTTCATTCTTCTGGAAACTGTTAGAAGGGAAAAAAAAAAAAAGCACATTGGCCAAGTCTCAGTTTCACTTGGTTGTAGCACTTTCTGGCGAAGAAAGTATATTAGTGAGGCTTTCAAGGAACAGACCCAAGGTTATTTTTCTTCTGTATTCAACGGGTGCCCTCTTTGTTTGGCCAGGCACAGGCTGCCACGGTGAATAATGGAAATTCTATAATGTTTTCCCTCAACTCCCGCCTCTTGGCAGCCCTGACCAAAATCACCCTGCAGCTGTCATTTACAACAGGGACCCCCAGCCAGCCACTTGCAGCCACCCCTGCTGTGAGGGGCAGCTGCTTGGGAAGGCTGCAAGCAGGAAAGTGACAAAGCCAGATGCTATGAGGAATCCCTCCACGCGGCCAGAGGAACATCAGAAAACAGAAGCCAAGATTCCCAGAAGGAAGGGGACTCCTGCTCCCAGCTCATGCTGGGTTGCAGACCTGACGAGCTTCCTGAGACTTGATTAATTACAGGGAAAATCACGAAAGACTTGAGATGTACCAAAGGAATGGGAAACTGTTGGCCCGCAGTAATTAAGTGTCAGGGAAAGGTGGTCTGTTAGTACAACCCTGACACCGCCTCGGAGGACTTCAGATTTCTTTCATGCAATCAACTAACACATGACACAAATGCCTAACTGGGAGATCATTTAGGTGACATACAGTCTATCTTGAAAATGCCCCAAGTTCAAGAGCCTACTTGGGCAATCTAAGACCATAGGGTTGTTTGTTTAATTTTTTGCTTGTTTTTGGTTATTAAAATTCTTTCTTTACCGGGATGGAACAGATGCCGAGGAAAACATTTTTTTTATATTGGTTATTTTAAAAAGGCATGTTTCTTGGACTATTATTACCCAAAAGGTATGTCTAAACATCGGGATAAGAGAGTATGAATCTTTATCCCAGACACCCAGAGCTTTTAACATGCTGGCACACACTGTGATGAAACCTTTGCTGGTCATGTGACTGAGTGCCTGTGTGACAAGAACCTGTTTCTCTGTAGTGCTATGGCCTTCAAAATGAAACTGCAAGCAACTTGAAGATAGGGACCCACATGGTTTCTTTATTGTTACTCTGCTTTCCAGCACACTTACATGACACAGAGAAGGCATTCAGCAATGTTTGCTGGACACACAGATTAATGAATCTTCAAATTTACCGTTCAGTCCTTACATCACAGGGGGTGAGGGAAATGGAAAAGGAATTTTGTTAAAATCTTAATATGAGGCCAGGCAACAACAACATAGTGAACTACATATTTGATAGAACAAAGAAAGTACTCTGTCGTGGGGAATTCCATATCTGGGACTTTGAAATGGGCTCTCTGGAATCCAGTCTCCACCTGTCTGGTGATGGGTGTGGTCCAAAGTCCTGCAGAGCCCAAGGCAGAGATGGAGCACACCAGCAAGGCAAAGCAGGTTCGGCTGGCAGCTGGCCTTGACAATCCAGATGGAGAAGAGCATCAGCCTGAAGGAGGGGCATCTGCGCCTGAGCTTCCAGTACTATGGTCCTGACATATTTCAGCCCTGCCCCACATCCCAGATCTGTCAGGGCCCTTCCCTACCTCCCAGGCAGTGGGAAGTGCATCTGGACCACTGCTTGCAGGCAGCTTGGCAGTGGGTGCCCCACAGAGTGCTGTAGACAGGAGAAGGAGCCCCAGGCCAAGCTGCTGGCTGCCAGCCCCAGCAGCTGACTCCCTTGGAGACTTTCCGGGATGGAGAGCCAAGGGCCATTCATACTCCTTCCACAGCAGAGTGGTTCAAGGAGACTCAGGGTGCTTCAAGTCTTCAGGAAACAGAATGAAAGGAGAGGTTTGTTTTGGTGTAAAAAGCTTGGAAATCTGTACATACCAGGAGTCTTCCTTCTCAAAGTGTACAGAAACATATTAGGAAAACTAAAACTATGCGTGGATTTCAAAAACAGTTTTTGCACCAACTTAAACTTATATTTTAATTACATTTTTTTCACAAACTTTTTAGCATGTCCTGAAAGGTGTCACGTGTTACTTAAATAACTAAAAAGCCACAAAGAGGAAAAAATAAACTGCTCACAAGGAACACATAAACAGAACAGAAAATAAATAAGCAACGCGCAAAAAAAAAAAAAAGCAGGTGAATTTATCTTTCTATCTCCATGATTCCTTTATTTCTCTATACTTATTTCCTTAGGCCTCATGATTTATTCAGAGGAGAACAGGCTGGTCAAGGATTGCTGCTAACAGGTAAATTGTCTACATCCTGTTTGGAAGACAAAGGTGGAGTTCTTTGCATCAAGTGCAATAATTCACTTGCGCTTTTCCAGTGAATGAATATACTTGCTAGCGTCTGGTGGAATACCCCTAGCCAGACCACGTCTCCTCTTCCTAAGCCCGCAGCTTTTGCATAAGTGCTTTCCTAGAGTTCTTATGTTGCCAAAAAACACAATTACTTTTTAGCTGCCCAGAAAATTGTTAAGCACACTAAGAAAATGCTAGACTCTAAAATGAGGTTCTGCGAAGATGCTTGCTTCAATCTCATCCGTTTGGGCTGTGAAGAGCAGGTTTCTGTGACACCATGTTATTAGATTGGGTTTCATTTGCCTTGTAAGTGCTGTGTAATTTAGGTCTCGGATTGAATTCTATCTGGGGAGATCTGAGCTCTGTGGGACAGGCTGCCAGACAGCTCTGTGTCCGTTACCACAGGAGGCAGCGGACTGGCTTCTGGGTGATCCCAGGATTGGGCTGGATGTGCTGTGTGCAGAATCAAGGACAGCCAAGACTATAGAACAATCTCTTACAACAGTAAGTGGTAGTGGGTGGTAGAGACGTCTACCAAACCCTGACATGTGAAATGATTGTAGACTTGTCTTTTCTGGAGCAATTCTAAAACCAGAAGCCCACAGCCTCTGCTAGTAAACAGAGCTCTGCAAAAGGAACAGCACAGTGCATGGGGACTCAGCTTATCATTATGTATACAAGTATAAATACACACTTAATATTTATTAATTTCTACTTGAAAGACCGATTTACAGAGAGAAGGAGAGACAGAGAGAGGGGATCTTCTATCCATGGGTTCACTCCCCTCACTCCCCAAGCAGCAGCTACGGGCGGAGCTGAGCTAACCAGCAGTTCTCCCATATGGGATCAGGGCTCCAAGGACCCGAGCCATCCTCCACTGCTTTCCCAGTCTGCAAGCAGAGAGCAGGATCTGAAGTAGACTAGCTGGGACACAAATCAGTGCCCAGACAGGATGCTACTGAGCAACTATGCCAGCCCCAACTCTGCTGAATTTTATTGTTGATATTATTATCATTATTATTATTATTTTCCATTTACAGTTTTGTAGGCATAGGACTTCCCCCTTTTTCCCTTTCTTCCCTGTCTCTTCTCTACTGATCTTTATAAGACAGTGAAACTCAGACTAAGTGAGTGCCTGCTCAGTGTGGCTAATGCTACTTCATTCAGATCATCACACAAAACAGTGCAGCCCCATGTCCAAGATGGGACTCCCAGGACTCAGTCATCTGATGTATGTCCTGCAGTCAGTGTATTGTATATCAGAGCTAGAATTTGAAGTCATAGCTGTCGAAGTCCAGACTCTTCCCAGCAAATATAGAAAGACTACATGAGTGTGGTCCATCTGTGAGGACACTGAGATGCTACTGGGCATGTAACTCAGGCGTGGTTAGAGCTGCACCAGGGCCACACCAGCATGGGCTGGGCTTGTTCTGCTGTGACTGACTCGTTAACTTATACCCCTTGCAATGTACTAGACTGGGATTTTAGGCAGCCACCTAAAACAGTGAGTTACACTGGCTGCTGTTGAAATGTAGCTCTTTTAGGGGAATCCTAGCCTCATTTTCCAGGTGACATCACGCCAAAGAGAAACGGATTTCTTTCAGCCTTGCTGGTCCCCGCCATCATCAGCAAATTCCATCCATCCACCGGGCAGGGTGTGAAGTCCTTGGTCTACAAAAGGAAAGCAAATACTAGATGCCAAAAGAAGACTGGGTCCTCCTTTCTCTGTCTTAGGAGTCCTGGCAACCCATGGCAGATACTGACTTCAGTTACCAACCTAAGGCTCACCTGTGCCATGCAGCTCACAAGAAGTGAAAAGTGGGGAAGGATTCATAAACTCAGCATTGGCTGGCAGTAGCAACTGTGGTTCTCCCTGGAACCCGAGGAAATCTGTTTAGCATACAGTGGAACCTGCTGTGCGGTACCATGGCTAAGACTGCGTGGCGGGGCCATTTCCCGTGGTAGAGTCCCTCAGTTTCAGCTCCAGCTCCAACTTGGCTCCAGATTCCTGCTAATAGCGATCTTGGGAGGCAGCCAGTGACGGCTCCAGGCCTTGACTCGCTGTCCCCCACTGTCTTCAGAAAGATTTCAACTCTGCTACAGTGGTAAATAACTAAGCAATTACGTCAGGAAATAATACAGAAGTGACACAAGTGCAAAGCACTCCCAGGAGCTCCCAGATTCCCTTCTGCCCCAGCACTGGCTGTCCTTGGCATCTGGGGAGTGACTGAGCAAATCCACCTCTCCTTCTGTTTCTTTCAAATAAAAAGAAAAAACTAAACACATAGCTTTTTAAGGGGACCTTAAGGGGATCAGGCACATTAACATTCTGGTCCTCTTTTAATATTCATTGTATTTTTAAACAGATAGCCATTGAAAAGGCATGGTGATAGAAAAGAGAGAGGGAAGGAGAGAGAGAGAGAGATTGAAATTGTGTTGCACAAGAGGCATTGTTTTAGCTGCTTACTAGGGATTTGACCCTAAAGAAGAAAAATAGCGAAGAGCCAGAGAAAGACATTCGTGAAAAGAAAGTCATGCAAATTCCAACACAGGGTGCAATTATCACTATATAACGTATACATGCACCAGGCTGAAGAACACGCAGCAGATGCATAAATCAAAATGATTATATTGGTATCCAGGGCATTCGTTAATTTGTTTTTAAAAATATCTTTGAGGTTGGGCCCGGCGCGGTGGCGCAAGTGGTCAAGTCCTCACCTTGCACACCCAGGATCCCATATGGGTGCTGGTTCTATCCCAGCTGCCCCGCTTCCCTTCCAGCTCCCTGCCTGTGGCCCGGGAAAGCAGTCCAGGACGGCCCAAGGCTTTGGGACCCTGCACCCATGTGGGAGACCCGGAAGAGGCTCCTGGCTTCGGATGGGCATAGCACCAGCCGTTGTGCTCACTTGGGGAGTGAATCATCGGACGGAAGATCTTCCTCTCTGTCTCTCCTCTCTGTATATCCGCCTTTCCAATAAAAAAAAATAATAATAAAAATAAATCTTTAAAAAAAATATCTTTGAGGTTGATGATATATTGATTTTTATAAACTTAACAAAATCAACAAAATAAGAAAATGAACAAGTTGGCTCTAGAAGTGACTTGTTTTGATCTAATATTTTGTGAATTTCTAATTCTCTCAGATATCTGGGTTCTTTTTTTCTTCCTAGTTTTAGTTTGATTTCTTGAGTATTGCAACTCAATACAGCGTTAACAGTTGATGACGTGGTGGAAATAAATTCATAAAGCAAATATCTACTGAATCTTGATTGTTGCTGTCAAATTGTTACATTGTCAAATTGCAATTACTAATGACAAGAAGAAATGAAAAAAAAAAAAAACCCTCAGTGCTACAGGCACACCTTGTTGCTCCAATGAATCCCCTAAGAAGTCGACACATTGTTTCAGCAGCTGCCACAGGTGGGCCAGAGGGTCCCACTTCTGTTTCAGAAGTGAAAGTGGTAGAGCTATCCTTTAACCTATCACACGTCTTATGAAAAAATGTTGGTAAATAGACAACAACAAACTATTACATTAAAACACTACAATTTGTTTTTTTACTCTCTTCTCTGTGCATGACCATTCCTGCTTTAAACATGGAAGCATCTTTGAACTGACCAGGCTAAATCCAGCCACACACAGGCTGTTTGGATACTACTGTTATTTGTCGAGTAAGTCTCAACAGGATGTAGACAATGAATGTATTAATTTCTAATCCAGGTTCTTGTCTCCTTCAGAGGTACAGAAGCTGGGGCGGGGGGCGGGGGAGAAAGAGTGTTGTTTGCGGCACAGTGAATTAAACCATAGCCTGTAATGCCAGCATATCATATAGTACTTGGTTCAAGTCCCAGCTGCTCCAGTTCCAGTGTAGCATCCTGCTAAAGCTCCTGGGAAAGAGAAATGCAAGATGGCCTAAGTGCTTGGGCCTGTGCACCTGCACCCACATGAGAAACCAGAAAAACAGCAGATGGAAGATCTCTCTCTCTCTCTCTCTTTCTCTTTCTCTCTCTCTCTCTGCAACACTGGTTTACAATAGCTAAATAAAAAGCTCTTAAAAAAAAAAAAACAGTAGATGGAGCCTAGTATCGTGAGTAAATGAAACAGACTTTGAGTGTAAATACACCTTCACGTGAATATGTTCATCTCATATTGAGAATTATGGCCCAACCTGAGTGGACCACAAAGTTGTTTGTAAATGAGACGACAAAAAACCTGAAAAGCAAGAGTCCTAAGAGAGAGTGCGAGGAGTCTGGCCAGGAGTGCGCCATCTGCAGTATTTTTTTTTTAAACAAGAATGGGTGAGCACTAAGCATCCAAGCTGGCCCCTACTGCAGCAAGTGCTCTGAAAGTGGGTGTATGGGGTAGACAGCTAAAGGACAGCCTTGTTTTGCAGGATTCCAAGAATTTCAGCTTGTCTAGACTTTAACTAGCTGCCTGGTTACCCCAGAGCAAGTGCCCTGAGCCATATTTATATGTTCTATATTCACATTAAATAGATTGTTACCATCAACTCATTTGGTCGATTTCTCCTTATGGAGAAATCCTTATTTCTCCTTATGCACCAATTTCTGATTATCAAACACCTCCAAGCATAATTATAAATAATTTCCAGTGGAACTGGTCTTCAAGAACTTTTATGGGGTGCCACACGTCGTTTGTAATGTTTTTCTCTGCCGTAGGTGGGCAGAAGTCGCTGTACTATCTCTGAAAAGCAATCTGGCAGTTCACTTTACTGCATCCAGAAAGAATTCAGTCTCATACCGTGGTTGAAAAAAAAATTAAAAATAACTAAAACGCACAGAATGAGAAGCATTTCCATGAGTAATTTCGCACACGCTGCTAAGTACCGCAGAGTTTGCCAAGACCAGCCTTTAATCTCAATGGGACGCTGTGATAGCTATAAACCCTCATTTGCTGTCAAATGTCTTTCGCAGGGTTATTAGAAAAGATAGGAGGCAAATCCTTCCAACCTACCTTACTTGGTTTTCTTGACCTGCTTTTACTCTCGTTACCACTATCTCCTGATGACTCAAAATGTGTATATTTCACCAGCCCTGGACTCGTGAAGTCAGGGTCCTAAGCCTTGATGTTTGCACTGCTCTGCCTCAGCTATCCCTTCTCCCCAAGGGTTTCTCACCTCCTAAACCCAGCTCCTGCTCCCAACCCCTATTTAACAACTGCAACAACAAAATGTAGACCAATGGGGTCCACCAGCCTACTTCATCACTCAGACCGTTTCTCAGGTAAGACTATTGCAATAAAATAGGCCTGAAGGGTGTTGTTGGAGAAATCAGACTTGTTAACGTTTGTCTTCTAGAGTGGGGAAGCAGACTTCTAGATCATTAGCAGGCTCTGAGTTTGCTCCAGTTTTTTCTGCTCAGTAAAAACGAGAGCCATACTTTTGGAATGGGCCCAATAGATTCAATCCCAGAGTGTGATCACTGTACGTGAGCTTGGGTGGGTTGCAGGAGGCTGTGGAGCCAATTAATTAAGCTATAAACAGTTATTTAGAGAAGCTCAACCAATAGACTGGTTGATTGACTAGGCGGTAGCCAATTAAGTTGTTTTCTACAGCATGCCTCTGTTTTTCTATGAATGTCATCTGAGTACGTTGCTGGGGGGAGTTCTCAAAACCTCCTGTTAAGTCTGGGAGCTGCCTGGTAAAACAGCTGTTTTGTTTTGCTTTGCTTCAGGAATGTCTACTAAATTTAGTTGGTCTAAGGATTTTCCTGTTAACACTTCCCTTAGGACTCAACAGAGATGATCTGCAGTATGTGGGTGGATGGCCTCTCTCCAGGCAGTGTTTCAACCTTGATGCTACTTACAGTGCTGGACACATTGGTGAAAAGTAAAGATACAGGATTGGCAAGAATGGCACAGAGCGGTGGTGGTTCCGTGCCTGGCCACAAGCTCGGGTGCCCACTGTCCTGGATCTGTCTTGCTTGGCACATGTTGGATATTGATGAAGTGTGTGTGGAATGAATGAATGAGTCTGGAATGAGAGGTGTTTGCACAGTGCATGTAAAATGCCAGGAAGCCAGGAAGCCCGGCCAGGAGCTTCTTCCAGATCTCCCACACAGATGTAGGGCCCCATCCTCCACTTCTTTCCCAGGCCACAGGCAGGAAGTTGGACGGGAAGTAAGCAGCTAGGATACATATGGGATGCCATAGGAAATATGGACTTTTCTTACAATCTGATCCAGTACTTGGTAAGCACTCAGGACTTCAAAAAGTTTGTGGAAAGTACAATTCAAAGAGAATGTATATTTTCCCAAAAATCTTTGGAAACTCTGACCCATTTGTGTACATAAATGTATTGCAAATGCATGGGAAATAGAATTAAAAGATACATTTATTTTTACCTAGAAAATTTGAAATCCATGCATAAATTTTTCCACAATACACATTTCCAATGAACTTTTGGACCTCTGTGTGCATATGTATGTGTGTGTGTATTTTTACAAAGGAGAAATGGTGATTCTGTGATATAGTTTCTTTTTGTGTGTGTGATATAGTTTCAATGATACACCCACATTCCCAAATGTTAAACTCTTTGTTACTAAATTCACATGTAGAATGTATTCAATCACTTGTAATACTTTGCTGAGGTTACAATGTTAAGACTGTGACCAGTCTTGTCCAGCATCTAATGCTGATTGAAGACCCTGTGTGAGTTCAGTCTGCTTGCTTTTTGTCAATTACCAATACACTCTGAACTTCCAAATATGTTCCTGAAATTAGGTTTTAGTGTGTCATTGGTTCTCCCAGAAAGAATGCCAACATGAATACCAAATAATAAAGTTATATCTTGCATGTTTAATAGCTTATACAATTACCCAAACCGCTCTTCCTATACTGATAAAATTCCTGATTCTCTCTCATCAATGTTTCAGAAGAAATTTTAATTGTGACCCAAAAAATGAAACAGGGCCTAAGTTTCTGGTTCTGTTTTCCTACCTGAGTGCCCTTCTGGAGACTGACTCCTTGCTGTTCCCTGGTGTTTTTCTGTATTCAGAATCTGGAAACAAAATCCATGTGGTGCTTTTGCTGGTAGCTACAGCGGGTGCTGGAAGAAAGCCCTGAGCACTGTATCTCCCCTCCCAGCAACTCCATGTCTGAAAACAGAATCAGCCGGGGTCTCTGTTAAACCTTCGAGGCACGTATCATTGCTCTTTGTTGAGTCCTATTGTGGCTTTTTCCACAAAGAGCGAGGACTCCATTGGGCCTCCTCCTTAGGATAGTTAGTCTTATCAAAGTTCATTCAAGTGCATCCTAAGTTTAATTCAGTATATATGAGAGCACTTGGAAAAGTCCATAGAAAGCAGCCAGCATGAGCACAGCAGATGAAGCCATTGCTGTTAATGCCAGCGTCATAGATTAGTCCCGGCTGCTCAGCTTCTGATCGAGCTTCCTTCTAACGTGCATCCCTCACTGGAAGGAATGAACATGCCCACCACCAACCTCTGAAAGCATGACTGGCAGCTCATTGGGCCAACTCAGAAAGTGTGGCTTGCACTAGGAATTATGGAATAGTTTATACCTCTGCTGTCTGTTGTGTGTTCTGCACTTATTAAGATTTCCTTTTTTAGTGCTACTGAGCATCCCAGGTGCTTAACCAGAATTTTCTATTGTTTTTTTTTTTTCATTTGCAAAATGAAGTACAGCCTCCAGGGTCACCACTCAGTGGTCCACAGCTACCACTTCAAGCCTCATTTGCCACTATTTCTCTGCTGCTGTTTGCTGCTCCACAATGATGTGTTTCCTTTCCCACCCACCTCTTCGGCTGTGCCTTATGGAGCAATCTCTCTCCAACCCTTGCTTCCATGGGTGTCCTGAGCACTTCAGTGTGCCGTGGTTCTGCCTCTTTCCCGGAAATGTAAGTCTACATTCTAAGCAGTGCCTCAGACTCAAAGAGATCTCATGTAAAATCTGGTGGCCATCATCAAGTCCCTTCATCTTTTTATCCTGAGGAAAGTGGCTGATCACAATAATGGGGGGGGGGGACGCGGAGGGAGGGAGCACTGTGCGGGTGCCATGAGCTCACACGTGCACGCGCTTAGGCAATTGCTGTGTCTCTCACGTCCCCGCCTCCCTCCACCCGCCAACTCAAATGATGCTGCTTTCTGTTGTGGGCTATGGAGAGCACATCTGACTGTCTCTATAAGCAAGGAGCCCTTGAAAGAAAGGGTTTTAAATTTATTCGAATATTCTCTAACACTAAGAAGAGTGCCTCGCATACACAAAATCCCCTGTAAATATTTTTGAGGGCTGAATAAATAAATAAATAAACGCTTTCTCTGGCCCTTAGATGAAAGATAATGGCCTGGAGGGGGCTGAGAAGGAGGGAACTAATCTACTTAAAATCGAGTGCCATGACAAAGTGTTTTAACGATTAGCATTAGTGATCATTACGGCAAATGCCTTAAATAACTTATCCAGTCCTCTCCCAGCCCATTTAGGCTTTGCGATAAGGACAGGAGAGATTTAACTTCACACAGTTCCAGGCAACAGCAAAGAGGTACCGAGAGTCACACAAAAATACATCCGCTGACATTTGATCTGTAACACTCGCAATGGAAAGAATACAATGGGCTCTTGTGGTCCCCTTTTTAGAAATTTCCCTTTAATAAACTGCCCACGACTGTGGAGCCCAGATGGCTGCCTGGGGTATCCATGAAAAAGCATGCTTTAAATTGCATAAGACCAGGGAGGGAATGCACAAAAGAGGTGCTTTAGAGGGCAACCCAGGCTGAGATAGCATCTCTTGCACAAAAGGAAGAAAATATTGTTTTTTTTTTTAAGAAAAAAAATAGATTCTGTTTATAGATAGGCTGTCGCTTCGTTAGGAGATGAACTGCGTGACAGAGATGATGCCACAGGGCTGCTATCCCCCGGGAGGGAGATAGCTTTGTCCTCTCTCAGGATGTGATGCTGTAGGTTGTTGACTGGTTCCCTAACAGAACAGGCTCGGGCTGCCAGGCAAGGTAGGAAGGAGCCACGTGCTGAGGCTTAAGTTCATCAAGACTTGCAGGTAACTCCTGACAGATGACCTTGAGATAAAATAGCCCGCAATGCAATCTTTTTCCACCAACAGAAAAACATTGCGATGAGAAGTCCACTGAGCAGATCTGCAAGTCAGGTTTTGCTTTTGTTTTTGTTTGGTCTTCACAGAGGAATTTGGAAGATGAAACTTCAGATAGAGATCATGTCTTCATGAGGTTCGGGGAACTTAAGGGAGCCTCAAGGTTCTACAAACTATGACTTCTAATTCTTTTGTTTTTCAGGCAACATGAGTGAGAATTCAAAATATATGCAACAGTTTGACAAATGTCTCACAAGCTCACAATAAAATATGTCTTCACTGATGTGGTTTTACATATAATACTGATGGAAAACATGTTAACATGAAAACTGGTTGTTACAGGTGAATCTTTTGGAGAATAATTGTGATCAAAATTGCATGCATGGCCCATTTTATTAGCACCATCAACATATTTTTATCTGGATTATTCTTTCATGCCTTCTAAAAGAGGGGAAATGATTTTTCTATTAAAATTATGATATTATAACTGGGGTCAGTGTTGTGTCATAGAGAGTGGAGTTGCTGTCTACAAAGTCAGCATCCCCTGTGGGTATCAGCTCATGTCCTGGCTGTTCTTCTGATCCAACGCCCTGCTAAAGGCCTGGGGGAACCACAGTAGATGGCCCTGCTGCCCACTTGGGAGACCTGTTTTCTGCTGTCACCTTCGCCAAGTCCAGGTGGTTATAGCCATCTGAGGAATAATCTAGCAAGATATAAACTCTCTCTCTCATTCTTTCAAATAAATTTTAAATGAAAAAGATATTGCTACTAAGGAATACTCAATAACATGATTTTTTAAAAGATTCTTTTAATTTATTTTTACTATTGGGAAGTGAGATATACAGAGAGGAGGAGACACAGAGAGGAAAATCTTCCATTCGATGATTCACTCCCGAAGTGGCTGCAATGGCCAGAGATAAGCTGATCTAAAGCCAGAGCCAGGAGAATCTTCTGGGTCTCCCACACAGGTGCAGGGTGCTGAGGCTTTGGACCTTCCTCCACTGCTTTCCCAAGCCACAAGCAGGGAGCTGGATGGGAAGTGGAGCTGCCAGAATTAGAACTGGAGCTCATATGGGATCATGGTGCGTGCAAGGTGAGAACTTTTGTTACTAGGCTGCTGTGCCGAGCCCAATAACATAATTTTTATTAATTACATTTGCAGCAAGAAAGAAATCGGAAGGATGAAAAACACTTCAGAAAAATCAAGTCTTAAGCACTATGACTTCCCTAACCAGAGGTAGAAGTTCAAAAAAGTGTTCACCCAGAACTGATCAAACTATGTTAGTCTTTGTTGCACCATAAATGGCCTAAATCAACACATTTATTTAGAAGCTTTCATTTCTTTTTTTTTTCCTCCTTTTAATCTGTCAGGTACTCCCTAATTACTTCCACATTGGAACTAATGTGACTATTGTCTCGACAACACTAGGAAACTTTGTCACTGAAAGCCGTTAAAGACACAATGAAATATTTCCTGTTGGCTCAGATTATGGAAATGTGCTCTGTGCTTCCCACTTCAATCTCGAGCAAAGTATTTCGGGCTAATTTGTCTGCTTACATCGGGAAAACTGTTTGCTTTCAATCTTTGCGTGGGTTTAGTTGAATATATTTTAGCTATGTAATGGCACATTGAAGGAAAGCTGGTGCAAAGCAATAAACCGTAATCACTTCTCATGTGTGGGGAATGCAGTATAAGTATGTCTTAAAGGAAGGGCAGGTTCAACACCTTAAGCCAAGGGTAGGAGCTGGGTTTGCACTCCAGTTTGATAAAACTATGTGGCAGGGCAGGTGAGACTCATTCTGACCAGCATGTGAGGAGTTAAGTGGTTGCTTTTGGGGAGGAATGGCTGTAAAGAGACACTTACAAGGAGAAGTTTTGGATGAGGTCTGAGAAATGGCTAAAGTGCTGTTTGTTGTTTGTTTGTTGTTGTTGTTCTAAAGATTTAGTTAGTTTTATTGGCTACAACAACAACAAAAAGTGTTGATACTGGGTAGTTCCAGAATATTTTTTTTTCTCCTGAAGCTATAGCCAGGAAAATGAAGTCATTTGCTTACTCTAATGTAGCATCATTTACTTGAGGTAAAATGTAAAATGTAAGACTACGTATAAATGTTCTATAATTCATAACCGTGTATTCTTCCTGTTAACATTCATGAGTGAATGACTCTCAATGCAAGAAAAGCTGTGTTTTCCTCAACCCAGGGAGTCTCAACATCAGCTTCCCCTGGGAAAGAATTTGCCTGAAGAGAACTGACCGCTGAACAGGATGGAGACCGGAAGAGAAGGCCCTTTCTTTAGAGCTTCTGTCCAGACATCTGAACAAAGCACAAGCCCCGGAACATTCTCAAACTTCCACAATGGTGCAAGAATATGAATATTACAGAGAATGCCAATAGTCACTTTACTCAGATGCATCTATTGTTAAGAGTTCACTCCAGTGGCTTTATAATTTATAGCATATTTTATAGAGTGCTTTTTAATGATTTTTATAGAATATCTTTTACAGTATTTTTTCTTATACAATTTGGTAACAAGATGTATCCAGCAAACTCTTTTCTTTTAAATGCTTTCATCTATATCTCATAGTATTAGAGATGCCAAGGCCAGCATTGAGCATAGTAGATTAAGTCTTTATCCGACTTCCTGATAAAAGGCATGGAAAAACAGAAGGAGATGCTTCAAGTCCCTGAGTTCTTGCCATTCACGTAAGGCAGCAGGATGGCATTCCTGGTTCCTGACTTCAGCCTTGGCCAGACAAAGCTGTTGTGATCATTGGGGTTTAAGGAGCAGAGAAAAAAGATCTCTCTCTCCCCATTTCTCACTGTGCTTTTTGCATAAAAAATAATAAATAAAACTTTAAAAAAATATTATTAGAAGGTACTAGAAATACCTACGCAAACAGAGCTGCAGGGTAATGTTCAATGTAAACGAACCAAACAATGAAACAACTTTTTCCTAATCCACCGTGATTCAATTCAAATGATACTTTACTGAGCAGAATGCCACAAAAGCAATATTGTGTCCTTTTCAATGTACCACATTTGGAAGAAAATGGGGCCTATTTGTCCTTCATTGGTTATGTTAATTTTAATAACACAGTGAAAGTGTTGTTCACTATATCGTTATTACTTTCTCCCTCCTGACTAACAAGCCATCTGGGGCTTCTTGAAGGATGCTCAGCTCCCCATCAAAACTCTTGTTTTTAGCTATCACCGCCTGAATCAATTGTTGCACACTGATAATTATCCAGCCCCAGCCCTCCTTTTGCCTCTCAACCCAGCATTCCGCTGCCAGCAAGAGACCTCCCTTCCCCTGTTATTTTATTATTAGTATGAACACCTTGATTCCTGCCTGGTCATTTGGGTTCTAACTCATTGCTGTGCTCAATTATTTTGACATTGAAATTATTCCAGATTTAGCCGCTGTCAGCTCCTCCTTCAAGCTAACCATCATAGTTTCTTTTTCTTTAATAACCTTTTTTTAGAACTTTATGCACCTATTCAATTGCACCCTGTGATTAGTAATTTCTCCGGTGATAAATATCAGACAGCAGAAGAGACATGCTAAGTGTGCTTGATTGCCGCTGTGATATTGATGTGGTGTAAGTAGGCAGCTAGTCAAAGTTTCAGCACGTTGGAATTCTTCTTATACCCTTGCAAAATAAATCCTATCTCTTTAACCATTGGTTCCATACATCCACTTCCACAGGATGCACCTGTTGTATCCTGGACCACGATGCATGCTCAAACCCCACCCTGGTTGCATATCCAATTCGGATGCTGCCCTTTTCCTTGTAAAAAGCACAAAAAGGTGGAAGGTGGAAAAGAGCACTCCATGTACATTGAAGCCATCTCGAGTGAACCTCTCCCCCCTCTCATGGGCCAAGCGCTGTTTTCAAGTTTTCTTTCTCTCTTATTTACAGACCATGCTGTGGTCCGCTCCTGATGGCTATTTTGTAGTATGGGGTGGCCCCAACTCACTCATATGTGCTTATTCCCTCACTGTCACATAAATTTTGATCCTATTTGTACTCAATGGTAGTCTCTACTTAGTGTTTTTAGCTCCCTGGGATATAAGAACCTGGATAGGAAGTTAATACACTCACTACCCACATTAGTGTCTGTTTCTAGACACTTACACTGCCCAGAGGTAGGGATAAGATGTATAATTAGGCATCAAAATACATCCCTATTGGAGTAAGCATACATGTTTACACATGAGCCCTTATACATGCCAAATCTCGTATACAGTTATTTTAGAAAGAATGAATTCATACTGGTCCTATCAGTCTTCTTTTCAAAACTTTTTACAACTTGATTTTCATGTGTTAGAGGAAAGACCAAGAGAGGCCTTTTCATCCTCTGTTTTATTCCCCAAATGCCACAAAAAAAGGGGGTGGGGGGGGGCTGGGTCCTGGATAAGGCAAGAGCAAACAAGCTGGAACTCAACCTAGGTCTGCCATGGGGCTGGTGGAGTCCAGGGTGTGCAGTAGCAGAAAGCTGGAATTGAAAGGAGAGCTAGAACTTGAATTTAGGAACTAAGGGATGTAGGCCACCCAACTGACATGTTCACCATGCTTTCACCTGGCTCCTCCCGTGCTAACCCATCCCACCGAAGTTCTTTCTTTTCCTCAGTTCTATATTTATGGGCCTTTGTCCCATTTTGAAAATCTTGACTCTCACCAACATCACCACATGTATTCATTTTCTGAATTTTGTAATACCACTACAATGATCCCCAAATTGACTAAATCTCTACAAAGTATATAAATTTCCCTAACAAATAGTTATCAGGATCCATCGAACAGACAACGAGGAGATGCTTAACAGAGAAATGAATTTGTTACTCTATACTGCAGCCACTGTCCATGTTTTCAGGATAATGTGCTTGGTTTAAAAACACATAGCTTGTTATATCCCAGAAGAACTTGTATAAGATGTTATACAAAACTTTCATGCATCCTTATCTTATGTGAAACTAACAAGCTACCATTTTTGAATAATCACTCTTGTGTTAGCAAAGCTAAAGAAAAGTGGGGAGGAAGACATTAACACAGAATCGTAATATGCTTTCGGGCCAGGGACGCTCTCTTTTATTATTTGTACCCAGGCGAGGCACTACGGAGAGATAGTACTGGGCAAGTCAGTCTGCTGCTCGGTGTTTCAAGCTTAGTCACAAACTCAGATGTCCCTGACTGAGGGTATAGGAGAGTACTTTGAAAGGCTCATGGAAAATGGAATTAAAAGAGATTTGTTTGGGTGCTAAAAAAATGTGAAATCTCTGCATGGATTTTTCATAACACACGTTTTCCACAACCTTTCTGAGTACCGTTTGTGCAGTTAGACATACACTGTCTTCGTAAGTTCATGGGATTTGTCCATATCCCTCACCCGGGTACTGATGTGGCATACATTTCAAATCGCAATGTGTTTGTCTGTTGCTGTCAGTTTCCCATTCTAAAACTTCCCCTTTCAAAGGTGCCATGGAATTGCAATGGGTTAAGCCTCGCCCATTGCAGAGTTAAGTGTCCCATTGGAGTGCCATTGCAGACTGTGGCTGATTCAGCTCCCCACTTAACACAGCTGGCAAAGCGGTGGAAAATAAGGAAGCACTTGAACCCCTGCCACCCATGTAGGAAACCGGGAAGGAGTTCCAGGCTCCTGGCTTTGCCCTGACCCAATGCTGGCTATTGCAGCTACGTGAGAAGTGAACGAGCAGATGGAAAATCTTTTTCTCCTACCTTTAAATAAATAAATATTATTACAAGCATTCTTCTTCTTATCCTGGTTGATTTCATTTCATTTTTACCTTTCTTCCAAAATAATAGTATTAAGGAAGAATGAACATTAAGGAAGAAGTGCAACTCCCTCCTGAATTCCTTCCGCGCTATCCCCTGATCCCATTGTTGGTCACTAACTTTATTATTTCTTTGATTAATTTTGTTTCACTTTCCCAGGGCTGCCAGGTTGAGTGGCTGAATGACTGACATAGATTTTCTCCAAGCTGTGCAGACCAGGAGTCCGAGGCCAAGGTGTGACCGAGTTGGCTTCATCGGACGCCTCACTCTGCCTGAAGACGACTGTCCTGTTGCCTCTTTTCCTGCTCCTCCTTTGCTGCACACACATCCTGGGGTCCTGTGTGTCCTAACCTCTTCTTGGAAGGATGCCACCTGGACAGAATTAGAGTTTTCTACTAGTCAGCTTCTCATGACTCCCATGACGTACCCAGAGCTGCTAATCTAATGAAGAGAAGTGTTTACTCAATTCACAGTTTGAGAAGTTCAGGTCCAGGGTGAAATTGTCCCATAACTTCAAGACTGTGATAAGAGAGATGGCAGCACATTGGCTCTGGCAGGCACACCTCAGGGCATAAAGCAGGGAGAGGATGCAACAGAGGAGATGGGGACCTACACGCATCTTGTAGGGCGTTCTCCCAGTGGCCTAAGGACCCTTCATTAAATGTCCACAGTGGGGGGCCCAGCACGGTGGCCTAGCAGGTAAAGTCCTAGCCTTAAACGCACCAGGATACCATATGGGCACCAGTTCTAATCCCAGGAGCCCTGCTTCCCATCAAGCTCCCTGCTTGTAGCCTGGGAAAGCAGTTGAGGATGGCCCAAAGCCTTGGGACCCTGCACCCACACATGGGAGACATGGAAGAGCTCCTGGCTCCTGGCTTCGGACTGGCTCAATACCAACCATTGCGGTCACTTGGGGAGTGAATATTGGACAGAAGATCTTCCTCTCTACCTCTCCTCCTCTCTGTATATCTGCCTCTCCAATAAAAATAAATAAACCTTTAGAACATTCCAATCTTTCAACTTCCAGTCTCCATAACTGAGCCAAATACACCTCCCCTTCCTTCATAAGTAACTTGTCTCAAATCGTCAAATCACAAAGCCAATTAACACAAGTCCACCGTAAATATTGCTTTAATTACCTCCTTGAAGGTCTCTAAATACAGCCAACTCCTGAGGGAGTGAGGATTAGGACTCAGCAGGTGAATCGGACACAGGGATGAGACACAGCTCATAACCCCTTCCCATATTTCTTTCCATGAAGATAAGCAGACATGTGTGTTTCATTTTTCCCTTTCGTACTCTTGCAAGTAAGACTGTATTCTCAATGTTGCTTGCACTTTTCTGGCTCACTTCTCCTGGAGACATTTATGCTAAGCATGGTTTTGCATCTTGCATACGTTATGTAACATTTGTTGCATATGTTCAATGGATTTCAAAGACTGAAGAATGTTGAAAGCATTTGTAGTGACTGCATTTGTCTTAGCCTCACAGAAATTGTGTTTGCACTAAACATTGAAGAATCATTTTGGATTTTTGGCCAGCCGTCCTGAGAAACAACAATTTCTAAGCACAATATCAGAATCCATTAAAGAGAATACGAAATAAAATCACAGTGGGTGTAGACAGGGATGTCTAATGGCGTGATATTTGACAATAGCGTAAGAGGTTGCACTCTAGCCAGTGTTGCTTAGAAAGCAAATCTCTTTATGGTATGAACAAATATTTTCTTTCCAAAAACCAGAGCAGTCAGTATAATCCTTCTCATTGTTTTAGCACAGCACAGTATGAAAATGCAGAAATATGGAAGATACCCTTCAACACGCATCGAACTCAAAGCACCTGAAAGCAATTAAGCTTCAGATGAAGTTTAGATCTGCACAATGGCAAATTAGATAGAGTGGCAGCCCATGCAATAGAAATGTGCCTGTTAATTCAGAAGTGAAAAATAGAAGTGAATTTTTAAAAAACCTGACATCAAAAGCCCAAACACTGGGAATAGAGACAGTAAAGCATCTCTTCAGAGAAAATTGGACTAGTGAAAAATACCTATGGCTTTTAGAGTCAGCAACATGTGCATTTGTTACAGGTTTTGGACCATTCAGCTAGACCACCTGTGTGTGTTTGGAACGTCTGCCATTGTGTGTGTGAGTTTTAGTCAAAGTGAGGACCTGGATTCCCAAGGTGGGAGGAAAAATTTAGGAAGCTGGCTCCCTGCTGTGCAACCGAACTGTGACCCCTTCGTCCCCCATTTCTATGCTCAAAACGGAACCTCCAATGTGACTGTATTTGGAGTCATGGACTGCAGGAGGTGATGAAAGTTAAGCGAGGCCCCAAGTGTGCAGCCTTAATCCCACTGGACTGCGGGCCCTTAAAGGAGAGGAGAAGGTAAGATGTCTTTCTCTTTCTCCAAGGGCACAGAAACTAGAGGCTCTGCAGACACAAAGTCAGATGGTGGCCGCGTGCAAGCCGGGAGAGGAATGCTAACCAGAAACTAGACTGGCCAGACCTTGACCTTGGATGCATTGCTTCCAGAATCATGAGAAAGCACACTTCTGTTGCTGAAGACACCCAGGCTGGGTTGTGTTGTTCAGAGCAGCCTGGGCCGACTCAGACACCACATCCGGCATGGCATCTCTGCCTACACATGCTCTGTTAAAGAGGCAGCGAAGACAGAGAAGCCACAGGTACTGAGGGTTCATATCGTGAGTATCAGCAGTGGTGATGACAGCATGTACTGCTGGGGGCTGGTTTTGGGGTGCCATGAGGCAAGCCACCTTCACTAAGGCCAGAAACCCATATGGGTGTCATTTCATGCCCTGGCGACTTCGCTTCCATTCCATTTCCTGATAATGGGTTGGGAAAAGCAGCAGAGAATGGCCTGAGCGGGTCTCTGCCACCCAGGCCGGAGACCTGGATAAAGTTCTTGGTGCTTGGCTGCAGGTCTGGCAGAGCCCTGGCTGTCATAGATACTTGGGGGGTAAATTAGCAAACGGAAGCCCTCTCTCTGTCTCTCCCTGTTTCTGTAACTATCACTTTCAAATAACTCAATAAGTCTTTAAAAATACACATAAATGTTTACTGCAAATACGTGCAATTTTATAGAATTGCAGAAATAAAGCCATACATACACAACTGTGTTCCTTCGTATTTTCTTTCTGCTTGGTCCTGTCCCCTGCCCAACTCCAGCCAATGCCCCCAGGGAACAACCTAGAACATATCCGTCTATGTTTTGCTCCATATTGTACATTCAAATGTAATCCACGTGCTTATTCGTTGATAAACATATCAGTACACAGATTTTGTTTCATTACATTTTGTGGGAAGAGCACATTTTAGATGTAGGTTTGCATCATGAATTTCATACTCAGAAATTTCTTGCGGGAATCCGTCCAAGCCATCAGCTGAGCTCAGTTTTCATTATTCATGCCACTGTAACTTATTCTGCCATTAGCATCGATGGCTGGCCATCCACTTTCATATTTCTGTGATGATCTGGCCTGGTCTCCCGGCCACCTAGCCTCCTCTTTCCTCTACTGTTCAGTTTTGAACCTAGTTCCCCAGGATGATGTGATGTATTTGTAAAGATTTATTTATTTATTTATTTGGAAGGCAGTGACAGAGAAAGAGGGAAAAAGAGTGCTTTTACCTGCTGGCTCATTTCCCAAATGCCCACTTTTCCCTAACCCTTGATCCTTCCCACCCTGATCAACTATGTAAACATCATCAAGAATAGAATTGAAAAAAAAAAAAAAAAGGAAGAAGAAGAAAAAGGGAGGAAAGAAATAAAGAAGGAAGGGAGGAAGGAAGGTTGTTCCCTTGGAAGATGACTCAAACAGAAGCAGCCCTAGGATCTAGACTTCGAGAAGGATTTGAGTGTTGTGGTCAGAATCCTAGTATATAGTTCTTGAAAGGACCCATCTTTGGTCTTTTCTATTCATTTCTGGGTGTGGATTTAGGCCATTTTGATTGGCCCTTCCCATTGCAGTGGTAAGGTCTGGCATTCCAAGGATTTCCTGTGATGTTAGCATGCTGAAAGGAGAGAGCAGATGTGCCTGACAGTAGCAGACCCCACATGGCCCTCCGTGCGGACAGAAGACATTCCTCTTAGACCAGAATGAGTCGCTGGTTCGGGCCACCCACCCAATCCACAGGCCACAAAAGGATGCGTGCTGCTCTCACTGTGTCCTTCACTCTGTAAGGCTGTGCCGAAGGTCTACATTTAGACATTGGTGTTTTAGGTGGGTCATGGATTTCTCTTGAGGAGTGAGCATATACTGACAGTGCATGGAGGAGCTGTGTGTGCCTGAGTGTGATGAGGAAGACAGGAAAGAGGCTTTCTGGCTTTTAGATGCATATTCATGGGGAAACACATCAAGTTCTTTGAAAAAAAAAGTTTCATTTATGGATTCGGTTCTTGATAATTAAAGCAAATTGACTGAAAAGGAATCGTTAGCTTCACGGTTTTGTTTGTAGTTTAATGTTGTTACCACATGGCAACTAAGTGTTTAATGCATTGTTTAGCATTTATTTTCTGGTTATTTTATTTTAGCATTTGTGAGATAGAATTTATTTTGATTGCAAATTTATATAATGATTTCCTTTTACTAGGCTTTCAGTTTTTATATTTGCCAGTAACTGCACTTAAATTTTTTGTTTTTGTTTTAGACTATGTTATTTTGGTAGTTCGTATTCATAGTTTAAAAATTCAAGGAATGCAAAAGTGACGCTAAAAAGCATAACTAAATACTTATCACGCTCTCACTCTTCGAGTAACTACTACTTACAATCTCTTATATGTCCTTCCAGAAATAATCACATACACATTTTCCCCTTCAAAACTACATGTAAATGGAGCTGGCATTGTGGTGTAGCAAATAAAACCCCGCTGGCAGCACAAGCATCCTGTATGGAAGCTGGTTTATGTCCCAGCTGCTCTACTTCTAGTCCCGCTACCCTCTAATGTCCCGGAGAAAACAGTGGACATATCCCAAGTGTCTGGGCCACACAGGAAGGGATGAAACGTCTGGCTCCTGGCTTCAGTCTAGGCCAGCACACAACTCATTACAGCTACCTAGAGAATGAAACAGCAGATGAACAATCTCTTTATTACCACCTTTCTTTCTCTGCAGCTTTTTCAAAAGTAAGATTTTTTCTTAAACGGTTTTACGGTTGGCATTGTGTTGCACCAGGTTAAGCTGCGGCTCAAGATGGCAGCATTCCACATTGGAGAATCTGAGTGCTGGATGCTTTGCTTATGATCTAATTCCTTCATGTGTCTAGGAAAGCAGCAGATACTGGCCCTAGGGGCCTGGGCCCCTGCCACCCAAATGGGAGATCCTGATGGAATTCCAGACTTCTGGTTTTGTCCTGGTCCAGCGCTGGCCATTTGGGGAGTGAAGCAAAGGCTGGAAGATATCTCTGTGTGAGTGTGTGTCTCTCTCTCTCTTTCTCTCTGTGTGCCTTTTCCTTAATCTATTACCTTGCCTTTCAAATGAACAAATAAATCTCTGAAAGTATAGGGAGAACCCTCCACACTTTAGCCTCACATGTCTTGACCATGGGAAGACTAGGAAGAAACAACCCTAACAGCACCCTTGGGCTGCCCCCATCACTTAGAAGTAGTGTTTGTCCATCCGTGACCCTCTGCTGTTTCCCTGAATTCACTCCACTCAAGGAACAGCATCGTTTCACTGTATTTGTTATTAAACATAGTTGTTGCTAGAAAAGGATGAATGCTTCAAGGTCAAGGATTCTGTTGTGGGTTTTTTTTTTTTTTTTTTTTTTTTTTGTATGCCTATCAGGGCTCTGCACAGTGCTGTGTGGGAGGCAAACGGTTGATGGCTGTTGCAACCTGATCTGGCCTTGGTTTGGTTCTTAATATTAACAACTCCAAACTACAAAGTTGTAAAAGGTTCGAATGAAAAAATACGTCTCTCTTTCCTGGCTATCAACAAGCCCAACATGGCTTGGAAAAGATGGAAAGATTTTGTATCTCTAACCACTGTTTCCCTAGGAATGCAAGCCAAGTCTGCTATGCTGATTCGCAATGTTAATTCTTCTGTGGGTGGAGCAGCAAGTTCTCCCTCTTCCTGAGACAGCATGACTTAACTCTTCCAACTTTCAGGGAGAAAGAGAAGAAGAGATATGCAAAACATAGAGGGACCGAGACTTATTTTTAGTTATGCAGCTATGCAGCTTCTACCTGGAACAATGTGCATCCTACATTCCATGAGTTCTGTCTCATGTGTTTATTTGAGAGGCGTGGGAAGAGAGAAAGAAAAGGAAAAGAGGGAGAGAGAAGCAAAGAGAGGGAGGAGGGGAGAGAAATAGACCTATCTCCTTTGGGCTGGTTCACCCCCCACCTGCTTACAATGGCTAAGATGCCATGCCAAAGCAGGAAGCTGCGGACTCTGTCTAGCTATACCATAGCCGACATGCTAGAGCCATCACTGCCCTCTTTTGAAGTCTTCATTAGCAGATACTGGTTTCAGGAGCCAGAGCTGGGTATAAAACCCAGATACTTCGATTTGAGATGCGGGCATCTTCAGCAACAGGCCAAATATCTACCCTGGAGTGAGCTCTAGTGTGTAACAACAGCACAATCACAAAGGCACTGCACAGCATTCATGGAAAATGAAAGCAAAAGATAAATTTATTTTCAGAACAAAGTATTTAAAACCTAGGCATGATTTTTTTTTTCCATGACATGGGTCTTTCAGGACCCTTTTGAAGACCCCCTCACATCCCTGGATTTCAACATTTGTGAAGCAAAGCGCTATCTCTTAACTCTATTTTCCATGAATCATTTGAAATTCCCTCATCCTCTGTGCCTAGTCCAGTCCACCACATCAGAATAAATGAAGAATCAAGAACAGAGAAAGGAATTTGATGCTTTAGGACACTCTTCATCCTCCTGGAGCAATGAAGATTCGGTGCCAGAAGCAACACCCCAGTGGCTACGGGAAGACAGAAACTCCAACATTCATAGTGGATTGCAGTCTGTTTGGTCCATTGCCAACATGTGACCATGTGCTTATGGAGCAACCCTGTTATTTTCACAAAGCTGGTGGCCAGACCTCACAATTTCCAAGGTTACCCTGACAATGACAGGGACTTATGGGTTTATTCTACATCATTGATGAGATGGCGTGTGAAATAGAGATGACCTATGGAAATAAAAAAGATACGACCAGAGGAACCTGACTTGCATTTACAAGCCATGAACCCTCTCCTTGTAGTCGCTCACCTGTGAGAGCTCTTCCCATTCTTAACTCTGGTTTTTGTATGACTATACTGATTGAGTGTGAAAATATCACAAACGTAAGGTCTTGGCAATTGCCTTTAAGATTCTTGTATTACACAAATTGAGCTGCATGAACAACGCAATCTGATCATCAACTACCAGTGTTTATTTTGCAAGCACATGGTTTAGTTCATGCAACTGTGCAGGAATAAGAAGATGAATATTTTGCAAACACTGTTCTGTGCTGGTTTTACACTTGTCCGTTGTAGCTTTAAAGTCCCATTAATATTTAGCTGTAATTACTGCCACGCTGTCTTGTTTTTATGAGGTTAAACACTGTGTCAACCTGATAAATTTTGTACAGCACATTGGATTGCCTCTTCTCCAGGATGGTGTCGCTGGCAAACAGCCAAAATATCTATACATTGGTGTCTTCACACCATTGGCCCTTAAAAAATTGCACGCCTGGTGAGGTGCTAATGTAGCTTGCTTCTGACAGTAGGCTAACCACTTTGGGATTTTAGTAAGACATCCCCTCTCTCTCTCAGGAAACCATCTCTATCAACCTAGCTGTGGCCAGGTGGCTGTTTGGGAAGTCAGAATGCGTGGGGCAAAGAAAGTCTGTTTCCAAAGGAGCATCTGTAAGGGGCAGGGGGAGCTTCAAGGGCTTTGTGGGGCAGGACTTAGTACTCATGATTTCCCATTCTATTTCATTGGCTTCCCTCTGAAAGCTAGAAACACAATGTTGGCTGCCAGAGATGGCTGGAATCCTTGTCTGGAGACTGCCAGAGTCAAAGAAAATGAAAAAAGATGGAAAGTAGCATTATTGGAGCACCTCCCAGGTGGCCAGATCCTGTTTAACTCATTCAAGGCTGGCGCACAACAGGGTTCAGAAGCCCTGCAGGACTGTGTTCTGGGCTCAGCTTTCCCCAGATGCTCTTCTGCTTTACCCTGCTTAATGTTGTTGCACAGATGCCTTCCAGGCAGTGGCAAGATGACCCCCGGCAGACCCACTCACTCTCATTCTCTCCTGGCTCAGTAAGCCCTCGGAGAGAAGACTGTGGTCTCCCAGGTCTCAGTGGGCATTACTAGGTTGATTCACTACTCACATCTTCCTGACTGAGCCAAGCCACACTGCCAGGACACTGTCAGCCTGTTCAAGACGCCTGGCACAGGGCACAGCAGTGGGCAGTCCCAGTGCAGAGCAGAAAAGAAATGAGGAATCAGAAGATGGTGACAATCCTTCCTAGACGGAAAAGAAGTCTATCCCAGTCTGTTGAGATGAATTCCTCAGGATTAATGTTGATTTGAACTGTTAGTGTTTGGTAGAAGTGAAACAAGAATCCAAAGGGGAAAGTGAAGGGCAGTTCATTACATCTCGCTGGACCTAGACAGACATGACCATGTGTAATCAAACCAGCCCCAGGGCCCTGGTATTTCCTCTCTTTGGGTAATTCTTGCTGTGTACAATTCTTGCTGTGTAATTTTCTTTTGGATACATATGTAGCCATCTAGATTTAAAGGCATATGATCTGTCTTGGATCACCTACAGATTACAGGGAGCCAAGCTTGCTGTTTGTTTCATGCCCTGCCTCTTTAATTACTGCTCCATGTGAATGAGACACTTTATTGGAAGCTACCTGCCGCTGCCACTGTATGCAGTTGAATCGTAAAAGCCTTTGTGATAGACAAAGAAAATCTCAGAGGGAAGTTTTTAAAGAGAGTTGGTTTGAGCTCTGCGGGTCATAAATATTTTGGCTCAATTTCATCATTAGCCATCCAGGCAGCACAAAGAAGCATTTCAAGTTCTATAATTTTTTGGAAAATTCTAGAGCTGAAACCAAACTTTCTCCTTGAGGTGAATTAGCACTGATAAAAAGTTGGTCATTGTTCTCTTTCTCTGAAAGATAAAAGGGCTTTTCTCATCATTTGTTTCTCTTTTCGCTTAATTAATGCAAACTGATTTGCCTGCAGCAAAGTTGTCTTTTTGTCTCTGGCTCACTTTCTCTGTCCTCAAACCAGCTGTGTTATCCCTTAAGCTGGTTATGTTAGGCTGTAGTAGCCAGGGCTCGGGGAGCAGCAGTAATGGGAAAGCATGCATTTACAAGCCTTTGAGCAGACAAACAGCCCTAAGTCAGGGTGGTTGCAGTTCTTGTTGAAGCAAATAGACAAAGACCTGAAGGCTGTCCCATCTAGTGTGTGGCTTTAACAATTTCTAATTGAGTAAATTGTGAGTGGAGAGAAGTAGCCAGGGAATGATGAAGACTGAATTAAATCAGGCTAGAAAACCACCCCACACGGTGTCTGGCACATGCCCATGACACAAAATGAACACTGGGGTGGGGCAGATAATGACTGCCTGTATCTGGCTTGACAATAACTACTCCCAGTCATTCTTTGCTTTTCCCTTCACTACTACCTTTCCATCTCTGCTGGGCAATTCAGTTGAAATATTAAAAAATATTTATCCATGGTCCAGTGCGGTAGCCTAGTGGCTAAAGTCCTCGCCTTGCATGCACCAGGATCCCATATGGACTCCGGTGCTAATTCTGGCGGCCCTGCTTCCCTTCCAGCTCCCTGCTTGTAGCCTGGGAAAGCAGTCAAGGACCCTGCACTCACATGGGAGATCCAGAAGAAGCTCTTGGCTCCTGGCTTCAGATCAGCTCAACTGGCTGTTGCAGCCACTTGGGGAACGAATCAGTGAATGAAAGATCTCTTTCTGTGTCCCCTCCTCTTTGTATATCTGACTTTCCAATAAAAATAAATAAATCTTTTTTAAAAAACGTATCCAGGCTCTAAGCCTGTGAGATCTAGATGGAGAGGGTAATTCTACTAACTTACTCAAATTCTCCCAAGCATGGTGTATTCACCCCTTCTGTCTCTGATGTCATAATGACGTCCCCCTTGTGTCTGATAACGAGGCTTTGGTGAATCAAAACCTTGGTTGTAGATTTCCCCTTTTGCAGGAAGCCTCACGTGTTAGATGTCCCAGACCTCCTATTTGTTGATCCTCCCTTGGCAAGTGCACCTCCGCCAGGCACTGAGCCACAGGACGGCACAGTGATGGTTGTGGATCACCATGGATCATGCTTCGCCTGGTGCAGGCCCACAACGTGCACACCCTTCCTTGGAAGAGCATGCCTGTTCCTCTTCCGAGGGTGAGATAGAAAGTAAGGCTGAGCCTCTGTGAGAGCAAAGTACTTGCAGCAATTGGAGGAAGAGGTAGACTCTGTGGAGGGGGACGGTGGCACTGAGGCTTCCCTACAACACTAGTTAATGCTCCCTTTTTCACCTGTGCCACCTGTCCAGGCTAACCTTTGGCCATCCTCTCCCCAGGTCAAATGTCTAGGGAGCAGTTGCTACAGATCGATTACAAGTGAGGTTGAAATTCGCTGAGGCAGAGAACCGTGGAGTTTTCCTTTCAAGTTTATGTGCCGCAAAAAACATGAGTGTATTCTTTCCCATCCCAGAGTCCCATCAATGAGTGAGGCAGGAGGCTGGAAGTGGCTGTCGGATTCAGCAGGCGATTTGCAAGCCTGAGGAGTGTGCATGAAAGGCAGCAGTAAAAGTCAGTCATCAGCTCTGATATTTATAGTGAGAGGGAGGGAAGAGAGAAGAGAACGCCATGAAATGTTATTAGAGAGCCTGGGAACTACAAAGCCCTATGAATATAACTCACACCTTACTACCTGTAATTCTGTTTGTTTAAATGTGTGATGTACAAGAAGATGGAATCGGTTTTCGGAAACGGAAACAAGGAGCTGGCTTCTCTCTGATCAGTGGTTTGTGGCAAGTTACTGTATTCTCTGGAATTCTCAAGGAATTGAAATGATCTGAATAGAAATGCAGGCAGATCAGATAGAAAACACAACATGAACATTTTTTTCTTTATGTCAGAAATTGAAGAATTATAACTGCATTTCAAATCATCTGACTAGTCCCACTACCAAGCTACTGCACATTTTACAAATGTAGATGGATTTTAATAAGAACTTAAAAAAAATACCTTTTTACAGTGATAAAACAGCAAAAAGGGCCACTCTCACATGGTAGTAGAGAGTGTCTAGTGGTTGGGAAATAAGAGATAGTTATAATGGGAGGCAATCATTCTATTGTTAATATTTCCAAATAGATACAATAAACATCAGGAATCACAGATGCTTCAAAAAATGCCAGAAAACTGAAAAGCCATGGAATTAGAGAATTTTTGCATGTCCTAACGACTGTCAAGATTGTAGATCCAGTACTATCTGGCCCTTTGAGTTGTCTTTGTAACTCTGGTTTGTTATTATCCTGGGCAGTTTAGATCCTGGTGCTTGGAATTTGAATTGACCGTTCACTCCCCGTGCTGCCTAGCAGATTGGAAATAGGACAAGCATTTTGCAGGAAGACTATGGGCCTTTCAGGAGACAGAGGCCTTAGTGCTGCACCTGCTTGTTGGAGTCGATCAGAACCCTTTAGCAGGCCTGAGGACAACAGTCACCTCGGGGAGGCTGCTGAGTTGTCACTGCAGTGGGTCAGCCAGACCAGCAGTGACCATAGAGCAGTAAGGGCTACTGGAAGAGCAGCTCTCTCTGTGCCCCTGTTTTGAATGTGAGGAAATGGCAATCCCAGAGGTTACAAGCCTTGTGCAGGTCATGCACTATTCAGTGCTCAGTCTGCTCTAGGACTGCTGTTTCCTGCAGTGTCCTCCACCACTGACCACTGGGTACTTGCTTGAGTTCTAAGGTTCCTTCCCACCCCACCTGTTCCTGGCCCATGGCTGGCTCACAGCAAATATCCACCAACAGACTCAATAGTCTGAGAGCATTAGTATTTTTACGAGTGATTTTAAAATAGGTAAAAGCACTGGAGGAATTCTGACTGTGGAGCAGTGTAGCCAGTTGCTAATAAGCCCACTCTGAACAAGAAAAGAGAATGATGAGTATAGAAAAATAGCCCCAACCATGAAGAGACTATGTCAGTCAGTGAATTCTGAATAGATTTCATCGTACTTGGAACGGTGAGATTGGCAGCAATTCAGAACTGGAAAAAAAAAAAACACGATATTAGTGTAGAAACAAAGGTCTTACCCACTTGGCCCTTTGTACCCTAATCAACTAAGTAAGATAAAAAAATAATAATAAAGAAAATAACTTGTTGAGCTGCTGATGTGTCAGAGAATGCTTAACATTCCCTATCAGAGTGTCTGTTTGAGCCTTGGCTGCTCTGCTTCTGATCCAGTGCCCTGCCAACATGCCTAGGAAGACAGCAGATGATGAATAAAGTATTTGGGCCTCTGCTGCCCACGTGGGAGACCTGGCAGATGCTCCAGGCTTCTGGCTTCATACTGGACCAGTCCAGCTCCGGTGGTTGTGACCACTGGGGAGTGAATCAGCAGATGGAAGATCTTTTTCTATGTTTTTCCTTCTCTCTTTCTATAAATCTTTCACATAAAAATAAATAAATCTTTTAAAGAAAATGTGAAACTGATGATGGGGAGAGGAGAAGAAAGCTGGTAACCTGTGACTATATGAGAAGGAATAAAACTTCTTTAGTTAGAATGGAGAAACACATAGCATGACATTTCTCTGCTCTCTGCTGATATTCAAACAGCAGGTGGTGTTCAGAATGTTTTATTATTTTATTTTTAAGAGAAAACAGGGCACCATTTTGATGTCCAGGGGCCTGGAGATAGGCAGAGCAATGAAAATGACCATGGAGGGGAAACATCCCTTATTTTATACTGAGCTGGATAAAGCTATTTTAAGCATTTTTATTCATAAAATGGAAATTTTGCTTAATTTCCATTTATCCTGTTCTTAGTCTCCCAAACCTGCAAAGCAGAAGCATGATTGATCTTCAAATGTCAATCTCTCACCTAAAGAGAGGAAGAAAAGATTTATTTAAAGAATAAAATGTCACAGGGGTTCTTAGGGAAAAAAAAAAAAACCTCCTGGGTTTGGAATATCTCGACAGCCAGGCTTCGAGGTGAATAACTCCCTCTCCACTTCCATGGCTGGCTGGCTGTGCTGAGATCTAGACCAGCAATTGCTGTCTTGGCCTGGGTCCTTTTTCAGCAGTTTATCTGAGCACTGACTTGCAGGAAAGAGTTCTTGATAGGAAAAGCGAAAATTCAGGATTATGAGGTATCAACAAGAACCTATTACTGGAGATTTTCATTGTGATGAGAATGCGGCCGCTGGGCTGAGGTTATTTCAGACTGCATTCTGGAGGAGGCAGAGGTAGGGGACGCACAGATCCTGGGATGTGAGAAGCTCTGCATAGTGCTAGCATTGCCGTGCTGTGGGTTAAGCTGGAACCCCATCCTGAAGAGTCCTAGCGGCTCTGGTAATGCTCCAGTTTTGCCCTGAGGCTCCTGGAAAGGCATCAGAAGATGACTCAAATGCTTGAGCCTCTATGGGTCATGTAGGGCACCCAGGTAATGCTGCTGCCTGCTGTCCTTGCCTAGACCAGCTTCAGCCTTTGTGGCCATTTGGGGAGTGGACCAGCAGACAGAAGATGCTCTCTCTCTCTTTTCTCCTCCTCCTTCCTCTTTTCTGGCACACTGCCTTTCAAGTAAATAAAAATCACTTAAAAAAAAAAAAAGATCCACTGGGGCAGACATGGTGTCTTAACAGGCTAATCTTCTAACTGCAAGTGCTGGCATCCCCTATGTGTAAGGAGTGATTCGAACATTCCACCCTGGACCCAGAGCCATTTCCTCCTCCTCACAGCTCACGAAATTCTTGCTGGTCCATATGACCACCAATCAGATGTAACCTAGCATATCCCCTGAGAATCCCACCCCCAATCTCCCAGCCCCTCCCTAACCCCACCCACTTACTAATCATTCTTAGGCAATGTCTGTGACAGTCTGGGGCACCAATCCCTTGGGTCGCTCTGCGCTGGAATAAACCTCTGGAATACCTCATTGCATCTGTTTTTAGTTCACGGTAAAAGAACTTGGCTGCGAGAATTAGCTGCCCATAATAACATTAGAAATTTCAGTTTATTAAATAACTAACACTGTGGGCACCAGTTTGGGTTCTTGCTGCTCTATTCCCAATCCAGCTCCTTGCTTGTGCCCTGAGAAGGTAGCACAGAATGGCCCAAGTTCTTGGGTCCCTGCATACATGTTGGAGACCTGGCTTCAGATTGGCTCAGCTCCCATCATCGTGGTAATTTGGGGAGTGAACCAGTAGATAGAAGGTCTTTCTCTCTGTTTCTCCTTTTTCCTGTAAATCCACCGTTCAAGTAAAAATAATTTAAAAACAAAACAAAACAAAAAACACACACAAAACATAAAAAAAAGCAAGTCCTGAGAATGCTGAGTCCAGACACAATCAACACTTAAGACTGAATCTATATCCCAGGTTGTATTTCCAGCACCTGCAGTCAGCCATTGTGATTAGATATCTGTTGGTTATTTAGTGTGAATTCAGTGCGAAACTTACAGAACACCCGTCACTTTATGACATAAAGACATTGCTTATGAAAATGTTAACCATTGTTTTATTACTTTGTACTGTGGATTGAATATATTTGATTCATCTGAATCTTATGCTGAACTCTGCCTGCCAAGTAGTGGTGTTGACAGATTGGGGTCTTATTTGGGCTGTGGGGACATGGCCCTCATGACTAGCTGGATATTTTTCTGTGGGAATGGGATGGTTGCTTGCCCTCTCTTCTTTCAACTGTGAGTTGATGCAGCACCAAGCCTCCCCAGGGAGATGAAAAGATACTGACGCCAGCTGCTGGACTTGCCAGCCTTCAGACCCAGGCGCTAGAATAAACCGAAATTGACCCAATTTCAAGTACCCTGCCATGCCAACAAAAAATAGAGTAAGACGCCTGTGAAGTAAGAGATTAAATGATGAACTTAAAGACATTTCAAAGTGTTATCTGCATTGATCTCCTGCTTCAAAAACTGTCTTACTCAGTTCATGTTAGTACTAAAGATTTTTAGGTAAAGTCACAGATGTGTATAAAAGATGTATGCTGGCATAGGTGTTATGGCGCAGCACGCCAGGCTGCCATTCAGGCTGCCTGCACTGTACTTACCATACAATGTGCATTATCTTCCTGTACTTCCTGTAATGTGCCATTATCTGGCACATTGTATCTTCCTGTATCTGCCTGCACTGTATTTCCTGCAATGTGCCACACTGGCTTAGGACGGCTGCCAGCTAGCTATCCTGTAGACCTTGGCTTAGGCCTGCTTTTGCTCTGACTGTTGCAGGCATGTAGGGGAGTGTTCAAGCAGATGAGGGATCTCTCTCTTTCTCATTCGGTCTTTCTGTCTCTTTCTGTCATTCTGCTTAGTCTTCTTTTGGTGAAGGTAAATCTTGTTCTTCAGGTTTTCTGCATCTTCTCAAAGTTGAGCAGGACTAACGGAGGCTGCATGTTTTAGACCACTGGGAAGGACCTCTGGCAGCGTTCATCCTCAGAGCCTAGACAGAGGAGAAAAGGGAAGAGAGGATAGTCCCTGTCATTGCATGACAGGAAACCAAAGAAGAACCACTTGAAAGTTACGAATCTTGCTCTGTTGTCTCGCTTGAGTCTTGAGAGTAGATTGTGCAGTTTGCCAGTTTCTTCAACAAACACCAGGCTGGCAGAACTAAAAAAGCAAACAAAAAAACAAACAAACAAAAAACCCCAGTATTATTTGGCCTCTGAAGGGAGGAAGGGGACAAATGGTACAAGTGGGAAGATAGATGGAGTTAATTTCTCTGAAACCCTTGGGCAAACATAGCCCAAGAAAGACAATAAAAACACAAAGGAACCAAGCTAAGAATGTCCCTATTAAATTTCTTAATAGTACATCTATTGGAAAATCATCCAATCCTCTTTTCCAGATTATGTAGGGTTTCATTCATTCATTCATTCATCAAGTAGAATAGCTAGAACCAATATTGTGTGTTGGCACTGTGTCTTGACAGAGAATCAAGCAAGAAACTTTCTTGTGATTTTGGACTGTTCTAAATAACTTTTGTGGCCTGCATAGTTCTTGTTGATAGTTCAAACATAAAGAAGACAAAGGAAACATTTTCAACATAAAAATCACCCATCAAAATTGAAATTAAACAGATAGGTTGGCACCAAGTCAGGGTGAGAATGTACCAGAACTGCTTTGTCTTAGCAAACTTATTCCTCAAGGGACAGAATAATTGTATACAAAACTGAAAATGCAAAGGCCTGTCATTCCTCAATGGCCTTGGGGAATTCTTGTAATTTATTTTGAATCTGCCAAGAAAATGGTTCAGCTTTTTCATTTATGTCTCATTTATGTTTTTGAATTTTTAGTACATTTTATTGATTTTTGCCAACCCTTTTTCTATGACATACTGAGAAAAGTTAGATTGATGGTGATTTTTCTCTCCAAACAGCCTTCATAAAAGTTCATTATCTTGCATTTCATTTGTGTAGTCTCAGATGATGGTTCCTCTCCCCTCCTTTGCACTAATGACTCACAAGAAAAACAAAATTTCCCTTATTAGGCAACTGTGTTAGTTATGGTTGCACTGCTACAACAAAATGCCTGAGACAGTCTACTTATGAAGGAAAGGTGTTGGTTCACCTATAGTGTTGGGGGCTGAAAGTTCAGACAGCAAGATGCAGGCTTTGGTAAAGTCTCCTTGGCAGATGGCAGAGCCTGCGGAGAAGGGCTCCTCTCCTGATCTGGGAAGCATTGGCTGGACCAAACTCAACATGTTAACATCAATCCTCACTTGAACATGCTCTTCCAAGGGCCCCCATCAGTGACCTAAGGACCTCCCACTGGGCCTACCTTCCAAACACCACGACTGGGTGACATTTCTACTTTCTTAAAACTGTTCACTTATGACTTGCATATTTGAAGTCTTGAGTCAGTGTAGCCATAGCAGTGTCAAAATGGCTGCAAAGTCAAGACATAAGTTTTATCTACAAATGGCTGTGGTCAACTCATGGCAGAAACGTGAATTTGTGATTGCAGACCCGATGTGATGATGTTCCTGAGACCCAGGGAATTAAACCAGGATGCAAGGCCACACTCATTGGCAATGGTGCTGGGGTTTTGCATCATGGTGGCGTGTTAAGAGTGAGGAGAAGAAGGAGTCAGAGGAAGCCACAGCCCGGCACGCGAGAGTCCCCATTTGGACAGACATGAAGTGCTCACTGTGTCCATCAAATAAGCTAATGCACTTGCAAATTTCCTCTGACAGAAAGCATATCACAGCAGCCGTGCCAAAAATCAGCCCAACCAAAGTAGGGAAGACAGAAAGCTCAGCGCTTCCACTGGGGATCAGCACAGGGCAGAGTGAAAAAATACAGGGCATTAAAAACCAACAATGATTTGGAAGAAATGAGATCACTTTCTTAAGAAAAAAGAAAAGCATTCATCATTTGTAGACCAAAAAAGAAATGCCTCTCTCATGACCATTTTTTGTTTTGTTTTTTGGTGTATCATTTGGCAGGCTCAGTTTAAGGATAAAAATTCCGGAGGGCAAAAGGAATATGGCTCAAAGTGTAATATTTGTCATGCCTGGCTTTGTAATTTCATAAATATTAAATATGTAGAAATAATTATAAGCACATTATCTCTGCATCTCCACATGATGCTTTAATTTTTAATGCAATCTTTTATCTGCCGTTTCCTCAGCTGGCTGTGGGGTTGTGATTTGCATCACCAGGGTGATCTGGTGCCATCAATTCAGTAATGAAGTCACTCGTTGAGCAGAAGAGGTTTCCAAAGATTACATAAAGCTGTGGGAAAGGAAGGAACAGAAGTGCAGCTTTGTGTTTCTGGTCAATGGGAAGTATGTTTCAGAACATATGTTTCCCATCATCAATTAATGTGGTCACTTTACAGCAGATTTGGAAATGAGAAAAGGGGGGGGGCACTCACATTTTTATCATTAGTACTTGATGTTTTCTCTCGAGCTTGCACACCTGTGCACATGCACGCACACCATTCAACCTTTATCACTTTCATTTTATTTATTTATTTGAGAAGCAGAAAGACAGAATCACAGAGTTCCTATCTGCTGTTCCTGCCCCAGTTGCCTGCCTGCCTGCAGCTGGGGCTGCCTGCATGAGCTGGAAACTCAGTCCGGCTCTCCAACCTGGCTGTAAGAGAGCTATTCCTGGAGCTGTCACCACTAGATTCTGCACTGGAGGGGAAACTAGAAGCTGGAGTCACAGCTGGGACTCAGATCCGAGTATTCCAGTGTGGGATGCAGGTACTGTAACTGTTAGGGTGAATGATGGCTCCTATACGTATATTTTTAGCATAGATGTAATAATAACTTTGTGTGTGTAATTTTACTTTCTGTTTATAATTAAATGGTTTTCATAACTATAATTGTATGACTGTAGATTAATAATAAAAAGGAGGGGTACATCATTTACTCAACCACAGTTTCTTGTGCCAAGCAGAGCAGGGTGGTGGAACTAAGTGGATTAAGTGCTAAATCTGCTACCAAACAGAGTGGATTTGGGCAAATCACTACAGGTCATACCTCTGTTTTCTTATCTATGAAGTGGTGGTTATAAAAGTGTCTCTCTTAGAGAGTGATTTTGTAGCATAAAAAGGAAAAAGCTCTTAGCTCAACTCTGTCACAGAATAAATACTAAAACAATTATTACTGGTTAAAAGGATCTACTTATTTTATTTGAAAGGCAATGTGTTTGTTTGTTTGTTTTAACAGAGAGAGAGGCAGAGAGAGAAGTCTTCCATCTGGTGATTCACTCCCCAAATGGCTACAATAGCTGAGCTGATCTGAAGCCTTTTCTGGGTTCCTCATGGCAGTGCTGGGTCCCAATGACCTGGGTCATCCTCCACTGCTTTCCCATGCTATAGGCAGAGAGCTGGATTGGAAATGGAGCAGCTGGGACTTGAACCAACGCCTGTATGGAATGCCAGCAGAGGATTAGCTTGCTGTGCCACCACGTCATTCCCTAAAACTATTACTAAAACCCAAAAAAGTCAAGCAGGAAGGAACTTCAAAAAGTTCACAGAAAATGTACTTTATATAAAAAAAGAACATGTGTTTCCAATACTTTTTGCAGCAAAAATATACATGCATCTTAATGTCATTCCCCATGAACCTTTAAAATTCTCTTGGATTTCAAAAAATCAGAGAAAAATGGCTGAAATCCTGTAAAATCTGAGAGCCCTGGGATTCGGCCATCACCTGGAAGTGTCCCCATGGCTTTTCCCCTCCCTACCTCTATCACTTACCAACCTCTCTTTTTTTTAACCTATTTCCTGATTCAAGTGGAAGTACTCCTGAGCCTTAATCCTTTCCTGTTATTGAATTTGCTAAGATATAATATGGTCACTCCCATACTCATGCAAGCACACATACAATATCATTCCACATTTAGGCAGCAAACAACCTAAAGTCTGCTTCATCATGATCAAAAGTGTTACAAGCAGGATTCTAGAAAACAACTTTTAGGCCAGCCTTCCTGAGAATTCAGGTATATCTCTGTGCCTTTTGGGGGTCTCCATTAAAGTGCTCAGGGGTACTAAGTGTCTTTGTGAACCTTTGGAGTATTAAATTGTGAAGGTCTTTTTATTCAAGTATTGTGTGGCACAGGAGAAGCCAGAGCCAAAGAAAGGCCTGAGGCTTGCTAGGAATAAGCCTTGTTTCCTCGAATCATGCCAATATTAGTGACAGCAAACAAGGGTCTGTAAAGAGAAATAGAAGCATGAGCCTGTGTCACAAATCATTTTCTCATCTCCACGTGTACTTTGAGATGTATTATTGGCCCTAATTATCATGTGCACAGAGGGTGTTTTCCTTAGGCTAAATCATAGCCATAAAGACTGCATGTCAGGAGTTTGGGGCTCAAATAGGTAATCATCTATCATATATTATAGGTTTTCCTGGAGAGAGGTATCTTTGAACAACTCATCTTATTCTTACAGGTGATTCTGCCTGTTGGTGGTAACTTTCACAAGGTTGCGATGGGAATCTTGAAGCATTTCTTAGACTCTCATACCTAGGGCTGTACTTATGAATCAGGTCAACTAATTAGAAATATTCACGCAAAATTTAGGAAATAGAAGTGAAGGGGAAGCAAGCTGATCACTTTGGGTTGTTTTGCTTTTATTTTTTTAAGACTTATTTTTATTTGAAAGGCAGGTGCACAGAGAGAAAAGGAGACACACAGAGAGATCTTTCATCTGTTGATCTATTTCCCAAATAAACCACAACAGCTGGAGCTGGGTTGGTCCAAAGCCAAGAGCCTGGAGCTTTCAGGTCTCCTATGTGGGCACGAGGAACCAAGGACTTGAACTATCTTTCGCTGCTGTCCCAGAAACATTAACAGGGAGCTGGATCAGAAGTAGAACAACCAAGACTTTGAATTTGGTGCCGATATGGGATGTTGGCACCACAGGTGGAGGCTTAACTTACAATTCCATGGCACTGGCTCCAGGCTGTTTTCTGTTGTAATTAGTCATGTTTTCTTGCAAAAGTATTCCACGGGCCATTATTCAGCCTCCTGAAAGACAATAGGCAATTGTGGTTTTGTAATAGGAGGAGGTTTTGATTCCAGTTTCTCTCATTGCTACATCCTTGAACGTGACAATAGTTATACTATAGCTTATAGCCCTTTGTAATGTTCTATTAGTCCTCCAAGATCAGTCCTGTATTACAGTGGGAGTCACTTTCGGAGGCTCAGTCTGGATTCCACCTCTCCAGTCCCGGAATAGGTTTTTATAAGCAGCCTCTACTAAATGCCTACTTCCTCAAAAACACTTTGGAGGTTTACTTTTTTTTTTTTTTTTTTGCCTTTTACATAGAATTTCATGTACATCCTATATGCTATTTCGGAATATCTATTCATTGTAACACAAAGTGTAAGAATGAGTTTTGAAATTAGAAAAAAAAACACAAGCTATTATGAAGAGTCTTCAAAAAGTTCATGGCAGGGAAAGCATGACAGCATAGTGGGTTCAGTGGCCTCTTGAGATACCCCGATCCCACACTGGAGAACCTGGAGCCAGTTCCACCTCTGCTTGCCATCTGGTTTCCGCTAATGGGCACCCTGGGAGGCAGTACATGATGGTCCATGTATTTGGGCCCCTGCCATACACGGGGTAGACCTGGATGGAGTTATTGGTGGCTGGCTTCAGTCTAACCCAGCTCCTGCTGTTCTGCCCATTTGGGAAGTGAGTCAGCACAGGAAATCTTTCTCTCTCTTTGTCTTGTGTGTGTGTGTGACTCCCTCTCATTCTGTCTCTTAAAGTCTTAGAAACAGTTCAAAACTTCATGGAATTCAAAAATTGGTGCACCAAAACAAACCTATTTTTAAATTCCATTTTTTTGTGAACCTTTTGAGCTATGGATCCTAAAGATATTTATCTTACTATTTGTATGTTTTCTCATATGTAATACGGACATTGGTATAGTAATTCTGCAAAATTGCGATAATTAAATAAGGTGATATCAATAAGAATGGACTGCTCTCTCCCCTAAATAGTGTTCATTTCTTTTTATCCTTCCATTGGTGGTTTTAAAAAACATAGAAAAAATAGCATTTGCCAAACCAGTACTGTGTCCCAAATGCCAGGTGCTGTGTTGGTTTATTCCAGTAAAAATACTACATTTGGGACAGCAGTTGTAATCAGAATCAGAATGTGCTTGTGTTTGTAACAGTCCAGAGCCGTTGTCCTCGGTCCATTTGGGACTGGCCAAGCTGATGTGCTAAATGAGAACATAAGTGTCACCTCCCCTGCTTCCTGGGAGTCTCCTATGATGGCATTAATCCCTACAAGCAAGGTAGTGTTGTTTCCGGTTTATTGCTTTTGAAAGAAAAAAAGTAAAAATGTGTTTTCATGCAATTTTTCCTTCATTCCAGCTGTAAGCAAGTCAAACTGGGGATCCTAAATGCTAAATATTTCTAGTCCAATTACACATTCCCGAATTGGGAATGCAGTCACACAGCTGGTGTGTACCACCTGACCTGTGAGTTGGATGGGTACCACACCTGAGCATGAACTCTGACTGCTGCTGCTGTTGTTGTTGCAGGAAGTTAGCAGGATTCAGAGCACTCAGAGCCAGCATCTAGTAACACTATGCTCACACATCTTCTTGTGGAATGTTTGAAGGGGTTGGTCTTAAGTAGAGAGGCAAGGTACAAGATTCAGGACACACGGATCTGCCTTCTACTAAGGTATTATGGATGTGGGAGTTGATTGACACTTGCTCACTTGTGTTAGAGTTCGGCTTCCTGGCCTACAGCGTGATATCAAGCAAACTCCTTCTTGGGCGGCTTGCCTATCTCTTTTTTTCCCATGGCATCTCTGTTGGCTAGAGTGGTCTGATCTCCCATTGCCACTTAAGGTAGCCTTGTCTATTTTGTCCTTAGCGGTTGGGGGCAGCCTGGTCTCTGCTCTGTGGAATCTTTCCATTGTTACTGAAATGAGAGAGCAGCCATGAGAGCCTCACAGAGGCAGGTGTTTGCCAAGAGGATTTCTTAAGCTTTCCTGATGGAACCTCGGCATTGAACCCAGTGCAAGGTAACTCTGCAAGTTGCATCAAACCCAGTATAACATTTCTATTTCTCTAAACATCTGGACCCCTGTTCCACATCATGTCGCAGAAGTTCTGATAACTCAGTCTTGCAAACTGGAGGCCATCCCTGAGGCTGTCTTCACCAAGCAACCAAGTAGGCTGCATGAGCTATCATTTATAATTAATACTATAACCTTGAACTTGGCTCAGTCTGGTGCTGCATTTCACCTTCCCTGGTCTAATTACTCTTAGAACCCAGTCTTACACACAGTTACCAGCTTTGATGTGTAAGTAACGTCTTCTTTCTTCATAGTACACATCTGTCTCCTTGGGGCGAATTATGACACTTGACCGTAAACATAGGACCCATTGAGAGCATTTGTAGTAGGTTTTGAAAGCATGAATTCTTTCTTGAGGCATCTTCCCCGGCAGAAGCCAGCTGTTTTTGGTGGCTTTGACACATACTCAAAGGCTTAGAGCACAGGTGGTTCTGAACACTGGGTTGTATAGAGCTCACAAAATCACTTGGCCTGGTCCCCGTCAAAGCAGTTGCAAAGGGACTTGAAATTCAATCAATGTAGAGCAGGTTCATTTTAAGGTTGATCATTTTTTTATGGCCCAGTGAATGATATCAATGTCCAAATGGCCTTTGGCAGAAAAAAAGCTGCCTTCCTTGGCTTAGAGAATGCTCATGTGTGCGTTGTCCTAAGGCTTCCAAGAAATGGATGACCAACTCCTCAGACACTGGAGGGCAACCAACTCGTGCTGGGAAAGAGGTGCACGCTCACCCAGAGGTTTTAAGATTGGCACTTTCTTCTGGGTCCAATACATTTCCAGTTTTGGGATTGTATTTTTCAGCAGTTAACACTTGAGCTTTTAACGTAACCAATTTGGCAATCTGAGAATTTAACGGTATTTGCAATTCAGTCCCTCAAAAATTAACTTTTTGCATTCTCATTTTTCAGTAATATTGTCACTGCAATAAATTAGAGCTTCTTTCTAAAAGGACATTTATTTTTTGTTTATTTGAAAGGCAGATTTACAGAGAGAGGTGCCGAGGTCTTCCAGGTGCTGGTCCGCTCCCTTAATAGCCTCTAAAGTAGACAACCGAAGCTGGTGGCTCCATCATCCCAGATGGGCACTGGCTGCACTACTTCCCGTCCAGCTCCCTGATACAACGTGCTTGGGGAAGCCCTGGAAGAAGGTCTGAGTCCTGGGTCATTTGCACCCATGTGGGAGACCCAGAAAGAGCTCTTGAGAAGCCCAGCTCCAAATTGTTGAACTTTCTTTAACAATTCTTGCATGCCTCTTTTGTTTTGCACAACTTCTGAGTGTTAACAGGGCTGCACTTACTCTTCTTTGTGAGCGCCCAAGGGCACTCAGAGAAGACTCCTTCCTACGCCACAGTCCTTAGGGTTACCTTTATAACCAGAGCTGCCAAGTGCACCTGGGCCCCCAGGGCACAAGCTTCAGCTGGCTGTCCGTCAGGATCAGCCACAGGTGAGTGCCTTCTCAACTGAGAGGTCCCGCCTGCCTTGCATGGTAGCATTCCACCTCTGCAGGCCATGAGCTCAAGGTCAACCTCCTACAATCCCACTGCTGCAGGAGTCTCTATCTTGGGACTACTCTTGGATCCAGGAAAGCTTAGTAAAGGAAATCATTCAGCCATTAGAGCAATGAGGGATTCGCTAAAAGCAATCCTTGGGACAAGAGTGAGCCAAGAATACACATGTCACTCCTCACCCCTAGACGTCACTGGAAAGGATGGCCAACGGCAGAGAAGTCCCTGAGAATCTGCCCTCTAAAACCTAATGCAAATCGTGCGCAGCCATCAGAGAAGCTTTCCGGAGGGCAGCGTTTCTCTTGCAGAGGCTCGAGGCTGGAGGTGCGGCCGGAGCCAAGGGGAGAAGGCGCCCCGGCCGACTTCCCGCGGTGTCTCTTCCGCGCCCTCTACCGACAAAGCTACAAGAGGCCCAGATCCATTTCCACAGTGCAGTAACTAAGGGTGAATTCGGAGCCGCGGGGGCAATACACTAGCAATCACTTTTCCGACTCGCCTCCTCTGTCTCTACCCGCGGGGAGAACCCTCAGGCAGGCTCTTCCCCCCGCCATCCTCGGCTTTCACTAGGACATCACAAAAGGCAAGGGAAAGGGGGAATGCGAGCACAATTTGCAGCCCTCTTCTCTTTTGCTGCAGCGTCTTGCGAGGCACGCCGCGCACGCGGGTGGGGGGAGCTCCGTGAACCTCTAAGACAATCCGGGAGCCAGCGCAGCCGGGCCCCCGGTACGTGCGCTCCCCGGCCTCTACCGCTCCAGCCGCGGCTGCCGAGAGCTTCCTGCCGCCGGGGCGAAGGCGGGCGCACAAGGGGTGGACCCGGCGGGCGGCACGCCGTGATTGGGTACCGGGGGGCCCGCCCCCTCATCCCGCCGCGTCGGGAAGGCGGGGCCGGCCGCCGCTTGGCTCCGGAGCTGCGGGCACCCGTTGACCCAGCGGCCGCCGTGCCGCCGCCGCCGTCTCCGGCTAGTGGCGGGGCCGCTGCTCGGGTGCCGAGGGGCGCTGGAGAAGAAGCGGGCGCTTCCTCTTGGCAGCTGCAGCCGCCATCTCCGCGCTCGCGGGGCGGGAAGGAGGGAGGGGCTCGCAGCTGCAGCCGGAGCGGGCTTCTCTCCGGGGACCGTCCTCTCCTCCGGGTTCTCTTCCTTTTTTCCCCTCAGCGCCGCCCGCCCCCCCCCAACCCCCTGCGCCCTCCCTGAGGCCGCGAGGGGAAGGTAGGGGCGGCGGGTGGGCGCTCCAGAAGCCGGCGAGCGGACGCGCTCCCGGGGAACTCCTGCCCGAGCCGTGCGCCCGGCGCCGGGGTGGACGCCCGCCCGCCCGGTGGTGGCGGCGGCGGCGGCGGCGGCGGCGGCGGCCGCAGAAGCAGCAGCAGCAGCAGCGGCGGCGGCGGAGGAGGAGGCGGCAGGAAGGGGCTCGGCTGTGAGAGACGGGGGCGGTGCCGTGGAGGCGGACCTGGCTGTCCCGGCGCTAAGTTGTGGGACCGGGCTCCTCCCCATCCAGTTGCTGCCCTCTCGGTTCCTCTCACCCAGCTCCTTGGCCAACGGGCCCCCCGGGGCCACTCGCACAAGCTCCTTTTCGGGGTGAGCAGGAACGCGCCTGCCCTCGTGGAGAAAACTTTTCCTGCCGACTCTGTCGTGGTGGCAGGAAGTCGAGGGGCAGCGACCTCCTCCGCCAGCCCCGTGCGCCCTGCCGGGTGCAGGCGCCTAGCTCGGATCAAGTTTGTGCCGGCCCCTTCCTGGCTAAGGGCGAGTCCCGTTTGGAGAGGGACGCTCCGGAGGGCAGCGGGCCGGGACCCAGGGACACCCGGTGGCTCCGTGAACAAGGTGCGGAGCGCGGACCGGACCTATCCATACCCGTGAGCTCGGCGGGTGCGCAGCCCGGGCGCAGGGAGCCTCCGGCGGCCACCTCCTGCTGAAAGCGAGAGCGTGGCCTGGGGGTTTATCGTGGAAAATGAAGTTAAGCCGTCAGTTCACCGTGTTCGGTAGCGCGATTTTCTGCGTGGTGATCTTCTCGCTCTACCTGATGCTGGACCGGGGTCACTTGGACTACCCCAGGAGCCCGCAGCGCGAGGGTTCCTTTCCCCAGGTAAGCGCCAGGGCGCAGGGCTCGCTCCAGAGGTGGGTGCGGTGGTTTGGAGAGTGCCTGCCGTGCGCGCCGGGGCTAGGTGAGCTCAGGTGGGGTTCCGACCCTTCTCTAGCCGGGATTGTGCGGCGCTGGCTCCGTGGAAGAGAAGGCCACCCGAGGCTCTCCACTTCCCGGGCTCGCCGAGTTAATAAAGTCTTGCCGTGAGCAAGTATTCATGTTGAAGCTCACGCGCCCGGGCATGGCGAGGTGGCTGCTGGCACCTGCTGGAGGGGTGCGGGTGGCCCCTGAGCAACTGCTCTGGGTAGCCACTGGCCCGCCCGGAGTTAAGCCAGGTCACCGGAGCGTGCCTCATAGTGGAATTGGATCAAACGGACCCAGATTGGACAGTTTTTTTTTTTTTTTCCTGTTTCCACTGTTTTCTACGACGGAAGAAAAGTTTATTTCATGCTGCAGCTTCTTCCGTGTGAATCTGTGGGGCTGATTTTGGTGTCGTCATCGTGGAGCTATCGCATGGAGTGTGTGGGGTGCGGAGCTGGGAAGCGCGTGTCATACTCCGGCTAGAAGCTGTGGGGCGCTCGGCCCTGGGTCGGGCGATCAGACGGGCGGACGCATGGAGAAAACGACCAGCCTCTAGTCTTTCATTTAAAAGTTACTAAAAATAAGCAGAACGGACTCCGGTCTGTTTGGAAGGGCTTGTGCGAATTCAGCTGCAAGCTGCTTGCCAGTGGCCTGTGCGTTTCAGAAATGTTAGTCAAAGTGGGTACTGGGTAGGATGTTTTCTAAAGAATGAACCAGAACTCAAATCTAGAGGAGCTGTCGTCACCACTGCTTGACTTGGGGCATGGAAAAACTTCGGATGTGGCTATTTCAATTTTGTTCTCTTATCTTTGCTATTTCTTCGCCCCATGTAGTAAGGCTTGTGTTGAGTTGAAATGAAAGGACAAACTTTAGCTGAATTCTTACGGCAGGAATGAAACAAGCCTCTAATAAGGGCTGTCATGGGGACACTGAAAGCATTTGGCAGGTGAGAAGCATTGAAGGCTGTGCTCGGGCATCAGCATTTCTGAAAGCTTCTGCCTTTCCAAGAAATACCACACAGAAGACGTAAAACAAGCCCCATGAAGGGTCTTTAAATGTTGAGTTTAGAGTTTGTCCTGTGCTTGCTGATGAGGTTGGAGAAAAAACAAAAAAAGGCTGGTGGGGTGGGAGGGAGAATAAATCCCACAGGTTCTGAGAGCACAAGGAGGAGTTAAGCCTTGTTTCTAATGATTCTAATTGTGGGGTCGGGTGTTAGACTGGATGCGGTTCCCGCCCTCCCCCCCCCAACCCCCCCCCCCGTCCCAGCAGCCCCATTTTCAGAATTTTCTCCTTTCCAGAAAACAAATCCTAAACATGGATTTGTTTTACAGAAACTGTTCTCTGGTCTGACTTGATGCCCCTTGAACGTGCTTTATGCAAACATCTGTACTCGGTTTTTCTGGCAACCTTGACATTTTATTGTTGTGAAAGGAGTAAGTGACTCATTCAGTTACCGGGAAAGCCTGGGCTAAGTTAATTCCAGTATTTTAATATCCGTCTGTAGTACTCGCTAGGGGCTCAAGTTCTGCTTAAAATGTAAAAGACTTGAGGGAAGTGACAGAAGCTGCACGAGAACAGCCCGCTTGCAGGCCGGAGCTGTCTGCTGGAGGTTGCCCCTCTCGGGTTTTTGCCACTGGATTTTCAGTGCAGGAGGGAGACCTGTTTTGCTGTTTTAGTGTTGGGAGTAGCCTGGAATCGCCAAGCAGAGGGCCATGGTCAGCCTTCTGTAAACTTATCCTGTCTGACATTAACCTGTGTGTTGTGCAAGATAAATTTGATTCCTACAATCGCCAAGTGTGCCAACTGAGGCACTGCAGACTTTCTTGGCCCAGATCCCACACTTGAAAGTTGAGATTTGACCAAGCAGCTGGGGCATCTTCGTTTTTTTTTTGACCGCTGTGCAGCCTGAAGATTTGAGCCCCCATCTGTTTGTAGAAAGACCTAGCACGCTATTCCACAGCACCTCAGCTTGTGGCTTGTTTCTTAAGGAATTTCCGTCGTAAAGCCAGAATAAATGCAGTCCTTTTTCTGAATCAGTTCCTGCTTGAGATGTGTCCAGCCTGTGTTCCAGCTCACTTAGGAGCTGGACAATATTGCAATGGAAACCACGAGGCAGCACAGCAGTTCAGCTTGTGTGTTGACTGTAACTGCGTGTCGATCTTCATTTGATAATAGCACCAAGCACGGGAAAAGTAGGCTGCAGTACTTTGTATTTTGTTGGCAAGTGGAGGTATTGTATCACTGACTTTTAATAGAGACAAGTTAGTCCTTATACAAAGGAGATAAAAACAAGTTCACAGAAACGTGGAACTAAATTAGTTTACTTCTATGCAAAAAATACTGGAACATATGCATTTTAAAATATGTATATAATACACACTTTTCCATGTCCATGAACTTAAAATTTCTTTTTTTTTTTTTTTAAGAGACAAGATGGGCACAAGAGTTGCCGTTTGCTTGTTTACTTCCCAGATACCTGCAGGGGTCGGGAATGGGCCAGGACCAGAGCCACGTGTCCCGTGTGGTCATGGGAATCTAGTTCCTTGAGCCATCACTAATTTCCCCCAGGGTCCACTTAGGTGGGATGCTGGAGTGAGGAGCACGGGCTGTGTAGGCTGTGGTCACCTTAATTTCCGGGCTAAATGCCATTCCTTTCCATGACCTCTTTTTAAAAACATGGATGTCAACACTGTGGTGCGTCTTTTCTATTTTCCGTGAACTTTCTGTGGAGCTTGTATGGTCTTTTTTTTTTTTTTTTTAAGACTTATTTGTTTTTATTAGAAGGACAAATTACAGAGAGCAGGAGATACAGAGAGAAAGATCTTCCGTTCGCTAATTCAGTCCCAGAGTGACCACAATGGCCGGAGCTGAGCTGATCGGAAGCCAGGAGCCAGAAGCTTCTTCTGGGTCTCCCACCTGGTTGCAGGGTCCCCAAGCTTTGAGTCATCTATTTTCCCAGGCTACAAGCAGAAAGCTGGCTGGCAAATGGAGCAGCTGGGATACAAACTGGCAGCTATATGGGATCCTGGCACGTGTCAGATGAGGATTTAGCCACTGAGCCATCCATGGGGCCCCCTTGTATGACCTTTTAAATGTCTCGTAGAATGGTGTAACTAGAAGGACTTGGAGTTTCTTAGAAGTGGACCCATTTTAGTGTCAGCTATGGAAGCTGTGGTAGCTGATAAGGTCCCACGTGGGAAGCAAGATACTTTTTTTTTTTTTTTTTTTTAAGATTTGTCTTTATTGGAAAGGTGGAATTACAGAGAGAAGGAAAGACAGAAAGAAAGCAAGATACTACATTCTGCTTTTTGGGTCTTTGTTCCCTTCCCGTTCTGCCATGACTGTGTCTCCCAGGCCAGGCTCCCTAACAAGATGTCTGGCTTAGGGGTGCTCCCGTTTCTCCCACCCCAGAGCAGCTGGCCTCCTCTTCAGCCCTCTTTGCAAAAGTTTTGCAAGCCTGCGCTGCTGGGAGGAATTCCTGCACAGGTTGGAGCCCAGCAGGTGGCCTGGTTGGTTTCAGCTGGCATCTCTATTTCAGGGTTCATAAGTCCCTGGTAGAGAATTTAAAATTGCCCCTCTCTGTTTCTGTCCTCCTGAAACCACGTTCTGGTAACTCGGGATTTGTAGAGTTGGAAGGGAGATGCACTCCTCATCTTTGCTTCGAAGTGGATGTCACAAGGTGCCCACTCTGTGCAGTGCGAATACGAGGTTGCCTTACTAGGTCGTCTGAGGTTTGCAGAGTTTATGAGTCAGGGTTTGTGTAACCGGCAGTCAGTCTCTAAGTCGGGAGGGAGCACGTGGCTGTAGGGATTAATATTAACTTTGGAAACAGCTGGAGAATGTGAAAGTGAGGTTCCCACTTTATCTTTGTGCCCAGATAACATTTATTGAGAAAGTAAGAATGTTTCTAAGTGTTTTAAGTTTATCGTGAGGCACAGTACACATTCAAAAATGAGCTTAAATGTTTCGTGTTGCTATTTTTTTTAATTAAAGAAATCCAGCCTAGTAGGTGTTAATAAAGCTTGATTCGTAGGAGAATGTGAACCCAGTGTTCTTTTCCTGTTTTTTTTTTTTTTTTAATCTGTAAGTCTGAAAAATGATGAAATAAAAATAGAATCTCCTCTCCCTCCTGCAAGCAGCCCTTGATGCTGGGGTTTGCCTGGGTTTGTGTGAGGGGGCTCGGGGAGACCTGCCTGGGGCGTTTGGGAAGTGAGGATGGGCCTGGGACAGTGATGCCAGCACTTCGAGTCCTGCTGAGCCTGGGCTCCCCCTGCTCCTGCCCAGCTGTCCCTTGAGACTTTTCCTCGCCCCTTCTGTGCCCCTAAGGCTCTGGCTTATTCCAGACCCTCCCAACCACATCTGGTCTGAAGGTGTGAAGTTGTGACTTGGTTAACAACAACAACAACAACAACAAAAAACCCGAAAACCAAGAAAACCATCTGAGTGTGGTATCTTCTGTCCGTTACTGTTATGAGGGTCTGAACACAGCCTTTCATCAGGCTAATGTCCTGTATTAGAGGAGGATAGTCTGTTACTCATTAATTAGCGTTGGGCTGTGGGCCAAGCTCTGGCGAAAATAACACCATTTGTTGTTTTTACTCTGACTCAGCTGGTGCTTTTTGTGATAGTGGTTCAAACTTTGACCTTCTGGGAACATGGCCGCGGGGACACGTTTCTTAAGGAAGTCCAGCAACTGTTGCTCAAGATCCCTGAGTTTTCTTATTTCCCTGTCCAGCAGTCTTCGCTTTCCTTGTTCCTCTGTTTCCACAGAGGAATCTTCCAGAAAAAAAGACAGGAGAGGCGATAACTGACATTCCAAGGTTGGTAGCTTGTGAAGACCTGGTTGTAGTTTTTGGCCTCTTCTGTCTTGAGCAAAGTCCTGCTAGTAACTTTGATAAAAGTTGGTGTGGAACTGAAAGGAGGAGAAGAAGGTGGAGGAGGAGGAGGAGGAGGAGGAGGAGGAGGAGGAAGGCCTCGCAAGGAGTGAATCTTAACTTTTTGTCCTATGGTGATTAGCAGGTGGATTGTGAGAGGAAGTAGGGCGTTTTAGCTGCTCTAGTTTCTGTTTGTGTTATGAAGTGCCTATTCGGAGGCAGAAGCCTGTGTCTTTGCTCAGACCCATCGGTTGTCCACTAAAGAAACCGACACCTAGTGCTTGCTTGGTGCCCGAAGCCTGGGGTCAGGGGTCGTTCGCTCCTTGGACTCTGCACTGCCTCTTGAGTCGATAGCATAGCTTTTCCGAGAGACTGCCTTGAAGATGTCCTTTGCGCTTGGCTGCAGGCAGGTGCCTACTATCTAGTAAATATGAGAACAAGTCTTTAAAACACTCTTGGAAAATATATATTACGAAAAAAAGCTGTGTGGATTTCAAACATTTCTGCACTGAAGTAAAACTTATCCTCGTGTTTTTATTGGAAAGTCAGATATACAGAGAGGAAGATCTTCCATCCGTTGGTTCACTCCACAATTGGCTGCAATGGCCTAAGCTGTGCTGATCCAAAACCAGGAGTCCGGAGTCTCCCATGCTGGTGCAGGGTCCCAAGGCTTTGGGCCTTCCTCAGCTGCTTTCCCAGGCCACAAGCAGGGAGTTGGATGGGAAGCAGGGCCTCCGGGATTTGAACTGGAGTCCTTATGGGATCCTGGTGCTTGCAAGGTGAGGACTTTAGCCACTAGGCTATTGCACCACTGCCCTTATCTTTGTATTTTAAAAGATTAAGTTCAATGTTATTAAAATTAATATTATAAAAGCAGTATTAGATGTAATGCATATGTGTTTGTATAAATATTAGTAGTAACTGCGTTAATTGAACGTGCTGTTTTCTGATGAGAAGAGGACTCTCGGACACGGCAGGTGCTGACATCTCAGGGCTCCCCCGCCTTTCCTCTGTGGGCGCCTGGGCCTGGGAAGCCTTTGGTTTTGCAAGCTGTCACATGTCTTTCAGCTTCCCCTGCCTTCTGCCCAGGATGTGCCAGCTGCACCTTCTCTCCCTCCCCCTCAAGGGTAGTAATTAGAACTTTCCAGAGGTTGCAGAATATCCATCCCTGGGGGGCGGGGAGGGGAGGCGGGCTCCATCCCTGTGGAGCCCTGGGGGCGGCGGGGGGGGTGGTACTCCATCCCTGTGGAGCCCTGGGGGGGGAGGACTCCATCCCTGTGGAGCCCTGGGGGGGGAGGACTCCATCCCTGTGGAGCCCTGGCCACAGTTTCTGTGTGCTCGGCGTCCTGTGTTCTGGGAAGGACTCATCGCAACACTGACCTCTCACATGCCAAACGATAACCGGCATTATTTGAACCCCCCCTCTTTTCTCTGGGTGATGAGATTTCAGTTACTATTTAGGATTCTTAATTCCAATTTTGTTTTTCAAAAATAGGATTAAATTATGTCCATATGCAAGTTATGAAATTACATTGGAACTTAGTTTTTTTTTTTTTTTAATGGTCAGTTGGACACGTTCTGAGAGAAGTTGACGGTGATGGCAGCCAAAGGCAGTGCCTTTTACCCTGTATGCCTGCAAGGAGGCGGGGAGTAGTTCCCAGTTCAGCTCCTCACCTTTCATCCTGGGGGAGATCAGAGACATCGATCAGTAGCAAGGTTTTATAAAACCCCTATGCCAAAATCTTTTGTGAGTCTTCCTTTCCTCCTCGTGGCATCTTGCTTTGTTGCTGTCAATTCCTATGATTCTGATTCATTTTGTGCATCTTGGAATGGCAGAAGGTGATGGGAAACCAGGGAATGACGGGAACAGAGACTTTCTTCCTGTTCGAGTCATCCTGCCTGCAGAGATTCTTTCTTTTTAAAGGATGAGATGGAACAGGAAAAGTTCCCTCTAGCTTTCCATGCCCAAGGTCTCTGGTCTTGAACTCTGCCCACTCCCCCTCCCGCCCCCATAAGCTATTAGCAAATCAGCCTGACTTCTGTCTTCCTTGTGCAGGGGGGCTCAGAGAGGTTTTTGCATTTCTGAACCATTAACACAGTGTCTCATTGTCCTTGGCCAATGTGTGGTCTCTGGTGGCACTCACACTACAATGGCAGTCCAAGAGTTGTGAGAGAAATTGGCCCACAAGTCTTCCCCCTTTTCAGAAGAAACTGTCAGTCCCCACTTTCAACTGTATTTCTCAGTTGCTCACATTTGAATGCAAATTATGTGGTTAGATCTGTTGAAGCTAAGGTGAGCTAACTGGTTATTCAACAAGCCTCAGTGTCAAGCCTGGTGTTTTACCACCTGGCGCTACCGACCTTGCTTCGTGGATTTCCAGGTGTCCCTGGGGAACTTGGAGCTAGATGCAGACCTGCTTGACTTGTTTAATTTGTTTCCCTTCCATCACCTGAAGGGTTCTCCCTGTAGCATCACCCTGGGAGTGAAGGTTCTGACCACGCACCATACAGTCATTGGTGTGTCACTCCCACACTGAAGGCCAGGACTTTGATAATTTTTTTGGAGCTCCTGTAAATTCACCGGTGACTCGAATTCCAAGCCTAATCTGACAGATTGCATGAGTGAACATGAGGAAAGAGAGACCAGGGGCCATCCCTTCTTCATACAGTGTGACAGTTCTGCCACCAGCAGGTGCTTAGTACACGCTGTTCTCAAAGCAGGATGAAGTCCTCCTGGATTATATTGTTTTCTTCATGCTTAAAGATAATGTAGCACTTTCTTACCATTTGTATCTTAAGAGTTTTAGTGTCATTTTTAAGTTATGGTACACTTCTGAACAACATCAGAAAAGGTGTGATGTATTTCATCAGGTAGTGTTGATAGAGTGGTTTTTTAGGTTGTCTGTCTTTTGCATTTTTAAAAATAGATTTATTATTATTTTATTTATTTTTTTAATTGGAAAGTCAGATTTACAGAGAGAAGGAGAGACAGAAAGATCTTTCATCCATTGATTCACTCCCCAAGTGGCGGCAACAGATTGGAGTTGAAGCCATCCAAAGCCAGGAGCTAGAAACTTCTTCTGGGTCTCCCATATGGGTGTGCAGGGGTCCCACAGCTTTGGGCCGTCTTCTACTGCTTTCTCAGGCCATAAACAGGGAGCTGGCTGGGAAGTGGAGCAGCTGGTACTCGAATCTGTGCCCATATGGGATCCTGGTGCGTGCAAGGTGAGGACTTTAGCCATTAGATTATCACGCTGGGCTGGGCCCAACTTTTGCATTTTATTATTTGCTTAACATGTTGTAACTTTAGATTGGTTACAAAAATGGGAAGCCAGTAAGCAAAGGACACAGAATGTGCGGAGGAAGGAGCTCAAGGGATCTCTTGTGAAACATAGTGAAACTGTGTGATGATGTGTCTGAACAGTGCTCGGAGTAGATTTTCAGGGACGTTACCATCAACAATGGTAAGTGTGAGTACTATGTGCATTAATCAGCTTCTATGAGCTGGTCCATGATGTTTGCATATTCCGAAACAGCATGTTTTATGTGATAAACATATACATTTTTTCATTGAATAAAAAATAGAATGGTTTAAGAAAACTAGTTAGCAGCATCTTGACCTTTATTATAATAAGGGTAGGACCCATTGAATATCAGGTAGTTTGGTTTTAGAGAGAAGGAAGAATAATCTTGGGTTGTTAAACCTGTACAACTTGAGGGGAATGTTCTAGACATCAGAGCAAATGAATTCTCTTATCTTCTGTTCCAGCTGTGGAGAGTTAATGCTGCTGTGTTTCCGTCTCCTTCACATCTGGACCATGACTTCCTCGTTTAGCTTTTTGTTTCTCCTGCCTATTTCTAATTCCTTTCCCTTTTTCTTACTGGCGGAGGAAATGGAAAGCATTGAATCCTATCTCGTTATTTTAAAAATAGGTTTGGCGACTCAGCATCCATCAGTATTGTGTCCCTCGTGCTTTCACAGGATTGAAACCCTTGCCTTTTGTCTTTGTTTTTGGTTGTTGTCCATAATTAGGATTTACTCCAGCTGCCGTATTTCTTCCAGGGTTCATAGTGTCTAGTTTCCTTTGTGACAGGAAATTGTATCTCTTTGGAGTGGGCCTTTGGGGACCGGAAGCTGTTCCCCCTATGTGTAGAATAGCAAAGGAGGGAGGCCTGAGCATGTGAGTCATTTGCAGAAGCACTTTTTTTCTATATAAAATAACTCTTAAATTTACGTGTCTAAAATCCAGTGAAATAGTTCTCCTTTCAACAGTTACCAACCTGTCAGCGAAGTCCCGCATAGCCCAATGACAAAGTCAGACCTAGAGGACTTTATGCTGCAGGTGGGTCCTTCCAGGTCAGTTATTTTAACCTTGGACTTTTTCAGAGAAGGTCACTGGTCCATGTGCACTAGACCTCTGCCATTTGCTCTCTCACAGCATCCCTCGATGTGCATGTTGACCTTGTAAGAGTAACCTTTCTGCTCTCCTGCACCCAGCATGTACATGAAAACCTAGAGTGTGACCCCACAGAAAAATGGTGTTCCGAGTAGTTTATGCTACTTGTCTTGATAGTGCTTCATACGTTGTTTTGGAAATGCACCTGCCCTTGGCAAAGTAATTAGAAATCATTCAAAGAGTGAAAGAGTGTAGAATGGTGCCTGAGGCATTGTGCCTGCTGAATAAATGCTTGGTATTATCAGTGGACAGAGATGTGTAGAGTGCCTGCTGTGTCCCAGGCACTGTTCTAGGTTCTGAGGATAAAGTATCTAAGCATAAGACAAGACTCTGTGGTGTTGTTTAGATTTTTGATACTTTTAAGAGAGGATTCAGAAGCAAAACTGGTTTCTGATAATGGCCTGGGTCAAGTTGATCAAAGGAGAGGGACAGTAAACTAAGTTCTTCCAAATCAGTAAGATGCTCATTTCCAAAAAGTAATGAGAAAAGCACATTGCTCAGGTACAGAGCAGAGCTTGGAAGGCATGGGGCCCCGCAGGAGCCAGACCCCTGAGCAGCTACAAGGTTGGTTTCATTTCCAATCAGTATTTGGCGTTTGTCAAGAGTAGTTGGGAAAACATGGCTGTGAGTTTGGGATGAGCTTGTGAATCACCCCGAGAATCAGACTGAAGAATTGCAGGTTGGATGATAATGAACCACTCAAAATGCTTGAGAAAAGCAATGTTAGGGAACACATTTTGTAGAAAATTTTAGGCTTGGAAGAGAGCTAAGAGAATATTCCACCTCGATTATTCTGGTGGAGTGTGTAGGAAGACTCAGAAGCAGGAAGGCAGCTGGGAATCTGTTTGAAGCAAGGCAGACAGAAGGCAATGAATTGGCTGCAGTCGAGACATTTTGGAAGGAGCTCTATAGCGGATTTAATCCAGGGTAATGCTAGGGGGCTTAAGTCAAAAGCTTCTTCCCACCTTTGTCCTTTGGGGAGCTGGAGGTTGGAGACTGGTTGTATCGTCTGCAGAAGGGAGTGGTGCATGGAGCAAGCTGCTTTGGGAATTCACATTTTCACTTAATGGTCTGGAGTGAGGGACTTGGAAGGGGATGGGGTGGAGTGGGGCAAGGCAGGGCGGGGCAGGGCAGGGCAGGGCAGGGCAGGGCAGGGCAGGACAGGACAGGCTACCAACCGGATATGGTCATCAGCAGAACGGAGACAGAGTGAATTCAGTCCCCCAGTCCTGATCTTACTTAAAAAATAGAAAGGAAGTTCCTTTCTTATAGCCAAGAGTTCTGCTTCTTCCATGAAGATGGTGTAGCAGATGTTAATGAAATAAACCAGCTTGTATTCAAATTGTCAGAAACTGGCTCACAGAGCAGTCATCCCTAAGAAAAGATAAGATTATCATAAGGGAGAGTTTTGAAGAAGCATTTCAGTAGAGATGTAAAAAGACCCTTTACATTTTTGGTGCACATTGTGGGACTAAATTATTTTTTCTAGGTTGTAAGAGAAAAAGTAGTTGATTCTCTGTGCTTTTGTGTATAAAGTTGGAGTAGGGCAATGGGAAGAGGGAGAGGGTGGAGAAAGATAGCAAGAAAGATTGATTCAGTAGGGATCAAAAGGCAATACTCCAAATAGAGGTCTGGTTTCTACGCTCCTGGTTGCTCTCAAGGCCAGACAGGTGCCTGAGAATACAACTGAAATGCATGTTGTGTGTGGTGAGAAGCAGCGCCTCAGGTTGCTTGGAGCCAACTCTACAACTGAACAAGTAGGAACTGTCTTTGAATCCTAGCAGCCTCTTGAACACTTGTGACGACTGCATCTGTGGTACACAATAGTTTCATGTGAATTCTAGGGAAAAGACCCAACCAACCATTGTTTTTCTAAAAAATCAAATTTGCGAACAGGATATCTGTGTCCTTGTCTCACTTTTTTGATGACTGATGGTGTGATACTTAGTTTGCGGGGGTGGGGGACAGCACTGTCTTCAGGGGCTCCCCAAAACTGGTTATGAAACGTGACCTCAGTCATGTCGGTTGCATTGATGTTCATAGTTAAACATCGTTGAGGCTGATTGGCTCTTTCCACTACTAATGATCTTTATTTTGAAATTGAATGTATTGACTCCACTTTTGTCAGCAGATCCTCAGATAGAATTTATGCTGTTCCTCCAGGGGCAGGGAGTTTTGGGGTGTAACTGGATGATGTGTAATTGACAGAACAACATGACTCTGAGGCCCTGAGGATTTCTTATACAGCTTCTTTGGTGGGTCGCCCTGTGTTACATATAAGAATGCAAACATATATATTTTAGAATTTAAATCAATATGATTGAAAAACATTTACCTCATTCCCCAAAAAATAACCGAAAGTAGTGTTCTGTAGAACAGTTTGGGAAGTACTGTACTGAAAGAATTCCAGTAGTGAACAGTTCATTTGCTTAATGCTGTCTAGTTGTAATTGCTGCATGGATTCATGAGTAATAAGATTGCATTTTATTAACATATTTTATAATCCAAACACTTCATTCTACCTAAAAACCCTCTCCTACTAATAGTTGTTAAAAGCAGATCTGTTTTTCAGGATTTCATCTTGTGCAATGGCTTGTTGCTTGGGATGTGGCTTCAACAGGTGGTCACTTTATGCAGCCTGATGGGGCTGGCTCAGATTAGGGGCTGCATGGTTCTAATCTGGGGGTGGAAATGGAGCTGTTTCCTGAAGCCTGCAGGAAGCTCTAGCACCCAGACTCTGACAATGTGCTTAGAGGAGGGTGGTGCCTTGGTGCCAAGCCAGGCAGGGGTTCTGTGGTGCTGGTGGCTGCTGAGTGATTGCACAGGCAGAACCAGAGTTCCTGGGGGTACCCTGCCAGGGTGAGGAATGGTGCACTTAGGGTTTTACCTCTTCTCCTCTAGTTGTTTGGCACTCTTGTCATGTGTCTGCATCCAGGTATCTCCATAGTGTCATGTCCAGTGAGTTGCCAGCATGAAGCGTGTCTTGCTTTTGAGGTTTGGTAAGTTGTGATGTAATTCATTATCTTTGTGCTCACTTGGCTAGTGTTTGCATCTCCTTGAACAGACAAGTGACCACACAAAGACAAGGAAGGAATTCAGGCAGGAGACACAGCGGGCCTGGAAAGTCCCATTGGAAGGTCATTTATTCCTGTGGTCTGTGGCTTGTTGATGGAGAGGAAGAGATAACCACAGCCCTGGTTGACACTCTTTCTAGTCCCAGTGTGATGCATCTTACAGGGTGGAATGAATCCCTGCAGGCTGCGTGGCATTGTGTCAGGCCAAAGAGCCGTACTGTTAGGTGCCCGAGGTCTGCCTGTACAGCCAGGGCTTTCTGCATGTGTTTAGCAATGGCTGGCTTCCTGGGATGACTGCAGAAATGAAAACACCCCTGCTGGAGAAACACACTCCGTCTCTTAGCAAATCTCACTTGCTGTATTGAGCTTTAATACAGTGGTTCCCAACTGGGAACACGAGAACCTCCTGGCAAACCATTTAAAATGATAAACACACACACACACACACACACACACACACACACACACACGGATCTGGGCATGCTCTTGAGGTAATCCCATTTGTTGCTGTTGCTGGAATTCATATGTGCTCCGGCCTCCCAGGCTCTGACTGCTCTTTGCTGTCCAGAGCCTGTGTGTTGGTCAGCACCAGCACTCAAGTAGGTAACTGTTCCGGGATGTGACGCTTGTACCTGCTCCTCTTCACCATCACCCTTCTGGTTACCACAGTCAAGCTGAGCACCTGTTCCTCTTCCATGCCAGTCAGCCTTAGTCCATCTCTTCTGTCCTTTCCGTGTCTGCTTCCACTGCGCTAATCAAGGCAAACTGCACTTGCCTTTCATGCCACTTGCCCACTCGGGCTCCAAGATGGTCTTGAACCTTCTTTATTTGCAGGCTACAGAACTCTGTCCATGATGGAGACATTAATTATTTTTTTTTAAAAAGATTTCTTTCTCTTTATTTGAAAGGCAGAGTTACAGGAAGTAGCGATACACCTTCTTTCCACTGATTCACTCCCCAAATGGCCACAATGGTCAGAGCTGAGCTGATCCAAAGCCAGGACCCAGGAGCTTCTTCTGAGTCTCCCAAATGGATTCAGAGGCCTGTGCACTTGGGCCATCTTGTGCTGCTTTCCAAGGCCACAAACAAGGAGCTGGATCATAGTGAAGTAGCCAGGATACAAACTCTTATCCCTGTGGGATGCCAGCATCTCAGACAGAAGATTAGCATGTATACCACTGCCATGGGCCTAAGATTGTTGTTTCTTTGTTGCAAATTGTTTGTAACCATAAAGGCAGACTGCCCCTTCTTTACTCTTCTATTCCAAGATAGCTGTAGATCCTCAGCAGGCCAGACGTGCCCCTGCACAGCTTGCAAGGGTGTGAGGTGTCACCCTCTGGGTGTTGCTCACTGTTGCTTTACAGACAGGGCATGGTCAGTTGCAGAATCAGCTCCCAGCAAGATCTGGGTGTGATGTAGTGATAGGCCTAATCTCTTCTTGGGTTTGAAAGGCAAAGGCATAAATAAAAACTGGGTCTGGAGTGTCTGACATATACACATTAGGTGAGATATTTCTTTGGAGTGCTGTCAATAGCTGATTATGGATGTGGTAATATTACTTCTCTACACGCTCTTATCCTGGAACTCGATTGGGCTGAGTGCAGGCTGTCTCAGTGCCACACTCGCAGATACCTCAAATCATCATGGGGTTCTGTTCCTATTCTCCCTCAGAGCACATTGGGTGGAAACCATGGGTGTTGATGGAGTAAAGTTGGACCCTTTGGATGGACTGCACAGAGTCTGTCCTCTTAGCCCGAGAAAGGAGCTGTACCCTTGACCCTGCTCCTGAGAGCCAGCTGTCATTCCCCCAGTAATCCAGGTGTCTTCCAGTGCTGGGTCACTCTCCAAATGGCCTCCAGTGGCCAAACTTGAGCTGGTCCAGAGCCAGGAGCCTGGAGCTTTCCCTAGGTCTCCTGCATTGGTGCAGGGACCCAAGCATTTGGTCCATCTGCTGCTGCTTTCCCTGGAACATACACAGGGTGCTGGATAGAAAGGGGAGCGGCTGAGACTTGAGCTGGTGCCCCATGAGATGCTGGGGGCACTTAGCCTTTTTGCCATAGCACGAGCCTTAGTGCATGTTTTTAAAACTTCCTTAAAAATTTTGTTTATGTATGTATGTATGTATATATTATTTGGGTGCAAGTTTACCAAACATTCGGCTGAGCACTTCTTTTTCTCCTTTCCCATGGAATAGTTTGGATTCTTTTGTGTACCACACTTTGTGCTGTGCGTTGGGGTAGTTTGAAGAGCAGAATTGCCGTTGGGCCCCGTTTGCAGTGTACTCAGGTGGTGGTGAACGTGGGAAGCAGTAGAGGAGTATTAGAGGTAATGGCAGTGCTGTGGAGAAAGCAAAAGAGAGGTTGAGATGGAGAACAGCACGAGGAGGCCCCTTCCAGATGGGGCGGCTGGGAGGCTCTGCAGAGGTGGAGTCTGGGGTGTGCACTGGATGTACTGTTCAGAGGTGGTAAGAAGGGTGGGGAGAGTCTGCTCAGAGGAGGAATTGAGATAAGATCAGGGTGAAGCTAAATGTGGGGGTGGCCAAGGGAAGCAGACGCAAGTCCTTTTTGACTGGTGGGAGGTGTTTTAACTTGATTCTAAGTGCAACAGGAAACCAGCGCTGGATGCAGAGAAATGTGTGTGGCTGGGGAGGGGGAAGCATGTGATGTGGAGATGGGAGCTCCGATAAGAGGCACCTGCAACAGGCTTGGGGGTTGCTGGTGACTTGGAGCAGTGCATGGGCAATTCAGTGGGAGCGAGCTAGGTGACTTTGCAAGTCTCTTCAAGGTTAAGTGGAAGGAACCTGAAGTTAGGTTTGCGTGTATGAGCAGGCGAGAGAAGTGGAATAATGAGTTAGGACACTGAGTCGGAGACTCCCTCATGAGGTGGGGTTAGGCCCACTTAGTGGAGACGTTGGAGGGCTCTCCGTAGCCCCTGTTAAAAAGGGTGCTTTGTGGGCTTAGGGCTGCAGCCCCCGTTGCCATGTCAGGCAGGCATCTGAAGATAAGATCTGTTGACAGGGAGTGGTGTCTGCAGGAGACATGCATATGGGAAACATTGACAGAATTTAAGTCAGAGTTGGGCAGATCCGTCAGGCAGTGTAGAGACGTCAGAAGGCCTTGGAGCTAACCTGCTCACTCCGTGTTGAGGCCATCAGAAGGCATGCTTTGGGTGCTCCCCTGTGCTAGGGGCTGCTGGAGATGGCGTGTGAGATCATGGTGCAGGATTTTCTTCTGGTTTGAAGTGTGGGATTGCGTGAGGGCATCACTGGGGCAGTGTAGAGGGGCAGGTGCTGGTTGAAATGGCTGAGAGGGTGTGAGGAAGGGAGGGTGAAGATGAAGAGCCTCCACGCTGCTTGTCACTCGGCAGGGAGAACGGAAGAGAATGTGGGCTGTTTTGAGGTTCTCTAGACAGAGCTAACATGATGTATACTTGCACCTGCATGTAGGCTGACACGTGTTTACATGTATGAGGGTGCACAAAGGTCCATGGAGTAATGGAACGAAAAGGTAAGTTTATTTTGGCCTATAACATTTTAGAAATCCACTCACCTTGTTTTTCATAAATCCAAGACACCCATAACAAGTATCCTAAACCACCAACTTTGTGATAGATTCCTCCTAATATGCATGGTGACACACTGTGATAGGAGATTTTTTCATATCTCGTGTACATATATATCTGGGCTGATTGTGGGCGCCATGAAGAGCCAGGACATTATACATGTATGCGTATAAGAATACATAAGAATGATGTATACATGTTCCCAATCTGAATTCTATGGTGTACTGTCGCCCATGCGCTGATCGTCCACATATTGTATCCGTATGTAAAACTCTGGCGATGGGTCCCCCTATGCCTAAGAACACATGAGTGGAGTGCGGATAACCCATCGTACACAAATGTACAAATACGTATGAGCAGGGCATAATCCCGGGTGGAACAAAAAAAAAAAAAACAATGATGTAGAGAGATATAGGCTTCTCTAGTGTCTAGTTGTCTCTTCTGTGGGTCGTCCGGTGTATATATCTCTAGGAGGTTATCCTTTGGGGCCCCCACCCCCCCCCCCCCCCCCCCCCCCCCCCCCCCCCCCCCTCTTACCCCCGCCTTTGGTCCGTGGGGGCGGCGGCCCCCCCCCCCCCCCCCCCCCCCCCCCCCCCCCCCCCCCCCCCCCCCCCGGCGCCGTGTGAATAGTGTGAACAGGGTGGGAGTTGTTTCAGTGTGTTGTATGTGTGCTGTGTGTTTAATGGGGGGGGTTTGTGGGTATGTGTAGTGTGAGGGATGTGTGTGTATGTTATGTGGGGTGTATGATGTATGGGGAATATGTTCTGTAAGTGTGAGAGACTGGAGGGTGGTGGTGGTGGGGTGTGTGTGTGTGTGTGTGTGTGTGTGTGTGTGTGTGTGTGGAGAGAGGGAGAAGCTGGAAGTTATGAGAATCCATTGGCTTGATCACAGAGTCTCAGCCGGATGGTCTGTGAGCTGCTCAACCAGTGCAGTGTCTCCATCTGCTTGCCCCTGCCTCAGGAGACTGGAGGTCGGAGCTGGTACCCTCAGTCTGACACCAAAGGCTTAGAGCCTTCTGGGGCTGCTGGAGGGAGTCCTGACATCCAAGATGGGAGAAGAATGCACGTGCTCTGGAAGAAAGTGCGAGAACCGGCCTTCATTGGGCCAGACAGCATGCTGGGGGCTGGCAGCTCACACTGAGGCTCCCTTCCCCACTCAGCCCACAGCTCCCCGCAGCTCATCTCCTTTGGGATTCCCTCTGTGCTAGCCTGGAGCTGCCCCGTCTTTCTCAGCAGTGCCAGGGCGCCTGGATTTCCCTTGAGTGCAAATGGCTTGGCCTTCTGAGAATAATGACTGTGATTCCAGGCCCTGTGTGCATTGAGTTTCATTTCCCCTCAACTTTTTGAGAGGTCTCCTGTGGTGCAGCAGAGCTGAGAGCCAATTGCTCTAGAAAGTGAGTTTGTCGGAAAGGGCTTAGAGGGTTAACAAACGGCTGGAGCAGTTGCCAGCCCTGACCTTGGAACAAGCAAAGATGGCCATTTGGGATGGGAGAAGGGAGGCCCCAGAACCTTCTAGCTGCATTGGGGGAGGAAGGTGTGTGGCTTCAACCAGGTTTGAGCGATGGCAGCCACTCCAGTCCTCAGCTGCCAAGGTTCTCCCTCGGGCAGGTCATTCTGGAGCAAACTGACAGAGATAGCCCCGATTTCGCAGTGTGGATTTTCTCCATAGAACCAAGTGGGTGTCATCCTTTCCTGGTTTGTAGTGTGCTTGAAATCCACTCTCTCCAAGTCTTTGATATCTGTGATTTTGTTGTTGTTCAGCCTTTTCACCAAAAGCAAAATAAACCAAATCTTCTGACTCCCACCCTTTCCCCGACTCCCCAGCACTACACCCCACCACCCCAATGATGCATGCATCAAAAGCAGGAAGTGGTTTTCTCCGAAGTGATTTCCTTAGCCTTCAGAAAATTGTCTTTTTCACTGTTACTATCAGGATTCTTTGACTTGTGATTGTAATTGAAACATCAGCTCTGATATCTGTTGCTTTAACGCAGGCTGTGGGTGCATTCTTCTAAAGTCGCACCACCCTTGTCTTTTGCAAGAGCAGAATTTGCATGTGAGGCGCGCTTCAGGAATGTTGGCCATTTGGAGGGAGACTTGACTGCACTGCATAATGCACTTTTAGAAACCATTTTCATTAGACTATTATGTGACGTATCCCTAGGCCACAATTTTCTGCAGGTACTTACTTAGCTCAGACTTTGAGCCACCACTCGTTAATTGTGGCAGTAAAGCCTCGGTGAGATGGAGAGTCATCTGCAGTGCCTGTATGATCCCTTTTTATGAAAGATTTCCCAAAATGTTTATCTTGAGTAATATTCTCATGCACAGGTGGCGGTGGGATCAAGACCACGGTCATGAATTTGGAGCTCATTTTCTTTCTTCTTGCTTGCTGCATGTTCTTAGAACCGCAGGTGACTTTGCCGTGTATGCAGCTGCCATGTAACCCTTTCCCCAAAGTTGAGAAAGAGCTGGAGAAATGTAGACACCCGTGTATTAAAAACTCTAACAGTGCAATCCGGTGACAGTGATGAAACCTGTGACATTTTTCCGAGTTCTGGGATGACAGCATTCCAGGTCAAGCTGAGGTTGTGTTCTGCCAACATGCATGGCTTGACTTCAACAAGACCAGTCAATGTTGCTGCAGTAAGAATAAGAAAAGCTTGGTTTACTCACACCTGTTGCATCGGCAGCATCACGCAAGTAAGTTTCTTTCCTCAGTGTTGGAAGTACTCGACAGAATCTATCTGCAGTGGTTTCAAGCAGCACAGCCTGAGAATGAGAGAAGGGACATTCCTCCTTGGACCAAGCTGTTTGGGGAAATAGATACAGATTGGTCAGCTGTGCACTTGGCTGCCTTAGTTTGAACTTTCGGTTTTGCCAGTTGACTCTCTTAGCTCTCTGTGGGCAGCCACTTCTGAGCGAGGTCCTTGTGTGCTGACAAAGAAGGGAAGAGGAGTTTGTGTCTGATACAGTGTGGGCAGCGCGTTGATGCAGATCTACGCCGTTCATCTGGTCTCATCCCGTTGTTTCCAGCTAGTGTTTCCAGTTCCTGTTGCTTTTCTGTCTCAACTGATGATGCTTATTCTCAATTGAACCGATGCTTATTCTCTCTCTTGCTTTTCACCGAGGGGAAGGGGACTTTTGCTTCCTGCCTCTGTGCTGAAGAACAGGCTGCAGGGTCCCCCTGCTGTGACAGCATTCCCGCTTCTGGCACCCGCCCTCTCGGCCCCAGGAAGGATGCTACTGTCACCTGCTACTGTCATGTGCTGCTGCTTTTTTTTTTTTCTTTTTGTGCAAGGTGTGTTTATTTACTATTTTTTTTGTTGGAAAGGCAGATTTACAAAGAAAGAGAGAGACAGAAAGCTCTTCTATCTGTTGATTCACTCCCCAAATGACCACAACCTCTGGAGCCGAGCTTATAAGAAGCCTGGAGTTCTTCTGGGTGGGTGTGCCACATGGGTGCTGGATTCCAAGGCTTTGGGACATGTTCTGCTTTTCCAGGCCACAAGCAGGGAGCTGGCTGTGAAGTGGGGCAGCCGGGACACAAACTGGTGCCCCTGTGGAATGCTGGTGTTTCAGGTAGAGGATTGGCCAGTTGAGCTATTGTGTGGGCCTCTGTCACATACTTCTTTGAAGGGAGGCCCTGTGATGGCATCTTGCAGGTGTGCATGGGCCTTGAGCTTCTTGCCTCTCTCCAACACCAGGGCGCTGTGGGTGTTCATCCCTTGGAGTCGAATCCCTGACTTGGAAGCTCCCTGTGAAACAGGAAATAGTCACAATCTGAACACAAATATAAATATTCATAGCAGTTTTTAGCCGTGTTCATATATGGCTTTCCATGTTCTTTTCCGTAAGTGCGTCATGTCATGCACACCCTTTTTTTAAAATTTTTGAGGGTACAGGCTTGTAGGTATGTAACTTCCCTCCAACCCTGTTTCTTCCCTCCCTGCTTTCTGCCCACCACTTGTTTCCTCCCATATTGTTACGATAGTATACTCCTTCAGCAACAGTCACAAGTCAATATTCTGCTATTTAACTGTATTGTGGCATTGTAGGTATATGCAATGGTAGCAGATCTAGTTTCCTGTTGTCAAGGAGGCCTTCCTACTGGGAGGCCTTCTTTCATTCAGGAGTAGAGATGCATTCTGCAGTGTATCTTCACTTCCTGCTATGCTCGTCTCCATTATACTATTCATCTGTGAGAATATCCTATTTTTTTAAACTCTTCCTCTACTTTTCATTTCTTAAGTATATGTGTATGTGTTTGTATTTTTTCTGTTTATATTTTGAAGAGAAAGATCTATTTCATCTGTTGGTTTGCTGTTCCAAATGGCTATAGCAGCAAGAGCTGGGCCAGCTGAAGCAGGGAGCCAGGAGCTTGGTTATGTCTACCATGTGGGTGCAGGGGTCCAGGTACGTGGGCCATTCTCTATGACTTTACACAGGCAATCAGGAGGGGGATTTTGGAAGCACAGTAGCTGGAACTCAAACTGGTGCCTATGTGAGCTGTCAGCCTTGCAGGTTACATACTAAAAATTTGTACCCTCAAAAATAAAAAAAGGGTGTGCATGACATGATACACTTATGGAAAAGAACATGGAAAGCCATATATGAACACAGCTAAAAACTGCTATGAATATTTATATTTGTGTTCAGATTGTGACTATTTCCTGTTTCACAGGGAGCTTCCAAGTCAGGGATTCGACTCTGAGGGATGAACACCCACAGCGCACCTTAAAGCACTATGGCACAATGCTAACCCTTTATTTCTCTTCTGAAAGAAATTTATATGGCTGTAAGTTCATTAGCTGAAAACCATCCCCTGATATAGGCCTGTCATTTGCCAGTCACCCACTTTTGAATATTCAGCTGTTTTCTAACTTCTTTCACCATCCTGTTACTTCCTGGTGATGGATATCTGGAGTTATTTGTTCAGCATACATGTAATTTAAAAAATTTTTTTTAATGTGAATTTTTAGGAAACGGGAGTAGGCGATTGCCAGTTATGACATCACCCTGTGTCTTCCAAGACAGGGACCCATATTTTATGCACATCTGTCTTCCCAGCATGTAACATTATGCCAGACACAGTGGGTGTTCACTCAGAAATTATCACTGAGTTTCAGAAGTATGACAGATATAGCATTGTCTCCTTGGTGCCGGAACTAGGAAGGGGGATGGTGGGAAGATAAGGGGGGTGCCTTTTTCTTCAGCTGGAGTGTCATTGTGTCTAACAAGACTCTGATTTAAGCAAATCACTTATTTGAATGGTGGGCATTCACACTTGGAGAAAGGTGGAAGAAAGGAGGGAGAGAGTGAGGGGAGAAAAGAGTGAGGAGAGAGACGGCGGGAGAGGGAGGAAGAGAGGGAGAGAGAGAGAGAGAGAGGTCTGCGGTAGAGTTGGCTGAGTCGAGCCAAAGCCACAAGCAGGAATGCAGTCTGAGTCTGCTGTGTGAGTGGTGGGGTGCACCTGCTTGAGTCATCCACTGCGGCCCCCCAAGGCGCACAGTCACCGGAAGGCTGAGTTGGAAATGGAGCCAGGACTTCAACTTGGGCACTCTAATATGAGATGTGGGCCTCCCAACTGACATCTTTATGTCCATGCCAAATGCCTGTCTTGAGACGGCAAGTCTCTTCGTGTGGGAATTAGCTGAGAAAACGAAACAGCTGCGCAGTGTAGCAGTCAGAATGACTCACGGTGTTCATGCTGTAGTCCAGGTAGGAGCTGAGGAATTGGTTTTCTATAGTAGTTCTTGTTTAGGAATTGTCCAGTTATATTAATATATTGCAAATGAACGATCCTTTTCAGTGTCATATTTTCTGATCCTTAAGAGTAACTTGAATCAGTTACATTAGAATAATGTGCTATCCAGAAAAAACAAGCAGTTGTACTTGGCGATGCCAGAGACCTAAAGATGTCTTGGGGTTGGATTGGGGGGAAATGGGAAACTGATTGGGGATCATTTTGAATTCTTCTGTGGCCCACTGACTACATCAAGATTGCAGCTATGGGGGAAGACTTCTGCTGAAAATTGGAGTTTGAAGCCGTCCGGCTCCTCATGCTTTCCTCCGTCCTGGTCATAATGGTGAAGAGTGATGGGTGAGTGGCTACCCTCTTGACTACATTAGTGTCTCTCACGTGGACACCTTTTTCTTTTCTGTTATAGGGTCAGCTCTCCATGTTGCAAGAAAAAATAGACCATTTGGAGCGGTTGCTAGCTGAAAATAATGAGATCATCTCCAACATTAGAGACTCGGTCATCAATCTGAGTGAGTCCGTGGATGATGGTTCGAAAAGTTCGCAAGGCAATTTCAGCCAGGGTGCTGGCCCTCATCTTCTGCCTCCACAGCTACCCCTTCAGTCCCACCCTGCAGACTGTCTCTTTGCTTCCCGGAGCGGAAGGCAGCATCCAGATGTGCAGGTGATGTATACGAAGGGTGATACAGGTTTGGTGGGTGTCTATTCTTGCTTGGTAAATGGCTTTAATTCTTCTCCCTTTGTAAAGTGATCTGAGTGTCAGATGCTCATTGATTTAATTTCTTTTAGTGGTAAAATTGCACAATTCATTGTTTTCCTTGCTGTTTTATACTTGTGTGAATAGGATGGTTCTGTATGCCTTTTGGGTCTTATTGTCTATAATGACGAAATCTTTAGAGGTTTAAGTTGTACCAAAGAGATTTTCTTGTTGTCTTTGGAGAATCCAGGAAAATCCCTGGTCTTTACTACGTATCTGCTGTGTATTATAGACTTCATATCATATAGGGCTAGGTATTTTTGCTGAATATGTTTTTGCGAAGGGGAAGGGAAAAGGGCATTCTAGAGCTGTGCTCCCCAGTGTGGGAGCCATTGTCACATGTTGACTTCTGGGCCCGCAAGTGTGGCTGATTTGACTTGAGATGGGCTCCATGTATAGTAATGAAAAACACAAAATCTGTTCAACTTAACATAGAAAAAGATCTTTATTTCTGCATCCATTAAATATGGAGGATATAATTTGAAGTGTGTCATTAAAATACATTTCACCTCTGTTTCAGCACTAGAAATTTAAAAATTGCTTATTTGGCTTATATTTCTCTTGGACATCCTTGTAGAAGATCATGGAGTTGAAAAAGGATCAGAAAGGACTTCTTCCTTTTTTAAACTCAGGGTGTGTTGTTCTTGACTCTACTATACAAACGAAAAGGAAGCTGTGTTTACCCTCTGGCTGAGAGCAGACATTAGAACTTAATGAGAAGACCTTAAGCCGGTGACTGTTGAATAAAGCTTATAACTCCTGGTATGGCTTTGGAGTAGGCCTTTTCCATTCAGAGGAGATGATAGAGTCCCAGGGTCATGGCTCACATGCCAAGGTGGAAGCTGGGGTTACTGGAACTAGCCAGGCTGCACACCTGCAACCTTCTGAGCCAGTATGTGATTAAGGTCAGATAGGATCAGACTCCTGTGTTTGGCTTGGATACACTGAATGTTGGTTTTGTTGTTGTTGTTAGGGCTCTGTTAAATGCTACCTAAATATTTTAAAATGCTGTCTTCAATGCTAAGAGAATGGGAAGATACTGTGGTTGTGATTCTACGCTGGACAGGCAGAATGACATAGCAGTCACAAAAGGCAGGATGAGAGAGACAACGAGGACAGGGAAAATGCCAAGGAAAGATCCAGGGGGAGTAGCATAGAGCTGCTTATCACTGTCCAGCTGATCCCTGGGGATTTCTGGGATAATTCTTGGGAGGAACATCACAGATACCATAGGAAGAGAGACGTCATTGCCTTGGAATCCTGTATAAACAACCGGTTTTCTATAGGTTGCTATTTTTAAACTGTTTTGAAACTCATATATATATTAAGATGTAGTTTTTGCATCCTGGATTAATCTTAACAGTTGTATAAGAAATTGTGTTCCTTGTCACATTAGGTATTATTAAGAATATGAAGGCTAAACGTAAAATCTGAGTGTTTTTTTTTCGTCCAGATTATGACTACATGGAATATTGCATTGGAAGAATAGGAAACATTTGGATACTTCAAAGCTACATCTCAATGTTAAGAATATTTTGTATTTTGAATGATTATGCCAAGTTGGCCCTGTTGCGTTTTATTTTAAGAATAAAATTAGTAAACGTAATACATGGCCGGTAGAAGAGTTACAGATACATTTTCATTCAGGAATAGATTTTGGAAGTAGATAGGACTAATTAGAAAATGAAGACAGTTCAAATGTAAAACATTCAAAAATGCTAAACTATTTGATCATCAAGGTCCATCAGATATTTTTTGTTCATTGTTGTAGTCCTATAAATATCTTTCCAGTTCAGGGAAGAAGGAACTGAAGGGGGTTTTCATCAGGGGTTTCCTGGCAGCAGAAGCAGCATTTTAAACCTTGGAAAGGGAGTTGCATGTTTTCTGCTTCCAATTTTCCCATTTGTGTCGCCAGCCATATTGTGTTCTTCAAAGCCGATGTGGAGACTAGCAGAAGGATGAATCGGTAACAGTGGCTCCCTGATTCTCTTGTGTTTAGATGCTGGATGTGTACAGCCTCGTTCCTTTCGACAATCCGGACGGTGGAGTTTGGAAGCAAGGGTTTGATATTACCTATCAGAATGACGAGTGGGATGCCGAGCCCCTGCAGGTCTTTGTGGTGCCTCATTCTCACAATGACGCAGGTAAGCCCCGTTCTCCGTGACAGCTGGAGGCCAGAAGCAAGAAGCTCGGAGAGGTCCATTTTCTCGGATTTTCAAGCCTTGTGCCTCTGACTTAATTGTCCTTGCCGTGTTCTCAGCTCATCATGTCGTGTGCCAGGGAAGGGTAGTTGTGTCCTAAGATGCGTAGTGATCAAGACAGGTTTGGAGACAGACTGTCCTACTCCTTGAAGGTCCTGAACGCTCCTCTTAGTCACTCTTTGAAAAGTAGTATTTAGGAGAATTACCTCTTGCCCATAAACTCGTCTGCTTGGAGAAAGGCAGGCTGATCGTGGGAAACCGAATCGTTCCCGTGCAGAAGCCGTGTCAGGTGCTGTAACAGCCTTGGCATCAGGCAAACGCAGGTGTGTCCCGCCTCGCGTCTCCGGAGTTACACGATTTGAGGCAAGCTATTTGATTCCCCTTAATTAACTTCCTTAATTACTAAGTCTCCCCCCCCCCGCCCTCCAGCAGAATTGGGACAATAGTGTCTACAGAGCAAAAAAGTAAAGATACAGAAATAGCTGTAATTATTGTTGTTCTTTGCTATTCTGTATGGCTTGTATCTATTCACTGATTTACTTAGTTTTGTGACCCAGAGAATGTTTTTGTTTGTTTTTAACTAGGGACATAATGGAAAATGGCTGCCTGTATAAGGAGACATTTTCGTGTGTGTTCCTGTGAGGCAGGCACAAAAGTGCAGGTGTAGGATTCGCTGCAGCATTCTTTTTGCAATGCATCACCGGAGACTGCTTTGAAAGGCCTTCAGTATGTGTCTGTACCTTTTCTCAGTGTGTGCATTTTGTTGTTCCTGTTGGAGGACCGTTCCTCATCTGGCTCCATGACCGGCGGTGTTCTTAACCTTAAGAGCCTTTTATCGTCTGGGTGTACTCTAACCACCAGCATAGAAGCCCTTTCTTTCGCTGTTACTGAGACGATGGATCTTTTCCTCATAGTCTGAACATGTTATGCAGCAAAGTCTGTGTGTGTTCCTTGCGCATGTGAGAGCTTGCCTGGGAATAATTTAGGTAAGGAAATGCTGACCTTCCTGGGAGCCATCCGCAGAGATGGAAAATGCATGCAAGCAGAATTGTTCCAGAAGCATGGGAGGAACAGTTGCTTCCGACTTGGGTTTCCCTGTCTGTGGCTGTAAGCCTTTCAGTTTCCAGCGAGTCGCTGTTGGTCTGCGTTGTACTCAGCTGTGGTATGGGCCATTTTCCGCTTTAGTCAGACATTGCTGGGGCCTTTTACAATCCAAACTGAGACGGTTGGGCACGACGAAGAGCCGTCGGGCCAGGGGGACCAGGGACTGGGGAGAATGGCCCCATTGCCTGTGCTCCCGCCACTGGGCAGCGTGGTCACCCAGATGCAGCTGTGTGTAAATACGACAGGTACAAGGTGATGAAACTCATCTAAAACCAATTCCTTTCATTGTTGACTGCTTGGAGCATCAGGTTAATGAGAATATATACATTTAGGGTCTAATTTTGGGAAAAGAAAAAAAAAAAACCTAGCCTTGTTACCTGGGCCGTACTTACGGGGAGGGCACACACTTCCCACCTTTGACCTGAGATTGTCCATGGCACTGCACCTTAAAAAAAATAAATCTCATATTTACTTTGGAATGTTCAGTTAGCAAGTGACACAGCGGAAAAACCACCTGTAGTTTTGAACTTGTCCGTCCTCCTCTCTGCCAATCACGTGCAGTTAATTCTCCTCACTTAATTGGGCGTGTGATGGGATTCCGTTGTATAATCTTCCATGTAGGTTTATAAATACACTTCAGTGTGACTTGCAGGACCTCCTCAAAGGAAAGTCAGCTCTCTCTTTGGTTTTTGTAAGGTCTGTATTATATTCTCCCCGATTCTGTCATCCTTAATTTCCACCCATCTCATTTCTTGATATTCTATAACAAATGGGCCCTTTAGTGTAACAGTCAAACCTGTGGTTGACCAGGCAGGGTGCCAAGTGCTGGACAGGGCTGGCAGTCACTCTTGAAGGCCAGTGCCACTGTGCCCAGGGAGGAGGTGCCTGCCTGTTGCTAGAGTTACACAGATGGGAACGGACATCAGAAAGCTTCTCAGTTTCCCTGTGGCTTCCGCTAGAGTGATGGCACGTGGCAGAGAACACGTGTCTCCTATTTATTCATGTGTTTGAGAGGCCTGTATATGCACGCTCGAGTCAAGGTGAGGGGGCGAGAGAAGGGATATGTCAGTGAGCTCTTCTTCATCTGCTAGTTCAACCCCAAATGTCTGTAAGTGTTGGGGCCGGGGCAGGCCAAAGCTGAGCCCCGAGACTCGCACATGGAAGGCAGAAGCCCAGGGGGATGGTCTGCTGTCTGCTGGGATCTGCATTGGTGAGAGCCCAGACTCCGAGCTGGATGTCTAGGCCGAGTCCTGGGATGTGGGATACGGATGCCTTCCGTGTCAGGTTAAGTGCCTGCTTCCTCGTGTCTCCTTTGGAACTCCAACTCTTGGCAATCTTTTCGGCAGCCGGCCTTGGCCTGATCGCTTTGTAAGGGCTGGAGCTTTGTCTGGCGAACCGTGTGTCTGGAATGCTCACTGTGGTTCAGACATACAGAAGAATGAACCAGGAGTGACTGATGGACCACGCTTGCTCCTTGGCCCATGGTCTATTTATTTATTTATTTTAAACATCTATCCAGGTGACTGCTGCTGTATGCACCTTCAGAACAAAAACCAACAAGCTTATTCAGCAGGGGCTCTATGATCTTATGCTAACAGCAGAAATCTGTGATCTGGCTCGCTACTCGTGGTCTGGGAAAGCAGTGGAAGATCACTGAAGTGTCTGGTGCTCTGTGCCCACAATGGAGACCCAGAGGAAGCTTCCAGTTCTTGGCTTTGAACCATTCCCCCATCATGCTGTAGTGGCCATTTGGAGTGTGAACCAGCAGATGGAAGTTCTCTCTGTTCATCCCTCTCACAGCAATTCTGACTCTCAGGTTAAATAAATAAATCTAAAAAAGTAAAACAAACCAGCAAAAAACCCAGGAATCTGAAGTCCTTTGAGGACAGGGTTTGGCCCTGCCTTTACAGTTTTCTGTGTTCGGCTTGTAGTTCCTGCTGTAGTTAGTGGGTGGTTCTGCAGGAAGACTCAACAACTGTTCTAGACAGCAATACAGGAGTCAGCCTGTTGGGTCTCCTAGCAACCACAGTGGAATCTTTTGTCTCAGTAAAAGTTGTTAATGACCCTTAACCCTCAGGCCGTTCTCCACTTGAGGGAAGAAAATGGTCAGAAATAGATCCTTTCAAATTAATGCAATTCTTACTATCAAGCAAAATGCTAGAGGAGAGAACTCACCGAGCGTTCACAGTGATTTATGGTGATTTTTTCCTTGTCCCTCATGCAAGTGGAATACCATAAAGGAAATTTTTATGTGAAAAACAGCCTCCCTGAGGTCCTGCAAAACCACTCTTTGAATGTGGGGCGAAGAGGAAAAGCTGTGTACTTGCCTTCCAGGTCACCAGGCCACCCAGTGTGAGCTCCTTGTGGCAGGTGCGCTTAGGCAGTTGGCTTGCTTCCTAGACAAGAATCGTAGAAATGCAATGGCATTTTCTGCAGCAACACTTTAGAATGAACTCTAGCTCCTAGTTTTCTTTCATCAGTGAAACTTTGTCCATTGCATATAGAAATTCTTTTTACAGATTTATTTATTTGAAAAAGTACAGTTACGAAGAGAGAGCGAGAGACAAAGAGATCTTTCATCTGTTGGTTCATTCCCCAAATGGCCACAGTGGCTATGGCTGGGCCAGGCTGAAACCAGGAGCTAAGATCTGGGCCTCTCACATGGGTGCAAGGGCCCAGGCACTATGGGTCATCCTTTGTTGCTTTCCCAGGCACGTTAGCAGAGACTTAGATTGGAAGTGGACAAACTGGAGCATATGGGATTCCTGCCCTGCAGAAGTTGGCTTAATCCCTTAAGCCACGATCCTGACAATTTTTAAACGATTACCATCTTCAGTCCCCTAACTTAAAAAAAGTCATATATTGCTATATTTTTATGCAGAGGTTTTTCTTTCTTTTTTTTTAGACTGAGATGGTAATTTTTCTCAAGGAAAGGTAAATTTCTAAATACGTGTCTATCTTCATAACATTGCTAATTATGTCTTCTTCTAGTCTGTAAGTACATGTAACAATTGTCATACAGCATTTAAATGGTTTACATGAGTGAAAACAAAATTGGAAGAGAATTGTTTGAGTTCATGCCGATAACTTTGTCCTGCTTTGCTTTTGAAAAGTTTTGAATCATGGAGCATGAAATTAAATGTTAGTTGATTGATACATGTTCATGTTGTATTTAATAAGCTGATTAAAACACAATTACAGCACCTTTGTATCTATGATCTTAATTCTTTGCTTTCCACTAGTTTAGCTGCCGAAATACTCAATTTTCCTTCGAGGAAATCGCCTTGTGTAGGGAGATGATAAGGGCACACTAAATGGAAGGTTGGACAGCATATTGTTAGTTAGGTAATTTGTAAAATGAACATTAGAAAATAATCCCCCATGTGGGATGACTCTGAAATAGAGGGAAGGCCAAGTGACATGGGAATCGGTGTTCTTACATGTTTCTACAGGATTTTTTGGCACCCCCTTTTTTTTTGGTGTATGTGGGAGTCGCAATGTAAACGTTATTTTTGATCATTTCTGTTGGAGTGTTGGCAAGCGCACACAGATTTGGAAGACTGCTCTGGCCAGCGGTGGTGATGAGCCTCCTGGACATCCGGCTGCCAGAGGCACCTGCTGGCTGCAGTGGGATGATCGTGAGGAGAGTTCTGTTCACACAATCAGCGTGGGGCTCCTTCTTTCTTCAGATTTAGCTACTGTCGTATAATATAAAGAGGATTCTTTAATTGTGCCAGAAAGTCAGAGTTCCTGGTGCTAAAAACTGTGTAAGGAGCAGGTGAAATCTCTCAGGGCCTGTCCTGAATGTGACTTGTAACATACTCTTTACTAAATTTTTATTATTTATCTAGACTTTAACTTGACTTGTTGTATTTTATTTGGCAACCTTAACTGCTGAGAAGATGACATTTGTGAGTTACGTACTGACATAGATCTCCCAACGTCTTTTTTTTTTTTTTTGGAAAGAGGTCTCTAAAATTTGTGTGTTGAGATTCCTTCTTAGAACAAGATAATTGCTTTGGTGTGAGCTCTCACTGGATATGGTTTCTTGAGGAGCACACCTGTCGTTTTACTCCTAGGAGACGCAGCCGGTTGTCCAACATCTCCTGATGCCCCTCATCTCGTTATCTTTATCTGTTAAGCTGGGGGTAAGGTGGTGCTTTGGGTAATATTCATATGCTCTGGAATTTACCATGTTCCAAGCACTGATCTTGGCATTGTGCATAGAGTCCATCATTCCACTCAGTGGCTTCATGGGAGACTTCTGTTATTGCTATCAGATCATGGTCAGAAGAGAGCAGAAATGATGTATATGAGCATGGCAGGGCTGGGTTCGAACCCAATGCCTCTTGCAGTAGAACCAGAACTACAACTCATTCTTCCAGCTGGTGTAGCAGGGTAAGCCATTGACTGCAATCTTAGCATCCCATCGTACAGACACTGTATTGCTTCTGATCCAGTTCCCTGCTAAGGAACCTGGGATAAGTGAAAGATGGCCCAAGTGCTTGGGACCATGGCACTCTCATGGGAGCTCCTGGCATTGGACTGGCACAGCCCCAGCTAGTGTGGTTATTTTGGGGGAATGCACCAGCCAATGGGAGATTCTCCCTGCGTGTTTCACTCTCTGTCACTCTTTAAATGAAATAACTAACAACTACTTAACTAAATAAGTAAATAACTAACTAAATAAAAAACAAAAACTCATTTCTTTATTATCTCTTGCTTTAGTGGAGAGGCAAATCTTGGAGTGTTGCTAAGGCGAAAACCACCTATTTCATTTAGTATTCATGATCATAAAGATTTTATTAGCTTCTTTCAAAAAAGGTGGACATCTCACTGCATTATTTCCTGCCACTTTTTGCCTGAAATTTTCCTAGTCTCTGTTTATTAAAATGGATGTCTCCTTAAATACTACATTCATATGTGAGGTGGTTAGTGGTTTTCATTCTTGCTGCATACAGTGCTCCTCAGTTTTTACAGTGTTTTCTTCTGGAAATGTTGGAAAATTTGCTCAGTATTTGGGTAACCCTAAAGCTGAGTAGGTAGGGCTGGTATATTGGTGTAGACGTAACTTGATGCAGCAGCATCCTGTACCCAAAAAACCTGGATTTGAATCTGGCTGAACTTCTGATCCCAACTTCCTGTTGATGTGAAACAGCAGGTGGTGGATCAAGGAATTGGGTTCCTGACGCTCCTACGGGAGACCTAGGTTACGGCACAGGCTACCTTACTGGCCTGTTGCAGCTCTGGGTATCGCAGGCATATGGAGAATGATCTAGCAGGTGGAAACTATGTGCCAGTCTCTCTGTTTTTCTGTCTCTCAGACTTTCACATATAGATGCATGAGATAGGTATGTTTTTAAAGGTGAAGTTCCCTGCTTTACTGACCGTGCCATTGTTTTTTCTCTTTTTACTTTTGAGAATGTCTCATACACATTTTTTTTTTCTTAGCTCAAGCGATGAAGCTTTTGGGGGATGGCTTTTTGCACTGCTTTCAGTCTTAGTGGATGCTTATAAAGGAAGATGAAATACTTTTGAAGGGGGGAGAATAGCTTTTTAGCCCAAATTTCAGAATTACTTCAGTGTTTTTCTCCCAGTCACAGATATCAAATGTCATGGTATGCAAATCTTTTAAAAGATACTTAAGAAAGCATCCAGTAAGAGGTCACAATTGCAAAGTACCCATAATTCACAGCTGCAGGATGCACAAGCCCTCAGCTGTCCTAATAGTGATGCAAATAGCTTCTTGTGGAATGGGGCAAGGTTTCTAGTGGCAACATCTGAAATGTATCGAATATAACGCTGTATCAGACATTTTAATAGATGCAAAGCCACAGTACTTAGAAAAGTTTCAGATGACACAGAATTATGTGAATGAATGCTTAGATTATTTTGAAATCGGGAATTCAGAAGCAGTTGGAAGAACCGGCAGGTTTATAGAGCTCCAAAGATGCCGAGATCTCTGGGTCACCCAGTCGGCTTTATTTTTGACTCTGTCCCAGTCTCCTAGAAGCCTCCATGCCTTTCCAAGGGCTCTTCCTCTTTGCCCTGCCCCTCATTCCCCTTAGTGCTCTGCATTGTAGAGCCAGCAGCATGTTGGAAACACAGTTTTTCAGTTTCTGCTTCATGCTCTTGGGAGTTATTTTTGAAAGCTCCGATCAGAAAACCCTATTTCCTTTCGCCTAAGCCTTCCATGGGAAATGAGAAATATGCAATGGCTTTTTTAAAAATGATGAGCTTCCACCTGTCACACTCTTTGTTTCTCATATACCCACCTTGCTCTCTACCATACAGCCTTTCTCAACTGCCTCCAGCTCCCTAAAACTAACACGCCCCATCATGGGCTGGTGGTACAGTATCTTCCCCAGGTGCTGGCCCTCTGGGCTGGAAATTGCCCCCTTGCCCTCTCTCTAAAGGATGATGAAGAATCTCTCTCCAGGTCTTGCGGTAGCCCTTTACCATGTCTTTGTTCTCCCAGCATTTTCTTTGTATTTTCTCTGCAGTATCTGTTTTCGTCTCGCTTTACTTTATTGCCCTGCTCTTATTAAATGCTCAGTTCACGTCTGAATGAATAAAGTGCTACATTAATTAAGAGTCGTTTACAGTTTATCACAGGAGATAAACAAGCCTTTAACTTTTACTCGAAATGTTGGAGTTAAAATTAATCAGCAAATTTGGGGAATAGTCATACCAATGAAAATTGCACATTGTCCCATAAGTATAAAATTAGATATTGCAGTTGAATATTGAGAGACTAATAAATGATGGAAGAAACTTGGTGATTATTTGTTGTTAGAGAATAACTTAATTACTGAAGAAAGGGAGTTTAAAAAAATGAACCCTCTTTGTATTTATTTTTAAATCTGATTATTGGCACAATAAGATGGAAGTAAAGCTTAAGTTGCTTGCTTCAAATCTTCATTTTTAATAGGTTACTTACCTGGATGTAGATATTTGTGTCTCAAATCTTGTTTTTCTAGAAGACAGGGTATATCAAACTTGTGTTCAGAATTAATGTGCTCAGTAAAAAGCTACTGTTTTAGCAGCCGAAATTGCTAATAGTTTTAGACAATATTTTTTGGAGGGAGGGGTGGTGATGCCTTCCTGGGGCTGGGTCTTTTATATCCCAAGGGGGCTGCAGAGCCTTTTAAGATGCAAATATTACAGGAGCTTAAAGGTGTTGAACAAAGGTGACTAAGTTAATCTTAAGGACAGACTGAACAAGATCACGCAGGTAGCGTGGCATCTTCCACATTTGGTTTGATTTCTGTCAGAGTAATAAGCTTGCATGTAGATTCCCACACCCGTTTCTCAGTCTGATTGGCCCTTAGCTTTGTCCTGAAAATCCCTATTGGATTCCTACTCTTGTGTATTTGCTGCTGCTAGATTCACAAGAATTGGCTGCTTTTAAGTCTAGGTTATCGTGTATGCCTAGGCCGGCTGCTCCAATGTTCTGAATCTGAGGCAGAAGTATACGGAAGTTCACATTGCCCTTGTCTAAACTCTCCTCTAAGACCTGGCTCTGCGTATCCCAGAGCAGAAAGGACTGCGTGCACGGCTGGAAGCTCTTTTCACATCCCCTATAAACTGCAGCCTCTGGCCACAGGTGCTGGAGGGTGCTGCTTGTGGCGTCCGGCCTCCGTGGTGGAAGACTGACTGTGGCAGGCTCTGGACGTTGGCTTGGTGCTTGGGACACAGATTTCCGGGTCCTGTTCCTCACAAAGTCTGGCCAGGCTCTGGGTGAGCAGGTTCCCTGGCATTGTGGATTGATCCCATGGAATACACTGTGCACAGAGGAAGACGGGGGAGATCTTTCCAGATCCAGGGTTCAGGGCTAGAAGGGCTTTAAGGTCTTTTTATTTTATTATTTTTTTAAAGATTTATTTATTTTTATTGGAAAGGCAGAGAGGAGGAAAGACAGAGAGGAAGATCATCCATTCGCTGATTCACTCCCTAAGTGGCCACAACTGCCGGAGCTGAGCTGATCCGAAGCCAGGAGCCTGGCGCTTCCTCTGGGTCTCCCATGCGGGTGCAAGGTCCCATCTTCCACTGCTTTCCTAGGCCACAAGCAGGGAGCTGGAAGGGAAGTGGGGCAGCTGGAATTAAAACCAGGGCCCATATGGGAACTCAGGCATGCAAGGCGAGAACTTTAGCAACTAGGCTGTGGAGCTGGGCCCCAGGTCTTTAAGGACTTAATGTGTTTGCCCTCAACGAAATAAAATCAAGTGTTGCTTAAGAGGCTCAACCAGACCTCCACATCGTGTCTAGAGCTTTGGGTTATGAGAAAAAACATTAGGTTTTAAAAAAGAAGTTGTGATTTGTCAGTGAATAATTAGGAGGTATCTGATTATTGTTGCACATTGAAAATGGGTGGTCAAGTTTCCAACTTTGATTTTGATTTTATAGCTTAAAAAGTGCTATTGAATTTGGAGTTTTTGTGTTGTAGACCCTCTAGTTCAAACTTTCTCTTAAATATTTCTCCTCTTGCTTAAAATTAGTTCTAGTTCTCTTATGGGTAGTCATGTTGTTGGAGTGAAAAAAATAAATGGAAAGGTGTTCTTAAGCCAGTTTTAGTCCTGATTCAATTTCCAGTGCATTCAAGGAAAAGAAAAAAGCTGTGAATTGACCACTTAAGTAAATTAGTTTGCAGCCCCATATCCTCAGATTATTAAATCTAGAGATAGGCATCTAATTTTATGTCACAAAATCTCATCTCTTACAACTACTCATAAAATACCATCTCTGTGATTGGCCTCACGTTAATATACAGTTATAGTTGTTACAGTAATTTGAAACAAAAGATCCAATTCAGCGAGAAAGGGAATACTTGATTACTCCATTGTATAAGAGCAATAAAATCTAATTTGCTGTCATATTACTCAATATTGAAAGCTGCAAGAGACTGTCCTTCAGTTCATTCTTCATTAATTGTCCTGTGTTGTCGTGGCATTAGTGTCTATTCTAGATGAGTTTTAGTGGATGCTTTTAAGTTGTCATCTCCGGGCTTGTATTTTGGCTCATGTAAATTTCTTTGACATATTTTCTCTCTGATTGTTGAAGGGCGAATGAAGTGTTGAAAGGAAAATGGGTTGATCCTCCACTCTGATTCCTTCATGCACTCTGGTGACAGACTCGTCTTTGAGAAGGTCTTAGTTCCTTACAGATTACAACTGTTGAAAATACACAGCGCTGCTTTTAAAAAAAACCTACTTACTCATCTTCACGAAGGCTAGACTTTGCAAAATTAACTTTCACAGGCGATTGCTAGAACTTATTAAAGAAATTTTAGGAGTATTCTGCTGTCCATAGTTCTGTAATAGACTTAAGAGTTTTAACCTTTGTTAAAATTCAGATGAAAGTATATGTGGTATTTTAAAGGCAATAGTTCTAGCAGCCAGCTACGTAACTTATCTGGGTCTCATTGCACTTATAACATGGAAATACATTTGATGTACTTTGGAATTCAGTTGTCTTGCAATATCTGGGTGTTATATTTAGTGTAACAGGTTGCATTTGGCATAGTGATGGTCATTGACATGGGAAGGCCTCCATGTTGCAGGCTTTGGAGTGGTAGTAGCACGCCTTTATCGCAGGCTTGTGTTAGTTTGCTAAAGCTGTGTAGACAAAGTCTTACAGACTGGATGGCTTGAGCAACGGAAATCTGTTTTCTCATTGTCAAAATATTTATATTTTCCACCACAGCGTATTTTTATTTTTAACTCTTGCCAGCAAATATAGCACGTCATTGAATAGCAGCTTATTCATAGATGGGCGAAAGACACAGCCGTCGGGAGCCCTGCTCTTGAGTTCTGGCTGGCTGAGGTGTGAGGTTGCGGAACAGTGCAGCCTTTAGCTGGTATCAGTAGAAACCCTGCTCCCCTCAGGATTTCATCACGAAGCTTAGGTGGTTTTCTGGAGGGTCCTCTTTGCTTCCTCCCAGTAAGGGTGTAGGTTTTTGCTCTGGGCAATTGAGTGCTCTGCCGGATGGCTTATGTTTGTATCTGAGGGGGTCATCTTATGAATATTTCTTAGATGCAAATTGTAAATGTCTGAAAATTTCCAGAGTATTAGAGAAGCAGTGGGAAAATTAAGAGAACTAAGTTGTCAGCAGGTATAGTTCTCTTTTGAAAGAACTTTACATGGATTTACTATTGAGATAGCATCTGTTTATGCCTCTAAAAAAATACACGTGAAGAACGAATGACCTTTGGAAACAAGTGCCCGATGGAGGGCAGAGTCCTCTTATTGTTGTGGTTTTGCTTGCTTTTAGTGTAGCCCGTATTTGCTTTTTCGTTTTTCTTAGTTGAACTTGTTTGTTGGGTGATGAGTTTCAGATGTGGCAGGTAGATAAAATGTTGATTCCAACATGATGAAGATATTGTTGTCAACTTGTAAACTCTGACATTTCTTAGCTTAGGGCTGTGGCAATTGTTAAGTCTCAATAACTTTCGAAGTTGTGCAGTTTTCAAGAGTAGTTGCGGTGTTAATAGATTTTTGTGTCTCATGTTAGCTAGGCATTGTTTGATTGAAAACACTTGCTAATTTTTAAATATGTCTTTATATGAATGAAGGCTCTAAGGGTTTGTAACTGAACCAGACCTTTCTGATGTATTTGTGTCTTACTTTAGGTTGGTTGAAGACTTTCAACGACTACTTTAGAGACAAGACTCAGTATATTTTTAATAATATGGTCCTAAAGCTGAAAGAAGACTCCGGTAGGAAATTCATATGGTCTGAAATCTCCTACTTTTCAAAGTGGTGGGACATGATCGATACGCAGAAGAAGGATGTTGTTAAAAGGTTTGTTTTAAAACTTCTTTGAAATTTAGTCAAATAGTCGAGGGGATGCCATGAAACAAATGTTGACTCTTCAGAAGGCAAAAACTCTTTGATTGCTATCTGAAGCGTAAGGTTCTCTTGCCTGTTCTTCTTTCCATTGATTTTTATTTGGAACTTTTCCCTTTGAAATTCAGATGCTCCAGCTTTGTCCTAGAAATGTAATTGTCATGCCAAAAGGGCTTACTATTTTTAAAGCTCTTTCTAAAGCATTTTATCAAAGTGACCCCTGGAAAGTTCATCAGACTGTATTTTTCGAGCTTCTCAATGGAAATGTTCCAGTTTCTCTGCTTCTTGGCTAACAGTATAAATTTTGAACACATTGGTAAATTTTGATGGTTCAGAATATTTTAATTTGCATTTTGATTGAAAACTGTGTTGCATATTTTCACATATTTATAGGCTAGTTTTTTTTTTGTGTGTGTGTGATTTACATGACCCTGCTTTTTCTGACTGATTTTTAGGAAAGTGTGTGTGTATGTTTGGTGTATAAAAATGTGCCTGTTACATACTATAGTATTTCAACTTTATGTTTCAGAACTATAAACAAGAGAGATTAACAGGTAAGTTTATTTTGGTTTAGAAGTTCCAAATCCGTGCGTTCAAGAAGGGAGTCTTTGCAAAGCTCACAGAAGGTGCTTATTGTAAGACAACTACATGGATTTCAGTTTTGTTCCATAATAAGCTTATCTTTTGATTTGTCTTTCCCACAAACTTTCTGGAATAAATCTTCATATATATTCCTTGCTCCTTGTTTTTCTTCATATCCTTACTTTCTCCTAAACTTTTGTGCTTGATGTAAATGGCCAAACCTATGTATTGATTTTACTTGCATATTGTTTTTGTTATATTTGAAGTGGTCTTTTACAATCTAAAGGTCATTTTCCATTTTTTCCCCTTGATTTCTAAACTCCATAAATTTGTTCTTCAAGATTTTGTTTCTTAGTTATTTGAGAGCAGAGGAATGGAGAGTGGCAGAGGCAGAGGGTGAGGACTGCAGTCTGCTGGTCACTCCATGGCTGTGGACTCAAGAGTTGATAATGACCATGAATTGTCTCATTTGTTTAATCCCTATGGGGCGAGTACGACTCTAGATACTTTATAAATTATTATTAATAATGCTGTAAGAGGTCTCTGAAGTAGGTGTTCTGATTGTCTTCTCACTCTATCTTCGGTCAACAGTGGTCTGGGTTATCTTGCTAGGGTGGGGAACCCTTTAGTTCAGGCTGCCTAGCACAGAGGCTGTGCTGTGGCTCCTCCTGAGAATGAAATAGTCCAGTCTGTCCTACTGATTGGAAATGCCATTTTATGGTATTTAGATATGCATTGATTTCTGGATTTCATGACCTGTGCCCTAGGCTTCCCAATTGGTTGGCTGATTGTTATTGCTTTGTATATTTCTAAGTAAATGACAGTTAAAGTCTCCCCTTACTGTATTTGAAGAAATGTTTTAATGAGTGACCATTTAGTTTTCACTAAGAGAATTTGTTAAATTCTTTCTGCTCTATCCAAAAATGAAATCTCCTTGGATTTTGGTAGAAAATGACATAAACATGTAAGGGCAATTTGGGGGAATCGGTTTCCTGTTGTATTTATTGAAGGGTTTTTTTCCCCCAGAGCAGCTTTATGGTGGCTGCATGGCCGGCTAGGGAGGCACCGTAAGTGCAGGCTAGGTGCCACGGGAGTACCAAGAGGACCCAGTAACCTCTGGTGCCAGAGGGTCTCACCACTCTCCTGGCTGCAGCCGTGTGTTACCGCAGGTTCTGTGACTGCTCGTCCCTGTGGTTACCCAGGACAACCCGGGAAATCGAAAATGTCAGGAAACATACTTTGACTTTTTAAGCTGAAATGTGCGTTGCTAATTTAGATTAATGTACACAGGTGGCGTATGTGTGTGCATCTGTATACGTATACGCATGCTCACGGAGCCAAACAGAATGTGTTTCTGAATCTATAGCTTGGCGCTGACTGCCAACTAGTTTGTAACCTTTTAAAAGTAAGAGCTTTCTGATAATATGAAGCCATGTGGAACTGCTGTTTCTTTTTTCTAGTTCTTTGACTATGTTTTAAGCTTTAAGATTGATTTTCTTTGTATAGTGGACACTATTCACATACAAATAATAATGTACATTTTCTAAAGTTATAATGTTAAGAGATTATACTTAGATTGTTCTGATGTTCAAAAATATATGCTTTTTGCATGTATCCTTTTTTATGATCATTTTGGGTATCTTTTTTTCATCTTCATTAGACTGGCTAAAACTTTTAGCTATTTTTGTCAGTTTTTGCCTACCCTGTTAACCTCTTAGAGCCTGTTTGTCTTTTACTGTGTCTTTTTTTTTTTTTTTTTGCTTTTGACCTTTATGTTTTCATCTTTGATAATTTCTTTTACTTGCATTGACTCATGCTAGATGTGTCAGTCCATTTGCATTAACAAAGAAGCCGTCTGCATCTGTGTTTTTGCCTTTCAGCAGTACTCACTAGCTTTTACATTTCAATGTCATTTTCTCATTATTGCATGTTCCCCTACATAGTCGGACACTCCGCTAACTCTTTGCTGCTTGAGTCGAGGGTGGCCGAGATTTTCAATTTGTAAGTGCTATTTTTTTTCCCTGGTTGTTCTTGGTTACAAATAGCTTCAGCACCCTATGGCCACGGGCTGTGGATGGCACACTTTGTGGCCTGCAGTTCACTGGTGAACGTGGGTGTTGGGAGCCCATGTATCCTGGGCTGCTGGGGAGTGGCACCGGCCATTTCTGCCTCCTGATGGCACGTAGCATGGCAGGTGTGGATGGCTGGGCCTTCTAACTCTTGGTAAGAGGAGGAGCTACTGCGTGTCTGGGGGTGCGTCCGCAGCCCCGTGTGTTTCTGCATCATGAAATCACGGTTTCCTGTCTTTCCTGAGTTCCTCGAGGATTAAATCGTACAGAAGCCAAGCAAAGTGTGTCCCCTAATGTTCTCAGTCCTTTGGGAATAGACTCCTGGTTTGAGAGCAAGTACTTATCACAGAGTTGACTATAGTTACTCCTTACTCTGTGGCTTCAAAGTGTTTTAGTTTTTCTTGCCTGGTCCTTGTCATGGACTCACTCACTCGTGTCTCCAATTCCTGAGCACCTGCTGTGGGGCAGGGACCATGGAGTGCTGGCCACCCCGGCTCCGTACTTATTTTTCCTTATCACAGGTTGTATATTTCAGCATAGACACTTGACTGTCTTCTCCTTTTTGTGCCAAACACTGACGTCACCACCACACGTAGGTTGTTGTTTTGTTTGGATATACCTGGCCTGTGCTGACCTTTTTAAAAATTTTTATTTTTCATTTATTATTATAATTTTATGATGCAATTCCATAGGCTCTGGGATTTTCCCTTTCCCCACGTCCAATCCACCCCCCCCCCACCAAGTCCTCCCAATGACACTGAGTTCTCCCTCATCATTACAACAGCATAGTTCCTCATAAACGGTTCATGACAGTTTATTGTCCGTTGTGGAAATGGACATTGGCAGAGTGCAGCATCCCATTGTCAAGATACATCCCAGAGTTTCGCTGGGAGTCCATCCTCGATCCGGAAGTAGAGATGCACGCCTCTCCCTCTCCTCACATCTAGACGTGTCAGTCTCCACTCTATGGTCACTGTAACTCCCCTCCAGTGGAAAACCAGAACAAAATCAACGACAGGAAGAAACACAGAACTTTGTAATTCCGTGAAGTTAAACAACATGCCACTGGAGATGACAGTCTCCATTACACGGTTACTGTACATCCCCTGTGCTGACCTTTTAATCTGGAAATCTGGAGAGCTGATTTGTGGTAGTAGAAAGGCTGGTACTGGGCCAGCTGCCAGAGTTTAGGTACTCTCTGCCTCGGTTTCTTTATTTGTTGAATGGGGGTGGTGTTGGAACTTACTTGATCCCATTTTTGTGTGTGTGTGTGAGGATTGAAGTCATATAGATAAAATGCCAAACACAGTACCTGCTGCAATTTTTAATCCCCAGTAAATATCGCTGTCTTACTGCTTCAGCTTCTGTTGGCCTCTGAGTAGTGCTGTCAGAATTTTTTAGTTGTGAAGTCGTGTTGAGAGCCTTGTTTCGCAGGGAGAATTTAGGCATATCATTTATGTTTTGTATATTAAAAGAGCCAGGGGAGACCACTTTGTTCCCTCTTACGCTCATACGCCTTTAGGATATTTTAAAACTGTATCCATGGAATTCTACATTTTCAGCAAGTTCTAAATCTAGATTAGTGTAACTTTCATTAACTTCTCTATCCACCAAAGTGCTTCTTTTTTTTTTGAAGATTTATTTTCATTATTTTTTTTTATTGGAAAGGCGGATATACAGAGAGGAGAGACAGAGAGGAAGATCTTCCGTCCGATGATTCATTCCCCAAGTGAGCGCAAAGGCCGATGCTATGCTGATCCGAAGCCAGGAGCCTCTTCCGGGTCTCCCACGCGGGTGCAGGGTCCCAAAGCTTATGGGCCGTCCTCAACTGCTTTCCCGGGCCACAGGCAGGGAGCTGGAAGGGAAGTGGGGCTGCCGGGATAGAACCGGTGCCCATATGGGATCCCAGGCGTGCAAGGCAAGGACCTTAACCACTTGTGCCACCGTGCTGGGCCCCAAAGTGCTTCTTAAGCTTATGTTTTTTGTATTTACTATTTGACTACTGCTTTGCTTTTTTTTTTTATTAATTATTTATTTTGGAGCCTGTTTGTTGAGATTCTAGTCTTTCTCACTCCCCCCCTTTTTTTCATCATTATTGTTTACACTTATTTGCCGTATTCACTACACAGACTGGAGGAGGGCATATACATATGTACATATGTTAAAGATCCATTCTCAATTCAGTACTTTCCGATACTGAATCTGTTTTTTCTCTGGCAGGCGGTGCTTGGTTTTAACTTTACCTCAGTGGTTTTGATCATTGTAAGTTTTGGTATTTCCCTTTTTAGCCTATCCCTAAGCGTGCACAGCCGCATCCATACCTGGAATTTGTCTCAACACAACATACTGTGACCGACAGTGAACAGTTGGCTGGCCAGCGGCCAATGCATGGGATTTCCTCCTCTGCAGGAAAGTTGAGTGCCCTGTCTTCTTGCCCTGGGTGCCCTAGCCAGCTGTGACCTGAGCTGAGTTAGTCAGCATGCTGTTCTCCAGGGTTTTGCGTTGGACCCTGGGGATTTTTGCATTGGGTTTTTGCATTGGATCGTGGGTTGAGCTCCCAGGATCCAGCAGCTAGGGAGGGTGCCCAAGTTAATGCAGGATTAGGAAGGCCTCATCTCTTGAGTTTTTCTTGGGTGGAAGGGCTGTGTCTGGAGCTGACTTTTCTGCATGCAGCTTGCTCCGTGTGGCTGCCCTACAGTGCAGAGCCCAGCCCCTGCAGAAGACAGTGGGGCTGGCTCACTGTGAGGTTTGATGAGGTAAGCCTGTGGTCTCCCTCCTGTATTTGGCTGTGTCAGCAGTCCATCCTCTGCAGCCAGTGGGCACAGCACTGGGATATGATGAGGGTCACACAGATGTGGGGTGACTGAAGATGGGCACTGTGGTTAGATCTGTCCCAAGATTTCTGCATTGTCCCAGCGCTTGACCTTCCAAAGTAAGGGCCACTGCCAGCATCTTTGAATTCTCCTTTTCTGACTTGGGACTCCATTCTGGCTTCCATGCAAGGCACCTACAAACTGATTCCTGTGGGATTCTTTAGGTTTTCTAGGCACTGTATCTGTCAGAAATGCTGCCTGCCTTCTAGAATGTGGCTGCCCTCTTCCTGAGCCTGTCTGGGTAAAAGTCCCCTTCTTTCTTTCTCTCTCTCTCTCCTCCTGTTTTTCTCCTGTTGGCCATTTTGCTTAAGTTGAACTGTATAACATTGCTATTATCTGATTATTTTCCTGCAGAGAAATGGCATTTTTGTATGATTCAGCTGTTACTAAGGATAATAAGAAAAGGGGGTGGAGGATGTGAATTAGAACCAAAAGATTTCCAATTTTTGAGAGCCTGGTTTCTGGCATTGGGAAATATTCTAGAATATAGGCCTGAGCTTTGGTATCATTCTGCTTAAACATCAGTAGTTTTGTGGGCATGGTGAGGCATTGAACTTCATTGATATCCAAGACTTGCTGAGATTGTCTCCTTCCTGGCTCTAATCATTCACTTTTGTTTATTTATTGCATGAACTATGGCACTATAAGAATAGCATGTCTTCCCTACTTACTTGAAGAAAATATTCATAATTGCATTTGCCTAAATTATGTATTTTGAGGAGAACCTCATAGGTATTTAGACTTATGCTATTATTTAAATCTTAGCATGTGCCAAAGGGATTGCTAACAGCCTTTTTTTGTTTTCGTTTTTTTGCTTCTATTCTGTAATGCTCATGCAGTGGCTTGGTTCTTCCCGTCTTCGAGATGAGCTATGGATTAAACATCTCTCCTTAAATTTGTGAGGTCGCTGATGTAGAGCCAGTTCCTTGGAAACCCTTATTGTCCCAATCATTACCAATTGACTGCAGGAACTTAACAGAAACATAAATCAAGTGGGCTCTGTGATGTATGCCAGTGCAGACTTGTTGGGTTCTTACGCCCTCTGTGGCTAAGACATTCTGCTCTAGAAAGCTTGGAAAAGGGAGACTGCAGACTGGTGCCATGATACAATAGGCTAAACATCCACTGCTCTCCCGTATGAATGCCGGTTGGAGTCCTGGCTGCTTCACTTTCAGTGCAGCTCACTGCTTGCAACCTGGGAAAGTGAAAGGTGGCTGAAGTCCTTGGGCCCTGCTCCTAAGTGGGAGACCTGGAATCAGTTCCTAGCCCCTGGCTTCGCATCCATTCCGGCTCTGGCCATTGTGGCCATTTGCAGAATGAGCAAGTGGCTGGAAGATCTCTCCCTCTCTCTCATTTTCTTTTTTCCCTTCCTTTCCTTTTTCCTCTCTTTCTCTCCTCTCTGTAACTCTGCCTTTTAAATTATATATGTATATATGTATTTTTTTTCCTGAAAGTGAAAGTATGACTCACTGAAGACAGACCCCATGAAAACAACATTTCAGTCTTGTGCTCCAAATTATTTAATCAGTCACAGTGGCTTTAAGTGAAAGCGTGTGATATGAAGTAATCTATATGTTTTTGGCATGTTTCTGTTTTATTTTTATATTGACTGGCTTGTGAAAAACCTCTCGGCTTTTATCTTCCCATTTGGATGTTTCTGGCTAATCATGGTTAGGTACCGTGGGATGTTTGTGATGCACACGTCACTCTGAGAACCTTACCTGGAATTGAGCAATGAGGCATGAGCAGGCGCTCCTTTCCTGCAAGGAGCAACCCGCATCTTATGGATGAGTCCCTGCTCCTGGGTGCCGTGCCTCTTGGCTTTAAAATAACTGCAGTTCTAGTGGTTGAAGCAGCAGTGTGCATCTCTGTTAGAAAAGTATCCTCCATTTCTCTGTCCTCACTCAAGTACATCTGGACCAAGGCAGCCCACCCTTCCTTCCTTTGAGCCACAGCAGTTGCTGGCTTCTCTTTGTGTCAGTGGAACTGGCAGAGGCCGTTAGGGACTTCTGAAATGCCTCATCCATCCCGGGGATGCCAGCTTTGTGGAGATTCCTTCCTTCTGGCGTCTGTGACCAGAGTTCTTTCACTGCGGGTCTTGTAGGCACAGTAGTGAGCTTTCTTTTCTCCTGTCCGCTCTGCTGTCTTCCTCAGCTTGTTTCCCGATTGGCTCCCATCTTGCCTGTGGGCGGAAGTCCCTGGATTTCCCGCTCCTCACGTTGCATGTTTGCTTGCACTGCTGCTGCTCCAGTTCCCAGGCATTTGGGCTCTTCCAGCTCTAGCTTTCTCCCAGGGTTGTTGGCCTATAGTAAGAGCTAGCACATGGGGCTGCAGGACTGTGTTCCCAGCATGCCTGAGCTTTCGGGAATTTGTCGTCAGTCTTTAGCATCCTCGTGTGTGCAGGTGCTTAGTTACCCTGATGCTGCTGTTGCAGACACTGGGGCAGAGGCATGCGTCAGGTGCACATGCAAGGTCACCCAGGGCTGGCTTGCTCTGCCCTGCACCTGCCATTCCTGCACGTCATCAGCGCCTGAGCCAGGTCAGTTCTGGCTCAGTAGTATGTTTGGATCCTGAGCCCTCATTTCTTATTTCCTGGTCTCAGTTTCTGCTATTGCAAAAAAACCTCATCGTGGACTACCTGTCTGCAGCAGTGCCACTTCCAAGGGGCCTCTGTTTCACCAGAAGAGCCAGATTCCTAGGATGTGAGTCTGACCCTGGTGACCTTTGCAGGACACACTCGGGCTTCTCTCTGGTGCCTCCCTGTGTGTCCTCCTCCTCCCCGCAGCTTCCTCTCGCTCTGCCCTGAGCTGTGGAGCCATGTGGATGTCCTCACACTCAGGTTTTTTTTTCTTCTTCCTTTGGAATTGGCCCCTGTGCTTAGCTTGGGGTCTGTTTGCTTTGTCTGTTTTCCCTTCTGTGCACCAGGTAGGTTCAGTCCTACTCATTTCTCAAGATTCCATGGCAATATCGCCTCATCTCAGAAGCCTCGTGTTGTTTATCCTGCTGCTCATTCAACAAATATTTATTGTGTGACTCTCAGGGATGCAGGAGGCGAGCAGGGCTGACTGGATCCCAGGACTCAGGGAAGCGTGGGAAGATCCACGCTTAAACAGTGCAGTGTTTTCCTCTGTGGAAGCAAGAAGTGGACATGAGAAAGCTTGCCAGAGCAAGTGGTTGTCCTGGGAGCAGATCTCCGAAGGGTGACTTAGAACTAGCCGATCGAGAAGGAGCAGTCACACACACGTCACTGCTTTGTATTCTTTATCTTTGTCTTCACATTGTTGGAACCCTTTTCATGCAGTCGGGACCCCAAGTGTGCAGTAATGAACCAAACGCAGGACGCATCCTTGCCCTCTGCCTCTTAACAGTCTCGTGGAGGGAACTGAGCAGAGAACATGGGTATGGAAATTACATTTTATTTTAAGCACTATAGAAGAAAAGCTCGGGCTTTTGTGAAGCCTAGTGACTTAGGTGGGGTTTGGGTGGAGTGTGCTGGTTGCTAACTACGCGGCAGATACTAGTTGCAGGAACTCTGGTTTGCAGAGAACAGCAAGGGCAAGCTGCGGGGAGGGGCTGCAAGAGGGGCTGCAGCGGGCTTAGAGTGAGGGAGAAATGATGGGAGGTTACCCGTTCTCTTTTTCCGGTTATACCACGTCTCTCAGTGTAGGCATCACAAAACCATTAAAACTATGAGACAGATTTCTGCAGTGTATATGTGAAGCGTTTTAAGCCAAACTTCATCTTTATATATATTCCTCGTGAAAGGAAAATGAATCCGAGAATCTGATGAACAAATGTCTTTTGGGTATGAATTGGTTCTTTGAGAACGTCCACCTTTCTGAATTTTCCATTGAACTTACTTTTTTTTTTTAATTTAATGAATGAAACCCCGTACGTCATCTTGTATTATTTCATGTTTCCCCAGATGTGTGATTACAAATTCAGCTCATTTTCTCTTGTGAGATTAATTTGTGATTCTTTGAAGCTTGCTAAATGATGCATTGTTTGCCGCTAAGTTGTCTGTAACAATTTCCCCATTAGGGAGAAAAGCTCTCTGAGTGCATACCCCTCTGCATGTGCCCGCATTCCCAGGGGCTGAGACGCCTCCCGGGGGAAGGCGCCACTTAGGGCGATGTGCAGCTGCCTGTGCTTCGCGTTAGATCTGATGTGCAAACTGCCTGGTAGGCAGCCTGCGCAGTGATGGGCGTGCTTAGCCCAATTTTAACTGGTCATCTCCTTAGCTTTTTTTTTTTTTTTCAACCAGATTCTCCAGTACTGAAGTGAAATATGGAAGTACGTTAATGTCTTTGGCAGTAGTTGCAAGTCAGCACTCCACTGAAAGAAGTGAAACTGAAGCATTGTTAAATATAGGTTGATATCTTGCTTCCTAATTTCTGGACTTGGATGCGCACGTGCACACACATATATATACGCTTATATACATACATATATATATATATATATACACTTGAGGGTGCATCAGAGTGTTTATGAAGAAATGGAATGGAAACATGTTTGTTTTCTGCAAGAAGTTTTGAATCTTTGAGTAGTGCTTCATCATATGCATTTTCCATAAACTTGATGATGACCCCATTGCCATTGTGCGCATAGATTTCCTTTTCTGCCTTTTCTGTTTTGCCTCTAGTGCTCATGTTTGTTAGGAAGCAGCAAGCGGGGTTCATACAGAAAGTTTGCTGGGAACCAGAGAGAGGGTGGAAGGGAAGGAGTGGGCACATCCTTTTTGATTTTTGTGTTCCCCTGCCTGTCACAGAAATAGTTCACTCGGTGCTTTTCTTAAACACTGTGTGAATAGAAAGACTTGCAAGTGCTTGCCTTGCTGCTGGGTCACCTTTCCCCCCTTGAGCTTATACATGTGTGCATACATACTTAAGTGTATTTTCCTTGAAATCTCTAAATTAGTAAGGTTTTACACACAGAGTTAAAATGTGTTTTAGTTTTGTCTTGCCACTGACAGTAACAACTTGAAGTGTGTGATCTATTTCTGCAGGACGAGAATGACTTTTGTGTTCATGCTTATAAGCATCTCAGGTATTTCCTGTTGCGTTGTTTGCTCTAGGGCTTCAGTCTTAAGGTCTGTAGTTATCACCAAGTGGCGATCAGCGCTGTGCGTCTCAGGTAAGTAGGTCAGTAGCTTACCTGATTTTGGGTCATTGTTCAGATACTTCTTAAGTACAAATCACGTGCATTCTAGAAGGCAGCAAAGATTTATGTGCTTGTGAGATTTCTTGGGGTTTTGAAGTTTCGGTGTGTTTTTGTTTTTTTAGTGCTGTTGTTGTTTTGTTTCTGGTTTTGGGGGTGGGATGGCCCTGTAGCAGGGGTTTCTTCCTAACACGTTAAATAGGTTGTAGGAAAGCAGACGCTTTGGGCACGAGTGTCTTCTGGTTCCCAGTGGACTGCAGCCTCAGGAGGAACAGGCGTTTCAGTGGAATGGGGATGGGCGATTGTCCCCTGCTGATTCCCACCCTGTATGCTACTGTCTCTCTCTCCCATTGCTCCTTCCAGTGGCTATTTTCAACACTTTGCTTAGGCCTGTTTTCACCTAATTGTGAAAAACATATGTCAGTATTGCTATTCTCAAATATGAGGTCCTTGGCTTCCATGGCATAACGTCTGAGATTTTTCTTCAGAGCTCATTTTCAATCATCCTGATTGGAACTGAAAAAATAAAAGTATCCGGGCAGTAATAACTCATCCTGTCACCACTAGTTTCTTGGCTATTTTCGTAATGTAAATATTTAGCAATCTGCTTCTTTGCCCTCTGACCCACTGAGCTGTCTAAGTTGCTATTGGGATAGCTTTTTAGTCCTTCGTCATCTGAAGGGACAGGCCGCTCCTGATGGCCCTTCGCTAGAATTTATGAGGTTGTACGTTCATGGATTTATTGTTTATCTAAACACATCTTGATGAAATCAAAATTAGGGGGCTTTGACTATTAAACTGTGTCATGGAATAAATAAAATAGAAAGAAAAAAGAAAGGCAAAAAGAGATTGAGATTTTTGTGTTTCCTGGTACGTTGCTCCTAGAAGCCTGGAGCTCCAAACTCAACCTGAATCTCCCACGTGGGTTGCAGGGCCCAACCTGCTAGACTTGGCTGCCTGCTAGGGTGCGTGTCAGCAGGAGCAGAGCTGGGAGTTGAACCCAGACACTCTGATTTGGGATCTGGTGTCACTGCTGGAGTCTAAACCCTGCGTTTCCCACCCTTGACTCGCCTTATCACCACTGTTCTCTCCTATATTGTGTTTCTGTCTGGTTTTTGCCTTTGCTTTTGATAACTAATCCTTTTTTTTGTTTCATCTTGGTTTTGATCATCTTAAAGCATGCGTGTTTTTATTAGTTCCTTTACTATGCTTTCTTTTCTACAGTTTCTTCTGAATGTTCCACTATCAGAAAATAACTGTGCCTATTAACACCTATTCATTCCAGTGAAGTGACTTTACGTGTGACGTCTGGTCTACTGTCTGTGGGTGGACACCCCCCACTACACTTGACTCATGCAATGTGAGGACAAGTCACCCTTGCTTCCATCTTTTCTTTTACCTAGCCATATCCCAATTCCCACCAATAGATTTTCCTGAAACACCTTCTCTCTGCTTTTCCACATGTCTCCCTGCTGCCATGTTTTAGATCAGATCACATCTCACCTGGACAACTGAAATGTTTTTGAGTGTTTATGTACATTCTGTGCCAGGCAAGCCTCTCAGCGCTGAGCATGTGTGCATGAGGAAAGCAGCGGGTACTGTCCCCTGCTGTCTTGGAGCTTCTGTGCCAGTGGGAAGTAAAGGAATTCTGGTCTGTGCCAAAGGCTGTGGAAGGAGAAGAATGTGGATGTGTTGTGTTAGCTTAGGCACTCGTGAAGACTTCTCTGGGTGAGCTCCGTGTGAAGTGGGACTCAAGGACCGCTGGGCCTAGCTGGAGTAGGAGAGAAGAACAGAAGAAATGGGAGGGAAAATTCTGGAAAGCAATGTAGCAGGTGGGAGGCTTTCTGTGCCTCCTCCAAATTAAGAGATTGGATGATCTTTAAATAACTTCTATTTGGAGAGGATCTCAGTGTATAATCAAGGGAACATCTCAGGTGTTTTAGGAGTAGGAAGGATGAGTTATCACAGTGGGGCTAGGAAAATCAGTTGCTGTATAACACGCATTACATTGGTTGCTTGGTTGAGAGCAAATCATGGTTCCTTTAAGAACACGCATCAAAAGCAAACTGATACAAAAATGAAAAATGCCATTGCTGTCATGATTTCCCCCATTTATACTGTTTTCTTAGTATGTAGTGCCCCCTTTTTTTTAAAAAAAAAGATTTATTTATTTTTTTTAAAAGCAGATTTACAGAGAGAAAAAGAGACAGAAAGACCTTCCATCTGCTGCTCTACTCCCCGAATGGCTGCAATAACCAGAACTGCATGCCAGTCTGAAGCCAGGAGCCAGGAGCTTCTTCCAGGTCTCCCATGTGGGTGCAGGGTTCCAAGGCTCTGGGCTGTCCTCCACTGCTTTCCCAGGCCACAAGCAGGGAGCTGGATGGGAACTGGAGCAACCAGGACACAAACCAGCCTCCATATGGGATCGCAGTGCTAAGATGTGGAGGCTTAGCCAGATGAGCTACCCAGTTCTCCCCCCCCCCCTTTTTTTTTTTTTAAATTTAGGACCAGCAAAGCATTTGTCTTTGACCAACTTATGCTCGAAGTTTTCCAAAAAAGATTTATTGGAGTATTGAGAAAAGGAGGTTGATGTCTGTTGGTCACACATGAAACCGCAAAGCATCCTCACATCTCTGGCCGCCAAGCTGTTGGCCATAAGGGGCAGGTGCAGTCTGTGGTCTCCACAGTGTGGTTGAAACGGGCAGTCTGCAGAAAGATGTGTGAGCAAAGGCCCACTGGCAGCAGGAGTGGGGAGGATACCCTTGGATTCGGTTATGTTCTTAAAGAAATGTGCTATTTATAAATTCCCATATTTCTTTTTTATGGGTTACTGATTTTAGCCCTGAGGGAGTGTGAGATCTGACCAAGATAATCTAATGAGTCATCATTTTCTCTATGTGAAACTTTTAGTTGATGCTCCCATGAAAATACAGATTGAATTCATTTGGTTTTATGCAAGCACGTATTTATTTGGATTTGTGTCATTTGTTCATGAATTATATGGCTATACATATGTTTAAATAAATCCGATGTGTTACTGCTGGTGGTACTTTGCCGTTTGTGAAAGTGTTTATGCTTTGTGCCTTTGGTCCACTTCCAGCAAATGTGTTTGGTTGGTTGGCTGTTCTATTCCTGCAGGCGCTGACACCCGTCCCTAAGGCTGCTTTTCTGAGCTTTGATGGTGTTGGCCAAGCCATCTTGTTGCAGACTGATGAATCTGTGACACTTAAGATATTTGCTTAAATTCCTGATTTTTGTATTATGACATCTTAAAAACCTTTAATAACACGTTATTACTTGTTTTCCTGCTCAATGAGAATATCTTCGCCTACTGGTTGAGTTTTATTTAGACTGCTGATCTTTTTACCTTGGGGGTGGCGTTATGTCCAAGGAATAACTCACAGGCAAACAATGGGAATGTTAGGAGATTTTTAATCAGTGATGCAACATCAACTCTGGAGCCTACCTTTTAATTGAGTCTGGAGCATCGGTCTTGAGCGTTTTTTTGTGTATTTCATGGTTCCTATGGTATTTACTGGTGTTAGTAATAACTTTTCCTTGTTTGCAGGATTGACTTTGTAATAATGATTTTTTTTTTATGATGGAAGAAGTATTGTCTTTGAAATGATTGTCTTCTGGTAGACATTCAGGCATGTACTCAGAAATGCACTAGCTTAGAACTCTAAGATTCTTAAGTCAGTTAATCACATGTGTCTACACACATATCAAGAATCTTTTAGGTTATGCGGGAGATGTACCTGGTTAGCAAAAGTTTTATAACAACTAGTATAAATAGGTTGGCTTTGTTTAAAATCCTAAGTGTTTATGATGTTCTGGATTTTTTTTTGAAGTTATATTTGTTCATGACTTTTTTTCCCCAGTTTACTAGAAAATGGCCAACTTGAAATGGTGACAGGTGGCTGGGTTATGACTGATGAAGCTACTTCTCATTACTTTGCCATGATTGACCAACTAATTGAAGGAAACCAGTGGCTGGAAAAGCATGTAGGTACGTATTGATGTTTTCTCTACACATGGGAAATTTTAAGCAACTAATTTAGGAAATGTGACATGAGCCTCCATTTAATTTTTGAAAGACTGATTTTCTCTAGTACTCATTATTGTTGAATAACTTATACTTCACTAATATATGATATCTCTGATATAAAATTACTTACTTAGATGTATAGGAGTCACTTTTGGGATCATTAAGTTACCTTGTTTATTTTTTTTTTATTGATTGGTTCATTTTAGAACTTTTCTCTGGGGGAATTTTAGTTATATATTAATTAAGACTCTTGATCAATAGCATGTAGATGTTTATTAGTTTTAGCCAAAAAGAAAAAAAATATATTCTGTCCTTGGGAATTCCAAAACAATGGCGGCTTTAGGAAGACTGCATCTAAGGGACATTGTGCTGTCTAGGCTGTACTGATTTTTGCCTCAGTTTGTTCCCTGGCTTTTCCCACATATTGAGTACAATGGTTCTGGGCCACCCTCATTTTTCCTGGTCCAGCAAGCAGGCGAAGGGACTTTCCTTAATACTTTAGCCAGTTTTGTATCCAGAGGAACAGAAGCTGAAATCTCTATGAAGCATTGGCATTTTGGCACAGATGATCCTGGTGGAGATGACATCACCAGTTGCACCTGCACAGTGTGACTGGGGCCCCGGAAGTAACTAATTCTGTTCCCATGAGAATCAGGGATGAGGATGCTGGCCTAATAAAATAGGATGTCCGCTGTAATTCGTAGCAACTTAGGATTGAGTCAAATCGTTGTGATAATCTAATACAGCATTTTATCATGTGAATGTAACTCTTTAAGATGTTGCACATCTCAGTAAGATTTTGTATTTTCTTTATGGCAAATCTACCATTATTTTAGTTGAATTTTTTTCTTTTTGATACTTTATGGTACAACTTTTAAAGTCTCTCGCAATGATATCATTTTGTTTCTCTCATTTGCTTCTCGAAGTAATTTGGAATTCAGCAAAAAGTTGTAGTAATATTGTAGAAAACTGCATGGATCCTTCATCAAACTTCAGCATTCATTAGCCTTTTCACACACTGGCTATATATTTTTTCCCTTTCCCTATTACTGTAGTGTTGGGGTTATTATAATTGGAGGCATTGAGAGGAAATTGCAGGTAGCTGGCCTGTGCAGGGAAGAATTCCATAGCAGATATGACGCTTACCTTGGTGCTGCTTTTGGCTACCGTCAGTAATACTACTATACTCATGTGTGGATGAGAGGTAGGATTTCGGGGCCGTAGGAGAGCTACTTGTATGGGAACTTGGAAAGATTTTAAAGTGATTGTACTATTTTATATTTCACCAACAACGAATTAGAATTTGATTGTTCCACATTCTTGCCAACACGTGATGGTGTCAGTTCTTATTGTTGAAATCATTCCAGTGTGGAATAGTGATTTTTCATTGTTGTTTCAACTTATACTTTTTGAGACTAATGATGTTGCATTCTTTCCTCGGCCTTATTGGCCTGCGTTGTTTACTGTTTTGAAGATTCTTTTGCCCTTTCTTACCAGTGAGATTGCCTTTTATTTTTCAGGTGCACTTTTTTTGTACGTGTTCCAAATATGAAATCTTTGATATTTCCAAAATTTGGTATCTGTGGAGTTTTCTTCATAGGACATTTTTTCATGTTTTTTTTTAAATCCCTTTGTGCATGGATTCTAAATTTTTGTACCAAAGTAACTTTATGATGCACATTTGTATAAATGTTTTATTACTGTTATTCTGCTTGTGGTTTTATTTGTCTATTTGATTTTTAGTGATGTGTCTAATGAAGTTTTCAATTTTTATGTGTAAGTACATATAGAAAAAATAAAAAATCTTTTTTTATGTGTAAGTATGTATGAAAAAAAGAAACCTTAAATAGCAGACTGATGGAGTCATGACCCATATGAAGGACTGTATTGTTGTAACAGCATGGGGAAAATCAGTTGGGGGGTGGGAGTTTGGGGGAAATCCCAGATTCCACAGAATTGTACCGTAAAATTTAAAAAATTCAATATAAAAAAATTTTAAAATGGAAGCCAAAATGTTTTCTGTAATTCTAAACTAATTTTTACATGATTCCTATTCTTTAAGTATGTGCTAATATCTTAAAAATAAAAAATTGTCTCACCTTTTTACTGTATTCCACATTCCGATCATATACCTGTTGTTTTATTGAATTATTCTATACATAGTGACATCTGCTAATGGCCATATTTGCCTTCTATATTTTTAAGAAAATTGGTTAACTATTCTAATAATTTATTATGTGTCTAAATTCCTGTGTTGGGGAAATTGCTGTTCTTTTTAGTATTTTTCAATTAGCCCTAGATACTGAGTGCTGGGTTTTCTCTAGGGTATCAATTAACAAGATGTGGTTTTTCTAATTTGTTCTGTAGATGTGATGAGCAGTTTGCTCAATGAGAATGTCACTAAGTGCTGGATAAATTCCTTTTGGTTTTGGTGTTACTCAGTTCCATTTGTCCTTTTTTTTTTTTTTTTGCTTATGACTTTCAAATCTATTTGCACAAATGAGATTGATTTTCTTTTTACATAAGTTCCAGGCATATGAATTATCTATTAGTGTCTGTTACTTGATATAATGAATTGGGTTGCATCTTTATTTTTTTGAGATGTATTTATTTTTATTGGAAGGATTTACACAGAGGAGAGGCAAAATCCTCCACTGACAGGTTCACTTGTCAAATGGTGGCAGTCACTGCAATTGAGCTGTTCCAAAGTCACAAAGTCAGGCCCCTCTTCCACTGCTTTCCCAGGCCACAGGCAGGGAGCTGGATGGGAAGTGGAGCAGCCCATATGAGATGCCAGTGCTTTCAGGCAGAGGATCAGCTCATTGAGCCACCGTGTGGGCCCCTATCACATGCTTCTTTGAAGGGAGGTCTGTGATGGCGTCTGGCAGGTCTGTGTGGTCGTTCCCTTAGCTTCTTGCCGCTCTCCAACGCCAGGGTGCCGTGGGTATTCATCCCCCAGAGCTGAATCCTTGACTTTGAAGATAATTTGCTGTTTACTCAAAGGAAGAAAGGGAATTGAGTTCCTACGTCTTCTCTCCCTGCCAGTTGAGCCATCATGCCATATCCCATGGAATGCATGGGTGTTTTAAAAGAACTTATGGTTAAAATACCAGATCCATAAAGGGGGCCTTTTTTTAGGAAGTTTTTTTTAATAATGCTAAACATTTCTTCCTAATCAATTGATATATCCAAAACATAAATTTATAACTTACCAGAAAAAATAACACCAGAAACTCACATTTGTTTTCAGAAGTTTATTTATTTACAGTGTAAAATAACAATTGTGTGTACCATTATTTATTTTAATTACTATTAGAGATAATATGTACTTAATGTAAGGTAATAAGAAAGCATCATTTTTAATCAACCATCCATATGAGGCTGATTGTTTATAATCAGCTGAGATGGTCAGTGGCACCTTTATTACTGTTATTGGTACTGCCCATAAACAACAAAGATCTAATCCTTGCTGTACCCACATTAGTGTCCCAAGATATAAGAATGAACCCACAGCGGAACGACAGTCTTCTATATGATTGGGAGACACTCCAGTGGAAACATGATGGACTTGGGAAAATTCACGAAGGACACACATTATGAACCTGGAGGGGAGAACAAAAGGGAGGGGAGGGGAGAGCCCAGGGCCAACTAAATTGTATCAAAAAGAATATATTTTAGGCCAGCAGAATTAAGCCACCACCTATGACACCAGCATCCCGTATGGATGCCAATCCAGTCCTGACTGCCCTACTTCCAATCCATCTCTTTGCTGATGGCCTGGGAAAAGCAGTGGAGGATGGCCCACTTGCTTGGCTCCGTGCTGCTCATGTGGAATTTGGCTACTCATGGGAGAGACCAGAAGAAGCTCCTGGCTCCTGGCTTTGATCTGGTCCAGCGCTGGCTGTTTTACTCGTCAGGGCACTAAAACAGCAGATGGAAGATCTTGCTCTCTCTTTTTCCTTCTGACTTTTAAATAAACAAATTCATATTTGAAAACAATGAGAATATATTCTAGGTATATATTATACCTTCCTGATGTCTCTTCTCCAAAACAGAATTTCTTGTTTATTTTTGATAATAATAGTATTCAGAAGCCAAGATACAGAGCTAAGGTGTATTTACTTGGCCTAAGATATTTACTTGGACTAGATCCTTTATTAAAGGTGCACTGAGCTGGAAAATATGTGTATGTGAGAATGTATGTATCTTTATTTCTGCAATGCACTAAACATTATGTTAGTACTGATATATCATGTTGTAGAGTAATATCTTAGAAGACATTCCAGTTTTCTGTTTCTGCATAATTGTGGATACTTTTGTGGTGAAAAATATTGCTATTTGTATAGTTTTAAGAATAAATGAAACGTAGTTTCAGAATTGTTGAATCCATACCTCAAAAGTAAAAAATCAAAACGAGTAAACGGGGGTCAGTGCTTCTTTACAGTAGTTGGAGATTGATTATATATGTGAAATGTACCGATCTTACGTGGTCAGTTTTGGCCACGTATTCTTGGCCATGAGTCCTGTGTTTTCCTCCTGGTCTCTTCTAGTTTCCCGTCTGTTTCCTGCCTTCTGGTTTTCTTCTTTTGGTATTGCTTTGTGTTACAGAATTGCTATGAGCAGTTCATGGAAAATGGAACTACGTGCTGGGTTTGTTTTGGTACACATGTTTTCTAAATTCACACATAATTTATTCATTATGAAGATTTTCCATGAACCTTTTGAAAACCCATGTATGATTTAAAAATTTTTTGCACCAAAGCCAGCTTTTAATTCCTTTTCTACCAACTTTTGGAAGCATGCTTGCATTGGATTTATCACCTCTACAACTAGACAAGATCAGGCTTAACTGATTTTTGTGACTTTAAGGCTTAGATCTTAGGCACATGAAAGCTGTCAGACAGATGGTTGAATGGAAAAAGAAATTCACACAGCAATGTAATTTATGTGATTAGAAGCAGAAACCTTATTAGAGAACTATAAATACTGAAAGATAAGATTTATATGTTAGATGAATAATCTTAGCTCATTAATTCTAACCTGCACATCTATAATTTTTTTGGTACATTCTGTTCTCTATGAAATTAAGATACAGCTTTGATCAGTGGCTAAAACTGAAATGAGCCATAAAGAGAGGGCATCAGCCAAAAAGTGTTCTTGAAGATTTAATGAAAAATAGTAAGCAATTGTTTTGGCCAGTTCTGTCTTTGTACAATAGGATGACTTAGGAATGGTCTGAGGTATAGGAGGCATTCAGCAATGGGTAGGGTTAGGATTAGAAAGTATCAATTGAAATGAATCAGGCTTATTTATCAGCTATAGGTGACTTCCTGGGCAATCCACCTGCCTGGGTGTCAGGATTGTGAGATTGCTGAGGGCAGGGCCTCACGCCTGCTTGTTTCTCTGATGGCTGCATGGGAGCTGCTCACTATCAGAGTGTTTCTGTTCTGTCTGACTGTGCTCTATGGATGGGGAGTCCAGCTTTGCGTCTGGCAAAGTGTGGTGTTGAGCAGGTGCTTTGTCTTCCGACCAGAATGATCATGGAGGTTTGATGGTGTCAATGTGTGGTGACTTTTCTTTATCAGTAAAAAACAAAAAACGTAACGCTTACTTACTTCCTTTTTCGATAGGAGTGAAGCCTCGGTCTGGCTGGGCTGTGGATCCTTTTGGACATTCCCCGACAATGGCCTACCTTCTGAAACGTGCAGGGTTTTCACACATGCTCATCCAGAGGATACATTATGTAGTGAAAAGACACTTTTCAAGACAAAAAACGTTGGAGTTTTTTTGGAGACAGAACTGGGGTATGTAGAATTTGATGAGAGCTGAAATCCACTTGACCTTGATGTTGTTCCACAAGGGTTGTGAACTCATGACATGGCGGCTGTTCAGAGTGTCGGTCTTGAAGATCCAGTTGTGTGATGGTGTCCCCCGTTGTTTTTCCAGTGTGTTTGGTTCAAGATGCTTTTGAGCACTGATGCGGATGTTTGTGGAGCATCGTAGACTCTTGCAGGCCTGAAGGAAGTAAATACATATAAGAAGTGAGCCTTGTGCGAGTAATGCTTTCACTTGGTTCTGTTTTTCAAAAACACGTTTTTATTTAGTAGAGACACACAGAAATTGTCCACTCCCTCAAGGCCTACAATGCTTTGCGTGTGGGTCACAAGCCCAGAGCTCAGTCTGGGTCTCCCGTAGGAGTGGCAGGGACTCAGGACCAGGTACTGGAGTCATGTCTGCTGCCTTCAAGGATTTGTGTTAGTGTGACGTTAACATGGAAAGCAGAGGCAGGGCTTGAGTTCAGGCCTTCTGGTAGGAGCAGCTGGCATCTCAATGGCTGTTTCAACTGCACTTCCACCTGTGTGTCTAAATACGTGTTTTATGACAAAATGGAGCATGCGCTAAAACCAGAATGCTGTGATTTGTCTCCTACTGGTCTGTGTCCCTTCATGCTGTCCCTTGTGCTTGCATCTTGAAAAAAAATTGCCTTTTCAAAGACTCTGACATGTCTCCTGGAACAGGCCGCATGCTGTCTCTGTCAACTGTGCGTGTGCTGTGTTTGTAGACACCAGGAATGTCCATAGACAGTGCCATGCAGCACTTTTTTGCAGGGAGAAAAAATGAAATTTTGGCCCTTTAGGAGGCGTTTGCATTTGTCAATCTCCATTATTTATTTCTTGAGTCCTCAGTGTGGACCAGGTGTTACTTGCTTTCTATCCACTCAGTTAATCTCTGTATCTATCCTTTAAAAGTTAGCTCCTATTTTTATTGCTCTTTATGGTGAAAATCAAAGCTTAATTGTGTGAGGCTGGAAAGTCTTACAAATAGCAGGAATGGAGCAGAGATCTGAATTTTTCTATATAGCCCAGACTTAACTCTGGCATTGAGTTCTCTGGAAAGTTTTCATTTGAAAAAAAAAATAGTTTTGCTGCTAAAATGATATTGAGAAATTACATTGTCTCATGCTTGTTTTCCTATGTGATGTAGACCCCTCAAATGTTCAGAAAATCTGGACATGAACTTTCTTATGATTTGTTGGTTTTCAATAAGGAAAACAATTAGCTGTGTTCCCCCCCCCCTTTTTTTTAACAGTGGAAAATTAAACCTGTACAAAAAATATGAACTTCTAGTAGATTTATATCCTGTTCAGTCTGACCAAACGTAGAGATGCTTATTAATGACAACAACAAAGGGTTGTTGATTTGAAGAAGCCCTGCTTAAAAACTGCGTGCAAATTGACTGCAAATATCAATCAAAAAAGAGTATTTTTTTATCTGCAAAATACTGTGCTAGGAAGAAATGTAGAAACTATTTTCGCCTTTAAGGAAATTGTGGTCTAATTTGATGAGACACAGGTATAAGCGCAGCAGGTAACACAGGTCACCAAGTGGGAGGGGCTGAGACGTGGAAGAGTGTCCGTTCTTGATCCATAGGAGAGAGGAAGAAGCAGCTGCCGTCGGAGTTGCAGCCGGTGGCCGCCTGTGTGCGCATCGCGAGGTGCGGCATCCTCCATCTTTGCTGTTACCCTTGCGTGATGCAGTGCGGCAGCTGAGAGTTCAGAAACACACAGATTCTGATAGTTTGAAATTGTTGAAACTAAGCAGGTAAACATGGTACATTTTAGAACTTACCTGGTAGATGTGACCATGCTGCTTTGGGAAAAAAGCATTTTCTAATGGTGTGGAGCTTTTCCTTGTGTTCTGGTACAAAATGAAGCAGTTCTTTTTTTTTTTTTAATGCCAAGTGTTGCTTTTTTTGCCTTTCTTTGGTTTCTCTGATAGAAAAGCAATACTTAGCCATTGCTAGAAATTGGAAATCTATGCCTAAGCAAGGGGGCGGGTATCCAAAGCTTAGGATCATACTTACTCAGGTCCACGCTGCTACCTGCTTGTGGAGTCCTCGAGTCTCACTCAGCCTTAGTGGTCTCCATCCCAGGTAGTGGTTTCAAACCAGGCTGACTTGAGGTTTTGATGAAAAATAGTTCTGCATCAGGAAGCAGGTGCTTAATTTGCACATCATGTTTTGTTTGACAACAATGACTTTTTTCCCCCTTTGTGCTCCTCTCTTGGTGTAATTTCTCTTGACTCATTCTTGGTGAACCTCAGGAGAGATTACAGGCATGTCCTCTCCGGACTGCGAGAAGGAAATGGAAATTCGCCTGGAGTTTTATGAGTCTCTGTTCTACCTTCTTCCCATGTTCTTCCAGCTCCCTCTTTTCCTTACCTCCCCTCTGTCTTTGCTGAGATCCAGGTCTCTCTCACTGTGCCCTGCTACCCGAGGTAGGGATGAATGGATGGATGTGACCATGACCTGGGATGAGTCAGTTGTGGTGCTGGTTTACATGCCTTGGCGTCTCCAGTGTTATTAGGTACAAGAGGTAGAGACTGGAAAATATGGCTGCAGAGTGGTACTGGGCCGTGTGAACCAATAGTTAAAGGGGCCGATGACTTAGAGGAGAGCCTGTGTTATACGTGATTGAAGTAATGGCATTATGAACAGTTTCTGAGGCAACACATTTTATAAATGCAGGTGTGTCTGTTGGCTTTTTTATTTTAGATCTGGGATCCGACACAGATATTTTTTGCCACATGATGCCCTTCTACAGCTATGACATCCCTCACACCTGCGGACCTGATCCTAAAATATGCTGTCAGTTTGATTTTTATCGGCTTCCTGGAGGAAGATACGCTTGTCCCTGGGGAGTAGCTCCAGAACCAATTACTCGTGCAAATGTCCAAAGCAGGTATGAATATGTATTTCATAAGAACATCTTGAACGAAGTAGCTACTCAGTTGTCGGTTGCTGTATATATGGACTTCGGTAGCCACCTTTACCTTTCATTGAGGTATTTCCTTCTAACCAGAGCTAAAGCAACTTGGAAATACCAGGGCCTTGTCTGTATCTTTTATGTGTTATAAGGTAATGAGAAGTGAACAATGTTAGATCGATATGCAGTGAATAACCTATAAAATGCTATTATTGTCATCTGCTTTGCCTTCATTATAAAAGCTTCTACTGTGTTTGATTGATTTCATATACTTTGTTGACAATAAAACTCGTGGTCCCCACTGTACAAATTGGTAGGAAAAGCAACTCAACTACAAAACACATTTATTGAAATGGAACACATCAAGAGGGTAATTATCTGTTCCCTTAATAACTATTTCAGTAACCACGGATGCTGCTCAGCTCTGATGAAATAACATCTTTGCATCTTTCTCATGTTTTTGACTTACAGAAAACTTTAATTAGGAGTATTTATACTTAAATACATCTAAGTAAAAAAAAAATCAAAGGAATGAATCATTGCTTTAGAAGAAAATTGTGCTAATGACGGAAGCAACTCATTAAGCCATGTTACCTATAGCTTCTCATTTTGATTCTCTTAAAGCTTGATTTCTTCTCTTAACAATTAGGGACGTTTAAGCACCAGAATACAGCATAGTGTTGTAATAGCAAAACATTGAACTCTGCTAGGAAAATAATATAGCCTTTTGAGTTTCTTTATGATCTTTGCATTATCAAATCCCTTATACAGAAGTACAAGGAGTCATTTTTAGAAACCTATATAAGGAAGATATCCCTCCCCCACCATTTTGAGTGAATCCTTGTGATCCCAAGGAGATACTCCAGTGTGAACGTCTCCCAGTGGGACACGCAGAAGTCTACTAGCACCAAGACCTTCTGGCAGCTGCAAAACCCGTTTACCAAAACATGACTTTCAGAGTAGTTCTGAACAACTTCCTGAAGTCAGTTTTCTCTGCAGTGAGAACCAGGGGGAAGCTGAGTGCAGCCTGCCCTGGAGCGTGAGGCTCTGTAGGCCGTCAGGCCATGTGCTGAGCAGTGAAAGGTGTGGTACAAAGGAACAGATGGGGTGAGGACCCTGACCTGCCACCTTGGGCAAGCACCTGTAATGTTTACAAGTATTTACCTGCTCTTGTCTGCTCGAAGTTAGCATGTGTTGATGTTAGCACGTGTCCTGGCGGATCGTTCCAGGGTACCCCTGTGTATTGTGCACTTCTTTTCCCTTCTTTTTGGGCATTACTGAGAGTGCCTGTTGGAAATGCTTTGGGGGGAGAAAAACTATATTGTGCAATCTCTTTGCTATGTCTTCTGACCCTGTGAGGACTGCCCCCTCCAGTTCCCAGAACTGGCCAGATGGTTCTAAAAGGTTTTTGAGTACTTGAGCGCATGCAGATGTGTGGCTTTGTATAATACTTACATAGGCCTTTTTTTTTTCCCCCTCCCTCTTTTTAGTCTTCAAAATTGAACTCTACCAGTTCCTACTTCTTCAGATGGCATCTGTTTTTAAACCTGTGATGAGTGGAGGTCAAACATGGACATTATAGCTTCATGGTGCTTTTCAGCTTTTTAACACCCTGAAGATTTAACTATGAGAGAAGAGGTTACATGTTTTTTGCTGTTTTTGTTATAATTTATTTGAGAGGCACAGTGTGCTACAGATAGGGATATATATATATATATATATATATATATATATAGAGAGAGAGAGAGAGAGAGAGAGAGAGAGAGAGAGAGAAAATTCATCCCAGATGCTTGCAATCACTGGGATTGGGCTGAAGGCAAAGCCAGAAGCTGAAGACCCCATCCAGGTCTCCCTGACTACCACTGTACCCCAGAGTCTGTATCGGTGTTGTTAGCTACGGGATCCCAGGCACTCTTGAGGTTCCATGATTCCATTATCTCATGATTCAGATTCTCTGAACTGGCATCTTAACTCCAGGTCAAATGTACATTCTGATGACATTTTGTTATGTGTCCAGTTCAGCAGGCCCCTGAATTTTGGCAGTAAAGAAATAGCATTTTCATATAGTTTGTATTCCCCATCTAGTATTTTAATTTGTATTCTTCCACTGAATGTAGTAAAATTTGATGTGCGTGGTTTTTGTTGTTTCTTTCTTGGAGTTGAGTAGACATTTTGCAACTGGTAGAGTAAGTGAAGGACAGATTGCACGTCTTCAAACATAATGTCGGTCGGTTTGTTCATCCTTGGTTCTCCACGTAGTTTGGGAACCTGCACTGTAAGCCAGGTGGTGTAGGTTGGTTCCCTTGGCTTTCCCAAGTATTGACTTTCTGGGCAGATCCTTGAGAACTTAGGAGGAATGCCACGTGTCACAGGCATGCCGCATGTTTGTGTTTTCCCCACGTGTGTTTTGCATATAGATACACAAGCTGTGGTGTATCAAGCAAACCTTTATTGATCCAGTACCTGAAGGACTCCGTGGGACACTCAGTCCTAGTGTATCCTGTATTTATGCTTGGGATACGGTCTTACTCTTACTCCTTTTGATCTGTTTCTGCGTGGCTTATCTACTTCCTTATGTGCTTCTTACAACCTAAAGTTGTTTTCAGTAAATGTGGAGTGGCAGTAACTCACTAGTAAAGGCCAAGTGCTGTGCTAAATGCTAACCTCAGAAGATGGAACGTTTTATGTTATATGAGCATGCTTTATATCAGTAAGAGCTCTAAGGTTATACTGTGCTCGCCAAGCTATTCAGTTATGGTGAAGATTTAATATTTGCAAAAGCAGTCTCAGAGACTCTAAGAAGACTCTGAAATTCTAAGCTTAGTTGAAAGTTTCTTCATAATTTTTATGAAATGCCCTCTTCCATGGTGAATGTTCTTGCAGTCACTTTCCTAAGTTTTTCTATTGTGAATCGGGATATTCGTTGGAATGCAAATTGGCGTGATAGTTAAAACATGTCTTTGGTGCTGAGAAATATTTAATTTTTGTTTGAGAGACAGACAATTCTTTTTCTCTGATCATTCACCAAATGCTCCCGTGATCTGGGAGGCGGCTGAAGCTGAAGCTGAGAAGTAAGAACTTATTCGAGGTTTCCCACATACCTGAGCAGAGCTGTCATGTCTACCTTCCAGAGTCTGCATTAGCAAGAAGTTATGGGCAGGAGCCGGAAGCCGATGCTTAACAGCTGATATGGACTGTGAGTGTTTTAATCAGCCTCCTCCTAGCCAAGTTAGATATCTTCCCCCCGAATCAGCCTTAGACCTTGATTTGATGAGCACTGGATCACTCTGAGTATACGTGCATGGTTTCCCTTTCATGAGCTCTGCCTCTTTATTTGTACTAAATACTTCCTCAAAATTGTCCCACATCAGCATTTCCTCGCCGGATTTCTGCAGAAGATGAGGATATAAACTATAAAAGCCATTCCATCACATCGGCACATTGTGCGTAGCTGGCCTTTAGTGTGGCAGATTAGCACTCACAGAGGAAGGAACCAGTATTGCTAACTCAACTCCTGACCCCTCCCTGGGGATCAGCTTTGAAAAGGACCACGTGACAACTCTTGAGGTTACTGATGGCAGATCTGAATGTGTACATTGGCTTTCATTCTTTAGAAAAGGAAATATCATGCTTAAACATATTTCAGACTAGGATTTATTCGTTTTCTGTTTGCTTTAAAAGAAACAAAGACTAACTCGTCTGTATCTCTACTGCTAAATTAAAGAAGGCCCTCAATGAAACCATGAACCATGCCTTGCCAGTAAGATACTGGATTCTCTCTCATTGCCTACACCTACAGTGTCAGAATGTTGCGATTGTGACTGTGTTGTAAAAACAGGATGTAAATGCACAGGGGAGATGGGGAAGGAAGGAAACAAGCAGAAATGTATAATGGAAAATAAGAATAAAAAATGTTTTAAAAAAAAAAGCCAAAGTATACCTTTTCTATATTTAATAAGACTATGGAAGTGTTACATTAAAAAAGAAAAAGGCATGTTAAAGGAAAGGGAACTGCATATTTTAAATACACATTTCAAATACTGATGAGAATTCTCATTGGCTTCTTGAAGGAAATGATTTAAAAACATGGGCTACCACAGGTTTGTTCTCTGCGATTTGGTACCCGAATAACCCTGTGGCAGTATTGATGGACCAGCTGCTGTATTTGTCATAGGGTGATCCTCTTAAAAAAAAAAAAAAACAGTGGGTTTTTCCCTCTGATAAGAATTTATGAATTTATAAATGGAGAATTTGCGAAAGTTTGAAAGAAAAACTTCCCTGTAAGTCATATCAATCTGAAATTTAAATGAAACACAACTTCCTTCAATATACATATTTGTATTTCATTTTGTCAACTGAACATCTATTTATTTTTCAAGATAACATTTTACATTTATGTTAGAGTCAAAGGTCTAATGGCTCTACTACAGTTCAACAAATAAAAGGAAAAAAAAAAAAACAACACTGGAGTCCAGTAGGAAAGTAGGCAAGGTGTATAAGGAATAATTCATTAAATGGAAAGATGTTCAACTTTACTCATAGACTTTGGACTTGTCACGAAATCATGAAGACTATGGTGGTGTAAAAGCCCTATCAAAGTGTTTGACAACAATATAAAACCAAGTTGGACACAACGTGGTGTGGTTAGCACAACTGGTATACCAGGGGCATGTCTCCCTCCCTTCATATTTTCCTGTCTTCTTTTACAGGGCTTGGATGCTTCTAGATCAGTACCGAAAGAAGTCGAAGCTTTACCGCACTAAAGTACTCCTGGTCCCCCTGGGAGACGATTTTCGTTTCTCTGAATATGCAGAGTGGGATGCACAGCTCAAGAATTATGAGCAGCTTTTTAAGTTTATGAATTCTCAGCCTAAGTTTAACATAAAGGTAATTAGAAAATATTTGATACTGATCTGAAGTTACGACTTCATTATTTAATGATCCTGTAGTACAATGTCCTTAGTTTATGTTCCATACCCCAGTGTTTTTCTTTTTTTTTTTTCCTGTTTTTTTTTTAATTTTTAAAAATTTTTATTTAATTGAAAGGCAAAATTACAGAGAGAAAGAGAGGAAGAGATGGAGAGAGATCTTTCATCTGCTGGTTCACTCCCCATAACAGCCAGGACAAAGCTAGAAGCCAGGAGCTGTTTCTGAGTTTCCCACTTGGGTTCTAGGGCTGAGCTATGCTGCATTCCCAGGCCCTCAGCAAGGACATGGATCAGAAGTAAAGCATCCAGGACCCAAGTGGGTGCTCACACAGGATGAGGGTGCCACAGGCAGTGGCGTTTACCTGCTACAAGCACAATGCCAGCCATTGTTCTAGTGTTTCTTAAATATGTAATTCTTATGTAAAAGTATTAAGAGAAAAATTACTACATGCTGCAGCTCCATGTCTAAATACCAATCCTGAAATATCAAAGAGGTGTTAGTTACATGGAATTATAAATGCACATCTTACTAAGTTGTGGTTTTCATTTTTTTAGGAATATCCATTTTTTTCTACCAGCACTCAGAGTTCATTAGTTCTCACTGACGGTTGCATCCTTGTGATCTAGTAGTGTGACTGGCGGATGTAGATCATTGTGTAAAGAGTTTTACAGATGTCTTCTATCCAGGGAATATACTCACTTTTTCCTCTGTGAAGAGGTTTCTAAAATCCATCATTTGCCTCAATCTTTTTTTCTTACCCTGTGAAATGCTTAAAGAAATAATTAAAATTTTGAGAAAGAGCATCCTATTTTCTTTCCCCATACCCACAGCTCAGCTACAATACTCATCAGCTCAGGACTACTCTTATTTTGCCTCTGTCCCCCAACTATACTGTCTCTCTCAAATTCCCAGGATTATTTTGGATCAGATCTCGGATGTGTGTAGTTCCCTCAGTAACCATTTCAGTGTGTGTCTCTAAATGAGCTGTCTGTTTAGCAGTAGAGACTTAATGCCAATATCTCATCTTGAAAATTTGGCAGTAATACAATACCATCGTATCAGAGGAGGCTGAAAATTTTCTGATTTTTCTCAACAGAGAACTAACTCATTTAAGTCAAGATACAAACAAAAGTCATATGTTGCATTTGATCAACAAACATATATTTTTATTGAAAAAGCAGATGAGATTTATGGGGAGAGAGGCAGAGAGAAAGATCTTCCATCTGCTGGTTCACTCTCCAGTTGGCCACAGTGGTTGGACATGAGCCAATCTGAAGCCAGGAACCAGCAGGTTCCTTTAGTTCTCACATGGGTTCAGGATCTGAAGGCTTTGGCCATCCTCTGCTGCTTCCCCAGGTCATAAACAGGAAGCTGCATGGGAAATGGAGCAGCCAGGACAGGAACCGGCACCCACATGGGCGTCGTGCTGAACCCAAGTAACTAAATCTTTTAAGGGCTTTCTCTGCATCTTACAAATTTTGTATAGGATAAGAAATTATTCAGCATGTTTATTATATTCATATAGCAATGCGTAAAAACAAGTAAAGGTCTGTAAAAACATGGCAGAGAGAAAGTGCCATTCTTCTGTAGGAAATAAGGAAACCTGATGATGGACCATGTTGTGAATAATAGTTAAATATTCAGGTTTATTAAATGATCTTAAATAACATTAAATAGATATGTATACATAAACCGTCCAGTGTGTTCAAAAGATTTGCAGTTGAATTTCTACCAGATCATGCAGTCTGAGCACAGAGCCTGTGTCTAGTTCATCTCTGTGCTTGCAAAGATGTGACTACAGGAATATTTGATCAATGGAGGGGCTGTGTGTATGTGGTATTATTTCTGCACGTGGAATCCATGGAAGAGTCTAGCTCCTAACTGACTCCTAAGAATCCAGTATTTTATCCATTCCTTTCTTTGTAGGCTCATTACAGGCTTCTTTTGTAAAGTAATTTTTTTTAAACAAAGCAATATCCATTGAAGAATTAGGCAAACCCTGCATCTACCCATAATTTTTCATGTGACAACTCTTCTTTGTGAATGCCATCCAAGTCAAGGCTTAGGAAATAGGAAACGTGCAGCACCCTGGCATAGGACCCCAGAGCCCCTCTTCCCTCAGCACCAGCTCCTGAAAAATTAACTTTTGCTTTCCCTTCCGTGTCCATGATTGGCAGTTCCTGTTCTGGAGTTTTAGCTGAGGGGTTGGAATCATAACTCTGTAGCGTTTGCATCTCACTTTCTTTGGTCCCACAGTATATTTGTGAACTTGGTTTCTGTAGTTGCACATAGTACCTCATCCCTTTGTAATGTGATGTTAATGAACATATGGCACGTTATCCATCCTGTGATCGTTGGGTATTTGAGTTTTTCAGTTTCTGTGTTTTGCAAATAAAACTGCATCGAACATCTTGCCAGTGTTTTGGCCACATGTGTATGAGTTTATGTGGATGGAAAATAGAACAGAGCTTTTTTTTATTTTATCATAGTGTGCAGGTGCTTAACTTCAATAGATAATTGCCAAACAGTTTTCCAAAAAGATGCATTAGTTGTTCTGTTTGACAGTTTTCAGTAGCTCTGCGTCCTTACTCAGACTTTGTTTTGGCAGGGATTTTTCTTTCTCTGCATTTTTGTGCTTTTGGTAGATGTGGTTATATTTTATTCTGTGCTTTCCTCGTGCTTAATGAGTTTGAGCCTCTGATTGCCACTCGTTTGTGAAGTGTCTAAATAAGTCTTCTGATGATTTTTTTAAACCTTGAGTTGGACTTCCTGTCTTTTCCTTGTTGGCAATAGTTAGTTTATTTATCATGGTTGAGGAGTGTTTTTAGGGAAGTTATGCAGATATTACCTCCCACTGTGTTGTGTGGGTTTTTCAGTCTCAGTGTTGTTTTTCAAAGAGGAGAAATTCATAATTTTCATTAAATCTATTGTGACAGTGTTTCCTTTTATGGTTAGTGCTTGTTAAACTCCATTTAATTTTGTTGTGGCTTACCTCGTTGTCATGAAAATACATTTTGAATGAAGTTGTGATCCCAAAGCTTGATTATGTTACTGGTCCATCTAGAATCTATCTGTAAAGGATAAAGTTAGGGCATCCTTTGGCCTTTGTGGGCATCTAGCACCGTTTATGGGGAAGGCAGTAGTTTCTTGCAGTGGCATCTGTCGCATCAGTCACGAGGGAGACTACATTTGTGTGGGTCTGTGTCTAGACTTGATTCAGTTTTATTGGTCTACTTCATTCATTCCACATTCTTGTAGGCTTTAATATCTGATGATGTAATTCTCCCTATTTTGTTGTCTCTCCCAGTAATGCATTTGTTAGTCGTAGTTGTTTGTTAATTTCTACCCAACATTTGGAATTCTGGTTGGGATTATATTAAATCTGTGGTTCCATTTTTGTGTAATTTAGTTATCTCCGTATGTTAGATGCTCTAATGGCCTGAGTCATGTCTTTCTCATTTAAGCCTTGCAATACTTACTCTGTTTTCTTCTTTTGTGCAGTGAGTACTTCCTCCAGTGTAGTGTAGAGCGGAAGTGCCAAGAGTGGACTTGCTTTGCTAAGTGAGAAAATTTTCCATGCTTCTTCATTAGGCCTGTCTCCTGTAGCATTTTGTAGATTTGTTTTATCAAGTTAAGAAATTCTGCATTTTTCATTTGCAAAGTGCTCTTGTATTTTTCTGGAGCAGGTGATCACATTTTTCAATCATTTATTGTACAACATATCCTCTGTTAGAATGTTATGTTTCTGTAATGACTGGACAAATGTCTCATGTAGCATATAGGAGTCCCCTTGACACACTTTTTTTTTTTCTCCACTCGCTCCCCTCCCGACTCTGAAATATTTAGACCTGGAAGTGCTCATTTATTTTATTTATTTGGAAGGAAGTCCGAGTTTAACAATTGAATTTATGTGGCTAAGAATGGCTGAGACAGCCATTTGGCTATTTGCCATCACATTTTAAACAAGTAATTTTTTCTAGATCTTTGCCCTAATCGTGGTGGATGATATTAAGACTGAATTTGTTGATTTTTAGGATATAAGCTACTTAAAATATTTTTTATTTGATTATTTCAAATGTCGCAGATATTTGCTATGTACGAGTTCCAATGAAACTTTATAAAAAATTTAATTATTTTTAAATGTATGCTAGCAGAGATGGAGGATTATTTTTCAATTCTCAAGATTTGAATTATGTTTGTGAGAATGCCTGCTGTGACACTTCTCTAAATCTCTAAACTGAAAAATTGCCAAGAGGGAAGTATTTTCCTCTGGCTCACACTGAAAGTTAACTGTAGTATTTATTTATTTGCTTATTTTATTTTTAAATATTTGAAACACAGAGAGGCAGAAACAGACAGACCACAGGCCTTTTATTTGCCTGTTCACTTCCCAAATGCCCAGAATAGCAAGGACTCGGCCAAGTCAAAGCTAAACCAGGAACTCCATCTGGGGGTCCCATGTGGTTGGCAGAGACCCAAGTAGTGGCGTGTTCACCTGCTGTCTCCCAGGGTGCACATTCCCCAGAAGCTACAATCAAACGCAGTGTTAGGACTTGAATGCAGATACCCTGATATGGAACGTGAGCATCTCAAGCCGTGTCCTCGCTGAACCAAGAACCCACCAACCTCCAGTTGACGGGTACCATCCATTACTATATAGGTTTGGAAAATAAGATGAAGACATATTTAGATCAGTTATATTTTGCTGCTGTTCCCTGGACATCCTTGGGCTCATCTTTGCTGTGTGTTTATGAAGCCGATGTTACATTTCCTTCAAGGTGTGATGTCATTCTGCTTTCTACTAATGCAGTTGGATAATAATCCTTGTTAGCTAAAAATATACTGAGTGCTTATTGCTTGTCATTACCGCTAAAGGATATTTTATTTAACCTATTTCTTTGAATATTTTCCGATAGGTTCTGTGGTTATTCCCAGTATAAATCAGGAAACTGAGGCACAGATGGATTGACTTGTTCAAGATCATATTGTATCTGGTAAAGGCAAGAATAGGATCAGGCATTTAGCCTGCATCCCTTAAGAGAACCTGAGTTTTAATTTTGGACATTTGTCCTCTGAGTGTAGTTTGCCTTTAGTGCAAGAACCTGGGATAGGGAATCACATTGTAGCATAACTGGTAAGGCCATTGCCTGCCACAGTGGCTTCACTTATAGGGTTTGGTTCAAGTCCCGGCTACTCCACTTTCAGTATAGCTCCCTGCCAATGCTCTTGGGAAAGCAGTAGAAGATGGCCCAAGTGCTTGGGGTTTGGTTTGGGCTCCCCTGGCCACGGGGCTATTTGGGGAGTGAGTTTGCAGATGTGAGATTTTTTTGTCTGTCTTTCCTTCTTTCTCTTGTAATTCTTCAAAGAAATAAAGTATATCTTAAGGAAAAAAAAGAGGGAGAACATGAGAGCAACAGTTTTGGCCACCCATGTGGAAGGCTTGGTTTGTGTTTCCAGCTCTTGCCTGTAATCCTGTCCGGCTCTAGCTGTTTGCAGGAATTTGAGGGAGTGAACAAGTCTTTCTGCTTATCTCTGCCTATAAAATAAATAAAAATGGGGGGAGGATCAAGGAAGACTAAATGTTGTGTTTGAAAATTGATTACTTTTAGTAACATCTTTAGGGTTAAGAAATACTTGGTTGCTGCAACAAAACTGATTGTAGCATTTAGATTGTTATAACTTGTATTTTACTTGTTAATATCAGTGCTGTAAATGCATCCAGTCCAGATTTTGTTTCTTGAAGTAGCAAAATACAACTAAAAATTTGAACCATTACTTGCCAGCTATATTTCTAAACCTTCTACTTAAGAACCATATTTGCTGTAATACAGAAACGTTATATAATATACCAAAAACCTCCTGTGGCTTAAGTGGTTGAGATGGGATTTAAATCCATGTCAGCGCTACAATGGATTAAAGTGCCTTAGCAAGTCTGGGTCTGTGTGTGTGTACAGCAGGAACAAAGTCGCCAGCATCTTAATATTGAAAAAAAAAAAGCACAGTCCCTGTTGAGGAATCTGTTTTTTCTTTGAGTAAGAGTTCCTTTTCATACATTTTTACAAGGTCTGCTGTAATGTTTTTTGTGTCCTTTGGCTTGTAGAAAAATTTGAACTCATAAAAATGGATTTATGCGCCGGTAATTTAAATCATTAGTCACAAAGACCTGTTCATTTGAGCAGTCAACCTTGCATTCCTTGTCACCCTGTATTTTACTTGTGCTCAGTGTTGCCTCCAGGTAGCGGAAGTCCATTTTTCAATGACCTGCCATTCTTAAAGTGCCTCTTCCCCATCATTAGCACTCAAGCTAGAGGAAAAGGAGGCATGGGGAGGACACACTGTATGAGACATGCAAGGCTAACAAGACTGTTCTTCCAGATTTGTGGGGTATTGTGTGTGTGTCTTTTATTTTTCTTCTTTGAGTGAGGGGGTCCTTGCCTGCTGCAGAATCTCAAGATACGTAAGGATAGATACACAAATGCAGAGATCTAAATAGCCCCTCTGCTCACTTTGTAGGCATACAGGTTTTCTGTTAAAGTTAGAACTTCTTGCAAGTAAAAGTCACTTATGTTTCTCCTTCTGCTTTAGATTCTTGTTAAATCTAAGCTCTTGGTTCATTTTGCCTGGGAACATTTAAAAAAATTTTTTTTAAAAAGATTGTACTTGTGGATTTAATATGAAAGGCAGAAGGAGAGTGAGATTGTGAGTCATGACAACGAGAGATCTTCCATCAACATGTTCACTCCCTAAATGGTGGCAACAGTTGAATCTGGACCAAAGAACCTTGCGTCCAGGTCCCCAAGTTGGTGGCAGGGCCACTCACCCTTGGGCCATCCTAGAAGGCTTCCTAGAGCACTTTAGCTGGGGACCCTATTGGAAGTAGAGTAGCTATAATATAGCTGCATGGCCATCAGGATATTTCACCTGTTGTAACCTAAAAGTGTATCCAAGTTATTCTGTATTCACCTTAACTTTCGGTGTAGGCAGTGAGTGATTGCAAAGTAGAAATGAATTATTGAAGTGTAACTTTGTTTTTCTTTGCTAGATACAATTTGGAACTGTATCCGATTATTTTGATGCCCTGGATAAAGCAGCTGCCGCTGAGAGTAGCAATGGTCAATCACTGTTTCCTGTTGTAAGTGGAGATTTTTTCACCTATGCCGACCGGGATGATCATTACTGGAGCGGCTACTTCACATCTAGACCTTTTTACAAATGGCTGGATAGAGTCATGGAATCCCAGCTACGGTATCTTCATTTTTTCAGTCACATTTATTTATTCATTACTTTTATGTTATTTTAGGCCTTCTGGGGAATTTTTGGCATAATGTGCATCATTTGTGCGGCGTTATGATTGGGCTTAATGCAATCACAAAATTTTAATGCAATCAGAAATACGTCTCCAAAGTACAGTTAAATTATTGCATGGGTTTTTGTTCTGGGAGGAAAAGCAGTTTATCTAATTAGATTTTGCTGGAGTTGCATTCCGTGTCATATTTTTCTCATTAATTTACCTATATTATTTGCACACCATGTAAATATTCAGTGGCAGCATTTGGTGTGTCTTTCTGGAGGCCAGCAGACAGGACTATTGAATGGCTGGAAATGTTGGTGTGTGCAATTCAAGCAAGTAGGGACTGTCAGCAGCCAGCACGTGGGTGTCCAGGTGGCTGTGTTTCACGTGTGGGAGAATCTTTCAGGCTGCGTCTCAGTTCCTCTTTCTTTTGAAACATGTCTCTATATGATTTTCTGCTTAGAAGAACAAATTTGAAAGAAATGAGAATTGATGGGACAAAGAGATTGACTGGTTGGAAAATGAAACTGATAATGGCGGAGGTAGAAAGGTGGATAGAAAACGCACAACTCCAAGCCACCGCTGTCCCACGGGCCTCTCAGTCGCCATGGACAGGAGACTCTGTAATCATTGCTGCTTCTGCCATTGTCCAGTATGGGAGTCATCAGCCACAAGGGAGTGCTGAGCACTTGAAATAGGATCAGTGTGATGAAGGAACTAAATTCTTTAAACTTTCCAGTTTTAGTTAATGTAGGTGTCAGTGGCACATCTAGAGGCCCCAGTGCCACCTGTGACTAGTGGTTCTAACATGAGCAGCTTGTTCCGTGGCAGGTACCCCAGGGGCTCCTGAGGCCTCCTCAGTGTAAAGTGTGGTGAGGTAATTCATTTTCAGGATGAATATTTGTGGTAACAAAAAAAGAGGTGGGTCATCCCCACCCTCGTTTGCAAGCTCACTTGCAAGCTAGAGAACGTCCAGTGCTTTTCAGAGGTACTGTTGATAAAAGTCACATACAATTCATTTCACTAAGCCACACATCCTTTAAAGAAATACTTACTTTCACTTTGAGAAAGAGAGAGAGAGAATTGATCTTCATCTGCTACCTCATGGCCAAAGTGCGTATGACAGCCAGTGGATTCCATGGGAGTATCTGGGACCCAGGTGCTCCAGCCCTCACCTCTTACCTTCCAGGGCATGCATAGGGAGGAAGATGGATTTGAAAGTTGGGCAAAGGTTCAAATCCTGGCACTCTAATATGAATGTGGGCATCATAATCACTGTACCAAGCACCAGAACTCTGTGCCTCCATTTTTTTCCTTTAAAAAAAAAGCACACACTTTTAAAAAATCCATTTATTTGAAAGCCAGAGTGAAGAAAAGAGAGAGAGAGAGAAGAGAGCTTTCTTCCATTCTGTGGTTAATTTCTGAAACACCTGCTGTAGTCATGCCAAGCCTGGAACTCCATCTGTGTGTCTCCCTTGGTGGCAGGGACACAGATACTTGAGTTGTAATGTGATATTGCCAAGGGTGAGCATTAGCAGGAAATTGGACCAAGAGTGGAATGAAGGCTTGAACCCTAGTCACTCTGATAGGGGTGTGGGTGCCCCATGTAGCAGTTTACCTGCTGCCCTCCCCGCCTCCCACCCCAGGTCTCCTTTCAAAGAATCATCTTCGAAACCTATCTTGAACTATGTTCTGTGATGAAAAAAAAAAAAAAAAAGGTAAAAATCATTGACCCCTATCATCTTTCCCGTAAGCTCTACCCGGACCAGCTCCCACCAAGTTTCTCATTTTCAGTTCACATTCTTCAGTTCTCTGTATCTGTTGTGTGCTGTCATCCCATACTGAAGCTAGCTCTTTGTTCCTGCACCAGGCTTGGCTGTCATTTTCTGCCTCTCCCCTCCACGCTGTGCTCACGTGAGCAGGTGTTTCCGCACCCTTGAGGTTCAGGTCTGAGAGTGAGGGCCTGCCTGGTGCTGTTAGTGTGGCTGTCTGTGGTGTGTTCACCTGCTTCTTGGGGATGCTGCTGCGTTCAGATATTTTCCACTGTGTTATACATAGATAAACCAGTCTTGTTGCTAACAGGTGCTGGCTGCTTTCCAACATCATCTAGAATAAGAATCCTCAGCATCACTGTAGACGTCATGTTCTTTGATGGTGGAGAAGTTAGATGTGTTGGGTGGGTACCCTGGGGCTTTTGTAGACGTGGTGCTTATTGTCAGTATCATTTTCATAAGATGCATTGTAATTGTGCGTGAAGAGCATTTGAAAAGTATTAGCCATGTATTTTAGATGATAAACTAAAATATTTGTTTTGAAATAAAAATTAATATTTGTTTTTACACAATTAGGGCTGCTGAAATTCTTTACTATCTCGCCCTGAAGCAAGCTCAGAAATACAAGATCAAAAATTTTCTTTCATCTTCGCATTACACGGCACTGACAGAAGCCAGAAGGAACTTGGGGCTGTTTCAGCATCATGACGCTATCACCGGAACTGCCAAAGACTGGGTGATGGTGGACTATGGTACCAGGTAACGCAACTAGGGAAAAATAGCCTTTGAACAAACATTGTACAATTTGGAGTCAGAAAATTCTTGTTTCTGATGATGAAGGTGTCCGTGCACATGAGTCAAAGGTGATAATCATATTCTTTTTACGTATTGCGGTGGTAGAGCATCATTGATTTCCAAAGCATTTGCTAGACATCTTGTGACAGAGCCCTAACCTGCTACGGTTTTCTCCCACATCCACGTGTGGGTCCCATGCGGTTCATTGAGACTGTCTTCTAAAGCAACAATATTGGCATCCAATAAACCAGTGTAATCCTTTGCCAGAAAAAGCCCTTTGTTAAATCATTTTGTTAGATAATTTCGTTAAATAATTCTTATCTCTTGCTGTCTCTGATCCAGTTGTGCTCGAATATTTTGCTTTTGCTAAGAGGGACATGCATCGGATGAATAAGCAAGCAGGAAGGGAGACATGTGCTAGGTGGCTGGTAGAAGCAGGCGGAGAGGAGGCGTGGCCCCGGGCGTTGATGTCACAGCCACCTCACCTCTTAGCCTGAGAGAATGCACTCATTGCCAAAGCAATAGAAGAGCAGGAGACTTTGTAAGTCATGCCTGCCAAGCTGCAAGGCCCACCCCAAGCGACACCAAGCTCTGTGCCTTCTTCTCACAGAGCAATCATTAGAATCTGATGGAGGAGCTTCTTACATTGGCAAGGAGGTTTAACTACTGTTTCGCTGTCGTTTAAACTGCTTCTTCAGATTTTTTAATCTGTCAGCGGTGGCTTGTTAATATTTTAAAATCATTCAAAATGTACTGCTGTATACTTACAGTGTGCATAGCACACACAGTCAGCATTAAAAAAGGGACTGACAGCTGATCGTACTAATTATAATGTGTTTATTAAATTATAGGTGCAGTGTTTTGACTGGGTGTGTAGACACCAGAGAGAAGGATATTCCTTAGGTTTTGTTAGTGGACTCAAGCCCTGAAAAACCTTATTGTTGGTGACTCTTGAACATCTGCTCAGTTTCCTCGTAAGCAGATGCTTTTGGCCCTATTCCAGTGAGTTGAGCAGCGCTCCCAGTGGGAAGCACTGACTAAGTGGTGGTGATGTGGGTCTCTCCACCTGTAAGTATTGTTGAAGGGAAAGTCAATGGGACAGTCAGTGAGTACATTTTTCCTCTTCCTCTGCTCCTGCCTTCTTGGCTTGTTGAGAGGGTTTTTTTGGGTTTGTATTTAAGTGAGACTGGTTGGAATCATAGCAGACCTCCCGGACAGGGCATCCCAGTCTTCCTCCTCTCTTTGGCTTCCTAGCGCAAAGAGATTTGGGTATAGGTCATTGAGTTTGGACTACAGAAGAAGTGGCTCATGAAGGTTGACCAGCAGTTGCTCCAGAGATGTCTTATATTGCTTTTAGCTTAGGAAAACAAACCCCTTGCAGAATTGCATTTTAGAGGCGGGTGGGGGTGGGGAAAGACACAATAATTCTCTAATTGTACTTGACATTTGTAAATTTGCTCTGGGAGCACTTCACACTTCATTGAGAAGTCAGAAACAATTATCAAGCCATTAGCACAGGCATTTTGAGGAGGAAATTTCAAAACATGAGTTAAGGAATTAGCCACAAAGAAGCAACCACCACAGGGTATTTTATAGATATATATATATATATATATATATATATATATATATATATATATATATATATACTTGGGCTTTAGACCACTGTTCATTTAGATGCTGGCACAGATGTCTCTAGAACAAGCGTATGTGTTAGGGACTACATCTGACTGCAGCCCCAAACACTGTAAATGTTACCCTGCTTAATTCCTGAGCAGTTTGGGTACCCTGGCTCCGCAGTGTGATGCTCAGAGTCATGCTGTCACAGTAGGGTGGATGTGTATGAAATGACAAACCGCACAGCAGGAATTCATCCTGTCATATTTGGAGGTTCTAAATCATGGACAGCCACAAGAAATGAGTTACATTGGAGCAGTGCTCGTGGTGGGCGTTCAGCTTAAAGGTCGATAATGCAGCTGAGGTATGAGTGAAGAAGAAGTGATAATGAGATGAGTGATGGGAACATTTTAGAATTCTGCCAGTTTTTCCAAAATTGTAATTAGGGTAGGTTAAGAGAAGGCAGAACAGAAGGTGAAAATGAGGGACTAACATTTCCACCCATCTGTTGGGTGACAGACGTCAGAACATCTCCTGAGTGCACTGGTGGTAAGAAACTAGAGAGCCGTGATTCCTAAATGATTCTTTTTTCCTAATTCGTGTACCCTGTTAATGCGTACATCATAGGAAATTAGAGGTTTGGAGAAGCTCCGCATTGCTGAAACATGTTGAATATCTTAGTGTTGTCCAAATTTATTTGATGGGCTTTACTTTAAAGAAAATAGGATATTAAGTCCTGAGAAAGCATGTAGGGAATGCTTTGTGGTAGGTTTTTTGCCTTTTAGGTGCAAACAACAATTCCTAGACTTCACTGAGTTTAATTGCAACTCTTTAATAATACGCTGTAAGACATAGACAATTTTAGTGGAAGGAAAATGTAACTTTGGTTCTGTAGATTCAGGCTACATAAGACAGATAACTATGAAAGTAATATAAATAATTTTATAGCTAAAATGTATTAATTCCTATGGTGTTCATATCTGGTGAGAACATTTCTTGCGTTTTCGAAAAGGCATTTATATTTATATATTGAGAAATTTAATTAAGTGATAGCGTGAATTCAAAGCCATACAATTTTTAAAAATACTTACAATATAAGTTTACTGTGTCTATATGTTTAATTGATAACAATGATATTGGTCACGTTCATGTCTGGAAAAAGAAGTTAGTTCTAATTCTTCATTGTTTTTATGTGAAACAAATATGTCCAGAAGGCGAAGATCAAGTTTCTTCCAGTACAAAAAAAATAGTAGAAAAAGAATATAAACCTGGTAGACTGTGTGTCTGATGGCGGATTTTAAACGTGGTTAACACAGCTTCTCTGTGCATTACGTGAATCTTGTTGGAGAAACCTGGTTTGTAAAACCTTAAACTGTCATTGAATTAGGCTTTTAAAAAAATTTTTGTGATTGTTACTTGTTTTGTTTATTAATGTAGAAAACAGAGTTCATGGAATTTCATAGATAGGATTTCAAGAATTCATGGATATTCTTCTTTCCTTTATTTTTTTTTTTTCTGTTTAAGTTTTGCGGCAGCATGTATCCAGTTTAGTTGATAATAGCAAACTCCGTGCCGCTCTTAACAAATAGCTGTACAAGTGTAAGTTAGAAAAGCACTGTTCCACAGGAGTACGTGTGTGGTTGTGGACAACACTCAAATAACAAAATGTCAGTTTACTTCAGCACACATTAAAGTTGTTTTTGTGCTCTAAGTATTAGCTACATTGACTGTGGAAAACACCCTCAAGCTAGCTCTTTTCCAATATGGAATGGCCTAGCAAGAGCTGCTGATACACCGAAGTTGTATTTCCTAAATCAATAGATTCTCAAGCATTCATTAGTTCCTCAGGCGTAAGATGCCGCGTGAATATAGTTGGTAATTTCGGTGGCTAAGAAGAGTAACAGGGATGAAGCCAATTCCAGTATCCAGGCCTGTGCAAAACTTTCTAGTTCTTTTGAGCAATATTGTGAACCTAAGTTCGGGGAGATATCTTAACTCCGGAGGGTGGTTTCTATGAAGACTAAAGTATTTGGTGAACCGAGTTAATCTGGTATTCTATGTTGTTTCAAGCTATGTTTAGGTTTTTACTAAGGGAAGTAGCAATTTTTGTTTTTCACAGAATACCTTATACTATTGTGTTGAGCAAACCTGGGCAGTTTTATTTTCTGTGATGTTCATAGAAAATATAAGCAGTTTGAATAAGTTTATGGATATCAGGTGTATCCAGAAGGTTTTCTATTTTAAATAAATCTTCACCAGGGATATGTATGGCCTAACTTTTTTTTCCCCCTAAGTATTTACTTCTAGGGAATAAAAGGAACCGTGTTTAGAGAGTTAGTGTAGATTACACTTTGTGTATTCAAGATGAAAACATTGGGCCATTATTGAAACGGAAAACTTTATCTGCATATTTTTAAATTGTTCTCAGACTAATGATTTTTGGCTTTCAGACTCTTTCATTCGTTGATGCTTTTGGAGAAGGTCATCGGAAGTTCTGCCTTTCTTCTCATTCTGAGGGACAAACACATGTATGACTCCTATTCTCTGGATTCCTTCTTAGAGATGGTGGGTTGGCCTCTTTCGTATTCCTTGTAAAATATGTGATTCTTCTGTTTTCAGATTGGGAAAGTGGCTGAATCTAATCATGCTTGTATGTATTTAAAATAATTTGTATCTGCTCATAAAGCTGACTGTGTGTTCTTTCCTGTAAGTATTTGATTTTAATGTGAAAATGTTCTGGTATGCATCTAAATACAAGAATAAAACAGTGAACTTTTGTCAATGGTATAAAACTGATAAAGCACCATTGAGTTGATGTTGTAAGGATGGAGCATTACAGATATTCTACTTGGATATTAGAAACTTCACAGTATTTGAGTTTTTTATCAGTCCTTATTCTGTTCTTGCTAACCTTGGGTTTGACTGGTCTTCTGGTTCCAGCATGAGCTCATGGACAGCTATGGGGTATGATGAAATAGACCGTGATTAAGCAAATAGACAACTGGCTATTCATTGGCCCTTGAGAAAATTACTTACCAATTGTGGTCCCTCATCCATTTGTCTGTAAATTAGGATGAGAACACTTGCTGCCTTCTGTTGCAGTAAGCAAGAAAAGCTGCAATAAAACATAAGTGTTAGAAGTAGAATGAAGAATAGTTGAGAAAAAGATTGGAACCTTATTTATACACCCTATTGGCAAATCATGTTTTGAAATCACATGTAATTGCAACTGTATGAATGACGTGTTTGGAGCTTAAATATGGTATAAATTTCTGCACACAGCCATCACCTCTGTAGTTTCATACACCGATGTTTTTAATTAGATATTTTCATATTAAAATAAATGGACCTGTATTTCGCAAGGCTATGAAACACAAGACACAAAAATAAAGGGGTACAGAATTTTGTAGACTCACCTTTAGAACTGATTTATTTGGTCTCTGCATGGGACTGTTCAGTACGAACTCAAGCTCTAGAAACGTCCGCTCCACTTCAGAGCTCTGAACACATACCTATACGACAGGAATCACACACATTTACACAGGGATTGTTCGGAATTGTGATGGATTTTCTATAACTGGAAAGAGAATGTTTATGTTATTTTGCCCTTTTTAAGATTTTTTTGAAAGGTGCTCTTATATAGCTAATTTTGGAAGTTTTTAAAAAGTAAAATTTAAAAATGTTCATTTTTGTAGGATCTGAAACAAAAATCACAGGATTCTCTGCCTCGAAAAAATATAATCGAAGTGAGTTCAGAGCCAAGGTAAATGAATAATTTCCCAGCAGTATGTTCCAGTTTTATAGCATGTCGGGTTTCATGGTTCTATTCTTTTTATCAGCCTCTAACTTGCAGCAGTAGTTCGTGTAACCAATTCGTGAATTTTTGAGAAAAATTTCTGAAAAAAATACATTTCCTCCCATGACTGTGATAAGTTCAGTGCTGAAGGTAGCATAGTTCTTAGTACATAGATACCTGAGGAAGTTTTTATAGCAACTAAAATTTCTTAGAGATAGAAGACATAGGATGGCATATATGTCATTGTGAGAAAGAAAATTCCCCTGTTTTTAATACCATGTTGAGATTATGTCTTTGGTTAAGGTTTCAGTTAGTTGCCTGATTTTTCATCAATCATTTCTGCTTTTTAAGGGAAAGAAGAAACTTTTATTTATTTATTTATTTGTTATTATTAGTAGGTCCAGTCCCTGCCATAAATGGTCCACCAGTTCATTCCAGAACTGTCAGTTTATGCTGCAGGAATTAGCAAGGTTGTTTTTTTTTGTTTGTTTGTTTGTTTGTTTTTAAGAAGTATAGTCACAATGGCTAGAGCTGGGCATGTCTGAAGCTAGAAGTTGGAACATTCCTCTGTGTCTCCCACATGGCTACAAAGGACTGAAGCAGTTGGGACATCCTCTGTTGCTTTTTCATGTGCATTAGCAGGGATCACGGTCAGAAGTGGAACAGCTGAGAACTGAACTAGCACCCACAGGGGATGCCGGCACTGCAGGCGGAAGCGTTGGCCGTTACAACATACTGCCAGCCTTGAGAGATGTTTTATTGACTTGACAAGGGTGCTTAATTGGTTACTACTGCTAATCATATAAAGCAGTGTTTTATGATTTCTTGGGAATACTGGAACCATCAAGGCCTCTAATTCATTTAAGGTTCATTTAGTTGAACGGGTGACGAGAGGAAGAGACAGCTCTTTCTGTTAGAAGTTGAAGCTGAGCCAGGCCAAAGCAGGAGCCAGGAACCCCGCTCAGGTCTGTCATGCAAGTGGCAGGGCCCCCAAGAACTTAAGCTGTCAACCACTGCTTCCCTGAGTGCCCTGTTAGGTAGCTGAGTCAGCAGAAGTGGAAACCAGTACGCTAACATGGGATGCAGATATCACAAACGGGTTGATCTACACCAGGATATCCATCCCGTGGCATCTGATTATAATGGCTAAGTGTGAATCCAGACACATGATTTAGGAAATATGACATTGTCTTATCACCTCTTCAAAAGAGAGGGTTAGAAGGATAATTGTTGGGAGCACATGTGTCGGAGGGCAGGTAAGATGCTGGGCAAGCTTTGTGTTGCGATGCCAGTGTGCCACGGTGTGCCACTCTGCAGGCTTCCTGGCTGCCAGCTGCAGCTTTCCACCCTGAGAGGCAGCAGTGACGGCTCAGCTCTTTGGGTTCCGCCAACAGTGTCAGAGACTTTGCATTTCAGCTCTCGGATTTCAGCCCTGTCCTGGCCCAGCTGCTAAAGGAGTTGGAAAAGTGGTCCAGTGGAGGAGAGTTCTCTCTTTGCCCCTCAAATGAATACAGGTTATTAAAATATTATAATGTAAATAAAATGAAAATATGGGGGAGAATGTATCCTGTCTAGTAAAATTGAGATTTTGGCTAAATGTAAACCATAGTAATATTTTGAGACATTTGGGGTTATATGCCTGTGCCTGAAATATCGTGTCCCTTGTGAACTGTATGCAGATTGTCTTACTATCTTTCTATTCCCTTTTCTATTTGGAAGAGCTTTGATTTTTCTGCTTCTAACAATGGGAAATGTTGCTAAAAGGGATTCCTGCCCCACTTCCTCTGGATGTGCGTGCGTCAGTGGACGAGGCAGGGCCGTGCCTAATGGGTGGAGAAAGGACGCTGTCTTTGCTTTCCCTCCTTGCTGCTGCAGCGTGAAGCAGGAAACAATGAAAATTTATCCTTATTGATGTTAGAAGAAAAAAAAAATTAAGCAATTGAAGTGTAATAATGGGAAGAAAATGTATTTTGTGTAGTGTAAGCTTACAGGGTATTTATACACACACACACATCACACATAGGTAAACTTATATGGTATTTATATATATACATGCACACACATATACACACAGGTAAACTTACGGGGTATTTACACACACACACACATGCACATGCATATTATTTTTATGAAACAATTTTGTAAGCTCTGGGATTTTCCTTATTACCCCCCGTTAAAGAAACCTGCTCTCTCACTGATTTCCCCTATATTATTACAATGGTATAATCCTTCTTAAACAAAAGTCCATCATTCTGCTGTTGAAGTGAATAGCACCCAACAAAACCAAGCGCCAATGTGAAGAACATCCCAGTAAAATGACAACGGAAGACTAAATGAGTAACCCATTCCTTTTAGCTAAAGATTTGATGAAATATATTTTCTGAAGTGCCATAGGAAAAAAAAATAGGATAGTTTATTTGAATGAAGGAAGTTGTGGTAAGTTGAATAGTATCTGGAAGAAGTATTTGGTATATTCATAGCATATGTGTTCCATCGTGTTAACTGTAAATGGAAAAGGGTGAATATTATGAAAAAAAAAGTTTGGTGTAGTATTTGATAGTGGTTCAGGATAGTTGGCTGTGGTGGATCCTAATGGGGAAGTGTCTAGTGTCTGAACTTAAGTTGTTCAAAGTTTCTTTTAAGGTTGAATTTTCAAGAAAGTGATTTCTTGGTATTTACTTTCCTTTTTCTGTTGCAGTTGTAAGAGCAAATTCATTTTTCTATGAACTAATTTCAAGGTAGGCCATCTGGGATGGCAGTGTGTTCCCCTATTGCTCTGCCTGCCACCCTTAGCGTGTGGCCCTCAATCCCTCAGCTCCCCCTGCTCCATGCCTCACGCCCATGGTTCATTCAGAAGGGAAGAGGAGCAAGTCTTGCCGATTGAATCTCCTGTCTGTCATTAAACCTGAGGACATAGTTCCTTTCTGTCTTCACTTACCAGAGTTCTAATCATGTTTCCTTGTTCTCTGATCAATACAGATAGCAGGCCATTGAAGTTGTAGGAAGGAGATAGACAAGAGGCAGGGGGAGGAGAGAGAGAGAGAGAGAGAGAGAGAGAGAGAGGCAGAGAATGGATGAATATGTATCTGATGGACTGTTCCCTTGTGGGAGACACCCTGGGACCACTTCCACATGGCGGAGTGACCGTGTGAGAGAAATGACCGTTCAGGGAATATAGCACCGGGCTTTTGTACATTTTAGGTGTGTAAGATAGAGGGAGGTGGCAGCTCCTCAGTGTGTGCATGCTTGTGACATGTCATCACAGTGGGTTTTGATATTCTGTGGAGACAGAATTGGAAGTATCTGTTTGATCTCAGTAAAGATAGCATTGAGGCTAGAGAGGCTCCTTGTGTGGCTGGTGGCCAGAGGGAGGCAGGAAGGACTGAGCACCGGGGCTCCATCTGTGGCTTGGTGTGCCTGGGCTACCAGGTGTTCCTGCTTCTGATACATTTCCCAGTCCTCTGATGCACTCAGTCCCTCAGGAGTTACTTCTGCTCAGCCTAACAACAAGAACTTATGAACAGATGTAGTGAATGCTCATACGTAACATGCATATTCTTTTGGCCTGTAGGATCTTCAGGTATTAAAAGAGCTTTCTAGTGACCACTATGGACACATGTTGAAAGACAGTCACTTAATGCTTCATGTGTTGCAGCCATTCAATCATTAGTGGTGGGTTGATTTTGAGCTCCTGTCCATTGTAGCACTATATCTAGATGTCTTCTCATCCCTTCTGGGGTTTTATACATTTCACTCAGAATCTGCAAAGGCAGGGTGTCTGTAGTGGTGGTCTAAGTCTTGGGCTGTAGTGTATTTGAGGCCCCCAAAAGTAAGTCCTCAATGCTCCCCTGTGATCTCCAGGGCTCTGTGTATTTGTGAACTCAGGGTGTTTTTCACATTCTTGGAAAATGCATATGATAAAAAAAAAACTGTGCATGGTTTTCATAATTTTTTTACATCAAAGTAAACTTACTGTTTTCATTTTCTGTAAACTTCTTCAAGGTACACTTGAAAACTTCTAAATATTCTGAATATTCAGCTCAAGAAAGTAATGATTCTATAGAACTTATTATCAGTTGAGTTTAGGTTTTACTGCCCAAATTGATTGATTGTCTTTTTGTTTTTGAGAGCTTTTTGAATTTACAGATCTATAGAGTAGATGATTTGGGAGAATTATAAACTTGCTTAAGGTACTCAGTAAGCGTCCTGAGAAAGTTGCAGTGTGGCCTAAATTACTGGCACTCTTCCGAATGGCATGGGATTGTGATTAGCATCCACGCTTGCTTGAAGCTCCCAGGGCTCCTGGTTTGGGCCTGGCCACACCCCAGGCATTGTAACCATTTGGATAGTGAATCAGTAGATGGAGAGTATCTCTGTTTCTCCATTGTGTCTCTTCCTAACTCTGCCTTTCAGATGAATCAGATATCTTTAGGAGGAAAAAAAGAGTTTCCTCTTGAACCTGCTGACTGTTCTAGCTTCTCCTCTGTAACCTTTCTCATGATCAGAATTAATTTTTTTAAATTTCTTACTCTATTCTTATATCTCCTGAAATAATAGGTGCAATTCTTTCATCAGGCCTGTTTGAAATGTATGTTAAGTTGCTTTAAACAATATATTTGCATAATAAGTAAATGTACATTTTTATTGTCATTTAGAAGTTTGAAGAAACTTCTAGGCATTATCCATCTTAGTTTTTTTTTTTTTAATTATTTATTTGAATGGCAGAGTTACAGAGAAAGAGGGAGAGGGGAGAGAAGTCAAGATGGATGACCACATACATGCGCATGAGTGGTGATCTTCCATCTTCTGGTTCTCTCTCCCCAGAGTGCCACAGCAGAAGATGCTGGGCTTGTCCAGAGCCAGGAGCTTCCTCGGGGTTTCCTACATTCATCAGGGTCCAAGTACTTGGATTATCTTCTGGTGCTTTCAGATGCACTTTATCAGGGAGCTGTATTACAGGTGAAGCAGCCGAATCTCAAACCAACACCTGATGGGCATCCCAGGCTGCTTTTCTCACTATGCCACATTGCTGGCTGGCTGCAGACATACAGCATGGGGTCTGCCTTTCCGGTGCTGAAGTCATAGTGTCTCAGGTCATCCGTTTCATCAATTTCATATGGACTTTGCAGGAAGCTTCCTTCTTGGTCCCTATAATTAATCAGCTGTGATTTTGTTTCTAGGCACAAAATTATGTTCCATTTTACTTGTGGCAACAGTGAAACACATTGTATTTAAAATGATGCTTTTAGGTTTATTTGTTGAAAAACTGGCAAAGTAGTTATAGCACACCTGCTAAATTGCCTGGTTAGTCAGTGTTTTAATTGCCCTTTAATTGTGTGTATTTTAGATGGAACCTGCTTACTAGCTCTGTGAATCTAGTTTATTGTTGTCATATTTTTATCTGATGAGTTAGATTTACAAAGTCTGTTTCGGTTGTGTAGCTTGTCTGATGTATCAGAGCGCTTCTGCTTGTGGCATGCAGTGTCTTGCAGATGTCCCATGAAGGACCGTAGTCAGTGAAGTGCAGGCGGTGCGGGGGAGAGCCAGGTGCCTGTTCATGTGGCTTTAGGATGAGAACCTTTGAAACCTTACGGTATAAAGGCAAGTTTAGTATGAGAACTATAATCCAGGTATGAGTATGCTAATTTCTAGATAAGATGTTAGGAAATGCAAACCTTGATAGAACCTACCTAAAACTTTGAGGAGGATAAGAGTGGTGTGAAAGACCAGCTGGCATCAAATTTGGTGTGTCTGCCAGATGTTGGACATTTGCCATGCTTCTGGTGCCAAAGTTTTCTCACTCATGATTGAAGTTGTATGAGGCACTATGAGTGTGTGATTGCAAATTAAATACCTAGGTTAGGAGTCCTTTTTGAATCCGTTTAGATTGAAGTGTCAGGAGGGATTGATTATGACACAAGAGAGGTTCTTTTAATCATTCCTGCTTTTCCAGTGTCTTGCAAACTGAGTTCTCTGTCAGATTCCCATCTTGCTTGGGTCTAGTCCCAGCAGCCGTCTTGTCCCCTGGAATTGTTAGCATGGAAAGTCCATTGAGTCAAAGCAGTTCAGAACATAGGCTGCCGTGATGTGGCATACTGTTTAAGGCTCCCATTCTTCAGAACCTGATTTTTTTTTTTTTGCCTCTTCTGTACAGATGAATAAAGTGCATAGTACAGGAAGAACAAGGGAAAGGGTGTTAGTGGAGATAACCTGAGGTGTTCCGTGATGGCTTCTGCCTGTCTTGGACCTGAGAAGACATTACATCCCTGTGGGAAAAGACAAATCTTAAATAGAGCCGTTGGACCTATTTAGAGAGTAGCATTACATTAGTTCTAAAGGTAGTTGTGTGTGAATCTGCGCTGCTAATCCAGGCTGGACAAGCCTGGCTTTCTGATACATGCGCAGTGATTGCAAACAGGGGGCTGGTGCATGTGCTTTTCTGGAAGCTGTGTTCTACCTGCCTTGTAGTGTGTCCACGTACGCCCTAAACAAGCGATGTTGTCCCTGTCGTTACACAAGCTCTTCAAGCCGTTCCTTGGATGGTAGTGCAAGGAGTCTTGTCCAGGACCAATATGGTCTCCAAAAGTGTTTTCAAAATAGAAGGTAGTTTGTGTTTTTTGTCATTTTTCACATTTTTGCTTTCTGTACCAGGACCTGTTTATAGAAGAGATGTGATGCAAAGTAAAAAAAAAAAAAGTTATTTTCTCCTGTATTCACCTGAAAATTTCACACAGGAAGGATCTGATTTGTCAATAGAGGCACCCAAAATGAAACGAAACATGTCTGTCTTTAACAACACAACAGCCTTGCTTTACTGTGTTAACTTCTTTGGTCTTTTTTATTTGTGAAGATTGGCTTGTTTGTGTGGTGCATGTTCTTCCAAAAGTTACAACATTTTATTCATTGGAGAAATGAGATTTCCTTCCTGCAGATGAAAATTACACTTTGATTGAATATGATTCCTTATGCAGTCACCCATAAATATAATGTCTTCCTGTCTTTTCAGCAAATGGCTACAGATGTGATTTCTGAACAGACAAGAAAATAGAACATCTTAATGTTTTAGGTAAAACAGATGGTATTTTTGTTTTAGGCAAAACTCAGTGTGAAAGCAGCTTAATTGGTGACAAGACTCCTGGGGTCAGCCAAACTGTGTAGTCTCTGTGTCTGTTCGTTTTTGTTCCTTTCATATCCAGGGTTTTTGGATGCTTAGAGAGGAGTGTGTAGCCTTCTGTTTGCTGTGCTTTCCCTCTTCAGGATTGCTGCACAGTTCAGGCTTTTTTTCAACTCGTGTTTGGTGGTAAATGTCTCATTTCGTGATATGACATTGGAGTTTTGTCATCATTTTCAGCAAGAGTAGTGCATCCTGGTGTGTTAGTTTCCTGTTTGTATGTTGACAGATTGTCTGAAAACTTGGTAATACATTTAAAACATTTTTTAAATAACACAAACTTATTAGCTTGCAGTCTAGAAGCTGGAGGTCCAAAATCATGTCTCAGAGCACCAACAAAGCGTTGGCAGAGCTGGTTCATTGTTCAGGCTGAGAGAGGGAGAAGCTGTTTCTTTGCCCCCAGCATCCCTTGACTTCTGGCCACCTCCTCAGAGAGTCTGCCCCTCTGCTGTCATGGCCTTCCCCCCTGCGGACCCTTCTCAGAGGGGCACCGGTGAGTCCATTGGATCTGTAATCCGTAATTTGCAACAAGGCATTGCTTCATCACATCTGCAAAATCAGAACAATCGCAAGTGGGACATCCATTATGTAGTTTACCATACCTGGCAACCAGATCTCAATACATCCAATGCAAATGTATGTTCTGAGATGCAGAAAATTGAGGACTATGACGATCCGTGCGTATGGGTGGTACTTAGACATATCATGACTAACAGTAAATTTCACGAGGACTAAGCCTGGATTTATCACCTTCATTCTAAAGTTCAGCATTTAGTCTTGGTAAACGGCAACACCGCAATTAATGCGTTGTGATTGTGGACATTTCCTCCTATTTTACTATCCAGCCTTCTCCAAGGAATGATGATAATAACAATTCCTGCTGACAAGGCAGCTAACTATTTTTCCCCAAATCTGTGAGTCTGTTTCTATTTCTCTGATTTAACGTTCACTGAATACCTGAGCCTTTGGGGCTTTCTGCTTGGCTTTCCTGCTGTAAGTCTTTACTCCTGAAATCCTTCTTATACAAGGTACTAGAAATGAGCATCTGGGGTCCAGTGTGATAGCTAAGCAGCTAAGGTACTCGCATTGAACACGCTGGGATCCCATCTGGGAAGCTGGTTCTAATCCCGGCAGCCCCGCTTTGCATCCAGCTCCCTGCCTGCGGGAAAGCAGTTGACACTGGCTCAAAGCCTTGGGACCCTGCACCTGTGTGGGAGACCCAGAAGAAGCTCCTTAGCTCCTGGCTTCGGATTGGCTTAGCTCCAGCCATTGTGGCCACAGGGGGAGTGAACCATTAGATGGAAGATCTTCCTCTTTGTGTCTCCTTCTCTCTGTATATCTAGCTTTCCAATAAAAATAGTTAATTCTTTTTTTTAAAAAAAAGGGGGGGTGAGCATCTGACCTTCAACCTTCCAGTCACTTCCTGTCTCCTTAGCCACTCTTCCCCTAGGAACTGCAGTCTGTCTGCCCCAGCTTCGTGGATTAGCATCTTAGACGTGCCTTTTACAGCGTAGATTCTAGTGGTGTGTGATGACTGCCGCATCCCAAAAGAACATCCTATTTTGTGTGTCTATTGGACCTTTATGCTTAATCCACTCTACGTGGAGCCCATTGCCCTCTTCTTTCCCTGGCTAATAAGTTCTCATCCTATTACAAAAAAAGATTTTCAAGTATGTTTTAAAAAAACATAGTTTTTATAAGATAGTGATTTGCATCGAGAAGTATTAAAAGGATTTACATGGTGCTTATTAATAATATGAGCTAGAGGAAACCTCTACTGCAATTTATTATTTTTTTCTTACAGAGTTTAATTGTTAAGCTTTATTTTTTAAAATTTTTATTTGAAAGACAGAGTTACACAAAGAAGGAGAAATGGAGAGTGATGTCTTCCGTCCACTGGTTCACTCCCCACTGGTTTACCCACTCCCATCTGGCTGCGATGACCAGCGCTGAGCTATTTCAAAGCCAGGAGAGGAGCTGCTTCTGGGTCGGTCCATGTGGGCGCGGGGTCCCAAGAAGGGAAGCAATTCCAGTGCTTTTCTGGGCTGTAAGCAGAGAGCTGGGTGGAAAGTGGAGCAGCTGGGACACAAACCAGTGGCCATAGGGGATGCTGGCATCACTGGCAGATGCTTAGCCTACTGTGCCATGGTGCTCACTTCACTTTCGAAGTTTTATAAATTTGTATATCTCATTGATCATCCCTTGGGTGTACTCTAGTTCATTCTTCTGTCTTTAATAATAACAAACATTTTCTTGTACTTAACATTATCAGAGTGAGTACCTGGCATAACAAAGCTTGCTACTGGGGCACGCTTGTCGGAGTGCCGGAGATCTGAGTCCCAGCTTCACTCCTGTCTCCAGCTTCCTGCTCATGCACACCTGGGAAGCAGCAACGGATGGCTCAGATAACTGGGTTTCTGCGATCCACATGTTGATACTGTGCCCTCAGCTCCTGCTGTTAGCTTTGTTTGGCCTTGTCCGTCATAGGCCCTGGAGATGGGAGCTCTCTGTTTCTCTTGCAAATTTATAAAATTAAGCCAATTTTGAAAGTAAAAAAGAAGTATAATTAAGAATGTGCATAGTTTTTATGTAGCTATTATGGCATTAGAATTTTTTTTGTAAATGTTTATTGGCTGTTTAATGAATATTAATGCTGTAACTTATACTTTTATTGACATGTATGTCTCATTTTAGGAATTGATTTACTAGTAGATACAGTGCTTCAGTAGTTTAGCTGGTGCTTATATTTTGGTAAATCTTGAAATTCTTTTTTTCTAGTGTTATTGTTTCTTTTTATTATTGAATTCTTTTTCGCATAGATTGAGGATGCCCTCTCTGAAATAAGTAAGAGTAGGAAATTTTCAAATGTTGGAATATGTATGCATTCATAATAAGCTATTTGGTGTTGGGCACCTAGAACCTAACAAGACAGTCATTTGCATTCATGTATTGTTCACATCTGTTCAGTGTGTCCATGATGTGCTCAACTTCCCACATGAGATAAAAACAGAAACCTCTAGTATTAATGTCATGTCACTGGTCAGATTTTTAATTGTCAGGCTATAAATGCTCCAATTAAGATTTTTTTTTATTCTAACTTTTTGGTTAGAACATTTTTTTTGCCCCTTTCTAGGGAAAAGCAAAGGTGGCTTCTTATAATCTTTAATGTGTATTTTCGGGTTGTTTTTGTAGCTAATGTTTATTGCATTTTCTGATGGTATTTAATGCACGGTATTTAATCCCAGCCCCACCCCCACTTTTGTAGCCTTCTATTTTCTTGGTTTCCGTGTCCTTTTCCTTGTGCCTCAGACAGTATTTCTTTCAGTATAATTCTTTTTGCAAGCACTGCCGTCAGCCCTTGTTTGACCAGGGCCTTATGTAATCATGTTCGGAGGAAATGTTTGCTGGGTGTGGATCTCCAGGTTGGCTGTGATTTGAGCTGCTCTGCTTCCTTATCGCGTGAAGCGTGCAATCCCATTGTCCCCTGGTATCCCTCACTTGTGTGGGTTTCTTCACTGGCTGCTGGTGGAGAGCCCTGAAAGAACTGGACGTGCTGCAGCATGGTCTGTGTTCATCTACTTGGGGTCCTAGAGTTTGTGGTATCTATGGTGGGACTCCTCTTGGTTTAAAAAAAAATGTTGAACTATTCAAGTTTTTCATTTGCATTCCCTCTGGTCTGTGGAGACACGTGTCCTGTCTTGTGTTTGATCTGTTCCCTGAGTGTCACTTGTCCGTCACCTTCTTGTCCATGTTGCCAGTCTCCTGATGGATCCATTTCAGTCTGGATGTTTTTACGGACCCTGATTGTGCCAGAATATTCTATTATTAAACACATCTGTAGAGCTAATTTCAAACATGTGATATTTTAGAATTTCACTTGATTCTTTGTAATCATTTCTGTGGTTAAATGCTCTGCCTTTTTGTTTACTTCTTTTATGTTCCATTTTCTTTGGACAAAGTAGTCATTATTTTGAAGGGTTTTTTGGGAGTTTTTTGAACTTTGGAGTTCAGGTCATGTATGGCTCTGGGTCTTTTGTCTTTTTCTGTCCACTGTTTGGTCGTGTGGCTGTCTTTTGAGGTGCCTCGTGGCTTTATACTGAATTGGGATAAAAGATTGCCTCTCAACCCCATGTTCATCTAGACTTCCAAGTTTTCAACCCATATCTGACATGTTCTGTAGGCCATCCTGTCTGGTGCGTTCTGGAATATCCTGAGATGTCTGTGCCCTACTTTTCAGAACCTGCCAATTTAGGTTTGAAAACGTTTGAACCCCAGTGATTGGCACATGTCCTAAGGAAAGCAGCAGCTGTGGGCCTGCGGCCTCCAGAGTCCCCACCAACTGCTGTGTTGTCCTCTTTGCCCCCCAGAGATTTCCTCTAGGCTTTGAATTCACTTTGGCTTGGAGCTGTGTCTCCCTGCTGAGAGCTGACATGGCCCCAGGTGAAAGTGACTACAGACACTGCTTACTTTTCTGAAAGCCTTTCCTCTCTCAGCAGAGCCCTATTGCCCAGGGCAGATGCTTGCTCTTTTTCATCTGCACTGTCTTGTAGGTGGATGGAAGTGAGAACTCTTGTCTGCCCTAGTGCTTCTACGAAGTTCTGATGAGTTTCCTAATTTTGCATTAATTTTTTTTTAGGAGGAAGAGTTGCCAAGTCTGTCAAGCTATGGCTTTATTGTATTTTTTCTGTTATGATTAGAAAATGCTTTTGCAATATAAATCATGTATTCTCCTACTAATTTTCTTAAGTTTTCAGATTTTTACATTCATTTGGAATCAGTGTTGGCATCTTGTTCTAATGTTAGCATCATCCAAGGTTCATTAATTAGCTTGGCTTGTTTTTTTTTTTTTACATTATTTTAATGTTCTCACAAAGAATGATGTGTCTGTCTATTCATGTATGGGTCTTTCAGTAAAGTTTTGTCTCTTTCTGTATAGACCTTGTTTTCGTTTCATGTGGAGTTAAGACTTTTGTTTGGGTTCCTGGTCGAACTCTCCTAACGGGTCCCTCTGTGTGTTGTGAGTACATGAGGAGGCACATTGTGTTTGCCTTGGTCACATTGCTTTCTCCGTTACGTTGATCCCAGCAGCTGATTGCTGCCCCTCGCCCTGCCAGGCTGTACAGGGACAGTGTGCTGCATTGCTGGAATTTAGAGCCCTGGCACACCATGCAGCTCCTTCTCCCCTTTCTCTGTTGTTTTTAAATCTAGCCGTAACCCATCTGGTTGCTTCGTGTTAGTCTCTGTGCTGATGGAATTATCCCCCTCTCTGCCTCACAGCCCCTGTGTTCATAGAATTCTTGTTTCAGTATACTGATGTTACCAGATGTTTGGTTTTGTTCATTCCTTTTGTTTAAATGTGTGTATGCCTTAACAAGACACAGAGGGCAGGGGTGGGAGGTGACATCTCGGTGATCTGAGTTCCTCTCCAAATGGAGTGAGGATGGGCTGTGCCCTTGGTTGGGTCTGAGAAAATCTGGTAAAGGAAGGGAAGGCAAGACTGGCATTTGGAGGGTGGACCAGTAGACGAAAGTTGCTACATCTGTCTTTCTGCCTGTAAACTAAGATGTGAATAAGTAAAGTAAAAGGAATCAAAGTGTTCCCTGGTCTTTGCCTTGTCTGTGACCTTGGCTCTGTCATTTTCCTGTCTTTTAAAAATTTTAAGATTTTTATTTGTTTTATTTGAAAACCACATTTACAGAGAGAAGGAGAGACAGAAAGATCTTCTATTCGTTGGTTCACTCCCCAATTGGCCTGAATGGCCAGAGCTAGCTGATAGGAAGCTAGGAGCTTCCTCTACTTCTCCCATGCGGGTGCAGGGTCCCAAGGCTTTGGGCTGTCCTCTGCTGCTTTCCCAGGCCACAGGCAGGGAGCTGGCTGGAAAGTGGAGAAGCCGGAACACAAACTGGTGTCCATATAGCATCCTGGTGCTTACAAGGCAAGGATTTTAGCTGCTGAGCCATTGTACCGGACCCCACAAGTTCTTCTGTATGTGGCCTGTGATGGACGTGTCTCCCAGAATGACATATCTTCCAGAATAAGGTTGAATCCTGATGGCTAGTGCAGCTGCCTCTCCTGCCCCTGCTTCCCCAGCTGGCTGAGCCCCAGCCACATGGCCACCTGGCCACCTTGCTGACCCTACCCAACACACATCAGGCACTCTGAAGAATAATTCCAAGGTGCCACTGGGAACAGGGCATTTCCTCCTACTCTGTCCTACATCCGGTCCTAAGGGGAGACCTGTGTGGCCCTTCCCATCTTTCATATTTTCGTAGGTTCTGGTTAGAAATACCGCAGAGTCAGACCTCAGGGATAGCCACTGCTGCGTTTCTTAGTGTGAATTATTTCCATGAGAATGCGGAGGGATTCTGAAGATACTCATCCTCAGTGAAGCCTCTGAGGTCAGGTTCATGTTTGCTGTGAAATTCTGATCCTTCCATAAGAGATTCCCAGTTGGACATGACTTTTGACAGCTGTTCTTTTTTGTTTTGCTTCATTCCTTTTTCTTCCAAAGTGGATCGTCTTCTGCCTCCTCATTTGGCAGGTGACATTTAAGTGGCGTTTCTTCTTGAGGTCAGAGTTGTTGTTTGTATGGAAAGCATCGAGATAATTGCCTGTAGCCCTCAGTGTGGGGACTGGTGTCACAGTGAGGACTAGGGAGCCAGAGGAGTCCTGGGAGAGAAGAGAAAGAAAGTTATGAACTTCTATACAGTTGCTTCTAAAGGGAAATCACCCTTCTTCATTTTCAGGGCACACATATTATGTTGTTGTTGTTCATATGATCCAATGGAGCTTACTTTCCGTAAGCAAATACACCGTTTTAATATGTTGTTGAAAGTTCTTGCCTCCATTCACAACTGAAGTGCTTAAAAGGCCTCACATTTGGAGCTATGGGCAATATAACAAATGATTGACGACCAGACCTGATCATGGCAGTGAAAGTTTAGTGTGTGATGAAGTTCTTATTTCCAAGTGAGTTACAATTTATCATTCTTGCCTTGTGGTCTCCTTAAAAGGCACATAGATAGCATTTGTATGTGTGTCAGATAAATTTGTGCTGTGATGTGCTTGAAGAACATGCTGGGAATCTCTAATTATGTTAAATTATTTTCTTAGTGCAGCATTATACTCATTATATACTCTACACATTTAGTTTTTGAATAGATTCTTGGCATGATAATTACATAATCATTTAGTACAGTAGAAACATCATTATGGTCAAATACTAATTAGCTACTAAAATGAAACAAAACAGCCTAGTTCACAGCTTACTATAAAAAGTGATTGACTATAGTACAAGACCAAATGTATAGTTAAAATCATTATTTGCTGTAAATGAATCACTTTTTTCTTCTCTTGGGGAGGAATCAGTGTTCTGAATGCTTATTACCTAATTGATCACTTGGGTGCACATTACACTTTCTTGTCATGACCAGCCGGACCCACTCTGTGTGCTGTCCCCTGTGGGAATGGGCAGGTGGACATTCCAGACCCTGCTTTGCCATTGGTCCCTATGTGTGCTTCCGGGCAGTCTCCTGAAGGAGGCACCTAACCTGCCTGCAGACCAGGGTTTTCTGGAGTTCTTCGCCTTCAAGTCCTGTGAGTGTCTGAGAGTTTTGGTTTCTGTGTTCCCTCATTGAATATCTTTGGTGCACAGAATGAGTGGCCTCCAGCTCTCTTCCACTAATGCCTGTAGTGCAAGTCCTGCTGCTTGCAGAGAACCCTGGCAGCTGTGGTTGTCCAGGGGTGTGTGTGTGTGTGTGTGTGTGTGTGTGAGTGTGATATGATGCAACATTCAGCCCAGTGAATAGAAGCCCAGTGAACGAGGGTAAGGGAGCTGCCGGATCCCTCAGGCCAGCCTGTTGAGCAGACGTCCCAAAGGGGACAGCACCTCACTTCTCTTGAGAACCACTTCTGTTCATGCAGTAGAGTCTTAGCTATTGCTGGGTGGGGTTGAGGCTCTCTGCACACCTGTGCGTGACTGCAAGCTTTGTTGTCCCTCTTTTGTATGCATGTGGAGCCTTAGTAAACATTAATGATGCAGGTCCGGACTTGTTGCCCCAATTCACACAGTGAGCCTAACAGAAGGCCAAGACATTCTTGTAGTCACATGTGACTTTTGACATCTCAGAATAGTATTTAAACCATCACTCCTACTTCTGATCAACAACTAGAAATCAAATGTTTTGCATATTTTGTGCTGTATCCTCCCACTTACCACCCTTTGTTCTTTCCTATTGTCATTGCTTTAGTTTTGGAGCCGGTAAACATGCATGCAATTTTTTGATGAGTGTCTGGTATTGCAGTTGAAAGTTAAAATACACAGGACACATATGCAAGGTGAGAGAACACTGGCAGGCTTTTCTGATGCACAATAGCACCTGTTAGCTTGTTGTTCCCATCAGTAGCTATTGTCCTCAGGGGGAGAGATGGTTGCTATCTGCCCAGTTCTCTGCTCCCACAGTTATAAATTTGAATAGGAAAAAAAAACTTAGATCATGCAACTGTTCACTAGTGAATCAGTGAGTTCTGTTATTAGTCAGCCTTCCTCTTTGAAATGTTCTTTGATTTATTTGAAGAAGATGTAATGCAGATAGCAGATCAAATCGTAAATATTGTAGAGTTGTGTAGTTGGCCGTGGAATGATCTAGAATGCACCTACTCTTTTTTTTCTCTTTTATTTATTAATTTTTTAATTGTTCTTTGATACAGTTTAATTGGCACCGGGGTCTCCCTTCCCCTCCAGCAAGTTCCCTCCCCTCCCCTCTGTTCTTTCCTCCGGTTTTGCAATGGGTGTCTTTCGTGAATTTTCCCGAGTCTGTCATGCTGCCGCTGGAGTCTCTCCCAACCACGTAGGAGACTGTCATTCGTTTCATTGTGAGTTCATTCTTGTATCCCAGGGCCCTAACGTAGGTCCAGTGAGAACTAGATCTTCATTATTTATGGGCAGGAACGTACCTACTCTTCAAGCTGGCAAGTGGGAAGTTTCTGGAAGAAGTAAGCTGGTGAGAAAATTAGAGGTGTTGGGTGCCTTAGGTAAAAAATACTTTGACTTTCAGAGAATTAAGAGAGGGCGTTAGCAAAAATGAGCTCCTTCACTATTTTATACAAATATAGTTATGCTGGAAACCATCCTGTAAAACTTTTAATATCATGTGAATGATATCAAAGGTGCTAATATAAAATATTGGAAAGATTCTGTCAGAAATAGTTCCAAATATGCTAAACTGATTCCAGTGATTCCTATTTTGCTTTTCTGATCTTAGTCTCGATGAAGTGTTTTTCACTGTTTCATTTAAAACTTTGGCTCTTGGTCAGGCACTTGACTTAGTAGTTAAGACTTCCACATTCCTCCCCCTTTTTTAAAAAAAAATTATTTTGATTGCATAGGCAGATTTACAGAGAGAATAGGAAGCAGAGAAAGATCTTCCATCCACTGGTTCACTCCTCAGGTGTCCTCATCGACTGAAATGGAGCTGATCCAAAGCCAGGAGCCAGGAGCTTTTTCTGGGTCCTTCATTTGGGTGCAGGGTCCCAAGGCCATTCTCTACTGCTTTCCCAGGCCACAAGCAGGGAGTTGGATAGTTAAGTAGAGCGAGGACAGGAACTGGCATCCATAAGGGATCCTGGTGCATCCACTGAACCAGCCCATCGGGCCCCACATCCCCTTTGTAAGTCCCTGAATTCTCTGTTGTGTTCCTGATTCCAGCATTCTGCTTTTGCAGACCACAGAAGGCAACAGATTGTATGTGGGGTTGTTGTTGCACCCCTGTCCTCCATGTGGGTGGCCTGAATTCATTTCCTAGCTATCCACTTTGGTCCCTGCCTAGCCCTTGACCCAGCAGGTGGTGAAATGAATGTCATAATCTTAATTGCATGCAAATTATGAATTTTTTATTCAATGAGTTTAAACAGGGATCAATGTATTAATTGCATAAAGATGATTTTCCTAGACTCATCAATAAAACTTTTTATAAGTCCTATTGTAAAAGCTTTGTTACTTGTCTGTTAATGTCTTGTATTTGTAAACCATTTCAATCTATACAAAATGCTTCTGAGTCATTGCTACTCTTTGCATGGTATTTGTCCTAAAGGAATTGTCAGTTTTCCCAAGGGGTCTACCACAAGGTACCTTTCAAAAGGTTCTGTGACTGCCTGCCACAGTGTGACAGATGTAACAACATTGGGATCGTGATAGTCAAGTTGCTGTTTTTGCAGGTACCTCGTGCTCTTTAATCCTTTGGAGCAAGACCGTAGCACAGTGGTCTCTGTCTACGTGAGTTCTCCCAAGGCACAGGTGCAGTCCCCTTCAGGAGAAACCTTGGAGGTCCAAGTCAGTGCCGTGTGGGATGCGGAGCAGGCTGTGTCGCAGACCGCCTATGAGGTAGGTGGTGGTGAGGGAAGCTGAAGGCACAGCGTGAAGAGTGTGGGCCAGGTAGGATGGATGGCTGTGTCAGGGCTCCATGGCAGATTAAACCAGTGTGCGCTTGTATTGGTGTATGTGGAATGGTGAAAAGGTAAAAGCTAGAGCACTGAACAGAGTTGTTGAGTGACACTAACAGGAAATAGGGCATTTCAAGAAGTTTGAGAAAAAATAGAATTAAAAGGTAAGATTCATTTGGGTGTAAAAAAATACGAAATTCATACGTGTGGTGGATCTTCAGACAAGTAATGGAAAGAAAAAACCTGTGCTATGAAACAAACCAACCAACCCACCAAACTCTGCTGTTGAGTTTCAGAATTTTTAGGAACTAAACTTTTAAGTTTAGTTCCATTTCCCAGGAACTTTAAAAGCACCCTCATCAATCTTGTTTCTCAATATGTTGGTGTCTTTGTCAGTAGGTATGTTAATTTTTACAATGTTAGCAAATACATTGTGTATCTTCATATATATCTATAACTATAGGTATTCTAAAGAAGTGAAGTCATTACTTGAAAATTTTTATTTTAGTCTAACTCAATTTAGTGATAATTTGGAAATTGAGATAAATACCATCCTTGATTTTTTTTTCTTTACAAAGGCAACATGACACCTCATAGGCATGACACATTTTAAAATAATTCAGGTGTTTCTTCACTTGCTTAAGCCAAAAGCCTAAATATTTTGCCTTTCAGTGGATTCCATTTCTTTTTAATAAATTCTCTCTTCTCTCTTCTAGATTTCTTTCATAGCACACATGCCAGCACTGGGACTGAAAGTGTATAAGATTCTGGAATCAGAGGGCTCAAGCCCACGGTTGGCCGAGTACACCCTGTATAATGGTGCAGCAAAAGACAAGAGCATTTTCAAGATGAAGAATGTAATAAATGCTGAAGAAGCTATAACCATTGAGAACTCCTTTCTCACGCTTTGGTTTGATCAATCTGGACTTATGAAGGTATGGTTCGATCTTTCTAAGATTGATTTATTTGAAAAGCAGAGTGACACCCAGAGAGAGAAAAACACACACACACACAGACACACACACAGGAGTCAGGGAAAAGGCGCTCCATTGGCTAGTTCACATCTCACGTGGCAACAGCTGGCTAAAGCCAGGAACCTATCCTCCATCCCAGTCTCCTTTGGGTGTCAGGATGCCAGACCCTTGCACCATCATCCTCTGCTTTCAAGCACAGTAGCAAGTAGCTGGATTGGAACAGAGTACCCAGGATTCAAACTAGCCCTCTCCTATTGGATGTTGGGGGTTAGAAACCCCTGGTTATCCCATTATGCCCTAACGCTGGTATATTTTGAATTCTTGTGAAATCTGTGGTAATATTGGCACTTGTACTATGATATGTGAAATTACATGTGGAAAAGGATAAAACTCCTCTTCAGTAGGGTTAAGTGTAGAAATTGTGACTGTTTCAAGGTGTTTGTAGAAATTTTGAAAGCAATTTGACTGAAGAAAATGCCTGTTGAATGTGAGTATGGATTTGGCATATCACTTTAATTTGAATTTTGAATTTTAAGTTTTATTTCACTAGTATGTTACAAAAATATTGGACTGGTACATGTTGAAACTGAAAATGGAAGGGTGGGGGACAGAACCATGCTGTTCCAATCAGCTCCCTGTTCGTGTGCTGTGTTAAAAACACAAAACATCTCCTGGCCCCTGGCTTCGGACCAGCCTGGCTCTAGCAGTCTCTCTGTCATTTAAGGACTCTCTCTGTCTCTCTGTACCTCTGGCTTTCAAATGAAACTAAACTAAAATATTAAAATAAATGTAAACAAATACATCTGTCCATTCTATGGAAAGGTTGGAAAGCACCGCTCCAGGCGGCTTACTTGGTCTCTGCTGGTTACTCAGAGGTGTGTCTGGCATTGTTCCTGGTTGGAAAGTTTTCAAACCTGAAACGTGAAGGGAAGTGTGAGATTTTGGGTGCTCAAGAATAACAAATATGAAAGGCTTAAATGAGCATTTCTTAATCTAACAGAGAGGGGTATTTGTTGTTACTGTGGTTATTTGGTTTAGTTGACCTATAACCTCATGCAATGTTTTAATACAGTGTAGCTCTAAAAAAATGTTTCTTTGTCTTCAGAAAATAGTGACTAAAGAAGATGGCCAACACCTTGATGTGAATCTACAGTTTTCATGGTATGGTACTACAAACAAGAGAGACAAAAGTGGTGCCTACCTCTTCTTACCGGATGGCAGTGCCAAGGTAGGTGGCGCTGGCGGAAGTGACAGGCAGGAAAAATTCTTACCTGGAGACTCCTGAGAAAAGTAACATGTGTCGCGTTGTTTTATCATCTGTTCTCCTGTTAGGAATGTCAGCTTTTTGGCTGCCATGTTGTAGGCACTTAACAGTTTTATTGTTGAAAGATAGATAAACCAGTCATTTGTCAAAATTTGAATTCAGTTAGGATATGCATGGAAAGATGCCTGCTAGGGTTTGGTGACGTGTAGGTGCTGTGATGGTGTTTTGCCTGGCTGTGGGATCCCATATACCACTGAATAACTCGCCCTATGGGGAAAATTGCTGTCACTGCTTAACTTGCTACCTTTAAAATACTGTCTTCTGCTTTTACAAGATAGTATGTGTAACCTCTGAGATGTCTTAAAGATACAGAAAACTTTCGAAAAAACAAATCCCACCAAAACAGCACTGCCAACATTTTGATGTGCAGCTGTTTGTATTCCATTTTATGCATATCCGTTTCCCCCATTGTCAGGTTTTGTTTCAGTCCATGCGTGTGAGTGTTTTTTAGTTTAAATAATGTGTATATCTGACAGCTTGTTTCATGAATACATAATTTTAGCATATTTCATTTCAGAATTTTCATAGTGTATATGAACTTTGCCCCACTTCACAACAACTATCATGTTGTAATAACGTACAAAAAAAAAAAAAAAGAATGTTCTTTGTAGCATTCTTTTATGCAGTTCGGATAGTTCCCTGGAAATAAGTTCCAAAAAGAGTTGTTGGTTTGAATTAGTGGATGATGCTTGTTAAAGCTTTTTGATAGGTATTGTTCATCTTCCTTCTAGAAAGGTTTATGGATGCTCCCTCCCATCAGTGTTTTTTGAGAGTAATTCTTTACTGTGGTATTGCAAATGCTGAAAGTGTACCACTAAAGTTTTCTTATGAAATTAGTTAACAAAAAAAATTTTATGGGCCCAGTGCTGTGCCCTCACGACTAAAGTCCTTGCCTTGAACATGCCAGGATCCCATAGGGGCACCGGTTCTAATCCCAGTGGCCCCGCTTCCCATCCAGCTCCCTGCTTGTGACCTGGGAAAGCAGTCGAGGATGGCCCATAAGCCTTGGGGCCCTGCGCCTGCATGGGAGACCTGGAAGAACTCCTGGCTCCTGGCTCCGGATTGGCACAACATTGGCCATTGAGCTCACTTGGGGAATAAATCAATGGACGGAAGATCTTTCTGTCTGTCTCTCCTTCTCTCTGTATATCTGATTTTGCAATAAAGATAAATAAATCTTAAAAATATATTTCTGACAACTGTGGTTACTACCAAGTTGGATCTTTTGCATATGGATTCATCTTTTATATTTCTGTGAATTTTTTATTTATGCTTTTTAACATTGTTTCCTATTAAATGTTCACTATATTTGTAAGTGCTCTTTGTCCATGCTAAAATTAATCCTTTTCTGTGCATATTCCAGAATTCTCCCTCAGTGTGCCATTTGATTTAATTGTAGCTCTTTTCTAAGTACCTTTTTTTTTGGTATGTGTGATTAATTCTGTATCCCCCCTCCCAACTTTTTAAAAATTCATTTGCTTTTGTGCCTCTCCTCAGGAGCAATTTAATGTTCTCCTTATTTTGTTAGGGACTTGTCTCCTAAAAAACTTACTTTTATCTTACAATTTTAAGCATAGTTAAATGTTAGATTTTTTTTTAGGCTCTGCAAGCCACAGTTAGGACTCCAGCGTTGTTTTCCTTTTGGTTGTTTGTGTAAAATCAGCGAAGACTTAATTACAGCCCTAGCAGGCTTTCCGCACAGCCGTGGGTCTAAGCAAGTTGTCTCACTAGCATTTGTCATTGCACAGACAATTTGTTCTCAGTGTCCTTCGACTTCGGCTGTGGACTATTATGCATGAGTCATAGCTCATTTATTTAAAGACTGTTTCACCTCAGCATAGCTCTGTTGTTAGCAATGTAGAGAGCGTTCACGTATGTTACCATAAAAAAATAAGAGACTATGAGAGCAAGCATACGGGAGGATACCTCAGAAACTGGAAAAAAAGAAGTTCAAGTAAGTATGTTTAGGTTCAGAAAAACTTTAAAATTCCTTGCGCAGCTTCTTCATGGTAATATATTTTTCATGATGTTTGAAGATCCTTCATTTGCATGGATTTTGTAAATTTTTTGTCCCCAAATTAACTCACCTCATAATACCAGTTTCCATGAGCCTTTTTGAAGCACCCTTCGACCAGAGACCATCCTCCAGGGCTGGCATCCCCTTCCCTTTGTGACCGTGCAGCAATGAGCTAGATGAACTGAGTAAACTATTAATCACCTTATTAGCTTCAGAATATGTTTCTCCAGCAGAGGTATAAAATCTGGAAGACTGTTATACCATTCTGGAATGTTTGTACTACGTAAGTGGTTCATATTACAATCCTGGCTTCTTCATTCTTTTTGAACTAAGGCATCTAATGTTTAAAATTAAACCCTTCATAAATGCTTTCAGCTTATTCCCTTGCCTCATGTAGTTTATTTCCATGTTTTCTTAAATTTTAGATTCTAATCAGTGAAAGCTAAGCTTGTAGTTTTCATACAGTTTTAATGTAGTTCTTCCTGTTTGCCTTCGAGACACCCTCAGCCCTCCCTCCCACCTACCCTGGTCCCTAAAGATTCATCAGTCATGGTTCTATTGAATGTATTCTACCTGGGAAAATGCCATTGGTGTTTCACAATTGCTGTACCCAATAAATGTGTGAACAATACGGAAGGATTCTAATTAGAAATTCAAATAGCCGGGAGAAATTGTTGTAGACCGTATTGGCCAACCAGGTTATAAACATTGTATTTTCAGTAATGATTTTGATAATGAAAAGCTTCATGTTCATTTTTTTATGACATGTACGTATTCTGAAAACTTGAAAGCTTTGCTTTTCATGTAAAATTACAAATATCATGTAATAGATGTTTGCCATTTCACAAGCTGCTATAAAAATTTCTTGGCAAAGTTTAGAAGCCAAAATATTTTTCTCCAAAATTTCATTTCCTCCCCAGACTTACATTTTTGCAAAACCACCCTTGGTGATGGTGACACGTGGAAGGATGTATTCGGAAGTGTCTTGCTTTTTGGACCACATCACCCATCGAGTCCGCCTCTACCACATCCAAGGTAAGGAAGCACAGATGTGGCTGTGAGACGTATGAAACTTGAGCCTTGAATTCCTCCGCATGTAGGTTTTAAATAAATGGGCAACTGGTTTGTGAAGAGGATTTCTGTCTCAACTTGATAGCACTTTTGCAGGATAATCTAAAGTATGCTCTTTATGTTTTGATAATTAAAAATGATAAATGCTCTTGTTCCATATGTAAGAAGTTCCGTTCTATGTATCTTTTCACTCTTACTGTTTGTCTTGCAAGCATATAAACTGGAAACTTTATTTCTAACACTGAAACTCAGGTTAGTGGTTTTGTTTGATTTTTTTTTTATGGAAACTGTAACATAGATAATTTTTACTTAGAGGGAAGCTAACTAGCTGTGAAACATATGCACACACACACACGGGGACAACCTGCCTCCTTAAATCACGGACAGTGTCACAGCAGCACATTTTCACTGGTGTATAAAAGAGAAAATGCCCTTCATTAGTATTTATTTACAGCTCTTACTGGCTGATGAATAAAATTAGACAATTGTTTATTGCATCCATGAGCAGCGACTTTATTACCCAAAGTCACAGGAAATAGGCTCCTGATCCCCCCTGGGGTCTGGGACTGATCTTTGGGGGGTCTCTGTGGAGCTGGGCTTTGCAAACACGTCTGCGCTCGAGTGTGATGATTCTGTGTGCAGGGTTTTTAACAGTGTGCTCATCCAGCCCCACGTATGATCTGAATAACCAGAAAGTTCACCGTGTCCTCACACAGAAGATGAATCCATCTATCTTGAATGTTGCCCAGGACAATTGCATTTGAGTGGAGATCTACCTTGAGGATAACGTGGGCACAGACCCACGTCTCTGGGCTTGCTTGACAGGGCTTTGCCTCAGGGGGGTTGCAGGCAGAGTGTGACCCAGAGTGAATGTCACAGCAACTCACCCTACAGTTGATGTTTGCTGCGGGGCCTCTACTGGCACTTCACCCTGGTTATAAGTGTGCCTGCATCTCCCAGTTTTTTACTGGGTTTTGTCTGGTCAGAAGGCAGTGTGTGTACAGTGGCTGGGATGCCGCTGGTGGTCCTCAGTTGGCTTTCTTATCTGAACGGTATGTGCATAGAGCCTCTGGCCTGCCCATGTTCTTGCTCCAGAAAGCTCTTCTTATTTGAATGAAACACTTGTCCTTTTTTCTCTGGCTCTGTCCTGTCCCTCCCAAAGTCAAATAGTTTTTTTTTTCTAATATCTTTTTTCTTTATTTGAGAGGTGAAGTTACAAATGGCTACAAAGGCCAGATGTGTGCTAGACTGAAGCTAGGGGTTTAAAACTCCATCTGGATCTCCCACGTGGGTACAGTTCCCTAAGCACTTGGGCCATCTGCTGCTGCTTTACCAGGTCTATCAACAGGCAGCTGGAGCGAAAGAAGAACAGCTGGGACTGGTACCTGCACGCATATAGTATGCTGCCCTCACAGGCAGTAGCTTAGTGTGCTGCGCCGCTGTGCCCTACCCAACAGTAGTCTTGAGATTGGACTGGCTCCTGGCCTTCTGGAGTGCCCGTGCCAATTCTGTGACTCAATGTGGTCGACACCTATTCTAGCATTAGGCATTCCTTGCCAGTTTCTCTTCTTCCCTGCTTTGGTGTTGTGATGCGGAGCTCTTGGGCACATTGCCTCTTGAAGAGGTAACATCGTTAATCACCAGACCGACCAGTCTTGGCCCTTTGCACGGGCTTTCCCTGTTTTCATTTTTGCATACTATTCAAGGCCTGTGATTTATTGCTACAGAAATGTCTTAAAACCCCAAAACATAGAATTGTGGCAGTGCTTGAAATCTCCAGAAATCTGACCTCTTGTGATGGGAGTATTTTGGAAATGAAAGTGAAATTTGATTAGTAAGAAACAGGTTGTTCTAAATAGCACAGAACTCTTCAGAGTGTTATGAATCTAAGAGCTTTACCATAATAATTAAAAAATAAATATCCATGGCCCGGCACAGTAGCCTAGTGGCTAAAGTCCTTGCCTTGCTTGCATTGGAATCCCATATGGGCTAATCCCGGTGGCTCTGCTTGTTGTCCAGCTCCCTGCTTGTGGCCTGGGAAAATGATAGAGGATGGCCCAAAGCCTTGGGACCCTGCACCTGCATAGGTGACCTGGAAGAGGCTCCTGTCTTCTGGCTTTGGATTGGCTCAGCACAAGCCATTGAGGCCACTTGTAGAGTGAATCATCAGAAGGAAGAGCTTCCTCTCTGTGTATCTGACTTTCCAATAAAAATAAAATAAATCTTCAAAAAAATAAGTAAATATCCAGACCTCAGATTGCCTCTGGGTTTCTCTGTGGAGAGAATAAACTTAATACTGAAGCTTTTCACTTTTATAAAGTAACTTGAAAGCAGAATAAAAGCCTTAGAAGTTGTGGGAATGACGGGTCACTAAATTGGGTAAAATGCAAAGTTACCGGGGTGTGCTTCCCTGGAAGAGTTTTGCTCTATTGCCTGGATTGAACTGGAAACCAACATGTGTGAACTCGAAGTGCATGTGAATTTTTCTTCTCTTAAGCCTGGACTTTTCCCCCCCAGCTTCAGTGTGCTTGGTGGAAGGAGGAAATACTAGTGTCTACTAAAGAGACTTTCTTTCGGTCTCTGGACCTTCCCACGTTTGTGCTCACAATGAATCCCGTTTGCACAAGTCCCCTTCTCCTGCCAAAGCTGACCCTAGCGGTCGAGACCCCAGCATTTTCTCCTTAATCTGCATGGGTTTTGACACATCATCACTGTGTGAGGTAACAGGTTTTACGCCTGCTGGTGTGTTGAGGTTGTGGTGAAATCCTGGCAGGTCTGCAGGGTGCTTGGTGCTAAACATTCAGGTTACCTGGGAAGGGAAATCAGTCTTTGGAGATTTGGTCATGCCACAGCCAAGCATCTGTATTAAACAAAAGTTAAAGGCTCTTCGACATTTTACGCTTCAACTTCCTGAAAACTAGGCAACCTGGTGATTGATCGACATGATTAGCCAACTAACCCAAACTCTGTTCCTCTATAGATTGACCTTTAGGTAATGCTTCTAAACTAACAGAAAGTTTCTTGAGTGTGGCTTGCTACTTTTTGCCTGTGTACTGTATACTATGTACTGATTTTATCCCCTATAAACTGACCAGAACTAAGTACTGGATGAGTATTTATGGTTAGAGCCTGTTTGTTCTTAGTACCGACTTTGTGATGCAAAAAGATTTGGAAGTTGGTGTAGAGAGACCATTAATATTTCATGAGTATATACTGTAATTATTTCTAGATGACTTAATAATGTAAGAGATCTATGATCTCAACAGTGAGGCTAAAGGAACAGAGAATGAGTGAGTGTCATGTCTTCGTTGCATATTTGTTTTAAAATTGTAAAATGCAATGTTTTGGAATGTTCTTTCAGCAAGGCAGCACACTGCCAACCAGCTGGACTGGCCTTGCAGCCCTACATCTCTGTTTGACTCTCTTATTCCAAAGATAACTCTTGCCAAAACTAAGCTTCAGGGAAAAACAAAGTCAAGATCAAATAGCAGTCAACACTTTCCTGATTATGTAAATTGTTTGGTAATTATTGATTTTGAAAAGAACTGGGTGGATAGGCGTCAGTTCAGTGCTACTTTTTGGGGAGGATTGGGTGGGTTTTTAACCTTGGTTTCTCTATTTGTGCTTTCTCCGTATTCTGAAAAACGATTTAGAGTGTTATTCAAAAGCTGTTCTATCAGTTGGAGCTGTTACAAAATACTGTGTTTTTCCTTTCATTATCATTCAGGTATCATATTCAAAAGGTTTCTAGATAGATTAGATTAGAGGAAATCTTAGGCTCACTAGCTTTGAGAGCCCTGCACCATCAGAGCAATTCCAGAGATTTCTAATGAAATGTAATTCTTTGTCTTATGTCAGCTTAAATAAGAAATTCATTTTAGAACACTTACAATTGAATCAACTGCCCTTTTGGAACTCTTTTATGGTTTTTAAAAAGATAGTTTGCAGAAAACAACATTTCATCTGGAGTTAGTTAAAGGGGGGGAAGTGAGAGCTAACTTTTCCTGTCATGTAATCATCTTTCATTAGAGTAAACCACTGTAGAATAGGCTACTTTCACACTTTTAATTAACCTTGGATTAGAGGATAGAACATGATAGAAACATGAGCCCCATGCACGCTTCCGTGCCACTAGATACTGCACCTTCCTCTGAAGTCCAGGTGTTGTGCCTGTAGTGCTCAGCGAATGCCTTTGCCATTTATGACTCCATTTGTCTTCTGAAGTATAATTATTAGGCCTTCACGTCCTGATTTTCTGACATCAATAGCTACTTTGAAAAATCACCTTACAGTGGGTTCCCGGTGTACTTGTGTGTGTTCGCTGGCGGTAGATTCGTCTCGCAGGTCAGCTGTAATATATCCCGTTGCTTCAGGTCTTTCCCCTCCCTCTGCTAGGTGTGTGTGAGTATATGTATAAACCTTGTTTCAGCCCTTAGGAGAAATACCTTGAATGCAAAGCTTTCACCCTGTTTTCCAGCACCGTGTTATAAAAATGCTTTATGGAATGGATCTTGGTAAAAGAAAACAAGCAGCCTGGAGGTGAGATGTAATGAACTGCCATCGAAAAGTATTGAAGGAAAAATTTTCCTCTGATTGAAGTGACTGAATAATTTCCTTGTCAGAGCCCAGTGAGCCATCAAAGAGAGTCGCTCAGTTTTTCTTTGAGCAATTTTGAGTAGATAAACCTAAAAAGATTCGTAACATGATCGTTGACTTTCACATGGTCCAAATGAACTGTCTCTAATTAAACATATAAGGAATCAAATTGGGAATTAGAAATTTGAATTGGTGGTTTTGCTTCAAAGTAAATTAGGGTGGCCTTGAGTTTGTCCTCTGCTGTCTTTGGGTCTCTGATTCATAGTCTGTAAAAAGACTAGGTAGATGATCAATTAGATATAAACATCAAAGTGTCATGACAAAATTCAGCATCACATCAAGTTTGATACTTGACTCTCAGCTTCAAAATCATCTGCTAAGGACACTCGAATCTGGGGCTTCCTCCCCTGGAGTCCGTCCCATTATAAACAAAGTCTCAGAGCTTCCCTGAAGTTGTTTTCATTTCTATAAAAAGATTCATGAGGATTTCAAGGAAGTTTGCAATCAATTTCATTTCCCCCCCGGGATACATTACATATTTAGTTTAAGAGTAAAAAGTGTCATAAGTTATGACTAGGCAGACTTAGGTAATTAAAACATTTCTGGGATATCATAATGTGCAATTGACTGCTGAGGATTTTTTTTTCCTTGTTAATTGGGAACTTTTAATAACTGAAATATAGTAGCTCTGTGCGGAGCCTGATTATTCCTGACAGGCATTGCAGAGGTTCTTTTAAGGGTCAATCGGCACATTCTGGGAACATATCTGAGATCGCAGGGGTTATCTGTCAGCACCTGCCACGTGGAAGGCACAGCTCCTTCTCAAGGAAACATCACCCCCTGCAAATGTGTGAGCTCAGATGGAGGGCACCACGGTGGCAACTTCAGGAAAAACACAATGGAATTCAGATTCGGCAGTTATCTTGCCTGCATTTCCTTCTCGACCCAGGATCTAGCCCTGCTGCTTGCTGGCCATCTGAGTTGGCATTCTACTACCTGTCTGGCTTCGGGCTCTTCATTCTGAAATGGTAACAGTAATAGATTCTGCCTTCCGGATATGTTGGGACCCCAGTAACTGACTTAATACGCGTGAAGCCTGGCATACAGTGTCAGATCTGCTTAAAAGGTGGAGGGGGTGAGACAGGTTAGTAAGGATTATGAGGGGAAGAATGATCACTGAAGATTGGGGGAATGAGAGGGGATTGCATGAGGCAAGTGTGCTGTGCAGGGTCTTGAGCAAATGTCAATTTATTGAGCAGAAGGGAGGAGGGGAAAAATCTACCCGACAGCGTCCAATGATCTCAGTTAGACCAGACTCCTTGCTCTCTGTCGGAACCTGCAGGGCTGTATGTGTCCCGTTGGTGAGTTCAAGTTAATGTCTCCTTCTATGCATTTGTTTAAGTAATTGAAGATGTTATTTTTGCTCTGATGTGAATAGTGACATTTAAAAACAAGCATATCATGAGTAACGAATCAATTCCCAATCTTGTGTGTATACTGTGCTGGTCCTTCAGCAGTCACACATTTCAAAGCATCCATATCTTTTTGTCCTCGTGTTTCCATTCTACTTCTTCCCCCCTGCCTTGGAATTGCTTTTTGGTGTAATATTTTTATGCCTTAGCATCTTGTTTAACTCTTTATAACTTCATTGAATAAACAAAACATTTGGTTCGGTGGGAGGGTGTGTGTGTGTATATAGTTTGAATGTGTGCGTATATACATATATATATAGGCACTTCAGAAAGTTCATCAAAATGGAATGTAAAGTAAATTTATTTTGGTGCAAAATTTTTGGAATCCATATGCCAGTTTTTTTTTAATAATACAGATTTTCCACAAAGTTTGTGAAAACCTGTTTTATGTGGCACCAAGATATACCTTTGAATTCCATTTCCCCTAGTTTTTGATGTCTGCTTGTATGTACATAATAAAATCATCACCTTAAACTTTAACTTTTTAAGTTTCTTCTCATAATAGCATAGAGTTGGTTGAACAACAAAAGTATATTACCATTTTGGTAATTTATTTCACAGATTTAATGCAAGTGATTTTCTCAATGAACTATACACTTAAAAAATTTCTAATAGACGACATATCTGTGCATCAATATTAGAATATGGTGTTTCAGCATTGTTTTTATTCTTAAATTTTGCTTTAATGACTGTGAAGGCAAAAAAGAATGATGTTCATAAAAAATAACTGGCTGCTGTTAAGCGAAGGAGCTTTGTTGTAAAAATTAACTTTCAGCCTTTTGAACTCTGTATGAATTAGATGTTCCTGAACACAGAGTGGTCTCTTGTCTTCTGAATGAGTGGTCGGCCTAGGCAGGCAGGCCTTCAACCAACCACAAGCCACAGGTTTTGCACAAGTATCTGTTACTCTGCCTTTGAAGGCCAGTCACATACCAGTGTTTTAGACATTCTTCAGAATCGTGGGGTGGGCGAGAGCTCTCTTACTGCAGCTGTGTGTGTGTATGTGTGTGTGTGTGTGTGTGTGTGTGTGTGTGTGTGTGTGTGTGTGTGTGTTCGTTTGTTCTGCTTCAGCACTGGAGGAGCCTCCTGCCTTGAAGATGCATTGCAAAGAAGGGTGTTTGGGGAACAGGAAGTGGCTGTTAAGGTGTTCAGATGAAGGTATATAGTAACAGCATGCAAGTGTAACTGGATCCTTCTACGCTGCCCCATGCCAGCCTTTGGTGGGCTCCTGGGGAGGGCACCAAGGGGGCTCCAGGCTTGCAAGCTCATGTTCACCTGCCAAGAGAGTGCTGTAGTTAGACTTTATTTATGATAATTATCGACCTTGAGGTTAAAACTGCTAATATAGATGTTAATGTTCCCTCCAAAAAAAAAAAAACTGTTTTGTAAAACAGTATCTCTTAAAAGAAAAAAAGACCCTTGGGCCACTTTCTAGTTTTTCGCTATTAGGCCACTTTGAACTGTACCCAATTTTAGTTGGTATAAGCTATATCCAAAATTTGTAATCTTATCATCACAATGCTGTACCTGTCCTATTATGCACTTTTGATGTTGAAGTTAATTAAAATCAAAAATGTGAAATGTTAGTAGCTAACCCCTATTAGTGATTACTAATCAGTAGCAGTCATTTAGGTTTTAATGACTATTTAGAATAAAGTGTTACTTCAATGATTTTTGAAATTGAATAGAAATGAAAGTTACTGTAGTTTATTCTCATGAAAGCAGATGTTAAAACTCACCTGTGGGAGGGACGGTAAATGTGAACCTTTGCAGACCCAGAAATCTTCAGGACTTCATGATAAATTAGGCTTTATATCGGAGAGAGATTGAGGAAGTCACATGGAGGCATGGAGGAAAAGAAAATCCAGTTTGGGATCTTATTACTATTTGGACTTTTTCCCCCAGCATTTTCAGGTAAAACAGTGTATTTTTGTTGTTGTTGTTTGTTTTATTTTTGTTTTTTATAATACAGAGACACCTACTTTTTAGAAACAATATTCCCATGACCATCATTGTAGAATGAATCATTAAACCATTGTCTGCAATCCCAGAATCCCATATGAGCAGTGGTTTGAGTCTGGACTGTCCCACTTCTTACCCAGCCTTCTGCTAATGCATAGGAAAGCAGCGGAGGTTGGCCTAGTGCCTGGGCCCCTGCTCCCGTAGGGGAGACCCAGATGAAGCCTCTGACTCCTGGCTTTGGCCTGGTCCAGCCCCAGCTGTTGTGGTCACTCAGGGATCAAACCAGTAGATGGAGGATTTCACTTTCTCTCTTTTTGTTATGCTACCGTTCAAATAGATAAAATGGAAAAAGAAAAAAACTATTTTCATCATGACTTATTTGTTCCTCAGTGTGAGATCTGTCACATAAATGTAGACATTGAACCAACAATGTGTGTTAATCATTATCTGTTAATGTCACATCCAATATAAGTTGGGTACTGTTCAGAAAAACATGTCATATAAGCAAATACGGCACAGAACCTGTTTTTTTGGGTTTTTTCGAGGTATATGATTCAGTATGTTCCTGGATGGCTTGGGCCAGCTGCTGTTGTCCCATCCTGAGCTCATGGCTTGTCCTCATCACACATTAAGTGCCACTGATAAAATCCTTGCCTACATTTAAGGGAGGCTATTTGGAGTCCTTGCTGTCTCTGCTGTAACTGGTTGAGAGCAGTTAGAGTGTCATCTGATCTACCACAATGTAGTTCTTAGAAAAAGCCCTCTTCCACAAATGCTAGAAGAAGATCAGGAGAGGAGGAGAGGCCTGGGTCAGTGCTGAGATGGTGTGGTCCAGGGTTGCATGGAGACTGTGTGGAGTAGGCGGAGTAGGGGATGTTACTGGGTGCCCAGGGTTTCCTACAGCCCCTTGTTGCTGCCAGCTGGCTTCTGCATTCCTTACAGTGTTTGCCTCTCCATGTGTGTTTCGTGTGCTCCATTCCTCTGATGTGAGCTTGATTCAGGGATGTACACTGGGTGCTCTCCCAGTCCAGTGAGTGTCCATCATGGGTTCCTTGGAGTAAGGCAACAGAGCCCTGTGTTAACACTGTTTCTTTTCCACACCCTTTCTGCTGATCTGCCCAGTCAGGGAGGCTTTGAAGAGACCTGTGTCATTTCTACAGTGACTCTGAGACTCCCACCAGTGTGAAGCTGCAGTAAGCCCCCTACCCCCAGCTGCCATGCAGCTCAGCCTGTTAGTGGTCACCTACTTGGTTGCGTTTCTTCCTGATGTCTTTGAATTCTTCCTTTAGAAAAAGGCCTGAAATTATTTTTGCAACAGTAATTTCACACATCACAAATAGGAGATCAAGTCGCTCAGGAATTCTGCATCTGTCTGCACTGGGACAGATAGGGCAGATGGGGGCATGTGCCCATGCCCCTTGCCTGTGGAGACAGATGGCAGTGTGCTTATGTTCTGTCTTCAGGGTCAGATTTCTCAGAATGTACAAGTGTTGCATGAAGCTCACCCTGTCTTCTTGTTTCAGGACAGGTAGTGCCTCTTTGTTGGCTACATGGCATGATTGTTTCAAGTTTTCTTGAGCCATGTCCATAGTAATGGACATCTGTATCAGTGAGTGTGCCCACCATTGTGTTACCTTTCATCAGGTGCAGCAAGTCGATGCTGCTGTGTGACCCAGCACATATCATTACCGTTTGGTGTTCCCCACATGGTGTCTGTGTGGCTTCTAAAAGAATGTGCTGTTTCTTAATTGAATTGAATTTAATTGGAAGAGCAGATGAGAAAGGAGGGAGGGGGAAGAGAGAGAAAGATAGATTGGTTTACCATGTACCATGTCACTTCCCAAGTAGCTGCAACATCCAAGGTTTCAAAGCCGGTAGCCAGGAGCTCTGTTCAGTGCTCACAGGTGGCAGGAATGCATATTTTTGGGCTGTCCTCTCCAGCCTCTACTCCTAGTGTTCCACTTGAAGATGATTTTTAGGGTGGTCTTAAGAGATCTCAGGTTCTAACAAGCTTTGTCTCGTGACTTTGCTTCACATAGTTAAGTATCTGACCTCAGTTCAATGCTCTATTTCCTTAAAAGAAAAATCTGGATTTCTTTCCACTCAGAGTCATTGCGAGGCTTGTCCCAGACCATGATTGCAAAGGAATGTCGTTCTTCCCCAGCAGGTACTCTGCCCATGGAGTGTAAGGTTTGGGAGGGTGGCCCTGAGCAAGGGATTTCCTCCTGGTCCTTGGGTCAGGATGAGTGAGTTCTTGCATGTGGAGCCCGTGGTGATCGTCAGCCAGCACTCCTCGCTGCCACCTTCCTCTCAGCGGGCACGCATGCGCCTTCTGCGGGCTGGCGTGTGATGCCAAGTAAGACCTTTTCTTTGTCATCGAGAAGCTTCCATACTAACATGGGTATGTTTACCCGGTGAAGTCTGTTTTCCCTCATGTTTTAGCTGTTGAAATTTAGCCATCACCCAGGAGGCTTCCCTCCCATGTCAGGGCCCTCCTTCACGTCTTAATTCATTCTGTTTAGCAGCAACTGAACACTCACGGGCCTGAAATGTGTCTGAGAACTGGGATGCAAAGATGGTGCGTTTGGGTGGCTAATATCTGTTGGAAGCTAACTGGGTGTGGGGAGACAGACACCACTGACAGCCCTGCCGCGGGAGTGGGTGGGGATGTATGGCATGTGCTCCGCCCAGACTCTGTGGCCTTTTTGGTAGGACTCTTTAACCTGCAGACTGGCTCTGTTCCGCCTTGTCTTCCCTGCGCCCTTGTCTCTTCTCCAGGAGCAGATGTTAACAGCAGGCATGCACTTAACTTCCCTTTGTTGAAACTCTGGCTTTGATCACCCCTCACTCCTTCCAGGAAACACATCAGCTGTTTTTTGTTTGTTTGTTTGTTTGCTTTCGCAGTTGAAGAAAAGCCAGAGAGGCATAGAAAGCCTGGCTGCACTTGCCCGGGTGGAGCCCTCTGATAAAATGAACATTTGTGCAGGTACTTACAGCACAGATCCCACTGACCGCTGGGTAACCCTGGCGGATGCTCCTGCTTTCCAGAAAGTCCTCCAAGAAAGGAGCCCTACAAAAGGCATATAGTAGGGAATTTTTCTTCCTTAAGATTTATTTGTTTTTATTGAAAAGGAAGATTTACAGAGAGAAAGATCTTCCATCTGCTGGTTCACTTCCCAAGTGGCCACATGAGCTGGAGCTAAGCCAATCAGAAGGCAGGAGCCAGGAACTTCTTCCAGGTCTCCCATGCAGGTGCAGGGTCCCAAGGCCTTTGGCCATCCTTTAGTGTTTTCCAGGCCAAAAGCAGGGAGCTGGATGGGAAGTGGAGGAGCCAGGACACAAACCAGAGTTCATAAGGGATCCCACTGTGTGCAAGGCAAGGATTTAGTCACTGGACTAATCACACCGAGCCTAGTAGGAAATTCCTGACATAGACTAGAAAATATTGGTAATACTCTATTTTGCGTCTATTGTTCTTTGAAACATTTTCTTTGAGAACTCAAAGATATCTCTGTACTTTTATTGTCACTGTATTTTTACTAGTTTATAATAAGTGTATATAGTTTGTTCTTACTGTAAATGTCATCCTGGTGGAAAACTTAAATAAATGAATGTCTTGCCAAACTGTGAGTGAACATAAAGGCTCCTTTGAAAGCCTTGAGTATTTATTGCCACAACAGATTCACAACATAATACTGGGCTCAAGAAAGATTTTTCTCAGTGGAAAGAACTTATTATCACTAAAGGTGATGTGAAATCGTTAATTTTTCCTTGGAGCATGTTGTTTGTAAACGTTTTCTGGAGATGAATTGAAATTAATGATCTTCTCCCTTGTTAAGATTTCATTTCTGTTGACCCCTGAGAGAATATCCAGTTTAAAAAGAAGAAAGCATAAAAAGTGCTAGAAACCCTGCAGGTGTTATCAGTATGTGAGAGTTACCAACTTCTTGTGTGTTCTGCTCCCTAGTGCTAGCTGAGTAATGTCATCCCTACTGCTACATTTTGTGTGAGTTCATCTGTGGCTCCCTGGTAGAATCTTGCCTACTAAAATTCCATATATATTTCAGTTTGGCTAGACCATGTGTCTTTGCAAGTTCTTCTCATAACAGGAGGAAATTGTGTGTGCGTGTGTGTGTGTGTGTGCACACATGTATGTGTGTGAGTGTTAGCAGGTAGAAGGTCAGACTGTGGTCTTCAAGAAGAACAAGCCATCCTTCATTTGTTCCCCACAGGACACTGTGTAACAAATAGCTTTATAAATGCCATAAGAAGCTCAAGTAGGCTCCAGTGAAGGCTGTTGAGTTAGAAGAGCAACTTGTCGTACAAAGAATTTCTGGAAGCGTGCTGGAACTTGTGTTAATAGAGGAGGCAGCCCGTGGAGTATGAGTCATCACCACGTTACTTTTCGTATTTTATAATGCACTTTTCATGTCAGCCGGTAGCACTCAGCCTAGACGCATTACATTCTTTTCTACAAACTCCATAGATTGAAAGTTCTTTCGCATTTGCTGTTACGTTCTGTAAGCTTTCTCGCACCTTTCCCTCGCCGTTTTTCCTTGCACAGTCCTCTGTTCAGAGAGTGTGCTGCGTGCATAATAACCCTCGGGCTCGATGACAAGTTGTGCATGAGGATTAAGAAGTGGGTAATAAGAACCAACCTATAGATAAACTTGCAGGGATCCTGGGAATTCAGCAAGCTTCAACTCTGAGAAATTGGTGAAGGCCAATTTTTTTCTTCTTATCTTTCCTAATCACTTTCTTCCTTGGGAGATCCTGTAAAATACCTGCTACACAAAAATTCCTCAGAACTTCATTGAAAGATAGAATTAAAAGATAGCTACTTTGGTGCAGGCTTTTATTTGAAATATAAACACGGTTTTATTCATAATACCTGTTTCCCATGAACCTCTTAAAGTCCTCCTAAATCCATGGCTTTCAAAAACTTTTTGCAGCAAAATAACTATCGTTTTATTCCATTTTTATATGAACTTTTTAAAAAGTCATTCCATAGACTTGATTGATTTTTAAGAGTGTACAATTTGTTCACAACTTCTGTCTTCCACCTCTGAAACTGAACCAAAGCTTCACTGAAGAGCTAAAATTACAGTAAGGCTAAAATGACGGGAGCTAGTAAACAAACATGGGAGGCTTAAGCCAAAGCAGCAACAAACCTGTTGGAGCCTTAGGGACTTCTCACGCTGTCTGCTGTTTTGTATAGCAAAAAGAAAGAAAGCGTCATTCTGTTACCAGGGATCCTAAGAGATACCAAACTCAATTAAAATTGTCTTAACTTGAACCTCGCCAGCTTATCCCACGATGCTGATATATGGATATGAGGTCCAGCTATAGACCATCTTGTTGGATCTCTTATCTTTCTTCCTAGAAACAGATTGTGGGCAGGAATGCACTGCCTGCTGCACCAACAGAGTGGACATCGCACTGACTCATGGTTTCTTAACGCGAGGAGAGAAGTGTGGAGGAATGGGCTTGGGGGGCCGCGTCAGGGCACAGTGGCATGGATGACAGGTGGCCAGCTGGAGCGGGCCAGCCTTTTCTCATTGCGTGTCTTCTTCACCCTCCAGAGCTCGTGTGAGGAGTGCTTGGGCGGTGTGTGCTGCCTCTTTTATCTCACCCTATTTCTTCATCGTTTTCACGAATTGTGTGTTCCCCTGAATAAATGTTCTCTGCCATCTGATACTAAAAAAAGAGACAGTAGAAATTGTTACACCGTTTAGTATGTGAGAGATGATAAAGATTGGGAATAAGAAACAGTGCTTTTAGCTTAAGGAAAGGCTCCCTATATTCCTTCCAGAATGACAGGAGATTATTTTCTTTCTATTAAAATGCATATTCTTTTAAATTTAGGAATAGAAGGACAGTCTGTGGAAGTTTCCAATATCGTGGACATCCGAAATACATTTAACCGGGAGATAGCCATGAGAATTTCTTCTGAAATCAATAGCCAAGATAAATTTTATACTGACCTAAATGGATACCAGGTAATTTTGCTTGAAAATATCCAAGTTATGGTTGTATTGCTATGTCATTGGGATGTGTGATATGAGACCACATAATTGTGGGTCCTTTGAACAAAATATGCCTAAAGTTGTAAATTATTTCTAAAATAAACCTGAATTGTAGCAGACAGGAGTGGTTTCTGTATCAGATTTCTAAAGGTAAGAAACATATTTGAGAGACCATTTTTAAAACATTTATTCATGAATATTTGTTCAGAGGGAGATTTGGTGACTATTATGTGTGATAAATAACTTGATGCTAAAATGAATATATTAGTGTATCTAACTGGAAAGGAAAATTAATTAGGGACTGATGGATTATGTGCCTCCCCCTCTGCCCACCACCATCCCTGGAACTGGTCTATGGGTTATTCTTTGTATATACATAAATGTGTAATCTCTAATAATGGCTGTTTCTACATTTCAGGGAAATTCCTTCTTTTTATGACAAAGTTATGTTTGTGCATGTGCAAATTGCATGCACCTATACATGCACACACACGTGCATATATTGCACAAACATATCTGTTCAGAAATGTGGGCAGGTATATATCTAATCAAAACTTTCATGAAATGGTTTTAAATAGTAGTAAGACCGTTTATGCAATAGTTGTCAGCTCGTCAGTTATCTAGTATAATTCTTTGTTACCTAACTCTTTGCCTTCTGGGGGCACGTGTGTGATGATAACATGTCTTTAAGATTATACCATTAAAAATGAAAGCATGTTCTTAAAACATTAGCATTTTACACATTCCTGGCTATGAACAGAAATAATTTTACAACATATGCTTCCGTTTGGTCTGCCTCTTTCCTGGGGATGAGTGGAAAGGGTTGTGATAATTTTCTGTGATTTCCTGCAAAAGTTAAATTTAGACCTTTTCCAAAATACGAACCTTGCAACCTGCATTCCGAATGAACATGTTAATTCCGCCGTAGCCATTTGGTTCCCAAATGAAACCCTGACTTTCTGGTGACTCATGTTCCTTGTATACAAGAGGAAATGTTTCTTAAAGTCTTAAAGGAAGCATATAGTTGTATGTGTTCATGTACAGAGAAACTAGAAAGCGATGAAAATGAAGAATTAAAATATGCATTTGTTAAGATCAAGCTTTCAATTAAATAAGGAAGTGTTTTAAAACCTATAATCCATAAATTTTCTTTTAAAATATGTAAGCCGTCTTCTGAAACTTTGAACCCAGTGGTAGTTAGCCAAACCTAGACATCTGGGCAGCCATGCAGGGATGAGAAGAACATGAATGCAGTAACACATCTGTGGCAATTTTAAATGGCGCTTTTTTTAAAAAAAAAATTTCATTCTATAAGTTAATTGTGATGGAAAAATGACAGTTTAAAAGCAGACATGGAAAATTCTTTCCAAGAATTTTCTTTTTATTCCCATTAACACTTTACAGTTGTTTGTTCACCAGCCTATTAATATTTCCTAGGGCTACCGCATGAATTACCGCGATCTAAGTGGCTTAAACCAACAAAAATATTCTTCCATGGCGTTCTGGATATTGCATGTCTAAAGTCAGCACGTCAGAGGGCCCTGTCCCTTCCAGGGCTTCTGGGGAAATACCCTCTCTTCCTGCTCCCAGCCAGTGATGTACTGAATAGCCTAGGTGCTCCGTGTGTACGTGGAGCGTTCCTGTCTCTACCTCCAAGGTCACAGATTTCTCTCTGCTCATAAAGACTCCAGCTGTTGGGATAGGGCCTCCCTCATCTAAGCTGCCTCAGCCATTCCGCAGAGACTTTGTTCACAGGATGTGGGTGAACCAGATTGTCGTCAGGGGGTCACAGTTCAACTGGATACAACCATTGAGCTGAGAGGCATGCTCCAAGGTTGTTGGGAAGATAAGATGAGCTCTGGGAGACTCTTAAGACTGTCGCTTCCATCATGGGTCTTTCAAAACGCACAAACTATTATGTTAATTTTTTTTTACCTCCTGTTCTTGAATTTCATGTGAAATGATATTATCATAAGTTTTAATGAGGAGGTGGCATTTTAATGTGGTGTGAATGAGACTCATTAATAATAGTGCCTTGAGAATGGAGTTACTGTAATGCAGACTGGCTTAAGGGTACTAGCTAACTGGCTCAAAAACCAGTTAGATCCCATGCCTTCAGACACTAGGCTATGAGAAATTGGAGTTTGGAGTGATCTGCATGGTAACTGAACAAGAAGAGTAAATGTGGTATGGGTTGTAAGTGTAAGTATGCATTGGTAATATGTTAGAGGATTTGGTGAGAAGGTCTGTGGTATTTATTAAAAATGATTCGAGAATAACAAGAGATATTTCCTGAAAGGGGATAGGGAGCTATTATGCTTAGCATTCATTACAAAAGCAGCATGTTAGAGGTAACTGAGAAATGAATACTTAATACCTTTATAATTTGTTTTATGCAAATACTGGGGAGCTGGAAGACTTCTGTTGAGCATTTTTATTCTGAATCTAAATTGGAATGCTTATTTTTAAAATCTGTACAAGTTCTACCTTTCCCACTTAAAAAATGTTTTTAGAGATCATCATATTTTTTTGCTTCATATTATCTTAAAGTTTTCATGTTGAAATGTTTTCTTTATCTGAGAAAGTACGGAAGCTATGCCTTTCTGCCTTCGAAAGATGTCATCTGTACTTCAGGCTAATTGCTCTACAAGGTAAATATCATCCATTTTTGCCTTCTAAGAGAATTGTTTTGTTGTGTAGATCCAACCGAGGACGACAATGAGCAAGTTGCCTATTCAAGCGAATGTGTACCCCATGACCACCATGGCCTACATCCAGGATACCAAGAATCGCTTGACGCTGCTGTCGGCTCAGTCCTTGGGTGTCTCCAGTTTGAGTAGTGGTGGGTGGTGTTTATGTTTGTTCCTACTCTGAAATGCCTCAGGTTCTCATGCATCATCTCTCCCTTGGTCAAAGGTAGGAATCACCCTCACTGTCTGCTTTCTAACCCTTTGCCCTCTCCAAAGAACACCGGGAGCCAAGGCGGTAGAAATGTGGAGATAAATAATTTCATGGAGTTAAAGATTCCAAAAGAGCATAAAGAGAGAAGACAGGGCGCAGCATGGTAGCCTAGCGGCGAAAGTCCTTGTCTTGCATGTGCCAGGATCCCATATGAACACCAGTTTGTGCCCCGGTGGCCTTGCTTCTCATCCAGCTCCCTGCTGTGGCTTGGGAAACTAGTCAAGGACAGTCCGAAGCCTTGCGACCCTGCACCCATGTGGGCAACCCAGAGAGAAGCTCCTGGCTTCAGATCAGTGAAGTTCCGGCCACTGTGTCCACTTGGGGAGTGATCAGTGTATGGAAGATCTTTCTCTCTGTCTCTCTTCCTTTCTGTATATCTGACTTTGCAATAAACAGAAAACACAACTTTAAAAAAAAAAAAAAGAGTAGACACTAGTTCACTTTGCACTAAGAGAATTGGATTCCTGTAGTATGTAGCTCTAACTGGCTATCTTGTATGCCACCAATTGCATCCTTTCTACATACTGAACTAGTGAAGATAAACACTGAACCAACCAGGCAGCTAATGGAGTACGGACCCCTGCTGTGTCCTCTGTACCAGCCCACTTTGTGTAGTAGACCTGTCCATTCTTCTCTCCTTGTACGTGTGGAAGGAGTTACTGCTGCTTATTTTCCTGTGTGTTTTCCCGATGCACAGTCACATGCACTCATGCTTAAAAGACACAAATTCAGTTATGAAGCTGGTCATGGTTTCCCCTCGGGGGCCTGGCGGGGGATGTCGGGCTGACAGGCAGGCAGACATGGCCACCGTGTACAGTGGTGCAACTGCACGTTATCCTTGTCTCCATTAGGGATGAGGAGCCAGCATTGCTTAAATATGTCAGTTTTTTTTTTTAAGAGGATTCCAGGATCCTGGAATGGTATGTGATGTTCATTCTCTGAAATAACCCTGTGTAAACAAGATCTGATACCTTTGCTTATGCCCTGCTTTAACTTCTCAAAGTGGGGCTGTGCACAGGGCACTGGGAAGCAGCATATACGCAGTGGTGACAATGTTGTCACTCCCCTGCAAAGACGCCTGAAATCACCATGCACCTGCTGCAGACCCCTGGATAACCTAGTGTTTGGGGAAAAACAGTTTGAGTTCAGTCCAGGAAGTGACATGTCCCGTGTTGTACAGAGGTTGATTTGGAGGCAGGAGAAGAATTAGAAATTGCTAAGAGATTGATGTTAATTTGAGGATGAAGCCGTGGGCAGCTCTGTGCCTGCAGACGCGAGTCCCAGACACTCCGGAGTGAGTGAGGAAGGATCTGTTCATGGGTGCTGGTACTTAGATTTGGGAGAAGAAGTGAACACTCCAATTGGTCTGACTGTGGAACAGCACAAACCGCTTAGCTGTTTCTCTTTTAGGTAGAATGACCATTTTAGTCCAGTAATAGATGCAAACAAACATACATTTTCAAGGTGTACAAAGCTTAAGCTTTTTGTGTCTTAATTATTACAATCTTATAGATAGCAGTCCATTTTTAAACATTTTTTGCTTTGTCATCTCATAAGCTAATCATAGTTTGCAGTGTGAGCTGGTGGACACGTGGGATTACTGATTAGCCCGAGTCAGGACGGTCCGAGGGGAATGGGAGTGTGAGAAGGCTGTCTCCGAATCCTGCAGCTTCTTTAGAACCACCCCCTGCAGACAACCTGAATCCTGTGTGCAAATCTGTCTGAGAGCCAGTGCGTCTGTGTATGTTACCACACTGGGGATGAAGTGCATTTCCTAATAAGCCTTCTAGATGCCTTTTTCAAGTTTAGGTTTGCACGCTTTTTGAATTTTCAAATGTCTTTTAGTTGACACATTGCATTTTAAAATTCCAAATGCTGGCACTAAAAGTTTGAGAGATCTTAACTTACTCTTTCAGGTTAATTGTTTTGAAAAGAATAAAGCTTTAGGTTCTGTTCTGAGCAGACCCTCTCACATTTCTAAACAGATGCTGTTCAGCATTAACAGGTAAAAGTACAAGTGCTGTCTTAGCTTGTGATTTTGTGGAAGCTGGTGGAGCTATCAGGAGAAACCCATGATAGCTTAGGTGATGTGTTCACCTCCCTGACTCAAACAGAAATGTAAAGCAAGGCATCATGCCTTCAACCTGAGCAATCCTCAATAAACGTTCGTATTGAAAAATCTGGTTAATTTTCCACTTGTTGATCAGGTCAGATTGAAGTCATCATGGATCGAAGACTCATGCAAGATGATAATCGTGGCCTGGGGCAAGGCGTCCGGGATAACAAGATCACTGCTAATCTGTTCCGAATACTGCTGGAAAAAAGAAGTGATGTTAACCTGGTAAGGAAAAATACCCGGTGTGTTCTTCTGATACTAAGTTGTCCTTTGTTTCACACATTGGCAGTGGTGACTTTCCACTTCTTGAGTTTTTTTTTTTGTTTGTTTGTTTGTTTCCAGAATTAAGATGTCTTAATAGCTCACACTCACAGAGACAGAACTGCAAAAATAAGCATTATTGAAGATGAAAATTTCAGGTCATTTTAGTTTTTCACTTTTGCTGAGTCTGTGGATAAATAATACCCAGGAATCATTTTGGATGGATTTTCAGAAATTATTTTGAAAGAAATTATCTATAAATGGAGCTAAGAAAGAGGTTAGAAAAAAAAAAAAACACAGCTCAGTCACCTGCTCAGGGAGATTATGTTTGATGAGTAGACTATTGAAAACTGGGGTTAGTCTTCTCTCAGAGCAAATTCTAATGCTGCTGCTGCACTGACAGAAGCCCTGCTGGTCTCGGGGAGGTGCTGTCAGCGCACAAATCCCTCCTGGTGTGGCCTTGGCCCCTTGTGTCTGCACTGATCCTTTTACTTCCTTCCTTGTTCTCTCCAACCTCTCTGCCACTCTAGCCAGAACGGACAGAGCTGTCTGCCTGGGCACCAGGCACCTGCCCACCTCCTGTTTTAGCTCTGGCATTTTGCTTTCATTCATCTCAGTCTGTCCACTTGGACCTGTAGTGCTTGACTCTCCTTTAGCTGCCCTACCACCGCTTCTGGCGGATCAGCACCCTGGGAGGCTAAAGACTTGTGGCCATGCCACAAGTGGGAAACTCAGCCGGCAGTCTGTCCCAGCTCTGGCTGCTGTGGGCATCTAGGGAGTAAACCTGTGGGTGCGAGGCTTCTCTCTCCCCCTCTTATTCTGCCTCTCTGTCTTTCAGGTAAATAAAAACACATAAACCTAGAGAAACGGGAGCAGAAACAGCCCTCACTCAAGTCTCTGTGCCCATTTTCTGTACGCCACTGTCGTCACTCTCTTATGGGCTCAACCAGAGTTTGAGATGAGTCTATTTTCTCACAATTCTTCCACTTACCTCTCATCAGCCTCCTCTGCATGTGGAGTTCTCTTGGGCATTTTCTGTCCCTGTGTTCCTTCCGCTTCCAGCAGCAGTGACATCAACCATCATCACGAAGCATATTGTCTGGCGGCAGGGCTGGCGGAGGGGGGCGGGGGGAGAGCGTGCAGAGTGGCTGGTGCCTCCCTCCCTGGATTCTCTGCCTACCCTTCTGGCCCTTCCCTGTTTGTCTGTATTTCTCACCCACCCCTTGTGCATTGGAGCCCTCAAGCCTGTCCCTGTCTCTCTTCTCAGCCCTAATGTCACTTCGCAGCCTGGTCTACTCATGTCAGCAGTCACCGCAGCTGTGCAGATGGGGCTACAGGTGTCTAGTCACATTCTGATCCTCCTTTCCCCTAGACCCAGGCCATTCCCAGTGTCCCCTCTGGCTCACAAGCCATTGCCCCCATCCAACTCAGGCCAGACACCCGGAGCTGCCGGTGACAGGCTTGGACACCACTGTCCCAACTTCTTCCTCAAACTGACCTTCCTGACCAGTGTGTGCCCTCCGCAGCGTGCTCCCCTTGCCATCACGATCTAAACCAGGATGTGTGTCACGACCTGCTGCCTCTCCCCAGTCAGCCACATGGGGCCTGAGCTCTGGGCCCACAGGTTTGCTCTCAGCCTTACGTCCTTGCAGAGCCCTCCCCCCTGGAGCAGTCCTGCGTTTTTCCATCACGTGCTCCATCTGAAGTGCTCTCAGCCATCCTGGAAACCAGACCTTCCTCCAGCAGTGTCCTCTGCGTGCACCCCTCAGCTCTGCTGCGTCCCTCCTCAATGTGTCTGCTCACTGTTCTTTTTTTCTGCTCCGTGGGAGTGGCACTGCCTCTCTGCTTCTTGGGATTATCTCTGGCAAAAGTGGGGTCCAACGTAGGGGAGTACATCGCAAGTTTCACAGTAAAATGGAACTAAGAGCTGAGCTTTATTTTGGTGCAAAAAAATAAATGCAATCCATGTCTGCAGTGGGTTTTCAGATTGTTTGTGGAGAAAGCATATTGTGAAAATACGTGTGTGGATTGTCAAGGTTATTTGCACCAAAGAAGCTTACCCTTGAATTCCACTTTTCCATGAACTTTTTGGGGTGTGCCGGTGAGTGAACACACAGGTGCTTGGGGGAATGAGCTGTTGTGGCACGTGGAACAGCTGTCTGTTGATTGGCACATCCTCACAGGTGCCTGCTGGGTTCCCCATGCTGGGTCCCAAGGCCTGGCCGCGCTTGAGGCAGAAGCCCAGAGGTCCTCCTTACCTGAGGTGGATCATCGCTTAAGGAAGTAGCACCAGTCGATTCAGTGAAATGGCAAAAGCTAATTGAAGCAAAGCGGGTTTTCAGTGTTTGGAATCTTTTAGAGACAATAATATCTAATTTAGTCGATTGGATTTACACCAGTTCTTGAGACTCATGGTTTATATCAATTACTGAGAAGATAGATCAGCGTCAAGGAATCAGAACTGCAATGGAAAATCAATTGTCAGAGTGTTGGCAGCTACTGTGTCTTCCTCCTCCTGCAAATGTGGCTGGCTTGTATGTTTCTGTCTCTATATTGACATTGAACTACAACACTTCTGTTAAGTATGGCAATAAAAATTTGCATGCCAGAATACAGAGCTTTCATTTAAAAGTTAAAGAATTCATTTGTTCCCATTCAAGACTTCTTGGATAATAATTGACTTACATTCAATCCATTATTTTCATTTCTTTACTTATTTATTTTTGAAGATTTGCTTATTTATTTGAACAACATAGTTACAGAGGGAGAGACAGAGAGATCTTCTGTCTACTGTTACTCCCCAAATGGCCACTGTGACTGGGTTGTGTTGAATCCAGCATCCAGAAGCCGTTCATGTATCCTGCAAAGGTGACAAGGACACAAGTACTTGGACCATATTCCACTGGTTTCTCAAGTACATTAACAGAGTAATGTATTAATGATGGAATAGAAGTAAAGCCACCAAGACTAACCAGTTTTCGCTGGCCTCACAGGCACTGGCATAAATCCAGTCCAATGTTTTAATGGCATTTGGTTACATTTTTCTTTTTCTGAGTCAGGTTTAAATCTCTAACTCATTTTTTTTTCTTGAAAATGTATTTATTCACTTGGAAAAGTAACAAAGAGAGAGAGAAGAAGAGACATACATACATATGTGAGAGGTATATAGACAGAGGTTGCAGGGGGTGGGAGAGCGAGAGTCTTCCATCCATTGGTTCACTCCCCAAATGACAACAGTCGGGGCTGGACCAGGCTAAACCAAGAGTTTAGAGCTTCTTTAGAGCCCCCTCATGGGTTCCAGAGCCCAAGGATTTTAATCTTCTGCTTTCTCAGGCACATTAGCAGGGAGCTGAATTGGAAATAGATCGGCTGGAATCAAATCAGTGCCCAAATGGAATGCTGGGGTCACAGGCAAAGGCTTAACCAGGTACACCAGAAAACCAACCTCCTACTGACTTCTTTTAAATAATAAATGAACGAGAGAACCAGCTTATTGAGAAGATACTTGAGTAAGAAATTCGATTTTCTAGGCAGTGCTGTTTGGAATGTCAAGTCTCTCAAGTCTAAGGCACTGGTAATGGAAAATGAAGTGGGGAGACATCCATCCCTTGGCTGGGAAGTTTTCACAGAACCCTTGGTCTTACCAGAGTTTTGTGGAAGCAACCCTGGGCTGACGCAGTGGGAAGTTAGCCTAATCCTGATAGTGTTCTACAGAGGCCAGAAGGGCAGGATTTGAGGGGTTCAGAAGCCCAGGGCATTCCCCATGGTCACCGGAAATGAGTGGAAATGGCCTCCTTGTGCTGGCTGCCTTAGATTTCACTCCCCGTCCCTGTGACTGATGGTTGGTACCGGAAAGGGGCCACGGAGCTAGGAACTAGAAGCTCCGGAAGGGTCCAGGTGTTACAGTGGTGCTGTTTTTGCCTCTGGATGCCAGTTCCGTACATCTTAGGAGGGGAGATTGGGAGACAGCAGAGTAAGAGCTCAGGCAGGGATCAGCAGGGTGATAAGGGTGCATGTTTAGGTTGGGAGAGCGGAAGGGCTGTGGTGAAGGTGGGACATGCGTCCCTCCAGCAGCCAGGACTCAGCAACGGGATGTTTCTACCTGGGAACATAAACCCAGCTGACTCAGATTTCCCATTATTTGGGGGTTTAAAAAATATCAAATATTGGTTCTAGAGTTATTTCCCGATTTTTAATGTAAATTATTTTAAAGAGTTAACTTTTTTTTTTTTTTTCCACTACCGGGCAGACCTGCCAAAACATGTGTATAGCTCAGTCTGGCCCACAGCTCGCTGGTCTTCAGCTCTGAGCTTGGTGCTCCCCTGTGGGTTTTCTCTCCTTCTCCTGCTCGGTGTGTTTACCCCACCCCTCTTCTGTCCGGTATTCCTGTTTCATTTATTTATATTGCATTTGCTTGTTAATTAGTAGTTATATTTCAACAAACATTTATTAAGTTCTCACCATGTGTCAGGTTAAACTGCATAAACAAAGCTGACTAAAAAAAAGATCGGGTACTCTTACATAATTTATCAAGTTGCAGTGAGATGAAGTGAAAGCTGTGTTGTTTGAGGATCAGCTCATCCAAGTGTATTTCATCCAAGACACCCAGGAGACTGGCAAAAGGACCTGACTCTCTGAAGAAAGCCTCAGACCTAGCGAGGACCAGCTCTGCTTTGTGCTTTGGTCTGAAACTCTAGCCAACATGCAACCAGTCACCCCAAAGCTAGGGAAATCCGCCTACAGCTGAAACACACATAAAATCTACAGCAAACACATTTTGTTACCTTTGGGTCTGTCACAAGCCTTATAGTTGGAGATTTACCTTCCTTTCCAGGAGATGTGTTAAAATATTCGTCATCCAACCCCCATATCCTGTTGAGTCCCATTGTTGCTGTGAATAGAAGGATGATTACAAAGCGTGTGATGGTGGGGACCTGGATGAGACTTTGCATTGTCAGCCTGGCTCGCCTCCAACAGCGTTACTTTTGACACTGAAGCACAGTTCTTCAGTAAACTTCCCTTTTTTTTTTTTTTTTATCTTGCTCAAGACAATAAATGGCACAACATGCTTTCACTCGCACTGTGCTTAGATGCGTGTTCTGGGAGATTTTTCATCGGCTTGTTTTTGAATCTCAAAATAACTCCTACTTTTGCTGCCAAAGTGGTCAGGAAGCTGTCTGGGCTGGCCCTGCCGCACAGACTCACCGAGCAGGGGATGGATCCGTCATGGGGTCAGACAAGCAGGGGTCAGACAAGCAAGGCCCAGCCACTGGGGCTTCTGTTCTAGGGATCTGGAGTTGGGACAAGGGAGTCTACATTTTCCTTTCTGAAGGCTGCCACGCGTTATTCCATGTTGCATGTGGGCAAGAGCCAGGAGCCTGGGGAACAGGCCTGATCTGGCCGATTGGTCCATGGATGCACATTGTTACTGCTTCCACACTGTACATGGTCTGTCAGGACATGCCCTGACTCCCCATCAAATGACTAGGCGTTCCTCCCACAATGCAGGCCAGAGCAAGAGGGCTTGTTGTAAATGTTTGCTAACCCGTCATGGACCTGCTGCCTCCTGAAGGCGACTGGACATGTGTTTTCCTTTCCATTAGAATTTTTATCCTTCACTACTCAAAACTGATTTTGCTAGCAGTCCTGTCCTAGATTGTCAAGTCCTTTGATCTGCACGTATATTTAAAGTGTCTTGTTGGAAATGGCCCCTCACTATTCAGGTTATTCTCAGCTGCATGAAGTATTTGGTGTTAGAGGAGAATGCTATTTTATATGCTTTAATTTATTCTTTTTTTTTTTAAAATAAAAGGATGTAGAATGGATACATTTTCTTGGAACTCTGAGAAATAATGTTTTTGTTGGTATTTGGCATTATAAGTTCTCTCTGCTGCCTTTAGAAAATATTTTTCCAGTGAATTGCAGTGACATCCACTATTGGCAGTTGCTACGATGCGCGTCACCATTTACTAGCATCCTTTTGACCAGTGCTAACTGGACATTCTGCTTGTTAAGCTCCGTATCTCTATAAACCCTGTCCACACAGACTAGTAGTGAAGGCTTTTATTTGAGACCTGTAGTACCAAAATATTAAGAAGAAATCAGTGGGATAGCTGTTTGAAAAAAAAAATAATGTGCAAAATTAAATTTGCTTCACCCGTACCTGCTTATCGGAGGCCCTCCATACAGAAGTTGTTTTCCCTTCCTAGTTCTGCCTTGGACCCATTCTTAATGCTTAGCCTTTACTGGTTCAGTTCTACTTATGCATAGGTTTAATTAATTTCCACATCATCTAACATGTGTGTCCCTAGTCCTGGTTTATTTGATGCTTAGACATAGAGAAATGTATGTGCATGCAAAACATAGCAAATTCTGAAGTATTTCAAAATTATGCTGAGTGATCATGTATAATATAAATATAGTAACTATTCTATAACATTTACACTTGTACCTGCTTTCAGAACAAAATAAAGCAAGTCAAATAATTTACCAAACTGAAAGGAAAACAATCAGGTGCCCTAGATAGACCATCCGAGGGTGGTTTTTTTTTTTTTTTTTTTTGGATGTATTCATTTGTTTGAAAGTCAGTTATAGAGCAAGGGGGAGAAGGTGAGACAGATCTTCCATCCACTGGTTCATTCCCCAGATGGCTACAATGGCTGAAGCCATTGCCAAAACTAGGGGCCAGGAGTTTCCTCCAGGTCTACGGCATGGGTGCAGGGTTCCAAGTGTTTGGGCCATCCTCTGCTGCTTTCCCAGGCACACTAGCAGAGGGCTGGATCAGAGTTGAGCAGCCTAAACTCATGTGAGATCCTTGTGTTTTAAATGGCAGGTTCACCTGCTCCCCTACAGAACAGGCACTAGATTATATTTAAAATAGAGTTTCTAAAAATACCGTTGTTGGATGCTGTTTAATTCCTATCATTTGGTAACATTAATAGGATGTGGTTTCAGATCAGTATGTGCATTCTATGGTATTTGTTAACCTTACCAATGAAACCACAAGGCTGTGATGAATGGACTCAGGAAAGGGATGCAGCATTAGATAATTTATATCATGAACACTGCAATTCTTAGTATGTGGTAGAATGAGAAATAGCTTCGCCTTGTCCAGAGATGTTTTGGGGACATATTTTCCATACTCACTATTGAATCAAGAAGAGCTATTTTACATATGTGTTAGGCAGACACTTGTCCATTTTCTTGGACTTCCTGTAACTGAGCTGGATGGTCTGTGTTTTCTAATATTGTTATTTACAAACTGTTCTAAAATCATAATCATCGGGCCCAGTGTGGGGACACAAAGGCTAAAATCCTCACCTTGCGTACCCAGGGGTCCCATATGAATGTCGATTCATGTTCCAGCTGCTCCAGCTCCCTGCCTGTGGTCTGGGAAAGCAGTAGCAGACAGCCCAAAGCCTTGGGACCCTGCACCTGCACAGGAGACCTGGAAGAAGCTCCTGGCTCCCGTCTTCAAATCGGCTCAGCTCCAGCCATTGTGGCTACTTGGAGAGTGAAACAGTGGACAAAAAGATCTTTCTCTCTGTATCTCCTTCTCTCTCTAAATCTGACTTTACAATAAAGATAAATAAATCCTAAAAATAAATACATAAATAAACAAATCTTCTGTGCGGGTGCAAGATCCCCAGGCTTTGGGCCATCCTCTACTGCTTTCCTAGGATGCAAGCAGGGAGCTGGATGGGAAGTGGAGCAGCTGGGACACAAACCAGTCTCCATATGGGATCCCTGCTCATGCAAGGCAAGGACTTCAATTACTAGGCTGCCGTGCCGGGCTCCATCACAGATTTTTATAAGGCGTCCTTGTAAGGTGATTCAAGTCATGGTGTTTTGTCTTGTCTTGACAGGAAGAAGAGAAGAATCCCGTGAGCTATCCCTCCCTCGTCAGCCACCTGACTTCTTTGTTCCTGAATCATCCTGTCTTTCCCATGATGGAGAAGATGTCAGCCAGCTCCAAGCTCCTGGGTGAATTCACCCCGCTCGCCTCGCCTCTGCCGTGTGACATCCACCTGGTTAACCTGAGGACCATTCAGGCCAAGGTATTTCCCCACGCAGAGCTAGGGAAGATGGTTTCTTGGTGAATTGTTGGTTTAAGAGGGTTGGCGGCTGGGGGAGCAGGGGAGGATACCGTGAGCTTTTCTCTGCCCTGACGAATCGTTAAAAGGGCTTCCCCTTTAGCTAAAATCGTTATGCTTTTCATTTGCCTGTTGTTCAGTAATTTAGAGAAAATCTCCATACTAATTTATTTGATCCTCGGAAAAGTTTTGTGGTGAGCAAGTCAGGAAGTACCGCATTTCTCCAGTTAAGGAAGCAAACAATAGCCCGAAGTCACATCATCTCGTAGGTGGAGAACAAGACCTCCCCATCGGCTCTCGTAACTTCTTCCATTGGTTTCTCTTTGTTAGGCAGGAGTTAGAGAAGCAGAAACCGTAGGGCTTAATTGCTTTTGGAATAGAGACCTTGCATTTTCATAGCTTTCTCAAGGCAGTCGTTGGAGTAGAGGCCTCGTTTTTGAGAAATCTCCTCTCTACGAGAAACATCAGAGGAGGAGCATGGGAGATGCAGCGTGGCTGGAACAGAATTCAGGGAGACCACTGTGGTTTGCATATAAGCCCAATGCTAAGGCCAGCGAGACTGCATTGGGAAAGAATACGAATTATGTCTTTACAGCCTGTTTTGATGTGAATTGGCAGATGTTTTGCTGGAAATAATAAGTGTTTATTGTCTGTGGAAATACCTCGGGGTAAACGGGCTCAGTATTGTCAAAGGGGGCATGCTTGTGTTTAAAGACAGCTCTGGGAGAGAGAAATAATTCAGAATAAAGAACAAGGGGAAAGGAAGAAGGGGAATAGGAGTGGGGGAAGCGGAGGAGAGTCGTTGTGTTGTTAGAGTTTGTTCTCTTGGCTTTTCTATCACCTTAAGATGGGAGGCAAGAATTGTGTCCTGGTGGCTACGCACTTGCTATGTCCCTGAGAATCTAATGTGTTAATAAACTCCTAAGACAATACATTTTAAATAGGAAAGAAACAAAAACAAACCAAAAAAGCTAAAGCAAGGAGAACCGTCTACAATGAGGACATATGGGAATTCACAAACTTGAGATCCAGTGAAAAGGACTTGTGCCTGGCCATGCAGAAAGACATAAGGACTTATAACAGTGCAGGTGACCTGTGAGGTATGTGCCCGTGTCACCACATGTAGCCAGGCTTGTCTCACCACGAGGGAACTTGGAGCATTTGTTGCCTGACCGCGACCTGCTAGTTCCCGCGAAAGGCTTTAGCGGTGCAACCATGAAGCTTAGATTCTGGTGGGAGAGTAAAACTGCAAAGTCAAGAAATGCAACATGCTCTGTGTAAGGCGGCCATGAGTGTTAGGTGGGGAGAGGGGATGGCAGGAAGGAAGAGCAATTTGGGAAAGGTTCAAGTTTGGTTAGGTTAATTGGACAGACCCCACAGACAAGGTGACAATAAATTGATCACTACAAGGAGGTCAGAGAGGAAGAGACTTCCACGGCCTTGGGGATGTGCAGTGCCCTGGGCAGAGTGCAGGGCAAGTGCACAAGCCTGACTTCAGGGGAGGTGGGCTGAACTCCAGTCCTAGAGAGCTGCTTCTATCCGTTGCTCTATTGTCCTGCCTGGAGTAGGTGCTCACTGCCTGTCGCATGAGTGAATGGTGTGGGTGTCCTCTCGGATTCTGGCACATTCTTGTCGCAGGCCAGCCTTTTGTTTCATGGGTGGTGCAGATAGGGCTGGGGAAGTCAACATTGATAACTTGTAAGCTCAAGGGTCTGAAAATACAGACCGGAAGACAGCCAAGACTCTGGGTTTTGGATTCTCCATCCATACTTCCTGGTGGAAAGTGTTAATGTACTGAGATGCCTAAGGGCCCGTGGGTAGATGAGGCCTCTGTTCCCACAGTACCTGGCCCATAATGGTTTGTAGTGGGATTGTTTTCAGGCAACAGCTTGAGCCAGCAAGAATCATTGAGTACAGAGTTTTACCCCCTAAAACACATGACTCCATTTCCATGTTACCTCTTTTTATTGGGAACCTCATTACTTCCTTGCTGTTGCCTGACCTCCCCAGATTGTAAACCCCATTGCCCTGCACACAGATTGGATTCTTGAGCCTTGAGCCCCTCCATGGTCTGGCTTCCCCTAACTGTGGGCTTGCGGTGGCAGATCTGACCCATACACAGATGTACCATCCTCATTGCCTGTAGCCAAGCAGCTGCCAACTTAGCTGCTGCTTAGGAAGCGGGACTGATACCAGCTATACCTGTATCACACCTAAAGCCCTTCAAAAGCAGAAATGCTTTATAAACATGCACCATTATCTTGCTGAGGTCCAGCAATCTCCAGGCTGGGTGCAAATTGAGAAGCCAGGGGCCCAGAGCGCCCTCCGTGTCTCCCATGATAGTTCAGGGTCCCAAGGCTTTGGGCTGTCCTCACCTGCTTTCCCAGGCCATAAGTAGGGTGCTGGATGGGAAGTGGGGCTGCTGGGATTAGAACTGGCACCCATATGGGATCCTGGTGCATGCAAGGTGAAGACTTTAGCCACTAAGCTACCGAGCCAGACCCATTCAGATGTTTTAATCTGATCTCCATACAGCAGAGTATTTCATAAGACTCATAGAAGAATGGAATTAAAAGAATTTTTGAGACTTATGCATTGTTGTTTGTTTTTTACAACCCTCATAACCTTTATGAAGACCCAACACATGTAAGGGTTTCAACAACAGCAAAAGCAATGTAAGATTTATGTGTATGTTTGAAAGGCAATGTCACAGAGAGAGTGGGAAACATGCAAAGACTTCCCAACTGCTCATTTGCTCTCCCAGTGGCCACATGGCTGGGATTTAGCCATGCCAAAAGCCAGGAGTCTTAGAATGCCAGCTGGATCTCCCCTGTGGGTGATAGAGGCCCATGGACCTGGACCATCTTCTGCTGCTTGCCAGGCACATTTACTAAGAGGCTGGAACATAAATGGAACAGCAAGGATTTGACTGGCTGCCATATGGGATGCCAGCATCGCAAACAGCTGCTTAAGCCACCACATCACAGTGCCATCTCCTTAAAACTTTTGTGCCAAAATAAATGTCACCATCAATTCTCTTTTCCATGAACTTTATAGAAGTTATTTATTTCTTTATTTGAGAGAAGAAAGACATGTCTAGGAACACAGGGGAAGTCGCCATTTGCTGGTTCACTCCCTGATGGCCCACAGTGGGCCTGACGCCAGATGCCAGGAGCTCCATCCCGTTTTCCCACATGGGGCAGAGGGGAGCAAAAATTGAGCTTCTCAAAGCCAGAAAATACTGCACCCTAGCAGGAGTGTGCATTCGCAGGAAGCTAGATGCAGGGACAAGAACCAAGAATCCAAGCCAGTTGTTCCCATGTGGACACCAGGCATCCTGCCCCACGTCTCACCTGCTGGGCCAAGCAGCCGCCTCCGTGAACCTTCTGAAATATCTATAGTGCAGTGAAGCTCTCTGTGCTGGACAGGATGTGTGGTTCCATGGTTACTTGTCTTATGCAAATAGTTAACCAGTCATCTCAACTTCAGCGCAACTTATGGAATAGGCTGCTTTCCTGCCACCCCCTCCCCAGTTATTTATGCTGCCACTTTTCTTCTAAAGATCAGCTTAAGAGTTTTTCCTTTATTTTGCCTTTCTTACAAGAATTGATTGGTGCTTTATTGATCTCACTAGCTTCTAGAGAGGTGAGAATTGCGAGAAAAAAAAAATTCCTTTGTTGTTCCTGTATTAACCTTCCCTTTGTCTCTGTCATCTCGTTGATCAAAACAAGATAGCTATTATTAGGATGTTTTAATGAGGACCCTAGAAAATGAATTGCTGCTGGTTACTTCCTGTCTCTGACTTCCAGCAAAGTGTACGATCTCCTGACCTCTGCCAAGGCTAGAATGGACTGCAGATGAAGGTCGTAGGGGGCTCTCGTAGCAACCTTCATGGGCTGCAGTAATCCCAGCATGTTTTCAACTGAGCCTTAGCATTCTTAGGCACCTTAAACTCTTAGGCTGTGTTGGAGAGTATGGCCCAAATTACGTCCTTCTGTTCATCAAAAAAATCCATGCATGTGCATAGAACTGTGTATCTTGTCAAGACAATGGCCCAAATCTCCCATCTCAAGTCCTTGATCACAGCCCATACTTTCCTTCGGAGGAAGAGTTGCCTGCACCCATGCTGGAGTCACATCATCTGGCTTTGAGTAGAGCTCCTCCCCTTGCTATTTGTGCCAAGTGCATCCAGAATTTCCAGAAGGGGGCCTTGAATCCTATTTGAAAAGGGGTGGATGAATGAAAGGGAGGTAGAAAGAGGCGACTGCACCATGCCAGTAGTGAGGAAAGCCTCTACATGCAATGCCAGTGTCCCATATGGGTGTGAGTTTGTGTCCTGGCTGTTCCACTTCCGATCTGGCTCTCTGCTAGTAGCCTGGGAAAAGCAGCAGAAGATGGAACACGTGTTTGGGCCCCTGCCAACCATGTGGGACACTTAAGTGATGCTCCTGGCTCCTGACTTTGATTTGGTCCAGTTGAAGCCAGATGAAAGATCTCTGCCTCTCCTTGTCTCTGTAACTTTTTAAGTAAATAAATATATTTGTTTTTAAAATTAATTTATTTTTATTTGGAAGACAGATTTTACATAAAGAGAAGTAAAGAGAAGGAGAGACACAGAGAGAGAATCCATCCACTGGTTCATTCCCTAAATGACCACAACAGCTGGAGCTCAACCAACTCAAAGCCAGGAGCCAGGAGCTTCTTCCCAGTCTCCCCTGGGAATGCAGGGGCCCCAGTACTTCATCTTTCACCTGCTGCTTTCCCAGGTCATAATCAGGGCACTGGATTGGAAGTAGAGCAACTGGGATATGAACCAACACCCATATTGGATCAGTGCTACAAGTGGAGGCTTAGTGGACTGTGCCACACGGTGCCAGACCTAATCAATCTTTCTTTTTTTCTTTTGTTGCACAGGCAGAAATTAGTTTCCAAACCTTGCTTTCTGTATCGTGTTTCTGGTTAAGTTTCAGCTCTACTGGAGCCATTGATCATGAAGTGCTTTTTTTTCTAGCCTTAAGTCATCAGAAAGGTTATCTCCTTTGGTTTACAACATTTTGTTCTAGTACATATGAAAACCCTTATCTTTTCCCTGCTGACTGATGAATATCTAATCATACCAGTTCATAGCCAGAGCAGAGGGGGAGAAGTAAGCTGGACCTGTTCTGGGGTCCTAGCTCAAGCATTTGAATGAGGCTCCTCCCCTTCCTAACCAGGTAATGTAGAGCAGGTCACGCCCTCATTAGGATCCTGCACATGACAATATGGGTCTCTCTGTGAGAGTTGCCCTGATGTTTATAAAGCAGTCTGGCTCATGGTCGGCTGGTATTTGGCAGGTACATTCTCAGCTGCGCTCCCTCTGTCACGAGCTGTCGTGAGGCTTACTAACAAGGAAGTAAAAATGTCAGAACCTTTTTTTATAAATAAGAGAAGGTAGACATTTATGACCAAAATAAATCTCGGTGTCACCTTGACTTATATCTCGGAGTTAATCATTCCTCACACACACACACACAACCAACATTCCCGGGGCAGGTTTTTAGCAGTAGCAGTGAGGATGCCAAATCCTATATCCAAGTGCCTAGGTTCCATCCCTGGCTCTGGGTCTAGTCCCCCGCCTCATCCTGATGCAGATCCTGGCAGGCAGCTGTGATGCCAGGTAATTGGGTTCCCGCTGCTGCAGTGGAGGACATGGGTGGAGTTACTAGCACTCAGCCTTGGGCCTGACTGGGCCTAGCGAATGCAGGCATTTGGGAAGTGACCCAGCAGGTGCCAGCTATCTCCCTGTGAAGTGTCTGCTTGCCAGGCGGTCTTTCCATGTGCTGCAGACTTAAGGCTCCCCAACACCAGTTAGAAAATAGGCAGTGTTTTTAGCCCTTCTTACATAAGAGCGGATGAACTGACTTGGACATGGTCGCTCATGTTGCCAGTAAATGGTGGTGCTGGGAAAGTGTGGGGGCTGTCACCACACTGCTTGCCGGAATCCCAAGGGACTCCTTCTAGTGACAAGGAGAGTAGGGAGTCTAAAAATGGTGGGGAACAGCCTGTCGATTTTTCTCATGTTTACTCAGGGAGTAGTGGACCCTCACAGAGGGATGTCCCACACCCTGGAGGGAAAGGTCATGACGTACCAGTGCGGGGTCCCTCGTGATCAGTGCTGCCGTGGTGGGCGCCGTGAGACAGGCATTGCCCTGCACTTTGACATACATTCACATGTGTGAGTATACACGGGAAGGCCACAGCAGCTGTCTCAGGGACTACTGCAAGAGAAGGCAAGTTAGCAGGCTTCTGCATGTGGTCTGCACACAGCAGGTACTTGGCAAGTGTCAGAAGTTGTCACTGTTGTTGAGGCTGGCCCCTGGAGCCTCCCAGGGACTCCCCCATGGGTCTCAATCAGCTCACTGCAGACATGAAATCCTTGACTCAGTTACCTAACTAGTGGATGGTGGAGCTTTCTCTGAGCCCAAGCATCCTCCCACACACTCCGGCCTTGCTTAGTCCCTGGGTTGGATGTCTGTTAGCTGCCCTGAGGTCAGTGCTGGGTAGTGTGGCACCATGGGGGTTTTAAACGCCGCAGCCTCACATGGGCTGTTACCCATTTGGCAAAGCCAGTCTGCCCTGTAGCATGGTGCCTGGCACGGTTTTGACACCTGCGTTTCCCCCCTTAGTGGGGAGCTGATGTCGGGGCTGCGTTAGTCAGGGTAACAATGCTTCCCTCAAAAATCTGTCTGTTGTCCTGGGGCGTGCTGTGCTGCTGTTTCGAGGGGGTGTGTTTTCCTTCTTGCATATTCAAGTTAAACTCACAGTTTTCCCTCCTTTGAAAAAAACAGTTTTCTTGGAAATAAAACGTTTAGACAGACTTTGAAACCGAAAGACTGCTGCTTTGCCTCAGGTATTTTTGCTTGGAAACTGATATTTTCATGAATATTTGATATTTCTTATTTTTTTTTTTACAAAAACTTGGACAAGAAGATTACTATTTCAGTTCTTCCAAAAAATGATATAGTTTTTTGGGTTTTTTTTTTTTAGAAAGTATAATGATTTTTTAAAAATAGGTTTAACTTTTGGTTTTGCATCATGGCTTTTCATCTCTTGGGTATTCTGGCCCCACTGCTCTTGTCCCTCTCAGCTTGCAAGGACCTTCGGAGTTCACCACTCCCCAAGCAAATGTGTTGTGGCTCTTGGAGCTGTGCCTACTATCAAGTGGCTTGTAAGGATGGTTCATTGAATGAAGGCCAAATGCTTCAGGTTAATAGTGACAAGTGATTTTAAAGAGTCTAATTAATAGGCCAGCTGATCTTTGAATGTTAAAAGACTCTAACGATGTGATATAAACCTCTAAACATGTAATTTGATGTTCCCCAATTCTTGAGCTACCAAGTGGCTATGTCGGTGAAAGAAATTTATGAATAAGAAATTAAATGAAAATATTGTGTCATTTGAAAGTATTGCAAAATGGTTGTTCCCACTGATTTGATGGATGACAGTGGTAGAAATACTACAAGACAACATGCTGTGTACCTGACCCTGGACCAAGTCGTAATTCTGTTCTTTTATTTCGCTTCATTTCTTCTCCGTTTTATGGGAAAGGTTTGGCTTTGCTGCAGTCACTAGCTAAAAGGTTGCAGAGCCTAGAGTCAGCTCGCAGGCTGTCTGACTCCCAGGCTGGTGGTGGGGCGGGGCTGAACTTGGCTTCCCCTGCACCTGACTCTGGTCAAGACAGCCGTTGGCTCCATTCTGCAGACATGGAAACTGATGTTCAGGGGGTAAATGTTCTTGGTGCAAGACAGAGTTCCTCTGGTTCTTGTTCTGAGGCTCCTGGTGGTATAGCGAGCGAAGGCTTGTTGAAATTCCATTAGAACTCTTTACCTGTCTGTTTAACTGTGGGTTTCACATGGTTGTGTAACAACTCAGAATTCCTTCAGTGGCTTTCCCCTCTCCCTTGGAACAAAATCATAGCAATACCATTACGAAACACTGTGGGGAAACGTCATAACGCAGCTTGCTGCAGTGAGGCATCATTGGTGAGGATGACGTCATCCAACTGTCGAGGATGACGTCATCCAACTGTCGAGGCACAGGACCATGCACTGGAGATGCAGGTGGTTCTGAAGATGCATCTCGGGCCTCCTCCCCGTGCTGGTCCTCAGGCCTCGTTTCCTCTGGGGGCTGCAGAAGGAAACAGCTCATTTATACCCCAGTGCTGGCGTCCAGCTGCACCTGCTTCATCTTTGAACAACTGTGTTTCTTAATTTTTTTTCCCCAAGGCTTTTGCATTCAAAGCACAAATATATTAACATAGTTGTGATTAATATATTCACAACCCCAAACCATTTTCCAGCATCATTTTTTTTTCTTTCCAGTGGAGGACAGACATTCTGCTGCAAAAAAAAAAAGTGCCTGCTCAGTCCCGCAGGTGACAGGTGACTGGTGTTTCTTTTTGTTTCACCTGCTCAGGATAAAAAGCTTCTGTAATGTGACTTCAGATGACACATTGAGCTAATAAATGGGGTTGGCCTCATGAATGATAAGCTGAAGTCAGGTTGAATGTTACTTGTACCAAAATAAGCAATACATGGGAGGTTCAGATGGTGAATGAGGTTAGCAAGGTAGCTACTGAGCAGAGAAGCAGGTTCCGGTTTAAGCGGGGAGGAAGGCGCATCTCACCATGACCAAAGGAGGACTCAGTTGTGATGTAACAGGACGCCTCTTCAGAAAGTTCTTGGAAAATCTATTCTAAAGACTACATTCCATTAAAAAAAATCTAGTTAAGTGCACCAAATTTTTTTTTGATTTCCATTTTCCAAGAATGTTTTGAAGCCCCCCCCCCTTACTTTATTCGACTGGTGCGTATATTTGAAATGGAAATGAAATATTGTCGTTGTGGACTCATAAAACAGTATGAAATAGGGAGGATCGTCACAACCGGCTCATGGAAAGTATGTATTATGGGGGAAAAATTACATGTAGGCTTGCAGGGGGTTTTCAGCACTGAAATGAACTTTTCATTCCACTTGTCCATGGTCTTTTCAAAGTGCCCTTGCGTGTACACAGAGGAGAGTGTGACTCTGGGGAATGTGGCTTCTTAAACTGTCAGCTCAGCCTGCTGTCACCTGGCTCAGAGGGGTGCTGGCAGGGGAGGGCTTGGAGCAGGTGAGTGTGTGTGTGTGTGTGCGTGCATGGAATCTGGGGAGAGGTGTACCTGCACAGTTCCATGGCGATGGGGATAATGGTTGGCACCTCAGCGAGCTGGTGGGCTGCGTTCCCACGGACCTCTTCTCTGTTCCTTTGCAGGTGGGCAACGGCTACTCTGACGAGGCAGCCTTGATCCTGCACAGGAAAGGCTTTGACTGTCGGTTTCCCAGTAGAAACACAGGGCTGTTTTGCTCTACCACTCAGGGAAAGGTGAGTGCTGTGAAAGTGTCCCCTTGGTGAGTGTGCTGCCCCTGCACGTGAGCTCACGCCCCCCGCTCCTCCAGTCTCCTGTCTTCCCTTTCCTCTGCCAGCCTCACCGTCACCCCCAGTACCTCCACCCCTGACCCACACACACTCACTGACCTGCAGCATCAGTGGTGGGCAGACACAAGTCCTTCAGCCACCCAGGCCCTTCCCATACTCACTACAGCAAGTAGGGATAGCAAGGATGCGCCCAAGGCAAGTCCATTCCAGAGGACCCCGGGGTCCACTTCCCTCCATCCCTGCTCAAGTGAAGTCCATGCTGAGAAGCACCGAGGCTACTGTTGGCTCTCCTCCTGTGTGTCCTCTGCATGATTGGAGGTTGCATGCTCTTGGTTCAGGAGTCTGAAAGGACTTAGTCGTGCATCTCCAGAGAGACAGTTGGGACACCTGGCAGGGCTGAACAGGTGAACCCTGCCTGCAGTGGCCCGGAACTCAATAGCACATAGAGCCCTGGTTCTGTGTCTTCACTGTGCTGGGACAGGGAGAAATGACTGCGAACCACACAGGTGAGAGATGGAGGGCAGAGACTGGGCCATGATCAGCATTGTTTTAAAAGCTGTACGTCCCCTAGATATTCTTTCTTTGATTGAGAAAGTGACCCTAACAAGTCATGAAATTCCCAAGCAGGGTAGAGTAGAGCATTCAGGGCACAGTCTGTGTACGCGAGCCTGCGTAACATCTGCATTTCTCCTTAGAGGGCTCTGTTCATATGCCTATGCTTTACCAGTCTTTGCTCAGTCGATTAATCTCAATATGTGAATGTGTTTCCTTTTCAGATCTCGGTACATAAACTTTTTACCAAGTTTACTGTTGAAAGCCTCACAGCTTCATCGTTATCATTGATGCATTCTCCTACAGACGCCCAGAACATAAGTGAGATCAACTTGAGTCCCATGGAAATCAGTACATTTCGCATCCGTTTGAGGTGAACGTGACTTGTAGATCTGGCTTGGGAACTGCTGGCTTTTCTACCTGTCTAGGTTTGACGTGCAATAAGGAAGCACATGATTTTAGCTTCTGGCTACGCTGAGAACATGATTCTGTAATTTAACAACAAATAGGACAGAAAGAAAAGCGAGAAAGCCATGCTATGACCCAGGTCTCTTCAAGCTCCTCCTGCGGATCTGCCATCGCTAGGAATGGATGCGAGAAGCGAAGAAGTATTTAAAGACAACCTCTCAACAGCTCATAACTCAGGTTAAATGCTCACTAATTCTGTCTGTGTTGGGGGTTGTGAAGAGATTTATATCTGTATTTGTATTGCTGATCCTTTTTCGGTTGTAAAGGAACACCTGTTTGACCAAAACGGAGTTGAAAAAAGCAAAAGCAACTGATGGGTAATAGCTAATGGCCAAAATGGTTACAATTATTCGTACACATTAGAGAAACTTGTGTGTGTTGAAATATGTGGAAAGTGCAATCCCTTGGCCCTTATTATAAACATAGCTGATTTTCACACCCTTTTTTATATGACCCTCTCAACCCTCCCCTGCCCTCCCTTTGTAAGGATTTCCAGAAATACCTGATTTTGAATCATGCAGCAGTAGAAAAAGAAGCATATTTTCATTACTTGACAATGTGGGATAGGTGCAAGTTATTCCATTGTCACTGAGATAGAAGAAGCAATTCCATAGGTACCATAAACCTATTTTGGGTACCTGCAAGGTGTCTTTTTACACAGCTCATTTGAATACAGGTGTTCTGAGATGGGGTTTTCTATTTTAAAATTACCATATCAAAATAAATGTGCCTTATTTTTTTATAAGTCTTGTTAAATCTTTTGGTGTCCATATTACTGTCAGGGGAGGGAGGACACTGGGGGGAAGGGGCGTGGGTACTTCTTACGGCACATAAATTATGTGATTTTTGCCTGACAATACCGGCCACCTTCTGATCTGTTTCATTCCATTTGGGGTGATGTCACTTGATGTTACTCTTAAATTTTTTGACTATTTGAATGTACTAAGATGTCAGATAACAAAATAGGGAAGGAAAATGTTGTTCTTTACAATATGCTGCTGCCAAGGAAGCTGCAACTTGAAGCGTGGATTTTGTGACACGCAAAATTCAGATGTTTCCGTTTCCCAGTAGTTCATCATGTTGAAGAGAGAATGCTTTAAGATAAACCTTATTTGGAAACCCACATCTATGTAGCTCATCGTGACTTATCAAAGAATGTTTGTGCAGCTGATTGCAAACTCTTGTTTATGTTAACCTCAAAGCGACGTTCCAAGCCCATGTGCCATTACAGAACTTTGAATAAAGTGTATTTGGGAATCACTGTTTCCTTAATTTTAAAATAGCAGCAACATTTAGTTCCCACACAGGAAGGACTCTTCGGGTATTCACAAAGTTTTACCAATTCTGACTTTAAACTTCTGTTGACTTGTCTTCGTGGAAACCCGAAAGCCAGACTTCTGTCTTCCCATGTCTCTGGATTTTCAGTCAAGATGTAGCTCCTAAGATTATGGTTACTATGATGAATTCTTACCTCCTTCGCCTTTAAGAATTAAGGAAACAGTACCAGTGTTGATAAAGATACTGTGGAGAGGCTTAATTTTCCTGCAATAAACTCACATTGTACGTTTCCTTCCTTGCTTTTTTTTTGAGAGTCAACAGCTGAAAAAAAAAATGCTTCCTTTTTGTGGACATCTGCAGGCGATAAGGTCGTCAGAAGCAAATCCCAGGAACAAGATCAGTGTTGTCAAGCCTCCCAGGGGAGTTCACTGTGTCCTGTGGTTAAGTGGGTGTGCTTGCTTAATCACTCTGGAAATTCTGATCAAATGAGATACAGACCTGTTGCAATAACGGTGGCTCTGCCACTTCCAGTTGTTAGAGAAAGGTCTGTCCTGTGTCTGTCGGAGTTTTATTCCCTGTGTGTTGCCACCAGCTGCTCCCAGGTAAAGCAGAAATTCACCATAACCAGCAAGTTTCTGCATTTCAGAGTTACTTTTAGAATAAATCATCAGGGAAATTAAAAAAAAAAAAAGATGCTTTCATTTGGGTGTGGTCAAGAATTCAGTACATCATTTCGTGTCACTGGCACACATTGGTACTGATCTCCGTGGCGTGCTTGATTTTATTGCATTTTCTAGCACGATTATTCGGTTGGCTAAGTAGCTCTTTCATTTCTCTCTGACTCTGTCTCACTCTTTCCTCTTCTCTTCTCCTCTGCCTCTCAGTTTCTGCCTTTCTCTTCTCCCCCTCTCCCCTGCTTTGGAAATTTTAATTTGGGGTTATAACAAGTCTTCAAGATCTGATCATCTTTGTTTTCTATAAATAAATGATTAAACACTGTAAAATGTGTTGTAAAACATTGTAATTATCTTCCTGGATTTTGTTGTTGTTGTTGTTGTTGTTATTGTTGTTGTTATAGCTGTGCCGAAATATTTTCATATTCCTTTGAAAAACAAAAGTTTGGTTTCATTTTGATTGTTTTCTCACCTTGGAATCAACAGGTTTTGATATTTTCTCTTGGAAGATTTTATATCTTTTTGGGATTATGTAATATAAGATCTCTAATAAAAGATAATCTCATCCTGTGCCTGATTCCATGGAGTAATTTTTATTTGTATTTTGTAAGCAGTAGCATGAAAACTTCAGAGTGGAGAGGGCCTGTTCTTGGTTCCTTGAGGAGTGAATTGCTACTATGTCAACCCAGTTCCGATTAATCGAGAGAACATCCTTTTAGAAAGCCGTGGGGGCCTGTGGCTGGCGGGGAGTTCAACGTTTCTGGGTCTAGGGACTCCTGTGAGATTGCAGTCCAGGAACTTTCCTGACAGCCATGCGTAGGGGGCCTTCTGGCTGGTTGGGAGGGGTAGGTGTCAGTATATGAGCAGATGAGATATGAAGGAATCAGCCAAAACAGTAAGCTGGAGAGTCCATGGGAGTTGATCTAAAGGTAAGGGGAGTTGGAAGAGGTTCTGTATCATGCCCCCAGCCCAGGCTAGTCCTTAGCTTCTGTGACTTTAAGGCAGTTGTTCCAAATTGCATGATAGGAAACGGTGAAGGATAAATGACCTGGAAATGTCCATGGTTGAGCCAGGTACATAGTGCATTCAGACTGGGAAATTGGGAGTTATTGCGCGAAAGAGATAATTAGCTCATGTAAGCGCATGGAGTTAGGGTCAGCAGAATCACGTGGACAAACGTGCCCAAGTAAATGGAACTCACAGGCCAAGAAACAGCCCTTGGATGTAAATGGGATTGTGATCTGAAACAGAAAGCAGACCTGGAAGTTCCAGAGAAGATTCCATAGAAGAAGCAGATGAGATCATACCTAATGACTTCAACAGGTGGGAACAGTGTGCGCCCCTAAAGGAGGCTGGCCTAGAGACGTAATGAGCTCTGAGTGCATTGGTACTGTCCAGTAAAACTTTGATGAGCAAAATTTGCACTATACCTGCATGGGCAAATGCAGCCCTGTGTGGTTTTTGGACATTGAACTATAAGACCGTCTCAGAAACTGAATATGTGACAGTATTCTAATGTCCTTTAAGGAGAAGCGTTTGCCTGTTTTGCCATTCTGGTCTGAAGCAAGTCTAGAAGACATCAGCAAGTACAACTGAAAGTTCAAGTTAGGTCCCGTTTTAATAGAATCCTGCTACTCAGAAAGTGTTGGCCTCAGACCAGAAACATCTGCAGTACGTGGAAGCTTGTTAGAAATGCAGACTCAAGCCCTCGTCTGGGCCAGCTGAATCAGGGTCTGGTTTTAACAAGCTCCCAGGAGTATTGATGTGTTCACTAAAGCGCCAACTCAGTGCTCAAGAACAGGGTCTCTGCCTGCTTTCCAATGTGTTCTTTCTTACCGTCACTTGACAGTTAAGGCTTGTACCCTACAATTTCTTCTCCCAGAAAGCCGGCTGTGAGTTCTTGGCCACTTACCCACATCACCCAGTCCCACATGCTGTACAGTCTAGACTGTGCTGTCCCAAGGTTGCTGCTTCTGCCAGTCCTATCCTTTCCTACACAGTCACCAAAGTAGGCTGCCATTGAAAATCTATCTTTTTAAAAAAAATTTTTAATACACCAGAATAACAGAAATTGGTTAAGAAATGCTTTCCCAGCCCAACTCCTCAGCTTCTCAAAACCGCAACTGAAAACACAGGCTACTTGGAAAGAACACAGGTTGGTTTTGCCTCGTGGTTTTAGAGCGAGGTTCAGTTTCAAGTTCCTGCAGACCTGTAGTTTGGCCAGCTGGTGAGGTCAGCGGGTGGCAACAATGCCATGGCCAGAAGGATCACAAGCTGGGCCAGTAAGGAGAGGCTGAGCCCAGCTTGACCTGTGTTATAACCTTCTCATGAGAAGGACATTCCCCCATTGCCTTGAGGACCTCTGAATGGCCCAACTCCCAAGCTCCACCTCTGGAGGTTCTAGTCTCCTCTCCCATCAGTGTGTGACTTTGAGATGTAATCATCTGAATGAGATGTTCCACCGTTGGCTAGGAATTTATGTGTGTCTGACTAGCCCAAATGATTCTGCCATGGAAAGACTTTCCATTTGTTCTCTGTACTTGGAAATCTCTGCCCTGAGATCTCTCTTTTTTTTTTTTTTTTTTTTTTTTTTTGTCTAGGCTCAGCTGTCCTCAGCACTCTCGTTTGGAGCCGGTGTTGTGGGATAATCACGGGTTAAGTCACCACTCGTGATGTCTGTACCCATATCGGATTCAAGCGCCGGTTGTTCTTTTGGATCATGCTCTCTGCGAGTGTGCCTGGGAAAGCCATAGGTGATGGCGCAGAAGATGGAGTTCTAGGATCCTGACTTCTGCCTGACCTGATTCTCTCTGTTTCACCCATTTGGAGAGTGACACAGCAGGTGGCAAATCTGTCTGTCCTCCCACTCTGTGTCTGTTCTCCATCATTTTGTCTCTCAAATAAATATTTTGAAAAATTAAGGATTCTGCATAGGCTCCCCCCTCTGCTGCTTGCTGACTTTCTTTCCCAACCACTTTTACTCGTAGCAAAGTAAACCTGATTTTTTTTATTATCGTTTTTCTTTAATACTTGAAAGGTAGAAAGTGGGAGTGGGTCTTTCATCCACAGGTTTCCTCCCGAGTCCCCTCCTTAAGACCCAAGAATAAACCGAGCTAAAGCCAGGAGACAGGACTCCGTCTGGGTTTCCCCCTGTGAGTAGAAGAGACCCAAGTACTTGAGCCATCACCTGGTGGCTTGCTGGATACACATTAGTAGGAAGTTGGAATAAAAAATGAGGCTGAGATTCAAGATACTTTAACAGGAGCTGTGGGTAAAGCAACATCTTGACCCATGTGCCAGTGTCCACTGTGAAACCTGAAAGCTGTCTTGCCCCTAGAAGGTGTCATCAGAAGCCAGGGTGCCCACCCACCTTATTTGACATTGAAATCCACCCACTTGGAATAACAGGTGTCTGGAAATATTCAATAAATGAATGATAATATGAGGATACTTCAAAGAGATCATGCAAATTGAATTAAAAGATGCATTTGGACACATAAAATGGAAATCTGTACATACAATGAGTCTTCAAAAAGTTCATGAAAAACTACATGAATTTCAAAATTTTTGCATCATAATAAACTTCTTTTAATTTCCTTTTTCTGCAAACTCTTTGAAGTGTGTTTATCAACCACCTGTAGATGTTGTGAAACATAATTTTGGAATAAAAAGCTGAAAAGTCTCTTAAGCTTAATTATATCTGTTAACGATATTCTCCCTTCTGGAAGCCCATATTCCCATAGCAAGAAATGAACATGGAAATCCTTCAAACCCTAACACCTCAAAAGATATGATCACTTGAAAGGCAGCATAGTCTATCCGCCAAACTCAGACCTCCCACCTTCTTCCTTCAATCAATACTGATTTTATCCAAGCATTGAGTAATATGAACCTATTGGGGATGGGGATGAATCATGATTGGTCTAAATTGTCCAAAGTTCTTTACCAGGTTGGGTGATTGGTTTAGTACCCCAACTGTGACTGATGAATTATTATGGGAAGGTAGTGTTGCCCTTACGGGGCAAAGCTGTGTCAGTGTTAATGATGGAGCTTCACTATTTAGGCCACTTTGATTTAAGCGCTATGTTTCACAGGACTAAAAGCACGTAGGCTGATTCCCTAGGGTGGCTGCCCTGGGCTGTGTTTACTGCAGTAATGAACATTTGTGGAGTTCTCAGAACACAGCCTCTCGCTTTGCCCCTGCAGTCCTCGCCCCTTGGCCTGTTTTGCTGAAAACTCTTAAAATCATGCCCAATTCATTACACAGTGTAATTTTTTTTCCAAATATAACGTGGGAAGGCAAGTGTTTAAAGATGTGACGTGAAGCCTGTAAGGAGGCACTTGCTAACCAACTACTACTTTGGCATTATATGCCCAAGGAATACTCCCAGAGATCAAGAGAAATAGTAAGATGGCACTCAGCAGGGGCAAGACATGAGAGGCAGGTAGCTTCCTGGGAGCACATCAACTAAGTCCTGAAATATGTGACGCTTTGTCAGATGGTTCTGGTCATCTGAGAACAGGACCTGGATATCTGAGCCTACAGACTGTTCTAATTCCAAGGGTGTATTTTAAGAACTTGACACAGTGTAGTGTCTTTGGCTTTTCTTCTCTGTAGGTTTCTAATTGTTTTTACTTCACAGCTTAGCAAGCAAACGCATCTCCCAAACCTGGGATGTAAAACTCTTTTCACTAAACCAAGCAGAACTCTCAGTGGTTGGCTGTCAAAGCATTGTTTGCAAATGAGGGAAGGTTTTTGGTTTGGTCCAAAACCCCTTCTAACAGAAGACCCAGAGCACTAGACCTTCTGGGGTTGGACTTTTCTCACCATGTGCAGAGCTGAAATCATCCCAGACAATATGAATGGAAGGAAGAGAAACTAGTTGACTCATTCACTTATTTTGTTTTTCTTAATATATTTTTTTTGGCATGATTAATAAAATTATTGGAAAGTTAAAACCCATTTTCTCAGATGAGATCTTCAGATTCATCCTTACCGAGTGGGGATTCTGTGGGGTCCCTTCCATAGAACCGGAAGGCAATACACTTTAAGTTTTGTGTAATGCTTTCAGTCAATAAACATGACTGGAGATTGTCATTTGGGCAGGTGCCTGGGGGAAATCTTAACCACCTGTCCTCCTGCCTAGTCGGGGAGACAAGTCCTGATGGAGCCAAGGTGCCACAGATGACAGAGCAGACGGGGCACACTGAAGTCAAAGCACTAGACACTGTGAACAGCGAGGAAGGGGGCTGCCCTTCCACCAAGAGGAGGCAGAAAGGAGAGGAGGTGGGAAGATCTGGGCTGAACCCGGCAGGATAAAAGGGAGGAGGGTTGCAATGATGAGCCAGCTCCTGAAGGGTGGAAGTTTCATAAAGGAAAATGATTGCAAGCTCGACTGGAAATGTTTCTGTCTAGCACTCCCAGCAATTTGAACGCAAGGCTAGGAAATGGGGACATGGCTGTGTATACACCAACAGTGCTTTGTAAACACATTTAAGAATCAACATGAAGAAGCGTGTGTGTTAGTTTCAGAAAGCCTGAACATAAAACTACGTACAATTACTTGAGTAACTGAAGAGGGGACTTCAAAATGTTCTACAGAAAAATGGAATTAAATGTAAATTTATTGCAGTGTAAAATGTTGAAATCTGCAATTAGAAATATTATAAAGGCAAATCTACAAGGAGAGATAAAGGCAGACAAGAGACGGCGGACATGACAGAGAGGTGGAAAGACAAGATCCTCCGAAGTACTAAGGGCTCCACCAGACCAATGCCAGAAGCCGTAAGTGTCCTCCAGGCCTCCCATGTGAGCGCAGGAGCCTTACTGCTTGGGTAATCATCCTCTGTTTTCCCAGGCTGATCAGCAGGACGCTGGATTGGAAGTGGAGCAGCTGGACTTGAACAGGTGCTCATATGGGATGTTGGCATTGCATGCAGTGGCTTAACCTGCAGTTTTCTTGTTAATGAATGCACATTGCCATGAGCTTTTACAGACTCCTCATGAATCTGTGATGTTTTCCATTGTAGCAATGAATGCAATGGTGAAATATAACCTTGAATTTCACATATATGAGCCAGTAGACTCCAAATTTCAGTAGTGAAGTGATGAAACCTTCGAAGTGAAAGAGTAAAATCCAATCTAAACTTTGGCAGAACATTTGGGTGTTACAGTAACTAGCTCTTTTCATTAGCCCACAGTCAATTTATTTTTGGGCTGTCTCTAGGGTTTAATTGGTCAACCATAAATTCAGGAATATTTGTCACTCAGATAGGAGGTTAAAGAATTAATGAGACACATTATTAAAGTAATTTTAGTTTTAAAGGGATCCTATTATTTTAAGAGTTTAGTTGAACCTTGTCATAATGCAGTCTCTTTGGCCTGTGTCATTGAAATGGAATAATGATGAACTTCTATAATTCAGTAAAAGCTATCTATGTACATATGGCAGCAGACTGGGCTGTTGAATCCTGAATCCCACCTATGTGCCTGATGGGAAATGAGTGACATGTAGTTCCCAGGCACATGCCTCAGTCCCTGGAGCTCTGAGAAATACAGGAAAAGGGAAGCTCTTTGGAGTGTAAATTTTCAAATTAGGAAGCAACTCAGGGACAGGGTGACACCAGTCCAAATGGCCAGGCTTTGAAACTATGCACCTGGCTTCATTCCAATATCCAGAAATAGATAATAAAAATGAAAGCTGTTCAATGTTTTACAACAAAACTGCCTCTTTGGACAGCTGGTGTCAAGGAGTCAGGAGACTGAAGGAATTCCGTGTTTGCCAGGATCCCAGGTAGAAGTCAGTGTGTGCTGGACACCCAGAGGCCAGGAGCGTGTTGTCTGACATTGCCATCTGTGACGATGACAGCCGGTTACCTGGTGGAGCTTCCACAGCAGCAGGCACTCGTGGCAGTGGAGGAATCTTGACTTGTTCATTTCCAGACAGAAAAACACGAAAAGAACCCTAAATGGGAATTCTTTTGCTTCTCTTCCTTTCTCACAAGACACGCTAAAATAGTAATAATAATGTAAGTGAATATGGTTGGCGTTGTGTGCCAGATATTATAAATACATGGTGTACTTTCTTCTTTTTTTAAAAAAAGATTTGTTTTCATCTTTATTGGAAAGTCATATATAGGGAGAGCAGAGCTGGACAGGAAGATCTTCCATCTGTTGATTCACTCCCAAAGTGGCCACAACAGCCAGAGCTGTGCCAATCCAAAGTCAGGAGCCTGGAGTCCCTTCTGGGTCTCTCATGCGGGTGCAGGGTCCAAAGGCTTTGGGCCATCCTCGACTGCTTTCCAAGGCCACAAACAGGAAGGTGGATGGGAAGCAGGGCCACCAGGATTAGAACTGGCAGCCATATGGGATACCAATGCATGCAAGAGGAGGAACTTAGCCACTAGGCTTCCGTGCCGGGCCCTACTTTCTTCTTTTTTATTTTAAGATTTATTTATTTGAAAAGCAAAGTGTCACAGAGAGAGAGAGAGAGAGTGAGAGAGAGAGAGAAGGGAAAGACAGGAAGAGTCAAAGCTGTGCCAGGGAAAGCTAGGAGGCTGGAACTCCGTTTGGATTTCCCACATGGGCACAGGAGCCCAATGACACAATCCATCTTCTGCCCCAGTGCATTAGCAGGGAGCTGGATCAGAAGTGGAGCAGTGGGGACATGAACTAGTGTCCAAAAGGGATGCTGGTCTAATAAGTAGCAGCTCACTCCACTGTGCCACAATTCCAATCCCATTGCTTACGTCTTGTTACTTACTTCTTTAGTCACCCTACAATATATGTAGTGTTATAATATCCATTTTATGGGACAGAAAAGTAGAAGTTGAAGAAACTGAACATCAAGTTTAGTCTGCCTAGAAGTCTGAACACTATAGCTCAAAAGGCAAACTGTATAATAAAGTTTGTGTAGTTGTACTGCAGTGAAGCCATTCATTTAATGGATTTCAAAACACGATATTATGTATCACTGTCTTATGTCTACAAAGGCACAGTTGAATAATTTCTATAGACACTACATGACCCCCAAAGCTGATAATATTTATTAATGAATTTTTGAAGACTTTGAGGCATACGCTACTTCAAAAAGTTTATGGAAAGTTTTTAAAGCTAAGTTTACCTGGTACAAAACCTTTTGGAAATGCCTGTGCTGTGGTGTAGGTGATTAAGCTGCCATCTGCAGTGCCAGTATCCAATATGGGTGCTGGTTCAAGTCCCAGCTACTCTGCATTTCAGTGCAGCTTCCTGCTAATGGCCTGGGAAAGCAGCAGAGTGCGGCCCGGCTGCTTTGACATCTGCACCCATTGCGGAACCTGGAAGAAGTTCTGACCAAATTTCCCAATTAGAAGATTTTCGAAATGGTGATTTAGTTTTACAAAAAGTTGTTTCAACATGGGCGATGCAGCACATTTAACTGCTTCTCCAGAGCCATTTCTGTAGCTCTTTCCAAATGCCCTCTTGCAGTCCTCCCCGTGCCATGTGTGTGATATGGCACCTTTGACAGATGGTTGCTGAGAGAACAGAACCATCTGTTGAAGGCAAAACTTATTCTGTTATATTTTTCACTTTTATATGTGTCAGGGTTTCCTTTGTGTTAAATTGAGCCACACCCTCCAAAATGCACCTGTGCCTTCTCTGGAGAGGCAGAAGGTGAAGTCTGAGAGCAATAGTAAGGCTTCTAACAGGTCTGTGTGTAAACAGGCCAGTTTCCTCCTTGAATCAGCACCTGCAGCTCACCAATGTGCGCACTCCAGATCAGAGCCAGAACCTGCAGAAGAAGAGATGTTCTTCCAAGGAAGGTGAGAGGCCACCCTAGGGGGCTGGAGTTGTGACACAGCAGGTGAAATTGGCCTCCCTCACTGAATGCCACTTTGGACCCAGCTGTACAACTTCCGATCCTGCTCCCTGCTGATGTGCCTTGAAAGGCAGCAGAAAATGACCCAAGATCTTGGGCTCCTGCCACCCGTGTGAGAGACCTGGTTGAAGTTCGAGACTCCTGGTTTCAACTAGACCCAGCCATGGCTTCCGCAGCCATTTGGGGAGTGAAGCAGTGGATGGGAGGTCGCTCTCTTTTTCTCTGTCTTTCACTGGCTCAGTACGTCCTTTCGTTTCTCTCTCTTGCTCTGCCTTTCAAATAAATAAATAAACAAATTGTTATAAATTACTTTAAACCTTCAGATGTCTTCTATTTTGGCTAAAGTCATTTCTAGTGTAGTTTTGCCCTGGAACATTAGGAAGGATTGCTTCAGAGACCATGAAGACTGCTTGGCAGAAAGTTCGTGAGCAGCGCCCTGAACAAAGCCAAGTGGATTGCAAGAGAAGCAGCTTGGTCCTGGGACCTCCGCCTTGTTGCACGCACCATCTTCATGGTTTCAATTAGGAAGTGTGAGTCGGGTCAGCTGTCCTGCCTTGGCTCCGTTTTCTGTTTGGACTGTCTTTTCTGAATTCAGCATCAAGGCAGTTTAAGTCTGAGAGAAGCACCGTCTATGTCACAGAAACTGCAACAAGTCAGAACCTTGACCCATCCCTTGAGAACGAGTGTGCATTAGTAGCTCATGGCAGACCTACCTATTGGTCTCAAGTGGATGACACCCTGCACGGACTCACCCTGCTTTAGGTTTATTTCCTCTTATGGCATGAGGCAGCAGTAGTGGGGTGGACTGGGCTCCCCAAAAGCTCTCTGTGTCCTGATCTCTAGACCCTGTCTGTGATTAGGGGCGTCTTTGTAAAAACAGTATTTGTGTGTGATTAAATTAGGGACCTGGAGTTGACACCATACTGGGTTATCTGGGTGGGCCTGAGTCCAAAGTCGAGTGACCTTATGGAAGAGACAGATAAGAGCGGGGCAATGAGGCTCTGAGGCCAGGATGGGAGAGATGTGACTACAACTCAAGGACAGCCTGTAAACTCTTGAAATTGGCAGGGACAAGGCCAGATTTTCCCCGCTGGGCTCTCCAGAGGGCATGTGGCCCTGTCAAAACCCCCGTTTCCGGCTTCCAGGGTCCAGAACTGGGATGACAAGAAGTTTCTGTTGTCTTCAGCAGCCCAGCCTGTATCCAGCATGTTCACAGTCCTGTTCTGCAATCCACGCTTGTTCCCATCGCAGAGGCTCACCAGCGCACCCTATGGGCCTGCTGGGGAAAGAACGGCCAAGGGAATGCCAGCGGGCAAGGTGCACTTCAGGGGACACAGGAATTTTCCGTGTAGGATTCCTTTCACGGCATCCGCCGGCGCTTAGAATACAGCGGGGAGTAAATGCAGGAAGATGCGTTCAGTGATTGGTCTCCGTGTATCACAGAATGTCACCTACCCAGTTCCAGCGGATTTGAATGAAGTCTTTCTCGGCAGTGACCAGGACTGTGATTCATTTTCACTTGTCAAGAACATTTACTATTTGGAGCCGCTTGAAATATGCAGGTCCATTTGTGCTTGGAGGTCTCACAATCGCGGCTCACATAGGTGTGATTATGTGTGGCTTAGAGACACGAGCTAATGAAAGCCAGACTGAGGGGATCCAGTGCCCGGCTTATTGGCTTACTCCATGGGGTAGAATTGACTGGACTCAGTAGAGGCTGGCACGCTGAAACCGTATTTACCCGGAATGTTCCATTCCTGAGAATAACAAAACAAAGAGATATTGCATGTCACATCAAGACATACGCTTTGCATTGCACTTTGTGGGCAAAAAGTTCTTGAGGAAACATCATGATTTTAATTTGGAGGAAAGTTGTGTCTGCCTTATGCAGGCACTAAACAGTAAGGCGATAAACGGAAAATAACACAAGAGAATATTTTAATCATTTTGGAGTGAGGAAAGCTCTTCTGTGCATGGGATAAACTTGATAGCTACAAGGAAAAAGAGACAAATTTGATTATAAAAGTTAAGAATATAATAATCCATGTGGTACAAAATGCCACAGTAAAGTTAAAAGAAAAGCAAAAAAAAAAAATCATATGATGGTGAATATTTACAGTATATATTATTTATTAATTTACAGTTTGGGTGCACCAATTACAAATCAGACACAGTATTCAGTGATGGGAACAAAATATGCTGAGACGAGCGGTGTTGATCTTGATTAATTCATTAGCCAGTGAGTGAGAAATCCACATTGAAACTGAGTTTCCCTGTATAACCAGTGCAATAAAGGTCAAATGTGGATGGCAGAGGAAGCACAATATGGGTAACAATGGCAAGCATGAATGAACATTTCTAATGTGTGGAGAAATCTTGAAAAACAGCGGGGAAAGATATTAATGTGGAAAATTGGACAGAAAACATATGCTGGAAATTTTAGACAAGTTGACCAAATATCCGCACCAGAAATTCTCAAATGAAGATAGCTTACCAATAATATATGAATAATCAAAAAACATATAAATCAAAATGACATATACTATTTTGCTGATAAGTACAGTTGCATAAGAATAAAAGAAGTTGCAATTACACAGAAGATGACATGTAGGATTTCACGCTGCGTACTTTAGTGGGAGAATAAACAAGTGAGTCTGATGCTGTGTTTCAACACTGTAAAACGATTGCTTCTCTACTCATTTTGCCAGGGACTCAAACTTTGTGGCATCTCAACATGGATTGTTTTGGAACCCCAACACGATCTTGTTGTCTGGGGACGAACTTAGGGAGGTTAGGGCAAGTCCCTAGGGTAGCCCTGTCTCGATGCCTTTCCATGAAGAGACCTCGAGGAGCGGGTGCTTGCCCACTGCTCCCTTCCTCCTTCTGCCCCTCTCAGGCCCTGTGAGGACACAGAGATATCAGTTCTGCTAGTCGGGAAGAGGGCCCTCACCTGGGGCCAGAGAAGCAGGCACCTTGGTCTTACTGAGACGTCCGGTCTTCATACAGAGAAACAACCGTCTTTTATTTAAGCTGCCCACGTTGTGATACTGTGTACGGGCAGCCAGAGACTTGATGCATGTATGTATGTGTATTTAGAAGTAATTAATAGGAGAAGAGTGAAAAGATGTAAGTACAGAAACATTAGTGATAATACTGTACCATATCAGGCACTGATAAGCTATAGAGCCCATGGCCAATTCTAGCCCACTGTCGTTAAAATAAAGTTATGGGCACATGGTCACGAGCAGTGTCTCTGACAGTTTTAGTGCTATGACCATAGTTGAAAAATTGCAACCAGGGCTCTATAGCCTGCCAAGTCTGACATATTTATCATCTGATACTTTTTACAATGCTTTGTCAGCCTTTTCAGGCAAAAATATGAGTAACAGGTTTTCCCCCCCCCCCCCTGCGACATTTACTAATTTATTTGAAAAACAGAGTTAGGGAGAGGGAGATTATTCCATCCACTGGTTCACTCCCCAAATGGCCAAAACATCTTGTTACCTGGAGCCTGGAACTCCATCCAGGCCTCCCACATGGATGATAGGGGTCCAGTCACTTAGCCTATCTTCTATTGCTTTTCTAGACACATTGCCATGAGCTGGATTCTAAATAGATCAATCAAGACTCAAACCCACATTCACATGGCATGCCAGTCTTGCAGGCAACAGCTTGACTCACTGAACCACATTGCTGGCCCCAACAACTTAAACATTCACTCACTAGTTATGCTTGGCTATGATTATTCCATATCCATACATGGAGCATTATGTAATAATTGATACCTTGCACACAAACACAGAAATACATGTCAAGATGTTTAGATGAGAATTATAGCTCAATAAGCATAACATAATCTGGTTACATGTGAATATATATAGATATATGCATACCCATACCCGTGTGTACAAAGATACATATATATGCCTTCTACCATTTACAAAGTGCTAAACTACTGTGCTGAACAATTACTGTAACCTGTCTCATTATTCCATTTATTCTATAGCATGTTTGTTTGTGTTAAGCAACATTATGCTCTCTATTTTGTAGGTAGGACTTTGAGGATTAACAGGCTCCTCTGGCAACCACACAGCAAAATTCAGTGACGCTGCAGTATTAACCAGTATCCTCTGCAAAAATGGTTGAAAGCGATAAACAATAACAGCTAGTAGCATGGGGTAAAAAAGGAAGTAGTTATATAATTATAGTAGTGTTTCATTGCTCAATGATATATAGTATATTCATCAGTAATATGTAATGTGATTATTGTAAAAATTGCAAAGATGTTTCGATATTGGAAAAAAAGGTGTATAAGAGGTAATCCCATGACCTTTGCCTATACTCAGCCAAAGCTTTGCAGCCAATAAATGATGATTCTGTCACATGAATGCAAAATACATTGAAACCTGTCATTTAGGATCATTGCCTGTTCACTGAGTTAAGCTGTTATCACTAAGCAGTTTATAAATGAAAGAAAGCAAACTTTAATAGCAATTGTTTTTCTAGGAGACTTGTAGGTGGGCAAACGAGAATGTCAAATCCTGGGGTAACCACTCTGGATGGCCCGAGTTTGCATTGTTACAGGGACATGATTTGCCAGCCTGCCATTTTACAGGTCCAGTTGGAGCCTGGTAGAAATAGGCTTGCACTGAAAATAGATTGAATTGAATAAAAGCTCCAAATGTAAGTCTGGATTATGTTCTCTTCCTAAGTAGATCATTAAATAACAAATTATTTATTCTTTTTATTTCATTTTTGCTTCAGAGATGCAGAAAGAGAGAGAGAGATAAATAGAAAAAGAGGGAGATAGCTTTTACATGCTGATTCACTCCCTAAATGGACACAATGGCCAGAGCTGAGCTGGCCCAAGACTGGTAGCCAGGAGTTTCTTCTGGGTCTCCCATGTGGGTGCAGGAGTCCAAGGATTTGTGCCATCCTCCTCTGCTGTTTCACTAGTATAATTAGGGAGCTTGTTTGAAAGTAGATAAGTTGGTACTTGAACCACCAGCCATATGGGATGCCGGCACAGCAGGTGGAGAATTAGCCTGCCATATTGCTGTGTTGGCCCCATTAGTAACTCATAAAATCTCACTCTATGGGCTGGCATTGTAGCATAATGAGCTGAGCTGCTGCTTGCAACGTCAGCATTCCATATTGGAGCACTAGTTCGAATTCCAGCTACTTCAACTGTAGTTCCGCTTCTAACCAATGCAATGGGAAAAGATAGCTTAGATGCTTGGACCACTCACGTGGGAGACCAAGACGGAATTCTGGGCTCCTGACTTTCAGCTTGGCACAGTCACTTTGGACATTCCAGGAGTGAACAAGCAGTTGGAAGATCTTCTCTCTCTCTCTCTCTCTCTCTCTCTCTCTCTCTCTCTCTCTCATTCTGCCTTTCCAATAAATAAATCCCCCCCCCCCAAAGCATTTAAAATTTCTCACTTTGTTTGAGGTGGAGTTGTTAGTCCCTAACTTTGTGGATCGATACATGTCCAGTCCCCTAGTGTGATCACTGCATTGTCACCTAGCTAGGGGTGCTTTGTTAGCATGCGTTCTCTTTAGAGATGCACAGTTTTGGCTGTCACAAGGAGAGTTAAATTAGTCACCTCAGATCTTGCCATTCCCCACCTCACTAGTCCAGGAAGGAAGTGGTTTCTCCAAGTCACCAACCACGGCATCACTTGGGCAGGCTGGGCTGCTCATCACTATGGCAACAAGCAGTCTCCGGCATTTGCTCCATGTTTATCTCCCGTTTGCTCCCTCTCTTCAACACGAGACTCAGCTTGGTGGTACCCAGTCAGAAGTTTTTGAAAAGAATGGACAAATTGTAACACATAGAGTGGTACACAATCTCTTTTCAAAGTAAAGATATCATTATGATGCAGTTTTTTTTTTTTCCTTTGTACGAGGAAGCTAACTAAATATAGTGCTTCTATTCTTGTAACAACTCGTGATTCCCTTCTTTATGGACAGATAAGAGTGGTTTGAAAAGTTCATGGAAAATGGAATTTAAAATGGTTATTTTTTTGTTGTAAAGAATCTAAAAGCCATGTCTATGAGCAGCCTTCACAAGCTCATGGAAAATTTGATGATGAAAAAAACCAGGCATGTAATGAAAATGTTTTACATTTAAATAAATGTTCCTTTTCAATCCATTTTGCAAAAACTTTTTAGGGCATATCCGCTTAGGATGTTGTATTTCATTTTCTTTCTAGTTTGTGTGAAGAACGCAGACAAACAGAGAGACGGAGAACGCGTGTGTGCTGAGTCCATGTTCACATGCTTGCACAGGTGAGGCTAAGACCGGGAGCTAGAGTCTCAACCTGGACCTCCCCCAGGAGCGTAAGGAAGCTGCGCAATGCGCCATCAGCAGGATGCTGGAGTCAGGAGTGGGGCTTGGTGTGAAACCAAGAAGCTTGCACACAAGGTGTGGGTGTCTTCCAGGCCAGACCCCAGGAAGTCAGAGTTCTGATGCTCACTTAATTATCATGAATTTGCTTACCCTCTACAACTCTGATGTCTAGGGTATTCTGCCTTAAGGGGCGAGGGGGGACAAAGACCCAGTTCAAGAATACAAGTGATGGCTCTGAAGGTCCCAGAGGTGGCTGTTTGAAAGGGTGGAGTGGCACAGAAGGAGTGCATGATAAGGCTGTGAAAGAATTGCTGTCACTAATGCCACCTGTTTCCTAGAAAAACGTGTCACTTCTCCTGGCACCAGGTTTCCTTGTGGTGCTCTCCTCATCCTGTTCACCCTATGTTTCTGTGCTTCAGGTTTCAGCAAGAAGCCCCAAAGCAGGAAAACTCACAGCACTTAATCCTAACTGGCTCATTACCTCGGGCTCCTGGATGCAACGGTAACACTTGCATAAGTGATTTTCTGAGCATCCAGCTTCCCAAGGCGGACCCATCTAGATTATTATTCTTACAGGGAAAACATTTTGGTAAACAGTGAGCTGACATTTTTCATTCCTAGAAATTATGTTGCTGTGTGGCTCTGCACTTATTAAATCAATGGATTTTACTATTTCAGGGTAAGTTAGAGAAAAAGAAGTCATTTCTTGGTCATCAGTGGAAAACAATCCTTTTTTTTTTTAAGAAAAAAAAAATTTGCAGTTGATACCATAATGTTGAAATCCAGATTTTGTTGAGAACTGGAAAAACATTGCTTAAATTTACCAAAATTTCTTTTACAAATCACATGCGAAGCCCAGGGAATCTAGACCACTAGATTTGATAATAGGCTGTACCAAGGGGAGGCCTGACGGATGCTGTGAGCAACATTTCCACCTGAGTGAAACAGGGAAGGCCCTTCATAAGCCTGAGAGGAAGTGGCTGGGAGGAGGTTGGAGAAAAATGACAGGTCATCAGCCACAAATGTTCTGGCTCTCTGGCCTCCATGGGAATATGCTTTGTTGGAATATGTGTTAGAAACCTGGTCCAGAACAGCAGGCGTATCCCAGCATGTATTTCAAAGCAGCTCCACATTTGGCATAGCACTGCATCCAGCATGGTGCCAGAATGGATTGTAGAAGACTGAGGGAGGTTCTGGAAGGATGTCTTCCTATTCTGCAATATGACGTATCCCCTGGCAAGAATAGGAAACAAAATGTATCATGGACCTAGAGAAGCCTCTGGTAGACCTCAGGACTACAGTGTCGCAAGGAGAACCAGGCCATCAGCACAAATATGACAAGGAACCAGACAGAGCACTCCCTGTATCAGGGGGTTTTGCCGTTGTCTTGGGCACCCAACCAAACAAACTATGGCGTTCCAGAGACCAGCAAGGACCCTGGGGACAGTTATGGATACCCATTGTGTTGTGTGTCACACATAAGCCTACTTCCAAAGCCGGACATCTGTGTGGGAAGGTTGAGGTGAGGGAAAGAGCACAGCATAGTACTTAAGAGGAGGTTACGCTTTGATTGGGACAAGATGGGGACAACTTTACATGGTGCGTAGAAAACAAAAAATGTTCTAGGTGTATTCCAAGTGCATAACTTTGTTTCTTAAGTGCATAACTTTTGAGCTTCGTGCACTGTTTTCTTAGCCACATGAAGAATGTCCTGGAGACCTTCTGAGTGAGTCAATGCAAACATGTGTTTACTAAACACAGTCATGCAATGTCAAGTGCTTGACCTGATGATATGAGGAAATCGAATCTCCAAGACAGCCTCTCAGGGCTAACAAGGAGCCTTTAGATCAATCATCCAGCTCACCTCACGCTGAGGAAAAGTCGAGCCAACAGAATGACGGGATGTGCCGAAACCTTTGTCACTCACCCAGCACTAAGGACTGTGGATTCCAAACAGGTGTTGTGAGACATCCCACTCCCCAGGAACACCCAATAAAACAGCTGTGAAACAATGGGACATAAGAGAGGGAGAGAGTTCTTCAACCTGAAAGAAACATGAACAGGTAAGAAAAAAATGTCTATCGGAAGGTAGAAATCTCATTGGTGAAAACAATATTTCAAACATAGTGTGTCAAACACTTGCATCTTTAGTGCGAGGATTAATAAAACATTTAAAGTAACAACTTCCATTTTAAGAGATAAGAAATGTTGAAATAGATAAAATGAGACCTTCAAAATTCAAAATGCATGGAGAAATAGAGTATAGAATTATTTACTAGTATTTGCAATTATTTTTTGTTTCTTTTACTATCTTTATAATCAATGAAAATTATTATCATTTCAAAATGCCTTGTTATGGTGAAAGCAATTTTATAATCCTCAATGGTCACCAAAAAGCAAAATCAGTAACAGGCCTACCACATGTATAGAGCAAAGAAGCAAAGCCCACTACTAGAGAAAATCACCTTATTATAAGAAAGATTATAATAGAGAGAGAAACGAAGAAAGGAACTGCATGATGACAAGAAAGCAATGTATCAAAACGGAATTAACAATTTTCTTAAATGCAAGTGAATTATATTGTCCACTTAAAAGACAAAGAGTGACTAAATTGGAAGACCCAACTTTATGCTGATGATAGGAAATGAACTTCACCTCTAAGGAAAAAAAGAGAATAAGCTATTTCGTGTAAATAGATTCCAAAAGAAAGCAGGAGGAAACAAACTTCTAACAGATAAAATACACTTTAAATCAAAAGCGTAAAACGAGACAAGGAAAGTCACTATATAATGGTAAAGTACTCAATCTAGTTAGTTGAAACAATATTTACATTGCATAAGCAACCAATATAATAGGAACAAAATACATAAAGAAAATATTAATAGACCTAAAGAGAGAAATGGCAATACAAGAATAATAGGAGGCTTTAACACATCACCTTCAGAGAGGGATGGATCATCCAGGCAGTAAATCATCCAAGAAACAAGAGCTAAATTGCAGCATTGATCAACTGAATTTAGATGTATCTACAGAACATCCCATTCAACAGCTACAGAATATACATTCTTCTCAACTGTCCATGGAGTATTGTCCAGAATAGAGGATGCAACAGGTAGTAAAATTAGTCTCAAAAAAGTTTTAAAAAGATGTCTTTTCTAGCCATAATGTAATAAAACTAGAAATCAATAACAAAAAATTAGAAATTATATAAATACATGGAAATTAACAACTGATTTCTTAACAACCAATGAGTAAGGGAAGAAATTAGTGGGAATATTAAGGCATTTCTTGAAAAGAGTGGAAATGGAGACACAACATTTCAAACAACCTATATGCTACAGTAAAAATGTTACTGAAAGAGAAGGTTATACTCCCTATTGCCTGCGACCAAAAAGCAGGAAGATCTCAAAGGAATAATTGACCGCAGCTTAAGGAACGAGAAAAACAAGAACTAACCATTCCAAAATTAGTGAAAGAGAATAATAAAAGAGCAGACACAAATGAAGAGCTGATTCTTTCAAAAAGATAAATATGGCTCACCCTTAGCTAGAGTGAGAATAAAAGAGAAACTTCAAATATGGAAAGTCAGAGATGAAAAGGAGACGTGACACCTGACATCACAGAAGCACAAAGGATTGCTGGAGGTTACTATGAATGATGAGACTTTGTAACTTAGAACAATTCAGGAATTCCAGAACGCATACACCTTTCTAAGACTGTGTTGCGAGGAAATGGAAAATCTAAGCAGAACAATAATGCTTGAATCATTCACAAGGCATTTCCCACTAAACAGAATATCAGTTGACTCTACTACCAAATAAAACATTTGAAGAAGCAGTAACACATATACTTCTAAAATCATTTCAAAAAGTAGAAAATTCTTCTAAATTCGTTTTTTTTGAGGATGGTCTTATTTTAAGAGCAAAAGCAAGCAAGAACACCGTAACAGTGACCACAACAAAACTTAAACTACAGGCAAGTGGCTTTGCTGAATATAGATGTAAAATGCTTTCAATACTAGTAAAGAGATTGTTCATAATGATCAAAGAGGATTTTGTTCCTGTAACACAAGGGCAATATAACATATGCAAATAGAGAAGTATGGTATAGCACATGAATAGAATGAAGGACAAAAATCATACAAACATCTCCATAGATCTAGGAAATATATTTGATAAAATCCAGCATCCTTTCCTAAGACAGATTATGCGTAGAAGAAATACAGCTCAATAGGATGAAGACATTATATAGCAAAGAGACAGCTAACAACATACTGACTGGAGAAAAGATGAAGGCTTTCCTCTCTGAGATACAGGACAAAATAAAGATGTCCACTTTTGTTCAGTAGGGTACTGGCAGTCCTAGCCAGAGCAATCAGGCAAGAGAAAGAAAGAAGCAAAGCCCGAAACAGAAAGGAGAAAATCAAATTATCACTGTTTGCAGACTTCATCAATAACAATGACCTGAAAAAGAAATTTTAAATAAATCTGTCCCAATTGGTATAGCAAATAAATAAACAAAATGTCAGGACTAAATCTAACTAATGAGGTGAAGGATCTATACGATTTAAACAAATTGACAAGGACATGAAGAATTGGAAAGGCAATCTGCATTGGTGGATTGGAAGAATCGATATTATCAAAATGTGCATACTACCCAAAGCCATTTATAGATTTCAATCCAATCCCCATATAATACTAATAATATTACTCACAAATTCAGAAAAATAATTGTAAAATGCACACACACACACACACACACACACATATACACACACACACACGAAGGCTGCAAACAGCACAAGTAATCTGTTTCACAATATCAAAATGAAGACATCCTACTGGACTTATGTAATCAAAATGATAGTACTGGTATATTGATGGGTAGAATACAAACATCAGAAAAAAAAATCCATGCATTTACAGCTAACTTGTAACATATTGATTATAATGTATAACTTATATTTGACAAAGCTGTGAAAACGGTCCTTGGCAAAAGTATGCTCTTTTCAACAGATCATGTTGGGGAAAATTGGGTTGCTGTTTGCTTAAGTTCAAAACTAGCACTTTAACTTCCACCCAATGTGAAAATCAACTTAAAATGGATCAAAGTCCTGAATATAAGAACTGAAGCTATGATTCTATAAGAGTAAAATGTAGTGGCGTGGAAACATTCCTAGACATTTGCTTAGGCAATGATGTCTTTTAATAAGACCCCAGAAGAATGGGAAGAAGAAGCAAACATATGCCAAAGGGTACAATCAATAAAATGGGAAAAACATCTCCACACTAGGCATCTGCTAAAAGATTAATAGCCAGGCTACACAAGGAGCTCAAAAAATTCAACCACAGAACAGTACAAGTAAGAAACGGACAAAGGGTCTGAATAGACATTTATTGAAAGAAGAAATGCAAATGGCCAAGAGACACGAAAAAATGCTTGGTTTCATTAGGTGTTGGGAAATGCAAATGAAACCCACAATGAGGTATCTTCTCACTTTAGTCAGAGTGGCACTTATCTAAGTGTCAAAAAATAACAAACGCTGGTGAGGCTGTAGAGAAAAGGGAATCCTAACACACTGTTGGTGAGAACACAAATTACCTAAGCCATTATGGAAAACAGGGTGGTATGACATAGGAAACTAAAGTAGATCTACCACATGACCCAGCTATCTCAATTCTGGGAATATATCCAAAGGAAATGAAGCTAGCACTAATTACACTTCGATGTTTGTGTCAATGCTCTTCCTAATAGCAAAAATATGGAATCAACCTAGATGTCCAACAAAGTGGATAGAATTGAAGATTATTATGCTGAGTGAAATAAACCAGGCATAGAAAGATAAATGTCTCATGGGTGCTAATTTATGGTAGTTAATACAGATGTATAGTAAAAAGAATAAAAAGGGATAGATGTCAAACTATTTGATCTATAGATATCTGTGTTTGCTTCACAGGATTAGACCCATTTCTTCATTTTATCATCTTTATCATGAATCCTATGTTATGTTACATATAATATATATGTGTAAATATAATGCTTATATATGAAACAAACTTGGGAAAATGCTAAAATTGTTAAGCCTATAGGTGCTCATCGAACTGTTCTTAATACATTTTCTATTTGAAATATTTTGAAATTAAAAGCCAAAAAGATTCATACAACAAATAAGCAAAGAAAAATTCTAGGAGATCTTACAGGTTATGCATTTTAATTGTGTCTGGATTGTTTGACTCAGATATTCTTCAGTTTGTTGAAGAAGTGTAGATTCCTGGATACTACTCTTTATTGATCCTGGTACACGTGTCTAGGGATGGATTCAGGATATTCTCCTGCTTGAAAGGCAGTGCGGCAGAGAGACAAGAGATACAAGACAGAGATGGGGCTATTTCATCCATAATTCCCCAAGTGACTGTAGTGGCTGAGGCTGGATCAGAATGAAGCCAAGGGCTGGCAACTCCATCTGGATCTCAGCCTCACATAGCCTTGCCCATTCCAGATATCTAGGAACTGAGTCAGCAAGATGGGAGCGCCCTTTGTCTCTATCTCCAATTTGAAACCCATCTAAAATGTTTTTATAATATCCATTTCCCTGAACTCTTTGAAAACCCATTGGATAGTTTCCTGCATGATAAGGAAGGTATGTGTGACCCCAGAAACAAGACCTGGCATCCCTGCATAAGTATCACTTCTCCACACCACTTCTTTTTTTTTGTTGTTGTTGAGCTGACTGAGGGGTGTTCCACAGAGCAGCTTGTCTTTACTTTGTTTTATCCAAGAAAAGCAAGTTGGGCTTTTAGCGTAGGCATAATTTCTTTTCAAAGACAGTCAGTATAGCAAGTGCCATTACTGCAGACTCCTTTAGGTGCATTCCTGTATTTTTCCTAAACGCAGTGCAGATTCTTGCCCTTGTTTCTGCAGCAGACTTTCAGTTGAATTTAACATCCCAGTGCATGGCTTCTTTATCTCTAGAGTTCTTCTATAGCCTACTTTCACCTATCTATTTATATGTTTATGTTCATTTTTTGCTACTTTTAAGGAAAAAACAAAGCCACTTCATTTGCTTTCTTGCAACTGCTGCAAGGAAACTCGATGCCAGGTAGGTCCTTCTCCATCCTGGATAGAGTCTAGATAAATGCAGAGAGAAACATCTCTCTTCTCTTCCATCTCTCAGGGCTCCAGACAGAAAGTGAACATGTTATGACTGGCTTTATTACTGTGCAGTTCTTTTCTGCCCTCTTCCCCAAACCCTTGACAAGGTAAGAGGGATGAAGAAGAGGCAGGCGGACACAGGGAGGCCTGAGTTGAATGCTTCAACTGTGCTGGACACAGGGGATTGCCTTCATCCTGGAACACATTCCAGGGTGCTTTGGGATAGCCATCGGTGGACATCAGTGTGATGTGCATTTCTTCCGGTCACTTTGGTTGTCTCCCATGGTACCTTGACATCTTTTCTTCAAATGCAATCTTCCTCAAATATTGGTATTTACCTTTGAACACTTGGCAGACATTCAGCACCAGGAATATAATTAGCTTTTAGACTTCTCTGACCCAAGTGTTCCACAGTCTGATATCAGAGATCACACCACAGGCTCTCCTTATTACCTGAACTCTTCTCACTGGACTAGAAACCAGGAGAAAGCCGCTGCAGCCATGTCAGGTGAACAAGAGGCTGCAGGTCAATCAGCAGAGAAACGAACGTTTCTGACGGATTTTTCTTTCTCTGAGTTTCATTTTCCAGGTATTTAATTTCATATATTTAAGTCTTTCTTTTGCGAGAGGCTAAGAGTTACAAAATACTCTGTGTGTGTGTGTGAGAGAGAGAGAGAGAGAAAGAGGGAGGGAGAGAGAGAGGGGGGGAGAGAGAGAGAGAGGGAGAGAGAGACTCTGGCTTCTAAATCAAAAAATAACTCTTTAAAATAAAAGAGGGAGAGTGACATTGTGGGATAGGGGATAGAGTCATGGTCAGCAACGTGGGACAGTTTTGAGTCTTAACTCCTCCACTTCTGATCATCTCCCTGCTAATGGCCTGGGGAAAGCAGCTGGGGTTGGTCCAAATGTGCAGGCCCTTGTTAACCACGTGGGAGACCTGGGTGACGTTTCCAGCCCCTAGCTCCCACCTGGCCCAGCTCTGGCTGTTATAGCCATTTAGGGTGTGAATCAGAAGACAGAAGATCATTTTCTCTCTCCGTCTCTCTCCCCCTACCCCACATCCCTCTCCCTCTCTGTAACTCACTTTCAAGTAAAGAAATACATGTTTCAAGAAACATTGCAAAACTAGAATTAGGTCACATTCATCATACACTTTGCACAGATCATCTTATGCAACGCATTGGAATTCAGGAGCTGTTTTTGCTGTTGTCTTGGTCTCAGCCAAACCAATACCAGGGCCTGATCTATTTTCATGCTGTATTCAGTTGAAGACAGATATGCACAGCTGCATGGAGGGCTGCTTGATGTGGTGTCTGCCTATGCAATTTCCTTATGCCTAGGTCTTTCCTCCCTTTCCACCTAAGAAAAGCCTCTTTGTTGTGTGAATTCACTGCCTCCAGCACCTGTGACAGTTGCCTACCTATATTCATTCTTGTTCATTTTTTTGGGCCTATTCTAATTTGTATTGCTTTGCTTTATAACTCTTCATTCTCTAACGTAGGGATTCAGTGCCTACCCCTGCTGCCCAAGTCAAGGTTACCATAAAAAAGATTAGGGCTGTGGTCCTTTTTTTTTTTAAGTTAAAAATGTTATTATTACTTTACATGATATAGTTGCGTAGGCATAGTGCTTCTTTCCATCCCTCCTCATCCTCCCTCCCCCTTCCACACCCCACTTATTTTCCCCTCTGTGTTTATAATAATATAGTCATTCAGTTATAGTCACAATTCCAACATTGTGCTACTTACATGTGTCATGACACTTCAGGTATAGGCAATGGTAGAGAATCTAGTATCTTGCTGTCAAAGCATGTTTAAACAGCTTCAGTGAGAGCCCTTCTTTTATTCAGAAGTAGTGATGCACTCTGCATCTATGTTTCCTTGTATGCTAGTCTCCATTACACCGTTCGTTCAGAAGAACAGAAATATATACTTGTTTACCTATTTGTCTTGCTGTTTTGTATTTTGCATGAAGGTTTCTGACTGCAGTTCTTGGAAAGAGATGTCAGGAAATTGTTGCTAACACAAGCACCATAGCTCAAGGATCCTAGGTCCTTGATTACCTGGGGGCTCCCTCACCAAGACCACCAGAGACCCTTGCTCTCTTCAAGGCAGTCTGTCTGCTTGGAGAGACGAAGACTGTTGTTTGTGGCATTTGTAGGTGTGGCAGCAACCACTGAGGAAAATCCTGCTGTGTGTGAATTCTGTTGCCAGTTATATTTCAACTTGGATGCACTCATTTTATGCCCCCCCGCCCCCATCATTCGTTTCAGTGGAAGAAAGAAGGGAAACTAAAAAATGCCTCCAGCAAAGCAATGCAAAACAAAGCACAGGCATTTTTTTATATAGGGAATTTTTGTAGTATTTGATTTAAGTCTGAAAAGAAAATAGTAGGAACGATGCAAAAGAAACTCTAGTGATACATTCCAATCAACGTGCTAAATCACACTGTTATCAGTAACATTTGGCCATGTGATAAGTGGTATAAATGCTTTCAACTTTCTGCTAGACCCCCCAAAATAGAATTTTTTCATTAGATTAGCATACTTTGGAAAATAATTTGGATTTAGGAAGCTAAATATTTGGAACAGTTTTGATTAGATTGCATATTAAAGAGGGTTTATGTATTCGCCATTAGTAATTCCCAATCTAATACTGCCAATGAGGAGACTGAACAGCTGCCATCTACAATTCTAAAATATCACTCGTTGATAAATGTGCAACACAAGCATCATAGCTCAACAAAATGAAGCGCAATTTTCTCTTCAGTCAGAGAAAAGAGCAAGTTCAAGATTAGTTATGCATTAAACAGTCCATTTGGGGAGGCTAATTAGAAAGAGAAGACCTTGAAATAGAAGTCATCAGAAAAAGTCAGCAGATGAGCCTTTATGAAGGCTTAATTTGTCCTTTGTCACAGACAGAACACCTGCGAAAAGTGCGTGCCACCCTCTCTGAAAGTGCGGTTACGAAGTTCAGAAGAGGGGGATGCTTGAAGTCAAAACAAACCCTCAGAACTATAATAGTTGATGAAATTGTCATAAGGGTACTAGAGTCTTTTGAATAATTGGTTTCCAAATTGGTACAACAGGTGTCCAAGCTAAGTGCCAAAAAAAGGAGGGAAAAAAATGAAAAAAAAAATACACACATGGTCATAGGTTTTGGGTTTTTCTTTTTTTCCCCCCAGGACGTTAGGACTGAGAATGTAAAGAACATACAGTGTGAAGACAGTCACGCTTTTAACAGGAAATCACTGTGTGTAAAAAAGCACCCGACTCCTTTCCAACTTCAGTGCACACAGATCCACTTTACTCTCACTCCAACGCCCCTAGAAGCTGCTCCAGTTTAATCTCATGTTATTCTTTTTAATACATTACAAAAAAAACCCCAAATATTCTTGTGTAAGTTGTATTGGCATCACTGCCAAACATGTGCATATTTCTAAGAAAATGCAGATTTTTCTCTTAATACATTTGTGAATTTGTGTTACATTCTCAACACCCAAAGAGTTTCTCAATAGTATCTCATACAGAGACTGTCTTCTCTGTAAAAAACAGCTTTGGAGGAGAATGGTAAGAATGTTGCTAGTCCATTCTCTAAGAAGGTGACTCCCAGAACTGGCATTAGTAATTTCCTGTGAAATATCTCCAGGCAGATTGTCCTAGACCTGTCTGTTCAGAGGAATGGAGAAAATGTCCTCAAGAAAAGACCAGAGTCATAAATTAAGGCATTTTTACCTCCCTACCTCTGTTTCTGAGAAGTTGGCAGCCCAGCCTCCAAGGAAGCTGGGCCAGAAGTTCAGCCCTTAAACTTTATCAGTGTCAAAAACCCTTGGATGATCTATTAAAATCTAAGGTCGTGTACTTTATCTTCAAAAAAATAATTTTCATTGTAAAAACCCTATCTCTGTCCTTCATTTGCAAGGGAAGGCTACAGCTGGTGATTTCTTGCAGGAGCTAAGTGAATGACTGACCTTGCCCGCTCCTCTGAGCTTGTGCAGGCAGGGTTCCGAGGACCAAGAGCTGCTTTGGGGTCACGCCCATGCACCCTTTGCTAACCCTCTCCTTGGGACTTCTTCACCTTTTGAAGGACAGCTCCTTGGTCCCAAGAGAGAGGTAAGCCAGGCATAGAGGGCACAAATGCTCAGAGTGCCCTGCTCCTGGCATGCCTGCTTTGACCTCGCTCCCTGGTCAGCTCTGGCAAACCCAGTTTAGAGATAACCTCCGACTTTTACTGTACCCTGGACCTGATTAGAAATGCTCCAGAGCCCAACAGAAGAGCTAAGGCTGTTCCTGTCTGCCCACCCACCCCACCTCCTGCCCCCCACAGATGCCAGGGACCTGTCTTGATTGTTCTGTGCTCTGCAGAAGGGACAGGGTCCATGGGACCATCTTTGCTGAGGCTGCTTGCAGAAGAGCAGGTTGAAATCTGAGGGTACTTCAAAATGGCCATGGAGAAATGGAAATAAAAAGTAAGTTCAATTTGGTGAAATAAAAAAAAGCCTCCAGTTTTTTCATAATACGCAATTTCTACAAGCTTTCTGAAAATTTCCCTAATGGTTCCTCCTCAAAAAATATTTTTCTCTTTTCCTTTCTATCCAGAGATCAATGCGGTACACAAAGGAAGTAGTTCTCTTTTTTTAAGTACCTCAAAAAATGTTTGTGCTTCCCATTAAGTAGGGTATGCACATTGTAGATAACAGAGAAAAAGAAAACCAACTTTAAAACTTCTTATGTTCATATTGTTATGCTACAATAGTTGATTGACTATACCCTTAAAACAATACCATTTATCATTTTAAATTATTTATAACTTAGTTGGCTGTTAAAATTACTTTTAGAATTGTTTTTTGAGTACTCATCCCTATTTTATTATGTTTTATTAGAATTTTGGTGATGATCCTTTTGGTGTTGGGCTGTTAGAATGTTTTCAGTTTTTCCGCATTATACACAACAATTCATTCAAATCCCGAGAGCATCATTCTCTGACTGTGCATACATTATTTCTTCGGGTAAATCCTGAAAATTGAGATTACAAATAAACGAAGCATGAATACACTGCATTGTGACTCTCAGAAAGAACACAGCAGCTTCCCCTTTCATCAGAACGTAGCTAAACTACTCACTTCATCTCATTCTTGCCAACATTTGTGATTTCAACACAACTTTCCAGCATCAGAATTTAGAAATTAGTATAGGACGTGTTTTTTTTTAATAGTTGAAGATTTCAAGCGCTGGCTATTGCCCAATTCTGAGCTTAGTCTTTGGACACGACTGCCTGTCGGAGTGACGAGGCCTGATGCAGTGACTCTCAGTTCTCGTTTGTGGATGAGGACGTGCAAGCAGCAGTCCAAGCGCCAGGGCCGTGGGTGCACCCAGGCGTTTCGAGGCTGGCTCTCTAGCCCTCTCTATTGTGCCACTCTGCCTTGTAGTTCACTGATCAAGGGAAGAATGGCATGCCTTTAATCTTCACTTTCCCTGCTGATTATGCAAATAGTATGAGCTCATTGGAGAAAAGAGTAGAACAGTCAGAAAATCTTGGAGAAGCAAATAAATATCCAGATACAGGGTGGCAATCACCGTGAAATTTATCTCTTGGAAATCTGATTTTCTTGCCTCTATCTCACAGTGTATGCCTCTCTATATCTATCGATGTCTATAATACGTATGTATATGTATAACGTATAACATTGGAAGCTGCTGGAAATGTCACTTATGTATACATGTGACATTTTCAGCAGCTGGAAATGTTGAAAATGTTTATCTTGAAAAACTGTGTGAGGTAGGTGTTGTTGGGTGCGTAAGTTTAAGCCATTGCTTGGGACATGGAATTCCATAGTAATGCGTCTAGTTCACACAAAAGAAGTCCCAGTTCCTCCATTTCCGGTCCAGCTTCCTACTAATGTGTGTCCTTTGGAGGCAGCCGATGAAGATCCCACTCTCTTGGCTCCCTACTGCCCACCAGGGAGAGTCTGGTGGAGTGCCTGACTCTTGATTCTTGGCCCAGCCCTAGATTTTGCAGGCATTTTTGGAGTGACAGAGGCTGGAATATATGTCTGTCGCTCTCTCCCTCTCATCGTGCCTTCCAAGTAGGCAAATGAATCTTTCAAACAAGCTATACATGGATTTCATTTTTGTGTGTGCTGAAGTAAACCCATCCTAAGTTGTTATAACATGTCTGAACAGGACGGATGTATTTGAGATACTAGAAAAATAAAACACCAGTTTGAAAAAAGCCCCTATCAGGGCATTACAAATTCTGCTTTAAATTTGAAGCAAGAACACACATCATGTTTATGGTGAAGTTTGAATGGGCGAATGGTGAAATCATTTATGATTTATGAAAATTTACGTGTACAATGTTCCTAGTAAGTCTGCAGTTTACAAACAAATGACTCATTTTAAGGAAAGAAGAGATGATGACGGGGAGACAGCATCAGTGCAAATCATTTCACATCGACTTGAGACCAAAGAATGACTCTTGTGCGTTCCACAGTTGAAAAGTACGACAGTTAGCGGCAGAAACACCAACCAACACCACAGACATCTCAATTGATTCATAACACATAATTCTAACTAAAAAAATTTAAGGTGGAGTGCACCCAAATTCTGTTGAATGTAGATCAGTAAGAGCAAATCTTTTGCTTTTTTTTTTTTTAAGTTTAAATACATGGGTAGGCATTTGGCGCAGTGGGTAACCTGTTCCTTGGGGTACTGGCATCCCATGCCATCATGCCTGCCTGAAGTTCTCGCTTCACTTCCAACTCTAGTTCCTGCTGCTGTACAGTCTGGGAGGCAGAAGGTCAAGAATTTGAGTTCCCGACATCCACGTGGGAGACATGGATTGAGTTCTGGGCCCCTGTTGCAGGCATCTGAGCAGTGAACCAGAACATAGAAGAATTGCCCCGACTTTATCTCTACCTTTCAAAGAGAAATAAATGAAAATAAACACAGTTTTTGAAAAGATAAAGTATAGTAAGTCAATACTTATATTTTGGGAAAAAATGTAAGAGCCTTCCCAACACACACACACACACACACACACACACACACACACACACACACACACACACACACACGCACACACACACATTTGCACATATGCATGGGACTACCACTTCTATCTAAGATCAGACCTGTGCTGTAATTTTTCTAATTTCAGAAATTTATTTTACCCATTCTCTTTGTGTCTCTAGCAAATTATGTGCTTCTTCTCTGCTTGGTTTTAAAGAGTTTTTTGAAAGTCAGAGAGAGAGAGATTAATCTTCCAGTTGCTGGTTCACCCTCAAGTGTCTGCAATGGCCAGGGCTGAGCCAAGTAGAGTCAAGAACCAGGAGCTTCATTCAGGCCTCCTACTTGGGTGGCAGGGGCTCCAGCACTTGAGCCATCTTTCATTGCTCTTTGCAGACAATTAGCAAGGAATTGGATGGGAAGCAGAACAATTGGAACTTGAACTGGCACGCATATGGGATACCAACGTCACACACGGTGGCATAACTTGCTGTGCAACAACGGTAGCTCCTTTGCTGATTTCTTCTGGTTAACAACATTCTCTATAATCCAGTCTTTCCCGTTGTTAAAAACAAATGAAGGACAAAGCTGAATATCTTCCTTAGACACCTTCCTTGCAGCTCTCTCTTCCTCTCAACTATCATGGGCTGTGACAAACGGCAGTGTTTTTTCCTGACTACCATGGGACAGGGCTACACAACCCTTACAGTGATCTGGTCATAGTCTTTATGTTTTGCCTCCTGCTGTATGCTGAAAATGTTCAGGTTTGGGGCTTAAGCACTAAGGGACCATCTGTTTCAGTGTGCCCAGGTGCATTTACAAGGTGCTGCACTGGAAGAGAAGCAGCAGACATTTGAATGGGTCCTCATGTGATGCTGGCTCGTCTTAGGCAGAGGTTTAATCCACTGTGTCGCAGCATCTCTCCTTCAATGCACACGCGTTTAAATCTCCAGAGTTTCTTCCTATCCCCTGACAAACTTTGTTCTGTATTCTTTGCAGGATGTCTACTTCTTCCTCAGAAATCAGAGGTGGGCAGTTCTCCTTGGCTCTTGCCTCTCCTCACTTGTGCTCTATCCTTGCTGTCACCTGAGTCCACAGCTTCAGTGATTCGTGCCAGGTGAACAATCTTGAATCCAGGTTGACACACCCAAGTAATTACCTGAAAACAAAGTTTCTCACTTGAACGCGGTCAGGACTAAATTTATGGTCTTCCCTTAGCTTGGTGCTTCCCCACACGCTTCGTAATAAACAGCACCACTTTCCATCGAGTTCCTCTGGCCTCACGTTTAGGCAATGTTCTCCTACATTTCATCCCCATATCCAAGCTAAACCTTGATACCGCCTCAAGACTCTCTGAAAGCTTTGCTTGCAACATTGTTGCAATTGTCACTTTCACATGAGTTATTGTTGTCTTGTGCTTACATAATATTTCTGTGTGCAATTGGCACTGAAGTCCTGAGACGTTTGTTCATGCTCCAGTTGTGTTTTTTTCTCACATCCGTTGTGCATAAGAACCCTCAGCTTGTCTGATTCCCACCTTTCCCAAATTTCTTTTCATAGTCCTCTCTCCTCATTCTCCCTGCCAAATCAGGGCAGCAGCTGGCAGTCCCTGAATGTTTCTTGCTTCCTCCTATAACTTAATTTCACTTACTTAAGTCCTCCTCATACTTCAGACTCTGGACCCTTAAGGAAATCTTAAATCTCCCCACTTGGGAACAGGTTTGTCTCTATGGGGTTACCAAAACTACCTTTTATCCTGCGGGGTGAGTTAAAAATGTAGAATCTAAAATTTGACATTAGTTGACTTGCTTATTGCCACAACTTCCACAACAGTGCAGTTCAGTCTCACTTTCTCTGGACATTTCTTTCACTTAGTAGATAAGCTATGAAATACTTGATAGGTGAATGTAAATATGCTTTTAAATTTAAAAAGAAATTATAGAAGAGTAGATAGTAATTGTCTCTTCGACAAATAAATATGTGCTCATGATATGAATCTTTTCCATCTAAAATGTGAAATGGAGTAAATTCAGAAACTGGGGGATATTGCATCTTTGTGTGAAATATTAAAAAGCTTGAGAATATTTCAGATGCAGTACAAAGATTTTTGAATATGTTCTCCAAGACTTTGCTGCTCTACTCCCCATCCAGTTTGTCAGTTTATTTCCTGGGAAAGCAGCTCAGGCTAGCTCAATTCCTTGGGCCCCTGCACCCATCTGGACACCTGGAAGAAGCTCCTGGCTTCTGATTGGCTCAGCTCTGATAATTGTGGCCATTTGTGGAGTGAACCAGCAGGTAGAAGATCTCTTTATGTCTCTCCTTCTCTCTGTAAATCTGCCTTTCAAGTAACAATATAAATAAATCTTTTAAAATCCTTTTAAAAAGAAATAAAATGCAAAGATAAGCACAGACATAATTTATTTATCCTCTTCGTGTCCAAAAGGATTTTCAACAAACAAGAAGATTATAAACAAAATATAAGATGAAGCCAGGGTTAACTCAGAAAACAATTTCTTCCATCAACAAGAGTTATTAGTTCATGGAAAGCAATGTAAAAAAAAAAGCTTCCCTATCATCAGGATGAAAAGGAAATGTCAGATTCCAAGCTGATACCTGCAATGATTCTTACACTCTTTCTCTCAGGAGTTCCGTTTGCTTTATACCGAGTATTCTTGATTCCATCCCCACCACATGTGGGTGACTCACCCCATGACACTTTGTGTCCCACCCAACACTCCTGGCCCTGGACAGTGACAGCTCTGTGCACACCATCCTCTCTCCACCTCTACCTTCCCAACACATCCTGAAAACTTCTTTAGGGTTTATTTTCATACAAGGTTCACACTCTTGGGGAAGAAAAAGAAGGAGAGGGGCAGAGAGAGAGGGAGCGAAAAAATTGTTTGAAGTCAGCACAGATGTTTTATCTCTGGAACTATCCAGGGCCTTAAATTCCCTGCCTTCCCAGGAATGAAACATTCTCTGCTTGCTCTTCGCACTCCCAGCCCTGACGTCCTCCGTCAATGCTCATATTGAACAGCGCAAGATGATTTTTATTGTCAAAGTGATGGGATTTAGGGGCTAGAATCATTTCCAGTTAATAGGGTGACATTAGTAGTTGATAGATTTAGCTGCAGCCCCAGGAGCCAAGTCTAGCTGGCTCATCTGCCTTCAGAGAGGCTGTAACGGAGTTCAAAAGACGCACTCAGAGAGCGGGGCTGCCAGCTGCGGCTCCCTGCTCCTGAGATAAGGCAAGCCCATTCCCTTGGCTTATTTCTGAGCATAATGTACTCATAGCATCTGTCAAGACTCATTGCTTACAAAAGCCGAGGGCCTACCTAAGCCAGCTTAAGTAAGAGATGAAATGCATGCAACAGTCATGTAATTCATGCAACTCAAACATCGACCCCAAATGAGTCAGAGGCTCAAGCCAAAGTCATCGGGTCTTTCCCTCTTGTTCTTTCTCTTGCTCTCTCCTGTTCTGCTCCCTCCTCTCCCTCCTCACCTCTGTTCCCCTGTATGGGCATAATTTATATTTACTCTTCTTCATCTAGTGGTTTCCTAGACATCTGGCATTATATCCCACCAGCATAGCAACTGTGGTACAAATATATTTTCTTATTTGACCATAGTTTGCAAGCAGTCTTCTCAAGATTCATATGCATATGTGCTTACACTCTTACATGCTCAACACCAACATGGACTGATGTATGATTGTCAGAAACCACCTGATTTCTCAAAGTTTATTTCCCCTTTTGAAACTTCAAACAAGCCTGCAGGGCTGGCTTCATGCTCTGTGACCACTATGCATTCCCGTAAGACATCAAGCTATGAAATACTTATTTAGTGTTTTGAGGCCACTGTTTTGAAATTCTTAGGGCCAGCTGTAGGCAACTGCCTAGGATGCCTTGCACATAGGCAGTCATTACACTTATGGGAGAAAAGCATTCTGGGCCTGAGTAATGCCAGCTTTTGGTTAAGTATACCAGGTGCCAGCATAGTTGCCTTTTTTTTTTTTAAGATATATGGGGAAGGTGGGAAACTCTAGGCTGGGACATCTATTCTTGGTCCCCAGGTTGGGGTTGGTGGGGGCGGGGCACTGCAGATTGCCTGGAGAAGGGAGTTTGGGGACATATTGGATTGGCAGTGGCCAGGGCATGTTTGATATGGAAGAAATGACATTTGGAATTTTCCATGGACGAGGCCACTACAATCACAGGTTAATGAGGGAGCTGAGACTGAGTGGTTCAGAGGGAGGAAACTAGAAGATGTGTCTACCAAATAAGAGACCTGGTTTGGGCCAAGTAACATTGCCCACCACCCACTGGTACATGCAAATGTGGGGCTAGAGGGCATAACTGGCTGGGCTAGGCAACAGTACCCACTTTTGAGTGTTGGAGCAGGGATAGACCACATTATGCTGAGTCCAAGAGAGGACCACATCTTGAGGGGGCAGATTCTTATTGAGGACTTGTGGTCTCACCTCTGTGGGACTACAGCCCCTGCAGGTTTGTATCGAAAGCTAGGGGATGGTGACAGATTGAGACAGGTTGGACCCTGGAATTCACTTGACATATATCAGAGCCAGGGCTGGGAAGGGATTAAGTTGGGCTAGGTTGTAGCACCTACTGGCACATGCAAAGGCCAGGACTGAGAACAGACCAGGAAAAGTACTGGGGAGCACAATAGTTGGGGCTAGAGGCAAGCTGTGCTAGGCCAGCCCACAACACCTGCTGGCACTGACAAGAATCAAGAAAGGTTGTGGAGAAGGCCCAGCTTGGCTAGGCTACAACACCTGCCAGTGAGAGCTGAGATTCTGGATGAGCCATGCTAGGTTGGGTTGAAGCATCTGCTAGCACATCAAGGGCTGCGAACAGGCTTGACCACTCTCCTGGCCAAACTTTGCGACATGTTCTTAGGCCTGTGGATATACTAAGGTGGACTTGCTCAGTCACTAGACCTTGAAAAGTTTTTTTCAACCAGGTGCAATGAAGTTGGTGATGTCTCAGAACTACTAAAACCATTGAAGTGACACCCTTGGAACACTCTTCCCCACATTGGGGTCTTTAAGGGGTCATCAAATTACTATTGCCCTTTCCCCTGGAACTTAGTAGGTGATAACAGGGAGGGGCCCTTTCATTTTCTCTCCTGCGAATATAGGAGGAGAAATATTGGACCATTTGTCCCACCTTCTTTCTCCATGCCTCAGCTCTCCCCACCCTAACCAAAGACCCAAATGGGCATATGTCCCTCACAACTATGTAAACAATATTAAAAATTAAAGTAAATTAGGAAAATTCACCCTGATAATAGAGGGTAGAGTGATCATCAAAAAGAAGTTTATGTGGTCTGTTCTAGGTATTAAGCTCCAAATTCTTAAGGCAGATCCCGATAAGTCCTCTTTGGACTAATTAATTCAGAAGCTAATGCTATTTACTATGATTTAGATTTAGATAAAGGAAGGCAGAAAGACAGGCATCATGGTGAAATGCTGGCTGCCATGTGTGTGTCCACCAAAGGAAAACAAAAGACCCCGAGATCCTGCTACAATGATGGGAAGCACAATCATAGGTTCATTGTATCCTGACACTGTAGGTATGGACAATGGTAGGTGTCATACAGAGTCCAGTATCCTGTTGTCAATATATATTTAACAAGTTATTAGAAGTCAATTTTGCTTTGGAAGTAGAGATGCAGACTACATTGTATCTTCACATCTGAATATGATAGTCTCAATTATAAAGTTACTATACATCCCCTTAAATGAAAAGCCATAACATAAAATCAACAACAGGAAGAAAAACAGAAGACTCACACAACATGACATTAAATAACATGCCACTGAATGACTAACGCATCACTGAAGAAATGAAAAAGAAAATCAAAAACTTTCTTGAAGAAAATGATGCTACAGTACGACCCATATGTCACTGAATAAATTATTGAGAAAAAATTTTTTTGAAGAAATAAAATTAAAAATGAAAACATCAAAACTCACGAGATGTAGCAAAAACAGTTTTGAGAGGCCATTTACAGCATCAAGTGCTTACAAAAAATAGCAAAATTGCAAATAAATGAGTAATAATGCATGTCAGACTTTAAGAAAACAAGAACACGAACCCGGCACCGTGGCCTAACGGCTAAAGTCCTCGCTGGGATCCCATATGGGCACCGGTTCACGTTCCGGCAGCCACACTTCCCTTCCAGCTCCCTGCTTGTGGCCTGGGAAAGCAGTCCAGGACGGCCAAACCTTGGGACTCTGCTCCCGTGTGGGAGACCTAGAAGGAGTTCCTGGCTCCTGGCTTTGGATCGGCACAGCACCGGCCATTGCAATCACTTGGGGAGTGAATCATCGGATGGAAGATCTTCCTCTCTGTCTCTCCTCTTCTCTGTATATCTAACTTTCCAACAAAAATAAAATAAATCTTAAAAAAAAACATGAACAGGAAGCAAAAATGATTTTAAAAAAACCACAGCAAAAATAGAGGGAATTGAAACTAAAAATTACAAAGTGCAGCAAGAAAAAACCATTTTTTAAGAAGATGAGCAAAACAAACTTTTACTCAGACTAGCAAAAAAAAAAAATGTGAGATAGAAAAACAAAGTTAGAGAAGAAAATAAAACACCCTAAGGAACTAATAAGGTGATCTCTTCTTTCTGAATGGATCGTTTGATCATTTGATCATTGCATGGCATCCTTCATTGCATTTAATTTTTCATGTCAAAGTCTATGTCATCGGATATAAGAATGGCTGCACCAGCTCGTTTTTTTTCCCCATTAGCCTGTAATATCTTTTTTTCATCCTTTCACATTCAGTTTCTGCATCTTTGTCAATCAAATTTGTCTTGTGTAGGCAACAGATAGGTGGGTTTTGTTTTTTAATTGCAGTCTGATAATCTACGATATTTGATTAATGAGTTTAAGTCATTTACATTCAGAGTTAATATGAACAGGTAGTAATTTAGTCCTGTCATTTTAGCAATGGAGTTTTCATTGTTTGATTTAGTCTTTTATTGTTTCATTGGGATGTTTTCCACGTTTGCTTTGGTTTAGGTTGGTGATTCATTCAGCACCAAGTTCTTTGCTTGCAAAAACTTGTGCCACTCCCTTCAGCGAGTTTTAGTCCTGGACTCTTGTGCTAGGCTTCCACCATGGTCACTGTAGCCCCAGCTCCTGGATTACCACTCTCCACCTTCCTGTGATCCTATTCTGTGGCTACAGCCTTTTTCCCACTCCCGATTTGAGCAGTGCCTGGGATTAGGGAAACTCCAGCTATCCTAAATCAGTGGGATGTCAGTGGTACTGGTCTTGCTGGAACCTACTGGCTGTTAGCTCTGAGAGCCAGCTGGACCTATTTTGGGTGGAACCTATTGAATGCCAAGTTGACAGTATTTTCCCTGTGAGACCAGTGCATTGTGTCGGGCCAAAAGTGAGTTCTTTCCTGTCTCAGTACCTGCACAGCTCTTCTTTGTTTCTTCAACCCTGTAACCTTTTCCTTAGTATACAGATGTGGCACTGGTGAAGGTCTGAGCCATAACATCCTCCCTGTTCCTGCCCCTGCCTGCTTGGGCTCTGCCACCCTGCTTCTGCTCTTAATCAAATCAAGCAAATTAGCAGGATGAGCAGTTCTCTCTTGGGTTCACCTCCTGAGTTTCCAGTAATCTCCCGTTCTCGCCTGGCCACTGGTGGAGCTCCGATCACTGGTTGCCAACCAGTTTTGGGGTAACTGATCATTGCAACACCGTTCCGCTGTCTCTGTTGATTTCCTGTGTGTTCCTCTGGTATGACTCTTGTGTCCTGTCTCTTATCGCAATGCGTGGGTTGGTCTCATTGCCTGCTTCCTCAAGTTGCATGGCCCCACTGCTTGGTGCCCTTCCACTGTGCCTGGCACACAATAAGTGCTCAATAATTCTAAGGTACTTGCTTTGAATAATTGAGTGGATTTTTGGTAGAACAGGCAGATAAAACATTATGGAATATGTCTATTTAAAAATAAAACCACAGCAAGCACTGAATTTCCTGCCAGAACCAGGCACATTTCCTGGCCATTTTAGCAGACTTGGAGAATGGCCCAACGTTGGTCTTTGTGGATCCAAACCAGCTTCATTAAGCACTGCCTGTGAGATGGACAGGATAAAGGTTGCTGAATATTGTGTCTATAGGTGTGCGTGAGGCCCATCGTCATGCATGTATTGTATGCAGGAACATGTAGTCTTGCTGTGCATTTTGCTGTGAACCTGACATGAAACAAATGCAGTTAGTATTTATGACTTTTGCCCCCAGAAAATAATCCACTTGGGATATTGATCTCAGTTTTTTAGAGGAAACCTACTTAAAGTTAACTTAAGGGAAGAAGCAAAGAACTATAACCTTTATGGGTCCAAGAATGATGACATTTTCTTAATCAAGTAAAGAATAGGAATGCATTTAATCTGGGGCAGATTGAATGTTTTAATTACCAAAGTCATGATTTCTCTTTACAAGATTCCATCATAGACAGGACAAGGGGTTCTCAGTGGGAGATTGAGAGGCCTTTTAGTGTTTAACTTGAAACTCCCTGTGAGGCTGAACCCCTAGCCCAGCAGAAGAGGGGGTCCAGTTCTGTTCCCATGGTTATTTCTTCTGCGTTCTTTCCTGTGAATCAGTTTCTGGATGCAAGTAAGAAAAATGTTTTACTTGGAGACAGTCCATATCTAAAAGGAAGTCGTCAAAAAGGTTCAGGAAGTACCTGAAACATAAAAGTTTATTTGTGTTTATCAAGGTGATAAATTCACCTGCGGAATGAATGGAGTAATGCTTGGAAGGTCACCAAGGTAAATATTTGCTGGGAGAAAGATCCTCATGATAATTTGGCCAGTTGTTAATAGCTTTTGGAGCATGACGTGTGTTCCCTAGCCTGTGATATTTTCTCCATTTCTCCATTACTCAAGTGCAGGAGACCTAAGACGTAAATAACAATGAAGGGAAACAAACAGAAGTTCATGTAAGATGGTACTGAAAATGTTTGCAGAAAAAAAGATGAATTAAAACATTAACTGGGTACACAAATATTTTGTGTCTTAGCGTATGTCCGTAGAAAATGTTTGTTGTCATAAATCTGTGCATGTATTTCCAACTATTGTACACCCAAATACATTTATTTTTTAATTTCATTTCTCCTGAAATTTTTGAAGATTGCTTTGTATGTACAAAGATAATGGATGGAATTTGAAATAAATCTGTCACAGTGAGAGCTGTCACTTAAAACATGTCTTTCAAATTTGTCACAACTCGCTTTAATGTGGCATGCGAATTGGTGAAATATGTTTTTTTAAGTTTCTTTTACGAATGTAAGTTGTGGAAAATGGTACATGCGCTTACTTTGCTGTTAATGAAATTTTATTTTTTTAAGATTTATTTTAAAAATTTTATTATTGGAAAATCAGATATTCAGAGAGGAGAAACAGAGAGGAAGATCTTCTGTCCACTGATTAATTCCCAAGTGGACACAACAGCCAGAGCTGAACCAATCCGAAGCCAGGAGCCAGAAGTTTCTTCCAGATCTCCCATGTGTGGGTGCAGGGTCCCAAGGCTATGGGCCATCCTCAACTGCTTTCCCAGACCACAGGCAGGGAGCTGGATGAAAAGCGGTGCCCCCGGGATTAGAACCAGCATGCATATGGGATCCTGGCATGTGCAAGGTGAGGACGTTAGCCACTAGGCTATGGTACCAGGCTCTGGAAAAATTTATTTTTAAGTGGTCATGATAGGGAGCTAGAATTGTGGCTCAGTGAGCTGGGCTGCTGCCTGCAGTGCCCACATTTCATATTAGAGCACTGGTTCAAATCATAACCGCTCCACTTCCAGTCTGGTTCCCTTCGGATACACCTGGGAGAGCAGAGGAAGTTAAATCCAAGTACTTGGGCTTCGGTCACCTCCACGAGAGAATCCGATGGAGTGGCAGGCTGATTTTGATCTGAATCCATCGTGTTGTTGTGGTCACTTGGGTACTAAGCCAGCGATCTGAAATCTCTCCCATTTAGCTAGCTAACTAACTAACTAAATAAATGAATAACTTTTTATAAAGCTCACAGTAAAATGGAAACTCACTAGGATGTCAGTCACTTCTTATAACCTTCCATTACCATAAAATCAATCACGTCAGAATGATCTGAAACTAATGCAGCAAGCTCTGGATCATTCAAATTCCAGCAAATCCTCCCCAACTCTTATTTCTTTCCTCTTCCTCCATCCCACTAACTGTTGCCTTTGTGGTTCCAGGGCCATTTGCTAGAATAAGCAGTCTAGTCGACCAGACAGTGGTGGTTCACTGGAGGGAAGATCATCGTGATCTTTGAGCAAAAGCACATGTTGCTGATGGGAGAGGCCATTTTGCTGCAACATCTTAAAAACGGCTGGGTGTTGACCTAGCACGCAACCTCCCGTGTGAGGGCTTTATCCCTCTTGGAGCAATGAGCAGATCATTTCATGCTGAGACAGAGCAGGGTTCTTTGAAAGCTACCCTAGAGCTTAGCAAATAGGTTTTGGCATACTTCTCAAAATGGTTACATAAATATTTTTCTTTGCCCACTCCAGAGCATGCTAATCAGGACAACTCTGAAAATAGCACTTTTATCTGTACCTCATGTTCATCCATACCCATTAGCTGCTCAATTAGGTGAAACAAACTTTTACTTACATGCCAGGGGCTAAATTTGATTTGCCTGGGATAAACAGTTTGCGCTAAAACTGTTAAAAAAAATTTTTTTTGAGAGGCACAGTGTATTGAAAATACAGTGTGGAAACTGAAGCAGGAAGTATTTCATGTTGCATGCGACATTGTAAGAGATTGAATAGTCAATACACAGTTACATTGCTTACCTTCTTCTCCGGGTACCAGCTGACCCTACAGATGCTGGGAATTTGCTGATTTACTTGTGTGTGTGTGTGTGTGTGTGTGTGTGTGTGTGTGTGTGTGAGAGAGAGAGAGAGAGAGAGAGAGAGAGAAAGAGAGACAGAGAGAGAGAAAGAGAGAGAGAGGAGACTCATCCTTAGTTTCACTCCTTAAATGATTGCTTCAGCTAGGTCTGGCACAGGTGGAAGCCAGGAGTCGGAAACTCCATTGTTATCTCCCATGTAGGTGGTTGGGGCACAGTACTTGGGTCATCTTCTGGTGCCTTCCCAGATGCATCAATAGGAGGCTGCACTGGAACTGGAATAGCTGGGATTCAAGCTGACATTCAGATATTGGATGCCTGTGTTGCAAGTGTCAGTTTAATTGGCCCCAGATGCCATGTGTCTTCTGCTCCTATTGATTCCTAAGCCAAACAATTTGATATTCCTTCAAAACAATAAAAGCAATGTTTTGTTTTGTGACTTGATGAGTGCTTAGTTTAAGCAAAAACTGAGCAAGTCATCTTTATAAATCCTCATTCAGACTGACTCTTCAAAAATTCAAAAAAATTCTTAAAAGCTCTCTTTCAATTATCAAATAATTCACTTACATATTTCTTTTTTTTCTTATAACAAAGGAAAGTTGGAAGGTCAGTTTTTTTTTTTTTCTTGCGACTTATTTATTTATTATTTGAAAGGCAGATTTTACAGGGAGGAAAGAACTACTACCTACTGGTTCCTTCCCCGAAATGGCTGCAGTGGCCAGAACTGGGATGATCTGAAGCCGGGAGCGAGGAGCTTCCCACATTGGTGAGGGGCACAGGAACTTGGGCCATCTTTTGCTGCTTTCACTCACACATCAGCAGGGAGCTAGATCACAAGTGCCACGCCTGAGGCTCAAAAATAATGCCCATGTGGGTTGCCAGCACCACTTGTCCAGGTTTACCCTACCATGCCAGGGAGACCGTCCTGGAATGCTGTTTCTTTACAGTTTGTAAAGCAAGTATACGTAGGTTTGTGGGGAGCTGTAGAGAGCCTGCAGCCCACACCCTAGACAGACAGGCGCGGAACTGCTGCTTCCTGTTGTGGTAGAAAAAACAAGTCACAGGAAGTCTGCTGTGATTGGCCCAGGGGTGCGTGGATGGCGCGTGGACAGTGCGTGATCTGTGTGATGATTGGCCTGCCCACTGCGTGCACAGGTGACCTTTACGTTGATTGGTCGGGTTACCCAATATATAAGGGAGCCAGAGAACCAGGGAGGGGGGAGAGAGCGCGCGCCTGGGGAGAGAGGGAGAGGGAGAGAGCACGCCTCGCCAAGATGTAGCTGCTGCGCGCCTCGCGATGTGGCGGCTGCGCGGCGGCTGCTGCGCACCAGGTTTTGCTATGTCATCTCTACAATAAAGGTTCCACAAAGAGGAGTGTCTGGGTTTGACTTGCTGGCCAAGGGACCCCGACATCGGTTGGCAGCACCTTCCTAGAAATAGAGAGGCATCAATGACAAGCCTATTTCCACTGCTTGTGGCTGACACAAGTGTGGAAAAGCAGAACTATGGGCATATCACCAAAAGCTCAGGATAGGAGACCTGGCTTGATCATTCAAGTCATTTGAATGTGTTGTCTTAGTTTTCTAGCATCTAAAAAGGTGGAAAAAAATCACAGTCTTCAGGGTAGTTTTCATCAAAGGAAAAAATTAAAGCAGTGAGTATTTTCAGATGAACAAGAGACCAGTTGAGAGATGCGCAAGTAGGGAAACAATGAGAGAAAACAAAACAGCAAAGCAAAGCAAAACAAAACAACAACAACAAAACCTTGGGAGTGAATAGCAAAGTCCAGGTGGTGCCTGGACTGGAAAGCTGGGCTGAAATCAGAGCATCGTGGGTATGTCGCTGCATGTGGTCATATTCCCATCAGGGGGAATCCGGAGTCACTTGGAGACGGGTGAAGTCTTCTGCCCAGATCTCTGCTGCCAGCGTACCTTCACTTGACTGCCTCTACTGCCGTTTGTGACAGCGTGGAATTCATGAGAACGACTGCATTTGTTGATGATAGAGTCTCCTGCCAAGCCCAGTACAGAACAGCCTATGAAGAGGTTGCAATCAAGGAGGTGTTAACTGAACAGTGTAAAAAGAAGAAAAAGCCACTATGTGCGCAGTGCACAGTGCCCCGTGTTTCTTGGCATGCCTGGCTTACCCAGCAAGAAATAGAAATAAAGGGAGGCAGTTGGCTGATGACCTCACATTTGTAGACTGACTTGCTTAATTGCCAGTGAGGGAGAAAGGCTGCTTGCAGGTGAGTTGCCAAAGTGAATAAATGTGAGTTATGTTAAGAAATTAACAGAAGATGAATTTCTCCAACTTTGTGGGAAACAGTCTGGTGGTAAGATCCACTGGACTGTGAAATAGCCTTTCAGTGGAAAGGGGAGGAGAAGCTACTGTTTAAGCTATTTAAAACAAGACAGGCTACAGCAGCTGCTAGAATCTTAGCCATAAGGGAAAAATCCAGAGCTGGCATGAGAGGAGCTAGCTGATGTCTGGAGCTCTCACGCCTCCCACTCTTGATGTTGGAAAGTTGTGGTTAAATCCCTGAATGGTTTCACTTTTCAGAAAGAACCATGTGACTCATCAGTCACTCTTTTAATCTCTAGGATTCGGTGCCAGCTGTGGAAGAACGAGCAGATGTGGAAAATAGCAAAAACCACCTTTTGGATTCCTATCCTCTCATCGCTCACTCTGGTTTTATCCTTGGAAGACTCTGAGCACATTTTTAAAGGGCAAGTTAGGTGGTGTTAGAGTTAAGGAAAAAAGAAAAGGAAAAACCAAAATCTGTTTAAGGGAGAAAGCTTCCAACTTCCTCGTTTATATTAGGAAGAAAAGCATTATAAATGCCCAGAGTTCTATGCTGTAAAGTATGCCCTGATAAGACCGTTGTAGGATTCTGCCCATCCCAACCCAGAACAATTACCAACTGCTAATTATGCATTTGAGCATTAGGTCCAGCAAATGGATAATTACAGACCATCTACCCTCTGCTGCCTACATGTCTCTATCCCATCCCTTGGCTATTTCACTGGTAGAATGAACTATATCTTTGACAAATCTGCCACTTGAGAAGAAGCGCATCTGGAACGACTGGCAGAATAGAAAGGACAGGAGCAGTCCCTTGATAAGTTGTAATGACCATCTGTCAGCTCCGACTCTCTGGTGGAGCCTTATTGGGGGAAATTACAGGTACAGATGGAAGTTAAAAACACTTTTGAATGAGCTTGTTGAAAGTTTGCCTTCCTTTATTTCTACAGGATGCTAAGCCGCTGACATTGAACTTGCCACGAAGAACGTGATTTCTAGTGCTTCTCACCAATGTTAAGCGCCATTTGGAAATGCAGGAGCAACATGGACAGGCTGTTTGAGGCGTGAGACATACTAGCTGGCTCTGGACTGACATTAGCCATGTCATTTTGGGAGAGAGTCATATGACCGTGTTTTCCTGATATGTGAAAAGTGAAAGATTAAAACGTGTCTATCTTGTATAGCCAAAAGCTTTGTCCTTTTTAGGAGGGGAAAAAATGTGAAGGAATTAGTATATTTTCTTCTGATATTAGAACAGACTAGAAACGTTTGTTTATTGAAAGTCAGCTCCTTCACTCACTGGAGTTCTGGAGCTCAATCCCTTTCACATGACTCTGCCACTTCTTGGATGTCTATCCTTGATGTGCCTGATTTTTCAACTGCCCTGTCACTCCCATAAGCGCACACATGCTCACCTTCATACAAAAGGCAAGAAGTTTTCTTGATCCAAAGCACCACAACTTCCTTCAACCACTGGCAACGTTAACATGTCCCCTTGATGACAAAACATCACAGAACTGTCACCACCCTGTTTCCACTTGCCGCCCTCCTTAGCACATTTCAGTAGGCTTTGTCCTCACCATTACTTTAAAAGTATTCTAGTAAAATAGCCAATTATTTTCACATTGCCAAATCTAGTAATTCACGTATTGCACTGTCTTTCTGTGCACCTGTGGTAGTACTGGATATGCATTTCGAGCTCATCTTCTGGAGACAATCTTCACTTGTCATCTGGGTCACTGTGACTTTCTGATGTTTGTCCTTTATCCTCTTCTGCTTTGGAGGTTTCTTTACTCATCCCTCCTAGTTTTTCTTACCCTATTTTGGAGTTCTCTAGGGTATCATTTCTCAAATCATTGTCTTCTCTGTGTACTTAAGTGTTCTCTTTGCTTTTGTGTCTTTCCATTATAACTGCAGCTTCTCCCAAACAAGGTGCAGGCCTTGAATCTTCAATGTCTGAATCTCCTTTCAAAAACTTGTATTTGTTTTTATTGGAAAGACAAATTTACACAGAAGGAAGAATATGGGCCCAGTACAATAGCGTAGTGGTTAAAGTCCTCGCCTTGCACGTGCTGGCATCTCATATGGGCACTGGTTCTAATCCCGGCAGCCCTGCTTTCCATCCAGCTCTCTCCTTGTGGTCTGGGAAAGCAGTTGAGGAAAACCCAAAGCCTTGGGACCCTGCACTCATGTGGGAGATCAGAAACAGTTCCTGGCTCCTGGCTTCGGATTGGTGCAGCTCCAGCTGTTGCAGCCACTTGGGGAGTGAACCATAGGACAGAAGATCTTCCTCTCTGTTCCTCCTCTCTGTATATCTGCCTTTCCAATAAAAACAAATAAATGTTAAAAAAAAAAAAGAAAGAAGAACAGACAGAAAGATCACCCATCTGCTAGTTTACTTCCTAATTTATACAGTGGCCAGAGCTGTGTTGGTTTGGAGGTAGAAGCTTAGCCTGCAATACCACAACATTGGTGCCATGTATCTAAACCTCTTAAACTTATCAGGTCTGATACAGTTACTCAACCAAACAGGTAGAAATTCAAGTATTACCTTTGAATCTTCTGCTTGCTTTGTATCCTAAATCCCATCTTTCAGCAAACCCTATCCATTGCTCAAATGACTTCCTAAATCTAGCTACTCCTAAGCAATTTCAAGACTGTGAATTTGTCAGTCTATCCAGTCACCATTGTTTCCCATTTGGACCCATTGCATAAGGCTCCTGACAGATCTTCTAGCCTCCATTATCGCCTGTTCCAAACCCAATTGTGAAACATCACTCTAAAGGGTGTTGTCACATCCTGACATTTCCCATTCATAAATCTCCAGTGTGTTCTCATCACGCCTATATTAAACTTCAAGTTCTTTATCTAGACCTACAAATCCCACGTGGCAAAATCTAATCTCCTTTCCTACCTTTGTCCTCTTCCCATGTCCTGTTCGGGTCATCTGGCTCTCTTCAATGATGCTGTTATCTGAATACAAGTAAAAAGAAAGCTCAGGGGGCCATGACCTCACCTCATAAATAAAATAAGGGACAGAGACCTAACACCTTGGATATGATATTGTGAAATATTCAGGTGAAGAATTAAAACAGTTATTTTTAGGAAACACAGTGGACTTCAATACAACTCAGAAAAGTAATATAATATTCTAATGGGATTGTCAGAAGGAGGAAGGTAATTGAAATAAACCAAAGAAAAGTAATGACACTGACAAGCTTATTCAGTAACATTACAAATGGGAAAAAAAGTTATCATGAACAAACTCGATCACATAGAAGAGAGAATCAGTAAGCTTGAAGATAGGCTATTTTAAAAAACACAGCTAGAGGAGAAAAACGAAAATAAATCAGTAAGACTGAGGAAAGTTTACAAGAAATTTATCAGCATAGAAAGAGAATATGAATTATTGGGATTCAAGAAGGACTTGAGAATGGCAATGGGGTAGAAAACATATTCAATTGGAAAATAACAATAAGCTTTTATGAAGAACAGTAGAGATAAATTTCACCCTAGACCAAGTGAACAGAACACATCTTCAGGGCATTTTTTCCCAACAGCTGCAGAATATACATTCTTTTCAGTAGTACTTGCAACACCTTCCAAGACAAACCACACGGTACACCACAAAACAAGTCTCAACAAATGTAAAAGGATATATAGAGAGATATTATTGAATGTCTTTTCTATTTTTAAAATGCAATCCTCTCATCTTTTTTCAAAAATGAGTCATCTGAAAGACAGAGCAACCAAGCATGTGAGCAGATGAACGGGGCGGGACAGGGAAATTTACTGGTTAATTCCCCAAATGGCTGTGACACTCAGAGTTGGGGAAGGCCAAAGCTAGCAACCAGTAACTTCATCCAGGTGGGTGACAGGAGGCAAGGACTTCGGCCATCTTCTGCTGTTGTTGGGACCAACATGGTAGTTCACAATTAGCTGCTGCCTGCGATGTTACATCCTCTATTAGCACCAACTCCAGTCATGAATGCTCCAAAGTAATCATAAACAAAATAAACAAAGCAGGGGGTATTATAGTACCTGACTTTCAAATTATCAAAAAAAAAAACACCTCTAGCAATTAAACTAGCATTGTATTTGAATGAAAACAAGCATATAGACTAGTGAAACAGATTGACGACCCTGGACGTAAACACCTATAGCCAAATAATCGTTCACAAAGGTGCCTGGGACAAACTTTGGAAAAAGGACACTCATCAATCAATCGCTTGGGAAAATTGGATCTTCGCATGTAGAATAATAAGGCTAAATATGCCAACTCACAATGAGTTAAAAAGTCATTGTAAGATTTGGAGAAGAAAACAGATTGAAAATGTTTCATAACATTGAAATATGCAAGCCTTTTTTGGATCAGCCTCTGAAAACATAGGAAACAAAGTGAAAAGAGACAATTGGGAGATCTGTAAGCTGAAAGGTATGGCAAAAGAAACGAGAGTGAGGAGACAAACTTAAAGAATAGCAGAAAGTATTTGCAAATTATATATCAGACAAGGGTTAATGACCAGAATATAGAAGGGACTCTACTCCATATTAAATGATAATAGATCTAAGCAGACATTACTCTAATGAACACATACAAATACCCAACAAGTAGATAAAAAAATACTCTATATTACTAATCATCAAAGGATGCAAATGAAAATCACAATTTGGTACCATATCACTCCAGTTAGATTGCTATAATCCATAATTCCATCTTTATGGAATCATATCCTGTGATGCTGGCATCCCATGTGTCTTGGCTGCTCCACTTCTGGTCCAGATGCCTGCAAAAGCACCTGGGGAAGCAGTAAAAGGTGGCCCAAGTGCTTGACTCCCTGTCACCTTTGTGAAAGACTTAAAAGAAGCTCCTGGTTCCTGCCTATTTCATAACCAGACCTGGACATTTGGGGGTAGTGAAGCAGCTCACGGAGGAGCTCTTCCTCCCTCTCTCTTTCTCTGTAACTTGTTTTTCAAACAAATACATTGAGAGAGAATATAAGGGAGGGAGATAAGGAGGGAGAGAGACTAAAGTCAAAAGCTTTGAAGAAGTGGAAGAGAAGTCTTGAACACTGTTGGTGGAAATGTGAGTACAACCATTGTGGAAACAAATGGAGTTCCTTCAGAAAACGGAAATAAAACTACAAGGGGCTGAAATTGTGGTAAGAGTGAAGCTGCCTTCAGACCAGAGATGGTCTCCCCAAGAAACCGTCGAATTTACCTGGACAATTAGATGCTGGACTCTATGCTTGGTATACGATGGTAATGAAAGAATCCTAACTGAATTTGAAATGTCATACAGCAACAAGGTGGAGGAATCCACCATGGGGGGAGAGTACAGGGAGGGGTTGGGGGAATCCCAGAGCCAACGAAACTGTCACATAATGCAAAGTAATTAATTATATATAAAAGAGTGAAGCTGCCACTTAGGATTTCTGTATTGTATGTTGGAGTAGCTGGTTTGAGTTGTGGCCACTCTAGCTTCCATTCCTACTTCTGGTAGTTTGCGTGGGAGGCAGTGAATGGCAGCCCATACACTGGGATGCCTGTCACCAATGTGGGAAAAGTAGATCAGGTTTCTGGCTTTGGCCTTGGTCATTGTCAGCACTTGGGAGATGAACCATGGATGGAAGGGGTCACTCTTTGTATCTCTGTCATTGTGCCTTTCAAATAAATATTAAAAGTAAAGCAAAACCAATCAGAATTACCATATGACCCAACAATCCTACTACTAGGTATGAAGTCCAGGAAAATGAAACCAATGTTTCTAAGAGATATTTGCAAGGCCGTGTTTATTGCTGCACTACTCACAGTGGATAATAAATGGAAACCAACTTAGGGTCTAGTCACTGGTGACTGGGTAAAGAGAGAAATACTGTACGTGTACACAATAGAACATTGTTCAGCCAGAGGAAAGCACGCACTCTTCATTTGCTGAAACAAGGAGTAGAGATCATTATGCTAAGTGAAATAAGCCAAATGCAGAAAGACAAGTACTGCACAACCTTGTTCATGTTTTGAGTCTACAAAGCTTACTTAACCACAGAAGTTGTGGTTACCCTGACGGTTACCAGTGTCTGGGGCAAGATCTATTATTGGGTACTAAATTATAATTAGGTAAGACTAAAAAATTCTAGTATTATATATGCCAAAATAAGGTGACTGTAGAAAATGCACTCCATAGTTCTCCCCCAAATAAAGTAATTATAAGAAAGGGTCTCAAATATTTTACCAGAAATAAAATGCTCCATATTTCCCAGGCCACAAGCAGGCAGCTGGATGGGAATCAAGGATCCTTCCCATATGGGAACCAGTTCTAATCCTGGTAGCCCTGCCAACTCCCTGCCTTCCAACTTCCTGCCTGTGGCCTGGGAAATCAGTAGAAGGCGGCCCGAAGCCTTGGGACCCTATACGCACATGGGAGACCTGTAAGAGGCTCCTGGCTCCTGGCTCCCGGTTTCGGATTGGCTCAGCCCTGGCTGTTGTATCCACATGTGGAGTGAATCAGTGGGTGGAAGATCTGCTTATCTGTCTCCTCCTCTCTGTATATCTGACTTTCCAATAAAAATAGATAAATTCCCCCCTCCCCCAAATAATGCATGAATTTCAAAATATTTTGCAGCATAATATGCTCATCTTACAATACGGATGTCCATGAACAAAAAACAAAAACCATACTATTGTCCATGAACTTCAGAAAATGCCCTCTTAGTAGGTATTGCTGCTGTTTTTTTGGTGTGTTTATCTTACTAATTTTTTGAAAGTTGCTTTTCTGTGTTTAATTTGCTGCCTAAGCAGATCGGGTCTTGTAGAGTCAGAGTCGAGGCTATGTTCCCTACCTTTACCTCACTGCCATCTGTTCCCATGGTGATACTGAGTAGCAGTGCTTGTTTAGCAGCTGATTTTAAGTTGTGGTCTCTTTTCTCTCTTAGACGTGCTGGATATATCAGTGTTTTATACAACACTGGGGACATTGGCCACTTGAATGTGCTTCGAAATGGACTTTTTGCTGAAAGTTTAAAAATATTCCTTTTTGGCGGGGGGGGGGGGCACACCCCTTCCTGTTGCCTGGGTGGGTCAGTAGGCAGACTGTGACTTGAGATAAAGAGGAGAGGATGGAGGAGAGTGAGCTGGTAAGACAGTAAGCTTACCCAGGGGCTGGCCCCAGCACATAGAAGAAACCAGCGCTGAGACCCTGAACAGGTCCACAGACAGTTCAAAGCATGGCAGAGCAGCCTGCTGGTCGGTCCTCCGCAAGGCTGTAGTGGCATCCCACAGCTGATGTAGGCATCGAGGACAGATAATTCATTATTTGGGAGCTTTTGTCATGCTTTATCTGACAGGCCTTGGTGAAAGGCCCGCTGTAAGCTCTCACAGAGCTCACACCAAATCTTTTTTAAATCAAGAAAAAAATTTTCATCTCAGGGCGGATAAATATGGGGGCAGTTGGCTGAGGTTTGGGGACTAAAAGGAAGTGGAACAGAAAAGAGAAGATGCAAAGAGGTAAGAAGGTCCCCCTTAAAAATAGTTGTCTTCTTCTTGAAAAGAACAATTTCAGCCTTTGTGGGACGTGTCCTCAGTGTAATGGGGGCTCTGTAGTCTGGCGTGGGGGATTTTCCTTGCTCTGCCACCCACCAGCGTAGGCACACGGGTGATGGATCAGGAGTCTGAAGCCAGACAGGTGCAGTATTTCCTGGAATGTCTGTGCAATTTTTTAAGCAGGGGATTTCTAACGTCGGCAAGCATTTATCAATGCTGTTCTATGCTCGCCTCTTTTCCCCCAGGACTCCTGAGAGAAGCTTGCCTGACATTCTGTTTGACGTAAAATCAGCACGTATCCTAAGTAAATCAACAACAGCTGTTTTAAATAGCAGATGGATCCCAAAATATCCTCATGAACCAGGGTAGGCAGTGCAAAGAATCGCACAAATACCCGTGTTTGCAGGTCACACGGGCGGAAAGCAGCATCTGGACACAGAGGCCGAGAGGAGGCCACGCTGGCGAGGAGCTGGTGTCCTTATATCATAACGGCCACCCTGGGGGAAGACGTCCATGTGGTCAGCAAGTTAGAGACGCCAGTAAGAAAAGAGACCCAGCTAGATTCTAAGGAGTCATGTTTCTGTTGGCTGAAGCTTCCACTCAGAACCCAGGGGAGTGCTCCCAACGTGGCAGCAAGGCAGTTTAATATTAGTTTGTTCACTTCAGAAGTACTCATGCTAATGTTGTGAACAATAGTCTTCCCTCTTATTCCCAGAGGTCCTCATGTAATCAAATGGACTATTTTCCCCTGTCATCAAGAAAAGTTTAGGTCCTGTGACTTACGGATTATTCTATGCCCTGAAGCCAGCTGCATTTTTTTTTGTCTCCTACATTGCTTCCTATAGGTTAACATTCTTTTGGTAATAATGCCAGAAGCACTGGCATGATTGAAATATTTATCCTGCACCTCCCAATAACTGCTTTTTACAGGTAGTTCTACTGGGTCATGCAGATTACACTCTAGACTTTGGACACATCTCAGGAGCTCCAGAGGCAGCCTGGTGCACCCAGCACAGGGCACCTGTCCCAGACAGACACCCTTTCCTGGGGGAGAGTCTGCCTGCTGTCTCACTTCCCAGGCTTGCTGAGGGGCCTTTCTTCTGTTAGGTGACTGCAATTGCAACAACTCTAATGCCAAATGGTTCCTTTTTTTGCACCGGTAGCCTTGTGTGCTGGGCACAATGGAGAGAGTCTCGGGGGGTCAGGCTTACTGCTGGACCAGGCCAGGCACTCTGCCTTCTGAGTGGCTCCATACCAGATAGCCTGGTAACTATGCAGGACTGGTCTATGGGCATATTCAAAGTGTGTTCCCACATGATATCCTTCACATTTATACTTCTAGGCAACAGGGCGATGGCCCCAGTCTCCAGCGCTCAGGAACTGACATGACTTCGGCCACTGTGCTGCTATGCAGAGAGGGGTGACGGTATCTCCTTTGGCGATGTAGCTCCTGGAAATCCCAGTTACTATCAGTTGCCTCTGAACAGTTTCTCCTGAAGAAAGCAGAAAGGTACATTCCGAGAGTTCCCCGGGCTACCATGCGCGTTCCCTCAGATGCCCTCTTCTTGCCAGTGCTTGATATGCTTCTAGAAACACTTGCTCATCCCAAGCAACTCTGAGAAAACCCACATGTTAATGTAGGATATTTACCGAGAGAAAAATACAAAGCTTGCAAATTTTAATGGCTTTAGAATGGCTTCTGGGTTCAATTATACCTCCTCTTTAGGACAGAGCCCAAGTCAGGAGTAATCAATGCGTTTCTTTTGAAATCCATGGCACTTTATCTGGAATTCTCCTTAGATGCCCATATACATTTTAAAAATCTTTGATTATAGTTACTGATACCTCTTCCAAAGACTCCAGATAGTGCATGCTGCTATGATTCTGTATGGAGGATTCTTAGTACAAAGGTATTTTGAAAAGTTTGTGATGCAGCCAGCTGGTTGTGAGTGACCATAATGCAATGACCAAGGTAGAAAAAAAAATAGCTCTGTGTCCCATCACTCTTGAGTCTTGCTGAAAAAGCATCCCACAGCCATCCAACCTTTAAGGCATTAAAATAACTACCATCCTCAAAGGGACCCTGTAAAAAGGACAGTTCATATTTATTGAGTCCTCATCTATAGCAGGTGTGTGCTGTTCCTGATGCATTCACAATATAATTATTTTTTCCTCTGGGGTCATAGATGAAGAAACTGAACTTGGAGAGTTGAACTCACCTAACTTGACATCTATATAAAAGAAGACATGAGAATGGAACTCTATGTTGTTCCAAAGCCTGTGCTCGCAGGCTCCCTGGATCTGTTCTATCAGTGACATAGCTGACCTGAATGAGAGAGCCCTTCCTTTCCAAAGCAGAAGTCCAACCCCTTGGTGTTACGGGAAATTTGTGTCCTCCGACCTCAGACCTTTGGCAGGGAGCTGTGACTTAGGAAGTCAGGTGGTAGCACCGGGCATGGAGCTTCCCAGGGCATGATATAATCAAATCGAGATCTGAACTGTGAGCTTTTGTCAAGATGCACTAAGTCGCTTCCAAGATCATGATTGAATTTAATCTTGCCTGAACCTGATGACAGGCAATTGTCCCGACAGCTGCAGGCTGCAGATGCCGGCTGTGTGTGGCCTGGAAGCCACCGACTGCTGGTAAGGGAACATGACCTACAGAGAATGGATGGGGTTTCCTGCAGCAGGAAGCCACGGAGCAAAGGTGGCTGTCATAGCTTCCAAAACAAGTCCTCTTTCAAGTCCTCGATGCTTTGCTGCAGGATTCAGTTTCCATGTTCTTTCCCTTTTTGCAGTGCCCGTGTTCAGATACTCCTGGGAATCTGTTTCTCCTCTTCAAAATTGCAATATCCCCTCCCTTCTTTTACCTCCAAACATGCATGGTCCTGATGCTTTGGGTCTAAGTGAATCAAGCCTGTGGCTGGTCCCCAAATCCCCCTAAACCTACTCTTTTCCAAACACCGGGCTTTCTCAGGCCTTGCTCTGGATGCCTCTCTTTTATCTCCTCTTCCTCTACCACAAGAGTGAGCAGGGTGCCCTAAGGCCAACAGCGGCTTGGGCCCCTGCGATTCTGGGGGTATTTGGAAGGCCGGGCTGGGGAAGGGTGACCTGACATCCAGGGTCGGAGAGCTGTGGAAGGAGCAGGTTTGTTGTTTTCCTGTTGTTCAGGGTTTTAGACTCAGAGTTTCATATAGAGATCCTCTTTCAGTTTCCCTAACCCCTCCCTCCTCTGGACCTGGATGCCAAGAACGCTCAAAGTGAACGGTCATGGTCGTGGTCGTGGTTGCTGGATATCTGTGGCCTGGCTCTGCAGCTGCAGCTTTGTGGCCCAGCCATACCTTCCTGCAGACCTTTGGCTGCCTGGGCAGGCATCAGGAGCTGTCCCACACTTGGGGCTGAAGAAAAAGATGCTGCAATTATGGGTTGGAAGCCACTCCTCTTGGCAGCTCTAATGCCCCAGGAAGGGGAGGATTACAAAGGAAATGCAACAATGACATCCAGATGGACCTGGCCTGCCTGACTGCTGTTAGCCAAGGGCGATAACCTTTATCTGACCTTTGGAAAACACAGAGAGCTGTATTTTCTGCACTCAGAGCATGAATGCTGAGGGCCGGTGGCCGGTAAAGAAGACCGTGTCACTCTTGTCTTTGCACACAATCTGAACGTATGCTACATACACTGGGCTGACCTTCTTGGAAGAGCTGTGGGACTGGAAGGATGCGGTTTCAACACAGCCGTAACAACTGAGGAATCTAAAATGACGGCAGAACTGCATGCAACTTGCTAAAGAGGTTCAGGAGGAGGTTTGAGGGCACCTGCAGCCAAAGAAGACTTTGAGACAAAGTCATTTAGACTGGATCTTAGAGAATGTGTTGGATTTGGTGAGGGGAGGGGACAATCTGATATAGACCTGATACTTTTATTTTCGACGCATGATGTCGACTTGGCACACAGAGCTAAGAAGTCAAGGTGAAGGCTTAGCAATGTTCCTGAGTGAGAGCAGGATTTGTTTAAAAGGTGAGAGCGTGAACATACATCTTGGATCAGTGTGGGAGGAATATTTAACATTGTTGGACCAGAAGATTGGAGAGAGAGAGAGAGAGAGAGAGAGAGAGAGAGAGAGAGAAACACCCGTATAGTACCTTTAACGTATGGTTGGGGCAAAAAGAGAATTTCTCCTGCTGGATATATATCTATATAGATATATAGATTTTTTTTTCATGAGGTGGGGCAGTGCCTTACTTGGACATGAACAGATGGGGTGAGGTTTTGGTTTGAGTGCAGTCATCTGGAATTATTATGGCACCTCTGCGGAGTTTAAAATCTGTGTATTCAGCCTGGCACCTCCTCCTTTCAGATCCTGGATGAGACACAGGTGCATCCTGGAAAGAGTGCCATTTTAATCTGACCAGTAAAATAGGACTGCATATCAGGGCTGACAATATTGTAGCTTACCTAGTCCTAACCACGTCCCTGCCTAGTCATGCCGTATCAATTCTAGGAGCCAAAAAATGAAGGGGAGGAGATTGAAATGTTTGATTCAGTATTGAAGAAAAGTGGTTACATTGCTAGTCATGGAGGGAGGGTCTTTGACTATGGACTCCTGAGGGAGAGGGAGAGGAAGACTCCAGTTCAAGGGCAAATCTAGCCATCTGAATCTCTCCCCTGGGTGACCTTTCAAGTACAGCAAGTAGGCCACTGGGTCTGCTGCCACACACCCCCAGGACTGCTCAGACATCTAATACCTTTGAAGCTTGCCAAAACACAGGTGTGCTTTTGTTTTGATTGCAAACTAGAAGAGCTGCTGGGGGACTTTCTGAATCCAGAGGCCACCGTTGCTTTTGCAGCTGCTTGCTAATTGCCTTCAAAGCACTGAGGCCTGGCTGCGTAGGGAGGAGAGCCCAGGCAGGGGAGACTGACGCAGGGGACTTGTTCTTACCACCTTTGAAGCTGAGGGGCCTGGCCTCTTTCGGAAAAGACCAGAGCTTCCTCCTTGTCATGACGGCCTGTGGCCCTGATGTGCAGGCTTTGATGGGAGGTCATGGCTGCTTTCAGCTGAGCATTAGCCCTAATGGTTTTGGCAGGATTTTTAAAATAATCAAAATAAAGCAGGTTACAAGATTTGGTGGGGGCAGGATGAGTGGCTGCCCAGGACATGTGCCCTTCGGCCTGGTTTCCAGGCCGGATGCTGTGTGGCAATCTGGAGTGGCCTTATCATAGAAATTAGTCTGTGATTAGAGCTGTAAACACCAGTCTTAGCATTCCAAGGATAAGCTGTCCCTGAGCAGTGCTTCAGCTGTCTGAAGAATGAGTAGGGAGCCTGGAAGGGGAAGAATGGAGCATGGTGCACCGTGGAGTCAGCTGTGGGCCAGCCTGCCTCAACTTTGCAGGGAACTGAAGGCTCTTACACTTGTAGATTCCCTTCCAGCATAGTGTGGCGATCCAGCTGCACACACTTGCACCTGTGGCTTCCTGGCGTAGGGCAAGTGTTCCAGAATCATCAGTGTGGGGCCGTGGCTGAGATGGAGTTCGTGGGTCTGCCTTCCAGTCCTAGAGCCTTTGAAGATTTCTCCCAGAGCCAGTGGGACGGTGTAGCCCTGACCTTGGTCAGCCATAAGCTGAGTGATTGCAAGGAACTGAGGCAGAATAAAGGTTAAGAAAAATGGGCTGACTCCTGGAACTCAGGATAAAGCCCCTGGTTAAGCTGGGCCAGCACGTGAACATGTTCAAAAAGCACATAATTGCCATCTCTTCTCTGTACCTGGCCCCTTTCTCTCTCTGTCTCTCCCTTTCTCTCAGAGTTGTTCTCTCTCTACGTCTCCATCCAAGGGTCACCGAATGTACTCTATTTTCCTCATACTGTTCTAACCTTTTGCTATTTCTTCAAGTGCTTGGCAGAAGATGGGCACCTCTTATCCTCCAATTTTACAAGCCCTCAGTTCAAACACTCAAGCTGATCCCATGAGTGCCAATTCTGAATTCCCAGAAATGAAACTGATTGGTTTTGATTAAGTCAGAGGAAGTTAAAAGGGCTCAAAGGGAGGGATGTGGTGCTTGCTTGAGTTCTGATCACAGTAATATGCCTGGAGCGTAGGTCTAGGGCAGCTGGAGTAGCTCCAAGGTTATGGACATGGAGTGATTTTTTAAAAAAATTTTTTTGGTGTGCGGCAGGGGTATAGAGAGCCTCATAGAATATTCATACAGAATCATAGGATGTCGACATGGTTGCCTCCATCCACACTTGCCAGAGCTGTGTGTGTGTGTGTGTGTGTGTGTGTGTGTGTGTGTGTGTGTGTGTGTGTGTGACATGGCAGGGAGTCTTAGGTCAAGTAGAGACCCCTTCTTGCAAAATCATCTATTGTATCAGATTGAGACAGTTCAGATCCAGCTTTTATCAAGGCATTCCTTTCCTGGAAGGCCGCTTCCTGCAGTGTGCCTAAGCAATGCTCCTCGTTATCGTGGCCCTGTGGAATCACGAGGCTTGGTCCCAGATTCTCTAATCATCCCCTCTCTTCCCGCGGTGGAGAAGCTGATGTATGCTGGGGAGGCTTCTGTGAATTTACATTTCCTTTAATATGCATTGGGCACAGATGGTTACCAGGTTGTCTGAGATCCATAAGTCTTCTTTCATCAAGGGCTTATCAAAATTTAGTGGAGGCAGGTTTAAGGGGACAAGGGTTTTTTTTTTTTTTTTTGGTTTGGAAATGTGCATATAAATAAAATGGTTGCTGTAGTGGCTCCATTGTTAATGAAAGAAAAATGATCCATGTCCTCTTCTGGGATAACAGAGTCTCTGAATATATTTATTTCAAGATTTAGGTGCTGGGGGAACTGGCCGCAAATCACAGAGCGACCATTAATGAGCCTCTGTCCCTACCTGTTAAGCTTATTAACTGCCTGTTACCTACAGTTCTATGTCTCACTTGGGGAAACAAAACGGATGCTGCAGCAATGCAAAGCTTGGAAAATAGGAGAGTCAATCAGAAGCACAAAGGTAGGGGGTGGAGGTCTGGAAATGCAATCAGAAGCTATGTGCTGGCTGAGATTATTAGGGACCTGGGGGTGCCAAAAGGGAAGTTCTGATGCTGTGTAATCTGAGAAGAAGGGAGGCTTTGTTTGAACTTTTAGCAAAGGAAGGACCCTGCTCTTAGGAGGGTCCCTTGTGACCATCAGGCCTAGAGGTGGTTGCATGCAAGAACAGGGGTCTGCTGCCTTGTGTGAATGGGAGCCAAAGAAAACAGGAAGTGGGTAAAGATAGCAGGTGCAGAGACGAGAAGAGCCAGTATGGAGGGATGCAGCACAGACTCTAGGCCGGCACGCAGTGTTGCCTTCTTTAACCCAAGTATTTCAGGACTCGTCCAAGTGCTACCCAATTTAAGGCGAGTTTATTTTTTGTACTAAAATCAGCAGCAATACGTTTAAACTAATTCCCTCATATCCGCTGGAAGGCTAGTCTCCTGACCCACCGCTTCTTTATTGATGATCTTGTTCTGAGTGGCTGCACTGCAGCCTTGGACACAGCTTCTGTTTTATCCAGGGTCAGTGTCTCCTAGAACGCAGCTCATTTTCACTTGATCATATCATTCTTTCGTTTTCGCAAAAGATACGGTTGTAGAGAACTACGGCTGCAGGGCCCATTTCACCCATTAGGAAACTGCGGCTTTGAGAAGTTGACTAGCGATCACAAAGCCTATCAGCAAAGGCCTTAGCTCCACAGGTCACTCCTTCAGCAGTGGTTCTGAGAAGGAAGGTGAATTGCCAGGCAGGTCATGCTCCTTACTGACTGGAGTTTGTTGACGAAAATTTGAATAAAACGGTTCCTTCCCATATAATCGTCTTGGTGATGTGGCTGCCTTCTGAAAAAAAATGACAGGTCTTTTTAAATTGTAACTATTCTCACAGAAACAGCAGTGGTCACATTGACAGATGGCAGCCAGACAGCTGGGGCGGGGCGGGGGGGGAGATCAACAGGGGCTCCCGAAAGGTCTGCTGGGGAGAAGCTGTGGGGAGCATCCTGACTCGCCCAGCTAGCAACAGCACATTAGGACAGCCAAGAGGGCTGTCATGCTGACCAACCCAAAGGCCAAGAACAGCCTGCATCATCCCTTCTCAGTGGAGAAATTACTCTGGGGTATCTACTTTCACTCTGACAGAAGCAGAGAAGGTGGCCTAGGGAAAGTCCCTTTCTGTTTGAAAACGAGTGTGCAGTGGTCGGTGGCCTGTGTGCTTAGTCCCTGCCTCCCACCCTGAACAAGACCTTGGCTTCTGTCTTTGTCTTGGCCCGACCTTTGCTGTTGAGGCATCTGTGACAGTGAATGAGAAGTTTGAAGATCTCTCTTTGTTTCTCTCTCTGTCCATAATTTAGACTTTCAAATAAATGACTAAGTCTTTAAAAAAAAAAAAAACTGGGCAAGCAAGATGCAGTGTTCACTTAAAAGGTCCTTCTGGTTTCAAGAATCTAAACACATGCTGTCTTTGTAATCCTCTCATTCTACCATATCTGTAATTTCCTTGTTTATGTGCCACAGAAACATGACCAACATTGACATTAATCCTGATGCTCAAATTATAGCAAAATTTCTTAAGTCAGCGCTCTCTCTACAAATTGATTCCTGGGGAACACGCTTGTGGGGAATAAATTCTCCAAAGTTGAGGAAGTACTGTGAGATCATTACCCTAGTCAGCAAATGCACCCTGTCCTGAAAAAGTGAACGGGCAGCATTAAATGGGAGCAGAGGCTGGGAGGGGAGGTCCCTGTGGCTCCAGAAGCCCCCAAGCAACACTGTGCAGTGGGGAGAGCACATCTTTAGCTAGCAGATGCATAGGACTAGACAGGGAGGGTACTAAGTCCCTTCAACTTCCACAGTCTCTTCTCTCTCGTTTGGCTTGCATTTGACTTTGATCTTAGCTTCCACCTCCTCACTTTCGCCTTTCCTCTTTGCTGGACATTCTCCAACTCCGCTGAACATTCCTGGCTTGAGTTTGAAGGGTCAATGATGAGAAGAAAAGAGAACAAAACCAGAGGGAACATTGACTTCAAAGGAAGTGAGAATGAGACATCATCCTGAGAGACATTTAAGGGTAGGCTGTAACATCTACTGTAAGGTGAATAACATAGGAAGACTCGTGTATCTGCCTACCTGTTATCTTTCTTCTTTGGCGCTTTTGAGAAATCTATTCACAATAACAAAAAACACTAACCATAAATACTCTAGCTTAATTTTAGCAGCATTTTAGCTTTTTCCTTTGACTTCTGCTTGAAAGTTACTGTGCCTTACTGATATTTTTTGCTAGCTGCCTCATGCAGAATAAGAAGGGCTACACAAATATGAAAGAACAATGGATCAGGTCATGAAAAGCAGTGGGTGCGTTTCTATTTTCCTTCGTGATAATCATCATTCATAAAGTATGGGCCATGTACCCAGTGCTATTGCTCTATCATTTCCCTAGGCTGACTTGATTCTTCAACAGTCCTATGATCATCCCTCTGATGCCTTGTAGGTGAAAATTGAATCAGAGCAGTTAAGTAACTGTTTCAAAGTCAGTCATGTTGCAAGACATGAAGCTGGGGTCTGATGTCATAGACTCTGAATATGAGTTCCAGACCCCTGACCACCTTGTCCCATTGCTTCCCTTGGATTTATTATAATGAGTGTAATGGAAGAACATATGGAGAGAAACTCACCACTGAGCAGTGAACTGGACCTATGCACATGGCTTCAGGAATTGGAATATATGGAGATTTAGGTACAATCTAATTCATTTTCTAAGCCCCAGGAATTCCTATCTAGCTTTAACATGGATTGCTAATAGGGTTTGAATTTTGAAAAAAAAAGTCATAGTATTGGTTGTTCTCTTCTGAAGATTTTAAACTCTGGTGAAAAATACGATTCTCAGAAACTCCTACCCTGCTCTGGGTACCTTGAATGCCTCATCTTCCTCCTCTATCCTGTAGGATCCTTTGCCACAGCTCCAGTATTTTCTACCTACTTGAGCAGATGTTCCTTTGTCTCTAAAGCAGTGCCATATGAGACTGTTTCCATTGGAATCCTCATATTTGGTTCTTTTGCCAGAACATAAACCTGTTTGGCTCAGAGGCTGTGGCTGGGGCAGCAGTTGGATCTTGCATTTCTTTGAAATTGGGGTCTTGAAGGTCTCCTGGGGAAGACCCCGGTTCGCTTCAAAGCTGGGCACTGCTGCTGCTACTGCTGGGGTTGCTCAGACTCGAGCTGCAGTCGGTCTTGGTGGGAATAGTCCAGGGGGAGATTTTTTGACTTTCAGATTTTTGGATAGTTTCCTGATTTCACTTAAAATTCTCACTGATTCTAGATGCTCTGATGTGCTGATGAGGCTGTCTATGTAGGAGGAGAGACATGCAAATTTTCCTTTGAAACAGTCATCGGCTTGGTCCTTCCGCTTCTGCTCCAGCCAACCACACCAACAGTGGCTTTGAGTTGCTGCCTTACTTTTCCTTCCCTTTTCTACCTTACCTTATCTTAATTTCCCTTTTTATTTACCATGAGCCCACAATGCTTTTAGTAAGGACACCGTGAAGAAGAGAACGACACACTGGTTGTAAAGATGGAGACATTGTTAGCATTTGCACCTTGACTGAAAAGTAGCTGTATGCGACAGGGCCACCATGCTTGATGGGAGCCTTCCTGTCATTCTGGAACACCACAAAAAGTCCATTTCAAAAGCTGTGTCCTTAATGATGACCCACAATGCTACTTTCCTTTCAACATGATTATTTTGAGTGGCGGCAATAGTGAAATTGATCCTATCCATGTTCTTTCGAGGATGCATCCACTATTAGGGAGACAAGAATGACGCAGTGACGTCCCTCTCTGTGATGGTTTTGTCAGGTTGAGACAACCTTCTCTGTGTGGTGGCTTTTAGGATGGCCAACACTGTATTTTATAACTTTTCCGTTTCAGTTGGATTAAGGCATCTCAGTTTTCTTTGGCTAGTCCAGATTTCTGCCTGCTGTCTGGGCACATGTGAAGAGTACTTTCTCTCTAAACATTATCCCACCTTGGATGTTAAATTATAAAATTATCCTTTTTCTAGGGAGTCCAGAGCGGGTAGCCTCCAGTGGGCCTCCACTGTGGGAAAAGAGAAAATTGGGAGTTAAAACTAAAATACAAAACCTGGATCTGCCTCTTGAGACTGTGTGTCTCAGCTTGCTCATCTGTGTGCTATAGAGTAGAAATGAGAACAGCAGGTGGAGTCGATGTTCACGCGGACGCACCCAGAAGTGCGCATTGAGACCAACAGGAAGTCATGGCATTTGTTTATATGTGAAGTCCTATGAAGGCGAGTCCAGGGAAGGATTGTGCTCTGCTGCATTTTAAGTGGATTTTTGTGATGGAAATGGGGCAGAGAATTCACTCAAAGAAGAAAGCTAGAGGGCAAAGGAAGAGCTGAATTATAAGTAATTGTAGTGCAAGACAGGGCCGCTGATGTTAGTGGAGAAGTGGAGAATCTTTCCACTCAGGGCTGTGTAGTAATTGCACATGGGTCTCCCCAGGGTGTTCGGGGCTTCTCAATGTATTTCATGTCTTGAGGTGCTGGACACATTTCCACACTCCAACCCCCTCCACCGCCCGCCATGAGTGTTCTTTCAAAGCAGGCTTAGCTTCCTCTGAAAACACAGCCTTGCTGTGGAGAGGCTGCTGGTGTGCTGGGACTTGAGTCTTGGATAAACAGAAGCAAATTAATTGGGGGAAAAAGCTGGATGGTCATGCTGGCGAGACTGAGGGCGAGATGATCCAGACAGAGTCATTCTCAGGCAGTTGGTTGCAGCTGGTTAAACATGAGTTACAACAAAGTGATGCGTGCCACATGGCTGCCAGTCACAATGTCCGAACATAATCAGACTCTCTTTTTCTTTCCTTCTATGACCCATTTACCATTTTTCCTGGAATTGGGGTATGTCAATACATAATAACTTAAAACCTTGGAGATTCTTTTACTTAATGGTCTTTCTCAACACTCTATATGTTTATCATGCGAAGTATAATCCTCACTTCTGTTATTCTCACACAGCTCCTGTCAGGATTGAGCACGATTTGGCTGACATTTGTTCATATTTCTACAATTTTGTGTTCTTCTCCACCTTCAAGTTATGTGAACAATTTCATATGTTGATATGCTTCCCAAACTTAAATAATCACTTCCCTAATATTAGATTATGTTTCAGGTTCTTTTCTTCCAACTTGTATTTACTTTATCCCTAACTTTGTGTTGTTTTCAGTTTTTTTCTGGGATATCCTTTTCTTCTGGACCACATCCTCTTCTGAAATGCTAACAATGTTTTCCTTTAGTGTCATCTGAATGTTGCACAGGGAGCTGTGGGCAAATGCAACCATGGGCTCTCTACATGTGGAGGTGTATCGTGGGTCCATTCTTCACCTGGATTTTGTTCAACGATCAGAGCGTTTACAGTCAAGCCCTTCAGGTTAGCATCAACCTCTGCATTTTTAACCAAGAGAAGCTCATAACTCTTTTTATGTCACCGACCCCGTGTCCAGCCTCACTATTTGGCCTGGGCACATCTTTCAACTTAACCATTGTCAAAACGAGCTGACAGACCTGCTTCTCAACATGACGTCTTTCAGAAGCTTGGGACCTTTTCGGATATGCCTGCCCTTGATGGCCTGAGCAGTTTCTGGGGTGCTCATAAAAGAACCATTTGGTATATCTGATGTTGAACAGTAAAATCTTTTCACAGATCACCTAAGATTGCTCACAGTGTGTCTTTCAGATTTTTAAATATCATTCTTTGTTTAAACCCATGCCTACATTTGGAGGTTTTTAATGTAAAAATTAAGGAAGAGGTCTTCTAAGGTCAATAGTTCAAACTACTTAAGATTTCTTATTTCCATTTAAAAATATAAGAATCTCCTTGAAAAAACAACTATCAATTCTCTGCCTGTGGTGCCAGCATCCTGTATAGGTTCTGATTCAAGTCCTAGCTGCTCCATTTCTGATCCAGCTACCTGCTGATGGCCTGGGGAAGCGGTAAGGAATGGTCCTAGGCCTCATGTTCCCTGCATCCGCCTGGGAGACCTGGAGGAAACTTCTGATTTCCAGCTTCGTATTGACCCAGTTCTAGCCGTTCCGGATATTTGGGGAGTGAACTAGCAGATGGAAGATCTCTCTGTCTCTCCTCCCCTCTCTCTGACTTTCAAAGAAAGTAAATAAATCTTAAACCTACTATCAATTCACAGTGTAATGTCACTTCCTTATAGTTAAGACAGCACGTGGGATAATTTGTTTTTCAATATCAATGCCACTTTCTGTCTGTACTGATGGCATAAATTAATGCTATTCCTTTTGTGATAGCTAACAGGTTGATGTGTATCTGGGATGTTGTTTTTACTTGATTATCATTGTACTCACTATCCAGCCAGGCAGCAGGAATGGAGAAAGGGCAGATGTTTTGTCCCTTAGAAATTGCTTAAATAGATCTCAGGTGGCATTTGCAGCATATTTCAGCACAAATTGTGGGAAAAGCGTTTTTGTTTTAAAAAGAGAATTTTCCTGTTCAGTTATCTCCTTTGAGGTACATTCCAAAGATTAGGCAGAATGTTTGGAAGAAATTTCCATAGTGAGGACCTGGAATCTGTGATTGCTATATGTGTCCTTGAGATGGAAGCTCAAGTCTAAAACCGTATCTCCCACTTCTGTACAATTCTTAGAAATTATGATTGGCAGAGCAAAATCTTTCTGCAGAGAACAGTAGATTTCTGAGTTATATGTCTTAGAAAAAGATACCATGGCAGAATATCTGTCCAAACCAAGAGCAGAACTTGGACCACAATGTCACACAGGAAGACAAGAACTCTATTGGATACTATGCCCTGAGCTATGATTTGCACAGTACATGGCCAGTGGGAAGACTGCCAACAGTAAATGTAATATCAAATTTCTATTTTATTCACTATTGTAGCGACAATGCTTGTTTCAAGTTCTTAACACTTATTGGTCAAGCTAGGCAAATTCAGATTTCTTAAAAAGATTTATTTTGTTTTTATTGGAAATGCAGAATTACACAGAGAATGAGAGAGAGAGAGAGAGAAAGAGAGAAACACACACACACATACACACAGATCTTCCATCCACTGATTAATTCCCCAAGTGTCTGCAATAGCTGGAGCTGAACCCATCCTAAGCCAGGAGCTTCTTCCAGGTCCTCCATTTGGGTGCATGGAATCAATGACTTGTGCAGGTGTCCACTAATTCCCCCAGGCCATTAACATGGAGCTATATTGAAAGTGGAGCAGTTGGGAGTCAAATCTGTTCCTGTATAGGATGCCAGTGCTACAGGTGGAAGCGTAGCTTGCTATGCCACTGCTCTGGCCCTCAAGATTTGACTTGATGCGTACTACAACCTTAATAGTGTTTTCACAGTTTTAAATCTCTCTTCTTCAAGAAGACATATCCATGGTTTCATTAATATTTTTTCTTTTTCTAAAAATAATTTTTTTAAAAAAGATTTATTTATTTATTTATTGGAAAGTCAGATATACAGACAGGAGGAGAGACAGAGAGGAAGATCTTTCATCCGATGATTCACTCCCCAAGTGAGCGCAATGGCCGATGCTATGCTGATCCAAAGCCAGGAGCCAGGAACTTCTTCCGGGTATCCCACACGGGAGCAGGGTCCCGAGGTTGGGCTGTCCTGGATTGCTTTCCCAGGCCACAAGCAGGGAGCTGGAAGGGAAGTGGGGCTGCCGGGATTAGAACCGGCTCCCATATGGGATCCTGGGTGGTTCAAGAAGAAGACTTTAGCCACTAGGCCACGCCACCGGGCCCCATTAATATTTTTTCTGTCAGTGGTTTCTAAAACTTTCTGCCTGGTTGGTCTTCTTCCAAATCTCCATCAAAGTTGGTGTCTTGTAGCATGTTTGAGGGGAGCCCTGAAACGTTAATGAAAATGAAATTAAAACAATATTTTGGTGCAAAAGCATTTTGAAATGCATGTATAAGTGGGAAGCTTTAAAAAAGTTCATATGCTAGAAAAAATAACCTAGTGGTTTTTGCACTAAAATAAAATTATCTTTTAATCTATTTTTCATAAATTTATGTAGTCAGCCAGCATCCTCCATGAAATATTATGTCTGCACGAACCTGTCAGTTCCATATGCTCCATATGCTATCCAGAGTGCTAACCCACATTCTAATGCAGGTTGAGTATGTCAAGTCTGGAATATTGAAACCCAAACTCTAAAACTTTGTGAGTTTTGGCATTGATGTTCAAAAATTTTAAGATTTTGGAATGTTTCTGGTCTCTGGATTAGGGATATTTGACTAGTAAAATCTATGCAAATATTCAGACATCTGAAAATATCCAAAATCTGAGATACTTTTACTTCTATTCCTACAAGTTTCGAAAAAGAGAATATAAAAACTATAATGCAATGGTTTTGTGCTGTCAGAATAATGGCACCATACTGAGAAAACTCACTGTGAGGTTAAGGGTTTCCTCAATATGACACATGACACTGTTTGCCTAAGATAAACCCGTTGTCTACTCCAGCCTTGGGAGGAAACGCCAAGACAACCTCAAGTCTCCTCATTCTGAATTTGCAGAGTTGCCTTTTGTAATTGTTTATTTGGATGTAAAACCTTTCACCTATCCCATTTCCAGTGCATCTAGTTAAGTTTAAGCCCACTGTACTAATTTCATTCTGTACGACTAGCAGGTGCTTACTAAATGCTTGTTAAAATGGCTAGTGCAGGAGTTTCAAAGATTTTAAAACCTCCATCCCAGCATTGTTAAAGATAGCTTTTGTTCCTCTCATCCTTTCTTCTTCACTAGATTTAACATTCTACCTGATTTTACCAGTGTAGAAATCTATTCTTCTCTAATCTCCTTACATGCATAATGGAAAACCAGCATTTGTCTATAATGGTCCTAGTGCCACATTTTACAAGAAAGGGGAAACATGTAAAAGAATGGAATTAAACATGCATTAGTCTCCTTAATGACACATGCTTTCTGATCTTTGGGTAGTTTGTTGTTTAGGAACTGTGGACTCTAGTATCTTTCCTATAGCAAACAGAAGCAGCATAGGGTAAATGGCAGTGATTAGTATGCAAAGAGCCGATTCGGGGATATTCACTATAACTTGTCCTTTCAAAGTGTCTGCTTCTGACATCTTCACCCTGGGTATCCTGGCAACAGAGTACTTCACAAAAACAAAAGTCCCATAGACACTGTTTGCTGAATTCTATCGGAATACTAAAAAGACTGTTTTATCTCAGCAATTGCTGAAGATAGTAATTTAGAAAAAGAACAAGACGGCAGCTAGATAGGCTTGATTTACAAGTGACTGTCAGTGAAGGAAACCTTCAGCACAAGGATGGTGTCCATGGATCGTATCAGCACTCAAACATTGGTAGTGAGATATCAGAGCAGAAGACATGATTCTGGGCTACAACAGGAAATAAGCCAACAGGAGCACATTAATGTAAAGAATCCGTAAGAGGACTTGTTGATCCAACTGGAGGCAGCCAGTGCCACTGAAGCTAGAGAGAAATCTTTGTTGCCACGTTGCTGCTTGCCAACGGACTCCCTGGCTCCACAAAGAGACCTCACCCACGGGTGCTGGACTGCTGTCTGCTAAGCAACATGCCGGGTACTCTGAGCCTTGGCCGGGGTCGGGGAGTGTTCAGCAGCCTGAGAGAGACATTTGGAGCCTCTAATCCATCTTTGTACAGCAGTAGCACTGTTCAGGGTTCCCCTGAGCTTCATAGGTTAATGGAAGCAGCCCTGCATGTGGGATGTGGACTTTTGTTGGACATGCAGAAGAAGGGATAAGAGTGTCCTAGGTATGCATCAAAAACGGATGAGAGAATACGGAGACAGAGAATTACAGAATCATAGAATTAGAGAGATAAGGAGAGCGGGACTACGTTTTTCTGATTTTTGGTGACTTTCAGCTCCTATTTTCAGTTTCAGTTGATATTTAACTATTTGCCTCCCTTTGTTTTATGTGATCACCCCAGATTCTGTTTGTTTTAAAGTAGTTTGTCATTTTCACTGTATTAAAAACAAAGTGCCTGACCGAGAAAAACTGGTGGCATTATTCAGTTTTCTGTTACTACTAAATCACGTGAGAGGAGCTGCTTAGGGCAGAAGACAGTTTATTTTGGGTCACAGTTTTGTAGACTCACAGTCGAAGGCCAAGTGGTCCCAGGAGTCAGGTGTCTGGTAAGGGTGGGCCTGGCAGTGGTGGAGGCATACAGGGAGAGTCACATGGTGAGCCCCGCTCAGCTTTACGACCAACCCTTGAGACACACCTTCTGAGAGCATGCCTCTAAGGACCTGAAGACCTGCCACTGGCCCCACTACTAGAGGCCAGAATTAACTCAACAGGAACCAATGATGCATTTACCTAAGACTTTGGGGTTTAGACATCTGCATGCTCTTAGAAGCTGAATCTGGTTTAAACCGTAACACTGGTTGTAAGCAGCTCCAGCGCCCTGCCCAAAGTTCTGGCCTTCCATATGAGTCTGGGTTGTGATCTCTTTCCCTTGGTAGCTCTGTTGTACCCCAGTAGGGCTGGGAGAACAGAGACTGCAAGTCGTGACCCGAACGGTCCTGCCCTCCAGCCCTTTGTCCTGCATCTCTCCCAAGTTAAGTGATTTTGAATGCACAGTGCACACCTACTAAGGCTAGAGTAGAAATCTGGGTGCAGGACCTTTTCCATTCTCATCTGGATGGCACCTCTGGAAAGCTGGCAGCTATTTGTGCTCCTGACCCATAGGTGGCCTCCCACAGTGTAGGCAGCTTGTGGGAGCATCTACCTGAGAGCATCAGGTGACGAAACTGATGTCTTCTGCTTCTTGGAAATCAAGGAAAAGGAATGCCATGTAAGTCCCCTCTTTGTGCTTCCAGATGCCAGCTGTTGCTTTGTTATTATTGCCATCAGGATGAGGACAAGCTGGTGTTCTGAGCAGGGCTAATTGCTGGGGGCAGGAAGCCAAACTGGGATCTGGTCATGTAACAGAGCAGGGCTTTCTCTCTCCAGGATGAAGCAAACTGCATACATTTGGCATGAACAGAAGCCATGGAGTCATCCAGATTTGATCTCTCACAGAATACCTGTCTACATAATTTATGTCTATAGAATGGACAGCTACAATTTTTTTTTTAAGCTAGGAAAGAAGGCTGACAAATTCTTGTGAAGCAAAGAATAGAATTAATGTGATGAACGGCACTTGGAAAGCTTCTGCCTGTTCCCAGCTTGATCAGAAAACAAGTCCAAATGATGTTGACCATTTATTAAACAATTGCAGGCCTAATTTGGCCTGCCTAAATCCAGGGCTGTCTGCAAACTCCCAGAGGGTATGGGGTCTGCTTAGAACAGGTAGTTCCAATACTCTGTGGCCTGCTCACATTGCACTTTTCATTCTGAAAGATGGGGTAAATTCTGTTCATAAGAACCAGTGTTTAGCTAGAGAGAGCCAGGGCACAACAACATCAAAGTGGACTGGAGTCTTTGAAATTCACTAGCTAGTTCCTCCTCCATGGACAACCTTTCTGGCCTCCCTTTCATATTCCATGCAGGTGTATACAAACACACACTCATGCTCACACATGCACACAGGCGTGCATAGACTCATTCCACAACTAAACTCCTTTGAATAAAATTAATTCCCATACTATGGCAATATTAGGGTGAAAAGGGATTTTAGAGGTTGTCTTAGTTATCTATTATGGCATTACATGTCATCTGCAAACATACAGGCAGCTGAAACACATGAACATGTTCAGGGAAAATTTAAGTAAAAGAGTCGTTTATTTCGTTGTACTCATAATTTTGTATTAAATGCATTCTCCACAAATAGCAAGATTTGTTTTGCATTGTATTTTCTTTCTGATCCCATAGAAACCCATACATTTAATTCCATTTCTGCAATTTTTTGACATTCTGTACTGTTTACTGTGGGTGTGTGGGTCAGCATCTGGATGTGGTTGCGTGAGGGTCTCACAAGCCTGCAGTCAGTGTCACGTGGGCTTCTGTCACCTCACAGTTCACATGGGGTGGAGAATGGTGTTCGCAAACAAAGCTGTTGGCAGGTGCAGAAGGTCCATGGCTGTCTGCCAGAGACATCAGATCCATCCACAAGCATCTCCTGGAAAGCTCGCACCTGCTGTCTTCTCTCCCAAAGGAAGAATACACGTGACTAAGAGGACAAGGAGGGATCGTGGATAGCAGGAGCAAAGTAACGTAATTGTAAAAGTGACTTCTTACGGCCTCTATAGCCTTATACCACTAGAAGCACATCCCCAAATCTCCACAAAGACCGACACCTCTACAGACAATCACCTCTACCGTGCTTGAACAGCTCCTTTCCGGAAGCTCAGCAGCTCTTTCCAGTTCACTTTTAGAAAGTCTTCTCTTTGGTTAATTCATGAGACCTGTGTTTACCATGTGTGTTGTGTTTGCCCAGCTTCCCTTTCCTAGCTGGGTGGGCCTGGCACTCCCTTGAGACTCACTCTCCCTTGATTCCTAATTTGGCTGTAGGACGAGCAAAAGATGTGTGTCTGGACAATGAAACATTTGTATTTTTGGGGTCACCGTGATTGGCTCAAGAATGGGAAGGGGCCCGAAGCTGTTGCAGTTGACATATCCTGAGGTGTGCTGACACTATTTCTGTGAACCCCATGCCCTCCGTGCCAGCTTGCCTCATTCCCTGCCCCATCCTCATGTGTTCTAGGCCAGCCAGCCATAATCCCTCTTCAGGGCTTGGCACTAGGTACAACTCAGAAGTCCGCCTTATTGGTTATGTACATTGGTTTCATATTACAGATATAAGACCATTATCACAGTCAATTTTAGACTATTGTCTCAATTTTAGAATCAGATAATGCATACCCTTCATTATTCCCTAAGTCTGCCAACATAAATTCCCTAAAGAGCATAGCATCACTGACCAATCAAAGGAAGATCACAAATCCCACTAACCAACCAGGAACCTGGACACAAGCTGATCATGTATCTCTCAGCTTCAATGTCGATCATAAGAATTTCACTCCTAACTCCCTGGAGAGCCTGAGAATTAACTGACAGCTGCCCAGCTCCTTGCTCTGCACTGTGCAATAATTATCTACTTTCTTCCACTACCCTGGCATCCGTGGTTGGCTTTCTGCCTGTGGGGGTGAGTGAGTCAGTTTGAGGGTTCTACAGCAATGCCTCCAGCCAATCTAAGACATAATTCAGCAACACTGGTAACTATGAAGTAGTATCTCATAAAAGTTTTGATTTCTATTTCCCTAATGACTAAGCAATGTCAAACTTTTTTTTTCCCCTTGTGCTTATTGATTCTATGTATCTTTATAAGAATGCTCACGGAGAGCTTTGTGCCTCCTCCTCCCCCTGATTTTTTTCAGTGGAATTCACTTAGCCTGTGGACCAATCGCTTCCTGGTATGAGAAGAGAAAAGGCTGGCTCTATATGCTCTTACACTGAGATGGTCTTGAGCTGGGTCCTTCTCTCCAGGGTCACTGTGAGAAACCGGGTGGCAGCGAACTCTGTGAGGCTTCAGGCTGTCTCTTGTCCCTGTTGGAGTTCTCTGGGAATGTTTGACAGCTTGTGATAAATGCCTCGAGTCCCATTTCTGCCTGTAGGCACATCGCTGCTCCGTAGCCTCATTGCTAAGCAGAGCCTGTCTCTCTCCATTCAGTCTGGTCTGGCCTAACAGAACAATGTGGCAGCCACACCATCTACTTCTGAATCCAGCCTTATTAGCCTAAGAATCAATAAACTCTCTTAAATAAAAAGGTTGAAATGAAATATTGCTTACAGTCTTAAACACTGCCTTGGTTTTCAAAGCTTTTGAGGCCAATTCAGGTGTGTGTGTGTGCGTACGATTGTAAATTACAGTTTCTCACTGTAGAAAATCTGGAAAACACACTTAAAAATACAAATAAGATAATAAGATTTCTGGCTATATACTTATATACTTCCTAGTGGTAAACAATGCTGGCATTTTGGTACGTATTTTCTTGCAGCATTACCTATTTAAGTGAATTGATGTCTAGCCTTCACTTGTCTGTCAGTCAACTGATTTGTCTTTATAATTTTTTAATCGAGATGTTCATTTGATTTCCATGTACATTTCTGAAACTCTGTCGAGCTTCTGACCAGGGCCATACTTTTTTGGCTGAGTTAGCATTAGGAGACATTGCAGTTGAAGAGTTGCAGATAAAGAACTGCAGAGGAGGCATCGGAGCAGGAAAGAAGAAAGAAGTACAATTTTCCTTGCAAGTGACATTTAAAGTCACTTTAAAGACATTTAAAGTGACATTTAACATGTCCCATGTCCCCATTTTTTTTTTCACTCTCAAAATTGTGTTTTGGGTTTTGTTTGTTTGTTGCTATTTTGTCTCTGAAGGGCCTCCTTGTGTTAAGGAGATGGAAGACTACAGAAGGGCTTCTCCACAGGAAAGCAGATTGCTAGCGGATTCCCCGTTGCCTGAAACACTTAGACTAGAGAAGTAAATGTACAACCAACACACATCGGCACATCTTAGGAGAAGCAACCTTAAAGAAATGAGTTCTGCTTCAGGTAGCACAGGGGCAGGCAAATCATGGGAGACTGTTCTTAGATCCTGACTGCCAAGCCTGGGGGGAAGTACAACAGTGGGAAGTGGGGTGGTGGGATGGAACACGTGGAACCGTACTAGCACCTGGAACATGGAGGTTGCACCCTGGGCAGCCCATCCTTTGTGAAACCCAGCCATCAAATGCAACTCCAGAGCTTCACAAAGGAAAGTCGAAGAAGGTAGCTGTGTAGAAGGTGGGAAGCCTGAGAGGAAATTCAGACTAAAAGATAAATAAGGATACTTTCTAACAAATTATGAGAAACCAGAACTAAAAGACTCATTCGTTTTTAGATCTGTGCATATTTTCAAAATATTCGTTTTCCGCAAACTTTTTTTTAAACTCCTCATACTGAAAAGGTCAAACTTGTACTTATAAAGAATCAATAGGAAGGTGATTTCATTTATAGAGAGAGTGGGATTCTAAAGTTCAGCAAAATGTTTTGCTACCATCTTGCAGCAGCATAAAGTTAGCAAATAAGTTAACAGAATCATTTGGAAAAGGCAGTGTTGCCTTTATCACTCTGGGAAATAATGAGCATGCTGTTAGCTCCAACCACATTTGGGAGGGGAGAAATGTGGAGCTCTTACTCAACGAAGCACTGATTTTCCTTCCCTGCTCTTCTGACACCAGAAGGACCACCTCTTTCTGGTTGGAGGATGCTGGCTTGGCAGCTCCACAACAAGCCCTGTGTTTTCTCCACAACTGTCGATGGCATAGGCACTCATGACTTGGCCAGTCCCAGTCTCCCAACACTGCTCTCCAAGGCTGACTTGTTCACATTTCTGTACTCTAATCAATCTGATGGATTTGCACCGACTGGCAGAGACTCTGATTCTCACTGCTGCAACACTGGAAAACAAATCTAGATTTCTGGCAGTTGTCAGACCAAATGCAACCCCATCAAAAAAGAATAATTATTGTAGTTCTAGTATCAGCCTTTTTCTTTTCCTAGAGAATATTTTTGGAGATCTGATTGTTGTGAGATTAACTAGAACACACCTGATTTTTGTTTTAGATTATGTAGTTGAAAGGGAGAGGTGTCTTCTTTCCACTGACTTCTTCTTTAAGTGGCCCCAATAGCTAGGACTGGATGAGGCCGAAACCAGGAACCTCATCTCCCACGTGGTTGGCAAGGACAGAAGTACTTAGGCCATCTTGAACTACCATCTTTCCCGAGCACATTAGCATAGACTTAGATCAGAAGTGGGGCTCTGTGACCTAATCTGATACTCACATGGGATGCCCATGTCACAGGTACTGGCTTAACTTGTAGTGCCACCTCCTGTCCTGACAGGAACAGTTGATTTCACCTCAGAGTGACTTGAAGGTGAGTGGTTTGATTGACAGCCAAATTTCCTAACCATGCCAGTTGCCCTAAATATCTTACCATTTTGCATATGGTTTGCATATGTCCAAGCCATATTACATGCAAAGATAACAGAACATGTAAGGAAATAGCAAAATGATTAGGTATGTGAAATGTAGGACTTAGCATATGTAATATATTTTGGTCTTAAATATTAGAATGTATTGATTTCTAATGAAACTCTGGGCAGACGGAGACACTAAAGCGGACTATAGCAGCCAGTAGATTCAGGAGACATTTCATTGTGATTGGAGTGGTGGGTTCGCCAGCAATTCAGCAGTGTTGAACTATTAAAACTTCTGGAGAAATTCATGGTGTTGTGAATTTCTATTTTTTTTTTCCTGTTGTTGATTTTGTATTGTGGCTTTTCATTTAAGTGGGATGCGTGTCCAGATGTGAGGATGCAATGCACTGTGCATCTCTACTTCCAGACCAAATATGGACTACTAATGAAACTGTTAGCTGTACCTTGACAGTAGGATGCTTGACCCTCTGCCATTGTCCATGCCCGCAATGATGAACATGTGACTGTTTATGAAGAGCTATCTATAGTAATAATATAGGGGAATTCGGTGGGGAGAGGGGGCATGGAAAATTAAACAAACAAACAAACAAACAAACACCTTTTTCCAAAATAACACCCCAAAATAAAAAGAATGTATTGATTGATTCTGAACTCAGGTCATAAGATACATGTCCTCTGGTGTCTTATTGCCTTGAGGTTACATCTTCATTTACATGCCTACCATGTTGTATTAATTAAGGCTGCATTGGCAAGGTGAATAAAGTCCTGGAGAAGGCTGTGGGGATGAAGATAAAGAGGCAAGGAGGTTGCTGAAGTGCATTTTTTATATAGCGTCCCCAGGAAAGGCATTCTTTGTAGGAGAGAGAGAGAAGGATTTAGATTAATGCAAAGGATTTTCTCTTGAGAAAGCGCATTAGCTGAATGAAGGAAAAAGAATCCACTTCGGAGAGCATTTCATTCAAGGGGGTTTGTTTGATATGAACAAAATAAAGTTAACTGTTTAATGAAGAGAGTCTTAAAGTGTGCCTGTCTGAAGACATCCCCACTGTCCTTCAAGAAGCTGGAGTGAGCCTTGACAAAGGTTGGCAAAAGATGGCCATGCCCACAACATCCTCAAAATGTCCATTTTCCTGGAAGTGATATTCAGATTCAATGTGATTCAAATAAAATCCCAACAACATTTTTCTAAGAGCTAGGAAAGAGGATTCATCTGGAAACAACAATTCATTTGGAAACACAAACACCACGAATAGCCAAAGTTATCTTGAACAATAAAAATCAACCTGGAGGATTCATAATTCCTGACCTCATCATGTACTACGGGGCAGTGGTCATCAAAAAAATCTGGTATTAGTTGGTCTCCCCAAGAAACTGTTGAATTGAGCTGGACAATAAGATGCTGGACTCTATACTTGGTATATGTTTGCAATGAAAGAATCTTGACTGATTTTGAACTGTACTACTGCAACAAGGTGGCATAATCCACCATGGGGGAGGACATGGGGAGAGGTTGGGAGAATCCCAGAGCCTATGAAACTATGTCACATAATGCAACATAATTAAAAAAAAAAACAATCTGGTATTGGTACAGAAAGAGAGAAGATCAATGGAATAGAATAGATAACCCTAGAAAGAAGCTCACATATGTATGGCCAACTAATCTTCAGCAGGAGATCTGAAAATAACCCAGGCAGAAAGGTTGATCTCTTCAACAAGTACTGCTGTGATAATTAGATAGCCGCTTGCTATATAACAAGAAGCCCACTTGTCACCTTATATGAAAGTCAACTCTAAATGGATCAAGGACCCAAATCTGCACCCAGAAATCACCAAGCTATTAGAGAAAAACACAGGAAGTATTCTACAAGATACAGGCATTGATAAAGACTTCTTAGAAAAGTCACCAAAGACACAAGCAAATCCAAAATAAACGAATGGAACTACATCAAACTAAGAAACTTCTAAAGAGGAAAGGAAATGATCAACAAAGCAAGGAAGCAATCAACAGAATGGAAGAAAATCTTTATACATGACACAACAAATAGGCACTAGTCCCCAGTATTTACAAAGACCTTTAAAAACAGGGTACACTTATATAAAAGACTGGTAGAGTTATGACTCCTTATGAAGGACTACACCATTGTAGCTAAATGGGGAAAATCTGTCGGGGGTGGGGTTTTGGAGGGGGGCAGGAAACCCAGCCTATGTGACATTGTAACACATAATTCAAAATTCAAAATAAAGATATATTTAAAAGAAACCCCAATGATAGAAAAACATGCAACCCTGTAAAGAAAAGAGTGAAGGAAATAAGCAGGCATTTTTCAAAAAAATATCCAAATAGCTAATGAACATATGCAAAGGTGCTCAATGGAAACTAGCACACTGGGAAGTAAAGATATTTTGTAGTATGTATCTCTACTCCTGAATCAAAGGAGAACTCCCACGGAAACTGTCAAATAGACCTTGACTAGACTATCTAACATTGTCTACACCTACAATGCCATGATACAGTAAATAGCAGAATTTTGTGACTGTTGTTGAAGGACTAATTATTGTAATAACATGGGGGGAAAATGATGAGGGAAAATGGGAGAAAGGAAGAATCTATGTGCTTATGGAACTGAATCATAAAAAAAGAAATAATAAAATGTAGCTCTTGGCTCTTGACTTCAGGCCTGCACAGCTCTGGACATTGCAGCCATTTGAAGAGCAAACTAGAGGACCAAAGATTCTTTCTGTCTTTCATTGCCATTGCCACTCTGCCTTTCGTGTGTGTGTGTGTGTGATGACCCTGAAAGGCTTAGGTGGAGAGGAGAAATCTAGGTTTAAAAGCCATTGCAATGAGAAACCCCCAGACTGTAGACCTTGTCAAGTGACAGAGATGAAGCTTGATAGCATTCCTTCTGCTAGGAGGAAGTGTGGAGTAGTGTCATTTAGTCACAGGATGCCCTGGGTTCCATGGAAACAGGAAGAGGAACTCTGGTGCTTTTTGCTTTCTGTGAATCATGTTTTAGGAGCTGCTAACAGAGTGGAGAGTGAGCCTCCCAAATAAGTTGGAAGCACTGGGATTTCTGCTGGCATTTCTGCTCCCTGCTCTGTCTGCCTTGCTCCCAAGGCCAGTGAAAGGCAATGCAGGCAGGCCAGGGCTTCAGTGGAAAGTTGTGTTGCAGTGTTGGGTGATCTAAAGCTAGAACAGACTCACTTGCTGCATAATGATATAGCTGAGAAGTCACAGTGGATGATGCTCTCTCAACATAAATCAGCATTCAGAACACTTGAAAGGAAGGCAGGTCTGCAGGAAGCTCAGACAGGCTGAGGAAAGACCAGGTCCTACCAAGAGGTATGGGGCAGAATGAAGTTGGCTTTTCACTGAGGTATGCAAGCAGCCAGGAGAAGGCATCAAAAGAGATGATATGGTCACAACTCTGTCATTCCTGTGTAGCTTGCATCTCTGAGTCCACCTGGAAGACATCCAGAGGAAGGAGATCAGGCAGTCGGGTGAAAGCAAAGCTCAGCGGGTGGTGATGTGGTAGAGGCAAGGCAGGAATATCTGTTTAAGGGCAGGGCTGCACATGGTTGACCTGGTACCTTGCTAGGTGCAGGTCAGGTGCAGACCAGTACTAGTAACCCCATACAGCTGTGCTTCACCCAGTCGTCATCTGCATGGGGGAACAGTGGTGTGTTAGGCACAGTCTATGAGCCATGGTTATGACTAAGATCATAGAAGGGGAAGGAACCCACTTTGAACAAATTGCTTCTTTGTAGGCCTTTCCTCCTCACCTCAATAATGATACGACAGCTGTGAGATCATGAATTTATTTATTTATTTATTCATCTTTTTTTTCTGGGTGGTGAAAATATGGCAATGCAGAAAATTAAGTCTCTGTGTCTACAGAGGGTACAGATAAGAAATGACTCAGAAAGAAACAGACAAGAGGATTGGGTCCTGGGAAATGCTGGGAAGCAAACTAAGCCAGAGGAATTGGGCAGCGGTAGATGCAACTTCAAGTGGGGTCTGACTTAGGTGGTCACTGACAAGGAGGTGTTTAACTAGATCCAGAGGAATAATTAGGGGAAACTACACTGCTCTCCAGGGGAAGGCATTTGAGGCAGTCAAGACAACAACCACAACAAAACCCCTGAGTCTGGAACAGCCGAGGTATGTTTGGAGAATGATCAGAGGTTCAGTGAGCAAGGAAATTGCTGCAGCAAATGATGTTAGAGAGGTAACTAGGTCATGTAGGACCTTGTGAACCACTGTGAAGAACTTCAGATATTAAGATGTGATGGAAAACGAATACATTCAGAGAGCACATCCTATGTGTGTGACCCCAAGCTAGGTAATTTACGTACCCTGTGGGGGTAGGCTTAACTTGCCCAGGGTCTCAGACCTGGTATGTGGAAGAGGCCAAAGCCCTCTGCCTTCAGATTAACGTCCTTGACTTCTGCCTTTGGACAGAAGAAATGCTCAATATATAACTAGGTTGTTGCAGTGTCAAAACTTCCATAGCTTCCAAGCTTCCTAGGGAGGCATCCTGCCTCTCCAGTAGAGTCTACCAGCTCTGTGCTTCCATGTCTGCCCCCTCTGTGGCTTCTTGCCATGCCATTCCCTTGCCCAGTCACTGTCTTCCAGGTAGGCACTTGCCATCCACAGTTCCTGCAGCATTCCTAGCCTCTGCTCAAGAACCTCTTTTCTCCATGGAGCCTATGGTGGCTGTTGACTTCTCCCCAAAACCTTGAGAATGGGCCCTCCCACCTTATGATTCTCTTTGTCAGTTTCCTGCTTGTACATGTACTTGCTACTTAGAGATGATTTCATTTCCTTGGTTGTTTTGGCTATTTTTGTTCTTGTATCTCCCTTTCACTAGATTAGAAGCTCAATAAAAATAGAACATCTGGCTTGTTCACTAAGCATCCCTGGAGCCACCAATCAAAACATTGTTGTTGAATGAATAAAGGAATGGATGAGTTATTATTTTCAAGAGCAAATATTTATGGGGAATTTCAAATGATTTTTTTTTTACAATACGTGCTTTTGGAGATTGTGTGATTGAAGTGTCATCTTCTGTTATATCAAAGTACTGATGCTTTTTCTTTTCTGTAGATGAGAAGGTTTTGAGTTTTGCATGATTACAGAACAAGCAGACCTTTGCCCTAGCCTTTATAATTTATATTACTAATTTCATGTACTATTGACATTTCTTTCATGTTGCTACCAGTTATAATTTGTTTTTTCTCATGGGAAGTAAGCTAAGAGTTGAGAGGTGTCTAAATAAATATTTTTTCAGCCTAAATGGGTACTATTTACATACACATATTTAAGAATACAATTCTTTGATTAATCATTAATCAATTAATGATCTAATGAATTCATTCAAACATTAAGCACATCCGTGAAACAGGTGGTGTGGTACACCCTGCAGCAAGAAGAAGAATACGTCAAAAGTCCTCTTCCCACTGAGTTATTAATTCAATGGGAAAGATAATTAAGCGAAGTTGCAACCCAGTGGAACAAACTGTCGGCTGGAAGGAAACACAGGACAAGTGGGCGTGTGTGAGAAGGGGAACCTGCTCCTAGGCAGATGCCTGGGTAGGCTCTGCTAACTGTAGGTGAAGGAGGGATCCGGAATGGTACCCCAGCTGAGGGAGTAAAGTATGTTAAGGGGTGGGATGAGAGTGCTTGGAACATTCCAGAAGCTGCAGTTAGTTCAATACTATGGTGATAATCTTACAGCACTCTTTTTGAGCAACCATACATGCACAGTCTCTTCCATCAGGCTCTCAGATTCCTCAACATGTTGGCTGCCCCTCCACTCCCAACCCCCGCCCCCCTGCCGACACACACTTTATTTCAATTGGTAGAAATTTTTGCTCACAAGGCTCTCAATCACTAAAGCCTTGGCTACTTACTCTCTGCAGTATTTGAATTTGTCTCACCTCTAATCACTGGTTCTAACTACTCTCTCTTTCAGGAAGATATCCCAATTTTATTCATCCTGGTGAACTCTCCCAATTTTGAATTGGTGTTCTCCTGCAAAACAATAACTTAAGATTTCACTCCATTATCTTATAATTACTTGGGGAGTTAAATTTTCACTGTCAACTATTTTATGAATTTTGAAATGATTTGTTCCCATTTGTGACTTAGTGTAGAACATGATGAACATGCTTAGTCATGCTTACAATTTGATCAATAGTAACTGGGTCCCTGTCTTCATAGGTGCAGCCTATTAGCTACCATTAAAATAATAGAATGGCAGATTTTAGTTCGCTTACTCTAATTTACCCTTTGCACTTGGGTACTTTTAAATAAAAGAATCAACTGAATCCTGAATCTGTATATGTGAACATGCATACATCACTGTAACAATAATGAACGAAAGCATCAACTTTCAGAATAATATACCATATTTAGGTGAATTTCAAAAATTTTAGTGAGTACATACTTGTCTATAAAAGTATAAAAGTAGACTAGAATACATTACTGCAATATATGCCAATGATTGTCTCTAGATTAGGAGAGGACAGTCAGACAAGATTGCGATGTGATCTTTATTTTCCAACTTCATGAAGATTCAAAGCAGGCCTTCAGCAGCAGTTAGGATGTGTTCCGCGTTAGAGTGTCTGTGTTTGCTACTGAGCTCTGGCTCCTGAATTCAGCTTGCTGTTAATGTGGATCCTGAGAGGCAACAATGATGACTCTTGCAATTGGTTTCCTGCCACCTATGTGGGAGATCTGGATTGAGTCCCTGGACACAGCTTTGATTTGATCAAGCCCACACCAGTTTGGAGCATGATCAAACAGATGGAAGGCTTGGATGTATTTCTCTCTCTCTTTTGCTCTTGCTCTATCAATGAATCCAGAACAAGTAAGACAAAATATTTTCTGTGCCTAAGCTCTTGTTTGTTTTACTATTCCTTTAGTTTTCCTCTATTACGAAAGTGCATGCAGAAATTCTCTGTGTGTTCAATAGCTGGGACTGAGCAAATTAGAGACAGGGAAGTTGTAATTGAGTTGTAATTTTTTTTTTTTTGGTAAAATATTCAAGTTCCTACTATTTCACCATTACAGTTCCTTGCAGTACAGGAAAAACTTCTAGTAAAAATAAATTCTGTGGCCTTTTCGGTCTCTGATTTTAATGGAGACGCCACCTGGGAAGACTTTGCTCCTCTGTGCTTTTTCTGAGCTGTGTTACTTCAGGTGAGGTTAATGGGCATTAGTTATACTGGTAGGTGGACTCTATGGGGCCTGAATTTCAATAGCAGAACCCTTGCCATTCTAAGGTCAGTACTGACTCAGGAAAGTTACAAATGGACAGAGAACATGGAGACGTTGGTCGTTAACATTCCCCCAAAAGCCAAGGTGTGTGGGGTGGGGATGTCACTGTCTTACAAGGCCTGAATTGCTCTCACTTAGGCTCACATCAGTGGAAATGAACACATGGAGCTGATTCAACAAGATTGCTTGACCTTACAGCCAAGTTCAGCCCGAGGAGATAATGAGACAATTGAATCTGAAAAAGAGGGCCCATTTGTTTTAATATTGGCTCAAAGAGGGAAGTTTCTATGAGATCTAAATCTTCTCAGGTGCCTCATAATAGATCTTGAAATAAACACTGAAAAATCCCTTTAAAGTGTCCGTGTGTGTGTATGTGCATGTGTCCACATACAAATTTATTAAACACATGTGCATGATAAACACATCTGCATCACGTATCCAAATGTGTCATGATCATCATAAATACACACAATGTATATGAAATGCTGCATTCTATGTGTATGGATTCCAGCAAACCAGCGCATATGGTCAGTAAATGTGTGGTGAAAGTGTCATGAATAGAAAAAGCTTAGAAGACTCATGTTTTCCTCTTAAGATTCTCATTTGTGATAAAGGTCTGTGAGTCCACCTGAACGATGCCAATGGTAAAGACCGGGGCAGCCCAGTAGTGGAGGTTTTGGTGAGAGAGGTAGGGACTGGCACATCTGCTTTCCTAGCCACAGGGGCTCCCAGGGCTAACAGCACATCCAGTCTTTTTCCTTCAGGCCAGCCTAGCCGTCAGGCGGCTATTCTCTGTCCGTGGAGCAGCTCCTGAATCAGACTCTGCTCTAGGCACTTGATGTTGACCTCATGTCCTCTTCAGAACAGGACCTGCTAGATATCAGTACCCCCTCTTCTGAACTGAAAGCTGAGATAAAGTAGCTTTATTCAGAGACATGGAGACGGTAAATGGCAGAGCTGGGATTTGACCTAATGCTTGTGTTAGTGGTCAGCAAAGATAGTTCACAGGAGATGCAAGGGGCTTTGTGTCTTTGCAGGGAAGAAACCTCAGCAGAGCAGACAGCTTGGGCAGCAACCAGAGGTGTGCACAGTGCAGCTATTGGCCCTGGCTGTGAGAACCATGGAGTACTAAGCCACTGTGCAAAGATGGTCTCCAACTGCATACCTGAGATCTTACAGAGATTGATTTTGTACTGTGAGGAAGGCAATGTAACCCAGGGAACAGCTTGACATCTGGAGCCTGTTAAAATTTATGATCAAATCCCACACCTGCCACATTTGGAAAGTTATCTAGTATCACTGAACCTCAGTCTGGAGTTCTGGTGTTGGGAAGCCAGCACTTGCAGGGTTAGCTTGAGCACTGGAGAAAAGCAGTGTTTTGCAGATGTTACCTTGCAGGTAGCTCTTCTGCTGAATAGCACTGGTTATCCCTATTTGCTGGCTATTGAACCTCCACAGAGAAATAAGACTAAAGTGGACAGTGTAGAGGACCTTACGGTAAGACCCAGTGTGAGCCTATGTCCCCACAGGCCAGTGGCACAGTCCCTGTAAGATGGGTCTCCTCACTGAGGAGGCTGCGGAAGAGCATGCCATGTTTCTTAGCCACCAATTAGAAATGTTTCATGCTCCCTGAGTGGGTCATGAAGACTTTTGCAGGGTATCCGGACAGTGCTGCTGTGCCTCCAGCTGAAGTCAGCTGTGATCCTGTCTACATTTTTGACACATTCTTGGCTGCATTCACTGTGCATCAACACTTTTTTTAGGGGGTGCGTTTCTCTTTAATAAATAATTTTTCTGTGGGTGATGATTTTCATTTCTGAGTGGAGCCTCCGCCCCGCCCCCACACACTTAATCAAATTGGACAAACTTCCAGAAAACAGAAATGATAAACTTTAATAGCTGACATTTATTTAGCATTTACTTTGTGCCAGGGACTGCCCTATGTATTTTGTAAAAGTTACTCTCTTAACTCACACTATAACACTATGAGGGCACCCTGAAAAGTTCATGAAAAAATAGAATTAAAAAATAAGTTTGTTTTAAAATGTTTTGAAATCATAGTAGTAGTATTGTAGTTGACCATAATATTTTTAAAGACTGACTCATTTTTATAGGAAAGGCAGATTTACAGAGAGAAAACTCTTAATTCTGCTTGTTCCCTCCCCAGTAGCTGCAATATCCCAAGCTGAGCTGATCCATAAGCCAGGAGCCAGGAGCCAGGAGCTTCTTCCAGGTCTCCTATGTGAGTACAGGGTTCCAAAGCTTTGGGCCATCTTTGAGTGCTTTTCCAGGCCACAAGCAGGGAGCTGGATGGGAAGTGGAGCAGCTGGGACACGAACTGCTGCCAGGATGGGATCCTGGTGTTACAAGCGGGAGGATTAGTCAGTGGAGCCGTTGTATGGATCCCAGTTGTCCATGAATGTTAAAAATAATCATTTACCCAGCTGTTTAATTTGAAATGAAGAAAGAAAGAGATTCTGTTAGATTACACCTGCTAGTGCTGGAAACCAGAACTCAATACAGGTCTGCTCTTTTGAAGGCAGGTGTCCAAATATTGAACCATCACACCCAGGCAGGAAGCTGGAATGAGAAGCAGAGCCAGGGTTGAACATTATGCACTATGATTTGGGATGTAAGTAACTCAATCAGTGTGCTGACTGCTGTTTCAGACACCCTCCTCCACAGGGAGCTTTTTGAAGACCTGTCATCTGTATGGATTTAAACTGTTCTTCCCACAAAAATTAGCTTATCTTTTGACTTCATTTTCTGCAAAGCTTTTGAAGTACCATGGATGAGGTAGATAAGTATTTTCGCCCCATCGTTCAATGGATGAAATAGGCTCGGTAGGTATCTTGCCCCAAGTCACAGTTCTAAGTGTGTAGAGCTAAGATTTCAACCCTGAAGCTTTAAAGCCAGTTGGAGGATACAACTGACATTTAAAGCCCCCCACACTTCATCATCAGCGTGATAGCTCCATGCATGGAACAAAATGGCATTTAGCAGAGGCATTCTCTCACCTCAGCAAGCCAGAGGCTTTAGGTCAGCTATGCTTCATCTGAGGCCTGGGCCCATGGCTCTGGTACTAGAACAATTATATGGCAGCAGGAGTTTCAATACATATTCAGTAAAATCAAATTAATTATCAGCTAATTTGTCATCTTGTAAATGCATCTTGCTTTAATTATACTAAGTGGGCACAATGGCTTGGTCAGATTTTCAATCACCTTTTAAAGGAAGATTTATTTTGGTTATTTGAAAAGCAGGTAGTGACCCATCTTCCATTGACTTATTCCCCAAGTGACCGCAATGACCAGAGCTGGACCACTTGGAAGCCAGATGCTTAGCACTCCAGCCAGAATTTCCATGTTTGTGGCATAAGACCAAGCACTTGGCCTTTCTCACATTGCTTAACAGTGAAGGAACGAGATTAGAAATGGATTAGCCAGGTCTTGAACTGCCATTCTGATATAGGATGCAGGTGGGTTTCACAAGTGGGGGTTTAATCTTGCATCATCACATTAGCACCAGATTAGCCTTTCTTTGTCTACCAAACACGGGCCAACATTTATGGTATTGTTTATATGGGAATTCACATATTCTGTCTTCTAATTTGCCTGTAGTCCAACTTCTTCTATTCCCTACATTTTGCTTGTTTTATTTTTCACAAACTTGTGTTCCATGGAATGCAACTGTGCAAGAATGCTGTATCTTCCTCAAATTTGTATGGTGAAATCCATTCAGTATTGTGATGAACTGGGGTGGGGGGGGTAGGAGGGGAAGGGTGGCACCATCAGGAGCTCATAAGAGTGGAACACTAAATAAGTAAGATTAATAAGTGAGATTATTGCTGAGAAAAAGCCTTCAGTCTTCCACCTTGAGAGGACACAGCAAGAAACCAGTCTACGAGCCTGAAAGCTTTTGTTAGCAGCTCTGAAAGTGTCATAATGGTGGATTTGCCAGGCTCCAGAATTGTGAGAAATAAATTTATGCTGCTTGTAAGTTACCCAATGTATGGCGTTCCGCTGGGTATAAAGAGGATGCTGTAGGTTGTGACACTGTGGGGCCTGAGAGTTCTGAAATCCTCTAACCTGCTCCAGTCAGGGAGTAGCAAGCAGCAAGGTAACAAGAAGCACCTAGGTGAAGATCCACCTGTCCAGTTTCGTCTTACTCATTCTCATTCACAGCACTGATTTACATTTACATTTATAGTACTGGTTACTTTCTATGCCACCGAGAGTGGTTGGGCCCTGGGTTTATTTCCTCAATTGCAGAGGCCTTTGGCATAGTCTACCAAATGAGTGGGTGAGGAGTGGTTGGGAGAGCCCCAATGAATGTTCTTTTATATAGTTGTCATAAAAAGCATGCCCAGGAACCTGCACGGGAACACTGTTGGTGATTAGGGAAATCCACATCCATGGGACTTGATATCCTTGGATGCCTCAATCTCAAACAATGCTGGGCCTGCCTTTCCTCGCTGGGCAGACGGCCTTATTCAGTGTACAGAGAAGTCTACGTTTGGGGAAGAAATGGTGCTGTTGGCAATTTTTCGCTGATGCATCTTCTCAATCAGCATTTCCTTTTCCTTCTGGAATGAAGCCCCTGTCTCCACAGTGAATCATGCCTAAGCCCCAGCTTCTCTCTACTCTTGCCTTATCAAATGTAAGGCTTAAGAGATAATTTGATAAACTTATTTTCTTTAATAGGTAATTGACTAAAAATAATTTTGACCATAGTCTGGCATATTTGTAGTTTAAACCAACTATGGTTTTTAGCCAGAGTATTATTTAATACCCATAGAAATAAGGCAATGATCAAGCAAGCTTATTTTTAGAATTAAGCATATTCTGCTTCTGGTACCCAAGTGGAATATATAACATGTTCAGTTGTTGAAGAAAAATAGATTTTGTATGAATAGGGTTTTCACTGTTAAAGGCACACCATGACAATAATTACAAATGATTCATACCTCCAGTGAGCCAACAAGGTCTGATATTACATTTGCTGATAAATTTTGCTGCAATTGTTTTCTATGAAAACGCAATTTTAAAATCAGCGTTTTTGTCATTTGCCTTCTGCACCACTCCTTCATTTAAGAATTTGGGAGAAGAAAGCTCACCGGTGTTTTCACACTGTGGAATCTACAGCAGCAGTGGTATCATTTATTGCCAGTGAGCATCTGGAGGGGTCTCTCCTTGAGGACTCCCAAATCAGACCTTTTGGGGATGGAGCTAGCAATCTATGGTTTAACAAACTCTTAGTAATTTTGATGCACACCAAAGTTTAAAAGCCAGGCTTATAGATGATTATGTTTGAATTCATCCAAATGCACAGATGAGAAAATTGAGGCTCAAAAAGATTAAGAGACTGATCAGAGATGCTCATTTTTAGTAATGTTCTTTCCATCATCCTCAGACAAGTCCCTTCGGATAATCGATCTGAATGAGTGAGGTGTGCGGCAACATCTTTGATTGACAGGCTAGCCAAATCTCTTCCTGATTGTGTGACTTCATGCTTGTAAAGGCCTGGGGGTGAGACTTGAACCATTTCAATCTTACGCAGCCTCTCAGGGATCAGGCTGCTCTATATTCACTCTCTTTAAAAAGATCAGCACTCATTTTCCTTTAAAGTTGGGGTTAGTCTGCCCGAGTTGCATACAAATAAGATGAATGAATTCATTACCAAAAGCTAGATTAAGTTTTGCAGCTGTTCTGCCTGGGGATCTGGTAGAGACAGGGGTCTGCATTGCTGAAAATCCTTTGCTGATTAAGGCAGTCTGAAAATATAGTCTTAACGTGGTGAGTCACACCCAGAAATGCTGCATTGAGGGGAGAAATTTCAATGACTTTGGCTTAAACATGTGGGGAATGGGAAATCCTCTATGAGATGCTGTCTGCTCGGGGAACTCACCTCCAGCAGGTGCACTCCTCAGACACTGGGATGAGACTCCACACTTGGATTTCAAACAGGCTTTAGATGTTTTAAGACAATTCCTGACATTTTCCACTTTCAAACAGGACATACTCAGTTATCTCTGAATCCGAAATTCTGAAATAGGCCATGTCTCTCAGCTGACTACTTCTTATCTGTTCTTCTGATCAGGTTATAAGAAATACCGGTACACGCATCTGCTCCCCGCCACCCTCATGCAGCCATTCACAGCACCAATGGTTGTAAATGATTTCCGTGCACCAGGACTATTCTGCAATCATTTTTCCTTGCTTGCCTTTTATTCTTGATTGAATGAACAACATTTATCTTCTTTCCCCAACCCCTCTCCTAATTTGGAAGTTATATATGCTGTTTCTTGTATTTGGTTTTGAAGATTCATGTTTTATTTATTTTGAAGTTAGAGTGATAGAGAGAGAGGATGAAATAAAGAAAGAGAACTCCCATCCACTGTTTCTTTCCTCAAATGGCTTCAATGACCAGGGTTGCACCGGGTTGAAGCCAGCAGCCTGGGATGCCATTCAGGTCTCTCCCAAGAACTGAAGGGGTCTGAGTAGTTGGTTTTGAGTGCCTTTCCAGCATATTAATAGAGAGCTGCATAGGAAGCAAGGCAGCTGGAATTAGAACAGGTGTTCCTGATATGGGATGCTGACCTTGTAAGTGGCGCTTAGCCTACTGTGTCACAACATCAACCCTGTTCCTTTCTTTTAATATATGCTTTAGACATTTTATCAAATATACTGAAGTTATCAAAGTCTAAAGTTATTATACATCTGGATCTTACTCCCTGTAACAGAATTTCAAGCTCAAATTCCATCTATTTCTCTTTGACTTGGTTTTGCATATGCTATCTTCAAGCCAATTAAAAAAAATCAAATATTATTATGCAACTAATAGTCATAAATACAATGTTACTTAATGTTTTCCTACATTTCAGATGCTACATCTGGAATCACTTTCAGGTTACTTGAAAAACTACCATTGGACTAACTGATGAATTTCCCAAAATCTATGAATGCCCTTTTTTGCTCCATTCTTGACAGATTTTATTGGATATAGACTTCTATATTTTCAGTTGTGTAGTTGTGTTTTCTTACTGTTTGGAAGGTTTGATTCTATGATTATTAGGATTCTGTTGATGCATTGAGAAGTCACTATCAGATGATACAGCTCTCCCTCCGCTCCCTGGATTCACTGAAGATATTTCTTTGTTTTTGTGTTGTAGTAATTTTACTACAGTGTATTTAGTTGAGGATTTAGCTTAGGCTGTATATAATGAACAAGTTCTCTTGAATGTTTGAGTTTTTATCTTCAATCAATCTTTGAAAACTTTCAGAGATCACGTTTTCAAATACTGCCTCTGATCCATTCTTTCTAAGCACTCTAATGTAAGATATTGTCATCATATTCTTTACATGAGAGACTGGGAGCTGAGCAGTATTGGTTAGGCTGCAGCACCTGCCGGCATGAGCTGGGACTGGGGCAGGCCAGGCAGAGTGAGGCTGTGGTATCCAATGGTGAACCTGAGGCAAGCAGGCCATGGCAGACTGGGTTGTAGCACCCACCAGCACATGTAAGATCCCAGACTGGGGGCAAATCTGGTAGGGGAACTTTGGGGACTCCCCTCATAGACCACTTCTTGCACCAGTAAGAGTAAAAGCTAAGACTAGGGGTGTACCAGGCTAGACATGGCTGCAGCACTTGTTTGCCTACATGTAATCTACGTTGTGGGGAGGGCTGGGCTGGGCTAGGCTACCCCATCTGCTAGTCTTGTGCACATACTGATGCTCAGGAGCTGGGGCTGGGTCAGGCCTGATTGGGTTTATTGGGGATCACCCTAACTGGGCTGCGGGTCTCACTGATGTGTGTGTGGGCTAGGTTTTGGTGGACTGGATTCAGCATACCTTCAGTATCCATTAGTTTGTGTAGGAGATGGGGTTAGGGCCAGAATTGGCCAGGCTACTATATTCACTGGTGTGTGGCATAGGTTGATGTAGGTGTCAAACTGGATCAGACCCCACACTGGCTGGCACACACAAAAGTCAGGTCTGGGATCATCCCAGGTGAGGTTTCTTGTGGACTCCCCAAACAGAGGGGTAGACTCGAATTGGAGCCACAGGGAAAAATAACAGGCTGTGTGGGGTTAGACCTCGTAGTGCATGTATTGGGACTGGGCCTCCTTAGCTGCTGATGCCTGTGCAGTGGACAGTATGCCTGGAAGCATAGAGGGACATGACAGCCAGATCTTCTAGGCCCTCAGAAGAGGTCAACTGCCTTATCATAGGATGGAAAGCAGAGCTCTCCTGGCCTAGCTTTGCCAGCAGGTGCCTGGGTGAGTGCATGCACTAAGGTAGACTTTGTCAAGAAATGGACTTTGGGAAGATTTTTCTTAACTCTGGAGCAATGAGATCAGCAACATCTCAGAACTACCAAAGCCACTCAATTAATACTCTTGGAACATTCTTCCCCACATTGTGGCCTCTAAGATGACACTGAGTTGTTGCCCTACATCCTCAGGATTTTGATGTAGTTTGGCAACAAGGGGCCTCTTCTCCTTCCCTGAAGATACAGGAAAAAGAAAACGAATGATGAAATCATGTATTGGGACATTATTTGACAATATAAAAGAATGAAATCTAATAAATTGTTATAACATGGATGAACCTTAAAAAGGTAATATCAACATAAGTCTCAAGTTTTATAAGACAGCTAATTTGAAGAGACAGATTTGTTATAATCTATAATTTTCTGTTACAAAACCTATCAGTCTTTTAGGGTGAATGACTTAGCCAAAGCGATGTAGCTAAGTGTTAGAGTCCATTGTTACTTTCAATTCACAATTTCTCATACTAAGCCAAACTGATTACTCGATGTGGGGGAAGTGTCTCCAATACTCTGTCTCTCTCTCTTTTAAGCATTTATTTATTTCTGTTGGAAAGGCAGATTTATAGACAGAAGGAAAAACAGAGAAGAAAATCTTTCATCTGCTGGTTCACTCCCCAAGTGGCTGCAACAGCTGGAGCTGGGCCAATCTGGAGCTTCAGCCTGGCTACCACAGTTCTTTGGGGGAGTGAACCAGTGACTGGAAGATCTTTCTGCCTCTCCTTATTTTTATAAATCTGCCTTTCCAATACCAATAAATAAATCTTTTTAAAAAATGCAGTGCAATTGCCACCTGAGGACAGAAACAAGGAAATAACCACTTCAAGTTCTTCTTCCGTCCTAATTTTTGACAATAACCACTTCTGTGGTTTCTGTATTTCCTCCCTGTCAATTCAGACTCACCCTTCATAGAATTTTGTGAGCATGATGCTGTGAGCTTCTCTCCAGAGAGGAAACAGCCCCACCTGGAGAGCAAACAATGTGTGTGGAAGGGGTAGGAAGAAGCAAGGAGTCCAAGCCACAAACTGTAGATGCCCCGGACACCTGCAGCTTGCCTTTGACCTCAAAGGGACAAAGCAACAGGTACAGAGCAATAAGGTTCTTGTTTCCTTTCACTGCAGTGAAGAAGGCCACCCTGTTGTGAAGTGGGAGAGCGGACACATTCTTATGAGACTCCTTGTTTCAGGAAGTCGTCTGCTTTAAGGCTTCTGGCAACACCTCTTGCTTATTTCTCATGTCCCTGAGAAACCAAGCATGGCATCTACTAACCTTTAAAAGCCATTAAATGTTACTGATCAGAAATAGGACACCGTGACTCTAGTTTGAACATACTCTATATTTTTACAGCGTAAAACAAAAACCATTGACAATGATTTTTATCACTATAGAAAATATTCAATACTCAGATGTGTTTTCTCTGCCTTTATTTCTTTATTTTTGATTATTTGGTTGCATTTCAATCTGTTTTGTGACTTAGAACTGACAAATTTTTTTGGCCTAAATTTTTTTTAAGGATTTATCTATTTTTATTGAAAAAGCAGATATACAGAGGAGGAGAAACAGAGAGGAAAATCTTCCGATTCCCCAAGTGGCTGCAATGGCCAGAGCTGTGCCGATCCTAAGCCAGCAGCCTCTTCTGGGTTTTCCGTATGGGTGCAGGATTCCAAGGCTGTGGGCCGTCCTCTACTGCTTCCCCAGGCCACAGGCAGGGAGCTGGATGGGGAGCAGGGCTGCCGGGACTAGAACTGGTGCCTATGTGGGATCCTGGCTCCTGCAAAGTAAGGATTTGAGTAACTAGGCTACCGTGCTGGGCCCTGGCCTAAATTTTTCTACTCTCCTTGCTTGCAGTATAATTGATGTGTATAAGGAGGTGATTATTCACCCAAGCCATTTAATCCTAATCTTTTCCTAAATGTGGAGATCAAACTAGGGGGAGTTCTGAAATCAGCCGCTTAAAAAGAGCAACAACCTATTTGTCAGACACCCTACCATCTAATTTGACTTTTATACTTGTCAGCCTTGCATTTAGGGTTGCCTTTTTATAAAATCATGTGTTGCTTAGTGACAGAAACACATTCTGAGAAATACATCATTAGGCTGTTTCATTTTATATAGACATCATGGAGTATACTACTTCTTAAATAAGGTGGTCGGCATTGTGTTGCAGGAGGGCATTCTGTTAGCTTCCTAAGCACATTAGTAGGAAGCTAGATATGAAGCAGAGTGGTCAGGACAGAATCCAGCCCTTTAACATTGGATGCCAGTGTTGTAAGCATCAGCTTAACCTATTCTATCATACTCCTGGCCCCATTGTTGGCTGAAACTTCATGTAGCACAGTAAGTATATATGGTTTACTTGATTTATAGAATGCCTTAAAGACTTTCACATGTTTAAAGCTATATTTTTCTGAAATAGCTAAAATTTCTCATGAAATTTGAAATGAGCAAATAGATTCACCAATTCAATCATCCAATTATCCACCCCTTTCCCTTCATTTATCTAGCCAATCAATAATCCACTTTCTCCACAGGTATTTGTAACTGGCATTGCTGAATAGTGAGGATAAAGTAGTGAAAAACACACCAGATGAGACACAGAAATGAAAAATCTGCCAACAATGAACCAAGGAGTTTTGAGATGGTCACAGGTCAGGGAGAAACTTAGGTAGTCTTGGAGGCAGGGAGTTGTGGTTTTTTAATTGGATGAATAGGGAAGGCATCATGGAGAAGGTGAAACTTGATTAAAAACTCAAATATCTGGAACAGAGTATTTCAGGTAATTGCATATCAAGTGTAAAATTCCTGAAATGTTACTAGTGCAGCCGTGGAAAAGCCAGGAGGCCAGGGTGGCTCAAGTGACTTGAGAAAAAGCAAAGTAGTAGAGGGTGGGATCAGGGAGAGCCCAGGAGGGAGAGATCACTGAAAAGACTCCATCTTTTATTCTGAATGACACAGGTTGTTCCGGAAGATTTTGAGTAGAGTGACCTTTTTTGACTTTCATTTTGTTGTAAAGAACCTGTATTGGGGTTGGCAGGAAAGGTGGGACAAAGTAGAATAGAGACTAGCAGTTGGGAGGTGATGGCCACTGTCCTGGTTGGTTGGTAGTCATCAGATGATGAGATGTGGTAAATACTGACATATTTTGAAGGTAATGTCAGGTAGATTTGCTGACTACTTAGAGAATAAAGATACTGGGAAGTTAAAGATGATTGCAGGGTTTGGTCTGAGGAATTTGAACAATGGGATTTACATATTTTGGGATGGTGGGATGGGAAGAAAATGATGGATAGGGATGACTGGGGAGTCATCTGGCTTCCAAGACAGGCTTCTCACAAGGGGGGGTGAGTGAATACAGATGTCCTGGTCCATTTTTAGTTGCTATAACAAATATCAGAGGTTGGATAAAACAGGAGGGAAAGAGATTGGCATGATTCTCATTTCTGGAGTCAAGAAAACTCCAGATCAGGTGTCTGTATACAGAGAGGGTTTCTGCAGATGGCATTAAGTGATAGGAGTGAAAAAAAACAAGAAAGTGAACTGAGCAAGGCAGGAGTATGATAACATGCTCTCGTAACTAAAAGTAGAGGGAAAAGTCAATGGCGGGGAGTACCTTGGTAAAGGGCATGGACAACCTCGGAGCCTATGGAAATACATCATAAAACAAAATGTTTTTAAATAACCAATCTGGTCTGTCAAGACCTGACTCATTCCCATGACGTGCGTAGTGATCCCTTCTGAAGCTGGTACCTCCAATATTGTAAACATCTCCCACTTGTGATGAAAGGTCCAGACATCTCTCAATTCTATGACACTGGGGACTGTGTTTCAAGCACACAATCCTTTGGAAGACAAACCACCTTAAATCACAGTGAGAGTGACTTCGGAAAATTCCTTGGCTGAAGGAACACAGTGCTATTTCTACTCAGAACCTTCCCTTGGGATAGAAATGAGTGGCTTTCTGCACGGTTCAAACTTTTGATGGCTTATTCAGCCTTTAGACTAGGCACAATCAATGTCACACCTCATCTGATTACAATCACTTTCTTAAGATCTTGAAAGATAAGACAGGAAAAGACCTTTAATGGCCTGCCCGTACTTGCCAATCATACGCTTTACCTATCTTTGATCAGCACATGATTATATATCCCTTTGGAAAAAGTCTGAAGTGAAATCACATCTTTGTACTGATATCTCTGACCTTCTCTTTTGTTCCATATGTTTTTGCTCCATCGTTTTGCCGGAGATGGGTACTGCTCAGACTAACGTATGCCTTCAGTGGCATTCTAAGAGAGAGACAAGAAGGCCGACTGTCTGCATGGGTGATTTGCAGCGATCAATAATCAGTCCCACTGGTTTTCAGAGGGATGCCTTTTCTACAGTTGGATTTCGAGTGAAATTATGAGAATAATTGTTGAAGCTATTTCAAATCAGTATGTAAGACTAAATGCATGTCAAGAATTAGCAAATTGTGCTGGGGTGGTTAGCACAGGTGTTTTCTTCTTTCAGTACTGTGATTGCTTAAAAATATACAGAGCAGAGCTACTGTTGTTTTGTATTGGCCTGAGTATTTGATTTCTCAAAATATCTACCTGCTGAACTACATCACACAGTCAATCTTTTGGGGCCCAAATGTTTTATTTCTTGGTTATTACTCTGTTCCTAGGTCAAGGGGACTGCAGTTGAGGTCAAGGACAGAGGCACCCTGGCCTAATGGACATCAATGCGAACTAAGGCCACTCAACTGGGCTTCAGTGGGAATACCTTTCTGATATGTCAGTCCCTCTAGGAAGAGCTTCAGAGAGCCAGGGGTGAAAATCATGGAATAAAGGGGAAGGAGTCAGCAGAGAGATGTAGAGGACCCCAAACAATGTTTGCTATGTAGACCAGTGAGATTTGGAAGTTGAGCAAGGCATATTTTCAAAGAAATTTTCATTTCCTTGGGACTTCTCAGAAGAGGTTAGGAGTAAAGTGGGCCAGAGGAGGAGTGAATATTCACTTCCCCCCCGCCACAACCCCCCAGGCTCTTGCATCGGTAGGTTTGAGGATTGGAGCCTTTAGTGTTAGTGTTTTACCTTCCTTAGGCCCCCTAGTGGGCGCAGACTAGGATGCTCCCAGGCTTTGCTTCTGTGATGCACTAAGTCTTTCTCTTACTTGATTTAAAATACTATCAATTTTGTTTTTGTTATTTTCACTATGTCCTACGGATAAAAGAAGGGGGACACACACCTCAAGAATCCCTAGTTCTGTTTCCAACACAGGCCAGGAGACAAGAGGGAGAAAAAAATTGTGGATGCTAGATTTTCTGCATTGATGATCCCTTCTTCCCTCCTGGCATCTTGTTTATTCATTGCCTTTTAACGAACTAGACATAGGAAGGTGGAAGGTGAAGAGCCTTCACGCAACCGGGGAAGAAATGGTAATTAACTGAGTCAATAATGAAATTTACTGGAATTACTAATAATCGTTTTAAGTGTAACGTCCAATTTAAATGAGGATCTAATGAAGTGAAAACACTTGGAAGAGGAAGAGAGATAACATTAAACTGTGCCTACAACCTCTTCAATACTGCTGGACACATTAGATCTATTAGCTTGTTTAGTATTTATGAGAGTCTTATAAATAAATGTATAAATTACACACACTTTATGTCTTTGCGAAAAAGAGAAAATGTATTGGGTTCTCATACTTAATAGGCCGGAGCTTTGAACTGCCTTTTGATTCAATGTTGAGTGAGGGCATCGGAGAACAGGCCTGTGTTATAGTAACTCCAGGACCTAGTGATTTGGGCTCGTGGGAAAGGTGGAGTCCTCCTAGCCTTTTTCATTTCTTCTCAGGCTTGCTCAGGAACCTCTGGAACTTGAGGCTTATATACTTACAGCACCCATGAAAGAGTTTGTTTCTAGGAAAATGTAAATTGAATTCTGTGCAGTAATCAGCAATTCCTTGCAGTCAGGTTAGACTGATATTCAGTCCTCATTTTGCCATATAGGCTGTGAGACCCTAGGTGTGTCTTGGCTTTTCTGGACCTTAGCAATAGGCTGTACATTTTTGCTAGGATTTAATGTAAGAATTCTTTCTTTTGTGTAACCTGGTTTGAGTCTAGAAATCAGCACTTCGGGAACTGAAGAACACTTAAATAGCTAATATTTAGTTCTTTCGATGAACTGAGATGGATTCCTTTTATGTTTCTGATGTTTAAATGAAATTTAGATTTTAAAAATTCAAAAGCGTATCTTGAATTTTGTTTCTGTTGCTATTAGCTTTTAACAAGTAACCAGATGACAAGTCAAGGTCATCCAATTTTTGTCTGAAAGACCTTTTTATCATATCTGCTTCTCAGTACATAGATATTTTAGTAATTTATTCTGTTTCATCAAAATCCTCTAATTTTTGTGTAGTTAGACTCTAGGAATAGTTGTCACATTTATTTCTATTGTGTTTAACGCTCCTTATAAAGGCTTGTTGCCCTCTTTTTCCCAGTGATTTTTAAATTCTATAGGTACACACAAGTGATTTACCATATCTGAAAATACAGAGTCTTCGTTAGCGTATGTGAAAGCATATGTTTAAAAGATGTTCACTCTCTTTCTACCCCTTCAACACACTAATCTTTGCTTCCTGACCAATGGGTGTTTTTACCTGTCCTAACTTGACTTGGGATGTTTTTGATGCTCATAGTCTGTCTTGGCAAGAATCCTAACAACGGTATGGCTCTTTTTGAAGTGACTATCCCAGGAGATGTCTAGCTGAAGACATGGGCTCTGAAAATCCCTTTCTGGAAAATTAGAGGCAATTTAGAATTTGTCACCTTAGACTGCCAGTGGACTGCATTTGGGTTATGTGTATTACCCCGCTGTGTAATTGAAAACTTGTGGGAAAATCGTGGAGTTCAGATAGTGAGACCCAGTTTGTGCTCTCGAAGGCATCCTAGTGTGCAAAGCCCTCCAGGAATCCAGTTCTGTGAGCCTGGAAGGTTATCTTTCATTGTCAGAACTTTCATGTTCTGAAGGTGTAAGATTGTAGAAGGAGGGAGTCTTTAGACTTCACCTCTCCTTTTGATGAGGTTCTGCATCGACTCCCATGTCACACACCCACTGTGGAGGCCACAGGTGGCTTCTTGTAAAAGCCATAAGGTGTGTGGTGTTGACCTTGAGGAGAAGGCTTAAAGGAGCTGGGAGAGCTGGCTCTAGATGGGCTGTCTGGTGCCTTGAGCTCCCAAGGACAGAACTGAAAGTCTAATCAATGTATGGTAAATCTTGGGGGGCGTTGTGGGGCATCTTTGTACTCAATTAAATAAAACATCACAAAGAATTGTAGCTTCTCAGTGGAGGGATTTAATTCCTGAGTTCAAGCAAGGGCTACGTAAGAGGTTGTAGAAGAGACTCAGGACGTTTAACCTCATGGCCTAATTCCTCAGGTTCAAAGGCTTCCAGAATGGCCAAAACAAACAAATAAAAGGAGCATATGTCATTTTTTTGTCCTGTAGGATACACTGACTTTCTGAATCACTAAGTAACTTGTTTGTCCTGCCCATGTCAGAACTGCCTCATTTTATTTTTAACTTATTCAAGAGTGGACTGTAAATATTATAAAAGACCTGGGGAACACACAGACAAGAAACAGGAGTGAAATAGGCTGGGGGGAACAGTGGGGAGTGGGTCAGGCTGTCTTTAAAAGTGAATATATCAAAGCTTCTCTTAGCTGTGTGGAAACTGAAAGATAATATTTCCAGGTTGGCTGAAGTGTCAAGGAAAGCAGGAAATTGATTGTTTATGTGGGAATGCTAGTGTTGGCAACCAAAAACATTTAATTACACAGGTTAGGTTTAAACAAAACTGGCCTGAAAAATTCAGTTTAGTCCCCAGGCCACCTTCTTGTGCCATCTGGAGCAAGCAAAGACATAATAAAACTAATGAATAAATAAGCACCTTGGTCACAGATGATAGCACAGATGAGAATTCATTATTTCTTTGTCATGTGTCACTAACTTTATCATCCTCTGCCATGTAACATCTTGATCATGGAGCTTAAGTCTGTTAAATGTATTTGCTGTTCTTGCAGCTATCTTCACTGTGAATGTGGGGAGGCAAAAAATAAAATAAAATAAAATAAAGGTGGCTGAGTGTAGAGAACACAAAAGCTTATCACAAGCCAGGAACACCTGTAACCTTGGATTACCAAGCAGTAGACTTGAGTCCCAGTGCTATCTCGCCTCTGCCTCCTTCTCACCATAAACAACAGAATATCTAGTCATCAGTTAATGTTAGGCCAAGCAGAGCTGCCGCGTTGCCCTCTTCCCGCATACTTAAGATCTGTAAAAGTCCAGTGCTGTCTACCTGGGCAGCCGTTTCCCTCGCATGGGTCACTGCCATGCAGAAGTGGTCCCAGGCTGTCTTCCACCAGCAAACAGCCCATCAGACTCTCTCTCTTCCCCCTTGTGAAATCTCTTACTCTCCTAATCAGTAAAATCATTTCTCTAAACTAAACGATTCCATCTTCGTCTCAATTACTCTCATACTGTTTTCACTCTCTACCAGCAGGCTGCTGCTCTCGTCCACTCTGAGAGCCAGCCCCGTCGTTAGGGCAGGGCTACCAACTGGCTACCAACAGTAAATTTTATGTGCATTTTCTGGTGGTGTGGGCTTGTGGCTCAAAAACCTAGCAGAACAACGAACCTCCAGGAAACACATGATGTTGTGACTCACGGGATGACTCATCCTTTGCCTTCTCTTTCCAAGTGCACCAGGAAGAGAGCTTGCTCTTTGCTGCTTCTGCCGCTTCCAGTCTTGACACATTATGAAATATTAGCAATGCAAGGAAAGGCTGTGTGTGGAAATTACCTGCTCTGGGTTGCATGTCCTTGCAAAAGTTTTCATTTGAAATGGGAAGAAGGTAATTCTGTTTCCGCAGAAATTACGTTTGGCTCCATGATGTCATGCTTTGTGTTCACAGCCCCATGCTGCCTTTCTCAGACCTTGTTGTGACTCGTTTGCTAAATTTCTATCATCTGCATGTAGAACCAGTATCCAGACATGCACGCCTCCTCTTTCTAGAATGAACTGGGTCAACCAGCATAACTGTACCTTTCATTGTAAGAGGCTGACCTTCTGTAAAGCTAACACACCATGCAGGGCCACCCTGGGAATTGCTATTCTGTAGGACTCGTTCTCTATTGAGCAGTCTTTGCAGCTATTGTAGAATCAATTCAGATTCACTTACTACCATTGCTACTTTCCTTTTAAGTAAGATCCTGAAACTCAGTAGTGCCTTAAACAATTGATCTCAGGAGGTGATGATGATGTACATGAAATTTTGACTGATTCTAATGGTATTTAGAGACTCATGGTTACTGAATGATTTTATTTAGAAACTGTCATAACAGCACAGGGTGATAAAAAGACAGTCATTGTGTTTCCTTCTAAATAAATGGCATTTGTCCCACACTCAGATATAGAAATCATTGTTTCCATTTCCTAACATATAACCTTAAACAAGTAGGCCCAATAGCATGGTGAAGCAGAGATGCTGGCTGGAGTCCCAACTGTTCTGCTTCTGATCCAAGTCCCTTCTGATGTGCCTGGGAAAGCAGTGTAAAGTGTCCCAGGTAATTGGGTCTCTGAGGCCAATGGTGATCCAAACTCCTGACTTCTAACTGGTTCAGCTTTAGCCACTGCAGCCACTTGTGAAGTGAACCAATGGATGGAAGTTGTCATTTTCTTTCTGTCACTCTGCCTCTCAGATAAGCAAAGATACATCTTAAAACAAACTAACTGCATTTTGTTCCTACTGTAAAATGGACTGTAATCAATCAGCATTTATTCTTCCACTTATAGGGAAGTGAATGTTTGTTGCAGGGAAGCCAACAGAAACAGATTTAGAATCAGGAAAATTTTAATTGCCTTTCTTGAATAATATTAGAGCAGTCTTTATAGAAAAGATAAACATGTCTGTACTTTTTAAAATAAATTATGAGAAAATAAAGTTTGGCCAGGATAGTTTAAAAAGTCATAAAGTGCAAAGAAAAATGATAATGAGATCAACATTCAGGCTTCCTGGGTGGCCTCTCATTGAGAAGGGTTGGAGCGTCTTGAGACTTCTGGAGCTTTGGGATGCAGACAACAGAGATACCACTCAGGTTTCTAATTTGAATGTTACTGAACTCTAGAGGGGTCAGGGGCCCCTGCTCCTGGGCAGCAGCCTCTGTGGTTACTTATTTAATTAATTTGGTAAGGAGAGTAAAAGAGAAAGAGAGCGAGAGAGAGAGAGAGAGGGAGAGAGAAAGAGCGAGAGAAATGGAGAGAATGAGATCTGCTGTCCACTGGTTTACTCCCCGGACATCTGCAGTGGCTGGAGATGACCAGGCTGAATCTGAAAACCAAGTGTTCACATCAGTGGCAGGAAGCCAATTGTGTAAACAGTCACTTGGTGCCCCCCAGAGCAAGCATTAGCAGAAAGTTGGAGTTAGGAGTGAGAGCCAGAAACAGGCTCCAAGTGCTATAATATGGGACAAGGATGTCTTAACTGCTAGGCTAAATGCTAAGCTTCTTTTTTATTGACAAATTATAGGTGCGTATGTTGATGCTACAAAATGATGTAATGAGTTTTGAATAAAGCAAAGAATGAACAAGTCAAGTTAACATTTCTGTAACTTCAAATATTTAACGTTTGTCACCACAATATTTGAAATTGACTCTCAGTGGAGGTGAAATGTATGAACTCAATGAATAGCTATATTCATTAAGCCGTGCAAGTTGTCTAAATAAAAGGAAGGCAGGAGGTGCTATTGCACAGCTGGTTAAGCTGCTGCCCCTGACACCGGCATTTGTTATGAATGGGAACTTGAGTCCTAGCTGCTGTTCTTCCTATCCATTCCCCTGCTAATACGGCCTGGGAATACAGTTGAAGATAGTCCAAGTGCTTGAGCTCCTGCTGCCCAAATGGGAAACCTGTAGTTCCTGGCCCTCTCATTTGGTTTGGTCCAGGCTGGCTGTCTGTGGTCATGTGGGGAGAGAATCAATGGATTTAAGCTCTCTCTGTGCGTATCTCTCTTTTTCTCTTCAACTAGCCCCATCTTTGTAACCCTGCCTTTCAAAGAAATAAAATAAAAATCTTTAAAAATATATGCAAAAGAAAACTCAGCTTATTTCTGCTAACCAACCAAATCTCCTTACCACTGGATAGCATCTTCCCACCCATCCCACTCAACAACTCCTGGGAGACACATTTACACTCTGAACATCAGATTTTTACCTCTCTGTCATTGGCTTATTTCACTTAGCATGCTTTCTCAAACCATCCAGTTCTTCCTGCAAATGACAGACTTTCCTCCTTTTTAAAAAGCTTAACAGTAGGATGGTCTTCCCATTGTTCATGAGAAATGCAAATTATGAACATTTTTATGCATGGATGTAAAACTTTCTTGCACCAACATAAATTCTTAGTCTCCTGTATGTCTCATGGGACCTTGTCTGAGACACTGAGAAGGATCATTATTTCATCACATCATCAAGGCAACATGAAGGGTGCTAAAATTAAAGCAAAAGCAAACATGGAATTCATGGTGAAGCTACGGTGGAAGAATGGTGAAGTCCTTGATGCTTTACAAAATATTCTGTGTACAACGCCCCCAAAGAAATCAGAAGTTAATAAACTGGTAATTTAAGAAGAGAGGGGATAATATTGGAGATGAACTTGCAGCAGCAGACCACGCACGCACACGTGTTGGGAAGAGAGATTAATCTTGTTTGTGCCCTAATTGAAGAGCACTAATGAGTAAAGGCAACAGCAAAAAAGTCCTAATGCTATATGCATTTGAACTGGTTCATCTTACACAACTTTAATGGAAAGTTAAAGGGAAGCAAATTTTGTGCATCATGGGTGCCAATTTTGTTGTACTTATATAAGCTGCAGATTAAAAGCAGAGCTATAAATAAACATTTGAAAATGAAAGTCACAGAAAGGAAGAGATAGATCTTTCATCTTCTGTTTCACTCCTCAAATGGTCTCAATGGCTGCAGCTATGTCTAGCCCAGGCAGAAACCAGGAGGCTAGGTCTGGGACAGGTCAAAGCCAGGAGCCTGTCCTCTATCTAGATCTCTCAAATGGGTGACAGAAGTCTGAGCACTTGATTAATCTTCACTAAATTTTTTTTTCAGGAGCATTATAAGTGAGCTGGATCAGCACTGGAGCAGCTGAGACTTGAGTCAGTGGTCACACGGATACTGGTGTGGTGAATGGCGTTTTAACTTGATGTACCACAAAACTGGGTGGTGCATCAGAGATTTTAATGCACATTTAAGCAGATAGGACCAAGGTCTTGAATATTGTTTCCAAGAAATACAACAGGAGATGAAATGTGATTTTAGTAGCATTTTCCTGAAGACAATGCACAACCAAACCAGTGGCTACCAAGAGCTGGAAGTACTCATCAGTCAAAGCAGAAGTGGACCAGTTAAGAATCACAGCTTTTGGGAATGCTGAAGGAATTTAGCCTGTTGACCTTTTTTTTTTGAGGACCCAAGAATGATACTAGTTATTTATAAGAAGAGTGTTTTGAGAAAAGTGTCAGAGCTTTTGGCAGATAAATGCCTGGGAAAGCTTCACCAGGGTCTTTTTTTTTTTCCCCATAATGATTCTGTGATTTATTCCTCTTAACAAAAAATGGCAAATTTGTAACAATTCCCATGGCAATTTAACCTAGTATAAAGCATTTCTCAGACAGTCCTGGTTTGTGTGTTTTTGTTTCTTAATCTTAGATTTTTTTTAAAAAGGAAAGTAGTTTTTCCAAGTTATTAATGTAAAAAGATAATACATTTAAATGGTTAAATTTCCAGGACTCTGAATACTTTAAAATTATTACTTTAAAATTGTGCTATCATTTACAAAAGTATCTTGACCTTCAAGGAGCTATGTTCCGAAACACCATTTATATTTTTATCTTTTAATTTCATTTTTCATAAATTCTTTGAAGTTACTTCTTATTCCAGTGTGGTGTCTAAACCTTCCACTCATCCAATTATGAAAGCTGAGGTTAATCCCATAAACTGGATGTGGTGAATAATGCTTCAAGTATCACTTATATATTCTTAATTTCTTTTTTCAAATAATCTGTATAAGACCATGTAGTGATCACAGGATCATATGATAGTCTTAGTTTTACATGTTTGAGGAATCTCCACAATGTTTTCTTTAATGGTTGTACTGACTTACATCCCAAACAATCATGTGCAAAGATTTCCTTTTCTGCACATGTTAATTTAAACATTGCTCCCCGAATTGACATTTGTTTCTAAAAATATATATATAACAAACATACCTGTGGGGGGAGATTAATTATATCCAAATGTCTTCTCATAATTTTATCTCTTCATAAAACTAAAAAGAAGCAGTAGCCCCCTACCTACTATTAGAAAATTAATTTCTTAGCTATAGTCCTGCTGCTGCTTTTATTTTCCTGGAATCCCTGAATAGAGATTACCATTTGCTAAATCACCAAGATCGACATCTCTTTATTCTTGTCTTCATTCATGGTATTCCCCAGAATCACATCACATACCACTAGCATCGCATATTTAATCCTCTCCCTGTTGCTGCCCTTCCAACTTACAGACTGCTTCAGGCACCTCTACATTCTGAGTTCATCCTTCCATTCCTTCAATACATTTTCGTGCGACCTTGACACGAACTGTGTCAGGGCAGGAGGCTGTAAATCAAATGATCACAAAAGTGTTAAATGGGGAATCTCAGCTGTTATAGTAACTCTCAAATTGCTGATTTATACATAGGGGTTTGTATACCGCAGTATCGTTCTTTTTCCTCTAGGATTAAAAACTCAAAGCCAGAGAAACGCCACACTGTGGTGGCTCCAGTGTGCTTCTAGCGAGTGCTTCTGGATGCTACCACCTTCTTTACCCCCAACACTTATTCACTGAGCAGGACACAGCCTGATCTTACTGTCAGCCTGTGCTTTGAGGCACTGCTCTAACACTGGCCTGCATCCTTTCTGCTAAATCAAAATGGATTCATTTCCCCAGACTCGAAGTGTCATCTTTTGTAAACACCCAAGCCTTCCTCTTCTTGTCCCTCACTAGGAGACAGGGATTCACCCTTGTATCCCGTTGGACCTTAGTCTTCAATCTCAGGCTTGCAGAGCTTCGTTACAATGATTCATATGAGCAGTTTATCCATTCGATGTGAAAGCCCTTGGAATGAGAGACTGCTTCACTTACCATATGTGCGTCTTTAGGCCAAACATCGTCAGCGAGTGCTACATGGTCAATTACAAATAAATATGTGTGTGAGCAAACATAGATTTCCCAAAGTTTATTGAGTGCTAGCTGTGCCTGTAATTTAATCCAATCTGCAATTCACGTGTTTTAATCTTACTTGAAATTCAAAAGGAAAATTCTCATTTTTTCATTTATGATTTTGAAAGGGGGTCAAGTTAAAGACAATTTGAAAGCTTGCATAATGTTACACAGCTGTAAGAGACCTAGTTTATTCATGAATAGGCATACCTGGATGGATGCATTCAGAAAATTTGCTATCACTTGTAATTTGTTTCTTTTTTTTTCTTTTTTTTTTTTTTGGTCATCATAATGGTTTCGCTAAATCTTACCAAGCAAACTTTAAGGGAAGATGCCTGGTCTTAAAGTCTTCAACTGGCTAAGCTAAATTCTGGTGTGTGTCTCTGTCAGAGAAATTATCCACATAAAGTGTGAATAAACAGTACCCATTACTCTTAGCTTTTTAAAAAAAAAGATCTATTTATTTATTTGTTTGTTTGAAAGGCAGAGTGGTGGACAGAAAGACACAGAGATAACCATCTCCCATCCCTTGATTCACTTCCCAGATGTGCTCAACAGCTGGGGTAAAGACAGGCTGTGTCATATGAATGACAAGGACTCAGTTGAGTCTGCTGCCTTTCTAGGCACATTAGCATGAGTTTGGATTAAAAACAGAGGAACTGGGACTTGACCCAGCACTCATGAGATGTAGGCAACCCAACAGGTGGCTTACGCTGTTGGTTGTTGAACCCAAGTATTCTTGGTGGGTGTGGGATGGGGTGTGTCTGTTTTAACTTGCATCTTATGGTCTAGGATAACAACTTGCACCCGAAATCTATAGATTTTTACCACCTTTTTTTTTTGTTTAATGTTATGTTCCTAAACTTTATCTATTTGTGAATAATTATAACTTATGCAATAATTTTAGTATCTCATTGTATATACAAACAATACTACCGATTTGTGTTTCTTTTATTTGCTTATGAAAAGCAAAGATCGTGGGAATGCCTAACACATGTCTCACTGCGCACACGTGGAAGAGGATTTTTGTTTGCCTTTCTCAACTAACGTTCTGCAAGAAAATGAAGCCCCAGGGCTCCGAATCATCCGTTACGTATAATAAGCTAATTCTTTTCTGTGCAATTAGGATGATACTGGCCCTGCATGTGAGAAAACAGATTGTAGATAAAGTCATGTTCTATTAAGACTAAGTTTCCTCATAGAACTCCAATTTAGAAAGGCTGCATTCAGGGAGAAACACTAACAGCATTATGAAATTGCCCATATCTAACTGTTTCTGAGTCACAAAATGGCAATTTCTTATAACTCAAATTACCTGCCTCTTCAGAATGTTCTACTCACGTTTATGTAAAAATGTTTCATTTTTGTTTCATTTGTATTGACTGGGTTATAAGAAAGATGATATTTCTTTACATTCCTATTGAAAACTTGCCTTTTTTCTTCTCATAATCTTTGTCCAATTTTCTAGTTGATTTTTAATGTATACATGTAGATAGGAGACAATAAATGGCTTCTTCCTGTTTTTATAAAATTTATGTGCAATGTCAATTTATTCAATGTCAATTTTTACTATAGTCAAAATTGTTAACCATTGTCTTACCTTTTTCTTATTTAAGAAATAATGCCTATGCCTTGAAATCTAGCATTGTTTTCTGTATTTCTTCTAAAAGTTTCAGGTATTTGTTTTTTACATTTTGCTGGGAGGGCAGTCGAGGACGGCCCAAGGCCCTTGGGACCCTGCACCCGCATGGGAGAACCGGAGAGAAGTTCCTGGCTCCTGGCTTCTGATCGGCGCAGCACCAGCCGTCGGTCACTTGGGGAGTGAATCATTGGATGGAGGATCTTCCTCTGTCTCTCCTCCTCTGTAATCTGCCTTTCCAATAAATAAATAAATCTTTAAAAAACATTTATATGGGAAATTTACAAAACAATGGAGTTAATTTTAATATCTTTAGATATCTAACTATAGTTTCTTATTTAGAATTTGTTTGTAATCTTTAAAGGAAATTATTTCATCAAGATTTTCAACAAATTCACTTAACTTAGACCCCTCTTTCTATTTTTTTCCTTTAAAATTTTTCTTTTTTGTGTATTTTGTTTGCTTTATTTTATTTAGCTTCTGGAGTGGAAAGATCATTTTGTTGAGTTTTAGCCTCTTTTATCTCTTAGATTATAAATTTTCCTTTGAGCATTGTTTTAGCTACATTCTACAAACTTTGCATTTTGATAAGTTGTATCTTCATTATCTTTTAATTGAAGTTCTGTTCTGATATCTTGTGACTTCTTCTTGATTTACAGAGATTTATAACTGTGCTATTTAATTTTCAGGCAATAGATATCTTTCATTGGTCTATTCATAACATTTTTACTTACTTTCTGGTTCTTTTCTGAAATCCCAGCCTGCCACATCTGCCACTGAGATAGTCTGAAACTGGAAACCAGAAACTCAGTCTACATCTCTCACGTGGGTGGCAAGGATGCAACTGTTTGAAAGCACCTGCAGCCTCTGGAGGTGCCCATTACAGGAAGCAAACATCAGAAGTGCAGTGCAGTGGAGACCTGAACCCAGGCAGTTGGATGGGGGATGTGTGTATCTGAGTGACACTAACCTGTGACAGATGCCTGCGGAATAAGGGTTTTTGTTTTTTTTTTTTTTTCCCCACATGTGTTTCTAGCTTTATGGTCAATATAAATGCTCTGAAATTATTTATATCCTTCCCAATTTGTTGATACTTGCTTTCTGGCATAACATTCAGTCCATTTTTATAAAATATTATGTATATACTTCAGAGATTATGCATTTTTCAGTTCTTCCATGTAATGATCTGCATCTATTGATTAGCACTATCACCCTCTGCCTCTTGGATGGGCATCAACAGGCAGTGAGATCAAGAACAAAGCAGCTATGACTTAAACAAGGCACTTCATAGGGAAGACCTGAAAGAAGTTTCTGGCTCCTGGCTTTGGATCAGCTCAGCAATGTCCTTTGTGGCCACTCTGGGAGTGAACCAGTAGATGTCTTTCTGTATCTCCTTCTCTTTGTAAATCTGCCTTTCCAATAAAAATAAATGCATTTTTAAAAAAAGACTGCTCCTATGTTTTGTCCAGTTTCTCAGCTGTTTATGGAGAGTCCAGTCTGATGTCATTTACTCAGCCAAGAGCAGAAAATGAGGCATTACCTGTCCAACCAGTGTAATGAAGAGCTAGCTAAGGGTTAGGTTTTCCCTGACTTGGGGGAAGAGGCTTCTGTTATTTCCACAAAGAACTTTTATACTGAAAAATGCATTCCATGGGACTGGCATTGTGACTGCAGTGGATAAAATTACTACCTGGCTACGACATCCCAATGAATGCTAGCAAATGCTAGTTTGAGTTCTGGCTGTTCTACTCTCAATTCAACTCCCCGTTAATGTGTCTGGGAAAGCAGTGGAAGCTGGTCCAAGTGCTTGGGCCCCTGCATCCATGTGGGAGACTGGGAAGAATCTCCTAGCTCCTGGAGTAAACTGGTGGATGAAAAATATTTCTCTCTGTCAATAACCCCGCCTTTTAAATAAATAATAAATCTTGAAAAAAAATGTATTCCACATTTTCATAAAAATGTATTGACTTCAATATTAGTTAATTTATATGTCAAGCTCCTTAAAATGATTCTTTGGCTCTAAACTCTATAGGATCATAAATTGAATTTTTTCTCCCATGAATGTCAGTCAACTTCTTAATCAACAGAGAGCAATTATTACCAATAGAATGGATATTGATTGAACAGATTAAGTATTTCCCTGAGAAAGCTATCAAAGAATTGACAAAATAGGAACCATGTTACAAAATATACATGCACAGCCTAGAGAACAGATGGAATAAATGACAGAGGAGTTTAGAAATTATTTTTTAAAATTTTGGTAAATGTTTTTTCTCATGCTTGAGAATTGCCAGTCATAGACTCTAAATCACAGAGATACTGAACTTAAAATAAAACGTGATTTGCATTTCTTTCCTATCTGATATGACACACTATAGTTAATGTGGCACTTACAAAAAACAAACATCATATTCAACAAATTGAGTTTGTCACCCAGATAGCATTTATCTATTTCCTGAAATACTGAGGGCAAGTAAGAGAGAGGAAATACGAATGTAGAAAAATAGTTCCCTGACTGCAGGAACTTGGGGAATAAATCGGTAGATGGGGGCTCTGTCTCTGCACCTTGAATAATAACAATAATAAAATGATAATAAGCATAGCCTGAAATTTCCTGGATCCCTGATGACCTGTAACCACACTGTCAGGTAGTCATAGTAAGTGAAATTAGCTGAACACAATACGTAATTGCTACCTGATCTCACTTAAGTCTGAAATCTTTAAAAAGGGAACAAGATATAGAAATGGAGTAAAATGGCGGCTTGAGGGGGATAGAGAATAAAACGAGGAAGGTCAAAGCAAACTGAATTAAACTTATGTGAGACCATTCAACCTAAACATTTAATATACAGCACAGTAAGTTACTACACCTACTAATAATGCTGTATCGTGTATTGGCAATTCCCAAGACAGGTATTTTAGGCACTATTTCTAGAATAAAAGCAGAAGTGAAATAAAACAATGAAAAGGAACAGAAGGAAGATGATGAAGAGATGCAGGATGGGATGGAAGACAGTTTTATGAAAAGATTGCTGTGTTAATTTGATGGACTATAGTAATCATTTAGTTAAATATGATATCACACTCTCCAGGTGATTCTGCAGTAGCTTGACAGGGTTTGTTCCCAGTCCCAGCACCTGCCAGGTAATGATGAGGCAAAACCCAATGCATGCACTGTGGATACAGTTGGTTAGCCCAGGCTGCTCTCCCCCTAACCCAACTTGCATGCAGGCCAGCAGGTTTTGTAACCCTGCCTGGCCTTGTTTGCCCTTGTTCCCAGTTCTCACTCTCATTAGTGGGAGCAATGGTTAACAGGGGAGCTCTCTGCAGCCTGGGCTTGCATTCTCCCTTGCCCACCATCTCACATGTTCTGGTGGGTGCTGTGGCCCAGTCTGGCATGATGCACCCCACCTTGGAATCCAAGGTAGCACCTTGGATGCTATCTTGTGCTGTAGCATGGACTGCCCCAGTCTTCCCCCAGTTCCAGCTCATGCTGGTAGGTGTTGCAGCTTAGCCCAGACCAGTCAGCCCCCAGTCCTGGCATTAATGTGAACTTGCGGGTGTTGCTGCTTGAAATGTCTATCCTTCATCTCGTCTTGGTTCTCAGATCTGCCGGTGGTGTAATGAACAGGCCCGGTCTAGCCTACCAGGTACCATTTCCAAGGCCTCCCGCAATCCCACACCCCAAAGCCCAATGAGCCCACTGCACCAGGTGGCAGTGAGCCCGGGAGCCCTGGCGCAAAAGCTGGTGAATTCTTAAGATGCGATTCTTGCTCTTAATAAGTGCTATAGTGTTCAGCCATGCAATCACTTCGAGCGCTGGTGCAACAAAGATTCAAAACTTTTATCTATCTCTGCCCCATTTTCTATTTCTTTTGTTGGGAAAAGACAATCAGAAGAGGTTGAGGACTAGGTCTGGGGAGAGTTTCATTTTGTAATAGGTATGCTAATTACCTCGGGGCAACTTAATTAAAGGTGGTATGTGAATCCAGGAGACTCAGGTGGGATTGTTAGCATCCATTTGTTATGTGGACCATGGGGAAAGAGCCAGAGGGAGCGCATCAAGTGATGAATTGGGCTCATTGTGAAGTTTTACTCTGCGAAAGTTTCTTATGTGAAATCATAACTAGTGGTGGGGTTTAACCTCACTCAGCCCTGTAGATATGGGAAATCTGGGCTCTCACTCTGACATGAACCAGTGGTCACTGGCCGAGTGCAAAATGGGACCTTCCTATGTGAGTGACATATGTGTATGCATGTGTGTGTGTGTGTGTGTATGTGTATGTGTGAGTGCTGTGTGGGTCTTCTAAATTTACAGCAGGTTTCTTTTCTTGTTATCATGTGCCTTATAATAGCAATGACCTTGATAACCTCATTCAGGAAGATTTACAACAACTGACAGGCAGTGACATTGGTGCTGCACTGACTCATCATTCTGGATGTAGGGTTTGTGTTTTGCGAACTGATCAGAGATGCAGATAAGAAAATTATCTCCCAATCAGCAGACACGTGAACCCCCCCATTGCTGAGCTTCAGTCATTGCCTCATTTTCTTTCTTCAAAAAATAATTGCGCAGTCTCCTGTTCCATCACTCTGCTGCACTGACACACTCCGTGGTACGTCTTGGGAAATGTGTTTCAGTGGCCGGGTTGTCCAGTGGTCCCTTTGGGTTGTTTTATGTACTTGTATTAATTGTAGTCATTGCTGGGAATGCTATAGGTTCTCTTGCTCCCTTTCCCTTGTATTAATTTGATTACCTAAGGTGGCTTTGTTGAGAGTACTATATACAATATGGTGTGTTATTAGCCATAGTTTTGAAAATCATTTGCAAGCAAATTGCTATGTCAATACCCCATAATAATGTTGACTACTTCTATTCTTCTTGAAGTCCTTTTATTCCTTTAGAAACAAGTCACACTTTTAAGAACCTTTGCTCTAAACTAAAATATGAGCCAGTATGCATCATAATGGAACCCCTCCAGGGTAATAACATTATTTCTGTCCTAAGGGGACTGCACATTTCACAGTTGTAAGAAAAGAACCCATGCTTGGTCTCAGAGCCTGCACTCCAGTCTTCTTATTTTAAGTCTTTCCCTCCACTTAGGAGGCCCAAGTCTTGTTTTTGAACCCGAAAGGACATTTTTAAGGACATTTTCTTCTCGCCCTAATCTCCACATGAGCTGCCCACATCAGCTGTGCTATTCTGACTCTTGGTTTATCGCTTTCATTTGTCCACTCATGCTCTCTTCAGTTCTTTTTAAAACTTCATAATCCTTTCAATCGCACAGTCCTGCACCCAGCTTCTCATTCTCCTGCCCATATGACAGTATCAGAAAACTGTCAAGAGGAAATATTTTCCTTTCCAGGGCATTCTTTGAGTATCAGCACAAAGGGTTTTAATACTGATAATGTGGGAAGCGGGGAAGAGTTGGGTCACCTTACCATCACCGCCGCTGCTGTTTCATCTGCATCTTTCAGAACAACTTGAAGATAATGCAGCTTGCTTCCCTGGATTGTATCTGATGGAAACAGTTTCAGCTTTGGCGAGTACAGACCAGCAGACTTTTAATATGCCTTGAGATGGCCACCAGACTGTGTAGCCGATTACACCAGGAAGAGCAGGTTCTGCTTCCAGGCAGTTTCTAATAATAACTCTTTTGCTGAGCTCCAATTGTGACCCAGGTCTATGTAAAAGTGCAAAAATACCATTATCTCCTTTTCTTTTTAAATTGAGATCTAACATCTGTTTATTGTTTTTAGATTCAAAAATTCAAATGAAATTACTGTATTACTAGCATATTTTTGTCACCCTCACAAAGAAACTCTATTTCTATTTACAGCAGCTTTCTAGTTCTTCTTCCTACACTGTCAGGTCCATCCACCAACCTATTTCTTGTCTCTATAGATTTGCTTTTGTTCAAGTCATACAATATGGAAACTTCTGTTAATTTAGCATGTTTTTTTTTAAAAAAAATATTGATTTATTATTGTTGGAAAAGCAGATTTTACACAGAGAAGCAGAAACAGAGAGAAAGATTTTCTGTTCCCTGATTCACTCCACAAATGGCTGCAATGGCCAGAGCTGGGCTGATCTGAAGCCAAGAGCCTCTTTCAGGTCTCCCATATGAGTTCAGGGTCCCAAAGCCTTGTGACATCCTCCATTGCTTTTCCAGGCAATAAGCAGAGAGCTTGAAAATAAGTGGAGTGTCTGGGACATGAACCCGTGCCCATATGGGATGCTGGTACTTGCAGGCAAGGTTTAACCCATTGAGCCATTGTGCTAGCCTCTAATAGGATGTTTTAAAGCTTCATCCGTAATGTTACACACATCAGTACTTCATCCCTTTTTGATAGAGAAATCACATTTTCCATATTCATTCATCAGTTGAGGAACACTTATGTTATGTCCAGTTTTTGGCTACTGTTCATAATGCTACAACAAATATTTGTGTATATGTTTTTTAATGTATTTTATTTACTCGAAAGGTAGAGTGACAGAGGGGGACAGAGGTGGAGAAAAAAAAAGAGTGAGAGAGAGTGACACAATTGCCAAGAATGGTCCAGGCCAGAGTCAGGCATCTGGGACCCCATCGTGTCTCCCATGCAGATGTTGGAGGCCAAGTTACTTGGCACCATCCTGTTGTTTTTTTCTGGTGCATTGGCGAGGAGCCAAGTCAGACATGAAGCAGATATGGCCTTGAACTAGGGCTTCAATATGGGCTGCCGGTGTCAATTCAGTGACTTAACGGGCTGTGCTACACTGTAGGCTCCATGGATAAGTTTCTGAACATTCATATTTATATATTTTCATTTGTTTCTCGTGAAGTATGGGTCACAGGATAACCATGTTTGGCTCGTCAAGTAATGACGAACTATTTTTCATTGTGATCATAACCTATCTGTCATGGTCTACAAATCAATGTCCTTTGTCTTGTTAAATTCCAGGCTAAGCTCAGAGTTTGCTGACTAACATCATGTCAAGATCCTGAAATCTTGCACAGGCCCTGAGTACTGATGGGCCAAGAACTAAGCTATTTGGTCCTTTACTTGTCCACACAAATGACTCCCATGTCATCTTGATCCACATTCTCATCACGTACACAGTTACTTCTATTCCTTTTAGTATGTGGACACCTGTGAGACCTTCCCAGGCCCCTCTGCTGAGGGTCTCCACACAATCATGTGTTACTGTGTCCTGCCGTGGCCCTGTGGGTGCCTGTGGGTGGCTGTGGGTGCCTGTGGGTAGCTGTGGGTGCCTGTGGTTGGCTGTGGGTGGTTGTGGGTGGCTGTGGGTACCTGTGGGTGCCTGTGGGTGGCTGTGGGTGGCTGTGGGTGCCTGTGGGTGGCTGTGGGTGCCTGTGGTTGGCTGTGGGTGCCTGTGGGTACCTGTGGGTGCCTGCGGAATCGTGCCAGCACACTTCCCATTTTCTGTCTTTGGTTGTCTGTTCATTTTGAGGTCATGTAGCCTGAGAGAAATCCTTTCCTTTCACATTTCTTCCACTAAAAATTATCTTACGAAAAAAGATAAAGTAAAACAAATAAAAACCTTTGTTACTGTTAGTTTTTAGGATTGTGCAAACGAAAGTCAATATGGCAAAATTCCACATGTGAGGTAGTCTTTAAAAGGTTTATGGAAAATGCATATTCTAGAAAAACTACGCAAACTTTTCACATTTCTTTGCCTCCAACCCAACACTTATCTTTTAATTCCATTTCTCATGGACTTTCTGAAGTATCCTACCTCCTCCCAGGCGATATGTATAAAACTTCTTACTGCTTGTTTAAAGAAAAACTAAGTATTTTAGGGTAGACCTGCTCCTCATCTGAAAACACGGCTGCATGGGCAGCTGCTTAAGCCCAGAAGCTGGATAAAGATAGACGGGAACCAATGTGACTGTCAGAACGGTACCCAGTTGTCATCCATGCACTGCTGGCTGACGTCTCACAAGGTCTGGGATTGAGATTATCATCTGCATTTTCAGATGGAGAAACTGAGGCTCTCAAACATCACAACATCAAGTAGATGAAAAGGTACGACAGAGCTGAACTTCATTGTTCGCAAACCGGAAAACTGGGCCTCAAACTCTGAAGTAGAAGAACTCCACTAGGACTCACCAGTTAAAATCTGGAGTTGTGTAAGAATGTAGCTCCCCAAGGCTATTTGCAAACTAATGAGTGTTATCACTAAATTCTTCAGATGATACTATAAAAAAATTATTATTTTTAAATTAATTTTTAAAGATTTATTTATTTTTATTATTGGAAAGTCAGATATACAGAGGGGAGGAGAAACAGAGAGGAAGGTCTTCCGTCCGATGATTCACTCCACAAGCAGCTGCAATGACTGGAGCTGAGCCAATCTGAAGCCAGGAACCTGGAGTCCAGAGCCCTCTCTGGGTTTCCCATGAACTGGGAAACCCAGAGCCATCCTCAACTGCTTTCCCAGGTCACAAGCAGGGAGATGGATGGGAAACGAGGCTGCTGGGATTAAAACCGGAACCCATATGCGATCCGGTCACGTTCAAGGCGAGGATTTTGGCCGCTAGGCTACCGCATCGGGCCCAATGAGAGAGAAAGAGAGAGAGGGAAGATCAAGATAGAGAGATCTTCCATACGCTGATGTACTTCCCAGATGCCTGCATCTCTTGGGTTTGGTGAGGCCAAAGCCGGGAGCCCTGAGCTTCCTTCTGACTTCCCATGTGTTTGGCAGAGTTCTCAACACTGGTGTCATCTGTCGTTGCCTCCCCAGGCATGTTAGCAGGAAAGTGGGTTAGAGGTGAAACAATGTTCTGCCCCATCATGCATGAAGTTTTAACCTGCTGTGCCCCAGTGCCAACCTGTCAGTGTTCTTCAACAGGTATGTTAGACTTCAATCTGGGTCCTTTCCTGCACTGCTTTCAATTATGGAAAATATCACTGGACAATGCATATGGAAGTCATGAAATCTAGGTTTTCAAGCGTCTCCTAAGAACAAAGTTTGCTATGACTTGGAGCTCACATTGGAGGCAGAAGTGTTTAAGTGTGGCCAGGGCACCTTTTATATAGGTGAAACAAAATTTTGATGTGGCATTTGTCTGCTTTTGCCCTCCTGGTAGCAGTGGCAGGGTGGGGTAAGCATCGTCCCATTGCGTTGGATTCCAAGACCACAGCACCCAGAGGGGCCAGGTACGACGGACAAGCAGGTGAATTGACCTACTGCGGACTCTGGCTTTTCTTCCAATACTGCTACGTGTGTGATGCTTGGTTCCCACTTTGCTTCTGCTCCCTCGTTCAGCAGAATGCGTCCTGTAAAATGCCACCTTCAGTTGTCCACCCCTGCATCAGTGCATCTGCCTTCCCAGGAGTGTGTTGGTGTCTGGGGAAGTTTTATCTTGAGTGGCTTACCTCAGAGGTTGAAAACAAATGTCTTCATTAACCAAAGTGTAGACTGCCAAGGTGCAGACTAGCTCATGGGCTGGTGTTGTAGTATTTACGCAAGAGCTGCATTCATGTTATGTATTATACCATTGAATAACTGTAACAAACGTTCCTGGGTGCAGGGAAGGATTTATAAGATCTTTTACTGGGGAAGATAGAGTCCTATCATGTTAAATGACTTCCTGCAGGTTTTTTGATTGACAAACAGTTGGTGTTACTATGAGTATTGTTTGTGTCTCTTTTGAGATTCATATTGAAATTTAAAACAAGATGGGACTTTGTGGTTAGGGTTCTGTCCCCACGAATGGACAAATTGCTTTATTTAATTGACGGGTTCCTGGAGAATGACTCATCTGTATAAGGCAACAGAAGTACTTTTCTTGTTTGATCCCTGTCTGTCAACGTATCAGGGATCTTTTGACCAGGAAGGGCATCACTTGATGGGCCTCCTTGACCTTGGGCTGTAATCATTCATCAAAACAACTCCACCAGCCTGCAGTATTGTGTCATTAATCATAGAAAACACACAGAGACCCGAGGCTAGAATCCCGAGCTAGAAATGTCTTAGCCCACGGTCCTCGCTGTGGATTCCTTTCATGTTTGGTTTCGAGATTTCAAATATAGGGTGACTTGATGTTCCTGGAAATCAGCTAACTCTAGTAAAGACAGAAAGTGATTATTGATCAAGTAGAAGAGGCATGAGGCGTTGTTTGGGAGAAGTGTATCATTTTAAAACATTATTGGCTCCATCTACTCATCATTTCAGAGATTCATAAGGAATTTGGAGTGAAATAGTTCAAATTTCCATGCACGGGGTGTGTGTGTGTGTGTGTGTGTGTGTGTGTGTGTGTGTGTTACAGACCATCATTCCTTTAGTCATGACCAGCTAGCCAGCAATCATTTCTAGCAGAAAGTAATTTATAAACTAGTGCTGACGAAATGCAGCACAGAAAGATGTAACACAAAGGGAAGAGGTGGTAGCAGGTGGGGAGTAGAGAAGCACAGGGGTTTATTATACCCTGCAGGGGACTAATCTTCCATTATGAACTTGACTCTAGATGCAGATAGATGCAAGAATGGTCTGAAGGCTGGAAGGAGTGGAAAATTCTACTAACTTTTAGGAAGAAGTTCCCCTTGCCTATAGTGTTGAAAGTAGGAGGAATTTTCTAGAATGTTTTGTGAACTTTTTCCCATTTAGGGAAAAAAAAGTTTCCCATTTCATCCTACAAACAATTCAGGTTTTTTTTATCCTAAAGCAAACTCTACCATAAACCGTAGATTTACCTCCTCTTTCCAGCATTTTCAGCTTGGCTTGCTTTCTTATCTCTGGGCATTTTCCCATTGTAGCTGGACTCTGCCTAACCACTTCACTGAGACCACTGAAAATGGGAAGAAAAAAAAATGAAGCAAAACTTCCATCTCTTTCAAGGGGTATTTTTCCATTTCTTGTTCCCACATCAACTGCTTTAGTCTTCTCTTGATTCTGCTCTTTTGTCTAATGTGTTCATCTGTGAATCGACCGAATTGGACCTCCTGCAAGTCAGAAGTCGAGGTGTGGGCAGGACCAGTTCCTTCTGCGGCTGAGAGGGCAGGTGCATTTGCTCCTCTGTCCTTGGACTGGAGTTACTCCTCCTCCTTCCTAAGCTCTTCCTATCATCTTCCTTCTCTGCATATCTCTCTGTGCTCAAATTTTCCCTTTTTATAAGAACAGTGACCGTACGGGTCCCTGATGGCTTCATTAAAATTTGCTTTTCACTAACATGCAGTACTTATATATGTATTTATGGATATGATGTGATTTTCAATACATGTATACAGCACTCACTGATTAAATCACCACAACTACTATTCCCATTTCACTATCTTTTCTTTATGTTGGGTCATTCTGTGCCTGACTCACTTCACTTAACATAATATCTTCCAGTTCTATTAACTTATTTTTTGGCCGAAATGACAAGATTTTGTTCTTTTATGACTGAATTATATTCCATTGTACATATTTGGTAAATTTTCTTTTTCTTCTTAAAGAAAGGTTAATTTATTTTTATTGAAAAGATATACAGAGAGGAGGAGAGACAGAGAGGAAGATCTTCTGTCCAATAATTTACTCCCCAAGTGGCCACAATGGCCAGAGCTGAGCCAATCCGAAGCCAGGATCCTGGAGCTTCTTCTGGGTCTCCCACATGGGTGCTGGGTCCCAAGGCTTTGGGCTGCCCTTGACTGCTTTCCCAGGCTACAAGCAGGGAGCTGGACGGGAAGTGGAGCTGCCGCAATTTGAACCAGTGCCCATACGGGTTCCCGGTGTGTGTAAGGCGAGGACTTTAGCCACTAGGCTACCATGCCAGGCCCAATGTGGTACATTTTCTTTACCCATTCATCTGTTAAATAATGCTTTGGTTGACTCCATATCTTGGCTGTTGTGAACAAGGCTACAATGAGCACAGGACAGCAAGCATTTTTTGTATTAACAGCTTCATTTATTTTGGATATATTGCCAGTAATGGGATTGCCATATCATGGGGTTGTCCCTCTTCAGTTGTTCAGGGAATCTATGTTTTCCAAAGAAGCTGTAACGATTTGTGCTCCACTGACAGTGTGTAGCAGGTCCCTTTTCTCTGAATCCTTGCTGATGTTTGTTGTTTTTTTTTTTTTCCATAATAGTCATTCTAACTGGAGTTAGGTGATATAATATTGTTGTTTCCATTTCCATTTCCTTCATGATAGAAAGATTGTAAGTTTTGCATCTGCTTGTTGACTTGTCTGTTTTTCTTCTTTGAGAAATAACTGTTCAGGTCATTAGCCATTTTCATATCAGATTATTATTTATTTATTTATTTATAGTGTTTGAGTTGAGTTGTTCTGTTCCTTCTACATTCTGGCTATTAATCCCTTGTTAGATGAAAAATGTACAAATGTTTTCTCACATTTTTCTGGTTATGTCTTCATTCTCTTGTTTGCTGTGTAGAAGCTGTTCATTGTATTTAACTATATTTTAATTCCAACTTTACATTTGTTGCCGATGTTTTTGGAATCGTACATAAAGACAGACTAACCTCTTTGCAAATTTTCCTACCCCCTCACCTCCTTCACCTTTAACTCCAGGTACTGTTACTGAAGGACAGACATTTCCTTGAAGAGGTATCTTTGGCTAGAGGAGTGGTTTCTTTTGGCACAGAGTCACAAATAAGCTGAAATTAGTCAGGGATAATTAAATCTCACCCATAAACACCAGCTTGCAAAGGTAGATGATAAACAGAGTCTGAAGCAAAGCAATTTGATAGAGGCCAGCCCCTTGACTCAGTTGGCCAATCCTCCACCTCCAACTATGGCATCCCAAAGGGGCCTTGTTCTGTGTCCTGACTGCTCCACTTGTCATCCAGATCACCACTTGTGGCCTGAGAAAGCAGCAGAGCATGATCCAATGCCTTGGGACCTTGCATCCATGTGGGAAACTTAGAAGAAGCAGTTGGCTCCTGGCTTCGGATTGGCTCAGCTCTGGTCACTGTAGCCAAGAAGGGAGTGAGCTAGCAGATGCAAGATATGTCTCTTTCTCTCTGTAAATCTGCCTTTCCAATAAAAAGAAGATAAAGTTCAAAAGAAAAGTAATCAGATTGTGAGTTACAGAGCCAAAAAAAAAAAAAAAATAGTAAGCACCCATACAGAATCAGAAGTAATGGAATAGAGAGATCAAGAATTTAAAGTATGCATTATAATTATCTTCAATATAAAAAACCAAGTAGAGTAAAATGCACAGAACCAAGCATATTTACCTCTGGAGGAAACCTATATATAATTGTGAGAAAGGACAAATAATCATCATTTAAAAAATGATTTATTTATTTTTATTTGAAAGGCAAATTTACAAAGAAGAGAGACAGAGAAAGATCTTCCATCTGCTGGTTAATCCCCCCTAAATGATCACAAAGCCAAAGTTGAGTAATCCAAAGCCAGGAATCAGGAGCCTCCTTGTGGTTCTGTGCTGCTTTCCCAGGAGTGTTAGCAGGCAGCTAGATTGGAAATGGAGAAGCTGGGATTCAAACAGGTGCCCACATGGGATCCTGGCATGATAGGCAGTGGTTTATCAGTAATACCACAGTGCTAGCGTTTCTCTCTGGTCTTTGATTTGTTTCCCTGTTGAATGACACTTCTAATTTTCTCCTTTCACAGACTTCTATGAGCAGGAAGATAAGTGAGATGCTGGGAACCCTCTCACTGTTCCTGTTATTGTGGAACTTTGCTAAGAGTTTATTTGGAGAAGCATTTTTAAAAGCATTGACAACTTCTGCGTTTTTGTTCTTCCCATACTTTTACCGATGAGTATCTGTAGTCATGCAGTGAGCCTGAAATCCTTTAGCAGAGTGAGGATAAGGCCCCATGACTCAGCTCTGAGCTAATCCTTCACCATTTGCTCTAGACAACATAGCTGTGTTATTAGCCCTTCTTGAGTCCTAAGTAAGGGAAACAAACTCACGTTGGCTTAAAGCAAATTAAAACTTGTACAATCTTGCTTACTCCTGTATCTCTATCTGCTATCTCCCATTTTTGTAGCTCAGACTGTGACAGCGTGCAACGGAGGTGATAACACCCTGTCACAGTGGGCAGATGAGACTCCAGTTTGGTTCCTTGACTAGGTGTTGAACACAGCTAACCCCAGCAGCTGTCTGTTCTCTGAACTCACCTGCTAGTGTTTGGCTCAAGGTGTGGTCTGAGATTAAATTGACTAGATACTTTGTATTGTGTGCCACCTTAGTCAATCGGATGACTATCTCATGCCAATGCCAGCTTAAAAACCCCTTGACTTCAGCCATTCATTGTGGAGGTTCCTGAAGTGTGTGGTGTGAGCTCCCATCGCCAAGCTTGGTTAACTAAGATTCCTTTGTGCATCCTACACTTGTATCTGGTGTGATCTCTTTCACTTTGTGTAACAAGACATCCTCGACCTTCCCAGGAAGCATTTGTTCTTTTTACTGATGGCAGCAATCCAACTGCTCTTCCCATTTTTTCTTGACTGTGGTCCTGTGTGTGTGTGTGTGTGTGTGTGTGTGTGTGTGTACTTCTGAAGCGATTATTTTGCTCAAAGGAATCTAAAGCTCTGCTTGCTCCAGTTTGAATAAAGTGCCCACCCTAGGGCTGGCTGTGCAGTTTACACATCTTCTGGTGTTATGGTAGTTTTGAGAGCAACACAAAAGGATTTGCAAGGCAAAATTTACAAAAGAAGTATGATTACGGGGAAGAAAAAAAAAAGCCCTGAAATTTTTATCTTCAAAAATTGGCTTAATGCAAAATGGAGGTCAATATTTCCAGGCAAATAGCCGAGCCTCTGGGTTTGTATTATGAGACAGCTCAGTGGTGGTTAAATCCAATCACTGCCATCTTTAGCCTCCCTTGGTGTGAAAGCGACACCTTTGCTGTCCACAAGACTGCTTATTTCTTGTTCTTTTAACAGAAAATTGGAATTACTGGGATGAAGTCGTTGTATTTCAAATGGATCGAAGCAGTGTGGTGTGTGACACTGTAGGTGATTTTAAATCAGTAACAGCTTTCCTTGAGTCTATATGTGCTTAGCTATAGTTTAAGTATGAGCTCCTGTGAGCTCCCCTGGGAATATCAACTGAGAATCTGTGCCAATGAAGTAGGGATAATATGGCCCCAGTGTGCTCCAATTACATTTTCCATTTTTGGTGTAATTCGAAGGCATGAACCTCCAAGTCCCCCAAAACATTGGCCCCAGTTGGGAATTTGCAGCTCTCCCACATACTATCATTACAATTAGCATGATTGGAAGCATACCACATATAGTTTCGAAGTCCAGTCTTCAAAGAAAGAGGAAGAGACACTGTCTGCAGAAGGTGGTCTTTTGCAGAATTTTGACTGCCTATCCTGATCAGCAAGCCCCAGTGAGACAAGCCGTCTTTCTATTCTGCATCGTGAGTTACGATGCTAGTATATGGCAGTCAACGTTTGCTGTCTGTTTTCATTAAACATTATTTCCCACTGGCTCCCTGAAGAGTTCACATCACACAGAAGGCACAGTTTCATAAATTTCATAAAAAAAAAACCTAAACAAATACATGCCTTTGCTCATTGATACCAGTGGAGATCTCTGTATTTTCTTAAGATTATTCTATAGAATTGCAAAGGCAGCTTTTTGTACCTATTTGTGCATGAATAATTCTTCAAGTTTCCTAGGAGCTAAAGCCAACACTGACTGCTTTTCTTCGCATTTCTTTGTGTGCACAGGGATCTATAAATATGAATGCTCCTACTTTTCAGTTTGAAAATAAAAAGACCAGATATTTTTTGAATGAAACTAGTCTTACTTTTAATTGAGCCCGGCTCTCTTGAAAAACCACTGTAACAATCGTATGTCTTTTTGGAAACATCAGTACAATTAGTCCTTCCAAGAAGAGAATGAAACTGTATTGGGAACTTCAATGTGAAATATAGCAAAGCCAAATACCTAATTATAGTGATGCAGTTTTGTTTCTCTGGCTTTGATTTCCTGGCAAAACATTATTTTATGCCTTTGTTCTTCCTCAGGCACTAGAATAGTTTTGGATTCAACCTTGCCAGGTAGGGTAGAAGCCTCCTGTCTGGATGTTTCTTTTCCTTCTCCTCCTGCTCCCAAAGCCTCCTTCTTTTGGAAACTTTTCTTGAAAATCCCCCAATCAGTGTTTTGCCTGGGGGAAGGGCTGAAGGGCTCCCTCCACAAGCTAGGAGTCTCTGCTCAGCCAGGCTCCTGGAGTTTCTGCCTCATTTAGCCCCAAGAAGTTAGTGTCCTTGAAATTTCTCCTTCCTTATTTGCAATCCCTTTGATGCAGGGGAAGGATGACTCTTAGGCTATGCATTAGAATGGACTTTTGCAGGCGTGAGAATTCTTTGAGGGATCCTGGAGGAAGCTCCTTAGTAAGTTTGAGCTGGAAGCTGTATCTCCTCCTGGAGCAGTGTTTGTCCTGAAGCATTGTTTCTGGAATGCAAAGCTGTGTCCCCAGTGAACAGAACTCCTTGGGGGTGTCATGTCTGCGTGCTGTGACTCCCTCCCTGACGAAGGAAATGTAGAACATATACCAGGAGCTTAAGAAGTACAGTTGGTGAAAGCTGGGACTTCCGAGTCGCTGCTTCACTGTTCTAAGTGTAGCCTTGGGGGTTAGGAGTTAAAACACCACGCTTTGCACCTATTATAATGACTGCCTCCAGGGCAGCCTTGTTCTGGCTGATAGCATTAGGTCTTTTCACTTTCTGATTTGTACCTGAAGCTTGAAAAGAGCAGAACAATGATGAACTTCAATGCTCCTGTGCTCTCTCATGACAGTACTTTAAAAAAAAGTCTCTATTTCTGTGTGTGTATGTTTATCCTTTGCCAAGACCATAGTTTCCCAGTACAAGCGCATATTACAAATTCAGGACGTTAATGAGAAGAAGCACATCAGTGCAAACATTTGCACTTGAATTTGATTTGCAGACAACCCTTCATGTAGAGTTCCCTGTTATTCTGTTTCTCATATATGTGAATGTGTTGCAAAATTGTAAATGAAAATTGTGCCTGAAAGATGAATATCATCAAGAGCAATTATCTTTCCCCTGGAAATGATTTGAGATGTCATCAATAAACCTTTTGGCGACTAGCAGTGTTTTGAGGTGTGTGGGACAAAATTTGAAATGGCTTGCCATGGTTTACCAGGACAAGTGTGACCGATGGATGCTGTCCGTTCTCTCAGCTCTTCTGTGCACTCACCTGGCAATCTATTTCTGCACCACCTTCTCTTGTGTCTGAGAGCCCGTGTCTTTCCTTAGGCCCACTTAGCCCCTTGTTCTGCACAGCTGGCAAACCTTTCAAATTTCACATTAAACAACGTACCTTCTCCTGACCAAGCTTTCCCACCCTCCTACAATTCCCCCATTACATTTATTTTTTCAAGATCTTTCTTTGTCCCCAAAATATAAGTTTCTTGAAGATAACTACTGTATTTGGTCTTGGCTCCCTACTATTAGCACTATGCCCAGCATGTAAATCACCAGTAAATATTTGTGGAATATGAGTGTGCCCAATACGGTCAAGTATTGACTATATGTAAAATGTTTAGGGAAGAGCACTTCTTTTTTTCCCCCTTTCTCTGTCTGCTTTACTTTCTGTCTTTCACTGATGGACAGTTTCCTGTATTATTTATATGTGACAGTAACAAAATGAGGGGAATGAACATGTAGCAAATTAAAAGCTATGATGGTATTCTCGGTGTAAGTAGCTCAAAGACCACCAGCGAGAGCCTCATAATACTGTATTGCAAGAAAGGCTTTGCTCACCCAACTCTGTTGTCTGGACTATACTGGAAACATTGATTTTTCAGCATCTCTCAACACTCCACTCAGCCCTCCAGAATATTCAGCTAGGATTGAGTAGAGTAATCTAGAAGTCCTGATCACCCTGAAAAGTATAACCAAGAATGAGCAAAAACTTGTAGCCACTTTGGTTATATTAAGGAGACTCCAGAGTCCCACATGATTCAAAAACCATATGAGTCAAACTTGAATCAGTTCTAATCCTGAAACACTCGGGCCAAAGCAAAGCTGGCATGAAGTGCTGTCAATTTGACCCATGGAGCCCAGCAGGGTCAGGTTGGTTTCTGTGACAATGAAGACACCGCTGCGGAGGGATCCACTGCTCTCTTCATTTATCTTCAAAGTTTCCTTAGTTTTTGCTTCCTGTTCGTAATTCCATAAGAACTTTGCATTATTTTGTGCGGATTGATTTTGAACCATTCAATTGTTTATGTTGCAACTGCTATTTTGAGATTATTTTCAAACATTTTAGCTTCTAAAATGTGTTTGAACCATATGAATTCTGAGAAGTCAGTAACAGCCTTAAATCCACATAGGTGGTGGTCACACTAAATTGAGTGACATTTTTTCAAATGTGAAAGCTGCACCTTTGAAAGTTTACATAGGAAATGAAACTTGGATCAAATTAATGATAACCATTTTAATGATTTATTCAGTAGTGCAGACAGTTACAGAAATAAGGATTTTCTTTTTTATTTTGTCCCCTTTCCCTGACAGCTTGCTCTAGTGTCAATAACTTCTACAAAAAGTGGCATCTAGAAATAATTTATGATAAATTTACTATCTTGGCAGCACTTATTGTACTTGTATGGAAAGGCATCTTTCTCGTTTAAGGAAATGTGTTTTCAGGCAAGCATCAGGTTATCAGTAAGACATTTCCCAGGAATGAAATTCCTCTAAACATCATAAAAGGTGTACTCAAGAATGAGTGATGGGTTAAGTTGCTGTTGTGATGGATCGCTCACAAAAGCACTGGTTCCTGTCCCAGTTGCTCTGCTTCCTATCAATGTGCCTAAAAAAGCAGCAGAAGATGTTCCAGGTGGTTGGGCACTGCCATCTGCATGGAAGATCCATTTGGAGTTCTGGGTTACTGGTTTTGGCCTAGGCTATCCTTGGCTGCTCTGGCCATTTGGAGAGTGAATCAGTGAATGAAAAATCTCTATCTGTCACTCTGTCTCTATTTTTAAATAAATCAGTGAATCTTAAATAAAATAAGACAAAATAAAATCTTAAAAAGCATGCTGTCATGCTTTCCTGGATTGTTCTGAATCACTGAAAAACAAAAATAAGAGCTCCGATGAAAACCAAGAAAATGGCAGAGGGGGCTACTGGCAAAATGTGGAAACTTGTGCTTGAGTAAACTAAACTTACATAATTTCTTAATCCCAAGTTTTGATTAAGCAGTAATTTCAGGCCCATAGCTGTGCCAGGTTTTGAAAGACTACACAACATGGAAGGCACAGTCCTTGTCCCTAGACACTTGGTCATTATGTCCCTTGAAGACATTTAGAGTAATCTTTGCATGAGATGCAAAATGAAGTCATATGTGGTCAGAGACGGTGGGTTGCTGGCATGAGTTCCTGGGGTTACACAAGGGCATTTCAAAATTGAGGAAAATTCTGATTGCAATTGGAAATGTAAGCATGATAAATACCTCCAAGTCGATGTACAAAGTTGGCGTCTGCTTTCCTGTCCTATGCCTCATGGCTCCTGTTTTAGTTTCGTAACAGAATTGATTCTGAATTAATGCAGGTTGTCCTAGTACTGTCTGATTATTACTGTCTCGCTTGGTTTGTTCTTTCAGTTCCAACAGGAAAAGGATGAAGTTTAACCCAATTGTATAAGTATTCCCTTAGTATAACAAAGTTGGCTTAGAAAATAAAACTAAAATTTTAGGGACCAGTGTTGTGGTGTAGCCAGTAAAGCCGTTGCCTGTAACAGTGGAACCACTTTTGAACTAGGTCTACACTCATGAGCTGTGAAAGCAGTAGAAGATGGCCCATGCTACCCATGCAGGAAAGCTAAATGAAGTTACAAACTCCTGGCTTAGGGCTAGCCCAGAACAAACAGATGAAGCTCTCTGTGAATTTTCCTTTTTCTGTGACTCTAATTTTCAAATAAATAAATATACCTTTTATTAAAATGCCAAATATGAAATAAGTACAAAAGTCCCTTTTTAACTTAGAAAAATTTAAATTGTGCAAGGCCTACTATTAGTGATCCTTTGCGTAACTTTCGCATGGTCTGGGTTCAATTAGATCTTGTTTTATTCTGGAGGTTATTTTGTTTTTTCTTTCTTTATTTTTAAAATTTATTTGCTTGAAAGATAATGAGAGAGACTGAGAGACAGAAAGAGAGAGACTGAGAGACAGAAAGAGAGAGAAAGATCTTTCATTTGCTGGTTCATTCCTTCAATGTTGGATCAAGCAGAAGTGAAGAGCCAGGAGCTGCAACCTGGTCTCTTAAGTGGGAAGCAGTGCCCAAAGACTTGGGCCATCTTCTATTGCTTTTCCAGGTACAGTACCAGGGAGTCTGGTGCTCTCACACCTGCTGGTGTTACAGGTGGTGACAATATACTGTCTCACCATTCTGGCCCCAGATATGATTTCAAGCAGATTAAAACAAAACATGACTTGTTGCATTGACTTGGGTGGTACCCTTCTCTTCACAGGAATTAAGCTGCAAGATTATTTTTTGTTAAATTGTTCAAGAGATTGTAAGTTCCTTAGAGCAGTAGCTCTTTCTTTGTAAATGTGGCATCTGGTAGACTGCAGAACACACACTGGGTGCTGAGCAAACACTGGTTGACTGACTGAGTAAATGAGGGAATTAAGAAATGTGAATCAGTATGACCTGCCAACTTAGGGCAGGGGTTCAGCCTTCCTGAACTGATCCTGCTCTCTGAGACACTGCTAACGGTTGTCTTCGGTGTTTCAGTAATAACCACAGGAAGAATCAGTAAAAAGGCAGTGATGGGCTTTAGCATGTGTGTGTGCGTGTGTGTGAGTGAGCATGTGTGTGTGTGTGTGTGAGAGAGAGAGGGCACATACAAGAGTGAGTAATGGATTTTGCAAGGCTATTTCACAGTCTGTGGAAAACGGACTTAAAGAAAAAACTGTTTATTTTGGTATGAAAAAACATTTTGAAATCCATGCACAGAAAAGGATACTCTAAAGTCCATGAAAAACGCATGTTATGAAAAAAGCTATGTATGAATGTCACAGCTTTTGCAATAAAATAAACATATTTTAATTCCATTATTATGTGAACTTCCTGAAATATTTCCTTTTTGGGTGAACAACCTATCCTTTAAGCTGTTTTTTTTTTTTTTTCAAAAGGAAATTGTAGCCTGAGTTATAAATATCAGAAGTGTCTTTGGCCAATTTTAGGAAGCAGAAGAATCCTTCAGTTTCAACCCCATCCCCTTTCTGGCTGCAGCAGCCTTTTCAGGCCTGTCCTACGAGGGACGGAAGGAGCAGGTGTCTGTGGATCTGCTCACCGGGGCTCCTAGGACACAATGGGAAGCTTGAACAGTTGCTGTTCAACAGCTGGATGGAGCTAGGAGTAGAGAAGGGAATTTCTGCTGCTGGACTATGTTTACTTCTTGTACCCCACCATGGAGATGTTTAACACCTTAGGATTCTGAGGGGACTTCTATGTGGGGCCCCTATATCTGCTAATTCCCCCTAACTTTCTATAACTTTTTGACTCTGGCAGCTCTTACCCTGTGAGATCCTGGCACACTCTGCCCATCCTTAGAATGGACCCCTCTTTTTATGAAGATATTTAAATGTCAGCTACCCTCGTTCTTTTTTTGATTTTGCTTTGCAAAATTTATAGCTCTAGAAATTGAGTGTCAATGAACTCTCTGCTACATTCTAGTCAATTGTGTAGCACTGGGCAATGTTTTCTGGCTAGGTAGGAGGTAGTAACAGTCATGGCAAGAATCACGGGGTGGGAGTGCTGGCAGTGATGTGATTGGGTGTGAAAGGGAATGACTTCCATTCTGGATCCCAGTTGACTCTTTTCATCTGTGTATGAAAACAAACGTGTGTTTGGTTCTTATCTTCACAGCTGAGTTTCTCTCACCACTGCTGTCTGCTCTATTGAGTAATTCACATTTCTTCCAATAACATAAAAGTAACCTTTTCAATCTAGTTACCTTCACTTGTATTAAGAAAACGGTTCTGAGTTCCAATTCAAACACTTTCCCAATAACTGACAAGTAGCAGTTGCTTCTTTTTTAATGAACAATTTTCCCTGAGTTTTGGGATTGCTGTAGAGTTTCTTTGTGTGTCACTCTCTCAGTGTTTTATATCACTGCAACAGACTACCATAGACTGGACAGTGTGTAAAGATACTTTGTCTTGGGCCTGGTGCCATGGCCTAGAGGCCTAAAGTCCTTGCCTTGAATGCACTGAGATCCCAAATGGGTGCAGGTTCTAATCCTGGCAGCTCCGCTTCCTATCCAGCTCCTTGTTTGTGGCCTGAGAAAGCAGTCGAGGACGGCCCAAAGCTTTGGGACCCTACGCTTGAATGAGAGAGCTGGAAGAGCTCCTGGCTTCGGATATGGCATGTCATAGTCAATATTTTAAAGCAAAAGAAATTTGCCACTGAAACTGTTCTATTTAGCAGTGGATGCGTGTCTCTTCGGAGGTGATTAGAAGGCTCACTGCATAGCTTTTCTGTCACCACTTTATTGGATTGGAACAAAACACAACAAGCTTACCCTATAAAAAATACTGAATGTAAAGTTCCAAATGATGCCAGCGTTTCTCAGCTCATGAAGACCAAGGTGATTATGGTGTTAGATGTGTCCAAAGAAATGAAGAAAGATATATGTAAAGGCTGAGTCAACAAGAAAGGCATCCCGAGCCCAGGAGACAAATGCTATTTATTTTGTAATTTTGATGATACAGGGTAAAAAAAAAATGCAATATTTACTACATAGTTAATAAATGTTGTAAACTATGAGTTGGCCAACTATGAACTGTAGGCCACATCCAGACTATCATTATTTTTTAAGACTTATTTTTATTTTGATTTGAAAGGCAGATTTTACAGAGGAGAGATAGAAGGTCTTCCGTCTGCTGGGTCGCCCCTCAAATGGATGCAGCAGCCAGAGATGAGCTGAACTGATCTGAAACCGGGAGTGAGGAGCGTCATCAGGGCCTTCCATGTGGTTGCAGGCTCTCAAAGACTTAGGCCATCCTCTGCTGCTTTCCGAGACCATAGGCAGAGAGCTGGATCGTAAGTGGAACATCCCGTAATGGAATGCCGGTGCAACTGAGCAGAGGATTAGCCTGCTGTCCCTACTGCACTGGGCCCCCTAGTATCTATTTTTATATGATTCAAAAGTTAGGAATGATTTAACTCTCTTTCTAAAAGGCTAAGTAACAGGAAGAGGACAGACACAGAGAAGAGATACTCTGTGTTCTGGCTAATTTCACTGTATGCTTTAGTGATCAGGGTTGGGCCAGACTAAAATAAAAAGTGGAACTCCACCCTTAAATCTTACATTTTCTCTTGCAAGATTTATAGCCTACGGACATTGAATGTCAGTGGGCTTTTCCCCCCAAAATCTAAATGTTGGTGTATAGCACTAGGTAACATATAGGACATGGCAGGTGGCAAGGGCTCTAGAACTTGGGCCATCCTCTGCTGCCTTCCTGGGTGCATTAACGGGAAACTGGGTCAGAAGTGAAGCTGTCAAGACTTGAACTGGTGTTCTGATTTGGAATGCCGACATATAGGTGGTGGCTTAACTCACTGTGCTGTAACGCTGGTCCCATTGGTAAATATAAAAGAGCATAATACACCTTTCTGTGAGAACTCTTTTTCAGGAGTTGAGACAGCTCATCTTGGTCTGCAGTCTCCAATGTTTAATCCCCGTCTCTTCGCATGAGAAGAATACCAACTCCTGTTGTAAACTATGACTTAGTTTAAATACATAATCACCCTTAGTTCTCCACAGCACCTCAGGACTAGTGCTCATGCTTTTTTGTAGTTTATAAATGAGGGTAAGCTGGGTCAACAAATTAAGTTGACATTTTTATTTGTTACTTTTCAGATAATATATTTTTTATTTACATTATAGTCAAAGCATGGAGCTGGATAGGAAGTGGAGCAGCCAGGACTCCACTGTGACTCAAATAGGCTATGGGATTACAAAGTTGTAGGTGGTGATGGCTAACCTGCTTCACCACTATGCTGATCTGTATTTTAATCTTTTTTTTTTTTTTGTACTTAAATAACGATCTTTTGATTTTATTTTTCACAAGCTTATGAAGAAGTGTTATATACAAAAAGCTGCTAAATTCCTGTTTCACATTGTCTAGGATGCAGACTTGGGAGAAAACTTCCTAATGCTTCATTTTGCCCTCCTTTTAAAGCCTTGTTTTGCATAGGAAGAGGTAGCCTAGACAGCTGAAGTCTCCCTCCTGTTCTCCAGGTGCTGTGACCAGAGGATCTGGAAAGAACGCTCTGACTGCTGATGCTCAGCTTGGTGGTTCTCTTTTCTTTTTAAAGATTTATTTATTATATAGCAAAGTTAGATATAGATAGATAAATAAATAGATAGACAGATGTAGATAGATAGAAGGAGAGACAGAGAGGAAGATTTTCCATCCGATGATTCACTCCCCGAATGACCACAATGACCAGAGCTGCACCGATCCGAAGCCAGGAGCCAGGAGCTCTTACAGGTCTCCCACGTGGGTGCAGGGTCCCAAGGGCTTGGGCCATCCTCGGCTGCTTTCCCAGGCCACAGGCAAGGAGCTTGATGGGAAGCAGGGCTGCCGGGATTAGAACCAGCGCCCTTATGGGATCTCAGCGCGTTTAAGGTGAGGACTTTAGCTGTGAGGCCACTGCCCCAGGGTTAGCCCAGTGGTTTTCACTTTCATCAACCTGCAGCTTGACCACCAGTCTTTGGGACTCGGAAAATGAAGCCCAATGAAAGTTCAGTTGGAAATGTGGTGGTAAAATCCAGCATGTCTCTGTAATTGTGTCTGGCCAGGTTTAACAGTGGTAATTATCAATATCTTAATTTGTTTAGATGTATCTGTTCAACCAGAAGTTATATTTGTCTTATTTTTTTTAATATGATTTACTACCACCGGAGATCATTTTGATTCAATAGCTGATGTATTTACAGAAATTCAGGAACAGGTGTTTGTAATTCAGCAATGTCTCCAACATCTAATTTTGCATGCAAGTTAGTAGGTCGTGCATCACATTTATAGGAAATCCATTGCATTCGTATCAGGTGGAATATTTTCCCTGAGCAAAAACCTTAAAAAGTTTACTGGGGAATATTCATGGTCACGTGCAAGAAAGTTTGTAATTCTGAATTTCAATTTGCTTTCCTTTTCTTGCTTTTTCTGAATCATCATCATGCTGTTCAAGAAGGGAGTCATGGAATTGTTATTTTCTTCATAAATCCCTGGCTTTGCTTTTCCAGGGGACCTAGTAGTGGGAGGTGCTGATTTAGCTGTTTGGAAGAGAAGTTGAGTGAAAATCATCTGGGTGCCGCCAAAGAGGAGCCCCAAGGACACCTGGAGGCTTAGGGGGGCCTGCATAAAGCTGCTGGGTGTTGGGATAAGGGGTTGGTTCACAAGGCTGCTTCCTGCTTCCGGCTGTGACTAAGATGCCTCTTGCTGATCCCTTGCCTCAGGGAGCTGCATCACGGCTTTCACCTGACTTAAATCCACAACACCTGCAAATATTTTTTATCCTCACCCCAGGCAGGATTTGAACTGCCGACAAGGAGATGAAACGTTCTGTAGCCCAGATGCCATCCCTGAAGCTGTTTTACGTATCTGCTATCACGTTGGGTTGTGAAAAAGTCTGGAGGAAAAGTATGATGTTTACATGAGTGGCAGTATTGATGTGCTGTAGTTAGACTGAAATCCTGCTGTTTCATTAAAATAGTGGGAATTAGCTTGTAAGACATAAACCGACAACAAAAAGGGAGGCCACACTCTATACAAAAAGGGGACAGTTGGATTGTGTATTTCTGCACAAAAGAAGTAGATAAATCTTTTTAAAGAGGCTTGCCAGTGCCACTATTCATAAATGTGTTTGCAACAGATAGTCTAATTGCCTCATTTATAGTCGCAGGCCATGTTGGTTTCCTTTCACATTATTTACCCATCCGCCGTGTTTTGGAATAGACACGGAGGCTGCATTTCATTGCTGAGGGCTGCTTGTTTTAGACATTGCTTCTGTCTCCATGACAAGTGTTTTACTGTCACTTCTGACTGGATTCCTATTCCGGCCAGTCAGTTGTCTGCTTTGCAAGCTTCATGAATTTCTGTGAAGATTCTGTGAATATTTTGTAAACCCTTCAGTAATCGTGTCTCTTTAGAAATCAACTAGCGTGTGCTGACTTCCAGGATGAATAAAGAAGACAAACTGGGACTTGTCCTGTGCTCTGGCATAGGAACATTAATGTGGCATTTCCTTTTCATGCATATGTTACAATCCCATGGCCATATTTGTAGGGCAACTCCCTTGCTGGCTCAAATACGTGTAGGTATTACTATGTCAGATAGTAATATAGAAGTATGCCAAGAATAGAACACATAAAAAACAGAGTTCTTGTCTTCTAGAAGTTCCTAGATAGTCTCTTTTAGTGAGAGCTAGCAAAATCCAATAGTATAAAGTGTAATAATCTAACACTATAAAATGCATGAGGTAAGTATTTTAGTCTAACAAGATGTAGCCTTAGACCAAGCAATCTATAAAGCATAGAAATTTATCTTTCACAGATCTGGAGGCTGGAAAGTTCAAGGTCAAAGTGATAGCTGACTTTCAAGGTCGGATACGGATTTACTCTCTACTTTCTTTTTTATTTTCATGATACAGTTTATAGGCAGAGAGATTCCCCCATCACTTCGCCTGTCCCCCATTGTCCTGGTTTATCATTTTCCTCCACATTATCACAGTAGTATAATCTTTTAGTTACAGTTTAAAGTTCTGCTACTTAACTGTATCATGGCTTTGCAAGTATACACAATGGTAGAAAATCCAGTATCGGTTTGGGAAGGTATATTTAACTGTGAGTCCTCCTTTTATTTTGGAGTAGAGATGCGTACTACAACATGTCTTCACTACCTGCTACGTTAGTCTTTATTACAGTTTGTCTATGAGAATACATGTATACACTTACTCACCTATATATCTATCTGCTTTGTATTTTTAGTGAAGGTTGCCTTATACCAGAGGGAACATACGGTATTTGTCCTTTTGGGATTGGCTTTTTTCACTGCTTATAATGGTCTTCAGTTAGGACCATTTTTTTTTTTTTTTTTGCAAATGGGTGATTTTCATTCTTTTTAATGGCCGTTTAGTGTTCCACGGAGGAGATGTACCACAGTTTCTTTATCAATTCCTAGTTTGATGGGCATCGGGGTTGTTTCTGTGTTTTTGCCATTGTGGATTGTGCTGCTGTGTATAGGGTAGCCTCTATGGACGTAAGTATGGAGAGTACTCAGACAACTGAAAATTGATCTGCGGTGTGATCCAGCTGTGTCACTCCTGGGAACATATCCAAAAGAAGTGAAATCTGCATGTGAGTAGGCAACTTGCATCTCTGTTCTCTACAGACTGTCTTGTTGTGGCATTCTCTCATGGAAGGCAGGAAGAGGGACTGTATTTTCAGGAGGAGGAGAAGGTGGACAAGATACACCTGTTCTCCCGGATAATTGTTAAGTGTAGTTATCCCAGTCACAAGCACAGAGCCTTGGTGACCTAATCACCTCCCAGAGGTCACCAGCTCTTAGTCTGATCATGCGGCAGATTAAGACCATAGCAGTGAAAATATATAAGGGAAGGATTGCTAAAGTCGGCTTGAAAATTAGAAAACAATTTTAGAATACCTGTTAAGAAAATTATTTTCCAGGTTGAACAAAGGAAAATTGTAGCATAAAGGATTAAGAATATACTATTCCTATTAAATATGTGTGTGTGTATGTGTGTGTGTGTAGATGAAGATGTTGAGATGTTGCAATTAACACAGACGATTTGCTCAAGATCTAGTAGGAACATGAAGAATTGAACTGCAGTGAGGTCTCTCATGCCATTTCCATTGCAGCACACTGTACCAGTCAGCATCTCATAATATGGATATTCTAATATTTTATGTATTCCATAAGAGTAAGAACAGTATACACATTCATCTTGTTTGAGCAAGAGAAAGTATTGAAGTTTCATGGGGGAAAACATTGTGCAAATTCAAGTTACATTTGTGATTTTTATTTTTATTTTTTTATTAAAACAGAAATTATATGTTATAAATTATAAATCTTAGGTATGCAGTTTAATTTTTATGAAATGAGCACATAGCAGGAAATAGAGCACTATAAGTTCTTTGGTAGTTTCTCTTATGTTAATACATAGTAATTATACCTCCCACAAATTAGCCATTATTCTATTTTCCTAATAAATTCATTTGTTTTGGAGTCTTATAAAGATTTAATCATATAATATGCACTTTTGAGTCAGGCTTCTTGTTCTCAACTTGATTCACCTTTGGTTGTAGCAAGCATCCGTAGGGTATTTATTATTATTCTAGAATAATCCATCTTAGGGATATATCCAAACTCATTTGTTCTATTATATAACATGTTGGGTTATTTCCAATTTGGGATCTATTACAAACCTTCTTTTTCTAAGCACATTTGTAGTTGTCTTTGGTGCACATATGTGCACATGTCTGTTGAGTGTACATCTAGGAGCAGCATTTCTGGTTTATTGAAAAAGCACACACAGATTTCAATCCTGTCCAGTTTCTCAATGCCTTTTATTATGTATAGTAATTTCTTTGGGTTTTGTTCAATAAATCTTTGCTTGTTCCAGGGTCCTGAATATACTCTCCAAGAATTGTTGTTTTATATCTTGCATATGTATGGGTCTACAATCTCTCTGGAATAGATTTTTGGACATGAAATGTAATGAGGTGCAGGTTCACCTTTCCTCCACATGGATGTCCGGTTAATTCAGAGCTATGTGTTGGCAAGATCACATTTTCCTTATTGCATTGCAGGGACACTTTTGTCAAATATTCAGAGGTCACAAAAATATGAGTGGTCTTTAGGTGTCCCTATTCTGTTTCATTGACTTGTAATGATCTCTAATGTAATGGCGCCTAAACTGTGCTCGGTTAATTACTGCAGTGTTTAAATACCTGTGTCCACTACTAGAAGTCCTTTCATGTTTTCATTTTGCTTCAAGATGGTTGTTCCTATATTCTTTGCCCTTGACATTCCTGCAAAGGAAAATTGGGATTTTAACTGGTGTTATATTGAATAACTTTGGAAGAGCAAAGTTGATAATGATGAATTTTTGATGCATACATGTGATAAATTCCCTCACATATTTTGGAATTCCTAAATTTCTCTCACTATGTTTTTTTTTTTTTCACTTTCTGTAAGATCTTACTTATCTTTCCTTTAATTTACTACTAAACAATAATGATTTTTAGTGACATTATTAAAGCTTTGACTAAAAAGAATCACTTCCTTTTATGCTGTTGCCATTTATAAAGTTTACTGATTTTTAAATATTGAGTGCACAGCCAGAAATTTAGTTTAAATTTAGTTATTCATTTGTTAGTTGCAGCTTCAGTTTTCAGTGAATGTAAATGTGGATGGTTGAGTGGTTTTATTTCTTTGCAAGACATAAAATATTTGTTTGTCTTTGCAATTGTATTACCGAGGATCTTCACAGCACAATCTAGAGTCAGTGATAGTTGATATTCTTGCTTTGTCCCTGATCTTAGATGCAGAGAAAGATTTCAGTCGTGCTTGTCAAACTCCAGTTAAATTTCTACTGAATGTCAAATCTATCTAGGAGTTTTCCATAACCTGTAGTCAGATTAAAGATGCTTTTTTCTATTTCTAGCTTGCTAAGTGTAGAGAATCTTCAAAGTAGAAAAAGAACCCCCACTCCTTTCAGAAGGAGCAGGAGAAAATTGGTAAGAAAATTTGAAGGTGTTGTTCCACAATGGCTTCATTTTGGACAAGGAGAAAAAGGCAGAGGAGAGAGAACTAGGAATAGACAGAAGTCTTTCTTCCTTCTCTCCCTTGGGTTACATTTTTCCCACCATCAGCATCTGAGGGCTTGATGCCTCTCGGCATTCTTGTGTTTTTTTATGATCACAGATTCGATTTACATACTTGATACAGGGCCGTCAGAAGACTCTTCCAGCCACGTCACTGTTTCTTCTGTAAAACATTTTTGGTTTTCGGCAGAGAGCTGATGTCCAGCTTAGCCAATACCCTTCCACAATCAACTGCAGCAGATGTGTGCTGACCTCACAGCAGGGAAACAAGGCAAGTTCTGGTGCTGCTCAGCTCCCTTCTGGAATATTCTGTCCCTTCTTCTCACATTTTCTACTAACAGCTGTGCTGTTGGAGTCTTGTGATTAACAAGGTGTCAAATAGTTCCCCTGGAACCTTCCAGAACTGCCTCTCTGGAGGCACCTGATAGATCTCTACCTCACAGATGGCTGGTTGGTTGGGATATCACGTTTTAACTTGCTGTTCTGTCTCCATTTCTCGGGGGGTATGTTTTAGAGGAAAAGAAATCTCCAGGCCATATGATGGATGTTTTATCTTTGTTAACATGAGCACTTAGTAATGAATCTTTATAATATTAGCTGCATGCTGAACCATTCCCAGCTCTGGATTCACTTACAGACTCCATAATTCCACATTTGCTTTAGCTTCCTTATAAAAGCTCAACATTATTTATTTTCTCTGTGTATATTCCTGGCATATTTCTGCCAAGAGGAAGAGCAAAATCAATAAGACCTACACTTTTATTAAGTTTCTTAAAGAGCAAGATATCCGATCTGTTGGCTGAAGTTGGTTAATCACCATCCTGTGCCACTTCATCTTTGGATGGTGGTTTTCCCCAAATGTTTTTCAGCTGTGAATAGTAATAAAATGTTGTCTAACTTCCTAACATAATTTAAAGAATAACACTTTCTCCTAGCTACATATCAATGCCTTTTGGTGTAGTCCCAAACCACTGACAATAAAGAATATTTTCTTATGCATTTTTTTTTTGCCTTTTTAGCTTGCCACATATTGTCATTCAATCTCTCTTCTGATTCTTCCTTTGGGTCTAATTGTGGCAATCTTAGCTGTCACTCAGCTCATACCAGTTTCAGTAACAGCCAAATGGGATTACATGGCAGGTATCCAATTTCATGCTAGTCGCAAAAATCACGAACACAGATTTTGGGACAAAATGAAGCAGACTGCCCCAACTTATAGTACTCTGCTGGGGAAAATCATTCAGTAGTTTGAGCAAATGCTTCAACCACAACCATACTCCAGAGCTACCTGAAGTCATTTTCAATGCTGCCATTTGGCTGCTTGTCCCTTCATTCCCATGGCTGTGACACACTTCAATTATTCCTTCCAAGAGCATTCCTCTACTCTGTCCTCTCTCCTAGCATCTGAAACCAGCTCCGTATTCACTTAGAAGAACAGGAAGTGACTCCTCACTACCCCAATTCAGCTGCAAAATATTTCCATCTACACTTGCACATTTAGTTGATCTTTGCTGCTCCATGTATAGATTGTACTTTTTGTTTCTGAAGTCTTCTCTGTCCATCGGGTCATATGTATGGAAGTCTGTCTCATGACTTCACAGGAACCTTGGGCCGCCACAACCCACTTTCCTTTATGCACTTTCTTCTCTTTTTTAACAGTCTCTAACTCCACATTACTTTCCTGCTTCTGTCAGCTTCTCCAGCTGCCTGTTTGCCTTTGTGGCAGAGCTTCCGAAAGAAGCATCTCCATTTGCCACTTCCCTTCCACACTGGCTGTTTACTGCTCACATGAAATGATTTGCCTTCTGTCTTCGCAGCATCAGTGAAGTTATCTCCTCTAAGTGTCTTGATATCACCAGGGCCAGTGAACGGGAGGTGACTTTGAAAAATTCGTGGGAAACAAGATTAAAACATGAATTTATTTTGCTCCAAAATATTTTGGAAATCCAGGCTTTGTTTTTCATAAAATATGTTTAAAGTGAGTTTTCTTTTCTTCTTCTTCTATTATTTATTTATTTCTTTATTTTTTTGGTTATTCATTTATTTGAAAGAGAGAGAAGGGCCTGGCTTTGTGGCCTAGCAGCTAACGTCCTTGCATTGAATGTGCCAGTATTCTATATGGGCACCGGTACATATCCTGGCAGCCCCACTTCCCATCCAGCTCCCTGCTTGTGGCCTGGGAAAGCAGTCGAGGATGGCCCAAAGCCTTGGAACCCTGCACCCACATGGAGACCTGGTGGAAACTCCTGGCTCGTGGCTTTGGATCAGCTCAGCACTGGCCGTTGCGGTCAGTTGGGGGAGTGAATCATCAGATGGAAGATCTTTCTCTCTGTCTCTCTGTATATCTGACTTCATAAAAAATAATTAAATAAATATTTTAAAAGGAGAGAGAAAAAAAAGATTGATTCTATCTGCTTTGTCACTCATTCTATCTGCTCATCCAGGGCTGAGTGAGATGGGAGCTAGGAGGCTGAAACCCCATCCAAGTCTCCAACACGAGGAACAGAGGCTCATGCGTGTGAGCCATTGTTTGCTGCCTCCCGGGGAAGGTATTAGCAGAAGGCTTGATTGGAAGCTGAGATGGAACACCAGCTCAAGCATCCCATACGGGTTACTGTGTATCCAAGGACAGGTTAATCCACTCACAGTTCCAGAAGGCATGTTCCTTCAATGAACTTTCTTCATCTGTTTTATTTCCTTTGTTATTTGATATTGTTGACAATCCCCCCCTGGCCTTCACAACCTTTGCTCTCTGGATACTGATTTTCTTCTCAGTTTTTCTGACCCCTGTTCCTGCACACGCTTCCCAGTCTTGTTCACTGGATTCTTTTCCTTGATTTTTCTCATATAAATATTCTCCAAGATTTATTCCCAACCGTGGGTGCATGTTTCCACACTAGTTTCCAAGGTCACTCACAAGTGGTTGACTCAAAATTCTACCAGCAAGGATCATTCTTTGGAGATTGTTTCAGACTCGTATGCATTTGAATATCTCTAAGTTATTAGTACTTAACACTCCCCAGACTAGTTGCAGCATCTTGGTTCCTTCGCAGATGGTTTCAGGATTTTTCTTCAGGAATAGCAGCCGGTGCCCTGAAAAGGAACTTGAATCGTCTCTAACGTTTCCCTCTTAGCCATCTCGGCTTTGTTTGCTTCATCTTGCAACCACCACATCCACCTCCTTGTTTTCATCGTTTTGTCTTTCCACCTTACTACCTACATAACTTTCTTGCTAGCGTTTTTCTTTTAGTCTGATCTCATAAGACTGAATTGAATCAATGTTATAAGAATGATTATTCTAAAAACTGGATCCATAAAATTTTCTAACAACCGAAACTTTGATTTAAGTCCAATAAAAATTATGATCATTTAAAACATTATTATTTTTTCAAAAGTCAAGAGTTGTACAGAGAGAGGAGCGGGGGGAAGGGAAGAAAGATAGAATGAGAGATGGTGAGAGAAAAGGAAAGAGAGCAAGCTATTTGATGGATTACTCCTCATAGAGGGCTGTGCAGTTGGGGCTGGCTCAGGCTGAAGCCAGGAGCTTCTTCTGGATGCCCCACATTGGTAGCATGGGCTCAAGCACTTGGAGTGTCCTTTGGTGTGATTTTTTTCCCCCCAGATGAAAATCAAGGAGCTGGATTGGAATTGGAGAATCTGGGACTCAAAACGGTACCCACATAAGGTATCAGTGTGGCTGGCAACAGCGTTATCCACTACATCATGATTCTGGCTCTGAATGGGTTTGATGAGATGACTGAAGTAGACTCAGAATAGAAATCCCCAGGGAAATTATTGCATATATGTTCATAAAGTTCGCAACATCCTTGAGCTGAAGTTCTTTAGAATTTGTTATCAAGAGAATGGTTGTGTTACAATTACACAATGGAATAGTAAAGAAACGGAATGGTCTATGGTTGCAAACTCAGTCATATATATTTTAGCAATTTAATATTCACTCAGAAAAAGAGGTTTCAGAAGACCATTTATGGTATAAAGCTTAAGATATTGCTCAAGTATGCAAAATTAATTAAGACATTTGGAAGTTTATACACATTTAACAAAATTGTAGTTTAAAAAAGTAGATAATGCTAGGACAAAAAACTCAAAGTAATACTACTGTGTGATTTAGGGGAGGTGATGAGCAGATACAGGCTAGAAAATCTTAAGTGGATACATATTGTTAATGATGTGGTCATTGGATAGTAGGTTCGTAGGAGTTTAATGTTCTAATGTTTTACATCATAGACATGTGCTACTAAATATATTTATATGTGAATGCAGTACCAGACATGTAGAAATATACTTATGCAAATAAAATCTCACAATATATAGAAAAATCATCTGTATTCTGACTCAGCTTGTTGCAGTAAAGGCTATCATTTTTTCAATATTTATTCTATTTTGAGTGTCCAATAGATAAATCATATCTTCAAAAACCTATTTTCCGTCTATTTTATACATGTGGGCACACAACTGCTAAAAACACAAGTTTTCATTTAGTGCCAGAACAGGTTGTGGTTCACTGAAAGACAAAACAGAGTAATGAAAGCAAATAAATTCTAAACTGGAGGAAACATAGCATGCATTGAAAGCACCTGGGGATTGCATGTTTTCATATCTAGTAGAGGAAATAAGCCTGCAGAAATGACAAAGTTGAGAAAGAATCAATCACTATAGGTTTTCCGTTTTTGTTTCGAAGTCTTTGTACATTTTGCTGTTGGAAGTAATAGGGAGGAAAAGGAAAATAAGAGACAATTCACTTCCCTTTTTAATCCTCCATCATTTTCCCATTTCTTTTAAATTATGAGGGCATCTCCAAATGGAAAACTGAAATTAAAAGATGGTAATTTTTGGTGCAAAAAGGTGAAGTCCGTTTTCTGTTTTTCATAATATACCTCTCCACATACTTTTGTGAAGACCTGCTTGATGTTTTACATTGGTCTCAATCTTTAGGGATGCATTTCACTGACCAATAAATTAGCTCATAGACTATCTTGCAAAGGGGCCCTTTGGCTTAACCATCTGGAAGTAATAGGAGTTAGTGAAGTCAGTGACTTTTTTTCTGTATCTATTTTCCCATATTTATTCCCATAATTCCTCTTGTTTCATCGCTGGCCTCCTGTAGCTCTTCGACCTCCCCTTAGTGGATTACTTTCTGCCTGATGTATATTCTTCACTACTGGCAGTTGCATACTGTCCCTTCATTTGGGTAAGGCTCATGCTGTTTCAGTCCCGCAAATCCCTGTGGTCACCCCTTAGTTCCGTCTGTCCTCCCTTGAGAGAATACCCTGTGGCCATATTTCTGTTTTCACTTGAGTCCAGTGGTCTGGAAGCTGGCCTACATTTTGGGGGAAGAGCTTCAACATGGGTTACGACAGATTCACTGACCTCCGTGGGGCTCCGTTCTATTCTTGCCCCTGAAGATGAGAATGGTGCCTGCTGTTGTGTTTCGGTCACTTGGCCCATCATGGAGAACTGCTGGTTGGCTCCACTGATCAGGGGCTGTGTACTAACGGCATCTGAAGAGAAGTAATTGGTGCAAAGGGATTCTGTAAGAGAAATACAAATTGAAGCAGGGGGATTTTCCCTCTTACTAGAGTTCTTTAAAATTCATGGTGATTGTTCTGGGAAGCTGGGCTTGTTTTGTGTTCAGCACCAGTACTGGAGGAGTTAGTAATGTCTTACAACTGCTTCTAGTTGAATTATTTTCATATTAAACATTTTTCTGATGAAGGAGGTTGATGAGTATTTTTAAAACAAATTCCTTTGTGTTTCAGTCTATTTCTCTATCATTTCATATTTTTTAAAGATTTATTTTTATTATTTTTTTTATTGGAAAAGCAGATATACAGAGAGGAGAGACAGAGAGGAGAGACAGAGAGGAAGATCTTCTGTCTGATGATCCACCCCCGAAGTGAGCGCAACGGCCGATGCTATGCCGATCAGAAGCCAGGAGCCTCTTCCGGGTCTCCCATGCGGGTGCAGGGTCCAAAGCTTTGGGCCGTCCTCGACTGCTTTCCCGGGCCACAGGCAGGGAGCTGGAAGGGAAGTGGGGCTGCTGGGATAGAACCGGCACCCATATGGGATCCCGGGCGTGCAAGGCAAGAACCTTAACCACTGTGCCACCACACCGGGCCCATTTCATATTTTTATCGGCAACACATGGAAAGGCAAATTCTGTCTTGTAAGCAGCTGTGTTGCTCACATAGATACAGTTTTATTTCAACAACTTTCTGTGAAAATTATGATAGTACTCAAAATGGAGTTTCCATATTTATTTAACTAATTCTTCATTTTTAATCATTGAGCATTAATCACTTAGGCATTCATACATTTTAAAACCCATATACATTTATGCAATTTTCTAAGTGAGGGTATTCGACACACTAGGTACTATTGGCTGGTCTTTGTGTTATTCGCATTGTATTAGTGCTGCTTGACTGATTGGCTCATCCTGTGATTTCCATAGTTCACTTTGCACTTGTCACTCTATGCAGGCCAGCCACTTCCATAAGCAGTGGGAAATTTCTGGCAAGACTTGAATGCTGACTGATCTCACAGGTCTCAGAAGGGAATTCGATATTCTTAGTGTTCCTTTGATACCTTACTATTCTTGATACATGAAGTATGAAAACACAATTTTGCAGATCAACAGGAGGCAAGCCGAGCGTGTTAGTTTCCTAGCGCGGATGTGACAAAGCAGCATGGACTCAGACTCTCCCAATTCACAAGGCCAGAAGACATAGTCTAGGTGTCAGCAGGGGATGTTCCTGCTGGAGGTTCTGAGGGAGGATCTATGCCCTCCCTTCCCCTGCTTCTGTGCTTGCCTGTAGTTAACACGCAGCACCCTGGGTTTGCAGAGCTCTCACTCCAGCCACTGTGTCCTCACATGATATCCCTGGGTCCTAACTTCCTTCTTCCCAAGAGGTCTCGGGTGAAACTAAGTGTAGGAATCTCCTTACCTGCTATGCCTCATCCTAACACGGTTTTGTCTGCCATGATTCTGTTTCTAAAAATGGCCACACTTTTGGGTTCCACATGGACATGGCTTTGGGGAGAGATACTGTTTAATGCAACTCGTAAGCCAAACATCAAAATTTCATTTGACTTCTTTTTAGGAAGGTCACTCTGGGAGAGGAAGGGATTTAAGTCTAGTTTTTAAGACATTGCTCTTGTAAGCAATATCTTGTCTTACAGACTTGGTGGAGGGAGTGGGCGTCTGGCACAGCAGTTATGGAGGTGGTGGAGATGCCTGCATTGCACATCAGAATACCTGCATTCGAGTCCCAGTTCTGTCACCAGTGCTAGCTTCCTACTAATGCATATCCCGGGAGATAGCAAGTGATGGCTCAGTTGGTGAAACCCCTGAAACTCATGTAGAAAAACTGAATTGAGTTCTGTTAGGCATTTGGGCATTCAGTGGAAGCTCTCTCTCTTTCTAGCTTACTATTTTTCAAATAAATAAAAAAATAAAATATTTAAAGTGCTTGAGGATAAATGCAATGGAAAGGTATATGTAATGAAATAATTACACTATGCAATATTAAAATAATGAATGAACATAATAAAGAGGTATTTTGTTACAAAAATTTTGAAATCCTTCTATAAAAAGCTCATGGAAATTGCATCTCATGAAAAAACTCTGCCGGGATGTGTGTGTATGTGTGTGTGTATACATATAAGAATCTTAACGTTCATTCCATTTTCTTTATGCAATTTTGTCAGTAGCCAAAACAGAACACCTCAATAACATTTTGTTTTTCTTCTTTTGTAGGTGTTAAGAGATCTGAGGAGGGTTCCATGGCTTGGATGCTGACTGGGAGCTAGGAGCTCTGTCTTCATGCTCAGTTGCTGGTGGCAGTAGACCTCGACCTTATGCTGTTGCCTGTGGCCTCAAGACGGCCACTTTATTATCATAGGTATGCAAACATATGCGTCAGAGAATGGCTCCTTTTTGCAGGGCTTTCCCACAGATTCTTTCTAGCACCTTCCACAGGGATCCCTTTGATTAGAGCTAACGTATACCAGGAAAGCTGGAAAAGTATTTTTAAAAATTTAAGTATGAAAAACTGTATACTAGAACAAATTAGAGTTAAATTACATTTAGTAACACAAGATGGAAAATAGTATTACAAATGCAACCGAGTATTTATGAACTCTTCCTAAGTTTATCAGAACTGGAACACTAGCCTTTGGTTTAAAAAAAAATTGCATTGCTTATAAGGCCATTGGCAATTTTTGTGTGTAATAAGCTGTGGAGATCCCTACTTCCTCTAGGCTCCTGCTTTGAGGATATGTATGAGCAGCTCAGAAGATGCAGCACGAAGTTGCTAACTGCATAGTATTCTACTCACTATGGATTGCATGATTTATTTAGCCAGTCACCTGTAATTGGACATTTAGATTCTATTATAGCTTTGATCAATTTTCTGAGTGACTTCGTTTTTTATAACTTATTTGAAAAGTAGGGAGAGAGAGAGAGAAAGAGAGCAAGTGCAGGTCTCCCATCTGATGGTTTGCTCTCCAGATACCCTCAATGACCAAAGTCTAGAGTCCAGGAACTGAAAAACCAGGAACACAGTTACTTGAACTCTCAGGAGCCAGATCCTGGCATTAAATCCAGACACTCCAATGTGGGATGTAGGCATTTTAAATGCTAGGCTAAATGCCTGTTCCCTGCCTGAGTGACTTTAAAAATAAGGTGTGCTGTGTCCTATAAGACTAAGCGACTGCACAAAGCTGGGGCATTCAGAGGACATGCACGTACATACATACATCTTCTGGAGGAATTGTGTAATACAGATGATCATATCAAGAAGTGAAGATGCATTTCGGTATGCATTCCTACTCCGAAGTCAAAGATGGGCTCCCAGCGGAGCCAGCTTTGTGAAGACTTATCCAAACCCAGGGAGAATGCACTGAACTGTACTATTTCAGATAGAATGATGTGCTGGTTTTACCAGGTGAGAAAATGAGGCTAAAATGTCAACAGATAGATAGTCTTAGAAGCAAGGGGAAAGAATATATGACAGTTTCATGTTTTTATTTTCTTTATATGTTGGATTTGGATGAGTTGCCCTTTCCAGTTATTGTTACTTAGTTTTATCTAAAATTAGCGCACGACTCTTAGTATTTCATTCTTTAAGACAAGTTTTTTTTTTTTTTTAATTGGTCTCAGTCTTGTGCTTTCTTACTTGCCCTTTGATTCTGACACAATCATCCCACCTCCTCGGGTGGGCTCTGACATCCAAAGGAGAGCCAGCTTTTTTGAGTACCTTTTCTCTTTGTTTCTGGGCATGTTTTCAGAGGACTTCCAAGGCATATACCTTGCTTCGGACGAGGATGCAGCATCCCAACTCTTGCTCCCCAGTGCCTCAGAGTGCAGTGATGGACTGTTAATGCTCGGGATGAAAGTGGGTGAACAGCTACAGGTTCTGGGAAGAAGATAATGCAGGAAAGAGTACTGAAGTGGCTTTCTCAGACCTTAAATTCACTTTGCTTGTTGTTCTTCTCTTTCTCTTACTTTCCATTCTATCTTTTTTACCCCAGGTTTCTAGAGTCCTTCTCAAAATGTCCTTCTAGTTTGCTGCTTTGATGGAGGTGGGAGTGGAAGGGCTTGGAAGCAGGCCATGGATCAGAGGGTGCTGGGCTGAAAGAAGACATGTTACCACACATCATAGCACCTCTGTATAAACTCTGATGAGCATATTTCTGAGTTTATAATTTATTTCGGGGATGTATTCCTTTCTAGCATGCTAATGCACACACACAAGGCTAAAGTTGTTAGACTCATGTCACATTTCACTCCTGGAGAGTTCCACCAGCCTATGGGGGTATAAATGATGGTACATTACACATGTAGACTGTCCTGCTCCATCCTCTCGCTCTGCAAGGCTGGAGTGTAGCTCACTGATGCATCCCTGGCTTGCCAGATTTTATTCCTGTTTTCCATTCCTCTTTGCCCTTATCTTGCAGGAGTACACGTGGCTATTGATTCCTCTCCATGTTTGTGGCCCAACACTGATAATTCACACCTTCTTTCGTTATTGACAAACACAGACATTATTCCAGGAGTGAGGATGGAAAAGAGCAAGTGCTCTGCCTGACCCGCCTCTATGCAGGAGGCCAGGTTGAGGTGACATTGACAAGCATATGGGGACTTCCCAAGTGGACCTTCTACAGGATTTTCCTCTGTGTGTGCTCATTGTGGCCTGGTCCTTTTGTTAGTTAAAGAGGCTATGGAAAGTCTTTTAGTTCAGGCAAAGGTTTTTATTAATTAGGGGGGAGAGTCTGACAAACTGCTCACAGGTAGTGACAACTCAGGGATCACTTCCACCATGTCATGGAAATGGCCACCCAGGTTACACAGCACTGGGATTTTATGCATCTTAGGCACGGAGGATGGGGAAGGCAGCAGCTCCTTGGTTCACCTGTGCTTGTGATGTGTGTAGCAGGTGACCTATAGCACAGGATACTCAACAAGGTGGGCTGAGACAAGGCCTGAATGGTTCCTGTAGGGCATTCCAGGCATTCCAAATGAGATAAGGACTCACTTTCATTCTGCTTCAGGCTTGCATTCTGCTCTGCCAAACCTAAGGTTTTTGACAGCACTGTTGTCATGAATTCCTGATGCTCAGAAGGCTGGTACAATTTGCAGACATTTTCTTAAATCTTAGACATGGAAAAGCTGCACAGCAAACCTGCCTGGACCACTGGTCTCTTTTCTGGATGGAAAGAGGCTCCTCTATGGATCAAGTAAGCACTCAGTAGCTGATTTCCTTGGATTAAGCAGACATTTATTGAGAATTCACTGGGGTCAGAAACAATGCAATGCAGCACAATTGAAGGATGATTGAGTTCAGAGTCTTTGCCTTCTGGGATTTCCAAGCCTGGTAAGGTCTATCATAAGACAAATTCATTGCCAGTTTACACTATACATCTGAAATACCAGGGGCTTTGGGTGAGCCAAGAAATGATTTGTTCTGATCGGGACAGGATCTAGGAAGCTCTGGAGGAGCTGAAGTATGAATAGATTCAGGAAGAACAGGTATAGTTCTAACAGAAGTGTGTGTATGTGTGTGAGGTTGAGAGGTGATAACTATGAGAAAGAAAGGGTCTTGCAGTTGTGAAACCAAGAAAAAGAAAAAAGACCATTGTGGTTTGTCCAGGTTGATGCTACAACTATTTGTGTCTTGGTGTGGGTAGCCATGATGGAATACCACAGAATACAGCAATTTAATTTCTTGTGGTTCTGGAGATTGAAAGTCCAAGAGCAGGGTATCAGTCAGGCTTGCAGGTTTCTTGCTTTGTCCTCTTGTGGCAGAGACAGAGTGGATGCCCTGGTATCTCTAGGGGCACTAGTCCAGCAGGGCAGGGCACCCCACTCAAGGTTCAGCTAACCCTAACCCCTTTGCTTCCATCACCACCGATATTAGGACTTCCAAACACAAATTTTGACAGAACATATTCGTGATTCAGAGACACCGGTTTCCTTATATTTAAGATATGTCAATATTAAGTATTGAAAAAGTTCCAGTGTGTTTCATAAAGCAACCAAGAATATCATTCAGTTAATACGGTGGTCTTGTTCGCTTTACATCTGCACCTTTTCAGCCTATTGCTAGCCTCCCTTTTTACAAAGCTCCACATTCTATTCCACATGTTCAGAGTTACGTGCCAGCAGCCTGGGGTAGCAGTGATTTCTTTGCTCTTTCTTTGGTCAGCTTGCTCTTTTGAATCCAAGGTATCTCATTTTCAGAACGAGAGGGTAGTGCTCAATGATTTCAAAGGCCATCTATTCTTTCTTTTGTCCTTTTATTCCCACTCCCTTTCTTTTGAAAGGCAACAGAAAAACTTCATTGATCTCTAGGTCTTTGTGGCCCTAGCATTTCTACCCCATTGCTTCCTTTTCTTGTGGTTAAATGTTACTTAAAAATTTAATTAATATGCAATACTTGTAGATTTTTATGAGATATAGTAGGGTATTTCAATCCAGGTATGCCCAGTTAACTGATCCCACTGGGCAACTAGCCTTTCATGTCCTCATCTTTTCAGTTTGGTGCCTACTTATTTCTCTTTTTCAGTTCTTTATAACGTAAGTTGTGCATTACTGGGAACTAAGGTCCCCTCAGTGTGCTGTGGAACACTAGAATTTATTTCTTCTGTGTGGTTGTGTTTTGGCACCCGTTATCCATTCGCCCAACATTCCTCTAATCCACTAGTCTTCCTCCCCCATCTAACTTCACTGCAAGAGAAATTGTGAATGAAGGAAGCAGGCTGATGGGGTATTAACCAGAAGACAGATGACTGTTTCTTTAAGTCCAACCCTTCCCATTGGCTGACATGTGTCTGTTTCATCTTCCACATTAATTTCATTTTCATGCTGGTTGTGGTTGCCTCATCCTGCCATCTCCAGTGAGAGGCTCACAAGGTTGGCGCATAAGGTCCTCCATTCGCTTTCTTCTGCTCCTCTGACACCATGGTCTCCTGGGACCCATGCCATATGACAGAGGCGGGTCTTTATCCCGGCACCTCTCTTTCCTTTTCCCTCTTTGGAAGGAAATGCTGCCTGCCCTTCCACATTCAAAATTCAAAGCCGCTTTGCTTTCCCAAACCACTTGGAACCTGAAGCTGATTCTTTAAGACTTGAATGTTTCAAATGATTAACTGTGCAGGGAATGTTTATTAAATGAGCACAGATACATTTCCTGTTTTTCCTAGTAGCCTCTCAGCTCTTATAATAGTTCTGAAGATACAAAACAATTATATTACTAAGTAAGCATTAAGTGGGCATGTGATGCATGCCACAAGAAACCCACCAAGCGATTACAAAGGCAGGAAGAAGTCTCACCGTTTCATAGAGAAGGTGCATGACCTCATCCAATGCGGACCAAACCCTAAGTCCTCATTTGACATTTGTCACAGCTGCTTCAATCTGATTCTACCTGGTGATTGGGTTAGCACTCTGTGTTCATTTACTCTCTTTATCTCATAGAAAACTAGCATTTTGTGTCTTTACAACAGGCTGAAGGCTTGCAGTTTGAGTAGGTAGCCCATCTGAGTTAGGGTCTGCCCTCCCCAGACTGAAAGGTAGGGATGCCCTCTCTTTTGGTGTTTCTATTTCAAACAGATGGCACCCAGATTTTTGAACCAAGTATTCCAGTGCCATCAAGCTGACAGGAGACTACTGAGTTCTCAGAAGGATGTATACACATTTCAGAGAGGAGAAAGTGGAAGTTTACTAAAGTAAATGCGCAAAAAAGAAGAGGGAGAGTTCATCTCTTATTATTTACAGGAAGAACTAAGCACCTTAAAAACTTGGAAAATTTCTGCTTATGTAGACAACTGAATGACATATCCTCAGGACTGTGCCACAGTTTGTTTCTACTATTGATTTGCAAGTGCTCACTTCGATGGAAGCTATTAATATTTATCAGCCAAGCCCCACACATATATTTCCACAGCATTTCTCTCATCTTTATATTTTACGGTAAATTATGCCACACAGAAATACTAAGACTCACTATCCCTGTATGTGGGAAGTCCCAGTGATATTTACTTTGCTGAAATGATTAAATGTAGACATTCTTTGTGTAAGCAGATAAAGGCTAGAAATTCAAAGTTGTTACTGATTCTATCTCATCTCTTAAAAGATTATTGAAATAGTTGGAATAACTTGATAACACTTTAATGTTTTAACCTAAACACCTTTCAGGTTCCAGGATACAATGTTTCTCAATTAATTGTGTAAGTGCATTATCTAAGAACAGAACACACTATCAATATAGCAAGGAATGGGTGTTATACGATGGCCAGATATTCTGTTGCAGATTTTCCTATTTTGCTTCAGGAATGGTTAGTGTGTCAGCATTTTCCACCTTTCTTTGCAAATCCTCCTGTGAATATTTGATAAGTACTTTTAATACATAAACATAAGCAATATGAACATAAAGCAATCTCAATTAGGATGACTGAACTCCCAGTCCTGTATTCTGCCAAATCCTTACACTGCACAAGTTTAGTTTGTGAAAGCTGAACTAGACAGGGAACTTTTCCATTTTGTCTTGCACAACCAAAGACATACTTTCTTGATACTTAAGGGGCTTAATTTTTTTTTTTTAAATTTGAAACAGATAGTGACAGAAGAGGTCGGGGAGAAAGAACAGGAGAGAGAGAGAGAGAGAGAGAGAGAGAGAGAGAGAGAGAGAGAGAGATCTATAAATGGCCATGGCAGTCACAGCAAAGCCAGGCTGAAGTATGGACTCAGGAATTTCATCTGAGTCTTGGGCCATCTGCCTTCCCAGGCACATTAGCGGTGAGCGGAGTCCAAAGGATGGAATCGGGGACGTCAACCAGCACTCCAGTGCAGGATGTTACAGGCTGTTGATTAACCCACTGTGCCCCAACAGTGGCTCCTGCCACCTGAATTTGATTCTTCATTTCTCCAGGCTTAACAAACCCTTTAGGCAGATTCCACTGCAGACTGCGTCATCAGTGTGGACACAGAGATTTTTTTTTCTTTTATGAACATCATCATCTTTCTCATTTTTCTCCCAGATTTGCTTCTGAGGCAAAGTTCATTCTGACATTTTTGTGGTCTTTTTCCCTCCAGCAGGCTCTGGGGTTTTCTTTCCCATCTGTTTTTGGATCACAGCTTTTTTCCTGACACATCTCTGTTACAACCATACTCATAAGACAGGTTTCCTTTTTCCTGTGGACAAGGGGGTCTTCAAAAAGTGCATCAAAAGTGCTTATTATGGAAAAAATTTCTGCATGGGTGCCAAACAGTCTTCTGACAAAATTAACATCTCTTTTAATATCCAATTTTCCCGTAATTTTTTTTTATGTAGCCTCCCATTTGTATATAGCATAATGCAGTCTCCCAGTGGCAATCACTGATGTGGAATATAGCACTGCAAGTCAGCGGTTTCCTGCTTCCTCACACAACCTCGAGCATGTAATTATGCTTCTCTCGTTTCAACCAGTAAGATGATTGTAATGAATTTAATCATATGAGCCATTGTGAGAAAGGAAGTGATTTTCCATGTGTTGAAGACCTAAAGTCTTGCACCAGAGAGAAGGAAGAATTCCCAAAAGGACAAGAGGAGCATCATTTAATACGAGGAAACTGCTATTTATTTAAAGCAACCCTAGGAGCTAGCCAAGTTTTAAACGTTTCAACATTTAATGCCCTGGTTATTTGGCATGATGCCAGCCAAACACACGCATGATTGATTTCATTTTTAAATCACTTAACCACCTCGTGCTGATGTTTTGGCATGCTGCCTACAGCTCAGCCCACTGTACTTTCCTTGGTGGGCTTGTCACTGCCTTCCCACAGCCACTGGGTGAAAGACTAGGACGAGCCAGCTTTGACGCTGAGCTGGGCAAACTGGGTACTCTTAGAAGCATTTATTTCTGTGAGTCTCAATTTCTCCTTTTACAAACTGCATGATTAATTGATTACACAATTCTATAAGTAGGGAGCTGTCCAGGAGAGCCCTCAGGACACTGTGCAAGACTGCCTAAAGCTGTATCTTCTGGCTTCTCTGTTGTGTTCAGTGAGTCTTCGAACATACTCACTGTCTCGCCCACGTTAAAGTGATTTGCAAGGCAGTTCTTTCTTACTAGGACGTAATGCTTCCTGTAGTTCCTCTTGCACCTTGATGTGGGGCACCTTTGTTTCTGGAATCCTATAAGGACATTCTGTGTGGAGATAATTAAAAGCCTTTGCCCTTAACCAACAAAACAGGTGTTAATGAAAAACTAGAACATAGAGATTCTTCTTCAGAAACTCAATAACTCAGGGACAAACCAAGATACAGATATGGAAGATCAAAGTGGAAATTGCCTTTCCCAGTCCCTTGAAGAGCAAATTGTTATATTGACTTTTCTTCAATATAGTTCTTGTTCTACCTTGCAGAGGTTTTCTGTTTTTTTTTTCTTGGTGTTATTTTCTTTTCTTAAAAAAGAATTCGATGATCTACAAGGAAAGACACAAAGACCTTTAATGACCATGGCCTGCGTCTTGCTAGAGGCAGAACCACTTTTGATGTTGTATTATTTAATTGCAGTGGAGACAGCCAAGGTCTCCTGAGTAAAAGCCAGCCACTGACTTCCCTTTCAGAAAGCAGAAAAACAAGTGGGCAGCACAGCGTGGCAGCCTTCTGTCCCTGGGAGCCTGGGATGCTTCTATCTGGAGGAAGTGCTCAGGCAAGGTTTGTCCCTGCCTAGGTGGTAGCCTTTTGGGGCTTCACAGATGTGGTGAATTGCCCTTGCAAGAATTTCTGAGCAACACACAGGGTCTAGTCAAACTAACTTCACAATTGAATCGCGGCCAGGAACACAAACAACAGTGCTTCGCCTGGTACTCATGTAAGATGAAAAAGTCTCAAAGTCAAACAAAATTGTATCATTCAGTTGCTTTCATTCGCTCTGAAGACACCCTGCTCTATAGGTTATGCGTGAGTTTCTCCCATTTGCTGGAGTAAAGAGCAGTAGCCAAAAGTCATCAATGTTTTATAAACTGTGACTAATCCCCTTCAGAGCCTCTTTCTGTCTTCCCTCTTTCCTACTGATTAGAATCTTTTGCATTTGCTGATATTTAGCTGCTACTTTCCTGTATTATTATTTTTTTTAAGAGTACTTGAGACCGTGGCATGCTGTGGAGTTGAGGATTGATAGGGTCATTAGGGAAGCCTGCTCTCCCCAGACTTTCGATTGCTTTGAAAGATTTTGCTTGAAAATAGCAACAAATAAATCTGAAATTCTGTCTTCCAGAAGTAGCAACACAGTGCATTCCCAGGGTCCTCCTGGCCTCTACCGGTCTGCTGCAATCTCCAAATAGTCATGGGCTCATAACTGCTTGGAGAATCATGGTAATGAATGTGGTCAGGGTGGACATAGCCAGTGTGCGTGTTTTTTTAATCATGCATCATTTAGTACAAAGATGACTCGTGGACGTTTTAGCAAATTAATTTATATTGCTCATCAGAGAAGGGAGAGAGCAGCTGGCTGTAGCCCACAGAGCTGCACGAGCTGTATCTGCTGAGAGTGCAGTGGCTGTCCCTGCCTCCTATGACAATTGAATGCAGTTGCACAGCACAGGGCTCCCTTTGCACTCCAACCTCACCCCCAGGGGACTAAGTGAAGTCATGAACTCCTTCTCCAGGAGTTCCAAGTGTCCATGCCACATAGTGTCAGCAGCTTCAGCAGAGTGACCATGCATGTCTACAAATTAAGAGCCAGTAACAGTGCTGTTTTTGGATTTTGGAATTATATAGAGGCAACTGGACATGCACTCAAGTCAGATGTTCCTGCTCACCCCGCCCCTTTCCCTCTTGGCATTTACAGTTTGTGTCGTTCATCCTTTATGAAAAGGCTTTTACAGCAAGATATTTGCTGGGTAAGATTTAAAAACAAATAGCTTAAGAACAAGATGCATTAGGAAATATGTTTAAATTTAAGTGCTCTTCTCAGAACATGTCAGATGGGGAAGGGAAGGAGCTCAGAGACTAGTATAATGTTTAGCACCCACAAAGGCTAGAGCTGTGGGCATGAGGCCAGCTCCACGCCTATTGAGCTCTGGTTGACCTCTTGCTAATCACATTATTCATTTACTTTTTCGTTGCTGGGGGGCGGGTCACACACAAATGCTGGCCACCTATCTTGCGCAGTGAGCTCGATGCCAAGTTGTTTGTATTGGTGGAGGACAAGGCAAGCTTTTCACAAATGGCCAAATAGAGCTTACCCTTAGGCAGCCTTTGGTAGGCGCTCAGCCGGTTTGCCACCTCTGCTACAATTTATATCTATTAGTAACACAGACTGGAAAGTTGCCACTGGCTCCTGATGTCAGATAATGTGCCATCCAGCTACATGTATATAAATCAGGAGAGACAGCAGAATCACGGCTTTCAGTCTGTGGCAGACACAGTGTGGTCAACAGGGGATCACGTTCTAAATAGATAAAAGACATTTCCATGACAGTTCAGACTTGTGCATCAGCTATGTTGTGCCAGGCACTGAGCTCGGTGCCCATAGCTGGGAACATAAAACAAGCAAAAAAAAAAATACTGTAATAAGCTTTTGTGTTGCCAGCAACATTGCAGGAGAAACATGAGCAAAGCAGAGGAAATGACTCATTAGAGAAGCCTTACATTGCAGGATGGAGACTGGGCTGTGAAGAAGCTGCGTGTGGAGACGTTTCAACAACCTCATCACCCAGGGACTGTCTAAAACACGAAGGTCCGGCCAGTCCACCACCTTTGAGTTCTTGAACTCCATTAGGTCTGTCAGGATTGAGAGCTTGGTTAGGAATACTTTGCAACTTGAACTTGGATTTATAGATGTGCAGGTGAGTATCGTTGTCATGCCTTAGACCTGTATATCAGGGTGTTGTTCCTTTTTGGCTTTCGTATAGCTAACTGGAAGAATCGTTTATTGCTTTAATCAATCAGAAATTATAGGTTATTACTATGTGCTACCTTCTGTACTGGCTGAATGTGATATTTGAAATTCTAGGTTTAAAAAGCCCTATAGAATTTAGTGTTGGGAAAACTAGGTCTAGTCCTCGTTATCTTCTTCATTTACAGTGTGGCAGAATAAAAACTAGCTTACCCATCATGGCTTTTACTCCGCATTTGTGAATGAGAATATCGCCTAATATCTTGTTTAAGCTGTGCTCCGTGGAGGTCTGTGGGTCTCAATCAGAGGTGATGTTGCCCCTTTCTCACCCCTAAAAGACATTTTTTGTGTCTGGAAATGAAGTGGTTAAAGGGTGATTGGACAGTGCAGGTGTCCTGTCTAGTGGATCGAAGTCATTCCACAACCCTTGGACAACAAAGTACTTGTCCTACAAAATGGCAACAACACCCGGATTGAAGAATGCTGTTCCAGAAGATGATACATGATGCCGAGGGTTGGAACTCTGTGTCACCTAATCCACTAACACTACAGTAGGTCCGTGTTGATCTACCATGTGTAGCAGGCATTCGTTTGGTTGTCTACAAATGAAATGTGCCAACTTTACTTTCTAGAACTGAACCTATCTTCTAATTCCTCCACAATGACTCAGAGATATATTGCAGGATTCTGGTTCTTTTTTCTCCTTCTGGTCAGGTCTGAATCTCTCTGCAAGTTTTAAAATGCACGGCAGTGGCATTGAGGGCAAGCAGAGGTCAAGGCTGCGTCAACCCTGGATCTTGTGTTCTTGTCTGTAGCCAATCTTCTCTACTGCACTTGCCAGATGTCATTCCTGCTCTTTCATCCTTCAACCATCTCACCTAGCTCAGCTCTCTCACAGCATCTACAAGCAGGTGCCTGCATTGCAGATGTGCCACTGTTCCTGCTTTTCTTGCTTAGTCACTAGGGGTCTTGTATAGTGTCCCTGGAAATCTTTGGCTGTGCCTGAGTCCCTCTGGGCTATGGAACCTCGATGTAGGGCTTGCTCAGACCCCCTAGGTGTGTCCCTGGCTCACCATCATTCAGAGTATTCGTACAGAACATCACATCCTAATGAGAAGCTCTGTGATGCCAGAGCAGGGGAGAGGAGCGGGCACATTTCTCTGTCACTCAGGTCCCCCAGGAGTCTTAATCTCCTTTTAGAGAAAACCGACCAGCAGCTCCTGTGTTGTCGTCTTCATTATCCCTTCCTCCTCCCTACTGGTTGAAATTTCATCTTTTTAAGAGTGAAATGATTTCTACTTAATCTGGCATTTTTTATAATCTTATTGTATATAGTATAAAATGAATACCCTAATTTTATCAAAACTGCCATTAAAAAAAAACTAATTCTTTTAAAATCCTGAATTGAAATAGGAAAAAAAAAATGTCTTTCAAGAGATTTCCTTTGCCACAGATTTGAAAATCCTAAATGTAAGAATTGACTTCTTTGTGATCCAACAGAGTCTGGCTTCCCTAATGTTAGAAATGTCAGGGACCCGGTGAGTAATGAGTTTGGGGATTAATAGTTAAAGTTTTCATATGTTCTAAAAGTTTGTCATGCTGTTTCAAAAGAGAATGAGAAGGAAGGAATGGAGGAATGGAGGGATGGAGGGAGAGTGGGAAAGAAGGAAGGAAGAAAGATAGGAAAGAAGGAAGGAGGATAGGAATGAAGGAAGGAAGGAAAGGAGGAAGGAAGGAAGGGAGCAGAAACTGAAGGAGAGAGGCTGAATGTATTCTTATTCTCTGGTCACAGAGTGATCTGAATGTGTGAAAAGCCTGATCTCTTATTTGTGTCTGCTAACTCTCCTTTAATGTGTAATTTTCTTTCCCAAATTACCAAATGAAGAGCAGACTCTGGAATCCCCAAAAGATAAGAAGGAGATACGTATGTAGTTTTTTTTAAATTGAAACTCAGTATCAAGGGGACAATGGGATTGGATCATTGGAAATATTTTACACAGACATTTGGTTAGACATGACTCATATATTATTCCTATTTAGAGGATTTACTTTGACACACACAGAAATCTTCAAAGCGATAGCAAAAAAATACTCCCTAATGTGAAAAAGAATGAATATCATTATGAAACTTAGGGATTGTGAAATCTCTTTTTGTCTGTTATGTAGGAGGTTATATAGCAAATTAAGATTTAATTTCCTAATGTCAGGGTTATTAAATTTCTGGTTGTACATCATTCATTCATTCCTTCAAAGAATAATTACCGACAAACCCCTCACCTGGTCTGTTACCTACGTGATGAGATGCCACTGCTGCCCAGGTTACTAAACATTCAGGTACTTCAGAAAAAGCCACTGTGTGTGTGTGTGTGTTTCTCAACTCATCTTTAAAATCACAGTCTATTTCTCGACCTCTGTTTTAATGCCTTGAAATCTGTACCTTTTTCTCTCTCAAATCATCTCTGGAGCACCCAGTTTCCTTAGAACCTAACATGCACACAAATATAACTTCTCCATTTAATGATTTAAGCTGTCTATGATTAAACATTCAATCAGTTCTCTTTCACTTGCGTTGTCTTGTTTGGTAATCATTACCTAATAAAATACACAGCAAATAACAATTACTGATTTAGTGAGTGTAAGTCATGGGTAACCCAAGAGCTAAAAATCCATTTGGACTACAAATTTACTTTCTTTATTCCAGATAAAATCTAGACTATAACATGTAAATTCTTATTTCAAGTAATCTCAACAAATAAGACATTTCAGCCGAAAACAAAGTAGCACCAATTTTGCTCTCCTCTTTCCATTAAATTCTCTGAGTTTGTGCAAAATTTAATCAGAGGAGGGTCATGATGAAAGCTAGCACATTTATCTTGTGGGTCAGGCTTCTGATTAAAGACTGAACATTGAACTTTTAGTCAGGACAACATTCTGAGAAATACAGCCATTCAGTCATGTTGTATTCACTTAAAAGAGGATGTGGGTAATTAGATTTTCAGCTCAAAGCTCTGCTATTTGGTGGGAGCCAACAATTTCAATTAAGGAGGCGCTCGGAAGGACTCATTTCTTGAGGGTTCCTATAACATCTCCAGGAAATATTATCGGTTCGCCACTGAAACACATCGTGGCAAGCTACCAAAGCGGATCCGGCATCTTCTTCATTTATGTCATGCCTTTAGTTCTATCGTACCTTGAGAAATAAACCATCCTGTTGTCAATGTCAAGTGGCAACTCTGTAGCTTCTCATGTTCACGTTTACCTTTGAGTTAGAGTGGCTGATAATTGCTACCAGATGACTGCATGATCTATTTCCCCTGCAATTCTGCTTTAAGACATCACTGGCCTTCTAGTCTCCAAATGGAATATCTGCATGTGATGAAAGTGCGCATGTGTTGAAGAAGCAAAAATAATGTGGGAGAAATGCAATGCAAGTCCTCCCTCAGTCTAACCTGGTTGCAACTGTGGTCCTCTCAGCTCTGGACTCGATGTTGCCTCTATAGTGGGTGGTTATGGAATGCTGGGTAAAGCATTCACTTCCCCATGTCTTCCTTGCCGAAGTGAGTAGTTGTTAGAGACAGTGATGGGTCTCAAAGCAGTTTCTGTCACTATTAGTCACCACACACTAGAATCTATCTGTGCGCGTTTCCTGCAAGCATAAACAAGCCACTGTTTTTGCCCCTTTAATAATCCAAATGGCTTAAGATGAGTAAATGAGTACACTGCCATGAGCTTGCTGTCATCTGGAATTTCATTTGGAGCAGAGTTTTAGAGGGGTTTCTATTATTGCAGCTTCACTTCAGCTAGAGAGATCCCTATCACTTAGCTGTTAGGATGGTGAGAACCACGGCACTTGCCCCATCATCTGCTGTTCTCAATGAGTTTTCTGGATGCTCCCATCTTCACAGTGAACACAATCCAGGATCATCTTGTGAACGAACATCTAATCTACGGAAGGATCTGATTGGCAATTTTTCCTTCTTCCTAAACGTTCATTTATGCAGAAAAAGCACAGAACTGGCTTTATGGCTCATCTGAAATGTACCAGAATCTGTTTAATGAAAAGAGGCAGTTGCGGCTGCATATTTTCGGTTGTGAAAAAGCGGAAATTAATGGAAGATGGAGATCATCTCGGATGTGCAGAAGCCACGTCAGCCAGCAATACAGATCTGCCCGCCTCCTACTGAGGTTTACACAGCCAGACAGGCGAGCTGCTGATTGTCTTGTGATTTTTGCACAGGCCTGTCACAGTACAATGTGATGAAGATGTTATCAAAACACCATCCACCCCACAGGTCAAAACATTGTAATACCTTGTATTTATGTAGCACCTGGCTCCAGGGGCTGCACAGTGCAGGCACACAGCATTGCTCCCTGATTACATTTGACAAACCCCTGCGGTGATCAGGTGACCGCTGTGCAAATCCAGCCATAACTGCACACGCCGAGGAAGCAACAGAATACTACATGGAAATGCACCCCAAAGCTGGAACTCGTAACTGCGGTGCCGCATGGTAAATCAAAGAGATGGAGGCTTGAGTTTTTCATCAGAAAGGTTTCTGTCCCTAGAATATCATTCAATGTAAAAGTAAGTCTGTGGACAGAGTGAGGATGACTGGTTAAAAAAAGAGCTGGACATGATGTACACTATTAAGAAGTAAGCCGGGAAATCAGTCACCAGACGACTGTCTAAATGCTGGTACTTTCTATGCTCATTTGTTTTCTGTGTTAGAGACTCACCAATGCACAGTGAAAGAACCATGCTTATTTAAACCTGTACATGTCACAGCTGTACTTGAGAGAAAAGACTGACAGAGGCTGGGACGAATTTGTGGCCAAGAGGGTGTCATACACATCCAAGCTGTCTGGAAACTGTTAAATCTCCCAGTTTGACAGTTTAACACATTGATTGGGGATAATGGGACACACCTCTGTAAGGAGAGAAGGTGTGTTCCATCTTTCTCACTAGGTTTTCTGGTTGTCAGTGTCGATGCCTTCACTGGCTCTGCAGTGGAGCTTACAGCAGCCTCCTGGTCCAAACATGCGGCCTTCATTTTCACTTAACAATGATGCTGCAGGTTACAGAGGTTATTTGTTAACTAACTAATGCTGTTGAGACTGCCTTCCTTCCTCCAACCTGCTTCCTCCACACATCTTTCTGGGATACAAGCTAAGGGCCACAGTTCTTTCTCACCTGTCATTGGCCTGGCATGACATTTACAAGTTGAATGATTGTCACCTTAGCTTTATAGGTGAAAAACTTCAAGAAAACTTCCAGGAAGCTGCAGTTAGGGCACTGAGTCCCAGGTTGCATAACGTAGCAGTATCAGGGTTTGTCAAGGAATCTATGGAAAATGGGACTAAAGATATATTTATTTTGGTGCAAAAAGTTCTCATAATAGATAGAAAGTGAAAAAGATGCATGAGTTTCAAAATTATTTTGCACAAAAATACGCCTATTCTTTTTGTTTTTCCCCAAGAACTTTTTCAAGGATTCTCACATTCTTCATTACTGTTAGGATGAAGTAAAAGGAAAACAATACAGATCATAATGATGTGGTGGGTATCTCAGTTCTTTTTCCTCTGTATTGAGAATAAGCAAAAGTACTTAGGTCCAGACAATTAGGACCCTGACCCTAGAATGAGCCCCTCTGGGCTTTCTGTTTCCCGCACAGAGAGGGATCTTGTGAGCACTAAAATACTGTCCATTTGGAAGTCAGGGTCCTCTTGGAGACTTCCCTTCAGGTATCCAGACCTTTCAAACACTTTGTACCAATTATATTTCCAACACTCTTGTATGCTTTCCCCAGCTCTCTGTCAGTTCAAATGGGCAATTGCTCTAGATGTGTATGGATGGAGAGTGGCTATCTGGGGCACACATTCCAGGTATGGCTGTAAGTTTCTTCGTCATGTAAGAATGAGTGGCAGTCAGGAGTGGGTATCTATGCTACTTCTCTGACCCTGCACATTTTAAGTGTAAGCACGTGCCTCATGACCTCAATTATCATGACCTCACTTCTATGAATGCATGTCCTTGATGGGTTTGCAGGTATCCGTTCGTAATATAAAACTGTAGTTTTCCTTAAGTTACTACAAAGCATTGGTTTGGTTCCTCCTTCTTGTTACAACCCAAAGTTCAATACTCGCTGGCATTCTGCTTCAGTATTCTCAGATTGTGTGTGTGTGTGTGTGTGTGTGTGTGTGTGTGTGTGTGTGTGTGTGTGTTGGGGAGGGGTGTGTGTGTGTGAGTGTGTATTAGGGAGGGGTGTAGGGAGATAGGCAGCACGCATATGCACAGTCAAGGAAGTAATTTTAGAAACTAGGGTCTACACAAATGGTTAAGACAATTATGAAAGATGTCAGGGGGCAAAATTTTACGCTAATTTTGGATGACTATTTGCCCCCTGATCTGCTTCTTGGACATTTTTCATAGCCCTGATTTATGCAATTGCCATTGAGTCTATGAGCCAAGTGTGATCCTGACAAGGCCTGGTACCAGCAGCGCTTTGAAATGAGCAAACAGATCGACTGGTATGGCTTTTGAGCACTGGGTGCAATTTTTCTATTCTCTTCCCAGGTTAACATCCAGTCTAGTGTACAGCTTGTGCCTAGGAACAGGAAAGGAATAAGAAATAGTATATAAATTCGGGACTCAGGGGAAGAATGGGGGTCAATGAAAAGAAAATGCACAGATGGCAGATACCTAGCAAAAATGAGTCTTTAATACAATTTTGATTAAGGAGGGATTTTGCACAATAAATACCTACTTACAAACTGTAGCTTGCACCGTTAGAATCATTTCCTAAAATACATTACAAAAATGAGACTAGCTCAGTAAAAAAAAAATCAAATATTATGAAGGCTCTTAATTTCTATTCTCCAAATAGAAGTGCATGAGTATTCATATCTAATGGAATCTTTGCAAGTATTAGTAAGCACTTCTTAAATTGTTAAAAATATGAAGTGCTACTTGTTTGGATTTAAAGTTCTGCTAATATTAGTGAAATCAATGGTTTTCTGATGTCTCTTGCCTGTTATTTTTTATTTTTAAATTACTTGTCTATGTGAGGTTAATATAAAGCTAGGAAATATGAGCTTCTTCTAGGTCTTCCATGTGGATACAGGGGCTCAAGCTCTTGGCATGTTATATTGCTTTTCTTAGGCTTCTAGAAGCAACTAAAGTGGAAGTGGAGCAGCCAGGACATAAACTAATCCCCATATGGTATACCTATGTCGCAAGCGGCAGCTTTACTTGCTATGCTACAATGCAAATCCTAAAAGGCTATTTTTAAGATTCGATAATTTTAGTTCTACTAGCAAAGATAGTGGATAATTCTAACTTGTTTTTGCGTATCTACATTCTATTTTTCATGTAACACAATGTGGGTCATATAAGGTGGTGGTTATTTTATGGAGATTAAAAAAAAAAGTCAGAGTTGCTGCTCCCTTAGAAATAATATAAGCCTAATAAGAGAGCAGTAAGCTTGTAGCCAGTGGCTCTCCCTCCATCACCAGAGAAGGGAAACATGAAACAATCATTTCATTTGGAGATGCCATCTGCAAGGGGAACATCAATCTAAGACCCCTTTCACTTAACTTTCTAGACTGGATTATTTCTGAGATATGCTTTTACGTTAAAACTCTACTGTGAGTGGCCATATTCTCCTTAGAAGTGACAGGAGTGTAAAATGTACTTGCCTCTCAGACTACAACAAGCCATCTTTTTGGGATGGCTCAGGAGGTCGTTTTTTCAATTCATTCACTGAATAAACATTTATTGAGTTTGAAGTATTAGAGTATGTTAGGAGCCGGACAGAAAAAGAAGTGTAACCTTGATTTCATCTCATAAGCATGCACAGTGAGTAGCACCGGTGTGATATATTATTAAATTAACAGAATACAAGGAAAAGCGATCAGTGGGGCAGGTTCAACTGAAGTGCATCCTTGTTCCGTGCAGAGAGGATCAGCCAGAAACTCTCACCTTGATCAGAACTTGGAATGGCAGCTCACTTTTCCAGTTCCCTTTGTTTTCGTAGATGGAGAAATGCGCTGAATATAGTAGAGCTTTTTGAGTGTGCTGGTCAGGCTTGCCTTTGTAGTCCACAGGGCGATCCTTCCAGAGTTCAAAGGAAAAAGCAGTATTCTGTGGCTGCCCACCACACAATGCAAGCTAGGCAAACCTTTAATCCCACCCTAGAATCCAAATACGGAACCAAGTCCCTGAGTTTATCATCTCTGAATCTGATCTTTTCAGTAGCTCCTATGTCTAAACCAAGACTCGTGTACATTTCTAATTCTAGTTCTCTAACTTCCCTGATTTTACATAACCTTTCTATTCTGCTTTTTTTTGGTGAGTCAAAGTCCAGCTTTTAATACTTGTAGAAGATCCATTGTTTCCTGACACAGACACGTTTTTTTCAACATTTGCCACCCCATTCTTTGTTCAGGAAGCTGAACTGGATTGGCTAGATAAACTGGCTTCTTTTGCCTTCTGATTTTTTTTTTTTTTGACAAGAGGAGTTTAAAGGAAAGAGGAAAGTGAGATTGTATTTCTTGGATCAGTCTTGAGCTGACTGTGTCTCTTAACCAAGCTTGGGGTCTGCTTGTAAGGCACAAGGAATTGTCAGTTAAACATATAACACTTCCAAGTTCAAATGGAGAAGGTGTGTGAACTTGAGAAACCGAATAGTGCCTGATAAAAAGTGTTTGACAAACTTTTACTTCTGAATTCTTCTACATCATCTGAATAACATGGAAGAAAGGAGCCTCTTCCCCACCTTCCCCACCTGATAGGCCACCCCTCCACTTCTGAAGTGACTGTACTTCCGAGTTGCTTCAAAAGTGGTCATTAGTCTTTACAAGCATCCACGTCATTACATTTCTTTATGGTCATGGTCCATGAAGAGAGTTGGACCCAATATTACCTACCACTGCTCCAAAAGGAGTTGCCTATATACTTAAAAATAAAATTGTCTTATAAAATGACTTTACAAGTGCTCCTTCCCTTGATCTTTTGAAGAGTTTAAGAATGATTGGTTTTAATTCTCTTGAAGAGTTTGTTAGAATTCTCCAGTGAATTCATTTTGTTCTGAGTGTCTCTGTGTGATGAGACTTTGATTACTGATTCAATCTCTTTATTCATTGTTGATCTGTTCATATTTTGTATTTCTTCATGATTCAATATTGGTTGATTTATTTTGGGGAATTTATTTCTTCTAGGTTATCCATTTTATTGGTCTATAATTATTCATATTATAATATCAAGATTATCCTGCTACCAAAACTAGATAAAATACTGCAGGAGAATCATTAAATCCATGTTTCTGATTAAAATACACGTAAAAAAATTATCAACAAACCCTAGAAGATCCAATTCAACAATACCCAAAAAGGATCTTATACTAGGATAAATTATAATTCATCATTGCAATGAAAGAATAGTTCAACATATGAAAATAAATTAATGTGACACTTTAGATTGACAGATGAAGGATGAAAATCATGTGTTCACAGGTTCAGAAAAACCATTTGATAAAATTTGACACTTTCATTTAAAAAGCTCTCAACCAACTAGGTTGAATATAGGGAAATTCCATAGTTAAAATCATAATCATGGGGGCAAAAAATGAAAAGTTATTCTTAAAGATCAGGAAAAAGACAAAGAAGCTCATTGTTGCTATTTCAATTTAACAGAATACTGGAAATCTTAGCTAGAAAATTAGATAAGAGAAAGAAATAAATGTATGCAAAAAGGCAAGGAAGAAGTAAAAACAGTTCTGCTTGCTTATGACGTAATGCTGTACACAGAAAAACCTAAAGACTCCAAGTAGAGGACCATTCACCTGTTAAAAATAGTAAACCAATTCAATAAAATTTCAGGATATAAAATTAAGCATATGTAAAACAATTATAATTCTACATACAAGGATGAACTATCTAAAGAAAATAAAATAAAAATTGCATTTGCAATAGCACTGAATGAATAAAATATTCAGGAATAACATTAACCAGACATGTGAGAAACAGATGTATTGGAATTTAAAAATATTACTGGCAGTTGGCATGAGGTATAGCCTCCTGTGTCACTAGTATCACATCTGGTTGCTTGTTTGCATCTTGGTTGCTCCGCTTCTGATCCAGCTGCCTGTTAATGTGTTTGAGAAAGCAGAATACAATGGGCCAAGTGTTTGCCACACCTCTCCCTCACTCCAAGGGAGACCCAGATGAAACTCCTGGCTCCTGCTTTCAGACCAGTCAAGCTCGGGTCATTGAGGCCATTTAGGAGGTTAATCAGTGAACCAGCAGATAGAAGATCTCGCTCCTTTTTCTCTCTGTAATTCTTCCATTCATACAGGTAAGTAAGCCATTAAAAAAAAGATACCGAGGCAAGAGATTGAAGAACATACACGTGGATGAAATGACATCTTGTTTTCATATATTGGAAGACTTAAATCATTAAAATGTGTATTCTATCCCAAATAGTCTATACATTTAATGAAATTCCTATCAAAATATCAATAATCTTTAGATAAATAAAAAGAAAATCATAAAAGTTATATGGAACCATAAGAGAGTTTGAAAAGTGATTGTAATAAACAAGAACAAACTGAGAGCATTACATTTTAGATTACATCCCAAAAGTCACAGTTATTAAGACACCTGTTCTGCAATTAAAGCAGTTAGTTCAATGAAACAAAATGGAGAGCGTAGTGGTAATCTCCACTAATCTCCAGTAAGCGTACCAAGACTACATAATGATGTAGGAATAATCTGCTTAATAAACAATGTTGGGAAAAATTTCAGACTCCACATGTGGATAACTAAATTGTGATCTTTAACCATAAATTAAAAGATCACAAAATAGATAAGAAATTTTAGAATAAGTCCTGAAACTTAAATTTCCAAAGAAATCCTATGAGAAAAGTTTCACATCTTTAGTTGGGACAAAGAGATTTTAAATATGACACCCAAAACAAAAGTAAGATGGTGTCAAACTAAGAAGCTTCTGTTCAGTAGGAAAGTAATCAACAGAGTAAAAAACAATACTAAGAATTGGAGAAAGTGTTTGCAAGCCACATATCTAACAATGAATAGATAATTCTCTACTCAATAGTTCAAAACCACATATAACCCAATAAAACTGGGCAAATATAAGTAGTCAACAAGTAAATGAAAAGTGACTCAACATCATGAAACATGAAGAAAACACAAGAGACCACAACAAAATACCACCTTGCTTCTGTCGAGATAACTGCTATATGAAAGTAAGGATGAAAGTGTTGGTGAAGATATGGAGAAACTAGAACCTCATCCACTGTTTGTGGGAATGTAAAGTTAGAAAGTTACTGTAGGAATCAGGATGGTGAATCCTTAAAAGTTAGGAGCAGGAATATCATGTAATTTCATTCTGAAATAAGCCAAAGCATTAAGATCTTACTGATTTTACAGTATTATTCTCGATAGCAGACATGTGAGCAATGTAAAAGTTTATTAGTGGGTGAATGGATAAAATGATTCTGCACTACGCCCCTTGTGGAATATTATTTGGCCTTAAAATAGCAAGAAATCCTGCACATATACTGCCACAGATGAACCCTATGTGAAACCAGCCAATCACAGAGGGCTAAATCTGTCATCAGACTACCTACCTGATGTATCTAAATAGATGCAAGCGGAAGGTAAGAGTGGTGGTTTCTAAGACTCAGAGGTGGCCTAGCTGAGCAAGCACTACAATCAGTAGGTATCACTTTTCAAGTGTGTGGGAAGAGTAAGTTATAAAGATCTATTGCTCATGTTGTGGCTATAGGAGCTATAGTTAACAATATGCTATCGTACACTTAAAAATTTCAGAGAGTAGAATTCACATATACTTAATAATAAAAAAAGGAAAAGGTAAAGTTAAATAGGATTCATTCTCTATGAAAACTAGCCTTGGAGTCCTTTATTGGGACAAGTTGGAAATTTCAAAGGCTCATGAGTTACTTAACACTATTATAGCCCAACTTAGATTTTCTGATTTTGATAATTGGTGGTTATAAACAAAAATGTTCATATTCTTCAGAAATATTCAAGCATTTTAGAGTAACCAATGTCTGTTATTTCATTTAAAATAACAAGTAATTCAGGAAAATATGTGTGCATGGAGATAAACATATATACACAAGGCAGAAAATTAACACTTGTGGTATGTGGATAAAAGGCATTTTAGAGTTCTTCATATAACCCATGCAATTTTAATATATTTTGAAATAATGTTAAATTTTAAATAAAAATAAGTATACTTCTTAATAATAAAAAAAGAGCAAAGGACCTTTTTATACTTTATTATTATGAACTTGAAAGTAAGCATGGCTATGATTTTGTGGAATGTTTCTCCCAAAGGACATGAAATAGAAACAGATAATGCTGAAATCATTGACCTGCGTACATTGATTTAGGATTCAGGATCAAATGCATTGGCTCCAGCATTGGGTAGAGGCATGAATCATTTGTTTGATTAGACTCAAAGTCATCTAATTAACTGTTAATAAGTTAAGCTGGTAGCACTTCCCCTAAATTCTGGCAAAACATGGAGGGGGATTCCTTTTACTGAAACAATGATGAGGTCACCATTTCATGAGCTTCCTTTTCTCTGTGGGCCAGATATAATGTTGGGACAATTCAGTGCAATTGGGTTTCATATCTCAATGGGAATAATGTCATGTGGAGTTGTGAAGAACAGATGGTGATGTAATTACTACAATAAAATCATGTTTAAAATGATGATGATTTTGACCTGTGGGGCTATTTGGCAATAGTTCCTTAGAGATGAAATAGATGGGCACCCTGCACAAGCTTCCTGAAATACATGGACAGAAAAAAAAATCAGGCTGGTTGTGTAGAAAACAATTTAAATTGCCCTAAGTGGGATTTATGGCCACTTGTCTAGGGCATACATTGATACTTGGACCCTGAGACTATGAAGTTAAGGACATGTGAGGTCACTTTGAGAAGTGGTTGTGCAATAACCCTCCCAAGCCTTCTCCAATGTTGCTAAAACCATTTACCATAATGATTGTCCTACTGTGGGAAGGACACTGGTGAATGAACACTGACAAAACAGAGGGCGACCCCTTGATGACAAGCAGTCTGGAGACCGTCCCCAGCCAAGGATATTTGCAGTCAAGTCCTGCAGGCGGGTAGTGATACACACGCTGGGGAAGTTTAAAAATGTTGTTAGAATACTGATGTGACATCTAGCACAGGTTGGATCACCTCATTATTGAACATTTAGTCATTATTTCCTCCTGTTTGCAAATGAAAGGGAACAGAATCAACCATCCAGACCGGTTGAATTGGGCTTCCAGGTGCAGTCACACTCAGGAACTGGTGTGCTGAATGCACATGGGAATGTTTGTGAGCACATGAGGCAGGAAGAGCATATGATCTCACTAAAGTCCTAACAATCCAAGATGCTAAAGTCATACTTATCATTTTTTTTCCCAGGCATCTCTATGCTGCCTCGTACTGTTGACAAGCTGGCTGAATTTCTTAAAGTCAGCTGCCTAATATTGTTGACTTTCTACAGAACCCTGAATAAAAGAATTACTCATTCTTCTCAGTTTTCAGCTGTTAAATTGCATCTGCAATGAAAGGGAAAATGACAATTTCTAAGACATGACTCAATCTTTTGACGTTTTTTTACTTGGTTTCATTTTGGAGTTAGCCATGTGAGAGTGATGGTATACAGAAAAGAGAAGCATTTCCAATCCTGCTGTATCTTTAAACAGCATCAGGTGGTAAGAGTTAGTACCAGGAGAAAAGCTAAATGAGTTAGTGCTTTCAAAAGCAAGGAAAAAGAAGCTATGAAGATGAGTGGAGAGAGAATAGTTGTTTGCGATGTTTATGTTTGATTATAAATTTACTGCTTGTTTGTACCCATGAGAATTTTGAATGCCTAGCCTATATTTACAGTATCAAACTATTCGGTCCCTTTTGCATACCAAAAGAATATATAATCAGGACCGATTGTCCTTTCAGTTACATGTACTGCTGTTTGGTTTGTCCTTGTAGGCTCTGGTAGCTAAAGGAATTGAGTAAGTTAAAATATATGAGCCCTTGTGTTGGAAACAGTGGGGCGGTGAAGAATTCAAGGAGACACGTACATGGTGCCTCATGTCTGGGAAAGCTGTGCTTCCTCCTCTAATCTCTAGAGACAACTTTGTTTTGTATGTTTTCTTCATAGTCACAGATGTGCACAGTGCCAATTTACAAACAACAGCCTGTCCTTGTGTCTTCTCTGGGGATGCAGAGTCTCCTTAGAATATGGGCATCAGTAATGTTGACACAGACTCCCGGGGTGGTTGCTAATAACAGACATAATCAGTAGTGCCACAGTCTTTGTGATTAAAATATCATCCTAAAAATGTGCTTGCCCAAGAGGGGGCAGTGAAGATTGGTTAACTGTCTATGTACACACATTCCAGGGCTTTCAGTTAGTCCTCGGACTAGAGAGGTTTTCAGGAAGCAGCTGTGATGTCATTAGCAAGCAAATGAAAATGTTACCTGTGAATGAAGCAAGAATCAATGCATCTTTCAGATCAATCAAATCAAAGTCACGCTTTCTGGAGACTTATCTCCCAAGTGCATTTTCTTTCTTTTCCGTAACCTAGTCACTATGTAAAATTGTGCTAACTCCTCCTGGGTCTTGGCATTAGCTGGCAGTACTAAAACAGTCTCCACAGAGCTCCAGACATTTCTATCTTAGCATATTCTTAAAGAGGGGATTTGGTTACCACTTAACATAATGGAGAACTGAGGTTCGCTGGCTGTCCTCCACCCATCTTAGAGTTCATTTTTCACTCCTTTTACTGAACTAGTATTAATTGGAGGCCCTCACTTGAAATCCATTATTCCAATTTTACAAGCAAAGAAACCTGAATTTCATAAAAATTAAATAATGTGTCCTAGATCTAGTATGATGTTTTGATCTGGGTTTGCCTTGGACACTAAATCTGATGTAAGAACAAACATGCAAATATGTTTATGAATATTGTTGGAATACTTCATTTCAAAGTCCTTGCACTTTCTCTCTGAAGTTGGCATCTTTCCTAACTGCAAAACATTTGTCAGGATCATCACTGTCGCAATATCATTAACTGAATGCTAGCCTTATTTTGAATTCTATCAATTGTCTCATTAAAGACCTTTATCTGTTTTAGGCTTCAATTCAAGATCCCACACTGCATTTAGTTGTCATTCATTCGTAATTCTTAATCTGTGATACTTTTTCAGTCTTTCCTAGTATTTTATGATCTTGACTCTTTTGAAGAACACGAGCTGATTCTTTTGTAGAATGTTCCTTCATTTGAGTTCATTTGAATTTTTCATTAATAGATTGATGTGACAGGCTATTGTTTTAGCCTGTACTTTTGTAGTAATCCTTGAAATGACTTCCTTGCTTGGAGCTAACTTCTAGTTCTGTGTCCCACTGCATACGACATTCTCTTTGGAAGCGTTGATGCATCTCTGTCCTTCACAAACTTTGAAGGTTATTCCTGCTTATTGTATCAAGTTCACACACCTGTACCTCACTTCAAGACCATGTTTAGCTTGGTCCTAATACTTGTTTCCCAATCACTCTTTGCTCTAATTCAATTGTTGCTTTGAAGGCTGATAATTTGACTCTCCTTTTCACTTGCCTATGTGGCTTTCTGCTCACCCACCTCTTACCACCCTTTACAAGATATATTATTGTATTCACCTCCATTGTACAAACATGTGATACTTATAAACATACGGTTTTATAAACAAATGTAATTTTGCATGGGTTAGCTAGATAGATGGAGGAATAAGCATCGAATTTCGGAATAAAAATATGTAGTTGTGAATATAAACTGTGGAGAAAGAATCAGAAGTTAATGCCTGGTTCGAGATCTGGCTACTCCATTTCTGCTCCAACTTCCAGCTAATCTGCACGCTGGGAGACAGCTGTAATGACTTGCATACGTGCTTGGGTGCCACAGCAGATTGAGTTCCAAGACAACCTCGTGCCATCCTTGCGTGCTGGCCTGTGTTGAGATGTCACTTCCTGCCTTGCTGGGGTCTTGGGTCTGCGGTGGTGGCCGTGATCACAGCATGTGTGTGACTCCTCAACTGCTGCTGCAAGGCCCTAACGTTTTCCCCAACTGCATTGATTGCTCTTATAATTTTTCCTTCTGAGAACATAAGGTATATTTTCAGAGCTAGTTTATTTTCAAACCTCAGGGCACCATTGAAAAATGGCAGATAAGTACTCTGCCTTTGCTTTTCAAAGTGTAATGTATTCTAATTTTCCAACTCCTTTAGGTATCGAAGACATAATGAGGACATTATCAATGCGACTCGCCCTCTCTCCGTCTCTAATGCTACCGCTCTTTCTCTGGCTGTCTCTCTGGTATCTTGGAGGACTAGTGTGCTGGTCGAATCAGTGATGTATAGACACTGGGTAAGAGAAAGATTTGCAAAAAATATTTTTTAATATCTATTCAGTAAATTACATATTTACTTACATTTTTAAAAAATTATTTTTCCAAAAGAGAAGCTCATTTGAAAGTCTTATGACATTGATATTTTAACTAACCAATATCAATTTTTTTTCAAGGATTTTTTTTTTTAAAGATTTATTTATTTTTATTGGAAAGTCAGATATACAGAGAGGAGGAGAGAGACCGAGAGGGAGATCTTCCATCCGATGATTCACTTCCCAAGTGGCTGCAATGGCTGGAGCTGAGCCAATCCGAAGCCAGGAGTTCAGAAGCTTCTTCCAGGTCTCCCATGCGGGTGCAGGATCCCAAAGCTTTGGGCCATCCTCGACTGCTTTCCCAGGCCACAAGCAGGGAGCAGGGAGCTGAATGGGAAGCTGGGCTGCTGGGATTAGAATCGGCGCCCATATAGAATCCTGGTGTGTGCAAGGAGAGGACTTTAACCACTACGCTATCGCACCAAGCCCTCAACATGAACTTTTTAAAAACTTATTTCTTTGCAGTGTATGTGGGGGAATGTCATAAATTCTTTTCTAAGTGAGATTTGGTTTTGTGCTTGAGGCAGAATAATACTTCTCCTGCATTCTTGGACTCCAGAGATATGAAATACTTTTAATCACAAAATTTGCTTTAAAAAGGTGAGTCGCATTGATCCAAGCATTAAGACGAAGAGTGGTTTGGCTTGCAAAGTCTCGTTATGGTGTTTCATAGAACTAGATCAATCGCATTCAGTGGTCCTGTACCCTTGATCATGAATTGCTGCTTATTTACATATGACATATTTTATGGGAAAGAGGGCTCCTGAACATTTTGGAGTCAGGAGAAACATGTGGACCATGGACCACATAAGGCCCAGGAAATCATTTGGTCTGATCCTGGCCCCACTGGTGGGGCTCAAAACTCGATAAATCTACAATGCGCTAATGTTTATGTTCATAAATTTGTATGTCCACAAAGGATGTTGTAACTATCAAAATAGCCCTTGGCAACAAGAGGCTTCCCAGCCCTGTTAGAGGAACAAGTTGTATGGTAAGGAGACAATGCAGGTCCTGGAGATGAATATGAATGAAACACTTGGTGGAAAAAAATTACATGTAATCAATTTAGTGATGAGGCTAGATTCAAAGCTCTGAGACTGAGCTTCACTTAAATTCTGTGAAGAGATTTTTCAAAAATCACTTCTGAGGTTGGAATTGTAGCACAGTGGGTTAATCCACTACCTAACCCACCAGCATCTCATATTGGAGTGCCAGTTTGAGTCCTGACTTTTCTACTTCTGATTCAGCTCTCTGCTAATGCACATGGAAAAGCAGTGGGAGGTGGTCTCAAGTTCTTGGGCTTCTACAACCTCAAAGGAAACCTGGATGGAATTCTAGGATCATGGCTTAGGCCTGGTCCAGTCATAAGGTGAACCAACAGATGGAAGATCTGTCTCAGTCACTTTGTGTATATATGTATGTGCTTCCGACCCTATAATGCTATCCTTCAAATAAATGAGTGAATGAACAAATGAACCAACAAATAAATAACTAATATTTGATCAAAGTACCACTCCCATAGCTTCACCCATAGGGATTCAGATGGAATTCTTTATTGAGGGAATATCTGAGTACCAGTATTTTCGAAATTATCCCAGAGAACTGCAATGTGCAAGCAAGGTGAGAATTCATCATTTCACAGTATGTAAAAATAAGAAGAAAAAAACATGGAATTGCAGATTGAGATCACACACTGGTGGGAACTGGAGGCAGAGATGATGAAGAATCAGCTTTGCTGTACAGATAGGTGGATTCAATCAATATCATTTTGCAAAGGGACAGGAAAGCATAGTGGTTGGAAGCGTGGGGATGTAGGGTGAGAATACCTGGGTCTGATGGGTTTGATTCTTGATTTTTCTACTTGCTGGCTGTGTCGCATTTTTAAAGAAAAATAGTTTTATTTGAAAGGCAGATTTACAGAGGAGAGACAACAGAAAGAGATATCTTTCACCCACTGATTCACTTGCCAAATGGCCATAATGGCTGGAGCTGATCCCATCTGAAGTCAGGAGCCAGAAGATTCTGCCAGGTCTCCTACATAGGTTCAAGGACCTGAGGACTTGAATCGTCCTCCACTGATTTCCCAAACCACAAACAGGAAGCTGGATCAGAATAGACACAGACCATTACCCATATGGGATGCAGGAGTAACAAGTGGGAGATTAGTCTACTATGCCACTACACTGATCCAACCTGTCCTTTTATATATAAAGTAATGATTCTAATATTACCTACCTTAGGGTGTGTCTCATGTTTAAATCAGACAATTCCTTTGAACACGTTTAACATAACATTTGCTCTAAGTGAGATATTGTGCTTACTCACTTTCTTTTTTTAAGATTGAGCCTCAATAGGACAGACCTGACTTTGATGTGTAAGATGAGATATATTTTCATTTATTTGGTGATTTGTTCACTGAATATGTTTAAAGAACATTTACCAGATGCTAGGTACCATCACGAGTCCCAGAAAGTACAACAAGAATAATGTCTGACACTCTGCTTTTTCAGATGGCTCATGTGTGAATGGACTTGCTCCCACAAACCGTGAATGGGAAGCAGGGGATTCTGAGAGATGTGAGATCATCAGAAACATGCAAACTTCCGGGCTGGAGCTGGAGAGGAATGCAAGTTCAGAACCAGAGTGAAGATGTGGAATCAGTTGGACCACCTGCGATCCAGTGGTAAGGGCAGGGGGTTAAGAGGTGTGGAAACATGGACGTGACAGGCAGTGGTCACCGAAGAGAATGTACCAATTTGACTAGATCCCAAATACCGCTACCCTGGAAGCTCCCAAAGGCTCATGTTCTTTATAAACAAGTGAACTTTACATGTAGCCTTCTAGAAGCTTCATTGTCATGCTAGGGTCCTGGTATCCCAGAGAGGTGTAAGGCCTGGGTCATCTGCGTTAGATAAGGACAGTGACAGTGTTTGTTTAATGAAGCATGACTTCCTCCAGTATTCAAGTGCATGCATAGAGTCCAAATTGCCATACAGTGTTCCAGGCAGAGTGTTTAAGGCCCAATGCTAAGAATTTGGGGCAAAAGACTAGAGTTATAGATGCAAACAAAGAAAAACCTGTGATGCATGCGCATCAGTGGCAAGTGGAGAAATTCTAACACTGACCAAAATTAGTCAGAATATGAGTAACTGCCAGGGTTGCTCTAATGAAGGCAACCTTGACAGGCAGTGAGACCTCAACTCCCAAAGATGGGATAGAACTTATTTAATTGTAAGACGATAAGACAGTCAACATGTTTTGCTGTGGAAATAACAGTTTTTCCCCATCTTCTTTTCTTCCTTATCAAGATCTAACCCAAACTCCAAGAATGCACTTCACTGCTCATCCCACTAACAGGCACCGAATGCAAATATTTTCCTCACCTCAGGGGAGTGTTTGAAAACACTCTGTTGGAAAGGAAACTAATTTATTTGGTTGCTAATTATTTTGGCTCTAGTTTTAATGAGCCATCCACTGTAAAAGATAAAGAGGATAATAAGGTTTCTCTCTCTCTCTCTTGGTAACGTGATTAAAAGGGTATGGAAGAATAGCATATAGTAGTTAAAATTATAAAACCTGGTGCCAGGCTAGCTGCATTTGCATCCCTGTTTATTAGGCGTGTGACCTTGGCCCAATTGCTTATCCTCTGGATGCCTTAGAATCCTCACCCATTAAATGAGAATAATAATAGTACTCATCTCAAGCAACAGTAATGAGGATAAAAATTAAATAATGGCTATTGTAACATATCATCATTGGTCTGAATCTTTGAGAGAGAATAAGGAATAGATGATGCAGACACATGCAATCACAGAACTTTCCACATGATTCCAGGAAAATTGTCTAGGAAATGTAAGCCGAGGTGTGTGTGTGAGTGTGTAGTATGTTGGGGAATAACAGGTTGGGGACCAGTCATACGGCTATGCCTATTGGACAATGCCTATTGAGTGCAATAGAGAGGATTCTTTCATGAAAAATATTTTGTTTTTGTAGCCAAACAGCAAGTTTTCCTCTGACTGTGCTGTCTGCACCTGATGACAACTGCTTTTGCATGTATCCATCACTCCTGAAACGCTTGAGGAGAGTCATATTATCACATCAACCTTAGTGTCCTCTTGACCAATTGGTATTCCAACAGAACCTAGGCCCGTTAATGCTGAAGCCATGATCAGCACAGAATCCCCCTTCTCTTGCTGAACAGTCAGATACCAGTGGCTGCTCAAATGTACTAACAAGCCATGAGATATTATGAATTGCCTGTTGCACAATAACTTGCAATGCTGTAATAGTTGCTTTGGCTAAGAATTTGCTGAGCTGTCTTTCTAGGATCCCTAATCAACCTGGTTAGGACCAACTGCAGCCAACCCTGTGTGACTAGAGCCTGTATAGATCAGCTCAGACTGAATGGTTCATTACAACACTTGGCTAGTGATGTCTCAGTGTGAACACACAATGGTTTGTCAAGGTGCTGGCTTAGGAGACATCCCTCTTTCTTCAGCTCCCATTGTGCCCTATCACTTTGCTTCATTCACGTTCACTCCAGTTATCAGTTCCATAAGTTTCCAATCCTTGCTCTGGATGGGCAAATTTATTCAGGCCATGACAACATATTCCCCTTTCTCTTACAGTTATATAGTCAAAATGAATGCTCTTTTTTTTTTCCCTCAGAAGGTGAACCAGTATTTTTATAACTGATAGAGAGAGTGAGCAGTGGCCCTGCCTAATAAAAGCGTGATAGGAATTTGGGTTGTTAGCAAATTAGCCTAGTGAGAACGACTGTGAACCTTGCAAAACCAACAAATAGCCAATAATAAAAAAAAAATCAGAACAGTTGTATCAAAATGGGAGCCCTTGGTACAAAAGGTGCTTGAAAGGTGCATGAAGCAGGCAAGTCCGTGATTCCTCCTGAGACAGAGAGCAGTCCTGACGTGTGGAAGGACAACTCGGTCCACGGATGAAGCTGCCGGACTGGTGCTCTGCAGTGCTGTGTGTGGAGCTGCAGCTCAGAGATCACTCGGGAGTTAACAAGTGCAAAACCTTGGGTTTCATGGCAGACCCACCTGTGCAACATCTCAGTTGGGAGTTTTTGTTGTGGCACAGCCTCTTAGCACCCTTGATGGGAGTGCTGGTTCTAGTCTTTGGTAACCTTGCTTTTCATCCAGCATCCTGCTAATGAGCCTGGAAAGGCTTCAGTTGATGGCCCAAAAACTTGAGCTCCTGCCACTCACATGGGGGATTAAGTTCCTGATTCCTGACTTTGGTGTGGTCTGGTCATGGCTTTTGTAGCCATTTGGGAAGTGAAATTGTGATGAAAGATCTCTCTCTCCTTCTCTCTCTCTTTCTTGCTCTCACTTTCAAAATAAATAGCAAGTAGAAGGGCTCAGGCAATTCTTGTGCAGAATAAAGCTTGAATGCTTTGCGCCAGTAGAGTGACTAGTCTCATGCTCTCTTGGATGCCTGGAGCATCCCTTTGGAGTTGGTAAGGCACCTGCAAGAGCTCTCAATCACCTATTTCCCCATAGAAGAACAGAGGGATCCCTGGAAAGCAAATATGCTAATGATGACCACAGCAATTAAATATACACTCTATTCTTTGAGTTAGCAATTGAAAAGTATTCAAAGAAACGCAGGCAATTCTTCATTGTGCGATCTTCTAAACCCTCAGGGATCTTGAAGTGAAAGATGGCCCCAGAATGTGGTGTAAACTTAGATCCCTTAGAAATTTAGATCAAAGTGTGAGTCAACAAAGTGCACATGGCCTCAAAGGCAAAAAGACCTCGGGTCTGAAATGAAAGTGATGCGGGGGTGTTTTTTGTCTTGTTGTGCCCTTTCTGGGAAAGAATCCTTCCACAGCCTTTCAACCTGAAGCTGCCAGTTCCTGTGGATGAGCTGGTGTTTTCCTTTAAGTTAGTTGTAAGTTGCATTCCCTTCAGCTCCTTAAGCATCAAGGTCAAGGCCTGTTCAGAATAACTGAATGCTAATTGACTTGCTGAGAATTGATGCGCATTATCTTGTTTCCACCAATGTTCTGTTGTTCTGTTGGCAGCCTGTAAATCATTCTCTCTGGCAGGTTCAGGCACCCATTTGAAGTTTGCTTCTGCTTTATAGGAGTGAGGTGACTCTCCAGCAATGCTCTGGGGTTAGGAGAATTAGAATAAGAGAGAGATTTCTCCCCTGTGCATTTCTGCTCAGGAGTGATTGTCACGATCGACAGGAATTGTGGAGCTAGCATTTACCTCCAGGTAGGAAACAGTCTGGCTACATAATTATGTTAATGCTTTCCAAGGAGATGCTTTTGTTCTCTACCTTGGTCAAATACATACCAGTTCCTGCTTGCCTGAGCATCCCTGGAGCAACACACACACACACACACACACACACACACACACACACACACACACACTTTCTCTCTCTCTCTCTCTCTCTCTCTCACACACACACACACACACACTGTCACTCTCACAAAGACTATGCAAGGTGACCTTGAGTGTGCACTGTTACTCCACGCCATGGTCCATTTCTCAATGCAGTGGACATTGTTCCAAATGCTCAGTAGCTCTCTGGGCACTAATCCCCTTGCCTTCCATGGAAACCCTAAGCAGAAGACACATGGCTTTGTACATTTTGTTCTACTTTGAGTCTCACACAGTGTTTACTATTTTCCCCACTCATAAGCCACAGTGCTTTACTTTACTTGTCCATAAAACTAAGGGACCATGCCTTTTTGTCAGAGCCTGGGTTCCAAATGAGGAGACTGGAGGAGACTGGCTTGTTATCACCTTTCTCATTGTATTCCCTTAGCCCCTGGGAGCACAAGGTGACCTATCTTGGACTTTTAGCCTGGGGGCAGACTTTCCTGCAGTGAAAGTAACAGTGATCCCTGAGGCAGTGTTGGTAGTTTCAGATCTGAGTTCGACAAATTTCTTGGCTCTTCAATTTCTTTATCTGTAAAATGGAGATAAAAATTCTGTATTGCCTCTCTATACGGGTATTATACCCAGGAAAGCACTAACTAGGGCGACAAAAGCCCAATCACGCGTATTTGTCTCATCTGTCCTTTTAACTGGGTTGGAAGCACCAAGCTAGTTCCATCCCAGGACCTTCTTCACTGGTGCCACCGGTGGTGCTTGGCTCATGCCAGTTCACAGAATCCTTTGGAGATGCAGATTCCTGGGCTATACCTCCCAACAGCACCTACTCAGATTTTTTTTTTTTTTAAGATTTGTTTATTCTTATTGGAAAGGCAGATATACAGAGAGAAAGAGATACGTAGAAAAATCTGCCTACTGGTTCACTCCCCAAGTGGCCACAATGGCTGGAGCAGAGCTAGTCTGAAGCCAGAACCCAGTAACTTCTTCTGGTGTAGAGTTCCAGCACTTTGGGCCATCCTCAACTGCTTTCCGAGACCACAGGAGGGGAACTGGATGGGAAGTGGAGAATCTGGGACACAAACCGGCGTCCATACAGAATCTCAGTGCGTGCAAGGTAAGGATTTTAGTTCCTAGGCTACCATGCAGGGCACCCACTCAGAAATTTTATGGGAAATCTCACCCATAGGAAATGCATGCACACCTAGCTTTGAGAATCACTGACAAGGAAATCTCACCACCTTTTTGATATCAAAACTGGATTTCATTTCATACGGCAGAAAATCCCTTCTCACATCAGCTGCTGGAAATGACCTGCAAGACAGGCTCAAGTCTGTAGGAGACTAGCTTGTTATCACCTTCTCCTTAAGCTTGACAAATACACCTCATAGTCTTGATTCATGGTTTTCTTCCCCTTGTGTTAGAAGGAAAGGAATCCCGGACACTACTGCTGGAAATGAACTTGCTGAGAATGGTGCCTTTTTGGGGGACAAGGCAAAGTTCATTTCCGAATTACATTTAACCCTTAGTAAGTGCCCTTTTAAGCATTAAGAAGGGTACAATTGAAACTCATCCTTTACCCTTTGAAACACTGCAGGGACAGAAATGACAGGGAAAGAGAAGCGAAAGTAAGGTGGAGGACACAGACATGTCTCTTCCGCATATCCGGGTCCCGAGGAGAGTGTCAGCAGCTGTGCCTGAGCAACCACTGCTACCCAGGTGACAAAGCTGTCTGTTTGGTTCCCCTTCACTGCCCAGCTCTGGGTCTACTGTGTCTGAGAATGAACTCAGGCTAAATATTTCCGAGTCTCAGTCCCAGGCAGCACCATTCAGAATTTCAGAGGAGGTTGCACCAGGGAAGGATGAGGAAATGAAAAAAAAAAATTAGTTTCATCCTAATATATGGCTCGAAGTGAAAACAGCAGGGCCAATTCTCAGGAGGAGGCCTTTTTATTTGTCTTTATCTTGCTTTAATCTGAGAGTGGGATGAGAGAGGCGCAGCTGTCTCCTGCTAGCCAGGACCCAGGTCTTTCAGGTAAGAATGATAATGCTGGGCACAGGCCTGGCAACAAACTTGCTCTAATCCATTCCGGGGGTAATGGACTTGCTTACCAGCCTCAAGTGCAGCCCTTAATAGCTTCTGGCTTCCAGCACAAATGCACTCTTGCTGTTTTCAGATGTATGTTCACTTGGAGGAAAAGAACAACAGAACCTTGCGTGAGAGCAAGGAGACAGAGCAAAAAAAAAAAAAAAAAAAAAAAAAAAAGATTAAGCTGCTTCTTTAATCTTGTAGGAAAGAATAAAAATCACCTCGGTACATGCACCTACTGCTACAGACTGCAATACTGGGGGGGTGGGGAATGTTCGTTTTTTCATAACTAGAAACCACTCAGGCACAGGACTTGGGTTCTGAATTCTCTCTAGTTCCCTGGTTACTTGAATGCTTTCAGCTCCCAGGAGAAAGTCTCAAAGTATTAGAGCCTATTTATTGAAAAGCAAATAAAAAAAAAAAAAAAGGTGGAATGGGCTTGCTTTAGCCTCAAAAGAGAAAGAATGAATATAAAATCTTCACATTTTCAGCTTTCAATGCTAGATAAAAGTCAGACTTTTATGGGTACAGCAGGATCTCTAATTCCTTAAGGTAGAATTGATTTCATTTATCAAAACAAATGAATTCATTTGAATGTTGATGACTGACAGATTAAGAGGGAGGCTTGACTTAATCGTGATACCTGAGAGGGAGGGCCAATTAGAGGTCTGTAGGTCGCTGGGGAGGTATCCTTGGGAGGTGATTCTCCAGGAAGATATTTGATTATTTCTAGTATCTGGTTTGGCCCAAGTTTTCCCTCTTCCTGGCTAACCACGTGATGATGTATCTGCCGCTGCTAAGACCAAATTTCTACAGATTCTGGATTATGGAGACACCGGATCTATAACCTCCAAATGTGAGTTAAAATAAAGCTTGTCTTTCCCAAAGAAGATCCTCTCCGGTATTTTCGTTAAAGCAAAGAGAACAGACTAATGCTCAGAATTTGGCATATTGTTTTTTATTTTTATTTTTGAAAGGCAATGTACACGGCAAGACAGATTTCAGTGATACAAAGGGAAATCCATTGAATAATTCTTGAACAATTCCTATCTCTTTAAACCTTGTCCTTCGGTGCTGCAGCTTCTCTTCTCTGAGACACCTGCTATCTCAGTTCCTATGGTTCCTTCTAGAAGATTCTTGTATATCAAAGTGTGTTTTCCGGAGGGGATGGGGGGAGCAGGGTCAAGGTGACTCATGAATAGGCGTGTGCTCACATGGTTCTTCCCTTCTTTAATGTAAATGATTGCATTCTACACCTTTTCCTACCCTGTGTCATTCGAACTTAAAAAGGAGTCTTGGAGAAAATTTCATATCAGGACACAGAGACCACTGGTTTCTATTTTAATAGCTGTACGGTAGTCCACTGAGGTCTGTACTGTGTTTTAATCCACCAGCTCCTTACTAATGCAAATTGAGCTTGTTTCCAATCATTCACCGTTGTGCTGCTGGAATGGATATTCTTATGCATTTACCTGAACCCCAAATGTTTTTGAACTTGTAGCTGCCATAACGCAAATTGACTCTCACTGCTTTCTTATTCTGTGCTTCCAAGTTTCTTCCAGGCTGAGCAGACAACTTGTGCAGATTGCACTGTCTCTTATGTTGGAAATATTCACTAAGGGTCAGAGTGCAGCCCTGAATTCTGGTGGTGGGATTCCTCTGTGGTTTCATTTAGCTGCTACCAGCCTGGCGAGGGAGGGCAGAAGTCTGAGCAGTGTTTCCACACAGTCAATAGATCAGTGACAGAGCAAATATGACCCTCTCTGCTACAGTGGTAAGGTCACCAAAGTCACCAGAGCAGCCTGGAAAAATCAATTCCAACAATGGTCTAGGAGTCACCTCTGGCTTGGGGCTTTCTGGGTGCACTGCAAGTCTGCCTCTGTGCTGATAAGGCCATGCATATGTATGCCCAGACCTCAGGGCTCCCTAGGGCTCTGCTTTTCAAAACTCTGAATAAACAGCAACTAGAGCACATTCGGAATGAGACTGAAAGTTACTGGACAGTTGGAGTTTTGTGCTTTGACTTTTAAAATAGCATGTATGTTTCAGGCTGGATCAATAGGAATCCAGTCAGTGTTGTAGGAAAGGTGAGATAACTCCTCCTTCATCAGATGCAAGGCCATGCAGACACAAAGGCTGTCCTTAACACAACCTGCTTTCTGGTTTGCTGTTAAGTACAATAGCTGGAGGAAAAGCAATATGAGGAGAGAGTGAGGCAGGTGGTATCCAGTGTAACAAACACAACTTGAGAGTTAACTTGTATTTGAGCTTAAGCACTGGATGATTTTTAATAAGAACCGAACTGAATCATAAAACTTAAGACTAACTTGGGAAAGACAAAACACAATTTTTACAATTATTTTTATTATTTTCCTTGATACATTTTTGTAGGCATAGGAGTTCTTTCTTGCCCTCCCTTTTCTCTCTTCCATCTCCCCCATATTATTATAGTAGCTATGTTTTAGTAACAGTGACAAGTTTAACATTCTGCTATTTAAGTACATCATGGAATTGCTCATATAGACAAAGGTGGAAAATCTAATATCCTGTTGTTTCACCATTTGCAACAAAACGGTGGTCTCAATTGGAAGCCACATCAGTGGGATAAGCCAATCCCAAAATGACAAATACCATATATTCTCTCTGATGTAAGGCAGCATCCATGCAAACACAAAATAAATAGATATATAGGTGAACACGTAAATACATATATTTTCATACGTGAGTTGTATAATAAAGACCAGCATATCAGAAAGTGAACATGTGGCAGTAGGCATCTCTACTTTTGAATAAAAGGAATAAAGATGATTGTTATGAAAAATTTTCTTGATTTCATGACTTAAGAAAAATTAAAATGCCTGGTTTCTGAGATCTAATGGGTGGTGCAATGGCTCTCACGGCTTCCTCTTCCTTACAGCTGGCCAAAGTCAGGCTTCTCTTCCTCTCAGTTCAAGCAGAAATCCTGGGTGGTCAAAGGCAGGCGTCAGAGAACCCCTCACAAACCAGCAGAGGCACGGATGTTCAGCGATCCCAGTTCATAAATGCCCCAAACAGGCATAGATGGAGATACGGGACGCTTGGTTTCCTACTATCTTACTTTGTTCATTAGTAGAATATAGTTGTATGTGATCTTTGTTGTGGCTCCTCTAATTCTGAACAAATCCCTCCCCCCTTTGCTTTTTTTCACATTTATTGAGACAGGCATTCTCCCAGTTCTATTCATTTTTAATCAATTAATTCGCAGAGCAGAGAGAAACAAAAAGAAAGATAGATATGGACAGAGACCTTCAGAGGGCAGAGGCCCATGAACTTAAGTCATCTGTTGGTTTTCCTAGGGACATGGAGTCAGGGAATTGAACCTGGAGCTGAGAATTGAACCTAGATACTGATGAGCACCCCATGTGATGTCTAAACTGCTGTGCCTAACATCCTCGCCCTCCTACTTCTTATTCTTGATTGCTTTTACTGTAATATATATCTATATAAGAAATAGATTCATACCTAAAAATGAAAATACATGCTCAAAGATAAGTATAAAGTACAACAGGAATATAGCGAAGGGAACAATTAATTTATGGTAATAACATTTGAACACAGTTTGAAAATTGATCAGAGTTCTTCATGTCTATCAAGTAGCTTTAGCAGTCAACTATCACATAGAATAAAAATGTAAAATTGGAATCAGCAAAAAGTAGAGAAGTGCAGTGGCAAATTAACCCACATTTTTGTACTGATTTCCAAGTGTTATCTATATATCGGCCATTCTTAAGAGGGTTGGAGCCAAAATAATTAAAGATCAGGCAAAGCATGATTTCTGAGAAAATAGCAAGAACAGAGTTAAGAAACAAATGTTGGAAAAATAGATAACAATTTTAAGAAGAAATTAAAAAATATCTTATCTGAACGTAGAGAGAGAGAGAGAGTGAGAGAGGACCTTTCAATGCTGGTTTACACCCTTCATGGCTATTAACAGCCAGAACTGGGACAGATTGAAGCCAGGAGCCAAAACGTATGTCCTAGTCTCCCACATGGGTGGCAGAGGCCTGAACACCTGTTCCAACACCCAGCGTGTTTCCTACATGCATTAGCAGGATTCTGGATTGGAATCAGCACAGCTGGCATGCTCCTGCGGAATGATGACATTATGAACAGTATCCCAACTTACTGAATCACAATGCTGGCCTGCAAGATAATTGTTTGAGTATGTGATTGTTAAGGAATAGAAACCAAAACTTTGACTCAACTAAATTAAAGCCAACCATAACCACCACCAGAAATAGAGAACAGTGATTTGTGATACACAGCCCAATGATGTTAGAAATCCGTTAACAAAGGAGATTGAATTTTTTCCCTAGAATCCCTATGATGGATTATGTGCTCATATCTGAAGTCAGAGGAAGAAATTAGAGGACTTTTTTTGAACCCTAGGGTCCTTACAGTGTAATATTTTGCTTTTTACATCAATGGCTGTTCTGTGAAGTGATTGCACGTACAATGAAGAACGACTGTTACAAAGTAGCTGATTCTCATTAGGAGAAAAATGTGGTGGAACCAGAATTAATTTAAGAAATACCAAGAGAATTCCACTCCTTTTTCAATGGGAGAGAAAAGGAATATTCAGAGTTATATGGAAACTATAATACTTATATTTCCCTCAAAAGTGCCAAGAGATATTACAAAATGATCCTGGCAAGAAAAAAAAAAAAAAGATTCTGGCAAGGACAGCAGTTAATCAGGGACCAAAAATGGAACTTTGTTATTTTGCGTGTCACTCCTCGATTCTTTCCAAATCATATTGTCACTGTCTTTTAAAATGATTTACATATTTATTTGAGTTGGGGAGAGAGAGAAAGAGAATACCTTCCATCCTCTAGTTCACTTCCCAAATGCCTGTAACAACTGGAGCCATGCCAAAGTCAGTAATGAGTTCATGTTCAGAATCAGATATCCACACAAGACGAAGTTCAGCTTAAATCAAGCTTTTTTTGGGTAGTGCTCCTGGGAGAGGTTCACTGGTCCAGTAGAGGGAAGCCGCACCTCGGGAACAAGAGGCATTATATATGGTATTGTAGAGTGTTGTAGGTTCCTTTTAACTTTGGTGAATCTATAAGTCACTGCTTGGCTGAGGAGGGAGCTGCATTCTGCAGGTGTGGCCTTCTTAGCCATCTTGTTCAACTTCCTCCTGGGATGCCCTTCACCCACCCCAGCTGGGCCTTACACGAGGGACCCATTTGAGTTTCTTAGGTGTGTCACCTGGACTCAAATATTTGGGTCATCAGCCAAAGCAGGGATGCTTTAGTAAGAAATTGGATGGGGCGGAGGAGAAAGAACTCCAACAAGACCTTCCAATGTGGGATGAGATGCAGCAAGTAACGGCTTAACATACTGTGACCCAACTCCTTCCCCTGAAGCAGGTTCTTAATAAGATGCAGAGATTCACTTTCTAGAGGTTTAATGGCAATCTTACTAGAAACAAGACAGTGAATTACCTTACTCTTTAAATTTTCTTCCAGAACTATTGCGGCTCTACTAAATGCCTTGGGTGGTAGGCAGTGTCAGGAAAATGAATCGCTTTTCTTGGTTCTAAGACAAAAGGGAAACAATGCTTTCAAGAGAAAACAAGATTGAGAGAAGGGGGTGGTTCAGAGGAGCGGGAGAAGAGACAGAGAATGTGGGGGGGGGGGAAGGAAGCCTTTCTCTATGTTTCTTTTCACAGGGATGTAAGTACAAATATCCAGCCTTTCTGTGATGGCTACAACGGAGATTAATGGTAGTTGACTGCAAAGATGTGAATAAAAGGAATAAAAGAAGTGAAAATGGCTGTACCTGTTATGAGGAACAAGTCGGTGCCAGACATGGAGGAGAGCATCAAAGCCATTGTTCCCTCTCAGGGGCTTGTGGACTCATAGGGGCTGCTGTGTAATGGATGCAGGCATCTCAGACCACATGAGCAAAATGTGAAGAATAACTCTAAGGATGCTGTGAAGTTGAATATGGGCCCAGTAATGTAGGATGATTTACTGTCAAGAAATGGTGAAAGCTGGCTTTTGGAGATGAAAGGGACAGAGGAAGCCAAGGCACAGAGTTGGAGAGTATAAGAGACCATGGCTACATGGGTCTTCTTGGAACATTTGACTCCATAAGTGATGAATACCAACTCACCAAAGATTCAATCTGTAGTGCATAAGTTAGAGCAGATGAACACATATGCACTGGTGACTGATCCCTGGGGAAGGAGGTATGGAAAAGTCTTTGTACTCAGGCTAGCCCACTGCATTCCTGGACTGCATCACAGCAGGAAGTGTATGAAGCTGGTATGATTGTGAGAAAACAGGAAGGAGAGCATTTTTCCCGAGACAACCAGGTTCCTTATATTTGAAGCCCAATCTAAATCTTTGAAATTGTTTTGTCCCCCCCGAGCAAGCTGCTGGCTGTGCTCCTGGCATCTGTTCTCATACTTGTTGTAAATGATGAAGCCATTTCCTTTCATTCTGTACAATTTTCGCCAGGTACTTTTGACATGTGATTGCTGATTTTCAAATCAGCCTTACAAAGTGAATATCATTATCTCCGTTTTATAGCCAGGCAGCCTGCGGCTCACAGTATCTTGATAAGTGTGGCAAGGAATGTGGGTACAGAAGCTAAGAAGCCTACAATTGGCCAGTTACACAATCTGCCAGGAAGTAGATCCAGCTACACTTCAGCCTTTAATGAGAAAAACTAAATAAATAAGTGACTTCTGATAAGAGGGGCCCAACCAAGGCCCTCCTGATTTTCTCAAAAAGAGAGAGGAGATTTTAGGGTGATGCTTTTGCTTCAGAGCCATATAACCTGTCCTGTGACACTGCTCAGCCTTATTTCTTTATAGGTTAAAGCACATGTTATTCACTGCCACAGTGTGAGTTTTCAATGATGAATAACAAGGTACTGCAAAGTTATCCATTTAATTCATTTAACGTATATTCATTCATGAGTCATGAGTACAGACATTGCTTACCTTGGCTCTCAGCTCTTTTTTTTTTTTTAAGTTTTATTTATTCGAAAGATATAGTGACAGGAGGGGGAGAGGACTAAGGGTTAGAAAGAGGAGTGATTCTTCTCACTGTTACACTTTGTGAACTCCTGGTGAAAAAAGTCAAGAAACGCTTATTCATCCAAAAGACACACTGACAGAAAAGAAAAGCAGAGAGGGATGTGCAGAGAGCTCTCCAATTTTTTGATTCATGCCAGAATGCCACCAATAACCTGGATCGGACCGGACTGAAGCCAGGAAGCAAGAACTCCATCTAGGTCTTCTATGCGGTCAGCAAAAATCCTACTGCTTGGGGCGTCTTCTGCCACTCTTACAGTCAGAGAGCTGGAGCTGAAGTGAAGCTGTTGGGGCTCAAATAAGTGCTTTGATATGGGACACTGGCATTGAAGGAGTGGATTAATATGATGTGTCACAACACCAGTCCTTCCACTGGTAGATTTTTGTCTTACAATCTTGTATCCTTGGGGCTTCACTGGCCCAGAAGTTTTTGTTTCCAAAAGAGATTTGCTTCTATCTTTGGATGTAGTAATTTACCCATTATAATTGAAGTTGAAAATCTCATCTGGCACTTTGAGCTCTTTGTGTCGATGAATCAGTGAGCCAGGATGAAGTTATACACAAGTTGGAATGACTAGTACTTGATAGAGAGAGGAAAATATGTTGCTGTGGATTAAGGAATTGGTTTGGTATGCTTTTTTTGGAATGTCTTAGTATTTCTATGTTCTGCTCTGGAGTCAGGAAAGCTAAACAACAATTATAGACAGCACTGCTAATGGCCTATTCCTTTAGAAATGAATTCTTGATCTTACCAGGCAAAGAACAACTGGCTGAGGTACTTGTTGAACCAAAGAAATATGGAGCAGTCTTGTACTGTTGTGTAGCTTTCCTTATTTTTAAATTTTTTTATTTTATAAAGAATATTTTTTTTAATTGGGAAGTCAGATTTACAGAGAGAAGGGGAGACAGAAAGATCTTCCCATCCAATGATTCACTCCCCAAGTGAGGCAATGGCCAGAGTTGAGTTGATCTGAAGCCAGGAGTCAGGAGCTTCTTCTGGATCTCCAATGCAGATGCAGGGTCCCAAGGCTTTGGGCTGTCCTCCACTGCTTTCCAGTCTACAAGCAGGGATCTGGATGGGAAGTGGAGCATCTGGGACACAAACCGGCACCCATATTGAATCTCAGTGCATACAAGGTAAGGACTTAAGGCACTAGGCTACCACATTGGGCTCGATTTCGTTATTTTGATACTAACACAAATGTGCATACATGTTAACTTTTTAATTTCTAAAATACTTTTTTTCTCAAGATTGTATTGTCTTTTTGAAAAGTATTTTTTAAAGTTGGCATATATGTGTGTTTATGGAGAGAGAGAGAGATGGACAGAGGAAAAGAGAGCGAGGGAGGGAGGCAGAGTGAGAGAGATTGAGGGGAGAGAAAATTGATCTACTGGTTCAGATTCACTCTCCAAACGCCAGGGTACTGAAACTGAGAGCTGGGAGTTCAATCCATGTCCCCCATATGAGTAGCAGATATTCAACTACTTGAGTCATTTCCCCTGCCCCATATGGTCTCTATTACCGGGTGAATGGAGCCAGGAGCCAGAGCTGGATCTGATATTTAAATCAGGAATCTCCAATACGGAATGTGAGCAATCTTCACTGGCATCTTTGCCAGTAGGCCAACCTTCTGCCTGTATATGTTTACATTTGTGTATATATAGCAACTATTTTTTTCTTCTTTCTTATCTTACCATGTGATTGGCTAATATTATTTGTGTTCTATTGGTGTCATGACAATTTTCCTAAAATCACGTGGCTTAAAGCAACACATTCACTCCCTTAATGTTCTAGAGAACAGAATGGAAGATGAGACTTCTGGAATAAAGTCAAGATTGCCACGTGTCTGGTTCCTTTAGGACTTTGAGGAGACAGTCTTTTTCTTTGATTTTCCAGCTCTTATTTTCCCCTGGCTCCTATGCTTGTGGTCCCTTCCTTTACCATTAAAGTGCATCCCTCCAGTCCCAGATTTTCATGATCACAGTTCCTTCTTTGCTTCCTCCTGTCTTCCATTTATAAGGACTTGTGAGATTCATTGACCCATCACGTAATTGTAGTTAACCTCTCCATCAAGAACCTTACTTTAAAAACAGCTGCATAAGCTCTTGTCCTGCAGGGTAATATTAACAAGTTCCTGGGGTTGGTAGACCCTACATGGGATGGAAGGAAGAATATCAAAATATCTGTTACAGTTCTTACATGGTATTTCTCAGTATTTAAGGTACAGGTTTCCAAGCAAGCAAGGGATTCAACCAGGAGAAAAACAAACATCATGCAAATGAAAAAGGAAAGGACTTTCTGTCCATTTGGAAGTAAAAGTCTTCTTGTTTTTGGTTGTACAGGATGTAGTTACATTATGTTGGGAGAAAATAATTTTACAATTGTTATTATTTGAAAGAGAAGTTAAGTTGAATAACTATATGGATGGAAAGTTAGATTCTTATTATGCCAGCTTGTGGAATGAAACTATTTCCCAAAATTCCCTGCTGGTGAGATTTGGAGGGGATACCTGGAAAGGGCCACCGTCCATTATGCAACGGGGTCAGCAGATGGCACGAGGTGCCACACTGACGCTTGTGTGCTAGCTCACCCTGCTGGTATGGGGCTGAAGCTGGCCCATTCTCCTTGAAGCTCTGCTTGGCCATTCCATATTTACTTCTTTGAATTCACGGCAAGCCACAGGCTTCTCTCTGTGGCAAAGAATAAGCGGTTCTGCTGAAGAGTGCCTCATTCTGGAAGGATCTCGACGTTTGTGAGGAGACATCGTGGTTTCCAATCTAGCACTGTGGGTCCCAGCAGGTTTCACAGGCCTCAACTTGTTCTCAAAACACATCTTTCCCCCCAGACTGCTACAAGTCACAAAGTCAGATGCTCACATCCTATTTTATTTATTCATATGCGTACATTAATATTTAATATCATATTAATTATATACATTTTTCAGAGGTTCAGCTTCTCTAATTGAATCTTAGCTCCTTGAGCAACAAAGTATTTCTCAGCTTGAGATTGCTTATTATGCTAGGAGTTTTAAATGTTCTTATATAGCTCACTTGGCTCCTGACACTCTTGTAATTTTCCATGAGAGGAACCCGGCTGAGTGGCTTCCATATCTTGAGCTCAGGATCCAAATGACAACACAGAGTGAACACGGCCTAAACCTCAGCATGGGGAATGTCTCGTCCACCTTAGACCTCAAGTCCAGCTTGCAAGCCCAGTGTGATTAGCTGAAGGAGATTCATCTTACAGGCTTGACTTCAAGAATACATGAAGTGTTTATTTTAGGCTAGTGGTTCTCAACAGAGTGGTGGATTGGCCCCCCAGGGAACATTTAAAAATTCCTGGGGACATTTCTGGTTGCCGCAGCTGGGCAGGGTTCTATCAGCTTTCTGCTCCATACATAACACATGGCCACAAATATAGTGGCTTTAAAAAAATACTGAAATTTGTTTTCATAGTTATGGAGATTGGAAGTCTGAAATGGGCCCTATAGGCTAAAATCAGTATGCTGTGCTACTTCTGGAAGCTCTTGGAAATAAATTGCTTCCTGGCTTTTTGTAACTTCTGGAGGCAGTTCACATTCCTGGGCTGGTATGTATGTCCCCATCCTTAAAGTATATTCCTCCATCCTTTGTTTCTGTTGTTATATTAACTCTCACTCACCCTGAACTTCTGTTAAAAAAAATGGTCTTTCTGTTGAGAGGGAAATGGAGAGGGAGGGAGAGAGAAAGGGAGGTGAAGAAGGAAAGGGAGGGAGACACAGAAAGAGGGAGGGAGGGAAAGCCCTCCTTCTATGGACGTACTCTGCAAATTCTTGTGGCTGGGCCAGGACCGCAGCCAGGAAGTGGAAGCACAGTGCAAGTCCCCTCCTTGGGGACCAGGAACCCAAGTACTTGTGCCATGCTTCTTGCCTCCCAGTGACTACATCAGCACGAAGTTTGAGTTCAAAGCCAGAGCTGGGAACTGAACCCTGGTACCATCACGTGGGACATGTGCATTTCAACTGCTAGGTTAAAAGACCATTCCAACTTTGACCCTTTTGCTACCCTTTTAGAAAGAACATTGTAATGACATTGATCAACCTCTTCCAAGATTCTTAACTAAGTAAGATCTGAAAAGACCATATAAGGTAATATATTCACAGGATCTGAGCCTTAGGATGTGGGTACCACCAGGAAGCCTTTACTTCATCTCCCACAAGTGTCAATATTGTTCAGGTTGAGAGATCCTGCTTAACAGTGGTTGACTACACAGTGTGTATTGAGGAATAAACTGTGCACTAAGGAACACATTTTATAACATAAATTAGTCACAGATTTTTTTTGCATTAGGATTGTGTTACTAAATTATATAAATCATGACCTAAAATTGCAAATCTGTCACTTTTTGTTAAAAATGATAGCTTCCCTCAAGTTTTCTCACCCTTATTTTATTTCACTTGATAAAAGTAGATCATTCTAATCAGAAAAATATGTATTAGGATGGAGAAGAAAAATGTATTAAATTTCATTATGAGAAATTGAACCAGTATTGAGTTAATGAATCCAAACAGCATACGTAGGTTCCAAGACCACATGTGAAATTAAAGCAATCAAGAAAGGTCAGGCTGCAAACCACACAAATGTGACCACAGGATTGGGAGCTAAGAGTACAAGTAGTGGGGCTGGCACAGTGGCTTAGCAAGACAATCCTCCACCTGCAGCACTGGCATGCTACACAGAACAGGCTTGTGTCTCTCTGCTGCTCTGCTTCCAATTTAGATCCCTGCTTATAGTCTTTGGAAGGCAGAGGAGGATGGCCCAAGTATAGGGGCCCTTTCACCTATCTGAGAGACCCAGAAGAAGCTCCTGGTTCTTGGCTTCAGATTGGCTCAGCTCTGGCCATTGCCACTAATTCGGGAGTGAACCTGAATGTGAAAGGTCTCTTCTCTCTGTCTATCCTTTTCTCAGTGAATCTGCTTTTCAAATAAAAAGACGTATAAATATATTTCAATAGTACAGGTTGAGTTTGGTCAAATGTAGCACAAGAAGTCTCTAGGATTGAATTGTGTAGGTTGTGGTCTCAGTTGTGTTGTGATGGGTCACCACCCTCTGCTAGAACAAAAACTAGACAGAACAAAGAAGTAGTATTAACCCAGAGCAAAGCAACTTGTTCCGTAAGAAGTCTGATTTTGGAGAAACCGGTCTGGGCAAAAAGGTCAGGAAAAAATGTTTGCAGTTTCATAAGCTCTTTTAAAAAAGCAAAATGAAAGGCCATTTTAAATAAAACTTTTCCCAGCCAAGCTTGGGAATGTCCTCCATACCTATAAATGCCAATGTATGTTTTTGCAAAGCAACTCAGCCTGCCAGTTCCATGTTTCTAATGCCCAGGTACTCCAGGGAGAAAGCCTGTGTTGTAGTTTGCCATTCTGTGCTACCGTAAAGGTGCCACGGTTTTATTTATAAGTGGCTCTTGACTTATTATTGTAAATTAAAAAAAAAATTATCCAAGGAGCTAGTATTGTACAACGAGGTAAGTTGCTTTGCCTGAAGGGACAGCATCCCAAATGAGCACAGGCTCAAATTCCTCCTCCCTGTTAACATAGCTGGAAAAGCAATGGGAGATCCTTCCTCCTGGCTTAGACCCAACCCAGCCCTGGCTGTTGCATCCATTTGATCCATTTTGCCTCTTTTTGTTTCTCTCTCTCTCTCTCTCATTCTGTAATCTACTATTCAGATAAATAAGTGCTTAAAAAAAAAAGCTTGTAAAAGGCAAGTACATCTCAAAAGCCCTCCCTAAGCTGAATGAACTCTTCCACAGATGTGAGAAATACAGAACAATAACAACTCATGACAAAAATATTCTCAATAGTTCTTTTTTTCATGCCTAAGTAACACACCCGTATAATCTAGGCATACTGAAAACTGTTGGTTCCATGCTGTGTTGCCTGGAATAATTGTTGCAAAGTCTGGAAAGTAGCCTATTTTAGATGTTATGTAGGGGGACAGGCCAACAATAGGGAAGAGCTGAGTACAGAGTTAACTCTTGGTATCATCTACAATGGAAGATCTCGATAATCTTGATGCTGAATTAATTCAGGTACTGAAGAAGATCTGGAGGAACCATATCCCAGAGAGAAGCAGGCCAAACACTACTGTACCAGGCATTGAGAGCTCCTCTCACTGACACTGAGAGCAATGAAAAACAGGAACGTTCTTTGGTCTCTGAGATTTGTAACTCTCCAGAGCAAGAAAATGAGGTTTTGAAGTTCAATTGCTCTGCACTTGAATATTTTTGGACTTAAACTTGGAAGAAAATTTAATCTTAAATCTTTTCTCTCTGGGAATTTGATAATAGCAAGGGGTTTATATTCAATTTGATGCATCTCTCTGTTGGTATTTTATTATTGAAGTATCTTCCTACTGTCAGTCTTACTGCAGAATCTGCGATAGGTTATTTTAGGTAAGGTTGCTGGATAATACTTGGAGACAAATACAGAGAATTGAAAGGGTTTGTTCTTTTCAGCCTTGAGTCTGGAGTAGAACTGCTTTGATTTTTTTTTTTTTCTTAAGCAATTTAAGAACATATTGAGGGCCCGGCGTGGTGGCACAGTGGTTAAGGTCCTCGCCTTGCACGCCCGGGATCCCATATGGGCGCTGGTTCTAATCCCGGTGGCCCCACTTCCCATCGAGCTCCCTGCCTGTGGCCCGGGAAAGCAGTCGAGGACAGCCCAAAGCTTTGGGACCCTGCACCCGCGTGGGAGACCCAGAAGAGCTCCTGGCTTCGGATTGGCATAGCATCGGCCGTTGCGCTCACTTGGGGAGTGAATCATCGGACGGAAGATCTTCCTCTCTGTCTCTCCTCTCTGTATATCTGCCTTTCCAAGAAAAATAAAATAAATCTTTAAAGAAAAAAAAGAACATATTGAAATCAAATCTAAACTGTGGGTAAGTGGGCAGGACACAAGAAAAGAGTGAGTGGCCAGTATTTGGAAGGTGGACTTGAGAAGGTGAGAGCAGGGCTGTGCCTGGACAGATGGGTCATTTCCTCGGAGGGTGGAGAGAACGATGGTTCATCACAGCTCACTAGAACTAAGTGGTTAAAGAACACTGATGATGAATGCTACCATTGCGGGAGCCAGCATGTTCTTTCATCAAGGTAGCCAAATCGTGTTACTCGTCATGACCTTCCTTCAGCAACTCATCCTTTTGTAGTCCAGATATTGCAGGTGCAAGTTCTTGGTTTCATGTGTAACTAATTAATTTTGTCTTCCAATATGTAGTTAATCTTGTCCTCTAAAAAATGTATTTTGAAAGCAGAAGTTGTGATTTCACTTGCAGGGTTGCTTTTTTTGTTTGTTTGTTTACCATTAAGAGTCATGTTTCTGGTATAATGTCTACGGACTGATCCCTAAATCTTAGATCATGTATTCTTATAAACGTTTTGTAATTTTATGCTTTACGTTTAGATATGTAATCTGTTTTGAGTTATTCTTTTTTTGTGTAAGGAGATATGTTTAGAACAAATAGCAAATTAGAAGAAATAGCAATACTTGTTTAAACCGATCCTTTTTTTCATTGATTCTTTTAAAGCAGTTTTATAAAAAGTCAAATGGTCACAACAGGCTCTCTATTGTTCTCAGCTAATTTCCATAAACTTTATTTGCCAATATCGCACTGTCTTGACGATAGTAGCTGCTGATAAATGTATTTCATCCTTTTATTTAAAAAAATCATCAATTCCAGTTCCTTTGCTCTTTTGTGCAAATCTTTAAAATCTACTTGTATTCACAGAAAGTTTCTCTAAGATTCTAATTGGAATGCTATTAAATCCAGGGATGACATACGTCAGTTCCTGGGCCACCTGTCAGCCATCAAGTCCAAGCAGGATATCGGTTTGGATAGCCTTCTGCCAGTTTCCTGGGGCACAGTGTGCTGTGCCCTCATGACCTCCAGCACTAGCCAAGAAGGCCCTGACCCACAAATAACTACCCACAGAAATTTGTAATAAGCATTGTGAAAGGAAGGGGTGCACAAAATAGTTCTAATGCAGGTTAACACTACTGGAATTGTGGAAGAAAAGAGAGAGTAGGGGCAGGAGAAATAGTGAAGAAAGCATTGTAGGGATTTTGCATGAGGGTTTGAAGGCCATATCACAGTAAAGTTTCTGAAAGTAAGGGAAGAATGACAATATCAAAAGCAGCTGTATACATATATATGATATGCATATGATATCATATATGCATATATACATATAAATATGTATATACATGATTATATACATCTCTCTTGAAAGAAACAATAACAACAATGCCAGCTTATTTGATTAGAAAATATGGAAACTGGAAAAGAGGAACGTATCTTAAAATGTAAAATAATTCAAAACTTAGACTTCAAAACTATAGAATGATTAACAAAATTTGCACTCAATCAAAAACAGGACTTTTTAAAATGTTGAATGTGTTTTAAAGGGAGGGCTTGATTTCAGAATTTGTGGAGATTGGTAAGCATTAACACTGAATACCTCTTCAAAAAATAATTTAGAGTTTGAGTATAAATTTAAGCAAGAAATGAATATTTCATGGGATGAAAAAGCAGATCAAGAAGGTAAAGAAGCTGAAAGACATCACTGATACCACCTCATTTAGATAAATAATTAAATACATCTGCATTATTTTTAATTGCTGTGTTCAAATTTTGCCCGTTGTTGCATTAGGCATGTAAGAATAGTATCCACAAACTGAGTCTGCTTTCTTTGTGTTAATGTCACACACACACACACACACACACACACAACAATAAAATAAAACTAAAGACTGAATTCAAGTATACCTGGGGCAGGGGAGAAGGCTCCAGAACTGGTCAGCATTTTATATCACAAATGGTATGGAATTGCCCCTTTCACTGTGTGGTGGTATTACTTGCCTAACTAGAAAGAAAGGAAACAGCAGAGGTCACCTGACTGACAGTCTGATGTTTGCTTCATAGGGACATTAGTTGGCACCCTTCTGTCTCTAACTGACGAAAGTTCAGCTGCTGTGATTGGCCAAGACCTGACTGCTTGCTTAAAAAAGTATATACGCTTGTATCAGGTGCATTTTGTTCACACATTGAACTGAGCTGTAGGTGGTCATTACAAAGGATCAGCCCATTAATCAAACATGCCTTAGGCTAATTTATTCAGGTGAAATACTAGTTCAGTAACTATTGGATATCAGTAGGAAAATATGCATTAAACCCTTCAAGATATGATCCTCTCATGTGGGAAACATAAAAGGCAATGGTTCATAGATGAATCTGGTATTCATGGTGATACTACATGCCGTACTCACAAAGAAAGAGAGTTTTATTCACATAATTCCTATCAAATAATAAAAATGTGTATCTTGTACATTTATAATGCTTCATTATTGACTAAAAATATTTCTATTTTGTTTCATTTTGATTCATTGGAAAGAGAAAGAGGCAGGTGGAGATCTTGCAACTGATGGCTTCCCAATAACGGAAACTGGACCAGCCCTCGGCCAGCAGCCTAAAACTCAGTCAAGGTCTCTCATGGGGTGAAAGGGATCAATGAACTGAAGCCATCACCCAGTGATTCCTGGAGTGCATGTTGGCAGGAAGCTGGAAGGGGAAGTGCAGCTGGGACTCCAACCGGCACTTGTATATGGCACATAGACATCCCAAGCAGTGTATTAGCTGCTGTATCCAATGCCTTATCCCCATTGAATATATTCGTCATAAAAATCCCTACTTTTAATAAAACTCACCCATTACCTAATCATCCATTTATGATTTTACATGTCTGATTAATTGAAGAGCCTGTTGATTCTGTGCGTTTCAATATTCTCTCTCTTTCTTTCTTTTCTCTTTCTTTCTTTCTTTCTTTCTTTCTTTCTTTCTTTCTTTCTTTCTTTCTTTCTTTCTTCTTTCTTTCTCTTTCCCCTTCCTTCCTTCCTTCCTTCCTTCCTTCCTTCCTTCCTTCCTTCCTTCCTTCCTTCCTTCCTTCCTTCCTTCCTTCCTTCCTTCCTTCCTTCCTTCCTTCGTTTTTCAATGTATTGTGACGCTGAACACCACAGGATGTGCTCCAGTTGTTACAAAACCTTAGCCATCCTTACTTATGTCACATGTCTCAGCAAGCAGAAGGCGAGGATATTCGAGATGGCTAAACACTCTTTTGGTATACACAGGGTAAAAATAACATTAAAAATGTATTCCAGAAAGTCTAACTAGTATATGTGTACAATACAGTTTCCTTTAAGCTGTGGTCTATTAAAATATTATCTGTTTGCAAGGGAAGATGGATGGAGGGAAAATCCAAGAGTAAAGTGGTAGTGTCTTTACTCATTTTAACTAATATATCTTACTTTTCAGATTTTATAAGGGCATATAATCATGTGAGCATCCTGGTCACTGAGGCTTTATAAATTATAACCTTTACGATCGTCACAGCAGGGCCCAGCATAATGGTTCAGTGGCTAAATCCTTAGCTTGCAAGTGACAGGATCCCATGTGGGTGCTGATTTGTGTGCCAGCTGCTCCTCTTCCCTTTCAGCTCCCAGCTTATGGTCTGGGAGGGCAGCAGAGGATGACCCAAAGCCTTGGGACCATGTGCCTATGTGGGAGATCTGAAAGAGGCTCCTGTTCCAATCTTTGGATTGGCTCAGCTCCAGCTGTTGCAGTCAATTGGGGAGTGAACTAGCAGGTGGAAGAATTTTCTCTCTGTATTTCCTTCTTTCTGTATATCTGCCTTTCCAATAAAAACAAACCTTTTACAAAAATAAGATTGTCACAGTAAATTAGCCCATGAGAACATATATTCTCCCCAAATGGTTAATTACAAATGAAAATTCAGTTTTAGGGGAAAGTGAAAAGGCAAGAACTGGCAGTAGTGAGACTGACTCCAATGAATAATGCTGCGGCATTCAGTAAAATTGATGCAAGCTTCACTTTAGACAGGTGTTGCATAGCAGGAATAGCAGGTAAGCGGGAGGCAAAAGTTAATAGAAAGTTCTTTGAGTTGTCTGAGAAAAGGGTAAAAGTATCAGGGCTTGTTAGGTTTTTAACAAGTACAAGAGGCATGTTTTCATCTAGTGAAATCTCAGAAAGCCTGGAAAAAGAGAATGCAAGCTCTAAGTTAGAAGAAAGGAAAATGTAGAACTAAACGACAGTGTTGAATTAGGTCAGAAGAAAGAGGAACAGAGATAGCACGTAGTCAAGACAAGCAGAAACCTTTTCGTCAAAAGCTGGGCTTCATCACAAACTCGTCAGTCGTGGGATGCAACATAAATGGTCTACACATGCCATTTGGAGTATATTATGAGATGGAATAAAGACACAACTGTTATATGCTGTTGAACTTGTGATAAAATTACATATAAGGTGTCTCTGCTCCAGTGCTCAGGCATTCCGGTGTAACAAGTGCATTGTTTAAAGAGGTTTTGCTTTAAGGCTCCTCCCGAAGACAGATATCCTTTCAAAAGGCGTAAGAAGAGAAGCTTCTGTCTTGTTCTCCTGTTTTCTGTCATGTGAAGACTTAGCAATCCTTCCCTTCAGAGGATATAGCTCTCACTACACATCAAATGCCAAGTGCCTCGGTCTTGGATCTCATTAGGAATATATTTCAGTTCTTTACAAATTGCACATCAGTAGCAATATAGCAGCCCAAATGCAGTAAGATAGAAAATAAAAAGAACGTGGGAAAATGTGCAATGCAAATGTTAATAAGATAGCTGACCTTGCTAGACTAATACCAGACAAAGGTAAGGGTCATTATGGAAGCAAAGCTGGGCTATTTTGTAATGATATAATATCATTTCAGAAAGAAGATAAAAAAAATTGCAAGTGTGCATGCTATGTAAAGCAAATGCTGCTGGAACTAAAAGGAAAGGAGGACAGAATCATATTGGCAGGGATTTTAGCAAACCTTTCTTCCACTTTTATGAAACAATACTAGTCTCAAAAGAAATGCGAAAAAAATCTGTTTCTGAGATTCAGAAAGAAGGAGCTTACTTCCCAGCTCCACAGTTAAAGCCATCCGTGTTCCCGTTATCAGCACCTCACAGGAACGTTAATGTCATCAGAAACATTGATTCAATCCGTTTCGTCAAAATACTATCACGTAAAATTCAGTAATGGCTGCCATGACTGCTCTGTTTGCACTGTAGGAAGGTTGGTATCAAAAACTAAAAACAATCCTAACTCATCAGAGAATTAGGATATTGAGAGCTCAAAATATGAATTGATGTAAAAACGCTTTGAAAAACTATACATTCATTTGTAGAAAAATGTAAAAAAAACAAGGACTAAAAGGAAAGAAAAACATTAAGTCTGATAAAAAATTGGTTTCAAAACAAGAAATTTGATTACTCTGATCTCTCTGAGATCTTTGTTAATACAAGAATAGCTGGAGACTATTTTCAATTCCATGATATTCCATAAAATAATTTTAATGCTATAAGACGGGAACATGTAAATAAAAGATGAGATTGAAAATAAATTATTATGCATCAGTGATATTTTCACTTTCATGTAAAATTTAAAATACGCTTTTAGAACAGGTGCTTGAAGTTGCAGCCAAGATGTTACCTGATGGCCAGTGATGTGAGTTAAGCCACTACTTGTGCAGGTTCAAGTCAGGGCTGTTTCAGCTCTGGTAATGCCCCAGGGAAGCTGTGTAAAATGTCTCATGTGAAAGATGTAAAGGAGCTCCAGGACCCTGACTTTGGTCTGGACTCACCCTGGCTGTTGCTCTCATTTGAGGATTGAGACAGTGCATGGGAACCATTTCTCCATCTTTCTTTTTCTTTACTCTGGCTTTCAAATAAATTAAAACATCTTAAAAAATACTACTTAAAATTCCTACTTCGGATGCTCACATATCGTATCACCATGCCAGAGCCTGAATCCTGGTTCTGTTTCTGATTTCAGCTTCCTGCTAATGGGCGTTGTGGCAGACAGCAGATGATGTGTCCATTCCTTAAGTCCCTGCAAGCCATATGCTTGAGTTCCTGGATTCTTCTTGAGCCTGGAGTGACTTCAGCTGCTGTGGGCATTTAGAGAGTGAACCAGCGCATGGGAGATTTCCTTCTGTCTTTCTGCCTTTGAAATAAACACATTCTTGATAATTATTATAGCATTAACGTGTGATGTTCCACGTGTCATTTGTTGGGATACAAAATCAACACCTTTGCAATTCTGTCTGTTCCCCTTCATGAGAATGCCTTGCCTCTGCATTTATTTACATCATCTTATTTTAAGTTTGTTAATTCTGCTTTAAACATTATGAGCACATGATTTTTACCAATATGTAAATATATGTCTTAGGAATCGAAATTGCCATTTAGAAAGATTCCTCCTAATCCTTCATGGCAATATCTCTATAATCATTTATTTTATCTATCTATTACTATTTAGATATTCCAGTTTGCATTTTGATCAGTGTTTGTAGTCTATTTTTTCTTCTAAAAACTCAACTTTATGTGCTAGATTAAGCTCACAATAACATGGACTTGTTTTCATTTATCCAGTTTGATTAGGTTTCTATTATAATTGAAATGTTCAGTTACTTTTTTTTTAAAAAAAAAGATTTATTTATTTTTATTGAAAAAGCAGATATACAGAGAGGAGGAGAAACAGAGAGGAAGATCTTCTGTCTGATGGTTTACTCCCCAAGTGGCTGCAATGGCTGGAGCTAAGCCAATCAGAAACCAGGAGCCAGGAGCTTCTTCTGGGTCTCCAATGCTGGTGCAGGGTCCCAAGGTTTTGGGTCGTTCTTGATGCTTTCCCAGGCTACACGCAGGGAGCTGGATGGGAAAGCAGGGCTACTGGGATACAAACCTGTGCCCATATGGGATCTCGGTGTGTTCAAGGCAAGGACTTTAACTACTATGCTAATTGCACCAGGCCTGAAATGGTCATTTACATATATGATATTTATATATTTTGGTTGAAATTTGCCATTTTTTGGAACATTCCATCTCCCTTGCTTGATCTATATTCCTATTTCCTTTCTTGCTTGCATTATTATGATACCATTTTGTATAGCAAAGCAGAAATGATATGCTATTTTATCATTCTTTTACTTCTTACATAGAGATTAATGTTTAAAGTTAATACAACTTTTATTATTTTCTACAATACTGTAAGAACCTCGCAACATTTAGGCCTCATTTATAATCTGACCCATTTACTGAATCATGCGCTTTGTTTTGTTCTTCCTATATTTTAAGATCAAAACACCATCATTTTTATTTCATGAATTTCATAGATGCTATGAATTTCAATTTCATTTAGCTACCGTTCCAATTTTACAGACTGCATTTGCTTTGTTGTTCTCTGACCTTTCATCCTGGGTCAGTTTTCTTCCGCCTGAATTTTCATTTTAAGGCAGTGTGTTCACAGTTTTCTCAGCTCCAGTTTGTTTGGCTGTGCATGAAATCACCACTTGACTCCGCTGTTTTAGGTACAGTGTCATCAGCTGTGGGGGGTGCCGCCCTCTGCTTCCATTGAGAAGTTGAAGAGATTGCCACTATTAGCCACTCTTCTTTTTGGTATTCCATCTTTGTCATCTCCCATTTTTTGTTTCAGTCTTTCATCCGGCTCGTTTTGCCCTAATCCTTCTTTTGTTGACTGTATCCTGCTCTGGAGCTCTTGAAAGCTTCCTACCTCTAAGCTTTCATCCGTTTGTATCATTATTTCCTGAAGTGTTGCTTCATCTCTGTTCTTATTCTTCCTTGTAAGTGTCAGACTGTCCTCAATACGAACTCTGTCTTACATGGCCTTTTCAGCTTTTTTTCTGTTTATCTGTTCCTTGCTGATTTGCATTGGATATTTGATTTTTCACCTGTTTTTCTAGTAAGTCCTCATGCTTCATCCTTTTCTGTCAAATACTCATTGTGTGTGGTCCCAACTAAAACACACACACATACACACACACACCCCTCGGCAGTTCCATTACTGCATTCCCTCTTAATAGTTTCCTAGTCCCCTCTCCTACTGAAATCTATTAACAATAACCTCATAATCAACCCATGCCTTCAAACAAGAAGGCAGTTTACAAGCCAAGGTTGTGTATTTGAGCACCCACCCTTCCTCTCTCTATTGTGGCCTAGCAAGGTAAGAGCAATATATTTTAAGATTTGTTATAAAGCTGACTATTGATAAAAATATATTTTATGTTTCAATTGAAGGGAGTAAATTTCACATATTTAACCATAAAAACTAATGGGTAAATTAGGTGATAAACATATTTACCAAATACCTTTGTTCTTTATGATGTATCAAAATTCACAGTAATTATAATTCTCTATGGGGTAAAAAAAACCAGAGGCAAACAGTTTTACCAGAGGGATAGATTAGTGTTCTGCATTTAACAGTTAAATATTACATAATTTTCTCAAATGTATTTGAAACATTTACAAAAATCAGTCATTTATGAGGGCAACTAGAAAGCATCAATAAAATTTTAAATAGGTGTTAGAGAAATTAGGATCTTTATGGTGCATAGCAATTAAATTGGAAGCTAGCGACACAGACATGAGCTGATATGAATATGTAAAGTTGACATAAATGACACAAAACAAGTGCATATTTGAAAAGCAGCAACATGCCCAATACTGTCCAGAGTCTGTATCTATGGGTTCAACATCTACAGATCCAACCAAATACAGATTTCAGATTTCAAATGTTTCTTTCAAATGTATTGTTAACATCATTACTTCTTAAACAATATGAGACCCATTTACATGGCATTTATATTGGACTCTTATAAGTATTACAGAGTTGATTTAAGGTACAAAGAGGATATATGGAGACTGCATGCAAAGATATATTATCAAAACCCATTTTATTCAAGCGTGTAACTACAAAAACTCTCCCATTTACATTCACAAATATATAAAGTAAATGTTATGGGCAATTTGTCTTAATTTCCCATATGCAAGTTTAATATTAGGAAGCAATCAGCTGCAGGTGAAGCTGCTGCATCCGTGCTGCATCTCATACAGGTGCCAGGAAATCCCATTTGCTCGACTTCCCATCCAGCTCCCTGCTAATATACCTGGTGGGAAAGCAACAAAAGATGGCTCAAGGGCTTGGGCCCAGAATTGACACAGGAAACCCAGATGAACATGCTGGCTTCTGGCTTTGGACTTACCCAGTCATGGCCTTTGTGGCCACTTGGAGAGCAAAGCAACAAATGGAATCTCTCTCTCTCTCTGTTCCTCTGTGTAACTTTGACTTTCAAATAAATTAATGAAATCTTTAAAAAAATCATAAATCTTTTTCCAAAAGAAAACCCATCAATAGAAGGTACTAGATTAAATGTTTAGAGTTTCAACAGTTGAAATGTTTGAGTTATAATTCAAAATTCAGTAATGATAAAAACCCACTAAATTAGGATTAGAAACAAAAGTCCTAAATGTAATAAAATATGTACTTAAAAATCCTCAATCCAAGTGCAGGCGACCTAAGATGACTGAATGGGATCTCGCCACACTAACTTAGGCTACTCTGGGATTTGAGAAGAATGATGGAAGGACTGAATTTCCAGCAGTACGACTGACAGATTGTCAGCAAATTAGCAACAACAATAATCACGACAGTGTGTATGTGACAGAGGACAGAGTTGGGAGATGCTGCTTGCTCGTGTGTGTGTGGCAGCAGGCTGCAGGCTGCACTCTCCCATCTCACCACCGGCAGGTAGAGGCGCACAGCCAGCTGACAGCAGTTTCGGCTGAGAGAGCATCCCACAGTTATTCCTTGGCCTTCACTGCACCCCGGGGAGCTGACTAGCATCTGAGCATTGCTGGGTGTGGAGCTGGGTAACCACATGGCTTTCCTTGCCCCTCTTTCCCCACCCACGGAGACTGCCACACTCAGCAGTGAGAATCCCTCTTTTCTGCACCTGCCAGCATCTTAGTCAGAACCAGGGCAATGTATCTAGCAAAGGATATCTTGCTACATGTGCAGCAAATTTACAAGACATAAGATCCCCTGCATTTTGTTACCGTGGGAGTTTGGGGGACGTAAGCCTAGCGCTATACTCATTCATTCTATATGAGCAAAGGGATTTGCCTCAGCTTATGGCAGCTAACCCCAGAAGCAATCCATAATAATAATAAAATCACTGCCACCCTGGGAGAGCTGATAGTGACCCCATTAAACCCACCATAGCAGGACTGTAATAATTTTCCTGGGTTTCCTGGTGCCACTAGAATCTTCCTGATGGACGCAGGGAGAAACCTGCCTTCTTTCCACCTCTCTAGAGTGAAACTTTCTGTGTACCTTATGACCACCATGTCCTTGGACTGGGGCTGTTGGTGTCCTAGGCCACAGCACCCATTGGACTCCTCCAGCAGGATGTGAGGAAGGGTCCTTTCCTATTGCAGGGCTCTAAGGCTATGGCAGTGAGTACTGTAGGTGTCCCACAGGCTTCACTGTGGGACAGGTGGGCAGCCATCCTTCTCTTCCTCAGTGCCAAGAATTTGCTTGGAAGCTGACACTAAGCTCGCTATGGGCTGTGGATACACAGCCTCAGAGCTACACTTCTCTCCCTAGAAATTGTGGCAAACTGGACCACTGGGTCACTCACAGAGGTAATTAACATTGTTTAGGACAAAAGAAATTGTTCAGAGACTATACACCTGGGCTCCCCTAGAATCAAAGCCAAAGCAGCTAGTCAAGTGAGACCCTGCAGTTCACTAAGCCATAAATTATATTCCAGTAAAATTGACTCCATAAAGTAGAAGAAACAATTATTCCAAATGGGCAGACATCCCTGTAGGTACAGGGGAGACATGAAGACACAGATTACATGACACCTCCACAACAACACGCTAATCCTCCAGAATTAGATCCTGAGTTGAAGGAAATGTATGAAATGACAGCTATAAAATTCAAAATAGTGATTGCAGGAAAGCTCCAGGAAAAAACAGAGAATACAGAGAGACAACAAGGAAATAAGAAAGTCAATGAGTGATGTGCATGAAAATATTACTAAGGCGAGAGAACTAATTAAGATGAACCACAGAGAAATATTATAGATGAAATCTTCGGTCAGTGAAGTAAGGAAAAAATAAGAGTGAGAGCTGTAAGTGCAGGACAGACCAAGAAGAAAAAAATATCATTTCTCAAAGATGAGATTTTAAAAAATCAGATAAAAATAAAGTTTCCTCTTTTTAAAATAAAATTTTCTCCTTTTTTTCTGAATTCAAAAGAATTTAAAAAGCTACATGAAATGGGGGGATACTACTAATTGATTACATAACCGTGTTATAAGTATTTCTGAAGGAGAAGGAATTTTAAATATATTAAAAATTTTTATATATATACAAATGAATTGTATATATACACAATTTATTTATATATATTTATATATATGGTTATATATACAATCACATACATATACAAGCACATTGGTGATTAAAGCAGCATGCTACTGGTAAAACCAAATCAGAAACCAATGGAACTGAACAGAGAGCCCGGAAATTCATGTTCATATATCAGTCAACTGAGTTTTGACAAAAGTGCTCAGACTGGAGTAAGCATAATTTCTTCAACAAATGGTTCTGGTAAAACTGGGCATATATATATATGTATATATATATATATATATATATATGAAATTAGATACGTATCTGCCACCATTCAAAATAACCACCTCAAGATGGGTCAGAACTAAATTCATGTCCAGAGATTACGAAGTTGCAGCAGGAATATTTAGGAGTCTAAGACACTGTTTTAGGAGATGACTTCTTAGATTAGGCCATCCAAGCCCAGGTAACAAAAGCAAAACTCAACAAATGGGATTATATCAAACACAGAAGCTTTTGTACAGCAAAGAGATGCTCAATAGCATGAAGAAATATTAACAGAATGGAAAGAAAATATCTGACAGCCACCCTATCTGACTGATACAGGCAACTTAAGAAAATCAATAGCAAAAAACCATAGCAAAGAAGCAAACAAAAGCAATCCAGGTGAGAAATAGGCAAAGGACTTCAATATACAGTTCTCAAAAGAAGAAACGCAAATGGACCAAATGCTGGTGAGGCTGATGACAAAACAGAACACTCAACTGTGTTGATGAGAGTGTGAATTAGTGCAGCCACTGTGGAGAATGGAGTAGGGATTTCTTTCCTCAAAGTAGAAATAGGGCCCGGCATGGTAGCCTAGCTGCTAAAGTCCTTGCCTTGCACACGCTAGGATTCCACATGGGTGCAGATTTGTGTCCCGATGACTACATTTCTCATCCAGCTCCCTGCTTGTGGCCTGGGAAGGCAGTCAAGAACGGCCCAAAGCAGGGGACCCTGCATCCACATGGGAGACCTGAAAGAAGTTCCTGGCTCCTGGTTTCAGATCGGCTCAGCTCCAGACGTTGTGGCTACTTTGAGAGTGAATCATTGGACAGAAGGTCTTCCTTTCTATTTCTGCTTCTTTTTGTATATCTGGCTTTCCAAACAATCAAACAACAACAACAAAGTAGAAATAGACATGGCATACAACCCAACAGTCCCACTACTGGTATATGCCCAAAGATCTGGAACACAGCAAATCAAAAGGTTGCCTGCAACACCACATTTATTGTTTACAATGGATAAAGAAAATATGGTGTATATACACAATGGAATGTGATTCACCATCAGAAAGAATGAAAGGCTGCCATTTTGCAGTAAAATGGATTCACCTGAGGAACATATTGAGTGAAGCAAGGCAGGTCCGGAAAAACAAATAATGAATATTCTCCCTTATATGTGGGAGCCAAAATTTGAAAAAAACAGGCAAAAAGAAACATCTATATGCATCAATATCATAGCAAATACAGGTTTGTAAAACTTTGTTTTGTGTCTTTCTAAATCAATGGCTATAGATGCTGTATTTTTTTTTTAAAAAAAGATTTATTTAGTTTTATTGGAAAGTCATATGCACAGAGAGGAGGAGAGACAGAGAGGAAGTGGTTTATACAGTGTTTTAAAGAAATGAACCTACTCAACCTATCATAACTTGAAGAAGTTTTAGAGCCTTGATATTATAAAGTGAAAAAAATTTCTGCAGGTTAAATAAGTCTCAACGTAGGAAAATAGGGCTTTTCAGGAAAAAGATACAAAAAGAATGAACAATGTGCAGAAATCAATAAAAGGGAATTGATAAATAAATAGGGGACTCAGGACGATGCCTACAACATCGAATGACATCAAATGACTCGATGTAGTTCATTAGCTAGCCATTGCCCGCATTTTCGGTGTTTCTATTCAACTCATTAAATTAATGAAACCTACTCGACCTACTAATTGGATTAAAATAAGCTATGCATGGGACAACAATATTACAAATCAAGGATGGTGACTGATGACATTTTGTACAACTTAAGTACAATAGGGAAAAAATTATGTTATACAAATAACCAAATCATCTTTTCATGTATTCTGGAACAGAAATTGGCAAGTTTTTTTCTATAGAAGGCTAGGTAGCCAGAATTTTATTCCTTGGGTGGGGGGGCACATTTAATCTTTACCATCTGTTCATTTTCTTTTTGCTTAATAATGCTTTTCAAAATGTCGAAAAATATCATTTTAGCCTTTGGGCCATGTGAAAATAAATTGTAGATCACATTTTAGTAGTATGCCTACCTGTGTTTTAGACCTCATTTTCAATTTTAATTTATATTTTACCAATTGTAAAATGAAATGATTTAAATAAATGTTTAATTTTCTTCCTCAAGGTCAACTCTTAATTGAAATTATTTTTACTGTGAATGTTTAGTCTGTTTTATCGTGGGACTTTTAAGTCTTTCTTATCATCAAAGAAGTCAAACCCCCATCACATACAATGTATAGATTTTTGAGCAATTGTCCAACTAACTGATCCCAAGCCACGATTTTTACCTGAAATAGCAATAGAAGCAGATGTAGCTTTACCTCTAAGATAAATGGATTTCTGCTGCCATACATTGTTCCAAACTATTCCTTATTAAATAAACAGATATATTCTAGGCATAAACACCCTAACTAGAGAAATAGCACTGTTGCTTTTTCCTTAAATGTGGGAAAAATTTAAGGATATGCCACCACGCTCATATTATTAGTGCTAATTGCCAGCTATCCAACCTGAAAAAAAAAATAATATAGCTCTAATGTTAGCTCATTTGAAATTCTGATCCAGGAGAAGTAAGCCCATTAGGATACAGAGAAGGAATAAATTCTGTACAGGACTTCCTCTGCATATAAAATCACCCTCAGTGTTGACCTGAGATGTAGCGAAGTTGAAAATTGATTTGAGAAAATCCATCAAGGCGGCTACAACACATTTATTCCTGATTTTATATTTACTACAACATTAGAGATCATTTTCCTCATCACTATATCTTTAAAACAGCAAATCCTGATCAATATTGTAGGGCTAGCTAGGAGCTACTAAGGAAGGACCTAGGGGCAGCAATGCTCATCTTAGTCCAGTGTTGTCTCTTTTTGTGTTGTCAGTATAATCTTCAAACGTCAGCTCTTAGGCATTTGGCCCCCCAAATGTGTGCGGGTGTTTAAATTCAGAAGTCTCGTGGCATCTGAAGGGCCTCGTGGGAGGTCTTGAGGTCACCAGGAGTTTGTCCAGAAAGTCATTCTTGCAGAGTCACTTAGTTAAACTAAGTTTAACTAAAACCAGTTCCCCTCTGCTTCCCAGCTCACTCGTGAGTGTTTCTCCTGCTCTCCGTGGCCAGTCTCCTCTGACACGTGTCAGATCATCGGGGCCTTCTGATCCTGATGTGTGCACCTCCAATATGCAAGTCCACGCAAGCCTTATCCTTCCCCAGGAACTCCGTTCAGATATTTCAGTGGAAGAATGAAAGGCGGCCTAACACATCACTTGTGACACATTCATCAGAAGGGAATTCCAGCACAAAAATTGCTCCTGAGATTATGGAAGGAGTCTGGATTTTAACAGGAGTTTGGGGATCCTGGTGAAATCGCCTCATCATCCTGGCCACGGAGCTTTTGTTGAGATGGATGAGATGGGGGCGGTCAAGAAGCTGTCTCCAGGAGCATAATGAAGGAATCGTTATATTTTCTCTTGGCCATGACCTCCAAAAATAGCAACAGTCTGGGACTAACAACTGTTTTCAAAGAAACTAAAATCAATCAAATTTCAGGATACTGAAGCATCTCAAGTGGTTTAAAATGAACAGTTTGATAGACATTTTTTATAACAATATAGGTAAGAGATGACAAATTTGGTTTTGTAGCATCTGTGTCTGAAATATAGCATGTTTTCAATAAATATCTGTGGAATGGGAAGAAAGGAAAATAGTATGTTGTTAGTAAACATCCCTCAAAATCTATTCAGCCAGTTACAGGAAGGGGGGTTAAAATAAAGACTGAAGGGAAGTGGAGTCTTTTTTGCCATCTGTGCAGAACATGCTGGAGATTTGTCTCCAGAATTAGTGGAGTGAACTTTGCGGCATAGTGGGTCAAGCTGCTGCTGAGTATGTCTAGATTCTATTTCTTTCTTTCTTTTTTTTTTTAAAGATTTATTTTATTTTTTATTGGAAAGGCAGATATACAGAAAGGAGAGACAGAGAGGAGAGACAGAGAGGAAGATCTTCTGTCCGATGATTCACTCCCCAAGTGAGCACAACGGCCAATGCTATGCCGATCCGAAGCCAGGAGCCTCTTCCGGGTCTCCCACGTGGGTGCAGGTTCCCAAAGCTTTGGGCTGTCCTCGACTGCTTTCCCAGGCCACAGGCAGGGAGCTGGAAGGGAAGTGGGGTCACCGGGATTAGAACCAGTGCCCATATGGGATCCAGGACGTGCAAGGAGAGGACCTTAACCACTGTGCCACCGCACTGGGCCTTTAGATCCTATTTCTGAAAGCCTGGAATTAGGTTCTTACAATTTCACCATCTAGCTTGCTGTTTTGTGTGGGGGCGCGGAGAGGGATAGGATAATGGTTCAAGTTCTTGAGTCCACACCACTCCCCTGGGAGACCAGGATGGAGTTTATTCTGGCTTCTGGCTTTGGCCTGCTCCAGCGTGGGCTGTTTTGAGGATTCAGGGAGTGAACCAGAAGATGGAAGATAGTCTTTCTGCCACTCTTCCCCCAACCCTCTCCCTCACCTTGTTATCTTGCCTGTAAAAGAACCAGGGTTAATTTATGATTCAGTAATCACACTTCTAGGCATATACCTAGATAAGACAAAAACCTTGTGTAGATATATCTGTACCACTATATTTATTGTACTTTCCTGTTCACAAAAACCAACATGGAACACGATATATTCATTCTTAAAAAAAAAAAAAATTGAACATTGATGGATCTAGAGCAGGTTGTGCTAAGTGCTGTAAGCCATACGCAGAAATCAAAATACTGTGTGAGATCTCACATACGGAATAAAAACAATGTTTAGTTGGAAAAGCAGGATGTGGCCTCTACTAAACTTGGTAATTAAGCAGGCAAATAGAAAACATCCTGATAGCATTTGTTGATTTGCATTTGCTAAATGGCAATAGTTAGCCATTGATGGGGGAGACGGATTTGGAAAGAGAAAAATGAGGCTCCATTTTTAAAAACGATTCATTTACTTACCATTTTTGTGTATATAGTTTTCCTCAAATTATTGTAACATTTCATGGTAACATTCAGAAAAATGTACGACTCATAAATCTATAGTTAGATACATTAATTTTCATGAACTAAATAAAAAAATCCCAACCAAGAAATCATTTCCATTCTGGAAAATTTACCCAGAAAATTAGTATATGAGCTAAATATCAGCATCCCCACATTTATTGCAACTCAGTTCACAACAGCCTAGATAGGGAATCAAGCCCAGAGGGCGATCAATGGATGGCAGAGTAAACAAAAGGTGCTATCTATACGCTCTGAAATACTTCTGTCTTTTGCAACAAAAGGAATGCAACCAAAAATCATTATGCATAGTGAAAAAGGCCAGCAACCAAAAGACAAACACCGTATGTTTCTAATGTGTGGCAACTAATTCACAACGTACAAAAAAAAAATCTATTTGAGTGAAATTGACATTTTAAGATTTGATTATTAATATAGCTTCTGTCTATACTCCTGCGGGACCGTGAAATTTTATTTTCGGTTTGTTGATTTTTTTTTTTTACCTGATGGATTGTTGGGCCCGTGACTGTGAAATGAATGCCATTGCAAAATTGTGTCATTGTAAAAAAACGAAGTATGTCGTTATAAATTTTTTTTTTCTAAATGAAGAAAGAAGGAAGGAGGGGGATGGGTTAAGAGTAAGGGTGGAAGGGAGACAGGGTGGGAAGCATAACTCTGCTCCTAAGTCTGTGAAAAACATGAAATTTGTTCAATAGGTTTTGTTTTTAAAAGAAAATTTCCAAAAGGACAAAATATCATATTTTTTTGCAAGCTTCATGCAAAATTCAAGATGAACAGATATGCAGGTAAACATGCAAGTACATATAGTCATCTACAGGAACTGTGCAATAGAGTATCATAATGAGAAGGGAAGATACAATGCAGTGTGCGTCTCTAGTTTCAAATCAAAGATGGGATCCCAAGGAAACTGTTCAATATATCTTGACAATTGGATGCTGGATTCTGCCGTTGTCCATACCTACAATGTCAGGATACGAATAAATAGCAGAATGATGGCTTTATGGCTATTTTTGAAGGACTATATTGTTGTAATAATATTAGGATAAAGTAATGGGGAGGAGATTTGCTGAGGGGAGAGGGAAATCCCAGAGCCTGTTGAACTGTGCCATAAAATTAATTAATCAGAATAATTTACTAGCACTATCAAAAGATCTCTATGTGTCCTCTTTCAGTCATTTTACATGCTTTTTCATTGCAGTAACGACTATTGTGACTTCTATTGTCATCAGCAGGTTCCTTCTATTACTATGCTATCAACATAAAATCATATCAAGTGGAACCTTTTGCATTTTCTTTTTATACACTCCTGTATTTCTAAGACTTCTGATGTAGTTTGTTCCTTCTTAATGCTTGGCTTAATGTTGCTATGAGCAACATCGTGAATGTCTTTGGTGAAGGAAAGTATGATTTCCTTTAGGTACACAGCTAGGAATACACGTTGGGTCACAGGTTGCATTTCTGTTTATTTCTTAACAGATGCTGACAAAATATTTACAGTCATATTCAAAGGAACACTAGAGCCCCAAACTGGAATCAACTAAAAAAAAAAAAGGAATGGCTCAGTAAAGTTATTATACAAATAGCAAATTATGATGCAGCAAGAATGATCAAGCTACAGGAAATGAAGAATCTGCAAGTGAAGTGTGGTCCATCTTACAGATGACAGAGACGACAAGCAACCTGGAGAGGACAAGGCTGTGAATTGCAAAGACTGAAGGTGTCTCTGTCTTAAATAGTGATGCTTATTTAGCTATAATTTAAATCTTTATTTTAGTTGTTTGGTAAGAAATGAGAGAAGTGTGTGTGTGTGTGTGTGTGTGTGTGTGTGTGTGTGTGTGTGTGAGAGAGAGAGAAAGAGAGAGAGAGAGAGAGAGAGAGAGAGAGAGAGAGAGAGAGAGAGAAGAGAGAAATACAACAACCCCATCCACTTTACTCCAAATATTGTTGTAATTAATAGCTAGGACCAGACCAGGTGAAAGCTGTGTGCTCAAGCCAGGTCTTCCACTTGAGTGGTAGAACATCATAAAACGGAAACATTGTTGCTTCCCAACGCTTACTACGACGGAGCTGGAATCAGGAATGGAGCTGGGTCTTGAACTCAGACGCTCATATATGGGATATAGACAACCTAATTAGCATCATAACTGCTAATCCAAATAACTCAAATAAAGTCAGCTGTTATTTATACTTAAAAAATAACCCCTTTACTTGTACAGTTTGATAATGATGCTGACAAATGAGACAGAGAGAGAGAAAAAAAAATCTGTATTCCACTGGTTCACTCCCTAAATATGTATAATAGCTAGGACCAGGCCAGGCTAAGACCAGGAACCAGGAACTCCATTTGGGTCTCTGATGAGGGTGGCACGAGCTCAAGTACTTGCAACATCACACTGCCTGCTAGGTGCGTTAGCAGAAAGCTGGGTTGGAAGAATGGAGTAGCCCAGACTGCAACTGGCACGCTGATATGGAATACATGGTATCAAGCAGTAGCCTAATGCCCTGCATCAGAACATCTACTTCTCTATTTTCTTTTTGTCTTTCTGTGTGTGTGTTATGCATGTGTGTACTGCATGTTTCGTATCATTCGAAGAAGAGACTTTAAAAATTGATATCCATGAGCCAGGCATGGTAGCCTAGTGGCTAAAATCCTCATCTTGCATGTGCCAGAATCCCATATGGGTGCCTGTTAATGTCCTGATTGCTCCACATCCTATGCAGCTCCCTGCTTGTGGCTTAGGAAAACAATAGAGGATGACCCAAAGCCGTTGGACCCTGCACTGGCTTGGGAGACCTGGAGGAAGCTCCAGGCTCCTAGCTTCAGATCAGCTCAGTTCTGGCATTTGCAGCCACTTCAGGAGTAAACAAATGGATGGAAGATCTCTCTCTGTCTCCTTCTTTCTGTAAACCGGACTTTCCAATAAAAATAAAATAATTAAAAAAAAACTGGTGTCCAACTTATATTTTTTTATGATGCATGCTAAAATTTTTAGTAAAGAAAACAGATTTTTCTTTGATATTTTTTTCTAGAGATTTTATAATTGTTGCTTTTATAGTTGGACCCACAATCCTGCTTGAGCCTTTTTTATGTAAGGTAAAAGTTAAGTCAAATTTTATTCTTTCTTCATGAATGTCCATTGTTTCATTTCTGCTAGATAGATTACCCTTTTCTCAGTTTATCCCCACTGTGCTTTTGTGAAAAAAAAATCGCTAATCATTCATGTTAGGTTAGAGCTGAAATTTGAGTTTGGGATCATTTGGCCTCATAACTCATTAACCACTGTGTGCAGTTTTCCAAATATTTTACTACCTGGTTAGGAAGGCATTTGTTGTTGTTGTTCTATATCAAGAGGGTGGAGATAATTTTCCAATCAGCTGCAATCAACAGCAGACTGAGGTCTTTCATGGCTGAAATTGTGACTATATTGTCCATTGTGACTACAAAGGTATGATTCCCTGTATAGCTTACAGCTCAGTCTCCTGGATAGCCTAGCTGCTTCTGCAAATATCCAGATCGTATTGCTCCTCTTATTCCAATTCAGCTTTCATCATGCTGCCTCTGCCACTGCAGCTGTCCTCTAGACCATGATGCCAGTGGGACAAGGCTGTTTTCCATGCATGCTTCTGCCTTTACAAATTTGGCTTCAGGAGACCAGGCTGCTTCCCCCAGGATCTTCATCCTAAGCATGCTTTATCATAAGCATGAGCTTGGCACCTCTACGTGTTTGTCCCATATGTCCTCAGTGTGTTTGGCTGTAAGAATGTTCATTGCTTTCCAGGTAGAGCTTCTTCCTAGGGAATGGTCTGGTTAGTTTTTATCTTGGCAAAGCAATTATGGAAGACTTTATCAGTATGTTTTCCAAACTGTACTTTATCTTTTCTTTGTGTACTACAAAAATATTTATGGCACTCAATTTGGAAATCAATAGACAAAAAGAGAAGTCGAAAATCTCCATGAAACTTCAACTTCTGTTTTATTTCCTACCAAATTTTGCCGACTTGAAGGGAGTGTAAACTGAGTCTCAGATATTTTGGCGGTGAGAGGTCTGTGACTCACATTCATGCAGAGCAGCAGGACTGATGGTGCAGTGTTTTTACCCATCTGTTCTTCCTCTGTTCCCTGGTTGGCAGAGGGAAAAGGCTGATTTACTCCAGGTCTCCCTATACAGTCCTTTCCAACAGTAGTATTCATAAATCATAAGGGAACATCCTTCCTCACAAGGAACCTGGGGGTAAACTTGCCTCTTCAATGATAGATTTTACTGGTCCAAGTGCTGCCACATTGGAAATGCAACATTTAAGGAATTAAAGAGGGTGACAGTCACCTCATTTGAGTCTCCTTCGCCATGCTTAGTATTCAGGATTTAGTATAAGGAAACCCTCAGTTTAAAGCAGTTTTAATTCTGGCTCTTCTAGTTGCCCATGGAGCAGGCTGAACAACTTGAGCTAGCTGAGTAACTGAAGGCAAGTACTTGCTGTCTGACTTTTCGCTTTTCTGATGAGAGAATACAATATTGCCACACATGTCATCATGGCAAGTTGAACTAAGTTGTGCTGTGGAGCGGCCTTCCTAGTTTCAGGCAAAAATAAGAGGGGAGGATTTATTATCTGTGGAGAACCTAAAGAATAACGTCTCTAAAGGTCAGGTTATAATTTATTGTAGCTATGTGCTGTCAATTATGAACAGCTTTGACAGTACAGTACTCTAACCTATAATCCACTCCCATCCTGTTTATCTTCATGTAACATGCAATGGCTAGAAGATGTACCACTGTGTCCTTACCTTTATAGGACCTACAGGTAAGTTTCCTTTTTGGAAGCAAAGCTGAGCTTGAATGGCAAGAAGAATCTCAGCCCTCGCTTTTCAGTGGTTGGTCTGAGCATGCAGAAATAAGCTTGCAAGAAACATCCTCTGTTGCAACTTGAGGACACAGATCAGAGCCATGAATTAGTTCCCGAGTGTGGTTCCTTCCAAAACATCACAAGAAAAGTCAGTTGTCAAAATACCCACAACTTTAAATTCCTTTTTGACAGAAACAATCTGATGTCAATAGTTACAACTCTCCAAATCTTTTTTTTTTGCAAGGAGTAACATTTTTCATCTTCAACACTCTACTGAGTATGGAGATATTTTTGTACCTCTTGGAAAAAAAAATAACCCAATTAGCTCCAAAAGAAGTGTTCACTATTAAGCAATTAAAATAAGTATTTGCTGAAGGTGATTTTGTGTCTTCCTTTCTGAAAGTGATTCAAAGGCATAATTAGCTCTGAGAGGAAGCAATGTGGTTATCACTCAGAAGGGCTCTCCCATTAGTCTTTTATTAGATGACATATTCTTCTGTCCTTGATTTTCACCCTGCAGACAGAATGCACTCAAGTAGACTCGAGTTCTTAACTGTTCCCTCCCTCCCTTTCCATGGATTTAGATTGGGATGAATAGAAACTGATGTTTTTGGCCTTTTCTACCTTGAAGACAGTCTTTACATTTTTCTGTTTAGTGTGTTGGCAAGTCCATAGTGTCTACATGAATTCTGCAAAAAAAAAAAAACAAACAGATTTTTAAAAAGCAACACTGTTATTTCAGCTAATTTTTTTTTTTGCTTACATGTGCAATCAATTGTGTAAAGAGTAAAAATCCTGATAACCAAAAAATAAATCAAAAATGATTTGCATTTTTGCTGTAGTGCTTTTTTCCCCTGTAGGTGTTTCAGCAATGGTATGGCTTCTGCCTTGTGCTGAAGCACCATTATGTTTGCTAAGCCTAAGTAGCTGTCTCGTGGTTCATTTGAAGACACGGGTGTTAGACTTTACTCTGCTTGATAACAGCAAAGTGAAAATGATTTAAAATCTCCAATGCACCCTTGATTGCAAGAAATGAGAATCTCTAAGTCTGCTGCAGACACAGCTATTCTGATAATCCCTGTCCATCTTATCAGGGATTATTTTTACTTTATAACATTCTGCCGCTGAGTCATTTGAACCAAAAGTTATTTATTTCTCTAGAGCTATCCCCTCAAGAGAAAAAAAATACTCAAATTTGACTTTTACCTTAAATCATCAAGACAGGCTTAGTGGCTTCAATGCATTCTCTCTGATGCAAGATATTCAGGCTGTATGCGCTCTTTTGCTATATCCAGCTAACTGAATGCTTGGTAGGCTTCCCTTCTACCACATCATTGGAGAAGTGAGAACCGGGCTATCTTCCCTATTGCCAGCAGCACTCACACATATATTTCAGAGGAAAAACAAAAAAAAACTTGTCACTATTTTTCCATTTAATTTTCATATCATTGTATTTTTAGTGCCAACATCTATTTTCATATGTAGAATATTCTAAAGCAGGAGACATGCATGTCTCCCCTCAAAAGTTTTTAACAGTACCTTCAAAGGGCTATTTTTTTTAAAGGAAATATTAAGCAGATCAGATCCTAGCAATATATGTCCTCCATAATATTTCCGTATTAATCAAGTAAGGTCATAAGTAACTAAAACAAAATAATGCGGGCTTTCCATTTTTAACATATTTTAAGGAAACAGTGGAGGGAATGCAGCCAGCCATCTAAGACATGATTGTGTCTAACAGGAAAAGCTTGCCTGTTTGTGTTCCTAGATATTATTACTGTCTGGGTGAAGATAAAACGTGGAGCCGTTTGTGCTCTGACAGCAGCACAATCCGCCTTTGGGAGGACTAGGAAGATGACATGAGCACTGCGTGCTGAGCCGTTTCTTACGAAGTCTGGCAGTAAAACTGGAAAGCACTGTAGACGTTAGGTTAGACTTTAGAGCCCCTTTCATCTCAGCAAGCGGCACATGTATTTGTTTTCCTATTATCCTACTTGCTTTTACTAGGAACAAAACTGATTTTCTTTTCTCTTTGCTCTAGCCAAACAGTTGATCCAAATGGATATGTTAGTTACTTATTTCCTGTGAATAACCCAAAACTTGGCAGCTTAAACACATCCCATTTTTTTTTTCAGTGTCTGTGGGTGAGGAACCTAGACAATGGCTTAAGTTTGCTTAACTGGGCTTTCTGTCCTGTATCTCATTCGGCTGCCATTAACTTGGTACCCTCTGATGTGATCTCGGCTGGAGGCCCAACTAGTAGAAGATGAATTTCCAATGTCTTGGGGCAGAATTCAGTTCTTCACTAGTTGCCACACTGATGATGTCAGCTCTTGACTCTCGGCTGGTTGTAGACCCTTGCTCTTTTTGTTGTTGTTGTTGTTGTTGTTGTTGCTGGCAGTTTGTGTAATCAGAGCGTGCAAACCAAGAAAGCCAACAGGCAGGTTCTGCTAGTTAAGATAGAAACCGTGGTCTCATATAACTTAATCAGGATCAACACATCCCTTCCATGCTGCTGCATTCGATTGCCAGATTGTAAGCAGGTAAGTAATTGACACGGTTAGCATAGGTGTGAGACCTGTGAAGCTAAGACAAGTGAAATGACGGATCTTTCCTTTTGCAAAATCTATCAGGAAAGGTTCACCAAGAGGTTGAGATCTGAGAGCAGGCATGGATATCCTGAAAAAGGAAATGACAGCAGGCTGAGAAGAAAATGTGAAATTTTGAGGATGTAAAATAGCTTGGTGTGTTTCAGAAATGGTAAATTGCTATTGTGTACAGAGGGGGAAAGAATGAGAAGCAGATGAAAGCACAGATTAGGGCCCAACGTGCATCAGATGTAGGTTAAATTGGTTCTAAGTGTAAAGAAGCAGGCCATAGAATACCTGATGTGAGAAACTAATTTACTAACTCATTGTAACAAACAAATCCAAAAAGGTGTGCACAATGGCATCAAGGATAACACAATACTTTCCACTTTGGTAGAATTCAGAACATGCACTCCTGGTCGGTGGGGAGTTGTTTGCAGAGTGATTCAGTGACTCAGCCTTATTCCAGCTGGAATAAAATGCATGGTAGAAGGTGCGAGAACTTGTGGATTCAAACGTGGATGAGTTCGGAGGTTAGAGCAGGCAGTTGTAAATATCACTTACTCTCAAATTCCGACCGCAACTGAGCTATCTAACCACATCAAGGAAAACTAAAATTTGCTCCACTTTTAAAAGAAAGAAGAGGAAAAGAGGTATTGTTGAAAAAATGAGCTCTTCTCTGTTATTGAGCATAAGGTACTTTTATAAAGTTCACACTGGCATTCATGCTAACAATAGACTGTGGATAGTTCAAACGCGTGCTGGAAATCAAATCAGATGATGAAAGAAGTCATGTAGGCAGGAAATGATGACTTCTGGGACTAGAAAGACAAAGGTGGAGGTGGTAAGAAATTGTTGGCTCCGAATGCATTTTGAAAATAGAGTTAAGGGGAATTATTGATAAGATTGTATGTGGGATGAGGAGAGATAGGTTGTGGCTGTCTGAGGCATGAACCTGTGGCTAGAAGAGCGCTATCTCCTTCTCCTTCTGTATAACTCTGTCTTTCAAGTCAAAAATCATGTACCTAAATACAAAATGAATAATTATATAAGGGAATTTTTAAAAAGTTTATGGAAATGAAATTAGAACACCTTCATTTGAATGGAAAACTCAAATCTAATACAAAGGGGCTTCACGGAAAATTCATATAATGAGAAAAATATTCATGAATAGACAGATGTCATCAACATATGTAGTGTATTTTCTTTTTTTTTTTTTTTTTGTAGTGTATTTTCAGCTATTGCTTCTGATGAGATTATTTTGGTCAGAAATACACAGTTTAGGATCAAGGCCCTTGCTTCAATATTTACAGAAACATTATTTCAAAGACAACCCAGTGAAGAGCAGACATTCCACAGGGTAATGTTACTCTTAAAGTCCAGAGAAAATAGCTTTTCAAGAAGAAAATGAACTGATTGCATCAGATATTTTTGTTTTGGGAAGACCAGAAAAATTAAGACAGATGTGATCACTGGATTTGAGAAGATGCAGTAACTGTGAATGTGCCTCAGGTACTTTCAATGTGGCACTGGAATCAAAGCATTAAAACAGAAAACTGAAGGGAAGAAAGGTGGAAATCTAAATATCTCCATCTTTTGCAGCATTTCTTGCTGCAAAAGGTGGCAGCTGAAAGAGAGTGATGAGTCAAGCAGAATTTATTTGAAATAAGAAATATTATGTCATGTTTGCAGGTCACTAGAAATATTCTTGTAAAGGGAGAGGGCAATGATGACACACATGCGTGACAGGACACATTCAGGGAGGGGCTATGAGAGGCAGCTGGACCCAGCGAACAAGTTGAAAGGTTGGTTAACAACGGCAACCACAGGGAAACAGTCTAATGTCCACTCATAAATGTAAGCATTGGGAAACGAGCTGTTTTCTTCTGATCATTCTTGTCAGGTCAGTAATAAGACAAACTGAGAGAGTAGAGTAGTATTTGAGAAGAAAATCTCCGTGTTACTGAAGCTACTTAAAGCCTACGTAAGAATACTTTAAGAAGTTAACTCATTATGGTAGTAATTATTGCTAAAACTCTGCATAGTCTGTCTTATTACCATATATTTATCGTTTGAAATCTAGGATGCAGGAATTGACTAGATAGTCGAAGCCCTTTCAGGACAGAGATTTTATTACCCAGCTTATCTTTTTACACCAGTTCTTGAGTCCTTCAAATTTTCAACAAAGATTTAGTGAGCTTAGGTGATATGAAGGCATCATTGCTGCCTTCAGGGAGCATATAATTCTGCCCCATTCCAATTGCTAGAGGAACCCCTAGACAATTATTCCGGAGTTCAACAAAAATCCAGATGTTTAGTGTGTGTCAATTTGAGGAAATGAGAACCATGTTTTTCAAACCTACTGTCCATTTGTTGATGGAAGATTGTATATCTGAAGTGAATCAGATGGGGAACAGATTTTGATAAGCCTTTATAAACAAAACCATAAATATTTCCAAATAAAATTTAGAGCACAAATTACTGAGTAAGCCATTATCTAGTTAAGGAGCTGAGGGTCCTCGTTCCTTTTCTTCTTGCAAAAAATCAGCTACAGTTCCCAAAGTTTTGTTTGTACCTTTCCAACTTATCTTTTAATCTAATTTGTTTTCATTCTTTTGCTAATATCCTACTTAATATTCTACCCCAACAATCCTCACTGAACCTGTCAAAATTCAACAGTATTATTTAATCTTCATCTGATTTGGCTTTCCACATGTGATGTGCTTGGCGACAACATCCTGAAATGCTCTTTTCTTGGAATTTGTGCATCTACTTTGAAATTTTTCCATTCTGTTCTCTATGCTGCATCCAGAGTGATCTTATAAAAATATTTTGTCTAACTGGACTCCACCTTCCACAGAAAGGCACTGAAAACCTGCCAATGACTTCTCTTTCTCCCATTTCTGTGTTAGAGAGTAACAATTTGTCTACTCAACCTACAATCCTTTTGTGAAAATGTAACCTGCCAACTTTTCAACTCATGAATGGACTACGCACGTGTGCATGCACACACACACACACACACCACTTTCTCTCTCTCTTACTCTTTCTATATTTTTCCACCAGTTCCCTATCCACTTCTTGAGAGTTTCTGACATAGGATCAATCGTCATGCTGCCTTCCTCCATCTTTTCATTTCCTCTGTGCAATTTTTGCTTCTTAGTAAAGTACAACTTTCCAGGAACCCCTTCTCTGTGGCGAATGTGGCTAGTGTTGGACTTTGCCTCGTCCCTTGGGATAGTATTCTTTATACAGGTGTTAGAATGATCCCTTTCTTACCAATGCTCTTTGGCTTCTGGTGAAGTTACATCATGATAAAGCTACTGCATACTGAAAGCATTCTAAATAGAAATACATTGTTTAATACGCTTAACTTCCATCACTGCTGTGCAACAGTGGTCCTCCCTCCTGATTGTGGAGTTTCATGAGAATTCCACTGGTTGCCAATACCCAGCACCTGTGAGTAGCTGGATAGCCTGGGAAAAGATCCACATTTTAAAATTTGAAGTAGAGTTTCCATTGACTGTACACAGTTTATGTATAAAAGTTGGGAAATTTTAAGTGGAACAGCCAATGGTTGGGGACTGTCTGTTTCTAACTAAGATTAGGACACTAAAGTTTGCTCACTATTTAACTTTCAACATAGTAAGTTGATTACTTACTTCATTGCAGAAACTCAGAAGTGTCTTTGCTAGATGACTGCAACAATGCAATTTTAACATGTAGCTAATATTCCACAGAAATATTTTTATTATACCTAATGTGACACTAACATAGGCATACTTAGGTGTGGGGACCCATATAACTGTAGCCTGGATTTACTTGTTGACTTTAAACATAAAACTTTGACAGTGTTTACTGTTTTAAATTTCTGACTCTAATCCTCGAGAGATAGTCCCATTTCCTTAAGGAAAAAAGAATAATAATAAGGAGTCCACATCTAAGAAACTAAGCACACTTTTCCTGGGCTGAGAGAAACCTGCTGTTCTATTGACTAACTACATGGCCATCTTTTCTTTTTCATAGTATACAAGGATAGAGCTTAGAATCAGCAATAATGTGAAGCTATGATGAAAATGTCGACAGAATATTTCAATGTACTTCCTATTTCTAATATTTTTCAAATACTAGTATATCTTCAAGCTCGAGGAATTGAAAGGCAAAGGAAAGTGTGAAAGTCATAAAAATATGAGACTAGCAGTGCATCCGATCAGTATGTACACGTACCTCCCCCTGTACAGACATACACATTAATGGACATTATGTTTATTTATCTTACCCATTTTTAAAAGTCCAGTTTTACAACCCACATTATTCTTCTTCAAGAGAAGTACTGTGCCAGTTTTGCTCTCCAACGAAGCCCTGGCACATAGCACAGAAACTGGAAAATACCAGATATTCTTTAAACATTTGTTTGTCGAATGAAAGTCTATCTATTTACTGTGCCACAGAATCTATGCTCAAAGCTTTCCTGCCATGCCTTACTCTACAATATTACTTTTAAAAATAGGTATAAAAGGCATGTTTATGTTAGTGTAAAACATTTGAAAGTATATATAAGGGGTTCTCAAAAAGTTTATAAAAATGTGCATTATGAAAGAAACTGCACTTGTTACAAAAAATGCTTTGCCTTGTAATAAACATACTTTAGTTCCATCTTTCCATAAAGATTGTGATGTTTACACATGTTATTAATGTGCCTGTTGCCTATTTATTGCCCCTTGGCTCCAAATACAACCTTTATTTCTGCTCTGAGAAAATGGATCGTGTTTCCTTGGATGTGTTTCTTTAGACAGCTTGAATGGAAATATTTGTATGGAAAGAGTCCTAGACTAACACTGCAGGGCAAATGGATTTCCTTGCTGGGTTCCCTGTGCTCACGTCATCATCCAAAGCATGTTCCCTTCACAGCGGTTTCCTGAGTCCCCCCGCTTGCATGGTGTGAACAGCTGTGCCTGGGGTCCAGGGAGGCGGTTTTGTTAAGTTGCATAGTTGGAATTTCAGCAGGTTCCTCTCGCCATCGAGCACGGTGATTTCTCCACTCCTAAACGAGCCCGTGATTGTGGCCTGTTTTGGGAGTTCTGGCTTTCAGCCTGGGCAGCTGCTTCCTTGGGTGCTAATCTGAGATGGAAGATTGTTCCCTGCACCTGCCATTCTTTTTACAATTCTTATGCTTCTTACTAAACAGTCTTTCAACCAATCCCCTATTAGAGTCAATGTCTTCTACACTTTTCAAAGTGTCTTGTAACTCTCCTTTGTTTGGATCTGAAGTGATAGAATTCCATTTTACAAAATAAGCTGATGTAAGGAAGCTTATAAGCCCATACCAGTTCGTATAGTAAGAAAAAACTGTACATTGAATCCAAGCTGTGTGATTTTGAAGCTATTCACTATGGTCTACTCCCCATACATGTGGGGATAATAAAAATATTATGTCTCATAAAACTACCTATAATCTTACATGAAGTTACTTTTATGTTTATTCTAAACTTAGAAGTGCATAGACACATCATGTGTATGTTCAACAACTTAAGGACTAACTTTCCATCATATGTTATAGTTTGCTGACTCTCTGTGATTCTAAAGTTCTTAATCTTTCCAATAAACAGATATTAAATCATTTTGATCTTTCCTTACATGTCAAGTCCCTTCAGTCATGTTAATTTTCTCTAAGTCTACTTTGATTTTATTATGTAAACACGTGCTTGGTGGGAAAGATTTTTGTGCGTGTATTTGTTAATTGTGCAAGTTATATGCGGCTTTAGAAGTGCCTCCCAAGACCGTATTTGAAGCTTATTGTAAAATAAATGTTTACCAATAGTAAAATCTTGGAAAACAGCAACGTTTAGTTGTGAATTTTTGATATCTTATGATTCTGTGTATGCTATAAATTTATAAAACTACATATTCATAGAAATCAGAATTGGAACTCTGATTAATTCGAAGAGATAATAGTAGGTTAGGGGAGAGAGATCTTCATTTTAGGACTAGGTAGTTTAGTATCTCTAAAACACAGAAGAAAAATTCAGATAGTAGTTAAAGATTTGTCCCATTTAATCGTGTTTTTTTTAAAAAAATCACCTGGCCTTTATCAAATTCTGCTGTGTATGTTTTGTTTTCCTCATTGGGAAAGGATGAAAGTTGCAGAAACACAACTCAAGGAGATGTTCGGAGTTGTTCGTGGGGAGGAGACGTCCTTGCTAGCACTTTGACCATCTTCTCCGTCCTCGCCACAAAGATTTCTGCAGAGACTTTCCACGTAGCACGGAAGCAGCACACTACAAAACCGGGATCACCATTCAGTTACATACGATGTCAGTGTGTTTGTGTTTGCCTCAAATGTAATTCAAAAGATTCCTGGGTGGTAGGATTTACATTTCATTGGCTATGTTTGTGTGTATTGCAAATAAACATTTGCAAATAGGTATAAAATACATCTTTGATGCTTCCATAAGCACAAAATGACTATGGAAATGCAGCTGTCATCATGGGTCACTTGTGTTTTCTTCCTCAACTGTGCCCAAAGGACATTACTTTTATCCATCCTCATATGAAAAAAAAACTGATGTTAGCAATGTGAGGTTTTCTTTCCATTTTATCTTATTTCAGTTAATTTTAACTTCATTATTAAGATGAATTGTAATGATGTTTAAAACCCCAGGGGCAAACTGGTTTCATTTGATTTCTTCTGGTAGATGAAAAAAACTGTTAGCAGTTTCAATCTTCTGTGAAATGTGCCCTGTGCGTTGCGCTTACATTTTTAATGTGCCTTTCAAAATAGAATTGATTTGGCTCTTTCTTTCAAAATATGAAACAATAAATATTTTATAAGGGAAATGATAGGATTTTTCTTCTGTGGGCAATATATGCTGCTGAAACAGTAAACACAATTCTGCCATAGTAACCAATTGAAAGTGAAGCAATGCTGTTTTTAATCAGTCTGAATTTCCAAAAATTGTACTTTATCGTATGACTTGGTTGGGATGTGTTCTCTGGAGATGATTTTATCCCTGCCATCCACAAAATCTGTCCCCCTGCTTAGGATTTAGAACTTCCCAAACCAATGTAAATAAGGAATGCTCTATGGAATCCAATCTAAGGACAATATAATAAGGATATGGTAGTATAAATGTGACGATGTGTCATGATTTCTGGTGAAATCTCCCATCCTCTCATGAAGAAATGGTCCAAGAAGGAATTACATGGCTTTTTGTAAGTCTTATTCAATGCAAAAAAATAATAATAATAATAATAAAAATAATAATAATAATAATTAAAGTCAGTTGGACTTTAATCTCTGTTCTCGGGATTTAATGAGCCTACTCTCTTCCACCATTTTATGTTTCAAACATTAACGAAGTGTCTTCTCTGCCTTGTACCCTAGGAGATAAAAAGACAAATTCAGCATAGATCTTGCCTTCAAGGAGCTTCAACTGCGGTACAGACTGTCAAGCGCAGAGCAGTGCTTAGGGAAGGCACGAAAAAAATTGCTTGTGAAAGAACTATCAGAGTAGTGCAGGTGTCTGGGAAGGGCATATGACATAAAGACCATTCCTTTTTATGCAGATGGCATCAAGTCTACAGTGGAACCACTTTCATTTTGAAAGTTCCTCCTTGGTCAGAGTTCAGTCTCATTTGGTGTTGTGTACAGAAGCATTTATGGCTGCAGCTGTTGCTATATTTTTTCTTTTTCATCAGGGCAGTGGCTTCTGGAACTAAAGGGCCCCTTACCCACCCTGTGGGTAACAATCCAAAGCCTCCCTTGCCAGCCTAATTATTAGCAAATTGCTCTTGCTAGATCAATGGGCATGCTTTCAAGTTTAATAGGAATGAAAAAAAAAGTGTTCAAAGCTGAGATATTTTTAGTCCTACAGAGAGATTGATTTTCTATGAGGCTCTGAATTACTTCAAAATACTTCTTTTGAATTCTACCTAATATTTCAGGCTTGAAACTCACCATGATAAAGGAATGCTTTCTTGGATACTCTTTCTCTCCAGTTAATTTTTCATCATTTCCATGGGCTAAGGGATTCACTTATGGTTTCACAGCGAATGCAAAAGCCTGATGGTGTCAGCTTTTGTTACGTTACAAAAAGATGGTTGAAAGGATCCTTATATGTATTGTGATTCTGTAAAGTGGCTGACTGCTCTGGGCTGGGTAAGCTGGTGCTGGCCTGGCATGGCCTCATTCACATGTTTGTAAACTCAATTGGGGAACTTACGGTCTCTCAGTGTGGTTGCTCATTATTCGGTGGCAGTAAGGATCCCAAAAGTAAGAGAAGGCAATACCAAGACACCTTCAAAACTTCTATTTCTGGAATGTTGACATAAGACACAGATCAAGGTCAATTTCGAGAAATAGAGGAAACAATTGAGCATCTTGATGAAAGAAGCGACAAAGTCATTTTACAAAATGATTTATTGCTACATTTGGCTTCAGAAATCCATTTTAAGGAGTTAGCCAGACATAGATTCCCAAGAGGAAGATAATGGGGTCAGATATTTTGTAATGGATGTTAAAGCCACCAAGTGGAGGTGGGTGTCGCCAAATCTTGCCTCCACTACAAATTTTATATTTATCTCTGGATGGTTTTAGAAACTGCTTTAGACCTTATTTTGGCTAAAAAAAAAAAAAGGGTCTTGCAGACAAGAGTAAAATGTGTCAATCAGAAATACATTTAAATATCCATCAAGATGCACAGACTAAAGTTGTCTTTTCTTCCAGTATTGTTGCCTACAATCAGGGGAGTAGGTCACATATTCAGTTGCACTGAAACAGAAATTCTGGAGAGATTCGCAAACCCTGAGGGTCAATTAGAGGAAAACTACTGAGGCCATTGGAAGAGAAGGTGATCAATAGGATTTGTTGAGAACATTTACTCATTCCTGAGTTTGCAAAAAAGATTTTTTGTCTGTGACTAAGCTGGCTGTGTTTACTAATTGGCACCCATTGAAATCAAGCTCCTACTCTGCCACAGAGCCTGGCATAGAGGGTACTGTCTGCTTTAATGCTTACATTTCTAGATTTTTCTCAGGTGCTTGGGGAAAACATTTCCTGGCCCACGGTTGGGAGAATTATGTGATTTCCAAAGGAGTATAGAGATCAGCTTACATATACAATTTTCCTAAGATCAATGTTCTATTAATATGAGGGCAGTTCTGGTCAGGTGGAAGCCAGTGTGTAATTCAGTGCGGTTGAGGGGAACTCTCAGGCTCACTTGATCAAGCGGTGTAGGAGTTGCCTCTGCAGAGAAATTCCCGGGCTACATGTCTCCTCACCACAATGTCTTTCAGAAAAAGCTTGAGAGCACAGTCTAATTTTTTAAAAAAGATTTATTTATTTTCTTTGAAAAGGCAGATTTCAAGAAAGATGTAGTGAAAATATCTTCTCTCCATTGGTTTACTTCCCAAATGACCACAATGGCCAGATCTGAGCTGATCCAAAATCAGGAGCCAGGAGTTTCTTCCAGAAGTTCCAAGCCAAATGAAAGGTCCCAAGGCTTTAGGCCATCCTGAACTGCTTTTCCAGGCCATAAGCATGGAGCAGGATGGGAAGTAGGGCAGTCAGGACATGAGCTAGCACTCATATGGATCTGTGGCTTGGAGGAAGAGGATTAGCCAGTTGAGTTGATATGCCTGACCCATATCAATCTAACATTTTAATCATTCCTCAAATCTCTTTAAAAAATTTCTTTTTTAGTTTTTTATTGGAAAGTCAGATTTACAGAGAGTATTACAGATAGAGAAAAAGATCTCCCATCACCTGATCACTCCGCATGTGGCCGCAATGGCCAGAACTCAGCCAATCCAAAGCTAAGAACCAGGATCTTCTTCTGCGTCTTCCACACAGATGGGAGACCATCCTACCTGCTTTGAGTGGTTGTGGAGGCTTTGCGTCATCCTCCACTGCTTTCCTAGGCCACACTCAGAGAGCTGGATGGGAACTGGAGCAGCCAGGATATCAACCGGCACACCTACACGGGATCCTGGTGAATGCAAGGTGAGACTTTAGCCAATAGGCTGCCACGCAGGGTCCCTTTTTAAGATATTTTAAGTCAAATCTGTTTTCATGTTCAATTTTCTTTTTGTCTTTTTCTAATGAGCAGCATCTCTGTCAGGCATAGTTTTCTGCATATGCATCTCCTGCATAGTTTCCTTGGGCTGCCCTTCAGGGCTCTGACACATTTAGGTGTCTGTAAGTGGTGTTATTATGGGATATAAACAGGAAGCTAGTTAGATGTTATTATGGGATATAAACAGGAAGCTAGTTAGAGAACAAGGGTGCTAGAGGTTTGTTAGATGTCTTCTGGTGTGAGTCCTGTACGGCTAAGACTCTGATCCTTTCTCCAAGGATTTGCCACACTCATTTTCCCATGGTGCACCTGAGCCCTCTTCATCACGCAGAAGAGGTCATTGAATAATACATGAGCTCCACATGGAGACATCATGAAACCTCAAAAATCATCCCCTGCTCTGAAGCCCACCCAAACTAGACCTCATTTGTATCAGGCTGCCAGCCCTAACTTGCTAAAAGGAGCAGCTTAACAGGGATTTGGAGGGATTCTTTCATGAGGTTATCCACCTGAATTTTTTAGTTCTATCTTTATAATCTCTTTAAATAAATTCTTGTCTCACTATTGCACTTAATCTCTGTTTTGGATTTGAATTCTTCATGGGTGGCAGCACCCAAGAGCTTGTGCTATCTCCTGCAACTTTCCCAGGAGTATTAGCAAGGAGCTTGATTGGAACTGAAGCAGCTGGGCCTCAAACCAGCTCTCACATGGGATGTCAACATCGCAGGCTGTGGCTTAATTTGCTATGTCATAAGGCCAGCCAACCAGATTTGTTTTATCTAGCTTAATTTCCTATTCATTTCTTATTTTTCCTCACGCTATTGTATCCATCTTTCCAAAATAGTTGCCTCTTTGCCAGATGGCCATTTGGCTTTGGAAACCCATTTTCAAATGAGGAGCTGACACCTACCTTTTAAAGATATCAGATTAGTTTCCTTTTAATTGGGAAAGAACATGCTGATGAACTTAAAAAAACCTTCTAATTAATAACCCTTTGGTGAAGAAAGCAGTTTGGTTTGTTTGCTTGTTTTTTATTTTGAAACTAGTGAGCTAAAAAGATACCTGAATCTATATCAGCATATGCAGCAGTATGTAATGAATATTCTGAATATATAAGGATATGAGGGGCTATTGGAAACAGGTGCATACTCTGATAAGTCATGAGAATAACCTTTTTTGACTTGCTTGAAGTGATATTTCTAAATTAATTTTCTTAATGGTAAAACAATATAAAAGAATACTCTTTTCCTCCAGTAAAATTCGATACCATGTCTAGTCTAATATTTTGAGTAGCAGAGCTATTCTTAAACATCATTCCTGAAAAATAATTAGCTGTCTCACCACAAATCCTGTGATTCTGATGCAGCATCCCCCTCGGTCTTACAGCTATTCTTCTGCGTGCCATTCCTGCTTGGAAGCCACTGTGCAATTAATGATTTTCTAGTAACCAGTAGTGGTGGAAAGAATGAACAGTGACGTGTAGCAGGTCTCTAGAAACACTTTCAGTGATAAACAAGAGAATATTTCCTGTGTGAGAAATCCAGAAACTGACAAGCTTCTGTATCCTGCCTTAATGTGCAAACAGCCCCACAGAAGCAAGGTTTCCTTTTGCCAGAATCACTACCCGCAGAACAGCACCACACAAGCAGGGAGCTCTAAGCTTCTCATAGGAGAGGCAATGGATTGGCTTATGGGCCCAACATCCCAGCTTCTCTAGGATAACTCATAGAACTGGCAACCTCCTGCCAGCCTTGAACTCTGATGAGTCTGGAACAGTGTAACCATCTGGGAGGAAGCAGAAAGACTAGCTTCTTTGTAGAATCCGCAGTTCATTCAAAGTGACTAAGAACAAACTTATATTTATATATATACATAACTATATGCATAGTTATATAAAGTTACATAGTTGTAAACTTATATATGGGTATAGAGATAGATATATAGATCCACTCATCTACTTGTGAACACTTACTGATTTCATGTCGGTAACTAAGTAGTAATTTGATGAACCTGGTAGTGTAGATGTTAGTTAAATAGATCGGCTTTATTTTTCTTGGATACATACCCAATAGGGGGATTCCAGGATCCTATGGATCCTATGATTTACTCTTTGAGGAGCCACTGTACTGTTCTTTATAACTATTGTACTAAGTTTTATCCCTACTGATGGTATTTGTGGGTCTCCTTTCTCCACATCATTACTAGCTTGTATTATTTGTTTGTCAGTAGCAATTTTATCATAGGTAAGATGATATCGCACTGTGGTTTCGATTTGTATTCTGTGATACCTGCTGATATTGAGTATTTTTTCAAGAACTTGGTACTAATTTGCATTTTTTTGAGAATGTCAACTCAGAAATTTTTCATTTCTTGACTCTATTGTTAAGTTTTTAAAATATCTTCTTTGTTTTGGACAGTAGTATTTTATATACAAAGTAGTTGTATTTAGCTATAAACATGAAATTCTGACATTTGCATCGAAATGGTTGGAATTGGTGATCTAAAGTAAGGTAGACACAGGAAGACAAATGCTGCAGTTTCTCTCTCACATGTACATGTTAACAAACAGACCTGAACTGACAAAAATGATTACTAGGGTTTGAAAGAGGAAGAGGACAGGTTCAGAGAAAATAAAACTATAAGCACCAAAAACAAAACCAGAGGAGTAGCATGCTTTGTAGTAACTCCACTCTACTGTTACTACAATAACAGATTAGATGAAAAAGGATAAGTCTGAAAGGGAGGGACAAATAAGCTGCAAACATAAAGAGAAGAAAGAAATGGAAGGACAGTGGTCCAGCTTGATTCGTTTATGTTGTGTGCACGGGTTGAAATACTGCACTGTACTGCATAAAATATGCAAGTACTATATGCTTATAAAATGACAAAATGATTTTTTAAAGGTAGAAAAATAAAATTCAAGAAATGAACTTGATATTGTGGAGAGACAGAATTGTTAAAGAACCCAGAGCTCTGGCTGGGATCTCTGATGGAAGTCTTCCTTCTGTCCACAAAGCCTGGAAGAGGTGGCTGTTTGCTCTACCACACACACACATCAACACAGAGATTTTAGGTACATTACTTTCCGAACTATAAAATAAACTCTAAAATTCAATGGCAAGACCCATAAATAATTTGTTTTTAATACAGGTTGCAAACCTGATTAGATATTTTTCCGCAAAAGATATACAGTGGCCTATAGGTATGTAAACATACTTGTATTACCATTACTATTTATTAGAGAAGTATCAATCAAAATTATAATGGCGTATCAGCTCATGCTTGTTGATAAGGCTATTATTGGAAAAGCAAGTATTGTCGAGAATTTGGAGGAATTGAAATACTGACACATTATTGAGAAGGATTAAAAGTGGTGGAGCCTGTCTGCAAAGCATCATGGTGCTTCCTCACACACTAAAAATATAACTCAGCAATAACCCTTCTGGGTGTTTTATACAAAAGAACTGAAGTCAGTATCTGGGAGAAACATCAGCACTATTATGTGCATTGCAGCACTATTCACAAGAGCCCAAAGTTTGAAACAACCTGAATGTCTCTGTACAGATGAATCAATAAAAAAATTGTCATGTAGATAAAGCTGGATATTATGAAATCTTAAAGGGGGAAATTTCGTGATATGTAATCAGGATAAACCTAGCAGACATTACAGTATATGAAAAAAAGCCAGAGTGGCAGATATTGTATCCCAGAATCCAAAAGTGTAATGAAGATAGTTACAAATGTGAAATGATGACGGTGATGGAGTTTCCAAGCAGCGTAAAATTTTAGTTAGGTAAAGTGAAGGAGGTCTGTCTGCAGAGCTGCTGTATACGTCGTGCTGGCAATCAACAATGTCACATTAAACATTTGTTAGGAGGATTGAGCTCATGCGTATCCATACAAAAATTTTAAAAATTAAGGGAAAAAAATCTATCCACAATGTAACAGTCCATGAAAGAAAAAAACAGATTAAATACAAAATAAGGCAAAGCACATTTCTTTTTTTTTTTTTGTTTCTTCCTTTTTTTTTTTAATTTTTATAAAATTTTATTTTGACATTCTTTACATAGTTAATTTATAAGATTTTATTTTGACATTTTTTACATAGTTAATTAGGGTAAGAAGGTTCAAGGGCTACATGAAAGTGGATAATACTAGTATGTTTTCCATATTGTTTCCTTCATGTTTAAAGGGGGTTATTTAAGGGAGAAGGCCCACCCATTTTCCCACCCTCCCCAGATCCCGGATGTAGGGCATGCGCTGAGGTTCTTGCTCAAGTGGTTTTGATATTGCAACAGTTATGAATCGTTGTCAATCTTGCCACTCCAAGCACTATGAGGGCTTTGAAAAATCCACTGATTGACATAGTCCATCATAGCTGAGATGGTTGGTTGACCCGTTCTGTCTTCTCTCTTTTCTTCGTTAGGGTTTTGAGTCCAGCATTTAGATTAGGAAGATCTCCAAAGAAACTTCTTGTATGTGCTAACAAGTACAGGGCCCGGCACCGTCCATCGCTCCAATCAGCTGGTGGTTGCAGTTGCTGGGTTGGTTCTGTTTTCACTCCCGACTTCCACTGGAACCAATGGGTGTTGCAGTCCAGCCTAGTTCTGCCCAGCACATACTTGGCCCTCACATAAACCAGCGGGAGCTGCAGCCTAGGTTGGAGCGACCCACAATAACCCCCACCAGGCCCACCCCCTACCCTGGTTAGGCAAAGCACATTTCTACCTAAGTTTGTTCATTTTGGGATGGACCTGTCCCAATTGCTGCGCACCCAGGCAGGGAGCTTTCCATCTGCAGGCAGTGAATGCACTTACAGGCCACACAAGAGCTAGTAATGAGCAGAAAGACATAGGCGGGGAGGAAGGAGAACTGTCTTCACATTTGTGCATGTGACTTTTCTCCCTGTTTTTCGCCTCTACTCCTCAAAAAGCTACGTTGAATTCCGAATTCCTGGCAACTTCAAATGTGAGCTTTTCTGGAAATGGGTTTATTTTAGGTGTAATTAGTTAAGATGAGGACATGCGCTGGAATTTCAATCCAGTATGAGTGATGACCTCATAGGAAAATTCTGTGAAGACTTAGAACACCTTATGGCAATGAGAGTGGAGACTCAGGCTGTGATGTGGTTGTGAGATAAGGAATACCAAGGACTGTGGCTGTGTGCAGGTGCCAGAAGGAGTCAAGGTGAGCCCATCTAGGATCTCAGAGCATATGAATTCAGATCTATCCTCAAGCACCTTTCGAAACAAACAAAAACTTCTGACTTTGGTTTAAGGAATCAGCAGTGAACAGTTCATTTGTTTGCGAAATCATGGAGATGAGACAAAATCTGTTTCCCCTCCTTTGAGTCTTTCGTATTTTATTTCTGTAAATGATCAATATACAATAGATCCAGAGAAAAAATAACTGAATAAATCGTTCACTTTTACAAGTGGTGATGTGTAGGAACCATTATATAATTTGTGACTTCTTTCTTGTTTTTGGTTGAAATATTGGAGACATTGCTGGTCAGACGGCAGAAGGATTGGCTCTGAATTAAATATCCCAATTAGTATCATTGTATGGCCTTCAGGAAGGTGGCCAGAGATTGGATCCAGATATCACCCCTCTCAGCTCACACTGAGCGACTTGTTTCCAATAATTTATAAATGGCAGAAGCTGGCAAGCTCTCGGACACTTTATCCTCTTTTTTCCTATGGATATACACCCAAATCAGCATCACCTGCTTTGAATGTTGCGAATCTGGCTTCTCTCCAGATCTAAAAAATAATAATCCCATTTGTGAATAATCTGGTTGTGATGAGCTGTAAATTATCCAGTAGCTTACCTTCCGGAACCTCCCATGTCAGCTGCATAGCTCTGAAGATGCTGTATTTTGAGATCCAGAGAGGTTTATCTCATTCAACATCAAGGCTGCAGTGAAAAAAAAAATATGATTAGAAATACCCCAGAAGAAAAAAAAAATGGCATTTTCTTATCTTTGCACATTTAGAATTCAAATTCTGTCTTACAAGCTGCTGAATCTAAGTGGCTTTTGTGAAGATTTCACCAGGCAAGGGGAAAGGGAAATGAAGCACTTGTAAGTCATTATTTCTGCATAATCTCCATTCACATATCACGTTTGGTATGGATACCATATTTTAGACTCACAGCACTCTTTGACGGGTACACTAAGGGGCTGAAGGATGGACAGGGGACCTACATAACGGCATGATTGTTTCAGAATAGTGACTTGTGGGAAACTGTTGCTATGTCTGTAATGAATGAATTCCTGCTTTGGACAGCAAGTGGCATGAAATGATGCTTTTGAAAGCTCCAGGTGCATAGGCCAAGTGTCTGGCCTGAATAGCAGTGTAGCAAACTAGTGATTTTCATGGACCAAACAACTCGTGGAGAGGGAGTTTGAACTAAGATCCAAATAGTTAGCTCACCCACGCATTTGCTTTACATTGGTTGTCAATATTTTCTCCATCATTAACAGCACATCCGATGGGCATAAAATTGTAATCTGGTCAGTAAATTGTCTGAATTATTGACACTGCACATCAAACCACATTCTGGACAGCGGAGGGTGGGGAGTTTATTCTTAGTGGCTAAAATGTTATTATCTGACACAAAGAAATAATCATTATAACCTGCATGCATTGCCCTTCATTGCATACTTTTTGGCATGTTTGTCTTCTGCATTAATATATAACTCAGGGCAAAGAATGCCTCATACTTTTATAGAAGTTTTATAGATATCTAAAGAATAGGATGTAACCAAGGGTCTGACCTCAAGGAAAAGGAAGCTCAGAAAAGAGAAAGAGTTCATGCAGTGCTTCAAGAGCTGGAGGAGAATCCACATTTGCTCCAATGGCTGAGTTTGTAGCTGGCATCTCCTTTGCTGTGATCCATATAGTAAGAAGCAGACACATGAAAGCACATTCATTGCAATGTTTGTCTTGCTTCTCTATGTGTGTGAACACCCGCCAATATGCAACTGCAGTAGTTCCTGATATAAATGAGAACTCTCTCCTACTTAACGTAATATCTAACTCGTAAACAGTGTTATTTGAAAGACCAGTCTTAGCAGATGTAAGCTCTGTGACACTCTAGGACTCCTTGGGAAAGACACAATGAGAAGTCGTGTTTTATATTCTTACATAAACATCTTAGTGCAAAGCTAGGTACACTTATTTCATGAACCTTTTCTTATGTACAAACATTCTTAGAAGTATTGAATATAGTATAGCTGAGATAATATATTTATCTTCTCAAAGAAATAGACTTCTCATATGAAAATTTCCTTCAGGGTTGATGACATTTAAATCCCTCCTGATTAGTTCAGGGATTCATTATACACTCCCTGTAGGATAATCCTCTGTTCTACATCCAGGAGCTGTAACTGTATGTACATCCATCTGAGATACTCTTCTTCACTTGTTATACCCGAGGGAACTTTCTTCTTTTCACAGCTCACTTCTGTTTCCTTATCCATTGTTTTCATCCTTTTTTTAAAAAAAGATTTATTTATTTTTTATTGGGAAGACAGATATACAGAGAGGAGAAGAGACAGAGAGGAAGGTCTTTCGTCCGATGGTTCACTCCCCAAGCAGCCTCAATGGCTGGAGCTGGGCCAATCTGAAGCCAGGAGCTAGGAACTCTTCCGGGTCTCCCCTATGTGGGTGCAGGGTTCCAAGGCTTTGAGCCATCCTTGACTGCTTTCCCAGGCCACAAGGAGGGAGCTGGCTGGGAAGCGGGGCTGCCAGGATCAGAATCTGTGCCCATATGAGATCTTAGTATGTCCAAGGTGAGGACTTTAACCACTACACTATCGTGTCGGGGCCCATTGCTTTCATCCTTACGGACATGATTCTATTCACTAGTGTTTCTCTTTGCTGCACCATTAATTTATCTTTGTAGATTTCTCTTACCTTATAAGAAACTCAAGTGTCTCTCATTCTCAATCTGTCCTACTTTGACATGACTTTTCTGACTAATATTGTCTCTCAGTTATTCATCTCTGGTAGTAAATTTCTTTTTTTTTTTTCTGAGAGGGATCTTTAAAAAGATCACGGAAATTGGGTGGTTGGAGAAGACAATGAATGGATTTCAAAATTCCTTTGCACCAAAATAAACATATTTTATTCAATGTTTCATGAACTTGGAAATGTATGCATGCCCTTTCTGTACATTCAAACACATCTTTAAAAAGTAAAGTCATACTACTTAATTAAGAAACATCTTACACATGCCATTTTCTCCTCAAGACTCACCTCTCTAATGCCCCATATGCAGAGCCTCTCCCCAAACCTCATGGCTAAGAATATGGCTTCAAGAAGCTTTGTAAAAACTAAAATATACAGCTGCTCAGAATTCCTGTGTTTGAAGTGCAGATTTTTAAATAACAGATTGAAAATGGGAAGTTTTTCTCAAATGTAGTTAGCCTGGAATATTTGACAGTAATGACTGCCATTTTTTTTTCCTGTTTGCATCATTAACCACCCAGCCAGCCAGCCAACCAAAAAAAAAAAAAAAGGACCAAGAAATATTCCAGACTCTTTTTCTCCTTCACTTCAAGAGATTTCAATATTCCAACTCTGGTTGTATTTATTAAGTATTTGATAATTCATTTCCTCTCTGCTGTATTTACCTTTGGTTAAGTCTTGAAGTCCTCATCTAAATTGTGGGCAAGTTCTTTCACAGGTCTCTGAGATGACGGTCTCCAACCATTTTTCGTGATGGCAACATTATCTGTGTGATGTAGAAAAATGACCGTGTCACTTTCATTCTTAGAATTCTTAAATGTTTCCCCAAGACTATTAATGTTACACACATAACACTGTGACTTAGCTCTTGTGTCTTCTCACAGTCTTTTACTTTCTGGTTCACACTGTTCTTTGTTATGAGTAGAACACGCCTCCTCCTAACGTACAATTGTAAGTTACTCACTTCCTATAAGAGTGGTTCAAAACGCTCACAGGAAATGAACTTGAAAGATGTGCTTAATCTTTTTTGGGAGGGGAATGCTGCAAAAAGTTGACATTCAAACACAGCTTTTCCAGAAAACACTCTATACATGACTTTTTTCTTGATGATTCCTTGTATGCATCAGTATCAAAAAATGTTAGCACTAGGCCTAGCATTGTTGTGCAACACGTTAAGCCACTTCCTGCAGAGCCAGAATCCCATATGAGCACTGGTTCAAGTTAAAATGTTCCATTTTTAAAAAATTTTATTTTTGATGATGTTTACATAGTTGATCAAGGTGGGAAGGATCACGGATTAGGGGAAAGTGGGTGAGGCCGTTGTTTCCAAATTTTCTTTTTATTCTTCCCATATCAGGGGGAAGGCAGGAGATAAGAGGAGAAGCCATATTCAGCTTCCCAATTGTCCCAGCACCTAGTGATGGGGAATAGCCACCCAGTATCAACCCAGGATCCCCAATATGGAGCATGTTCCAAGGGTTCTGCTTAAGTGATTAATAGATGCTTTATTTCTAATCAATCTGTCTGCTAATGCACTTGGAAAAACAGCAGAACTCTCTGCCACTCACATGGCAGACTCAGGTAGCGTTTCAGGCTCTTGACTTTGGCTTCACCCAGTCTTGGCCCTTGTGGCTAGCTGGGAAGTGAAACAGCAGGTGGATGATCTCTCTTCATCTCTTTCTTTAACTCTGTTTCTTCCCTTCTCTGTCTCTGTTTTTCAAAGAAATAATTGAAAAAAATGGTACCAAAATAAATAACCTTTGATTACATTCTGTCCTCAGACTTTTTATACTCTTCATTTCCTACTTGGCTACTTATGTTTTCGCTTTCACTGTAGTTATGTTATTTTTGAAATGTCTCCTCACGTGTATGCCTTGACATTAAATTGTTAACCCCATTCAGGACTGAAGCTATAGAAAACTGTGTCCATGAGCATTTTCTTTAAAAAAAAATAATTAGAAAAGTCAGTGGCTGAAGTTAACAGAGATTTAATTAGCTCATATTCTGCAGGACAGAAATTTGGCATCAACTCCGATGAGTGATTTTTCTGGTTTCAATTAGAAAACCTCATGTGTCCGTAGTCAGTCATGTGTCAACTGGAGAGCTCTGTTTTGGAGGTTGTTCAGGTCTCAAATGGGGAAACACACATAAATTGGTCATGTGTTTCTCCTTATGCAGCAGGCTGGCTTGGATATGTGCATAAAAATGTGAAAGCATAAGCACACAGGGTCTTTTGATATCCACTCTAGTCTCAGAACTAGTGTCTACCCCATTGGCCCACCAAACCAAATGGTCAGCTTAGTTTCAAGATAAGTATCTCCATTTTGGTGGCCAAAGTTTAGGCATAGATTCAAAAAGGGAAATATCATGGTCATTTTTCTAATTTTCTTGGTCTCTTCCATTGCTTCCCTCCCAACACGTCTCATATTCAGCTGTCTTCTTTATAATTTTTCTTTAAGTTTGGGTTTTACCAGAAACAAACTCTAGGATTTGGATTCATGTAGTTTGAAAGATGTAAGTAACAAATATGAGAAACTGGGAAATAATGCATCGGAGTAAGGGCAATCAGCACATATTATAAGCCAGAGATTACAGGGCGAAACACGTCTAATCCTAGTGGGAATGTCTGCAGAATGGTATAAAGCACATACCCGGGAATTATGTCATCTGAGGATTTAGGGCATTGTGAGATTTATAGACCATCTATGTAGAGTCATCGGTTTTCGAACTTTAAGTATGTTTTTTATTTTCTGCTCTTTTGTCCCAATGTACACAAGGTAGCATAGCTTTCCAGACTTTACAGAGATCTATCCATAAAGATGAAAATAGTAGTAGCTGGAAGCCGATGTGATGTTCAGTGAATGTGAGCAAAGTGTGGTTGGTCTCTGCTAAAGCCAGCTTCTGCATTCAGATCTACTTCAATTCACTGTAGTGGGCAGATGCATTTTTTTTAAGGACTTATTTACTTTTATTGCAAAGGCAGATCTATAGAGAGAAGGAAAAACAAAGAGAGATCATCTATCTGTTGGTTCACTTCTTAATTGGCCTCAATGGCTGGACCTGAGCTGATCCAAAGCCAGAAGCCCATGGTTTCCCACATGTATGCAGGGTCTCAAGGCCTTTGGTTATGCTCCATTGCTTTCCCAGGTCACAAGCAGGGAGCTGGCCGGAGAGCAGAACAACTGGGACACAAACTGGCACCAATATGGAATTCTGGTGTTTGCAGGAAGAGGGTTAGCCAACTGAACACCTCCAAGCAGACACAATTATTTAAGAATAAAAAGATTCCTATGCACAACTGAGATGCTAGCAAGACTGGGTAAACTTCCTGCTGTGATTGTCCTTGAAGCCCTGTGGAGGTGGCCATCTCTTTCCTTTATCGTATTTTTATTCTGTCTACTTTTGTTTATTTTCTATAAGCTTTTGACAGTCTGGGATACTTAAGCCTGAGGTAATCCAGGCATTTATGCCAAGGAATTTTTGGATCCCAGATTACCATGTTCACTGTCAGGATATGGTTTCTTAAGTTGTCAATTCAGATGGAGCTGGTAATAGGCTTTTCAGAGATTTGGTGAGTTTCAAATATTTTCTTCCCTGTCCCAACATCCTCATTGGAACAGAAGCTAATTTTTAATTAAAAATCCAAGCACTAAGTGACGTGAAGTGGTCTTTTTTGGCACAAAGAACAGAAAATGATCGACAGCAGCCCTAACTTTGAAATGTATCATAATGTTCGTTTATTTTTCACATTAAGACAAACTTTAGTAATAGCTTACGTGCAAGGAAATGTAGTGATTTCAGGTATGGAGTTCAATGAGTCTTGAATTTGTTTGGGTCACTCTACCCTAACCATAACTTGCCTGAGACATTTACTATATCCTACCTTTCCTGCATGCTTCATATAGGTTTAATGACGATCCTTAACTTTTAGTAATTTGATGGAAATGTTTGGTGTTTCTTGGCATGACTTGATCTCTGATTTCATCTTCATAGTGCATGAACTATGTGTGCCTGTCCATCTCTGATTCCAAATTTCCCAATGTTGCAAGGAGAACCCAAACACACGGAATTACCCAAATGGCCTCGTCTTAACTACACTGGCAAAGACCCTGTTGCCAAGTAAAGTCGCATTTTTAGATTTTGTGGGTTAGAACTTCTGTTTCCTTTTTTTTTTTGCTCCCTCTCCTAATCCTCCTCCCCCCACTGATTTCCCTTATGTTACAACAGTATAGTCCTTCATAAAAACTCCTAAGTCCATCACTCTGCTATTTAAGTATATCCTGACATTGCAGATATGGGCAACGGCAGAGAGTTCAGCATCATTTTGTCAAAATATATTTTACAATTTCATTGGGAATCCTTCTTTGATTTGGAAATAGAGATGCACATTGCCTTGTATCTTCAAATCTGGATAGGATAGTCTCTGTTACACAGTCACTATACACCCTGGGATTACAACTTAAATACATGTTTTAACACAACTTAGTTTATACCATGCCCCTCTGGTGATTCATTTTTCTTTTTATTTTTAATGGCATTTTGTTTTCTCCTTTTGCCTTTTCTATATTCAAGCAGCCAGGCAAGCCTGGGTTCAGGACTTAGGAGAAAAATGTAACAGGAAAAAGTAAAAGAAGCATCTTGTCTTTTTTTTAAGCTTTTGATGGATCCCTAAGGGAAAAGGAACTATGTACAGAAAATAAAAACAACTGGGAAAATGCTATGGGGAAGACCAGTGCTTACCAAATCCTCCAAGTTGGTGGGGGTTGAGAACTAAAAAAAAAAAAAAAAAAAAAAAATCATGAAGTTGGTGGGTCCCGGAGGAAGGGGTCTTGCCTTTTGCAACCCCAGGGAGTGTACAGGAGACTCAGAGAGGCAGAAAAATATCCTTAGTGTTTATCATTTCTGAGCAGAGGGAATAGAATCCTGCTTCCCAGGTGTATTTCCAGGTGTGTGTGTAGGGTGATAACTGATCTAGAGCATTAACCTGAAAAAAAAAAAAAAACCTCACTCATTCAAAATGAAAATATCAAGTGACTCCTAAGCTAAAGTGAAGTGTTCATCTCAGTCATGCATTGAACACCGTATTTTTACTGAAATAAATCCACACGCTTAGCATTTAGTAGGTAGTCGAACATTGATGAATGCATTCTTTTCGTTTTTTCTAAATGAACAGGATTAAAAGCATGCATGTGAGAGGGAGAGCAGTGCACAGATACTCATTTCCCACACAGTCGTGCTTGCAGCTTCTCCAGGTGGCAGGCAGAAGGTCAATCTTGACATTCCCAGGAATGTGGGGCTACCTCTGCGTATTATGAATGCAGCATCAGCTAGACCTGGAAAGCAGCACTCTTGATTTTCTAGATTGCAAACGTGCTGGAGGATGTCAGTAATTTCTGTGACTGTTTGGCTGCCTGCCACATCTAGGATGTTTTTTCTGGATGCACTGGTCTGTGCGTGTCCAGACATTCTGGCTAAATTAGTGAACAAATGTTAAACTTTGAATTCCCTTCCTTTTAAATTTAGAAAGTGTTCGTGTTCTTGATTCTATTCAGTTCTTGAAAGGGACACATGTCATGCATGGGAATACTACTTAATTCCTTAACTGGATGACTTGGAAGGTTTTTCACTGTCTGGCTAGATTTTAATTTAATGTGTTAAAGAGGAGGCTTTTCTAACCTTATGTGTCACCTGTTGCTTAGCTGCTAAAAGCCCTGGGTCATAATAATTTCCTCTTTTTCAGAAAATTGCTCTCAACGTAATGGAACCATGCTGTGCGGGAAGCTTATGCTCTTCCAAAGGGGCAGATATTGGCCAGGAACAGGTGGAGACATACAGATGGCTGCCCACGTTGCTTGTGAGAGACCACTGTGATCCAAGAGCTGCCCCATGCCATCAGACTAAAGCTTGTGTCCAGATGGGATCAATCGTACTTAGCTCCCCACCTTGTTCTATCATACTCCCAAAACATTTTTTCCCTTGTTCAGTATCTACTTGCTGGAAAACATTTGATTGGACTAGGCAGCCTGACAGGGTCAGTAGAACTTGGGTTAACAATGAGACATTGGGTTCTGTGCAGTCTGTAGAAAGCCCCAGTGGAAGGGCACAGCATAGATCCCTAGTATTTTTTGGAGAGCCTCCTTTGCTTAGGAGTACAGAACTAATCACTATTTAAAAAGTGGCTGCGGAACGCTATGATGCCCTCCTAGGAAGTGGAAATATTGGGAGGGGATTGGTATATATACACAGTAGATTGTATTCCTGATTCCACCCACTTGCCAGTCAGTGCAGACCTGGGGAAGCAGCAGGTAATGGCCCAAGTGATTGGGTCCTGATTGATTGAGTTCTTGGCTCCCAGTTTCAGCACCATTTAGTCCTGACTTTTGCAGTCATTCGAGGGGTGAACCTGTGGATGGGAACTCTCTCTCTCTCTCTCTCTCTCTCTCTCTCTCTCTCTCTCTCTCAGAAAACAAAAACATCCCTCGGAGTACTAGCTTAGGTTTATCTTCTGTAAAGTGTGAAATCTCTTCTCAAAGATGCATTTTATGCACTGAAATAACAATCACTCAATCACTATTTTGCATCCTGTACCCTATAACTGAACTACATGGGTTTGAGGACTACTTGGTGGAGGTAGAATTGGTCTTTTTTATTATCTCCGCTACTAGTTGTGAAATTGGGGTTTCTTATCTATGTGATCGAAGGCTCTGCTGGATTGAAAATCCTCCTTCTCAGGCCAGGGGAGTAATGCTTCACCAGGGGACACAGTAACAGATTCGCTAAACCTGAAGCTCGGAGTGACACATTTTTAGCTTCTCACGCTGTTGAATTAGCAAAAATGGAATTACCATACGAATGCGGGAAATTCATCTTAACTTCAATTAGCTTTCTCTTTGTATTTCAGCGGGAATCTAGGGTTCTTCCATACAAATGGGAACATGGAAGGAATATTTTTGAAATCTAGAAAACTCACCAAGAGATGCTCACATATTTGTATTTATTTGAAAGGCAGAATATGTGTGTGTGGGAGAAAGATAAAGAAAGAGAGAATCTTGAGATCATCCATGTATTTCCTTATATACTTCTTATTCCCTCATTTCATGATCAGGGCCCAGCCATGCTGAAGTCAGGAACTTAAAATTGGGCCATTTTCTCCCACTTGGACAGCAGAGAAACAAGTACCTGTGCACTTATCTGCTGCTCCATTGGGAAGCAAGATTGGAAGCAGAGTACCTGGGACTTAAAGAGGAAGAGGAAATCCCCCATGGCAGCTTAACCCACAATGTCACAACACCCACCCTTACATTTTTATGCCTTCAGATGTACTAATAATCATACTATGAGAATTAGATCATGAATAGCCAAACAATGGCAAAACTCTTGGAGAGTTTAATACCCCAAGGCTAAAAATATAGGTCGTTCCACTACACAAGCAAATTAGCCCAACCTAAGTGCTAAAGAAGGGCAATTATATTACAGAATATTTAAACGATAACTATGAATATAATTTCAGGGCTTTTGCAACATCAAGGACTATAGCTCATTCTACTACCTCTTGTGTATTAAATCTACTTTAGGGATTCTGACAATCATTTTGACGACTTTGAGAAAGATTGGACTTAGGATACAGAATGAATGTATCTGAGAACTAAAACAAGTGGATTGTAAAATTATCTTTTATTTACTTACATCCATTTCACCTAACTTATTAGTCTGTCAGTGGAGCGAAGGCAACACTTTCCCTCTAGTTTACTAAACCTTGTGCTTTTTCTTCTAGGGCCATGTTGACGTCACCATATATATATGGCACCTACAGAAGCCCACTTAGCCATTCTGACATATAACACATGGGAAGGAACTGTCGTATTAGGGGTACCTCTTGACCTTATGTGTGTAATCTGAATTTTATGAAGCTCTTTATATGTTTCTCTACTGAAAGAAATAATTATATACCAAAGGTTGGAAATAATGAATACACAACACTAGTTAGTTCAGAGTTCTGCAGGTTCAAGGACAAGGAGCCTGTACCATTTCTGTGCTGTTGTGGGTCCCCTGTGTTATGCCACATCATGGTGGATGGCAAAGGAAGGAACGCATGTGGCAGCAGATGGTCACATCCTGGACAGGCAGCAAGAGATCTGTCTGGGTGATATCAGCCCTTTATGCTTATAACACCTTCTCATGAGAACTACAAAGGGTCACACACAAATGAACTTAATTCCTTTGAGGAACGTATCCTCGATGACTTAAATATTCTGTTTTAGACAAAACCTCTTATGGGACTCAAAAATATATTGGCACACTTGGGACTAAGCTTTAAACATATGAATACTTGCTGGAACAAATCATGTACAAACCAAATCCACCCTGACAAGTTTGCATCTATCACAATATAAGATGTTCTTAAGTTTAACTGCACCGATCTCACGGAAAAGTCCACTCCCAGTTTTCTCTCAGACTCAGGGAAAAATGTTAAAGATAATAAGAAAGACCAAGTTACAAACTTCAAGCTACAATGATGGTACAGGATAAGCAATCATACATTTTAAGGAAGGAATAGGCAAATAGAGAAAGAATTAATTGTCCCAGAGTCATACAAAAACTCAGCAGGACACACTTAAAATCTTACTCCAGCATCCTGTGCAAATCGGAGTGAAGGATTAGTCCCCAGTGCTCTGGAGAGTCCTGCCCCATGGTTCATAATTTCATGGGGGTTGTCCAGGGGTGCATGCTGAGGTTGCCAACTTTCCAAGGCTGAGGATGCCTCAGTACTGTTCACTCTGCCTTTCTGGGGACTTCACTTTGAGTCTACTGTTCCACAGGACATTGAACCACTGAGCTCTGCCTTCACAGATTATGGTCCTATAGCAAGCATTTTTTTTTTTTTTTTGGTCCTGGCCTCCCAGGAATTTCTTTCTCAGTGAAAGCCACCTTAATACTATGGCGCACAAATCCTGCATGATTGCAAGATATGAAACTGGCACAAAATGAAACTGGCACAAAGTACACTTGGACACACATGAATGAAAGTTACAGCAATTCTTCTCTGAAAAGTTTCTGGAACAAGCATGGATTCTAGGTCTCTGGGCATATCATGGGAGTGACATTCTCAAAGATTTGTGAGATGCCATCAAGACACCTTTCCTGTGGTCCTGATGCAAAGCACTTGGCTTCTTTTGTAACCATGCCATCATCTTGTGTTTAGCTAGAAGGCCCCTGAGAAGCTTTTTCTTCTTTTTTTCTCCTTTTTGGCCTATAAGGTTTCAAAATTTTTCAACCCTGCTTTCTTTTGGCCCCACTTCCTATTATAAATATAACTAAAAACCTGCCAATAATACTTGTACAAAAATAAACTAGTCCATTATTCACAAGTTTTGTCTTTCAGAAATTCCGTACATTGACATACTGTAGCCAGGCACTTTGTCATGGTTTCATGATAATGGTCTTTCATCCGCTTTTGCAACAGAATCCTCACTTCCATCTGAGGCTAGTTCCCAAATCTCCACTTTTGAGAATGCAACAGAATTGCCTGTAATTCTCTGTTTACAGAACCCTAAGTTTTGTTTAGCTTTCTCCTCCAAATATTTTCAACCTTTGGCAGTAACTAGCTATGTAATTGCTTAAATATGTAAATATAGCTATAGAGCAGTGTCCAAACTCCTGGTGCCAAATCTCTGCCTTAATATTTCATTGCTGTAATTGAATACCTGAGATGGGCTGTTTCTGAAGAAGAAATGCATATTTAACCGACAGTTTTAAAGATGTAAGGGCATGCCACCTGCATTGGATCATTTCTAGTGCACACCCTCTCAGCTGCATCACGGTGAGTAACAGGAATGCCCTACCAGGAATACAGGCAGGAGCAAATGACCATGTCACCAACCAGGGAGCAGGAGAGATGGGAGGAGCCAGTCACAAGGTGCTGCGGCGTCTCTCGTGATAAATCCTCATGCGAGGCACAAAAATGACTTAATCCCTTCTAAGGGTGCATACACAATGATCTGAGGGTTACCCAAATGTATGTATGTATGTATACATTTTACAGAGCCTGAGTTTATCAGTTCTTAATCAATCATTGTTTTCCAAGATCATCCACTCCCTGTGTAAGTCTGGGATGCCCCATTTTGTGAGCAGAGCTGCCATGCAGCCTGGAACCACAGAGGCTCCTCTATTCCTGAAACTTGCGCTGTAGCATGGATGGCTAGCGGGAAAGAAGGGCTGACTTTCTCCTCCTCTGTAGTACCATGATGCTGTGTTTCTGAAAGTGTTTTCTGGACTGATGCTTTGCAAAAGGATAAATTCTGGGTGAGACCTGGATTTAACAGACATTACTGACTCAGTTACCAAATCTCCTGCCAATAATTACTAAGGATGAATTATTTTTCTTGCTTTTGTACTCTTTTTCTAGCAGAAACTCATTCCCATTGGAAAAAAATATATAGGATGAACAGGCTTTCATGGGGGAGTTGGTTAATAACTCTGATCTCTCTTCACTCTAAATTTCTAACAGAAAGTAGCCACAGTAAGAACAATAACAAAAAAAAAAAAGATCAATAAACCCACAACTAACATCAAACAGAAGCACCTCTGTTAAACGTTACAACTCGGCCATGGAACCATGGTGCTATATCTCTCCTTTCCCCTTAAAACACATATTTGTGTTAAAGCAGAGTTTTACAAGTATAACAAAACTTCTATAAACACAACTACACTCCAGGAATGTAAGGCCCATGTAAGTTTCTTCAGCTTATTTTTCCTCCCTAAGTTAATCCCAGAATTCCCTTCTGTGTCTACTTTCATGATCTTGGAGTGTGCAGAGGAAGCGCCTGAGAGGAGCTCTCACAGCAAATGGTAGTTGTGAGGAAGTTGTCACTCTAGGCTTCCGTACATCACCCTTCTGATAGGAAAGGCCAGGTCTCGTCAAGTACCCTGAGTGCTATAAAATCACGCGTCAATGCACAATAGAGTCAGAAGGAATTCAGGTATCAGGCAACTTGTTATGAAAGCAGTTAATGGAGCTGTGTAGCGCTCTGGGTGTGTGTTCGGTGTTCTAGTATTGCATAAATTAGGAAAAGGAAAACATTTTTGGACAGTAAATGTATTGGTCTTGTGGACTCAGAATTCTGCCGATATAACATAAAATCTGCATTTGCTTTATATCCTGGGCTATGGAGAGGGAGAGCCCCATATTGTTACCTCTTATACGTGGAACTGCATCTGAAGAGCTGTATTTAAACATGATGTAAATCATAAGGACTCAAACTTCTCATGTGATGGTATGACAGAATGAAACTTTCAGCAGGAATTAAGATGGGACAAAAATTTATTTTTGAAGATTTATTTATTTTTATTGGAAAGGCAGATATACAGAGAGGAGGAGAGACGGAGAGGAAGATCTTCCATCCGATGATTCACTCCCCAAGTGACTGCAGCTGCTGATGCTGTGCTGATCTGAAGCCAGGAGCCAGGAACTTCCTCCCGATCTCCCATGCAGCTGCAGGGTCCCAAGGCTTTGGGCCATCTCGATTGCTTTCCCAGGCCACAAGCAGGGAGCCGGATGGGAAGTGGAGCTGCCAGGATTAGGACTGGCGCCCATATGGGATCCCGGGGCGTTCAAGGCGAGGACTTTAGCTGCTAGTCCAAGCCGCCGGGCCTACAAATGAATTTTTAATGTAAAGATGAATCATTATATATAATGCGATGTTGATTATTTGTAAACATAAACATATTTCCTTCCTTTCCTGTGGTTTCACTTGAAATACTTCTCATGCAGAGAACAGCCTTTTCTTTGTTCTCTGAATGGTAGTTAGACTTGTGAATACAAAGTGACAGGAGGGACACTTTTCTATGCTTATACCTGAAGACCACTGTATGCATCTCTGACTTTCTCTAGATGACCTCATAGGTAAAACCTGGCCTAGCCTGATAGAAAAAGCTTTGGAGTCTCTGTCACCACCACCAACAGCCAGCATTTGAGCCCGCTACCAGCTGGCTAAGAACCCATTCTAGAAAGAAACCAAGTTCCTTAGAACCCAGCCCCAAATTCTGACTCACAAAATTGTGAACCGACTAAAGGACTGTTGTTGTTAAAGTCATAGCTGCCTGTAGGTGGACAAACTGACAAATGGAATGAATAGTCTAGAAACAGAGTTAGGCATACAGTACCCTTCATTTCAGCAGGTGCATCTGCAGGGTAGTAGATAAAGGAAGGCCTTTTATATAAGTGATAATGGAGTAAATTACCAAAAGGATGTGGAAAAAACTTCATTTTTAGTTTTCAAATGCATAAGCACAAAGTCCAGTGAACTTTTAATCAAAATGTTAAAGGTTTGAAGGTAAATTTCTTCAAGTATGGACACAGTCCTTAAATAAAATACAAAATCATGATCACAAAGGAAAAGATGAATTAAGTGGATGTCACTGAGATGAAAAGTTTTATTTATCAAAAGACACAGGAAAAGTCAAGCTAGATTCCTTAGATATTGCCAAGAAACAAATGCTTGAAAGAGCAAATAGTGAGAACATACTGAGAAGTACATATCAATTACAAAGAAGCAGATAATATTTTAAAATGTGCAAGGAATCTTAATGTGAAGTAAAATATTAGCATGATAGAAGGTTAAAAAGAGAAAAAGCATTGCCAAATCATGGTCAACAGGATACACAGAATAAGATAGTGGAGAAGAATCCAAACACATTTTCATCAACATTAAATTCAAATGAATTAAACTAACCAGATAAATAGAGCATACATTTTCAAGTTCAGGAAAAGTCCAAATGTGTGCCACTTATCAGAATCACATTTAAAACATAAGGATAAGTTATGGTTTAGAATAAAATGATGGAAAATAAAAATTACATCAAAATTCAAGTGAAAGTTGCATAGCAATTTTAATGTCAGACAAAATATATCTTTGGTATGGAATAAGTCATATTAATGACAAAATAATTATTTCTAAAGCATATGAAAGCTCTAAGCTTTTAATGTATGTGACAGGCCTGAAGTCCATGAACAAAAATAGCAAAACTACAAGGAGACAAGTATTTTTTTTTAAATTACTTTATTTATTTTAAAGGCAGAGTGACATAGAAAAGCAGAGACAGAAATAGACCTTCCAGCCATTGGTTCATTCTCCAATTAACACGAAGCTCAAGATTGAGGTAGGCAGAGTAAGGAGCCTGGAACTCCATCTGGGTCTCTCGTGTATTTTCAAGGGCTTGGTTACTTCTCGGCTGCTTTCTCATGTGCATTAGCAGGGAGCTGTATTGGAAGTGTAATAGCCAGGACTCGAACCATTGTTGCAACAGGGGATCCTGCATGGCAGGTGCTTTCTTAACCTACTGTACCACTCATGCGCTCAAAGTGACAAAGCGTAAATCAAAACGGGAAATCCTTACACATTTACCATAAACCAGGCAGTGTGTACCAACAAATTTCTTTTAAGCACATGTGCACAATTCATTAAGTTGGTCATGTATGGGAAAGCCTCAGTAAATATAAAAACAATCACTCTTGTGAAGGTCAAGTTGTCTTACCAGCTTTAATCATGTGGATAGCAAAGGCATGCCCAAGAATCCTAATATTTTTGAAAATTAAAAAGAAGCCTTTTGTGCTCATGTATTAAATAAGTGATCGTATTGGATAAAAGCATATGAAAAATGATACCTTTTAAATGTATATCCGTATTCTATAAATATCCACTTACCTCCAAGGCAGTGGGAATGAAGACGGGTTTTATCTGCCTCTGTAAAATCTGTTCCTGTGTCCTTTTTTCTTTTTCATATAAAAATGCTTTGTATATGGGCCCAGTGTGATGACTCAGTGGCTAAATCCTTGCCCGGTAAACACCAGGATTCTTTATGTGCATTGGTTTGTGTCCCAGCTGCTCCACTTCTGGCTTTGGATAACCTCAGCTCCAAGTGGTAGTGAGTAAATCAGCAGACAGAAGTTCTTTCAGCGGACAAAAGTTCTCCCTCTCTATATAAATCTGTCTTTCCAATAAAAATAAACAAATCTTAAAAAAAAATCAAAGAACATCCATGTAATTCCCACCTTGCCTTCCCCCTGGGCTGGCTTTTATTCGAAACATAATGATGTACTTATGACTGCTCATGAAGTACTATACTATTGTGATATGGAGGACATCAGTTGGGGGGGTGGGAATTTGGGGAGGGCTAAGGGAAATCTCAGAGCCTATGGAATTGTATCATAAAATTAAGAATAAAATTGCAAGAAGGAAAATAACTAAATAAATAATGTACTTCCTTAATAAAAAAATAAAAATAAAGAAGCACAAGGTGAGACCAACCTGAGTCTCTGAGTGAGTATGTGGAACAGAGCTACTGTGCTAGCTTGCATAGGATAGGGTGATGGAGGAACTGAATCGAGTGGGGGTGAGTCACTGGTGTGTGTGTGTGTGTGTGTGTTTGTGTGTGTGTGTGTTTTCCTTAAAATAAACCTGCCATATTACTGTCAAGTCTAGCTGATGGAATGTTCAAACTCTGGTTAGATTTTCTAGGTTTAAACCCCAGCTCTGCAACCTAAATAGTTATGTGGCTGTGGGAAAGTTGATTGCTTCCTGTACCTCTGCTTCTTCATAGATAAAATAAAAGTGATGATAATACTTTGCACAATATAACTGAGGATTAAATAAGTAATTTGTTAAGAAGTGTTATGAGCACTTGGAGAATATGTGAATATTAGTGACTCATCCTCTTACCTCTTTCCTTTCTCGTGTCAGACTTAAGAGATATTCCATTACCTTTAAAAATGAGGAAAAGTAAATTTCCAAGGATTTAAAATGCTGGTTAAACTTATCTGAAGTAGTGATAGTATCAGAAATGAGCCTCATGTGGATTGCATTCTCCACATTTGTGTGTTGATATCAAATCTTCAGTGAGATGTATTTGAAGACGGGGCTGGTTCAGAGGTAATTCAGCCTTGAAAAGAGGAGCTCTTATTAAAGCGATTAGCATCCTCATAAAAAGAGGCCGATGGTGTTCCAGTGTAGTGGGCCTCTGCTCATGATGTTGGCATTGCATAGGGACCATTTGAGCTCTGGCTGCTCCACTTCCAATTGATCTCCCTACTGCTGGGCCTGGGGAGACAGTGGAAGGTGACCCGAGTGCCTTGGCCACTGCCATTCATGTGGGAGAGCCAGATGAAGTTCAGCCTGGGGCAGCCCTGCGTGCTGTGGGTCATTTAGGGAGTGAACCAGCAACAGATGATTTTTCTAACTCTTCCTATCAAATACATAATTTTGGGGGTAATTTTATCTTTTATGCATTTATGATGTATGTATGCATTTTTAGGAAAAGAAGAAATACATTTCTATTGTGTGTAAGTCACCCAGCCTGTGGCTATGTTGCAGTGACGTAAACTCACAGTCCAATCTTCTCTTATTTTAACATCTGCTGCATTAATGGACAAACTACAAACAGTGAACGTTCAGTTCCAGAGACTGTGCAGTCCATGGGCACAGAGGCACCTGCGTCTGACAAGGGCCTCTGTGCTGTGTGGTAACATGGAAGAAGGCAAAAGGAAACCCAGGGAAGAACAGCCATGTTCTTCAATACAGAGGCTTTCAGATTTTTACTATGTATCTTTGAAAATTAAAATATGATTGCACAGGTTTATGGAGTGCAGTGTGATCATTCAATACATGCATATAATATATATTGATCTAATGAGGAAAATTGGAATTTTTATATCCTTAAACCTTTGTCATTTCTTTGTGATGGGAACTAAAAATGTTGATTTCCAAGGAGGAGATGGTATGTGATCATCAGAGGTTCAGAAGTGTAGAGAGCATGAGAGCGGCAGAGGATGGATATCAAAGTGTAGTCTCCTGGGAAGAATATCTTTTTTCTTTCAGGGAGAATGAACTCTAGTGTTCTATAGCACAGTGGTGGGGGCTGCAATGCTTTAAATTTATCCTTTTTATTTGGAGTCCACCTCCAGGATAAGGGGACAAAGGATGCATAATCTAATCTGTATGTAAAGATCGCATTGTGATAACACTTTACAACCACATCAATTTTCTACATGGGTTTCACGGGAGACATCTAAAACATAGCATGTCTTCAATCACATCTGCTTGACCCCATCTACTGCAGTCATAGCTCTGTGTTCTTGTGATGAAACTGGATACTGAATCCTCTCCCTTGCAAATAACTGAGTTTATTTAAGAGATCCCCTCTCCCAGCCCTGGTCTTTGCTTCCCCTCTTCCATATTGCAAGCATCTAGGAACAGAGCTAAGCAACCTCTGACCTTGGTTTCATCTCCTCACACCTAGGAAATCCACAAATCACATTAAGTTATCTGGGTGAGTCCCAAAGGTTTCAAAGCAAGCTTTTAATATATTCGCTTGACTTGAAAGCCAAAAACTGACCTGGGGACACTTCACCATGGGCACAACTTCTGCCCTTCGGAGCAACTGCTCCCAGCATTTCTCTGTTGCTGCAGTTGGAGCTGGTTGGGATGCATTTCCAAAGACTTAGTTCTGTGCCAGGCCATTAAGCCTTTGAGGCCTGACAAAAACCACAAAAGATTGCCCGTGTCAGGACTGGAGAAGAAACAGGCTTTGAAATATAGGCCAGGATATAAAGCAAAACTTTTGCAGGTATATCATTCCCAACTAGTTAAAAACACATGCTGGGTGGACCATAAAGACAGGTTTTGCAAAGCTGCTGCCCAAAGGATAACAGAGTTAGGGCACATAAATAGGGATAAATCCACCCTTAGTGCATTTAGACCTCAGACCTGCTGTTTGATTAGAGTATCACCGCAAAAAGTCTTCTGAACTCACAGTGGTGACCAGAAGAACCGAACGCTGAGAGCAGGCAGGCGTTTGATGTGACCCAGAATGTGGGGACCTCGGTTCCCCATTTAGAAAGCATCTCAAACCCTCAGTTCAGAACCATGGGTTTCATCATAGGTTTCATCTTCTAGGCTCATCAAAACATCACAAATGTCCTTTTTTTAAAAAAAAAATCTAGGATGTAACTAAGAATAGAAACTTGACGGTAACCAGAAACAAGGTCACTGATCAAGTGATTCAGGGTTTGTTGGATTCACAAGGTTGGTTTCCAGGAACATTTATAAGAGAAATATGATTATGGAAAGAAAAACATGTTGTATGTTGATGGCAGTTCTTTCTGAGATCACATCTTTATTAAAGCAAGACTATCACAATTACACAGAGAGATTTGAGTCCCAGCTCGAATTATTTCACAGAATCATGTGCCCACCACTGTGTTCAACAGAAGACTCGGAGTTCCTACTGCCTTGAGTTTTGTGGTTACCTGATTTACACGGGGCATTGTGTATAAATATAGAGCAGCCCGCTTGCTTGATGAAAATAGGCTTCCGTAGTTTATGGGCCTGCATACGCTGCTGAATTTCTGCACGTGGCCCAGAATTTATGTTGAAAGCTGATGCAAGGAAAACTGACGAGGGAGGATTTGTCCAAGAGCAGTCCAACTGCCTGCTTTTATCATAGTTCCTGGTAGCAGAACTGAGTAGATAAAATCATAAACCAATCATATATTAATGATGATAATATGAACACTTGTATTAAAAAATCAATTTAGGCAGCTATAGAGTGCAGAGAAGCCCATCCATTTTTCATGACTTTTGGTGTAGAATTTTCTATTTGCCTTTCCTCGAGAGATCTGGCATAGTTCAGAACATCTACACAAGCATATTGTAGGAACAAGCACAACAGTCTTTGCACAGTCTTACCTTATCGCTGTGTTGGTTAGACGGTGAGCTTTGTCAGGACTATTCTTGACTCTATTTCACATCATTGCATGCTTCACCTCAACTCTAATTTCCTCAGGTGAGACATTGCTCAAGCCCTTGGTGGAAGTTTCATACCACTTTTTCCTTTCCTTTCATCATCTTTGCTTCTCCTTCCTCTGCATCCCTCTCCCCTCTTCTTTCTCATTCACTTACATCCTCTTTAACATAGGTATTGAATAACCTCTAGCACCGTTGCATTCTAGGCTGAGAAACATCCATCATTTCAAGTGTCAATACAGACTAGTAGCAGTTGTATGGAGGAGGTCAGGATACAGATTCATCAAACAGCATTGATGGGTAAAAACTCTTGGTGAGTGTCTGAGGTCAGTACCATTGGGAACCACAAAAAAAACTACCAGCCAAAAGCTTCCAGATGAGTGTGTTGTGATGACAGGGTAGGGGGAGAGAGGGTAGGGCAAATACATGAACATCTTTCATCTCTTTCTCTTTTCCTTAGAGTCATTTTGTCCACCCCCCCCGACTCCTAATTAAAGAGAGTTTAGGAGCTTTAATTTTTATATTTTCACTTGAATATCTTTGCTTCTAGACAGAAATCATCTTGCAAAACAAGGCGAACATATATAAAATAATTCTCTATGTCAGATATCTAAAATATAGTTGTTCACAGTTTGTAAATTCCTCACTCTTTGACTGCATTCTTAAATAAGATGGCACGGCTTCCATATTTCTAACTGAGCCCCTTCAAACTATGTGTAATATAAGCCAGCCTCCGTTAAAATTCATAAGGCGAAAGACCAAGCATGGGCCGACTCTCTACTTATTCAACCCATTGTCTATGTGTTCAAACCCATCTGTGTCTGCCTCTGGGCACCGTTTCCTGCTTCTGAGCCCCCTCTGAAGCCACAGTTCCTAACACTTTCAGTGCTGGCAGCTTAGTGAATATTTTCTCAGCTTAGATTAGAATTTTGTGCTGATATTTCTTTTAAAAAAATCACACTTATCTCTTCAGTATTTCTATTCAATCCTAAGCTCCTTAAGACCAAGTTTGTGTCATCACTACTTTTTTTCTTCTTATCCCTCTTCACATGACATACGTAAATGTGCTTCCTAAAAAATATATATATAAACAAATGAAGCAATCCTGAGGTTTGATTCTGTGATTGTAAAAATTGCGTGTTTATTCCATAATACTTGAAAAGCACAAACATGAAGCAGATACAGATATTCTTAGTTTTCATATTTGAAAGTGAAAACTACTAATGGTACATTTTATTTATGAATACTTAAATTCACTTTGAATGTTATTAGATCATAAGAATTTCTTTAGGATTTTTCTACTAATTTCATAAAACAAATATTTTACCATTATTAAAAACTTCACACAGGCATGGAGATGGCTTCATAGCCTTTGATTATACAAATGTGTCATCATTTATTTAACCATTTTTCTATTGGTGAATACTTAGATTGTTCTTACATTTTTTTGTTAGAAATAATGCTGCAATGAAAATCCTTGCACATAAATCCTACTAACAGCCTTAAAAAATTCTCAGCATACGGTTTTCTTAAGATTAGCGATATTTAGAAGTAATAAATCCAAAGTAGATGAAACCACAAGTGACTAGCAAACAGCTATGAGAATATATAGAAGAAAGTCAAGAATTCTCTAGTGGGGTGTGTTTCTTCAGTATTAATGAAAGAAATAAATGAATACATGGTGGAATGGATGAGCAAAGCACTTCAGGCATAAATTTGTGTGATCTTTGGCACATAGATAAAACAACTGAAGGCTCTATTTAGAAATGTGCTTTATATCAACATGTGTGTTTGCAAGGGTACCTCATAACATCCACAGAAAGGGACATTTAAAGTTAAATCTATTGTTAAATCCTTGCATAGTGTTTTTGTGGCACACATTTTCCATGAATCTGTAGACTTTTGTATCTACATAATTAGTTTTATGGGTCACATTTTTTGTGATATGCAATTTCTTGTACTACATCTTGCAACTTTTTTTTTTAAATTTTGAGGCTATTTTCCTGTAAAAATCGATCAAAGCCTAGTACATATTGGCTCTATCAAGAATTCTAGTGAGGAAATTACTTCAGTACTCATTTTAGGGTAAGAAAAAAAAAATCACTTGAATTCAGTGAAGTACGGATTAGAGGTTCGATTGCAGGCCCTTGGAAGACAAGCAGCTCTTTGAGCTTGTAGCCTGCCTGAATAGATTGTGTAGCAGAAAAGGTGGAGTGTTGCTATGGCCCCATTCAAGTGTCCCTGGCCAAAATTGAATTAGGCTGAGGCTCTCAGCACTGTGACCTAGATGAACAGTGGGATGAGATCATTTCTCAATGGAAGGAATTATAATGGATGCACAAAGATAGTCATTTTCCAAGTTATCGTCTCGGCGGTCAATTCCTAGTGCTGGCACTTAGCATATTGAACACTCATAGTTTCTTGTTACTCTATTTGTGCTCATAAAAATGGAAAACCACATCACAAATCAATGTAATATGGGGGGAAAGGTCAAATTTCACATACTAGAGGAAATCAATGTACTCTTTTTATATTCCCTATGATTTTGACATTCGGAATGTTCGGGGAGAGAGAGGGAGGGAGAGCGAGCACTACATGATGACAAGATCCAGAGAATGAAACTTTTAAAATTTTTAACCTGTATCTAACAAACTGTGTCATGGAAAATAATAAGAATAAGTTTTTAAAAAGAAAAAAAATTCAATGTGCCTTTCTAGACGTGTTTCAGAAGGAAATCTGGAAGGTGGAAAAGCACAGAACAATGTTGTTTTAGGTGACAGAGTAAGGATTTACCTCGTGGGAATTCCAGATAGCCTTCTCTTTAGTGCGGCATGACTGACTCATGGCTGGTTCTGGCCGGGATTTGTCATCTCACGCACTGCGTTCCTGACACACTGAGCTACATGCAGCCAACAGAGTTATGGAGGTGAAGCCTGTCACAGTTTTCACTGACACGTGATCTTGACAGCCTCGGTAGAATATCAGATTGTCACTAGAATGGAGTGGAGAGATAGTGTTGGCAATTCTCCAGATCATCCTCACGTAGGAAACTGGATATAAAGCTATCATATATCAGTCAAGGTGGGGAGCTGGACAACATTCCAAAACTCTGAAGCATGTGGCCATTACTATAGAATAATGTGACTTGCAGAAACGTTAGGGTCAACAGAAATTCATCTGAAAAGGATCATATGGCAAGTGTTTTAGGGTTCGGTCACATTTTGTTCCAATAGGTTGCAGAGGATTTTAGCCTGTGGTCATAGTTGTCTGACCCTAGGTTTTGAAGGTCAAGTTAAAGTTGACAATGATGGGTATTCTTTGCGTCTCTTCTTTTGCAATACTTCTTTCAAACCTTGCAGAATGTATGTTTACTTGTCAGAATTCACAGTAGATCTCTAGTTGGAAGTCTGCGACACTGCTCTTTGAGTAAAGATACTGGTATAGGTGATGGACATCCATAGACAGATGAGGAACGACCTAAAATCCAGGAAGAGGGATTGTCAAGCAGGTCAAAGATGAACTTTCTCACTGGAGGATTCTAGGACACCGATCAGCCTCACCACCAAGGCTTGGAGAGCTGACTCCTTGATGCTCATTAGCAGAAAGATGGAGGCTGTGAAAGAATCCAGCTGAGTTGACTGCGCTGCCCCTCATGTCTGTCTTGGAAATATAAATCCTGTGGGACAAAGCCAAGAAGTTTTCTGGGGATTGGATGTCTGTGTAAAACATGCAGTTAATTTACTAAACTATCTTTGGATATGGAATCCCTGTTATATACATGTACTGATGCCTCCTTTTTGGGCTTAATCATTTATCTCATCTTAAAATACTTCCTACATTTTCTAAAGTTTACATTGGGAAATTTTCATTTTTACAGAATAACACAAAGATGGAGTTAAAGGTGAAAGTGAGAGAGAGCCAGAGAGATCAATTTTTCATTCACTTAGTGCAACGTTCACATAGCTCAAACAGCATCAAGTCAGGATTGTGTTATTCATTCAGGTCCCTGACGTGGGTGGCAGGGGCTCAAGTAGTGAGCCAATCCTCCTTAGATCCTGGACAGATTGACAGAGCTGCATCAGAAACAACTAGCAGGCAGACACCGACACTGAGATATGGGGTGCAGTTTCCAAGCAATGGTTCAACCCACTGCACCACAATGCTTATTGCCAACTTCTCACTTTTGCTGGACATACCCTCATCTTGCTTCCTCTGTGTCAACAGCTATTGCCTAAGTGACGGCCTTCAAGTTCCCAGCGTGGACTACAGGAGCAGACCTGTAGCTGCTCTCAGACCTCCAGCCTGTGGTCACCTAATCTGTGAAGTTTCACCTCACCTCTTTGTTCAGCTCCATTCATTACCCCCTTTCCCGCATTCCCCAAACGTCTTTAAAGTAAGAGCCCTTTACTACTTTACCCCTGTCTAACTTTTTTTTAGCATTTCACTTGATAGTTACACGTTGGGCTTCATATCTGAAGAACATTAAATGGCTGTTAAGGGCTGGCTTGGTAGCTCCACAGGCTAATCCTCTGCCTTGCAGTACTAACATCTCTAATGGGCTCTGGTTCTAGTCCCGGTTACTTCACTTCTGATCCAGATCCCTGTTGATGGCCTGGAAAAGCAGTGAAGGGTGGTGTAAGTCCTTGGGCCCTTGCACCCACACGGGAGACATGGAGGAGGTTCCCGACTCCTGCTTCTTCAGCTCTGCTCTGGTCCAGAGCGACCAGTTGGGTAATGAACCAGCAGATGGAAACGCTCTGACTCTGTCTCTCTCCTTCTCTCTCTAAATCTGCCTTTCAAATAAATAACATGTATATATATATATATGTTTTTTTAAAAAAGTTGTCGATTTTTTTTTTGTTGCACTAAGCTGTTTTTTGATTCCACCTTTGTTTATACTAAAACCCCACTCTTTGGCCTATCTCCCTGACTCTCATCTACACTGTAGGAGCCAAATTGCCTTACTTTTTCATGCTCTGTTTATATTTTTCTCATTGTATTGGAGAAACATATTTCCTAACCATCTTCTCTATTAGAATGTGGTCAGGATCTGTAGTTTCAGATTAACAAGCACAGCATGTGCAACAAGTCATATAAGTTTCAAATAAACAACAGATGTATAAATGAGCATGATAACAAGGCTAAAGAAACATTTTCAGAGACAAAGTTCAAAGCAAGAAAGAGGAGACAAGTCAAAATTGGTTAACAAAAATGAATACAACTTATTCTTTTTTTTTCAATTAGTTTGGGATTAAGATAGATGGATAGTAAATACACAAGCAAAGTACAAATCATTCAACAGAGCTTCTTTATAATTGCTTTTGGAAAAATAATAACACAAGAGTTTTTACCTTGCAATAGGAGTTGCTGACATCTGTGTGAGCCCCAAGCCACACAAATACTCTGACGAAAGTATACGTGGTATTTCCCTGTCACAATTTATGCATTTAATTTTGAATAATGACCTCCGCTTTTGAATCTGCAGACATTCAAAACAATTTGCTTAGACATTTTAATGCACTCACACAAAAAATATGTGCACATCTTTAAAGCAGACTGGCCCTTGAGCCTTTTCTGCAGCCCAGGTGTGGCCAGAGCCACACTAGCTCATTGTCATGGTGATAAATAGTTTGGTAGTGCTATTTCTAAAGTTTCCTGTGCAAGTCAATAAACATATCAATAATAACTATTTTTTACTTATTCTGCCCTGCATTGTGTTAAGCACTTCACATGCGTTATTGCAATGAATCACAATAGCTCTCTGATACAAACTAGGAGTCGGAGGCATGAAGCCACTGACTCCAGTAATGATGCTCTTTTTCATAGCACTCACATTTGTTCTAATTTATTCATTCCTAGGTCTTCCTATGTTCAGATGCCTTTAATCAACACAGCCACTGTGAGAGCTGCACACCTGCTGGATACGACACTGTCAGCCCATTCCAATCCTGCAGCTGACTGTGGAAGTTCTGGGTTTCAAGCTCAAGCTCAAAGTGTAGACTCTTTATGAGGCTTCTGGCAGTGAGCAGGTGAAAAATATAATTCAAAACCATTTCTTTTGTTGCAAGAGACACATCAAGTAGTTGGGAGGAAATGGTGCTGCGTGTCTGTCAGGCGCAACACCCAGCCTTGTGGAGGGCAGCAGTGAAGTGTCCCCATAATCGCCTGCCTGGAAGGTGGAAAATGGGATGTGTGGTGTCACAGCAAATGAGAACATGCTGAACCCATGCTGCACATCAGGGCAGTGGCTCAGGGACCAGCCAGGAGCACTCATTTGTCTTCTCATTTAGTTTTGCTTCCAACGAATGCTATACAAAATCTCCAAAAATAACCCAGAGCTTAATTTAAGGAATTTTTTTTTCTTTCCTGATAACTGTGCTAACACACAGAGTTGAAATCCTGAGAAACGAATCCTTTTTTCACTTGATGACTTTCAGGATGCAATGTATTCGGACAACCTATCCAAGAGCGAAGAATGTATTTAGTTCGAATGATGGCTGAGATAGGAATGGGCACAGAAATTAATTAGAGGCAGTGAAGCCTTTTGTTGAAGTCACCATTACAGATGGACTTTTTTTTTAAAAAGAGTAACAGTAAATTTTCTTTCTTTCTTACACCAGTTTAGGGTGTATTGCTTGCTACCTGCAACTGAAAAAGCACTCATGGAGATTTTTCTGCCTGGTGGCAAGGTGCAATAAGACTTCTGCTGCTGGGTACATACAGGGAATGCTGACAAGGTAATTCTTCCTCCACAACAGCCAGAAACAAGCAGCTAAGTCACAAAATTCACATATCTGAGTGCAAGAGAGAGCTCTGACAGTAACAGGGATGAGACAAGCCACACCTCCAGAGAAAAGAGAAGTAAGCCGACTACTTGTCACCATCTGTCAACCCTGGTTGTGATCTGCAAACTAGCCTTGCTGCAGCAGGACACTGTTGGGCTAAGAAGGACCAGCAAAACTCCAGCGGTGAGAGATGGGCCGATGGCAGTGAAGTGGAATCTGGAGGAGACTCAACACTTGTTTGCCTTCAGGAACATTTGCTTGGACTGCAACAAACCTAGGCTAAAATTTAAAATGCAGAGTTAAAGATATAATTATTCAGTGCTTAGGTAACCAAAAAAAAAAAAAAAAAGAACCACACAGTAACAACTTTTGCTTTCAGTAACACTATTTGTCAGCAATTAAAAACATTTGCTAGGGTGGTGGAGGCAATGCAAAGTTGGAAAATATGTTCTTTCTTGAGACTCAGTGCAAGTCTCATCAGGATTCCAAGGACAATGTAGGAGGCGAATGCCCTTGAAGCAGATGTCAAAAATGGACTAAATACGGTGAGTGCGATAATCTAGTTTTATCCAACATTAATTTTTAACTGAATTGAGATCATCATCCCTTCACGATATTCACTGAAATAAAGTGGAAGATAAGTCTGTGTGGTTCCTTTAGTCATCGGATCTGATATACGAGTAGACCTGTGAAGAGGCCAGACAATGGGAGCGGTAATATGAACAACCACGAAGAAAGGTGTGATGTCAAACCACTGATAACATAGAATCTAAAATAAATGAGATTAATGATATCGGTCCTAGAGGGAAGGACCAAATAGCTGACTGGATCTTTATAAAAACGAAATGAATAACTAAGAAAAATGCTATATTCTAAACTAAAATTTAAATGGGTGGTTTTAGCAAGTGTGACGTGTTTTTTTTAAAGGCTAGATTTCTCAAAGCATGGCAACAGAAAACACCCCAAATGACAGCAGAAAGGGAAATAATAGAACAGGAAACAAAGGAATCAAAATTTTAAGAATTACATGTATGTGTGTGTATATCTATATATACATATGTGTATGTATATTATTTAACATATTTGTAAGAAGAATTTTTAAATGAAACAGGGTAGTCGTAATATTTCAAAATACAATGGTTTAAATTTCTCAAAATTGACAAAATTCACCTATTCACAAATATAGGAAATAAAGGAAAATAAATTCATATCAAACACTAATCAAAATGATATACATTACAAGACAAAGCAGATAATAATAGCAAGAATCGGGGATCTTCTATATGATAATATGGGAGTGAATTCAACCAAAATTCTAATCTTAAACTTGTGTGGTAAAGTATATATGCAACAAACAATGAAATAGAATTAAAATAACATGGGGAAATGTCCTACAATTAAAAGTTGGTTTAACAAACATAATATATTGGGATTTTGCCTTCAGTTCAAGAACAAAGACATACTTACAGAAACCTCAATCTCATTGAGACTCAAAAGCAAACTTGATCAAGATAAAATCAACTTAGTTGAAACCTAAGAAAAATTACTTTTATTTGGGTTTATTAGGATTGTGAACTGGTAGGCATAAAATTCAATCAGCCTTGAAAACCTGCTCTGAAGTTTTAAAGAATCATTGAGTTTATAATCAGAACTGCAAGCGGATTGTTAATTACATCCCCGGGTTCTCAGGAATTATGATTAGTGGAGCAGAGGTCAGCTTGTATAAAAGAGACTGAACTCAGTCCCAGAATGCAAGGGGCATTTTAAAAAATAATTTATTGCAGAGGTTAATAAATTAAGCTCAGGAAAAAGCACTTCTGCGTGGTTTACAAGGTCTGCATGTACTCAGGTGGATGAGTACAAACAGCACAGCTCAGGAGGTCAGCTATCGCCACCCCAGAGGCGTATTTTAAGAAGAACACCCTGTTGTATGAATGTTGCTCCACTTTAAGATTCTTCTCCAAGAAAACTTCTAAGTAATTCATGGATAAAAACAAAGGGGGGAGGCAATGAAAATGGAAATTAGGAAGTATTTTAAATGAGAAGATCATGAATGTTAGCATATCAAAACTTCTGAAATGAATCTCAATCACTGCTTGCAGGAAAATTTTAGTTGAATACATTCTAAAAAAAAAAGACTAGTTAGCCCAAGAACGTGATAATATGATGTTCCATATGATAGTATGGAGGTTAATTCAACCAAAATTGTAATATTAGACTCAATTCAAAAAAGGATTGAAGACTTAAGTGTGTAATTCAAAATTTTTTAATTACTGGAAGAAAACATACAGGAAACTCTGCAAGACATTGCATTGAGCAGAACTTTTTCTGAATCATAACCCCAAAACACAGAGAAGCAAAGCAGAAGTACACAAATGGAGTTTAATCAAACAAAAAAACTTCTGCCGAGCAAAGGAAACAGTCAATGGAATGAAGAGAGACTCTATAGAACAAAATATTTGTAAGGTATACATGTGACAGGGCTTAATACCTGGAACATACAAGGAACTCAACTCAATAGCAAAACAAATCGGGAAAGATAATCTGATGAATAAGTGAGCACTGAATCTAAACAGAAATTTCTCCAAGAAAGGCCAAAACAAAGGAAAACACAAGAGTCAACAGCTAATTAAAAAAAAATCAGTATTAATAATCAGAAATATGTAAATAAAACTCGTAAGAACCTGTCACCTTACTTCAGTTAGGTAGGTTGTTACCAAAAAGAAAAAGTAATATGTTTAAGAAGATGTAGGAAATGGGAATACATACACATTGTTGCTAAGAATGGGATTAGTATTGGGAGTTAGCCCACTGGGAAATCACAGAGGTACTGTGAAAAAGCTAGAACTACAGCTATCATATGCTGATACATCAATTCTACTGCTGGACATATATCCAATCCAACTGTTGCAGAGGTATTTGTACTCCTGTGTTCATTATAGCGCTATTGAAACAACCCAAGTGCCCATCCAGTGATGAGTGGATAAAGATAATATGATACATAAATACAGTGGAATATTACTCAGCTATAAGAAGCCATGAAATCTTGCCATTTGTACCATACATAGAATGGGAAGTCATTATGTTAGATGAAAGAATCTAAGCATAGAAAGAGAAGTATCAAGTGACCTTACTCAATGTGGAGTCCAAAAAAACAGGTTATCTCATAGAAATTAGGAATTTAAAATTGGAAGAGGGAATCCTTAAACCTGTGGAACTTTATCAATCAAAAAAAAAAAAAAAAGAAGAAGAAGAAAGAAAGAAAATGAAGGTAGAAGGTCCTGTATTGTGGCAAGACACCAGACACCAGGCTATTTTCTCTGACACCCTACCTAGGAGCCCTGGATCACATCCCAGCTGCTCCACTTCTGATCCAGCTCCATGTTAATATCCTTAGGAAAGCAGTGGATAATGGCACAGTGCTTGGAATCCTACTGCTCATATAAGTACTGCTCATATGGATGGAGTTCTAGGATCCTGGCTTTGTCTCTCTGTTTGTCTCTCTCTCTCTCTCTGAACCTGGCTTTCAAATAAAAAATAAACAAATTAAAAATATATTTCCATTTCAAAGAAAAACCTGAGAGTAATCTATTAATATAATAATAGTTTTCAAAATTATTTGTGATAAGTTTTTTAAAAAAGACTTATTTATATTTATTTGAAAAGCAAATTTTACAGAGTGAAAAGGAGAGACAGAGATATATTTGCTGGTTCACTCCCCAAATGGCTACAATGGCTAGAGCTGAGCTGAAACCAAGAGCCAGGACCTTCTTTCAGGTCTTCTAATTGGATAAATGGGCCCATGGACTTGAAGCCCTCCTCCATTGCTTTCCCAGTCCATATGCAGGGCATATTGGGTGCCGGGTACTGCAGGCCGAAGATTAGCCTGTTACTATCACATTGGCCCAAAAAGGCTTATTTAATGATCCATATATTTCCTTCACATATGGAATTATTTTCCCTTACTGCTGATTTATCCAAATAATGAAACAAGCAAGAGACAGTATCCTATGATTCATAAGAGTAAGAGCTTTCTCATTCAAGCAGCTATGAAAGTTTGAGTCCTTGCCATTCAAATCTTTAGTTGTCCTCTAAACTACAGGATTCTCCAAAATTATTTTTGGCCTTGTTATTTTCAGAGTTAGTGCTCCAGTCAACATTCTTTTCTATAACATTTTACAAATCACTGAAATGACCCACTCTAGCATCCCAAATTTTCCAATTTTCTTAAAAAATAAAAGGTATTCTATTGACTTAAAATGCAGAGGTAGAGAGAGAAGAGACGGAAACAGAGACAAATCTCTCAGGCATTAGTTCACTTCCTAAATGGACACAATAACTAGGGGTCAAGCCAAACCAGGGTAAAGTCAGGAGCCCAGAACATTACCTGGGTGGCAAAGGTGCAAGCAGGTGCTTGAGTCACCTTGGGCTGCTCTCCTAGGCACGTCAGTAAGACCCGAGTTGGAAGCAGGTGTTCATGGGTGAAGACAGTGTCACAGGCAGCAAGCAGCTTCACCCTTGTGCCAAATGCCAGCCCTCAATTTAATCATCTGTAAAAATGAGAACTTAAAAAAGAACTTGCCCGTTGAATTTTATGAAAATTCAAACACACAATTTGTTTAAACTCTTAGCAACATTCATGATACCTATTAAGTACTCAATAAATATTAACTGTATTATGAAGACTCATATTTTCATTTCCTTTCTTATATACACCAAAAAGCAGCATCACTCCCAATATTAGAGAAGTATTGAGAATATTTTTGGTTGTTTAGGGTAACCACCATTAACATTCTCAACAAATATTTCTTTGTTACACTTGGAGGTTTGTAAATTAAAGCCCATTTCATCTCGCTGGCTTCCTTACCCGGTCCGGTGTTCAATCTTTCTACAGCACAGTGAGAATGATCGCAGGAGTCATGCTCCCCTTCCACTTAGCACTAATTAGATTTCTAACAAATGAGGACAAAATGCAAGAGGTGTTAATTAAGTTTTACTGCTTTTCTTAGAGGCTACAGAGACTGAAGGTGCTTTCCTTTGGAATGAAAGTGGGCATTGTGTGTGGCCAGGACTGTGGATGGTAGAGCACTCACTGTGCTTTGGTTTTGTGGAGGTCAGTTGCTCCAAGGGCCAGGACAATCTCCAGGCCCGTAAAAAGGCAAGGTTACAAGTAGCTCAATACAGGGAACCTTGATCTTTAGTGATGGCTTCCTGCAGACAGCCACAGCATCAATGTTTATGATCGTTTACACGCTCATCAGTGAGCTGGGTAGTGGAGTTAGCATATTGCACAGAGCAGAAGGCGTCTTCCTGGAGCCTTACGGTGGAGATTGCCCGTTTCTAGAAGCATGGAGGACGATTTTGCCAAACCCTACCTAAGATCTAATCACATTTTAAATAATGTATTTAGGATATTGTTAAGTTGAAATGTACCATCTGTTGGACGCTTCCTCTGGCCTTTAGTGTGTTTGAACCAATATGGGTAGATGTTTGGCTTTAGAAGATGTGGTGAATTTCATTAGTGGTGATAAGATTACCAAAAAAGATGCCTCATGCACAGCTACAGTCCGACGTTACCTTCTGGATTCTGGGGTAACAGGAAAATTCTGTCTCTCAAATACATTTCCCAACTATTGTCTCAAGAAATTCCTTTACGGTTTGGGGAGAGGTGGGGGGAATCCCAGTGCCTATAACACTGTATCACATAATGCAATGCAATTAATAAAAAAAAAATTCCTTAACCTATCAACCCTGCCTCTCGCTCCCAAGTAAGAACTGTACTTAAAATAGTAAATATTAATAAGGTAGGTAACATTGAATTCAATTTATCCTACAGAGAGACTTCCCTGCCCTTCCTTTTCATCCCTGGATGCCTCACAGGCGTTGGCAGTACATGGTCCGACCACCAGAGAAAGCAGCAGTCCTTGAGGAGAACATTAATGATTCAATACCATCTAGTCCCTGTCTCTATTGACTATAGCAGTGTTTCTCAAAGTTGTGGAGTGTTTTCAACTACATATTTCTGGGTCCCATTATACATACTTGTAATCAAATCTATGTTGAGGGTGGTAAGACTCAGGATTCTTCAGTTGTATGAGTTGGACCACAGCTTTTTGCACAGTCATATATGAGAATATCCCTGGGATAATCAGCTCAATGCGGGAGTATGTGCTGCTGTACAACACCATGGGGACCACTAGACTGAGAGTCGGAATATCTGCTTGGGAGGGATGCTCTTCAAGAGACTGGACCTCTGCTCTCTGTTTAAACTTATAGCTCTCAGCATGGCTCAATCAAGGACCAATCTCTTTAGCATTTCAGTATATTTTCTTTCTGATATTCTTCTCTCTGATGATATTTTTCTGTGTCCCATACTATTTTATTTATTAATATCGCCCTGAAGAATATACAGGGGCAGTTGTAATTTTCAGCACACAAGGAAGCACATGCACACACATGCATGAATGAACATGTGCGCACCCCCAATACCACAAGCCATATCACAGGAGATAAGAGACGAAGAATTATTGCTACTCTCAAAAACCTGGGATTCCTGTGTGAATACAACACGATGCGATTGTCATATCTCCTCTTCCCCTTATGCTTGCAGGTGTGACAACCCTTGCTTGTGAATCTTTACCGTTAGAGCTGCAGAGTGCTGCTCCTGCGGCCAGCTCTGCGTATTGTTTTTGTGTTAGCTGATGTGCACACATTCAGCCCTCAGCCAACCAAAGCACGACACTGAATCTTTCACTTAGTTCTAAAGTTGCCCTTGAAAGCACAGACACACATACAAAGTGAAAGAGAGAGCAAGAGCAAGAGAGACCCTTAGTGGCATCTCTTTCTTCCTTCCTAGCTCCTTTCCTTTTTATTTTTGTGTGCTTTCTCTTTGTTCTTTATGTCCCATATATATATGTATATATATATATGTATATATGTATTTTTTTTCACTTTTATTCCTTGTGGGGAGAGTGGTGCTGGTGGCTGCTTCACAGTGGACTCAGCCAAGCTTTGGGGGAGCTCATTAGTTGAGGGCATTCTGACCTTGGAATTTAGCCCAGATTTTGCATCCTGAATCGGGGTAGGGATGCAGGGGAGATACCTTTAGCCTGGGAACTTCCTGGTATTGATTGACAGGTCACACTGGCAACCTGCGGAGCTTAGCTGTCTTATGAGGTGGTCTCCTAAGACCTGCTGGAATCTGCAAAGTGCCTTCTCAGTGGCTCAGATGCGGAACACTTTCCACATGGGGAATCTTTATCCTAGTGCCTCATTAGGCTACACAATAGCGAACAGATTGTGCACGCCAGCTGCCCCTCCTTGCCCGGCGACCTGAGTGGGTAAGGGCAAACAGTGAGTGGCCAGGCTCATGCAGGCCTAACAGGGCTTGGAGAAAGAGTCTGTTACAAGCCAGAAGGATGCAAGCAGGTTTCCCTTTGTGCACAGACAGCATTTTAAAATGGATAAATCTCTCTTCATTATGTAGCTTTTTCAAAGGGGATGTAAAAGGCACACGTGCAGGCACGGATCTTTTGAGCATGTGTATGTGGGAAGGAGACAAAGAACTAAAAAAAAAAAAAAAAAACCCCTTTTCTCTTTTGCCAGATCAACAGCATCCACCTTGCTCCAAAATGGCAAGGTCACCAGCATCAGCCAACCATGCAGTCCCTTCCCTCTTGCTTGGCATCAGGTCTGGTGTCAGTGAGGCGACACTGATCATTTTGGGAGATGATTAACACCTGAAACGTTGCTTGGCCAGCTTGAGCATGGTCAGTACCCTTTGCCGTAAAGATTAAACAGGAGCGGGCAGCTTTGAACTCTTTCCGTATCCTTAGAACCTTCAGTCGCACCTTCGCTTCTGAGATCACAGCCTCCTTCATCTGCTCCTTCACAGGAATCTTCTTTCTAACATTTACCATGTCTAAAGAGATCTTAGGGTTCCGATGACGTTTTATCCAAGACTGGACCAGATAGGCCTGTCAATGTCAACGATATTCATTGATTTCTAACCCAAATGCATAACATTTGGAGTTGAAACTGCTGTTTCTCACTTGGTTTGCAACACTCTCGGGGCAATGTCTGCCGTTCCCAAGAAAGCCAAAAACACAATGTAATTGAGAAACACTTGATCTCTACCTTTAATTATGCCCTGTCCCTCAGCCTGTTCTGAGTCCTGGAGGACAGAGATATCATTGAGAGTGTGTACAGGGAGAGCTGATTTAGGATGGTCACTGGGAAAGATTAATTGAAAACATAAAAATGGAACAACAAAGAGTTTATTTGCCAGGTAATAGATATGGAGGCAAGAGGAAGCCTGCTCTCGAGAGAACCACAGAGGAGAAAAGGACACAGGGGTTAAGAACAGGAAATGATCAGAGGGAGGAACAGCAATAAATCTACTCCACTATTGATCTGCTGTGGCCTGCTTCAAAGTAGCAGAGTGCTTTAAGGGGAGTTGAAAGGTAGAGTAACACGATATGCCTTCTTCTGGGTGTATCTGTTGCCACAGCTGGAAAAAAAAAAGGTATAAATGCAGAAAAAATTAATAAGACAGAGGTGCCCTATGTCTCACAAACTCTGTGCCTGGCAGCTTCAGCATAAATAGGTGCAGGTTGTCAAGAGCTGGCAAATGACACCATCTGGAAGCAGGTGCCCATCGCAGAGAAATTCCTTAGACAAGGTGACATTTTCTCATTTAATGCTCTACACACAGTCCCCAGCTTTCAATGTGACAACCACTCTCAGGTTCCCCACATGCCTTTGCATGCATTCAATGCCTCCCGGAAGCCCTAGAGCCTTGGTCTCACAGCGACAAGGCACATGACCCATCTGGCGGTGGTCCCTCTGGCTCTGGTGGAACCTCGTTAAGTACTAACAGGCTTCAGGATACAAACTTCCTTCTCCACTGACTTGCATCTTGCACTTTCAATGTTACGTTTGCACAGTGTGAGGGTACTTGAATTAGAGGTGGGGATGGTCAGTTGTGCTGGAGAAACAAGGATTGCTCTTTCATCAATATTTACAGTTGATGTTTACTTTAATAGTTTACATAGAAACATCTACAAATATATTGAATCCAGGGTTAATGTTGAGTTCATGTTTCAAATTCTCAGTGTAATTTATATTTTCCATCATATTATAGAGCAAAAGAAACAAACAAAAACAAAAACCTTTGTTATATTATGCTGGTACCCAAACTTTATTTTCGCTGTTTAACCAGGGCCAGTCCAGGCTTCCTATCAAAATCACTTCTTTTATCCTAACGCCAGTTGACTTTTATCCTCACACTTATGTTGACATTTTGTTCTTGAAAGTTGCCAGTGTCCTCCTTCACCTTATGAGAACTGTTTAATGATTATAAAGCTGCTTTTTCTTTCATCTTCCTGTTGCCTTCGGTTCTGTTCCATGATACTTTCTAAATACTTCTGTGAGGATACTGTAAAACATTACAGGAAAATAGAAATAAAATGTGTGTTGAGGCCAACGGTAGCCTGTTAGTTTTGATGCTGCTCAGAGTTGGCACGTTTTATAACGGAATACCAGGGTTCGACAGCTGGCTCTGCTCTGAAATACAACTTCCTACTACTGTGCACCTTGGAAGGCAACACAGAGTGGCTCAAATATTTGGGTCCCTGCCAATCAGGTAGAAGACCTGGATTGAGTTCCCCGCTCGCAGCCTCTGCCCAGGGGTGTCCATGCCGTTGAGGGAATGAGTGAGCAGATGTGGGTTCTTTCCAGCTCTCAAGTAGGAAAAATAAAAATCATTCTTAAAAAATAATTTTATTTTGGTGTGAAAATGTTGATGTCTATGTAGTTTTTTTCATAGCTAGATGGAAAGCTGGGCTGCCAGGACATGATCTGGAGCCCATAAGGGATCCCAGTGCATGCAAGTCAAAGACTTCAGCGACTAGGCTACCGTACAAGGCCCAGATGTAAGCTAATCTTATCCAATGTATCATCTCATTTTTGGAGAGTCTACTGTCAACCCTACTAACTATTTAGGTTTGGAAATGTGCACGCATGTGTGTCTGTGTGTAAAATGATTGACAAGATGACAGCTGAGAACTATCATCTCTATCTATAATTTTTCACCCCTTCCTCCTCTTTATTTCCCCAAAACTATCTTTAGGTTGGGCATTCCATGGAGCCATCATCATGGCAGCATTCAGATGAGGTACAGATGAACCATTTTAAATAAACGGTAAGAACAAAGCACGTTTTCATAATGGCGGTGGTGGCAGAAGGGATGTGAAGTTGTGCATGGCTTGGAACTTCTCAACTTTCATGATTTAGGACTAAGTTTAACCTATCTGTGTTTCATATTCTCAACAAAAGATGGACGTATTAACAGGTGACCCCAGTGTGTTGTAATATGGATAGAGAATGAAAGTCAAGTGTTTCCCCAAGCTCTAGAGTCAGTTTTTTGACTCTGGACCCCTGATTTCTCTCTCATTTGTACCTTAAAGGACTCACATGGCCTGAACACAAATATTCCTTCTCCTCCTTTTCTTGTATTATTTTATTTTGAGAACTGTACTTGTACTTGCTAGTTGTACAACCTAAGATTTCTGCCTAAAGCCATCATGGTAGTAAATGAGAACCAAACTTAGGTGGTGCTTTTTTTTTCTTGCTTTAAGATGTAAAATTATGAGTAATGCATGTAAGAGAAATTTCACTCTGCTTTTGGAATAAGATCAATTAGCCAGTGCAGCTGACCCAGGATTCATTCCTTCCATCTCTTAAAATCTTGCCAGTGCTTTGATTCAAAGGACTTAGCTTCAGACTGAATTCTGAAGACATGATGGCCATCCTGTCGTGCTAATTCACATAATGACTGCTATAATCTGCTCAGCAATATGCAACCAGAGCATGAACACAAAACATGCAAAGAATTCTTGATTTCCCGGACCAATGACAGGAAAATTTGGGAGTGAGAGTTTAGTGTGGGTTCGAAGTTTGTTTCAGGCAAAACTCCTACAATGCAGAATAATCCCTGAAGTGAGCAGCAAACAAGTAATGAGTCTCCTGGGAGAGAATTCTGCAGAAGTGAAAGCAGCTAGTGTTGCTTGTTGCTGCCCCCTCAGGGATTATCCTGCATTGCAGTTTGCTTTAACTACAGAGAATAATTCAAAGTGGATAAATTACGTAGAATATCTTTAAGGCTTTTAATCCACACTGTTTTATACCTTGGAGGAGTTCCAGCTTTTAGAATAGAAGGAAATTTGGAGATTAAAGTTATAGTAGCACTTAATGATTCACTTTATTCCGTCACACACACACAAATTGCCATTTTTGTCATTATTTTTTTAAAAGTTTATTTGAAAGATAAAATTAGAGACAGATCTTTCATTGACTGGTTTGCTTCCCAAATACCTGTCACAGCCTGACCTGTGCCAAGCTGAAGCCAGGTGCCCAAAATTCAACCTGGGTCTCTAACATGGATATCAGATACTCAAAAACTTGAATCATCTTCTGCTGCCTCCTAGAGCCATGAACAGATAGCCTGATTAGAAGCAAATGCAGTAACTGGGACTTGCATTCGATAGTTAATAAGGGATGCAGGCAGTGGCTTATTCCACTGAGCCATAACTCCTGGCTTACCCAGTTCTTAATTGCTAAGCGAAGCAGACATGGGACCAATAGTGCTTCTTTGGTAAGTGACTTTGCTTTCAACAGAATTGCTTTTTTCTACCTTAGAGATGTTTACTCAAAGGGAAGAAGTTTTAGGATAGCTTTTAGCTGTGTGGTCATCTTCCTTTGTTGCCTTGGACTCTTTGTTCCTGCCAGAAATACAAATGATCTTCATTATGCCCTTTCCCCAGCTATCAGTACCAGCACAAGAGGAATGAGCATTCAATGGGTCAATAGAAATATAGCTACTGGACTGTTGAATTTCTTAGCAAAATATATGATCTGTTAATCCCCAGAAACTTAACTATTTGGAATAAGGAGGGTGTGAGTGTTTGGGAGTGTCAGTGTGTATGCATGTGTGTGCATGAGAAATAAATACGCATTCATGGTGAAGGTACTGTCTCAAGTCATCCAAGATCAGACGCTGGTTGAAGTGTATGCAAAATACAGCAGTGTCACAATACCCAGGGCTACCAAAAGCCTGGAGGAGGGTAGATGCTAGATCAGGGAGTCAATAACACCCACAGCACCTCATCAAAACAGGTAGAAGACACAGGCAAGTCCTGCTTCCCCCTATCTTCGCAAGAGTGGGTCAGCATGAAGGTGCTTTGTTGCTATCACTCTATGCTCAGTTTTTTTCTTTTCCAAAAGATTGGTGCATTTGAAAGTCAGAGTTACAGAAAGGGAGAGACAGGGATCTGCTGATCCATACCCTTCCCACCTCCCAACATGGCTGAACTAGCTAGAAGCCAGCATTCAGAAGCTTCATCCAGGTCTCCCAAGCACTTGAATCATCTTCTGCTGCTTTCTTCGGCACAGCATCAGGGAGCTGGGTCAGAAGCAGAGCAGTTGGGGCATGAACGATGGTTCTTATGGGAAGCTGCCATGACAGGTGGCACATGTACTTGCTGTGCTACAATGTCAGCTCAGTTTCTGAGTGACAAAGCACACAGGACCACCAGACCAATGGCTGAATCTTCACTTGGGTAAGACTTCTTTCTTGCACCTCTTGCTTCTCTGCTATAGTAAACTGGCCACCTCAATACGTTTAAATAAAACATCTAAGAAATAAGCTCTTTGGCATGCATTGTGACACAACAAGTTAAGCCAGGGCCTTCAATGCTCGTGTCAGTGAGTCCCATTCATCTCCTTGCTAGTGTTGGAAGGCCACGGAAGACGGCCCAAATGCATGGAGCCCTGAAACCTATGTGGGAGTACAAATAGAGTTCCTGCTTCTGATTTTTCTTGACCCAACCCTGGCCTTTGCATCCATTTGGGGAATATACCCAATAGACAGATTTCTGTTTTTTTTTTTTTTCCTCTGTAACTACCTTGCACATAAATACATAAATCTTTCTGCAGAAAGAAGAAATTCTTGTTAGTCCCTTTAACTCAGAATATTATTTTTAATCTTTCAATTACACCATCCATGTGTGCTAACATAATGGTTTTAATTTTCTTCTGTTGGCATTCTGTTACATTTCTATGGTGGTGCCTAACATCTTTACATATATTTTTTTTCCCATTGTATCCTTTCCCTTAAATAAACTTCAGTGGAAACAAACATTCTAGGAATGATGCCAGGCTTTGGGAAAACAAAGACTAGTAATATAATACTCCATGGCTTTGAAACAGTCACCAGGCCCCCAATCTCTTTAGGTGCAGCCGAGGAACACTAGATGAATAACCAACAGCACACTAATCATCTTTGTTTCTGGCATATGAAAAGAACAGGCCTGGTCTCTGGCCTTGGAAAATTTTTAGCCTAATAGAAAAGGAGAACAGAAGGGCACAAAATAATAAATGTTTACAAGCCTTCAGGGAACAAGCTGGATTAGAGCCTCTTTTGCTTGCAGGCATATTGTTGCAAAATTACTAATCACCTGGAGGTCCACGGTTAAAATAAAATCAACCGTGACCTCACAGGGAACTCAAAACTTTAAAATTGTATTCCCTCTTCTCTATGCAAGTTGAGAGCAATCCAAAAACAAGATGGTTGTGAATGGCCAGACATTTGCACAACAGCTTGTCTTTTCTCTATTTTGTTTTTGCAATTGTTATTTATTTGAAGCAGGCATACTTTCATCCTTGAACCCCATTAGAGCAATCTGAGAATGGTAACATGCTTGGAGAGATGTCACTTTTTCTCCTTTTACTCATTTCCAGGGTTTTGAGGTTGTATCTGGAGATCTGAGTGTCCAGTAGGGTGAAATTTTGTGACAGCATTCAAGATAAATGCAAGGGGGTTGAACCTGTGAGTGTCACTTTGTAGGCTTAGTAGACCCTGCTCCTCTTTGTAGACTCTGACCACCACCTTTGAGCAGGTGCATCCTGTACACCAGCGCAGTACATCCTGGCTTTACCTATATGAACTTTTTCTCTCCCAGCTTATCTTGTGAGCATACCAATAACCCACCGCTTTTACAATGAGGAAATGCAAATTTAGCCTGTTATGAGATATACAGCCAGCCAGCTTTGCCAACAGAGTGTGAGCTCAAGGACCAGACTCCATTGAGAACTTTTCATTTCTCTGATGCTGAAGGGTACCAAACCATTAGAGCTCACAAGTATAAGGAAGGCTAATCAAGGTGTCTGGACAGGATTTGAAAGTCTGGGCAATAAGCAGCCTCTTGTGTCCTTTCTGCTGTTTGGACAGGAGCAGAGGGAAAGGGGGTAGATGAAACCCGCCCTGAAAGTCAAACTTAATCTTAAAGTATATATGAATTATCATAAGTGCTGTCTCCTTTAGCCAGCTTTGGTCTATTCTACTGGTGGCTATGCCATACTGTGTGACCAACACAGATCCCTACTGTGAAGGCATTTCAAAAGGTTCATGGGAAAATCGAGTTGAAATGCAAATTTATTTACAGTTTGAAAAATGTGTGATATGCAGTGCATAGGCAGAGTTTCCAAAAAGTTCATGGGAAATGTCTGACGGATGGAAAAACTATGCACGCAACTCCAAAACTTTAGACACCAAAATGAGTTTATTTTTTATTTCTGTTTTTCCATTGGCGTTTTGGTGGGACTTTCAAATTCTGCCTCTAATCAGCCTTGCCTGTAGGCTGCCTGGATGAAATTTTGATTATCTGGGACTGTAGGGGCTGTTGCCCTGGCATGCTCTGTGACCTAGCTGGCGGTGCCTCTTTCTTTGCCTGATGCTTTCTCCTTGTATTTAGGATTGAGACAGCCTCTGAGGTCATCTGTCCCTTACATCTGGGGCAACTAAAAGGACAACCTGTTGGAGTGGAGCCACTCTCTCAAGGCTCTCAAGGCTGGTCATTCTCTAAAGTAAGTTAAGCAAAGCCTTGGCATTTGCTCTTCTCTTTGCCAGGCATGCCCTCCTCTTATGCAATTAGCTCTCAGCATGAACCTTACCCCCACTTCCAAGCCTGCTGTGAGCAGTCACTCTAACATTTTCCTTGAATATAATTCCATGCTGCTACATTTTCTTCAGTAATGCATTGCTGCCTTGTGTACAATGTCTATTTATTTTATTTATTTGAAATTCAGAGAGAGAGAGTGAGTGCAGAAAAGTCTCCTCAAATGCCTGCAATAGTTAGGGCAAAGCCAGGCTGAAGCCAACACCAAGGAATTGAATTGAGTCTCTCATATAAGTGGCAGACTCAAGTATCCAAGCTATCATTTGCTGTCTCCCTGAACGCACATTAGCAGGAAGCTGGAATTGGGAATGGAGCCAGGACTCAAATCTTAGCATTCCAGTGTGGGATTCAGGCATCCCAGCAGCGTCTTTCCACTGCACCAAACATCTACTCCCAGTAAAGACATTAATACTTTCCCAAATACCTGTTTATATTAATTTGCTATAGTTTTTTTTTTTTACTAATTACAATAGTCTATCACTGTTTATAATGATATGCAAGGGGATTTGGGTTGAATAATGCAGTCTTACTATTTTCTTTGGATAGAGCTAATGAAGCAGCCTATAAAAGACAGAGAGAGTTGGACCTGGTTGGACAAAGTCTCTGCATTTCCAGATCATAAGATTTCTGCTTAACTAATCAATATGTAGGTTATGTTGCTTGCCCGCTTTGCTTCTGATATTTTTGACACAAAAACTATGTCCCTCTTCCATCCTTGTCCCGTACCCCTAATTCCACAAGAAGGGAAATAACACACTTTGCTGAGCTGGTTTTTCTCTTTTCTGCAGTTGTCTTGTGCCTTCCTTGATGTGTGTGTGTGTGTGAGTATGTGTGTGTGTGTGTGCAGACACCCACATGTGGCACCATCACTCTGCATGCTAGAAGGGGCTGCCGTATTTATACTTGTATTCTACTGCTAGATGAACCCAATAGGAGAAAGCTAGTGAAATTGTCAGATGTGGATCTGAGTGTCATGAAACCTTGGCCAACAACTCACTGCTTGGGACTCAGTAACCAGATGCCCTCAAAACACACAATGGTGAGTGGAAACAGTCTTGCTATTTTAAACTAGAAAGACAAAAATAAGGCAACTATCATTGGCAAATCAGAACACGGTCTTTAGATAAGCTTATGACATGTTTGATCTGCCTCAATTTCTACAGCTGTCACGGAGTCTAATCTAAGAGTTGCAGAGTACATTGTTCTGTGCACAAGGATTTTATATTCTGGGAGAGGATATGAGACCAACTGTCCAACAGGACACAGTTAAGGTCAAGTTCCATTTCAGGACACTTCCATCATCGTTATAGCATCATTGCAGATTTATAGATTCTGTATTCAAAACAGGGGTAAATCATATGGATGGTCTGGTATCTTTCTGTCTTTTTAGTGATTACTGTTGTACAATTTTGGATACATCATAGATCTTCATGGAAAATATGATCATAGAATGTTACCAAGCCTTGTGGATTCTATTGCTACAGAGGTTGGCAGCATTTTTCCAGGTGAAAGGAGTGGAGGTAGGGCAGAATTCCTTTGCTAACTCCAGGAAACATTACAAAGAATGACTGTTATAAAGGCAACCTCAGAATGTGCCACTGGATAGCTAAAGACTGGCTTTATATTGGACCAGAACATCTCAAGGTGTCCTTAAAAAATGTGACAGCTGGGCCTGGCATGGTAGCCTAGCAGCTAAAGTCCTCGCCTTGAATGTGCCGGGATCCCTGGCAGCTCCACTTCCCATCCAGCTCCCTAGATGAACCCAATAGGACCAAAGCATTATTTAACAGATGAATGGGTAAAGAAAATGTACCACATTGGGTCTGGCATGGTAGCCTAGTGGCTAAAGTCCTCGCCTTACACACGCCGGGAACCCGTATGGGCACTGGTTCAAATTGCGGCAGCTCCACTTCCCATCCAGCTCCCTGCTTGTGGCCTAAGAAAGCAGTCAAGGACGGCCCAAAGCCTTGGGACCCTGCAGCTGCGTGGGAGACCTGGAAGAGGTTCCTGGTTCCTGGCTTCGGATTGGCACAGCACCGACCACCGCGGTCATTTGGGGAGTGAATCATCGGACAGGAGATCTTCCTCTCCATCTCTCCTCCTCTCTGTGTATCTGCCTTTCCAATAAAAATAAATAAATCTTTAAAAAGATGGTTATAGCTAGGAAGCTCCTCCATTCGGGTCTGGGAGCCCACGTGGTACTTCGCCCACATGGTACCCTGGGCTGTCTAAGTAGTCTCACTATTGTTAAGCCCTCTGGAGCCCCCACTGCATAGTCACTGGGACCCTCAGGGACCCTCAGCATAGCCACTGCACCATTGTCTGTTTGCTTTTGTTGTCAGATTATCTGCTCTTTTACTGAGTGTAAGTTTGCTGTTTTGTTCAATTCCTTTCTCTGACCAGCCGCCCCGAACCTCATTCAAATGCCATGTGCATGTTTTTGAAACTTGGCCATTTAATTCACGGAAGAGCCTTGGGAAACCTTAGGTTTCAGGTTATGCTGGGGTCACATTGCTTTGAGTTTGAGCCTTCAATTGATGTTTTAAAAAAGACTCAAAGAGGGACTCCAGTTGCACTTTCAGAGTTTGCCAGGTGTGTGAGCAGAAGCCAGGGAGCAAGGGAGGCAGGAAGGTTGGAATCATGCCACACGATTTCAAATGGATTTGCTGTGCTAGTTACATGACATTTTATAGATGATTATTTCCGCTCATGACAATAAACTAAAAATGTAAGCTAAAACAGACTCAAAAGGGCAATAGGAATGTGATAAACTTGTGTTCTTGGGAACCCACACTGAGCACCAAAATGTTTAGGATTCCAGCAGTCCCCATTCTAGGATGCAGGTGCTGACATTTTTCCTAAAAAATCCTCTGGTTTCTACATCCTCATGCATTTGAGAGAAGAAAAGAAGCCCCACATGCTTTACTGGAGTGAATGACTCCGTTAAGAGGCACTGGAGAAGTACGGCGCCCTTGTGTCTCAGCGACAGCAGTGAAGAGAGACCATGAGTGGGCTCTAGGCTTCCCTCCAGAATAGGCTACCTTCAACCAGCCTTGAGAAAGAGTTCTTCACTCTTTTGTTCTGAAAATTCCTTTTGCAAATCAGAATGTTCCTATCAAATCTCATCTCCCACTCCCTCTTACTCTACATTGAAATGGAGCTGTGTGTAAGGGCGCAGGCTCAGAGCGAAGACAGACAAGGTGAGAAGGTCTCCCTGACTCATTTCTGCATTGGAATGTCTTGGGGTGTTGTTTTCAGTGCCTTTTCTTTATACTGTGCCCAAGGTTTGATTGTCAAGTACAGATTTGTTTGGTTAAAGAGATTTTCAGTTGCTACAGGAGATGACATATATGTGAGCAGCAAAAACCTTTGAGAAAAAAGAATTTTCCCTTTATCATAGAAAAAAGCTAGCGAGCACAGAACTCAGTTGCAGTCAAACATTTTTTTTTTTTACACTTTCAGGTTGTTTCTGCTTCTTGATGAGATTCATGCTTTTAATTACAACTCACTACTTGATTTTACAGCAAAGTTGTATCAGGTTGAAAGTGTTTTTAACTCTTCACTCATCCAAAACCTCATCTGAGCATAGGACTCTTATTTGTCCAGAAGCTTGTCCACTGCATTTCTTTCATTTCCAAAAAGACAAAAAAAAAAGTCTTTGATTGGATCTAGTTCTTGGGCATCTATTTTTATTTCCTCACCGACGCATTGTCATATTCTCTGTCATACACAATCTGGTCTGTTTGAATTTTCTGTCATTTGATCTCCTTAAGTAGCCTGGCTTCAACAGCCTCTTCTCTGACATTGAAAAAGTCTTTGCCTTACATTGAATGCAAATTGGCACATTCTGGTGCTTGAAAAATCACAAAGTTCTTGATATTTTTTTTTCTGGTTTCTGTATACTATTACGTGCACAGGATTATATATTAAACATTGTGAAAGTTAAGCTCCAGGAAAATAATTCAAAGAGCTGATGTCCCCAAAAAAGGGTCAGATCTAAATTTGAGTAGGGGTCCTTGTCCTTAGTTTCTTCAACTTACATTTCCCTTTGTAGTTGATGTACCCGATATGCTTTCCTCTCTGGAGGCTTTGGCATTTCATCTAGCGAAAGAATAAATGCTTTCTCCATATAAAGGACTTCATTTAGAAAAATGAAAATGGACCTGCTGTGATAGCTCAATGGCTAAATCACCCCCTTGCAGGTGCTGGGATCCCATATGGGGGCCAGTTCATGTCCCGGCTGCCCCGCTTTCTTTCCAGCTCCCTGTCTGTAGCATGGGAAAGCAGTGGAGCATGGCCCAAAACCTTGGGACCCTGCACCCATATGGGAGACCTGGAAGCAGCTCCTGGCTCCTGGTTTTAGATGGGTTCAGTTCCAGCCATTTTGTGACCATTTGGGGAGTGAATGGAAGATCTTTCTATCTCTCCTGCTCTCTGTAAACCTGATCAGCCTTTCAAACAAACATGAAGAAATTAATAGGACCTATGACATTGAGTTACTGGCTTGAAAGAGTCACTATGTATTAAGTGTTTATAACAGACTTGAAATGTAGAGACTGCTCCAAGCTATCAAGTTACTGTAAGTGTAATAATTCTTATATAGGATATTGAAAAGGATGTGGTGCATATGCTTCAAGTCATATCTGGTTCCAAATATCAAATGCTAGAGTTCTGATACCATTTATGAGACAACAGGACTTTGAGCACACCCACATGACCCTGAGCCATTCCAGTTTCATCCTGCAGGCACCTCGACACTACCACTAGGATTAGTTTGCTGTTCCTAATAGAGAAAACATTGTCCTTCCCTTTGTCACACTCTATGTATCCTTGTTTAGTCTGACGTGAAAATGGGAGTGCAAACATCTCTTGAATACTCTGATTTCCCTTCCTTTGAATGCATTTCCAGAATTGTTAAGGTAGGTTGTACAATGGACCTGTTTTTAGTTTTTGAGAAACTTCCATACAACTCTAAGTAACTTGAATTTTTACTAACACTGTAAGGATTCTTCTTTCTTCACAACATTGGCAGGATTTGTTACTTTTTGTCTCTTTAATAACAGATTCTAACATGAGTGGTATGATGCCTCATTGCATTTTAGATCTGTATTTTCTTGATGTGGAGTAACTGTGCTATAAAACTATAATGTCTAGTTTTGTTTATTTTGCCTAAGCTTCTGGCATTCAGTCCCCCAAAATGTTGCCTATGTGAATATTTTAAAAAGTTTCCTCCATGTTTTGTCTTATAGTTTTGTAGTTTGAGGTCTTAATGACTTATTCTTTGACTCTCTATGATTTTATCTTGACGTAAGATGAGAGGTAAAATAAGGATAAATCTGTATTCTGCCTATGGATAGCCAGCTTGCCCAGCACAATTTATTGAAGCAATCACACCTGCTAAAGTGCTGATTATAAATGCATAGATTCCTTCCTGAGATCTCTATAATCATTCACTGGTCTATATTAATAAAAATAGCCATTTGAAGCTATTTTGGATGTAGCAGTAGGTGGACACCGTGGATAAACTCCTCAGGGGATTGGTAGAGCAGGGTTGTCAGGTTCAGGGTCATAAAGTACAGGGATTGGTGAAGAGCAAGGTTTTTGTTTTTGTTTTTTGATTTCGGTTTATGACATAGCTTCATAGGCTCTGGGATTCCTCCATCTCCTCCTCATGCCCTCCCCGCCATGGTGGATTCCTCCACATTGTTGCAGTAGTGCAGTTCAAATCCAGTCATGGTTCTTTCATTGCAAACATGTACCATGTATAGAGTTCAGCATCTTATTGTTCCAATAAATTCCACAGTTTCCTTGGGAGACCATCTCTGGTCTGAAAGTAGAGCTGGCAGAATATCATCCCATCCAATGAAAAGGCGTAACATAACAACAACAACAACAACAATTTACAACATTATGGAGATAATTGACATGGTATTGAGTGACCAATATGTTAGAAAATACAAGTTCTTAACCACATCCTGTGACTACTTCATTGACAGTTTATACACAACCGGCTGCTATACGCCTTAAAATGGTTATAGGGTACTAGTCAACTGTCTCACTAAAGCTCATGAAGCTTACTTAGGCAAATGGGCTTTAGGCGGACGAGACCTAGTGTATTTATGATAGTCCTGGGGGAGGAGCTAGTCAAGGTATTCAAGGCGGCTCTGGTTCCAGGAGGGTGGGTCCAGGAGGTCAGTCTTTGCAGCAGCTGTTCCAGTCACTCAATTCATAAACAATCAATGATCTCTATACATCTTTCTCCTTAAAACCCACAGGGAGCTGCATGTAAGAGTAACAGCACTGGGTCCTGAAGGTAAAATCTCTTTATTCTTCCAGGATATTAAATGATGGGTTTTCCCATTTTTATTCTTCTTAAGTACAGACAAGTAAAGCACAAGTGTCTCGAATCCATAGTAAAGAAACATTGCGAATAGGAAGCCTGATACAATTAATGAGCAAGATACCCAGCTGCACTTGAGTATGTATCATTACTATAATAATTTTCTAAGCAACCTCTTATAAGGGCAAGCTATTTATGTAGCATTGTGATAATCTTTGAAAGGGGCCTCATAATTTCAATGAAAGACTTTAAATATTTTCTAGTTCAGATTATTTGGGTACTTTAGATCATAAAATATCCTATTAGCTGATTTCAATTTTATATCGCTTTCTCCAATAAATGAAGTTGCCGGGAGAAAACAGGGAAAAGTTTTGAGCCTGGAAGACTCCACCATGCAGTTCAGAAGAGAAAGTAGCCAACCCTGGCCCCTCTGTTTGTGTATTGGGATCACTAAGAAGCTTAGAGATGAGCAGGTGTGCAGCTCCTTCCAACCAGCAGAGCATCAGCAAACACAGAGAAAGAACTCAAGCCAGGAAGCATTGAATGAAAGAATCCTACTCAAATAGAAAAAAAGAACGGCCCCAGATGGTGAGAGATAATATGGTGAAAGTGACATGGAAGCCTCCCCAAGGACAAGAAATAGAAGAGAGGACACCACCAGCGGAGAGAAAGAACATTGCACAGGCGACTCAAAGGTCAATGACTGAGTTGACTCCTCTTGGGGTAGACCGATGCCCACCAGGGCTCAGTGTGTTGCCCTCCCCAAGGAGGGGTTGACAGGCTCCTTGGGGAGACCTGATTTTCTAGAAATGAATTATTACTTTTCAGCCCTTCTCTTATGTGCTATTTCCTTTAATTTGCTGCTCAAGGATGACAATTTGATCTGTTTTTGTTAGAGGACACACTTACCTGCAGGGCTTTCAGTGATTTTCCACCTACCTGTACCCAGATGGCCCTGAGGAATGTCACACCCCCAGGCATGGAAGCTGTTTTTCAGAAGAGGCTGTCAGAGCTGAGTGAGGTTTTGTTTTCCAATATAACTCTCACTCTGTGGTAGCCAATTCAGACAGATCCCTTTCTCTGGCCCCAGGTCTTCCATCCAATCTCCAACTGGGAGCGTAAACCTAAAGGTAAGATGGACAAGCCAGGGAGATAGGCATAAAACACAGAAAAGACTCCTGTTATTGCAAAGCAAACAAAACAAAAACTGCATTGATTTGTATTTACGGAAGGGAAACAAACAACACTTGCTAGAACAGGTGAGCCCTGAAATCTCAGTAAGTTAGAATAGTTCTTTTGTTGTTCCTCTCGGGTCTGTTCTGGTGTGGCTAAGTCAGTGGGGAGCAGGATCAGCAAGGAGAGGATTCTGTTTAGTACGTCTGTGAAGAAGCCAGGATCCTGTCTTCTGGGTCTGCTAAGTCCCATCCATTCAATTAACAGATTGGGACAGATTGTTATGAATTCTTTACGGGTTTAGGTAAGTGTGGATCACCGGACAAGGCTGGAAGTGATGCGAGCCATTCTCCCTCACACTCCCTTAGTTAAAACTCACTGCAAAGCATCATACTCAATGTCAGGAATCGGCAGTGCACCTGTTTTCTTAGATGGTGCAAGTGAGCATCAGCAAGCCTCGCCACCTATGGCCCATAAAGAAAGGTAATATTATGCTTGAGACAACTTGAATGAAGTAGGGGACATTATGCTAAGTGAAATAAGCCTGTCACAGAAGGATGAGTACACTTAGATGAGGAACGTGTAATAGTGAGGCTCATAGAGGTGCAGAATACAGCAGAGACTGACGGAGGCTTGGAGGGAGAGAAACGGGGACTTGTTCAACATTTAAAGCTCCAGTCATGTTTCGTTAAAAAGCTCTAGAGGTTCACTCTATGGAATAGTGTTAACAGTATGGTATTGTGCATTGTTAAGAAGGTAGATTTCATGTTAATTGTTTTTTCATTCACATGCACTCAAGGCAGAAATAAAAAAAACCTGAGCAAAGAAAACTAGACTTTTTCACAGTTTATGAGCTGTGGTCATCCTATCATGACTTTTGCATCTATCTAAATTTACCAATGTGCAGCCTAAAACAGGGTGTAGGGCATGCCGGTTCGCAACATCCACCAGCTCATACAAAGGCCAAGATAGAGGGGCAGACTATGCCGGGTAAGAGCTAAGACCTGCTGGAGCCTAAGACCTGCTGCAGCATGTGAGTTCTGGGTCTGGGAGTGGGCTAATGGGGGGAACCTGAGAAACTTCCCTATTGAGCCACAGCTCCCACCAGACCCAGTGATCAGGCAAGCTGGACAATGTAGCCCCACCCATTGGCAAGTGTGTGGGTTGGTTTTGGAAGGGGGCAGACCAGGCAAGGCAGAGCAGATCTTAGCCCAATGGTGAGTGCAGCATCCAGGTTGGAGTGCAGGTCATGCCGGGCTAGGATATCACACCCTCTGGCTCATATGAACCGGAGATGGGAGCAGACTGAGCAGGGCCAGCTTGCAGCACCCGCCAGTGAGTTGAGACTGGGGGCTGGTTAGGTGAGGCCAGCTTGCAATATCCAAAGGCCAAGACTAGGACAGAGGAGGGGCTATGAGAGGTCAGTTCAGAGCAACCACTGGCATATGCTAGATCTGCGGAGGGGAGCAGGCCTGGCTGGGGAGCTAAAGGGATGCCCTGGCCTGGTTGTGATCCCCGTTGGAGAGCGTGAGGGCCAGAGTGGGGGGCTGCAGTCTAGTGGGGATATAGCCGCAGAATCCCTTGGCATATGTGTGAGCTGGGTCTGGGATGCACCGGACTGGACGGGTGCTCATAAGAACCAGGGTAGGTATAGGACAGGCTAGGTTGGGTCTCTGCCCCTGCTGAGCCATGTGTGAGCTGTGTCTAGGTGTGGACCAGGCATGGCTGGGCTGTAACATCCAACAACAAGAACCAGAATGGGTGAGGGCCGGTGAGGAAAAGCCACTGTCTCTGCAAGGACAGGAGGTGGACTGAGTAGGGGTGGCACATGGACCCACCAGTGTGCATGAGATCTGGCACTGGGAGAGGTTCTGATGGAGGAGCTTGGGGAGCTCCTCTGTCAGGACACACTCCCTGCAGGTGAGTGCAAGAACCAAGATGGGGTGCAGCCCTGACCAGGCCAACATATGGTACCACCTGTGCAGGTCGGGGCAGGCCAGGATGGGTTAGTCCATATCACCAACTGGCAAATCTAATTGCCAGAATGGATAGTGGGTCAGGACAGGTCAGGTTGCAATTCCAGCCAGACCACATGAGGGCCAGGATTGGGGGCTGGCAGGGCTAGGCTAGGCTATAGACCCCAGCAGCATGAGTTGGAATTGGGGGTGGGCCTGGCCTGGCCAGGTTACAGCACCCACTGTCAATTGCTGAGGTGAGGCTGGCTGTGCCAGACTGGGATGCAGCACCCAACTAGCACATGTGAAACACAGGGGGTGGTGGAGATGGCCCCAGTGAGGGGGCTATGAGGGCCCCACGACTGGGCCACCACTCCCAATGGTGAGCATTAGAGCTGGGATGGGGGAAGACCAGGCCAGGCATGGCCACAACATCTGAAGGCCTACATGTGAGCTGGATCAAGGAAAAGCCAGGCTGAGCTGACTGTGCCTTCTGGTACATGAATATGCCAGTGTGGTGTGGATTGATTGGGCTCTGTCGCACCATCAGCTGGCAGATACTGACACAGGGGCCAAATTCTGTCATGGTTAGACAGATGCAGGCATGGTTAGACAGATGGTGACACCCACTGGCATCAGTGTGAACTGGATAGTGAGGCTGATTGGGATGAACTGGGCTTCAATGCCCATCAACATGTATGAGAGCTGAATGGGATGTAGGACAGACAGGATCAGTCTGCTGTACACACTGGCAAGCACAGGAACCAGGGCAGGTGGCAGGACTGGTGAGGGTATTTGTGGGTCACTCCGACTAGGCTACAGCTCCTACTGGTTTACGTGAAGGCCTAGTATGTGATGGGCAGGATTGGGCTGGGCTCCAACACCCACTGGGTTGTATAAAACACAGGACTGGAGGCAGAACTGAACCAGTAATCCCAACTACCAGTGTGTGCATAGGCTGATTTGGGTGACAAACTGTACCGGACCCTGTATTGGCAAACAGATAAGAATCAGGTCTGGGATGGCCTCACATGAGGTTTCTTTGGCTTCTCCCTACTAACTGAACCACTGGACTCAGAACCCTAACCGTGGAGAGAGTTTCAGTTTCCATGGTCTGATCCTGGAGTGCATGTGTCAGAGCTGGGCCTCCTCAGTTGCTCAGACAGAGCAGTGGACAGCATATCCAAATGTACATGGAGGATATGGCAGTACATTGGAGCCTCCAGAGGACACCTGGTACCATGACAGAGGATGGAGGACAGAACAAATTGATCAACTACTCCAACCAAACATTGGCAGTGAAGATCTGGGCAGATGGAGACACTAAGGTAAACTATAGCAACCAGTGGATTCGGGAGAGATTTCATCGCGATTGGAGGGGTGGATTCACCAGCAATTCAGGACTGTTGAACGATCAAAACCTCTTGAGAAATTCATGGTGTTGTAAATTTCTATTTTTCTTCCTGCTTTTGATTTTATATTGTGGCTTTTCATTTAAGAGGGATGCATGTTGACTGTGTAATGGAGACTATCATGTCTGGATGCGACAATGCAGTGCAGTGTGCATCTCTACTTTCAGACCAAAGATTAGCTGTATCTTGACAATAGGATGCTGGACTGTCTGCCTTTGTCCATGCCCACATTGATGAACATGGGACTGTTTATGAAGAGCTATGCTATAGTAATAATATGGGGGAATTCAGTGGAGGGGAGACGTAGGGAGGGGGCAGGGGCAACCCAAGGGCCTATGGAACTGTATCATAGAATGATGATAATAATTCCAAAAGAAATAAAAATAAAACAAAATATAAAGAAAATACATTTTAAAAATTAGTGCAGTAATCTATGTATATTAGGTAGCCCCTCTAATAAAGATGGAGGTCATTGTATCCCACACCACGCTCTAAAAAAAAAAAAAAGAAAGGAAAGAAAATTATTATTAGCAGATTTTTGAAAAAGAGATGTTTTTAATTTTTATTGAAAAGTCAGAGAGAAGGAGAACAGAAAGGAAGATGTTCTGGCCATTGATTCACTCCCCAAGTGGCCGCAACAGCTGGAGCTGAGTCAATCTGAATCCAGAGGCCCAGAGCCTCTTCTGGGTCTCCCACACAGGTGCAGGGTCCCAAGGATTTGAGCCGTCCTTGACTGCTTTTCCAGGACACAAGCAGGGAGCTGGATGGGAAGTGGGGCCTGCTGGGACCACAACTGGCTGCCATGTGGTATCCCGGCATGTTCAATACAAGGGCTTTACCTGCTAGGCTATTGCACCAGGCTCCGTTGGCAGGTTTTATTGTTTAATGCTAAATTAGAACATAGGTCAGTCAAGCATACAAGAGCAGCTCTTTGTTCTTTTGGAAAGCATCTTGAGTCTAAAATGAAGAGAGGCGAAGGAGAGGTGAAAGATACACTGCTGATTCAGTCCCCCAAAAGCCTCAGTGGCTGCCATGTGGGTGCTGAGGAATCAAGTCCTGCGTCATCAGCTGCAGCCTCCTAAGGCTTGCACTGGCAGGAAGCTGGAATCCAGAGCAAGAGTGTTGTATGCTTTATTATTGTTATTCATAAATAATGGGCTATACATCCTGGGTATCAGTGAAATTGTTAACAGTTATATACTCAATGTGTGTGTGTATGAGTACATGTGTTGTGTGTGTAGATTCCCTTTTCCTTCTGGAAATCCACTTTTTAAACCTTATCAGCAGATCTCTTTGCGCCTCTCTCTCACTATGGCAGGTGTAACCCGGAAGTATTCCCAATGTTCCATTGTTCCAACTCACCCCCTTGCTGTTTCTCCTGCCTTCTCCTCTTTTTCCCTCCAGCCTGCATTTGCACACCACACATTCTCCAGTCTTCACCTGCACTCTCCTTGTCTTCAGGAATTCTTTCCTGGTCAAGTGTTCACCTGTGCTTGCTGGAGCAGGTGAGTTAGAAGTCCGTCTGTTACATTCCCACAACTGCCCTATAGTCAGCTTTTCTGATTTTTGTGTTCATTATTGATTCTTTTTTTTTTAATAGGGGCAGCTCATTTTAAATATACGACTAAAGAATACGATTTTGGAAATTGTGCCAGTTGTGAGATCTGTGCATAGGAACCCTTCTAAAACATTTGTTAAGCTATTGTTTTAGTTGTGGAACCCATACACAGGACAGCATGCTGCAGAACCATAACTTTTGCTGCTGGGCTGTATATGATTGCATATCTCTAGGCTAATTGACCCAATTCCTGGATACAAACATTTAGACATAACTATTAGAAGCATGAGCATTCTGGCACGGGTTGCCAAGTTCCCTTGTGAATGAAGTTAAAACCCAACTTGTTAAAAAAAAAAATCCTGCCTCATATTTTGCATTGCCTTTATTCATTGGTTAGAAGTATGTGTTCATACCTACTGACTTGTATTTATGCATATATTCAGTGATTTTATTAAACCGACATTATCCTACAGTGTATTTTGATAAACGAAGGGTTATAATTTCAATGTGTTCAATCAGTCATTTATTTTACGCCTCATGGAATTTGTTTAAAAAAAATTTCCACCGTTAGCTCAAAATGATATTACTTTATATTTCTCCTAAAAGTTTTAAAAGGATTTGCCTTTCCCCTTCAAGTCAAGTCTAATTTTGAATGATAAACTCTTTCCTCAGTCTCATCTATCAAACGATCTCTCTTCTCCGCTCTGAGCATCCTAGCTCAGCTCTCAGTGCACTCAGGGTCTATTTCAGGGCTCTGTACTCTGGCGCTTTGCTGCTGAACTGTCTCTGCTAATGCCACGCTGCCTTCATCGTAGTAATTAGAAAAAAAAATCACATTATTTTGAAAGGCGAGTTGTACCTTATTCTTACACAGGAGCATCCTGGTTATTTTGAAGCCATTTTTGAATTCCACATCCTTTTAAAATAAACTTGTCAAGATTCATGAACCATCTCATTGACAACAGACAGGCTGTGCACTTAGTCTTTAGTGTAATTTTAGGGAAAGTGACATGTTCACATTATTAAATCTTCCTCGACACAGACAGAATCCTTCCCCATTTCAAAACCCTCTTCGCTGTGACCCAGTCCCATGCTTCTGGATCTTTCTCATTCAGATCTCCTTTAATGCTTTATAATAAGCTTTAATATTTTCTTCTGTACAGCTTTGTAAAGTCTATTATACTTGTGCCAAGAAACTCCATATCTTGGTGGTGACTATACATGGTATAGCAGAAAAACATTACATGTTGAAATATTTGTTCACGTGCGTACATATGTACACATGTATGTATTTTTTTAATGTTTTTATTGGAAAGGCAGATATACAGAGAGGAGAGACAGGGAGGAAGATCCTCTGTCCGATGATTCACTCCCCAAGTGAGCACAACGGCCAATACTATGCTGATCCGAAGCCAGGAGCCTCTTCTGGGTCTCCCACGCGGGTGCAGGGTCCTAAAGCTTTGGGCCATCCTCGACTGCTTTCCCAGGCCACAGGGCAGGGAGCTGGAAGGGAAGCAGGGCTGCCGGGATTAGAACCGGTGCCCATATGGGATCCCGGGCATGCAAGGCGAGGACCTTAACCACTGTGCCACCGCGCCGGGCCCCATGTATGTGTTTTGTTCTGTCATACACAGCTAGATCCCATACCAAAAATACCAAAGCATCATAGGGACTCAAGTGTGCTTCCTGCTCACATGACAGTGTGTGCCAGTGCATAGGGGTGATGGAAGGCTTCCCTTCACGCCATCGTGGGGCAGACTGACAGAGGATCTGTTATCTTCAGCTTGGCCTTTTCCAGTGCCCCGGGGGCTTCAGACCATGGCGTGTGAGCACAGCTGAGGGTGAGAGGACACTTGGGTTGGCCACAGTATCCATCACTTCACTATTCTCCATCTGAAACCAACTCAAAAGCAAGGCCATCCTAATTTCTGGAGGGGAGCAATGTGAAAAACAAACTCTGGGCCTGGAAAGACTTTCCTAGAGAAAATTCTGCCTTCCTGAAGTGCAAGACACTTGACACTGCTAAAGCCACGTGGGGCTCCACATACCAGTTCTTTCACATTTGCACCAGCATATAGCTCCTTTCTTTCTCTCCTAAGTCTGACATGGTGTCTCTCTCGAGTGCTCAGCCCCTGTATTCTGCTCTTCGTAAGGCATGAGGAGCTCTGTGTCCAGCGCCCTGAAAGCCATGAGAGCATGCTGGACGCTTCCTTCCTGGTTACGTGCATCACCGCTCCTAGAGCTGAGAGCGCTGGGAGTGGCTGACAGCTTTCAGCTGCCTTGTTCCAGGTCAGGACACCTCCTTGGGTCATGCACCTCCTGTGCATGAATGATGCTGAAAGGACATTTCAGCAAAGAAGACCCTCATCAGTGGTGGAAACTTCCTTTGAGACTACACCAACAGTGAACCTTCCCTAAAATCATGTCAAAGGGGCTGTGACATCTGGAGAGGACTTGTCCCACCGTCAGGGCACTGAAGACTTGCACAACAGAATGGCTCCATGGCCGAGGATTAGCACTATGATCTGTTTTCTTTTCCAGAAGGAGCTGTGCATTGCTCTTATCTTTCCATGTCACAACTCTGTGTTGAATTGTCTTTCATGGGACCAGGATGGCTGGTGCTTAAAAGGGTAACCCAGAATAATTATTCAGGTGAAAGTGTCATTCCATATCCTGAATGGATTGGAGTTACATAGATCTATACATGTGATCACATTTCAGAAACTTTAAGAATAAAACAGAAATCTGAATGAAGTATGTGGATTTCATAATAAATTTGTTTTATTTTTGTTGATGCTTACCTAGTTAAGAAGGATGCATGCTCATGTGAACTGTTGATTAGGGTGAGGAGAGTCAAGAAATGGGGGAAAGTGGATGGGACCACTGTTTCCAATCTTTCTCTCTCTTTCTCTTTCCTGTATGTCGGGGCAGTAGGGAGAGAATGGGAGAAGGCTGCTCCCAGTGGCCAAACCGTATCAGTACCCAGTCCACACCCATGCCGAGGGATGGTGCAGCCATATCCAAGCAAGTTTGCCACCCCCATTCCAGTTCTTTCACTCCGCAGTGGGAACCACAACCCAGCTGGGCTGTCCCCCTAGCTCTCTGACCCAACTCACTCCCAGTCACAGATCTTGCACATGCTCGTGGTTGCTCTGACCTGGCATAACCCATTACCAGGCTTGACCTTTGCCATAGGATGATGTAGCCTGGCATGGACTGGCCCACCCCTAGTCCCAACTATTGCTGGTGGGTGCTATAGGCAATCCCTGTTCAGCCTGCCCCCTTCCCTGGCATTCATGCAGACCAGGAGGTATGATAGCCTAGCCCAGTATGTCCTGCACTACATATTCTGACATCCTGCCCAGTCCTCCCCCAGAGCCAACTCACACACCTGCTGACAAGTGAAACAGCCCTGCCTGCCTGACCAACACCCAGCTGACTTGCATGCTCACCAGCAGGAGATATAAGGGAATCCCCCAAGCTGCCCCATCAGACCCACTCCCACACCTAGATCTCACATATGTCAGTGGGTGTTAGGCCCTTATCCATACAGTCTACTTCCACAGTCTCAGCCTTTGTGTGTGATGGTAGATGTTGTAGCCCAGCCTGTCTAGCAGGTACTATGGTCAAACCCTGCCAAGCGGGGCCCCCAGCCATAGCTTTCATGTGCTCTGGTAAATAGTGGTTAATACCAACAAGCCCAGCTCAGGTCTCCTACATGGGTGGGTATATTGGCTTGGCCCTGAAAGAACCTCTGGTTTCCTTTTTCCAAACCACCCAATCTCAGCTCCTTCATTTACCTGCAAGTAGCCTGGTTGGCAGAAGTCCTCCACTCCCCACACAGCTCCCTGTTTATGGCCTGGTAAGGCAGTGGAGGATGGACCATGGTCTTGGAACCTTGCAACCACATGGGGGACCCAGAAGAGGCTCCTGGCTTCAGATTGGCCTAGCTCCAGCCACTGCAGTCATTTGGGGAGTGAATCGGCAATGAAAGATCTTCCTATCACTCCTTCTCCCTGTAAATCTGTCTTTCTAAAAAATATATATAAAATTTAAAAAAAGATCTTTGGAAATAGGATGGAGCAGCTGGGACATGAACCAATGTCCATATGGGATACTGGCGCTGCAAGGCAGAGGATTAGCCAATTGAGCTATTGCACTAAGCCCTCTGAAGATATTGTAATCTTATTTGGGAAGCAGAAGAGGGCTAAATGAAGGAATTTAGCACTCCCAAGTTACCCATGAAATAAGTGTAAATGAGTAGATAAGTAAACAGATAGAAACAAGCAAGGAAAATGGCCAGGAGAAATGAGCGAAGGACCAAAATCTGATAAAACAGGCTCTGGAACTTCATCAGGGCCATTCCTATTTTGTAGTAGATTAAAATGACTAAAAAGTTCTCTGGCTTGCCTCTCATTGAGGCAATGAGCCTCTTCTTGTCCCCTTGTAATGGATTGGTTTGTATTCGCCTTAACACTTGGGATATAGCAGGAGTGGTGCCATGCCAGTTCCAGGCTAGTCTCCAAGAGGACTGGCAGATTCCTGCCCCTGTAGAGCCTGGAGCCACTTTGTAAGAGGTTTACATATCCAGTGGAAGAGATCACATGAGAGGAGCTGAACATCTTCCAGCTCTCAGATGGCTCCTGAAATCCCTGCTTGTGACTCTAGGGACAGCCAGAGCACCAGTGGCTCAGTCTACACAAAAGGGCAAAAAGAGCTATCCATCTGACTTCTGCCTGATTTCCTGACTTACAAATTGTGAGATGGAATATTGACACAATATTTCAAGTAACAAAAGATCTGGAATGTGTGCATGGCTATTATGGAAAGTAGGTAATATAACGTTTTAAGAAAAAGCTAAGCAGATGGAAACCTGAAAGGGCTGATTAGAGAACCAGGAAAAAGTCACCAATCAGGGACCATGAAGGCAAAGATGTCTGAAGTCAGCCCTTTCTTCTGCAAGAGGATCACTAATGAATGGAAAGACCCGAAATAGTAGAGATGAACTGGAGGCAGAGCTGGGGCATTCTATAACCTGCAGAGATAAATGGAATCCACAAAAACAGAGGAACTCTCACATTAGTCTCCATTCTCTCTACAAGTAACCTTGATGAGACAGAGCATTTGCAGAAGGATTGGGGTTTTTTGTTGCTCAGTTTCACCTGATCCTGAAATTAAGATGACAGCATACGTGCTGAAAAATCAACAGGCTGCACACCCCGCTTGCTCCCCTAGGTGACAGTAATCAAGGAAGAGAGTGCAGCAGCTGTAAGGACTCCTTGAGGACAGAGTAGCATTGCAATCCCTCTCTTCCTGATTTAATGTGAATTTCAGTTGTGTCCAACTCCAGCCTGAATGTGGGAAAGGGAGATCTGAAAACACTTTCTGCATGAATACAACATCTGTTTCATAGCTAGACTTCCTGTTTTCCGGCTGAAAGCTTACTGATAGAACAGGGTAGCACAAGCTTCTTTGGAAGGACTGTGTAACTTAGGAACTACCTGAAGCATAATGCATTTTAGGTTTTCATAACTGTGAAACCATGGAAAGGAAATAGAGTTGCTGGCTCTTGGATGTTTTAATAAGCCAGAAATGGAAATGAGAATGAAAGTAGATCTGAGTCTACCTCCCGGCTCAACATCAAATTGAACTGATGATAATTCATCCAGCTGTCTCTGTTTCTTACTTTACAGATCCTTCAGAAGCTGCTATTCTTGTGGGAGTGTGGTTTGCACATCAGCAGCTTCCTCCTCAAGGAATTTGATGGGTTAGAAGTTAAGCACGAGGGGCTGGCGCGATGGCCGAGTGGCTAAATCCTCATCTTGCACATACCAGGATCCCATATGGGCAATGGTTCATGTCCCCGGTGCCCCATTTCCTACACAGCTCCCTGCCTTTTGCCTGGGAAAGCAGTAGTGGATGGTCCAAAGCCTTAGGACCCTGCACCCATGTGTGAGACCTGGAAGCAGCTCCTGGCCCCTAGCTTTCCTTCTCTCTGTAAATCTGACTCTCGGGACAACAAATAAATCTAGAAAGAACATAGAACTTAAGCATGAACATTCCTTGACTACCTGCCATTTTTGCTAAATGTGACACAGTCTTTAATTACTACCTACCCTTTATGCTCAATGCACTTGGTTTTCTAGGATTTAGTGTGACCTTAGAAAGTTGACACATCATGCTTCCATTCAGGACAAGCTTGAACTTTTCTGATTTAGTCTGTTTTTCTGGAGAGGGTTTGATGGCAGGCTGTTTCTCACCCACACTTTAATGTGTGGTCTGTGAAGTACAGCTACTAGAGCTTTCAAATGCCATTATATAAGGCAGGCAAGGGAGCCACTGTAGCAAAGGAAGGCCAACATCTCTCCACTTCATTTACAGATTCCCCAATGGAATGAGAACTCGGACGCTTTTTGTTTTATTTGGTCTGTAATCTTGTGAAGGAAGGAGAAAAGATTTGCCACTTTCATTGTCCCATTATTGGATTTCAAGTGATGCATCATGCAAATGTGGTTACAGCTCTTTCTCATCTTTATCAGAACTTGGCTAGCAGGACCCCATCTGTCTGAAGATGTTAGTTTGTACATAGAAGAGAAATGGCTGGTGTCGGAATGGAGGAAAATTAACATCCAGCAAGAAACTGCCTCATTGTTTTTCCTTAATGCTTTGGGCACAGAGTCCAATGCTGCTATTAAGTTATGCCCAGTGTCAAGAGAGGACCACAGCAGCATTCAGTTCCAGGCATTTCTGACCTCCTACAGGTTAATGAGCTCCTGGACTAATAGTTCAATTGGGAATCCAGTTTAGAGTTTCATGTAAGATAATATTCATTTCTCATGGGAATAAATATTTTTTTTTACCTATACATAGGGTTTGGTTCATGGGATTAAGGACAAAATAATCTATCAGGTAAATTCTCCTGGACTTTTTACTTAAGCTAAAAACAATAGCAATATCCAACTTGGTCTAATGATAATGATGGTGATGATGAATACTTCTATACTTCTTTTAGTATGGACTAGTTAATTCTTTACAATGTATAAACTGGTTTGGGTCTATGCACAGGAGCATAATAAATAGAGACAGTGTATCCTGCATTAATGAATGAATTGCATTAGAGTTAGCTAGTAGTCTCTTGGCAATAGAGTTGTTCCTGGATGCCATGATGGTTGGATTTAGTTCCCGTGACCTTTGAAGGCAAACACAGAGGAAGAGAGGAAGACATATTGTGTTGTGCAGACAATGCATACACTAGGACAGGTTGCAAAAAGTTAGTGGTTTCATCACATAAATCTCTTGGCCTCAGAGAGCTTGGAAAAATCTTGGTGATTCATGAGCACAAGCTTTAATTTACTGCCTTTCCTGGGTGCCACAAAGGAATGGGAGGAGGGAGAAACCTTATTACAAGAGGTAATGGAGGGGGTAAAGGGAGCTGTGAAGAGACAATGCAAGGGTTGCTTATCATGTCCACTAGCTTGTTTTCAAAAGTACTGAATACAATTTCTGTGTCCCTAATTGTATGACAAGGAGTGTTACAAGTCCTTAACTTTATTTTGTACTACACACATACCCAGGTATCAGACTGGTAGTTCAACTGATTATGTTCCGTATTATGTTGGAATGAACTAAGGAAAACCATTTTCAGGAGCATCTCTTTTTACACATATACCTTTTCTTGAATTAATGGATCTGATAGATGAGATTTTTTTTTTTCAAACACAATGAATAGCAACACTCTACTGCTTTCTGCAGCCATCTTTCTCGCTTGGATTTATCACGATGTCATGGGGGAGAAGATTCAAAATATAAAAACCAAGTAGAAAGAAGAGCCTCTTTGGATCGCAATCTCTCACTTGCAGTTGTGCTAGGATTTCTGAATCATCAAGACAGTGGTTTTCTTCCTGGTATGTGGTATGTGACCCCCATCCCCCAGCAATAAGTTTTATCACTATTATTCCCAGTTATTCTTACATTGAAGCAGTTTAATAAAATCCAGCCTTGCAGAAGACCACACCCAAAACATGGATGCTTTAATATTTCATTCACATTGAGGTTGTGGGGTCAGCGATTTGGAAACATAAGGTTTGAAAACACAATCTCGGGATTGAAAGCCCTTGAGAAGTGGTTTCTCAGTGTTCAGAGAACCAGTGGAAATCTAACACCTGATGGTAATAAGTGTTCCTGGCACTGTTTCGCTGAACACAAGCGTCACGTCCCAAGGCCCTTCCTAAACAGAGGTTCTTGCGGTAATATTCTAACACCATGACAGACTCTGCAACACTCAGGCAGCCGAGCGCTAAAATCACACACACAAATAACAGTTAGTATATGAATCACACAGCGCATTCATTACCTCCAAGGACTTGAAGCCAGCACTAGAAATCAAGGTGAGTTTAAGGCTGACTTTGTTCTGCTCAATAAAATAACAGTGAATTGGAAACATTTTCAGGAATGCCAATAATACAGTGGCTTGGGAATGTAACACCTAGTTAAGAAGCTCATGGCTTCTATGTCTTGAAAATGACAATGATGGTTATGGCAAAATAAAACCACTTTTCTTTTTCTAATTATTATTTTTCAATTTCACAGGTAAACTTCATGAATCACTATCCATAGGTGGGGGCAGTCACCCACCTATGGCAAATCAATTAAGGTATGGTTTAGGATAATTCCATTCCATGTTGGAGGCTGGGTTTGAGTTCTGGCTCTGACTCGGCATATCATGGCTCTGTTACACACGTGGGGAGACCAGACTGAGTTCCATTGTCTTGGTTTGGTCTGATCCAGTCCTGACCATTGCACGCATCTGGGGAAAAATCCAGGGATTAGAAGACCTAGGTTATCTCTTTTTCCTTCAAGTGAAATGCAAAAAAAAAAAAAAAAATTAAATACCGCTAAAATTTTTTTAAAAAAACCTTTATGTATTATATTATTATGAAAGAAAGTAAATTAAAATTCTTTTTCAGGCAGGTAACCTCTTAATATTTTCATGCTTGAAGATATTTTCATGAGCTAGAAGTAAAAGCAGTCTCATTGTGGTTTTTTCCTGCCTTTTGTAAAGCCCTAAGTTCTTTGAAGAAAGGATGCTGGTGTCTGTGAAGAAAAAAAGGGAATAGGCCCTGTGAGAGTACCGAGGGGAAAGCTGATGCGTGGTGCAGCTTAGCACATGATGTTTGCAGGACCCTGGGGGAAGGAGGAACTGCAGTAATTCTCAGACTCAGAAGTAACATATACTTACTTAAAGATAACACACTTAATATTTGCCACATGCTATAGTTTATGGAAAGTGGTCAGATCCTCCCATTTCTTTTTGTGTCTGACAACTGTGTGATACCTTGCACTATGGTCTGCTAAATCATTTCACTGGCTTGTAAGACATGAGGATGCGCTGATTACTGGGCTCCTGTTTCAGCCTCAACCCTGTTCCCCCATTTTTGCTGTGCTTTGTGATGAGTGGAGACTACAGACACATGCCTGCTTTGCCCTGCCAACCACTGTAGGTTCTGCAATAGGGGAAACTACAGGGTTCTGCAAGCATGCAGAAAGAAGAGCATCCCCAACCCACCACCCCCGTCCTAGATGTGAACACTTCTGCATTCCCACTGTGCCAGGTCATTATATTGGGAAGTCGTGATTCCTACCTGCAGTCTTTCAACTTACATACCCAGTGACAATGTATTATCTCTGGGACCCCGGCTTCTGGCATCTAGCACTTCTTCCTCATAGGTCATGCAACCCTGCTCCAGGGCTGAAAAACACTAACCCCTACAGGCTGAGCACTCTTTAGAAGCCTGAGTTTCAGACCGTGACTCCCAGGCCTAAGACTCTACTGCACAAACTCACACCCTTTTTTCTCTGACCCTTGTGAAACTCGAGTGTATCATGTTATTTCAGTTCCCCATCACCTGGGCAGCGTTTCTATATAGATGCAGTGTTGTCTTTGTGAAAGGAACTGGTATGCATTGGAATGGGCAAAGCCTTTGGTTAAATGCCCGAGACATAGGAAACAAGCCCCAAATCGACAAATGAGATTTAATAAAACTGAAGAGCCTTTGACAAGTAGAAGAAACAAGGGACAGAGTGAAGAGATGACATAGATAATGGGGGAAAATACTCGCAAGACATGATCTGATTAAAGGGTAATAACCAAGCCATATAAGGCATTCAAATAGGCAATAGCAACAAAACAAAACCCAAACCTCCCAAAACCACACAACAACAACAACATCAACAACAACAAACAAACAAAAAACACCCACAAGGACGCAATTAAAATCTGGAAGAAGTTCTGAACTGACATTCAACAAAGACAGACATACAAATGACCAACAGTGATATGAAATAATTCTCAACATTAGTGAATTGCAAATTAAAACCATAACAAGACATTGCCTCACACAGGTTATATGGACTACTTTCAATAAGCAAAAGATAATATGCACTATTAAGGGGATAGGAAAGGAACTTTTACATGCTATGGACGAGAATGAGAATTAGTGTAGCCATTGTAGAAATCAGTATGCAGGTTCCTTAAAAGATAGAACTATTAAATGATCTAACAATTCCACTTCTGGGTATTTATCAAAAAAAAAAAACATGAAATCAAAGGTCAAAGTGACATTGGTACTCCTGCGTTCATTGCAGCTTTTTGGTAATAGCCAAGAGTTGGAAATAACCTAGTGCTCTTCCACTGATGAATGATTACAGAAAATGTGACACATATACACAATGGATTGCTATTCATTCATCAAAGTGATGGACTTTGTAACAATGTGGATGCAATTGGAAGTCATTATGTGAAACAAGCCAATCACAGAAACACAAGTACTAAGGGATCTCACTTACCGGAGAATTTTTATTTGTTCATATCATATTTTTTATTTTAAAATTTTATTTATCTAGACCACAAGAGCAGATTTCATGTATTTCACATATACAGTTTATTTTAAAGATTTATTTATTTTTATTGCAAAGGAAGATATACAGAGAGGAAGAGAGACAGAGAAGATCTTCCATCTGATGATTCACTCCCCAAGCAAACGCAACGGCTGGTGCTGTGCACATCCGAAGCAAGGAACCCAGATCCTCTTCCGGGTCTCCCACATGGGTTCAGGGCCCCAAGGCTTTGGGCCATCCTCAACTGCTTTCCCAGGCCACAAGCAGGGAGCAGGATGGGAAGTGGAGCTGCCGGGATTAGAACCAGCGCCCATATGGGATCCCGGTGTGTTCAAGGTGAGGACTTTAGCCGCTAGGCCACGCTGCAGGGCCCCACATATACAGTTTTAAATGCATATGGTTATTTTCCACCCTCTCTTCTTCTTTCTTGCTTTTCCATTAATTTTTGTAATACCATACTTTTAATCCTCCACTAAATTATGAATTCAACAAGTAAACAGTAAGAAGAGCACAGAAGCTTCAAGACTTGGTTTCCTAGCTGTTGAGGATGCAATCATGATGATCTGAGGCTTGAGGGGGTGGGTAGTGGTGAGAGGAAAAAGGGAAGGTTGATCAGTATATATTGTTACTTAGAAGAAATATGTCTGGTGTTCTGTTGCTAAGTTTGATTATAGATAATGGTAACATACTGTATATTTCTCTGCAAACAACACAGAAACCGGAAGAAAGGATCCTAGATGTTTTCACTATGAATGTAAACAGATTTGAGAATATAAATATGTTTCTGATTGGACATTTTACAGCATATTCGTGCATGGTAATTTCATCCGGTAAATGTACACTATTTTATGCATCAATTCAAAATTCAAAATTTATTATTAAAAAATAGCTTCTGATATATATAGATATATAAAGTATTATAGCTGCTGATCTCTTTTTCTTGCATGCTCTAATTTTCCCTTTAATGCTAGAATGATGCTTTGCGTTTAATCCTTGTTAAGTCAATGTGTCTTGATTTGACTTTTGATACCATAGTAGAGCTAAGTGATATTCTTTTAAGCAGAGTGGCAAAGACTAAGAGTTTTGGAATTGAACAGAGATGGACTTAGAGGAGGCTGTGAAACAAACAATAATATAGGAAGGAAAGAGCAGATGGCCAAAGGTTGCTGAAAAGATTTTTAGTAAAATATCTTGTAATGAAGGGTTTATAATATATTTCATTTTGTTCTTTGCTTAGAACAAAAACATGACAAATCACAATGATTTGTTAGTATAAGTGAAGTTATAAATGCCCAACAGTTGTTCCTATTAACCACTGCTGTTAAGGATCTTGCTAACGGGAATTACATATTTCATGACCTCCTTTCATTCTTCACCCTGCCTTATGCTTTACTTCAGGAGAGATCTGTTACGTGCTAAGTACCTTGATAACACATCAAATGTTACTACTTATCTCTTGCTGAATCTAGTTACTTTTTTTCTGCTGAATTTAAGAGCCCATGCCATAAAACATGTATCTTCTAACAGTTATGTCACATCCTTGCGCTGGATCATGGAAGCTTAAAACCCTAATTTGCTCAAGCTGTGGTTTTCATTTCATTTGTGTGAGAATGACAGGCTACAATTTGCCTACTGATCCACGAACTAAATAATTGTAGTCAGCTCATGTCACATGATCTTTCTCCTGGTTTATATCCTAATATTTTGTACTTCATGCTGGATGTCAAGTATAAACCAGCCAGTGCCCATAAAAATCATCCTGGTGAGTAGAGAAACAATACTTCATGTCTCTGAATAAAGTCTCACGTAGAAACTAACACCCATCAGGTGTTGTTTTGTCAAATAAGTCAGTAGGAATGACATTAACTTGAACTGACATGCTTTGACTGCTGAGAGCCACTGCTTTTGACACAACAGACAAGCGCTCGCTGAGACTGGTCACCAGGAGTGCTGGAATGATTTGTTTGTTCCTGCATGTGCTGATTTCCAGGTGGCTATTCTTTATGAGGATGAGATCAAACTGGTTACAGACACATAAAACTGTAAAATAAAACTCAATTTCCATTTATTTTTGTAATATCTATGGATTTTTGTATGGATAGATACATATGCTAGATAGACAAACAAATGTGTGTGTATTAAACTCACACAGATAGCTCAATCATATCATTCTGGTTTTATTTCTAAAAGTCATGGTCTTTCTTCTTGTCTGCCTGCCAATCGCTTCGCTCTCTTGTAATCTATTGTTCCTCCTGGAAGGGGAAGGTAAATCTATGATGACTGTGAAATGAGAAACAGATAGGGGCTTCCTCTTGTTCCCTCGTCTTAGTGTTCAAATGACAAAGGCTGCAACAATATGGTGTGTGTGCGGGGAGGCATGGGGGTGCATGCCCATGCATGCACGGGGATGAGTGAGGGTTGATCAAAAGAGAAATCTAGACTTTCAGAAGCACCAGGGCAGTTAGAGAAGGATCTTAGGATGCACAGAACAAGTGAAGATCCAAGAGCTGAGAGTATGAGCAGAAAGCCATCTGTTTAAATACAAGTGCAACATCACTGTATTTGTCCATGGGTGGTCATTTAGGAATAGAGAGGGTAAAATTGTGTTAAACGACCTGAACAATTGAGAAAATCTGAGGCAGAGAAGGCAGCAACTGCCTGCCTGCCTGTCTCTAAAAAAATCCCTAAATTGCTTTTTCTTAAAGTTTTCTGCTTTCGGTCAGTTAGTGAATTGAGATCCAGATGACAAAGTTGTATAACTGTTCACATTAATGTGAATTTGCGAAAAATTGATCATGTACAATGATATTTCAGAAGGGTGGTATTTTGGGGCACGTAAATTTATTCTATATGAAAATAATGAGGTGTTATATTTTAATACCAAAGGTATTTTTTTCAGCAAGTCAGAAAGTATGAAGAGTTTATTGCAATACAAGTATATTTAATTTCACACTCATTTGGAAATTTTAAAATAATATAAAATGCTTATAATTATGAACTCATTCTGAATAATATTTATAATCATGTGAAGAAAAACTATACTTAATGTAGTGGTCTTACTTTATTCAGAATTTTGTTTCTAAATTATAACACTGAAATATCTAAATATTTTAGTGGAATTGAAGAAAGATAATATAAATGCATTGAAAAGGCTCTACAGAAAAATAAGAGGTTAAAAACCCACATTCCAATCAGGACAACAAATGGTGAAGTAGAAAGCAGTGGAAAGTCTGACTGTGCCTAATAACTATCCACGATGAATAAGATAGATACGTCCTCCTGCAGTTTACATTCCAGTGGAACAGACAATGACCTAATCATCCAAGAATCATACTAGATGCTTTCCAAAAAAAGATATCAAAAAACATAAGGTAAAAAGGGAGTGGCAGAAGAAACCTACATGGGCATGTCATGCAATAGAGCCAGCTGTCATTAAGGCTTCCTCGAGGAAGTGGCGTTGGATCAATACTGAATGCTGTGAGAAAATGAGCTGCAGAACAATCCAGGTATCCCAGGACTACCCAGAAGACCTGAGTCAATATGAGCTTCTAATATTCAAAGAAAAGCAAGAAGAATTTATGGAAGGACGAAAGGGGAAATGATAAAGCTTGCAGGCCCATTAGTTATCTATTTCTACTCATTACATACACATAGTACCTGGAGACAATGGCTGTTACTGTGTGTGGTCACCATCCTTCCATTTGGTCTGTAGTCAGCTGAGTGGTTCTATGGATTGTACCCAGGCTGTAGACACATGAAGTTCATCTGGGATTGATGATCCAAAGTCATCTCTTCTATCTGGTGGCTAGTGCTTGATTCTTGGGGAATATGTCCCCATTAGGATTTCCCTGTACAGTGGTGGCAGTACTAAAAGTCAAAAATACCAAATTACCAATACTGATGTCTTGAAAACCAAAGCAAGTCACGTGAACAAACATAAAGCCAAGTTGCAAGCATGGCAGCATCAGCAAAATGTACAACCAATAGCAGATACTTCACTACAGATTTCCTGTTACATGAAAATTTGGCTCCCTTTCCTTTAGGCAAATTTTTAAATTACTTGTATCTCAGACATTTCAAAGAATTTCTGATAGGTATCAGACAACGTTTTATGCTAACATCAGCCTAAAAAGCATTATTATTTATGTAAAGCATAAGCTCAGCTTGATATTATATTCACAGAAACATAAGTTAGAAGGTAATTCACATAAATTATCTTTCACTCAAAGTTGCAAGTTGGAGGTTATTGTCATACCACACAACAATTTGATTTTTAATCCCCCACTCTCTCTCCAGCTGCACTGGAACACGTACTCTCATCTTTCTGAAGTTTACCTTGTTCTGTACCTATCCCGGTTGCTTCCTAATCCTGTCCTCTTTTTCCATTTGTATCACTTTTCCTGCCTGTAGTACTCTGTACTTTCCAACTCAATTTCAATGAACGCCCTAGTTCTTCCCTTCACTAGCCATGACAAAGTCAGAAACCACATGGTGGTAGAGATTACCAACAGCCACTGATACCTATTTCTTCTCGGGGGCTGTCCTGACCTCAAGCCCCTCAAGCCCCCAGGGGGTGAGATAATGGAGTTTCTCAGCATCAAGAACCACTAGAGATAGTCTGTTTATTGTAAAGCAAGCACAAACTTATATAGACTAAAAAAAGAGGGAAGGCAAAAGAGGGTCTCCCGACAATCCTCCCACCCAATGTATCTCTCTGGACCCTTCAGTCATGTAACATGTCACATACAACATGTATGCCTGACAGCTATGCTGCAGGTAGCATGTAGCTGTGGGTCACATATAACATGTAAGTTGGCAGGTAATGTGGATTGCACCTGACTTCTCAGAATGGCTTATCAACAAGTTCCAGCACAGCTTATCCCAAGACAGAGAAGAGAAACAGGGGCGCATCTATGAGTATAACCAATCTATGATAGGCATGGTTAGGCAAGTGTGTATACAATGACACGGTTCAGTTGAAATGTTGCACCCTCATATGACCTGTTCCATTTCAATCCCTCTTCTTACTTGATAGATTCAGTGGAAATTTTCATGTGCTTTGGCCGGACTAGTCCAGTGATCCATTCAGCTGACCTCTCTTTCAACTGCCAGCAGAAGTTTCACTTCTAACTACTCTAACTCTTGGAATAACTGCACTTCACAAAGCTTTATGAAACATCAAGTTCTTGTCCTGAAAATAAAAGTCTAGTTACAATTTTTGAGAGTGCCTTCCTTGAACTGGATAGAATAGAAACTTTCCATTTTCATCTGTTCAAATAACTACCAGGTCACATAGAGGCCAGAGAGAAATCAACAGAAATCGTTGTGCTCAACCCTTCCGTTCCTCTAACTACTGCAGTTAGAAACAGAAAAAGAATACATTTTGCTGATTTGTTACCTGTTTTAAATGTTTCCTATGCCTTCTATATTCAAGATGCAGTTATTCAAGAAAGAAGTAAATGCAATCTCTATGTTTATATCCAAAGTGTGCTCCAAATATTCTCACTGAATATTTTATGTTTGTTAAAATATGTAAGTTTCAGATATATGTGATTATGGTCCATACACCTTTGGCCTCTCAACTTGCTATAGCAGTTTCTAAACAGAGAAAAATGCAAAGGTTGGATTTGATTTTAATTTCTGGTAAAACCAAGCCTTTATCAGCTTGGAACACACTTTAAAGATATCAGAACAACTAACTAGAATTTCCAAGAAGTGTTAATCTTGAAATGCTTACAAAGCAAGCCAAATTTCTTGTCATTTTCGTTCTTAAATTGGCTATTTAGTTTGCACATAGAGAGTCGACTGATACTTGACAACATCTAACTCAGTGTTGATTCAGTGTTGTGGATGTAAGTTAGGAAGTAGAGGGACCACATCCTTGCGTGGAAGCTTTTTGTTGCTGCTGGATACCAATGTTTTTCCAATTGTGTTTTTCTGTAGGGTATGAATTCGGCTTCATTATCTTGTTGAGTGAAAACAGTCATGATGTTGGTAGGAATTGCTCCTATAAAGGTAGTAGATTCTAAATTCCCGTTGCGTAGTGACCTGGCCTTGCCTAGACCACCACAGAAAGGACCCACACTTGCATATGGGAATATAGTTATGATAACATGGTGAAAATAGCATGCACTTTGCAGCAAAACCATGCACTTATCTTACTAATAGATTATGCAGTTGATATTGTTTATATGTTTGAACTTAAGGCCCCCAAAAGTCTAGTTTGTTCTAAAGACAGTAACTCCTGACACACTGGGTTATTAATATGAGAGAGTTGTTTTTATGTGGTATTATACAAGTGTTTGTAGGAATCTCTGCTTAACACGGGCTTGGATGTGTACCTTGGTAGTCTATTGCTATGTAAAGCCTACCTCGAAACTGATTCAAATGAAAGCAATTATTCAGTCATGAACTTGTAATTACACTAGGCAACCAACAGAAACTGCAAGTTGAGCAGAATTAAATGTAGTCATTTTGTCTTTGTTCCTTGTAATACCAGCTGAGGCAGTAAGTCTGATAGATCCATGTTCAAGCTGGCTCAGCCAGGTTTGAACAAAGTGTTGATGCTGGTCAGCTGTTAGTTCATTTGGAACTGTGAACAGGCCTTCCCATGGGCCTGTCCATGTAGCGGTTTGGGCTTCTTCAATCTAAAGGCTGGGGGTTAAGCAGGAGAAGAGAGAAACTAAAACTCTTAAAGACGAGACTCCAAACTGGGACATCTCTTCTGCTGTATTACCTTAAAAGCAATGCCCTACCAGTCCATAGACAAGTAGGAACAGGAAGAAGAGGACTTGTGGTAGAGGCAGAGTGGCATATATGTATAGGAAAGCAATGTTTATCTTAGCCTGCACATACACATACCGTATGAAAGTAGACACGCTGGGTGTGCATTGTGGTGTAGCACATTAAACTGCTGTTTGGGACACCCAACAGCACAAATCATACGTCCTTGGAGTGGAAACAATTCCTATCTGTGCTTCCGATCTGAATTCCTGCTAATGCACTTTGGGAGCTTTCAGACAGACACTAGATCCTTGCACCTGTGTGGAAGACTTGGATGGTGATCTTGGCTCCTTGCTTTGGCCTTGCCCAGAACATTCTGTCTGCTCCAAATATTCTGGGGAATGTATCAAAAGATGGAAATTCTGTCTACCCATTCCTACCACCCGCCTCAGGTATGTGTGTCACTCTGCTATTCAAATACATAAATATCTTATTTTTTTTTAAAGAAGCCATGAATAACAGTAGAAATATGATCTTTGGTCAGCATAGCTTACTGTATTCATTTCAAAAGCTTTTTAGAACTCTGCCTCCATTGTTGAATAATCAGTTTCTGTGTTAAAATGCCATTTGACAGTTATTATTTGGAATACAGAGGAGGCTTATGTCCATCACAAACATTTGCACGCACAGATGCACAACTGCCTTGAAGATGGGATCCTTGAAACCGTAGCAGAGCCCTTCATCACCCTCTTGTGATTTGTGAGAGCTCAGGAAGTGCCTGAACATGGGTGTAGCTCTCGGAATGATCTTATATCTCAGGAAGTGCCAATCGATCATGAGGTTTGTTTTTCTACTGATTAAAAAAGAATTTAAAAGTCCATACATGAGAAAGCAAAGTATCAGACACAAAATTGCTGAGCTTGCCAGGTTTCAGCTCCGAATGCGGTGCGAGAACCAATGTCCACGTGCACTGGAGTATTATGTTTTTGTCTAACTCCTTTGGAGAGTCCCAGCCTGCTTTATCTCCTGGCAGAACTGAAACGATCACTCTGTGCCAGGGTTGCTGGTCTCAGCGCCAACTTGGGTATTTCAAACTTGACATGACAAACTCAGTGAACTTGATAGGATTATATCAGAGTTTCTATTTTCCAGTACCATTGACATTTGGGAAAGATAATTTTTTTTTTTTTTTTTGGCTGGGTGCTGCCCCATGCATTATAGGAAGCTTAGCAGCATGCCTGGCTGCCACCCTCTAGAAACCAATAACTCTCCTGATTCGTGACTATCAAAAATATCTCTGGACGTTGACAGGTAATTCCAAGAGGGCAAAACTGACACTGAATTTTAATAAATTTGTAATTAGGAAAAATATTTTTCTCTGAAACGGTAATATTTTACCAATGTTATTCTGTCCTTTTGTATTAGGAGGTGGGTTTGTGGTCCATACATATCTTCTGTTTAGATAGTGGTGTTCTTTAACTTAAAAGTTGAATTCATATCTCAGGAAACATGGGTTGACAAAAAAAAAAAAAAAAAAAAAACCTGAGTTTGGGGCCTGGCGTGGTAGCCTAGTGGCTAAAGTCCTCTCCTTGAGTGCATCAGGATCAAATATGGGCACTAGTTCTAGTCCCGGCAGCCCCGCTTCCCATCCAGCTCCCTGCTTGTGGCCTGGGAAAGCAGTGGAAGACAACCCAAAGCCTTGGGACCCTGCACCCGCGTGGAAGACCCAGAAAAGCTCCTGGCTCCTGGCCTCAGATTGGTGCAGCTCCGGCAGTTGTGGTCACTTGGGGAGTGAATCATTGGATGGAAGATTTTCCTTTCTGTCTCTCCTCCTCTCTGTATATATCTGACTTTACAAAAAAAAATTTTTTTTTAAGTGAGCGTTTAATCCAAGAATCTTGACAACTAATCTCTACCACCTGTTAGACACATGTGACAGTGGAGCTGGAAGAATTTGGGGTATGTGTTGCATAAACTGCTTACAAATCAAGGAATCCAGACCAAGAGAGGTTATCTGACTTGTTATGATTTAGATGTAATTATAGGAGGGATTAAAATTAGAAGCCCAAACGTCCTAGTTTTCACCTTGCCTGTTTCTTGCTGCTCTGTGGTACTTTTCAGGCGAGCCCTGCTTTTCACCTTCCTTGGTGCAGCATCGTTACGTAAGCGTGTTCTCACGTATTTTTAGACAAGGCATTGTGGGTGTAAGATTGAAAGGTTCAATAGAGGAAGCAGGAAGTAATGCATATATTTTAAAGAAATAGCATGCCTCAGGAGTCTAATCATGGAATTTATCAATAGTTACAAACACTTGCATGCATTTCTCATTTCCAGTGTTTGCCTGTATGTATTTAGGAAAATATCTCTCTGCTCTCATTGGGATCCACTTGTGCCATAGCTTGACTGTATGCTGACGGTTTTGTTATGAGAAAGTAGACCCAGTGCTAAGGACCAAGGTAAGGAAAGAAGCTGACGTGTGTGGCAATGGTGGAGAGCTCTGCGTTGGAAAGGGTCCCTTGGAGGAACCTCAGAGTCAGTGTTGGCTTCTAAAGGGTCTGCTATTTTGCAGATATTTCCAGATCCCTCCAAAGCTGCTGATTCTCTGTGAGCCCCTTCACTATCTTTGATGCCAGACTGCATTCTCTTAGGAAATTAGCCAACCGGGTATTTAGTCCTGAACATTTAGAATGTCTTCTTTTTATTTCGAAATGTGAAATCTGCAAATAAAAATTCAAGATGTAAAAGATTATGATATATGTCCATATTGTGAAATAGTTAGCAAACACATTGATTACCACCGACAGTTCATCTGTGTGTGTCTGTGCGTATGTATGCGTGTGTGTGTTGAGGAAGCCACATCTATCCCCTTACACAATTTTAAGTAAACAATGTGAATGATTAACTGCAGTTGTCACACCTTACATTAAATCTGCAGAATCATGCTCCTTACAGCATAATTTACAGATTTGACTAACATCTCTTCATCTATTCCACACCCCAATCCCTGAAAATTATTATTCTACATTCTATTTTTGTGAATTTTAATTTCAAAAAACTTCATGTAACAGGTATCTTGCAGTGTTTGTCTTTTTTTTGTTTTTTAGCCTATTTCACTTGGCGTATGCTTCATTCTGATTTGTGTTGTTTCCTTGTGAAGTTTTCTTTACTTCTTTGAAACTATGCCAGTGTGTGTGTGGGTTCCGTATTTTCTTTATCCATGCAGTCAGCAATAACTGAACATTTAGGCTATTTTCATATATTGGTTGTTATGAATAATACCGCATATGTCTTTTTGAGCTACTGTTCCATTTTTTTGGATTAGATTCAGAAGTGTCACTGTGGTTAGTATAGTAGCTTTTTGGATTTTTAATTTTAAGAAATCTCCATTTTTTCTTTCACCTAATGGGTGTTCCAATTTACATACCCACTGGTAATGTGCAAGGATTCACTCACAATATTTGTCATATCTTGATTTTTGCTAACAGTCGCCTGTGCTGATGTCTTCTTGTGGTTTTAATTTGCATGTCTTGATGATTGGTGATGTTGAGTACTTTTTTTCTTATTCAGGGCCTTTGCTTATTTCTTAAACTTTTATTTAAGTATTTATTTCTCAGTCTTGTAGATTCTCTGTGTATTTTGGATTTCTATTCCTTATTAGATGTGAGATTTACCAGTAGTTTCTATTGTTCTGTGTGCTTTAATTTTACTGACACTTTCTTTTCCAACACAGAAACTTTTAAGTCTGTTGTCTTCTCACTGCTCCAGCTTTCAGCATGACTTTCCTTCTGTTGACTTCAGGCTTAACTTGTACTTCTTTCTCTAGTGCCTTAAGAGTCAAAGTTTTTGTTTATGATCTTCATATTTCCTGTGTCAGTACTTGCATAAACTTCCCTCTTCAGACTGCTCTTCACATATGCCATGATTTTTTGGTGTGTTGTATTTATACTTCATTGACCTCAATATCCCTATCAGTTTCTCTTTATAGTTACTCCTTGATCCAACAGTATTTTAAGACAGCATTGTTTAATACGCATGTTTCTGTTCATTTTTAAAATTCATCATTAGTTTTAGTTTGAAACACTGTGATCTGAGACGATATTTGAAATAATTTTAAGTTTTAAAACTTTTTCAATACTGGTTTTGTGACCTAAAATGTGACCTGTTCTATACACCATTCCATGTGCAATGGGAAGAATCATTTTACTTTATTAGAATGAATATATATATAATATATTATGAAATATATATATAACAGGGAAGATATTTTATATAAGAAATATATAATATATAATTCATGTGATTTATCATAAATGCATTTGATATGTGTAATATATATAAATGTATTAAATATTTAAATAAGTCAACGCATAATATTTATAATTATTAAGCAAATATTTAATTAATTTATTATCATTTAAAATTTATATTAGGCATAAATTCAAATCAACAATTTTATCAATGGATACATATAAATATAATTACAAATTAATTATATGTATGTAATAATTAACAAAAATAGTACAAACCATATGTAATTGAAAAAATATAAATATAGTATATGAAATTGATGATTAACATTAATATGTTAATATATTACATATAGCATACAAATTAAAATATATATTACATATAATATACTTATGTATTATTTATGTGTTATATACTTAAATATGTACATATATTTCATGTTTTCACATATTTATAAATATGTGCATAAATATAACAGATATTTATATATGCTATATATGGTATTATAGTATTATATATTACATATAATTTATTACTATCATAGTATTATATATTATTATTATAGTTTGTTGTTTCATTGTTGTTTCTCTGTTTGAAAAATGTATTCATATATCAAATAAAAGCTAAAATATCTTAGTATGAAGATAAATCTTTTGAAACACCCCCTTCAGAAAAATTGATAATTGGTCAATAAAATAATGTTTATCAAATGCATCAGAGATCTTTGAGGACATCATTAAATGAAAAAAAAATTGTTTCAGGGTTTGCAAAGGATAGGAAATGAGGAAAGACGCAGAATACATTCAAAGAATTGGCAGTTGAAGACTTATTTAGTCTTGGGAAGATGCGGCTATCTAGACACAGGAAAGTCAGAGCAGCCCAAATAGATACAATCAGAAAATATTCTTATCGCAGCAGATTGTACTCAAGCCGACAAAAGTGCAATACAAAGGCAGAATGCCAAAAACTGCAAGAGAAATCTTCACATCATAGTTAAGGAAATCCCCTCTAGACTACAAAAGATTTTTCAGCAGAAACCTTCATTTAAGGAGGAAACGGAGTGGCATATTCCATGCACTGATAAACAAAAACAAAAATAAAAATAAACAACAACAAAAAAAGAAAAACTGCCAACCTACAATACCATACCCAGCAATGTTATAAGCAAAGAGAAAAATAAAGATTTGTCAGAATAAGAAAAAAAAGCTGATAAAACTCAGCACCTACTGTTCAGCATCAGAATTGATGTCCAGGGGCTTCCACAACCAGGAGAAAAGACAGAATGGAAAGACTCAGAAGTACACCATTCCCTAGCAGAGTGGATAGACAAAGGGGAAATGGAAAGAATCCAGTTCCCTCAGTATTACTAAATGACCAAGATGAATAATGGAAGAAGGAAAAAGCAAAACACATTCCAAAAAAAAGAACATTTTTTAAAATGTCAAAAAGTCACATGAATAACAACGGTCAGAGTAAACACTTGCAATTTAGAGAATTTGTGGACACTGCTGTCTTACATGGTTTTTGCTATATTAAAAAAAAAATTCAGTCTACCTAGTAGCATGCATGACACATAGGAAATGTATAAATATGTGCTCATATATTCAAGCATTAAAAATAATTTGTGCAGAACATTTAGATAATTTTATATATTTTCTTGAAAGTTTTTTGTCTTTTCCATAACTCTTTTTTTGTGTTAGAATGATCATTGAATGATCATTAGAATGATCCATGAAAAACAAACACTTCTTTTCAAGTCTGTGGGATTGAGTTTGAAAGTGAACTAAAAATGCCCAGCTAAAATATTAGTCACTTATCACACAAAATAACATGCTTTCATTCTATTTGAAGATCAGTTTAAATCAGTGGGCATAGAGACGTTGCACAAAGCAGAGCTCATCGCTCCAGGTCTGCTTAACAGTCCTCCCTGGTTTCAAAAGGTTGTTTGGTTCCTGCTCCAGGATGCAATGAGCAGCTCATTGAGCAAAGATAAATGTCTCTTTGCTTGCCTCCTCCCTCCCAGGGCCAACAATAAAGCAACTGGAAGCCAAAAATGTCGCTAGAGCCAGCATCTCCCAGATCTTTTCGCTTAGGGGAAGCCAACGAGTTCTTTTTAGCCTGATTTGGAAGCACTTGATCACAGGAGGCGGTGCCCATACACAATGAGAACAGACCAGGCTGGCTTCAATGTGGGCAACAGATATTTGTCCCTCGATCTCGTCTCTTGGAACCTGGAGGCTTTTTAGCCAGACTGAGTGTGTGACTTTCCATACATAAACTTCTGCCCAGTAATTCTCTCCTTCCTCTTGCCAGAGAGGGGTCTCCGTTTCGAGCTACTGTGTGGCACTACACAAAATCCTAATGCTAACCCAGGTAAAAAGCTGAAAATGGAAACTGACGCTGGAAAGTCCTGGCCTGGTCTTAGAAATGTGCATTTACACATGCCCAAGGCAATTCTAGAAGTCCAGAGATTGTTCTCAATGCTCAGAAGTCCAAGAATCCCACATTATGTCCAGGGCTATGATGTTTCCAGGTGGCTGAGGGAGACCAGAATGCTATGAGTTTTGCTCAGAATATGTAATCACCGATCTGACCTCTCAAGGGATGCCTGAAGCAGCTCTGCTTTTGGGACTGGCTGATTTTGCTTATATGCTCTGTCCCAGCAGGTGCATGGTGTTAGCTCAGGGGAACCTATAAACAGTGTTCACTGTGAGAAACAACCTCATCATCCATCCATTCAGAGGATGTCATAAGGAGTTCGGTGAGGGCAAAACTTTAATAACCATCTAGTAAAATCTGGTTCCTGGTGGGCCAGTACACCCAGAGTGGTTTTCAGTTCTCTCCTAACCCACAGGTCACTTCCCCAATTCCTCACTGGCTCAAATCTAAGCAAGGGGCTGCAATCATCCTGGCTTTTCCTTGAGCTATTTGGACCACTGCTAACATCCTATTTCTCTAACACCTTTCTAGGTGCATGTAACCTAGCTGTTGTGCTCCAAAATTACTTCTAACTTCCCACACACCTGTAAAGTGTTATATTAGCTAGTTGTGTGCTCAGAGAAGACCTTACTTTGAAAATTAACCAAATGTTTACTTCTTGTAGTCACCATGGATTAAAAAAAAAGTGTGTAGGTGGAGAAGTTACTTTGTAGTAGGCAGAATTCTCAGATGGCACCAAGATTTCTTTCCCAGAGCATGCACTTTATACAAATCATTCTCTCCAATTGACTGTAAGAATCACCTGTGAACATGGTGGAATATCATTCCTGCGATGATATTACCATGAACCGACTTGCTGGAGGGAACTGGCCTAATGAAGTTAGCACTTGAATGTTTCTGAGACATTCTTCAAAGACATGTTGGAAGCCTGAGAATGTGCTAGGGCCTAGGAAGAACACGTGGCAAGGATTCAGGTGTGGGCCCTTTGATGTAATATGCATTTTCCCACGCTCTTGAGTCAGCACGCAAGATGTCCCAGGCAAGGTGAGATTCAGTCCTATTTGGACTCTTGATTTTCTTGGGGAAACAAACTCAGCTAACACCCCAGACCTATGGAAACTGACTTATGGATACTGCAAGATAATAACTTTATACTATTGTGAGCTATTTATTTTGTGATCCTTTGTTAGAGAGTAATTAGGAAACTAATGCCTACTTCATAGTTTATTATGTTATTTAGTTATTTAGTTTTTGCTCTTAAACCATATGGAAAATGTCCATAAAAAATGATCATCTATTATATTTGCTTCTGTTGTGGTATAATGCTGTGGTCCTAGCTCCCCTTCATTCAACTTGTTGGGATGTTGACCTCTGACAGAACGGCCTTAGACAGCGGGGGCCTTGGTGAAGTGGTTATAAGAGTGTAAGCTTTTGGGTTAGTGCCCATATAAAAGACCTAACGAGCCTCCTTGCCCCTTTCAGTATAGAGCTCAAAAGGCCATCCCTGATCCAGAAAGCAAGCTGGTGCCACACAATGAGCCTGCCAGCACCTTGATGCAGCCTTCAGAACAATAAGAAATAAGTTTCTGCTCATAGTAGCCAAGTTTTGGATAGTTTCATTATTGTGCCATGGAAGAAGCATGACACCTCTTTCATGAAAGGGACCTTCCTGTCTTTCAAAGCAACAGATTCAACTGTTAGAATCTGTAGGCAATGTGATAGTTTTCATGCAGAATTGAAATTTGCTTTATAATTTTTAGTCATTGATCTCATAAAGGTATATTTTAAAGTGACCTAAGAAAGCCAATTGATTGATTGATTGATTGATCGATTGATTTGAAAGGCAGATTCACTCCCCAAGCAGCTGAAACAGCTGAAGTTGAGCCAATCTGAGGCTAGGAGCCAAGAGTTGCGTCCAGCTTTCCCACTTTGGTAAAGGGTCCTAAGGCCTTTGTCCATCCTCCACTATTTTCTTAGGCCACAGGCAGGGAGCTGGATGGGAAGTGGAGGATCTGGGACAGGAACCAGTGCCCAAATGGAATCCCAGTGCATGCAAGGTGAGGATTTATCACTAGTCCACTGCGCTGGACCCAAAGATTCCGTTCCAGAGATCAAAGTCCTATGAATCTTCAGGGGACCTTGTTTGATAAGACTGTGTACACACACACACACACACACACACACACACACACACACACGAGTAAACATGCATTTTCTGCAGATTCAATGTTACTTCTTCATCAGTTCCAGCAAATGACAGTTTCAAAGTAACAAACTTGCCATTAAAGGGGGCTGGGGGAAGCTCCTTCTACAATGGTAGTGTTATCAGTACTCTTTTTGGGAAATGGAGGCTGATTAGGTATTTTCAGAGGCATAAACTGTCATAGCCTTTTTGAGTGGGATGGCCATGGATAGCCTCAGCTCCTGCCCCCAAAGTATCTGCCTTAATGGCACAAGCCCAGAAGTGGCTGGTGTCAGGGACGGATTCAAATCATAGAGGACAAATTCTGACGGTCACTAATACGTAGTATGAGAACCCTCGTTCTTTGTGCTATTTCCAGGGTCACATACCAGGGTCACATACCTCTTTTGAGACTTACACATAATAACCTGCAGTTTAAAAAAAAATTCCAGTCTCCAGATTTGCAAGCTAAACCATTCATCATTGTCAGTGAATTAATACATTAGTATTTCAAGCTACTTCTCTACTCCTAGAATGTGGATGACTGGGTTTGTCATTTTAGGTTTCATCCACCAGGAATATTTGCTCTCACTACTATCTTCCAACACCATATTTCAGCCTGAATGGGACTACAGGGCATCCACGATTAAGTTTTGGCTTGTGCAAATATGACCAGATAACCCATACATGAACGATTTTTATATGAATTTCACCCTCCTTTATATAAGCTGGCAGTGAGGTTCTCCTGTGTTGTAATGGATGAAATGAGGCACGGCAATAATGCTTCGTGCTAGATAACATCAGGCTTTGTAATTCTTGGATGTGCAATTTATGTCTGAAACCTCCGGACATGTCTTTGCCTGTATCCAAATGTGTTTCAACCATTTGTGATGGTTTACTGTCACATCCACCAAAACCTTTGTCTTGGTGGGTTTTAGGGAAAACAGCTCATGATGGTTAACCTGACTCTGTAGTGATTTGTTTTTGCCACTCCCAAGGCACAATGGCATGCCAGATGCTATTTTTCAAATGATAAAATCCCATCATGGCCTTTCTCCAGTATTCAATGTTGTGGTTCCGTAAGTGAGTCTTCTCATGACTGCCAAAGACACCTCTTACCCACTGACTCCTCCGGGGTATGCAGTCCAAACAGCAGGGCTGCTTGCATCATGGCCAACATCAGAAGCTTTTTGTAGCTGGCCCACAAAGCTGGCAGTCATCTGCATCACTCAAAAATTGTTGGAGTAGTATTCCTATGTGAATGAGATGGCTCCAGATCCTACAGAGGCCAGCTAAGCAAAGTGCTTACTTAGAGTCGTGAGAATTTTTGGAATGTAATACTTTTGGAAAAATTTCTCTTTCTTTAAAAAGAGTCATTCATTCATTCATCTGCCAAGTAGAGCGTAGAGCAAGAAAGAGAGAGGGGGATACAGAGAGAGATCTTTCATCAGCCTCTAAGTAGCCCCAATCACCAGAGTTGTGCCAGACTGATGGCAAAAACCTAAGAATATATGATTTTATATTCTGATTTCCAAAGGACATTATCAGGAACCTGGATCGGAAGTGGAGCAGATGGAACTCCAATCCATGTTTCAATAAAAAAAAATGCTTGATATCACAGATGGCAGATGGACTCACTGTACAATCAGCCCTTATTCTTAATTTTGCTGAAAGGCAGAGTGATACAGAGGGATAGAGACACAGAGAGAGGGTTTCTGTTACTGTCTCTTCCTCCAACTGCCTCCAGTAACAGGGGTTGGGCCAGGCCAATGCCAGTAGTGCTGAATTGAATCTGGATCTCCCACATGAGTGGCAGCGACTCAAGCACTCAAGCCATCTGCTGGGTATACATGAGAGGAAAGTTTGGATTGGAGGCAGAGTGGGGACTCAATCCAGGCCATTCAGTGTGGGATGTGAGCACCAAACATCCACCTCTGAAATCCATGAATTAGTCTTTCACTTTGGATGTTGTTCTAGTAAATTTGACTACTGAATCTTTAAAACTTCAGTAATGTGATGAGACTCTGTATCCCTATCAGGATTATTCTCCATCGCCCATAGCACATGCTACTTCCTAAAGCCTCTAACATTTTTTTTCAGGTCTTGTTCAGCCAGCTTGATGAGAAAGGACACAGTTTCCCTCCCCTTTTGCTCTTCTACATTTTGAAATGTAGGGACACGGCAAGAAAGTTCCCATGAGATTCCGTACACATAAGACTCCCAGGCCTCAGAAAAATGAGAAATAATTTGTTTTGCTTTATAAACGTCTTAGCTTGTAATATTCTGTTGTAGAAGAACAAAAATGATAAAGAATATAAAAGCTTAGTTACCTTATAACCTCGTGTTACACAGATAAAAGGATACTTGACTTACTCCAGAGACAGACTATATATATAAAACCTTCTGTATCTCAAGATGAATACAAACTGCTTTAAGTCTTGTCTCCTTGTTGAGATGAGAAGAAATTCATTTCCCATATACCAGGCCCAGGAATTCAGATTAATGTGTTCTATTGACACATCAACACTGATATATTAGTAGCAGGTTGAGGATATGCTTGGGGGGGGATTTGACATAATACTTTGTATCTTTCACGTGTTTTCAAATAGGTCATTATGGTGAATTAAATTGATATATTCTGTAGAAAATTGCCTAGACAATTGCTTCGGTCTTTAAGGATGGCATTAGTCTTCACTGTTCATCCACTATTCTTTCAGACTTACCTATTTTGGTTGAGGCTGTGAGATGGGTAATTTCAGAGACTCACTTTTAATAGTTTCATCTTATTTTATATTTTTATTTTATGATACAGTTCAATGGGTTCTGAGATTTCCTTTACCCCCGCTCCGAAAGCCCTGGCCACTGAATTCCCTTATATTATTACAGTAATACAGTCTACCATAAACAGTCATAATCCAACAATCTGGTGCTTAAGTGTATCTTGACATTGTAGGTATGGACAATGGCAGGAAGTCCAGCATCCTATTGTCAAGATATTTTTAATAGTAGCTCTTATCCTACTAACTAAGGAGCAAATTTTTTTTGAAGCCCAATAACTATTATATAGTTATTTGAAAATAGTAATTTGAAAATAACCCCTGGGAGCATCTATGAATCCATTGTATGTAGTGTGAGCTATGCCACCCTGAGGTCCCACTTACTCCCTGATCTCGTAAAGCCTCACTAGGAGATCATAATGACACTGTGGATCCGCAGGTGCAAATATTCACTTGATATCTACTAAACATGTTTAAAATTTACTTTCATCACTATATTCTTAGTGAAGGCAATGACCATATGTGCCTCTGGAAATGGATAAAGTGAACCATGATGTGTGTGGCATTGCAAGGCTATTAATTGGGACTGGATTTAGGCCCCAAAATGCATAGCATTAAAATCTGGCAAGGGATCTCAACTTTTCATTAATGTGACTGGCTTCCATTCCATAACCTACTTTTTCTTTATATATATATATATATATAAGAATCAGGCATTAAACTTGCTTACCATATTTTTCTCTTTCCAACTCCACATTATTTTTCTGGAGGCCTGGTTGATGACACTGTGAGCTTTCTTCCCATTGATGGTCATGTCTGCCTTGGTTCTGAGGTGTAAAATATCATTACCTCATTTCTGTTACCTTTGGATCTTTTGTCCCCCTTGTGGTCAGGGGGAAGAGATTTCAGCATCAGCAGTAGCATGACAGAGCTTCTGAATGAGTGTTGTTTGTGATTGTTAACATCAGCAGTATGGATTTGGGACATATTCTTAGGCAAAAACCAAATGTGGGAAATAAGAGAAGGAGAGGTCTAATGGAGGACTGCCAGATTTCAGGCAGATGAAAGAGAGATGTGATCACTTACCACCATGTGGAAAAGTGCAAACAGAGATTGAAGGAAAACGTGGAAGGGCATATGGAATTTATTTTTTGACTTGAAGATAAGACTTTGTATGTAACCTGACATATTTCAGCAGTTTGTTTTTGTTCCTCTGCTTAGTCTTGCACGGTAATAAAGCTATCATCTGCCTTTAACTGAAACTTAATCAGGCCTGAGTCAAAGTTAAAGCCAACATCTGGGGCAATGCAGCATCAGGTGAAGTAGTAAGTTTTCTGATTGGCACTTTTCCTATTATTTCCTTTTTTTCTTTTCTTTTTCATTCTATATAATCCTTGTTCTGGCTGCTGGAAGCAGCTGTCTTTGAGAATCCAAGGACTACATTTTGAGAAGGGGATGGAGGACGAAGGTGCCAACGGTGCACTACAAATTGTAAATTATGAATTTTCAACAAAATTAGATATATTTGACAGTATCACACTCTGCTGGAAATGGCTCTAGTTTTAATCGGGTATGGGACAATCAGGCCTTCTCTGCTCGAGTCACGGATGGGGTGGTTTGATGGCAGTACTTCCGGTTCTCTGAAAGTACTGACCCTCAGATTCAAACGCTGCCATGTCAATGAGCTTCCTTATATTCTGACTGTGGGAGCCACAGAGCCATCTGTTTCCATTAAGAGTCTCACTTTCAGAGCACAGGGTGTTGGAAAACCAGAAACAGTTAGACCACGTTATTTTTGAGAAAGCGAGGGTATAAGGAGATTTTTTTTTTCTTGTTGATATTTTTCCTTGTACTTTTTTAAAGTTTATTTTGAAAAATTTCACCAAGACTGAAAAAAGAAGGATGCCAGCCAATTTGAAGACCAATTTCAGGGAAATCTACCTTGTGACAGAAAGATACAGCAAATAGATTAACTCTGGCAACGCTTGTGTTCATTGGCATGTTTATAAAAAATTGCCATAGGATAGGAAATAGGATCTTGCAGGTGCAAAGTGTTTGCAGTTTTCTAGCTCTGCACTGCTAAAAGATTCGCCTGGACTCCGTAACAAGGAGTGTGCAGGAAAGACCTTTGTAAAAGCCTGTCCAATCTTCTTCTGCCTTTCTCCAAATTGAACTTGCAAATTCCAGGACACACTGATTTTTTTTCAATGTTCACATTTACATTTTTCTTTGAGTGAAAATTCTTTTTGGGAAGCACTGAACAGTTGGGTTTTACAATTCACCAACAACTCACATCACCCTGTACCTCATGGCTTCTTGCATCATATAATGGCACTTAAAAAAAAATCACAATGGGACATTTCCAAAGCAAACAAACTCATACACTTAGCATAAAGGTACCATTCTTGTAGGTTGAAAATGTGAATCAGGGAATACCTTGAGAAAAAAAAAATACAGGTACAGGTTAATCACAGAAAGTTGGACACTTAGGATTCAAAGAAATGTTTCCTTGAATTATGCAGTGATATTTAGTTTACTTGGATTTTTAAAGTCTTGTATTAATTACAGAGCAACTAAGGATAATTGGTCAAAAATTATATTACTAAAAGGCATTTATACTTCTGATATGTAGTAGAGTTAATGGTCTTCCAAAGATAGACATATTCCAAATGCCAAAATCCATGATTATTATTTTTTTCATCTTTATGCCGCTGTGACTTGTTAGAGTGACTGCTTTTTCTGGGACTATCTGTGGGTGTATGCTGGGTGTGGGCCTCATACTCTAGTCCGTGTTCAAGTGTATGGTGAGTTTCCGGGGTGACATCCCTGTCAAGTGCGGTGGACCTCCATTTTTATCAGCACAAGGGAGACAAGGAATATGATTGTTGGTGAAATCACTGCCTTACCTGCTTTCTTCCAAGTTAGTCAATGCTTAAGGTTATTTCACAGTGGCTACAACCCCCACCCACTCCAACATATGAAACACAAAAGATCTGTGCAGTTCTCTGTGTGCCCAGGGAGCCAGTTATATACCACACTCTATCATGCAATCACAGAATTCCAACAGTCATAGGATATGGAAGCTGCCATCAGTGCTACAAATCTGCCCTAATTGGGAACAGCATAAATATTCCCAGTACCAGCTACATCTGAGTGCTCCATCTTAGTACCTTGTCTAACCATTTGTCTCCTCAGGGTACCTAGTAGGGAGAGAGTGTTAATATGTCTCACAGACTTAGGTACATGTGCTTTCCCCTGCAGATCACAAGTCACAATGCAGTGTAGATGTAGATATTGACAAAAATGTTGACTACATGATAAGTTCCATAAAATTTGTGGCTTCTTTTTTATTATTCATTGAATATCATGTAGTCAACATTTTTGTTTGTTTTTAGATTTTTTTTCAGATGTAATAAAGGAGAGTAAGAGACATTGGAGACTGACATGACCCAAGAAATTTATCCATGTTGGAAGACAAAATGATGGCAGAGCCCATAAATTCTAGAAAAACAAATTCCAGGAATTTTTAGTTGCATGGTCATTGCTGAATTTCAAAATATAAAGGGCAATAAGAAATGCAAGCAGATCTTAGAAACTGGGAAACAGAAGAAAATAGATTCTCTGCTGGAGCCTCCAGAAAAAGCCAATCGCGTCAACACCTTGATTTTCTCCAATGAGACACATGCTGGATGCCTGACCTTCAGAATGTAAGATAATAAGTGATATGCTGTTTTATGTCCCCAAGTTTTGTAGCATCTTTAGAAAATGAAGACAACAGCTTTCATCTTTCAAAGTCCCGGTCGGCCTGGCCTCTCTCAAGCCATTTTGATCTGGGAAAGGAGCACTTCTGCTGCTCCCACACAAGTCTTCAGTTATTTCAGCTATTTGCCCGTGATGCTGGACCTTTTTGTGGTTTGTGTCTCCTAAAACATAAGATAAAAATAAATCCTTAAGCATAGGTTGACATTTTTAAACCCCAAACTCCTAATTGAAATTTTACATATATTGATTTTTGACTTGAGGATCAGGATACTGACAAACACACCTCCTTGATCACAGACCCATTCCACTAGCTCTCATTCAGAGCCGTGCCTCAACAATAGATACTTTTAAGTATAAATCCTCATTTAATCTCCAAAAAAGATAACAATTTATTAATACATTTTCTTAACCTATTCCAGAAACAAGTTTTACCTCTCTAACCCCAAACTAAAACATCCTTATATATTACTAAATGTATGCAGTTAACATGGATGTGATATATGATTTTAAGCAAGGGCATTGCGAAACCACAGTTTATGGCATCTTCTTTGTCAATAAACCCCAAGGAGGAGATTAGTCTCCCTGGGACAAAGATTATTGTATCATGGGACTCATGCTGAACATCATTCACAGTAGCAACTGAACTATAGGAGTTTTCCATTAACTGGTTCGATTTCCAAATAGTTGTAATAACTAGAGCTGAGCTAGGCTGATATCAGGAGCTACGAACTCCATCCTGGTCCCACACATGCACAATGGTGGCAATTAGTTCAAGTATTTGAACAATCATACAATACCTTACCAGACACATGAGCAATAAGCTATCTTAGACATGGAGTAGCCAAGATTCCTGGAAACTATACTTTAATATGGATGCCAGCAATACAAGTGGCAACTCAATCCATATGTCACAATACCATCCAATCATCTTTTAATTAACCAATGTTTTAAAAGAAGATTTATTTGAAAGAGTTACAGAGGAACTGGGGAGAGAGGTATTCCGTCTGCTGGTTTGCTTCCCAGCCAGGTCTGGACCAGGTTGAAACCTGGAGCCAGTTGCCCCATTTGCATCTCCCATGTGGGTAGCACAGGCCCAAGCACTTGGGCCATCCTACACTGCTTTCCCAGGAACCTTGGCAGAGAGCTAGATGGAAAGTGGAGCAGCTGGGACGCTGGTTGTCATGAGTGCCAGCCTTACCTGCCATACCACTACATCAGACTCTTACCTTTTATGTTTAATGATCCAAGAAGAACTTACCTTCTGTCAACCTCCAATTTGGATTTTTTCTTTCATATTATTTATTTTGGCTTGTATCTTTCATAACTATTTGAAGTATCCCTTTGAATAGGATCAGTTTTCCTCGGGTCTCGACTTCTGTTTTATTGCCAATAGTACAGGTTGTACATGTGTGGGTGTATATGCTTGAATAAATGTCTGTGTACCTGCTGTTCTTGTGTACCTGATAATCTAAAAGAAAGCATGAACTAGAAGGCAAGTTGAAGCGTGTCTTGGAGACTAGGAACCTCAATAATGTAACCTTTGGAAGGGGGAGTCAGGAACTCTACTGAGGGTTCAAATTTAATTCTGCATCAATTTGTGAGCTAGTAATCTCTGCCACGTGCTATTTCTGGAAATGCTTATTTTCTTCACAGCTCTTTGGAAAATCATAGGGAGGGCTGCTATTTTCCATCTCGTATGGGAAACAGAGCAGTACAGAACAACTAAGGAACAAATAACAGAAAGAGGAGATGGGAAATGAGGTTTCACACTTTCGCAGCTACAGGGTCTTTGCCATGCCAGACTGAGTTCTAATCCTAGACAGAGAAGAGACATGCATGGCAGTGGTTGTCTTTACAGTGCCAGAAGGGAAGGCAAAAAGCAAAAGAGAGAGCAGACAGCTAGCCGTTCTCTGGGTAGCTCCGTTTACACCCCTGACTCCTTTCTTGGCTGCATCTCTTTGCTTGGCTCACATTTTGTTTTTATTTTGGCATCCATGATTAAAGATTTAGAAATTTCAGAATAGTATGCTAAATTTAAAAGTTCCATTTAAGTTGTTTTTATCAGGTTAGCAAAAAAAAAAAAATGACATTAAATAAAATGTAGACCAAAAATGTCCTTTAGTTGTTGGAAAGGAAAAAAATATTTTTTTTCTGATATGTATATTGTAGTCACTATGCATATTTCTTATCATCCTGAACATGGTGATAGAGGTAATAGCTGATAATCATTCAAAATAGTAATAGTTCCATGAAACCTTCATGCGATAGCGTAAAGTAGCACAATTGTAAGGAAAAAAAAATCAGGAAAACATGAATTAGATACTTCTGGCTCCTGGCTTCGGATTAGCTCAGTTCCGGCCATTATAGCCACTTACCAACTGAACCAGTGATTGTAACATCTTTCTCTCTCGCCTTCTCTCTGTAAATCTGCATTTCTGGTATGAATAAATAAATCTTAAAGACTACACTGTTAGAGTGAATGTGAATCAGTAAAATCAAAGGATTCTGAATTTGCAGTGTTACAGGCTGAGTAACTGTCACGAATCTCTTACGATAGCACATAAAACAGCTGAATATTATATAAAAGCAATATTAAAAGACAGTTTGGCAACTGACTAATTTCAGATAAAATAGACTGCAATGAAAAAGTCATTAATAGAAACAGAATGACACTTCATAAAGAAAGAAGGTTTAATTCTCCAGGAATACATAACAATTTAAAATTTTTATGTCTTTTTAAATGCAGCTTCATATTTTTTAAACTGTGAAATGACAGAACTGCAAAGGAGAATTGGACACTTTCATAATGTAATTTTCAAGTTACTTCATGAACAAACTTATAGATTAAGCAGACAGAATCTATTCAAAGAAAAAATAATTTCAACAGTACAGTAACAAGCTTGAAATAACAGACGTATAAGCACTTCTCCACCAACAATGGTGGAGGACTATTTTCAAAAACAGATGAAATTTTCTACAGTTGATTACAAGCTCAAACACTTTCAATATTTGGTTAGTAAAAATATGAGAAAACAAGATCAAACAGAAAAGAAGGCAAATAATAGGCATAAAATTGAACTTATCAAGTTAAGCACAAACATGCAATTGAAATAATAAATCAGTCACGTTAGCTCTTTACAAAAGTGCTAGCAAAACTCAAAAGCACCTCTATCACCCGTCCTTTTAGTGCCATGATGCAAATTGACCTCTTGCACTCATGCTGGAATTTCCTTCATTGCACTCTTTTTTTTTTATTATTATTATTGGCCTATTTCATCACAATGCTCCCATATGTCCTTGGCATTTATTTAGATTTGTATCTGTGTTTTGCACAGGTAATGGAGCTCTTTTCAGAAAGATGTGCTCTTTGAAGAACAAAATCTTAAAAGTTGGCAATAAGTGCTTCAATTTCACTCCCTAAGGTCTGCTCACGGCACCCTTTTCTTCTTAGTGGGTGAACAGGGCAAAGGAGGGACTAGTCTGATGATTCATGTTCACTAAGTGACACTAAGTTTGTAGAAGAGTGAATGCATGCCAAGACTTTGGAGTTAGGACTGCTTGGTGTTTGTCACTTTTTGCCCTTTTACCTGTTGGAGTAATTTTTAAACCCTGGTTCTCTCATTCCTGAGCTTCAAAATGGTGTAACTAGCAGCTACCCTCCAAGAATGCTGTGATGATTATATTATACGATGTATATCAAACTGAAACTGTGAAAACAACTCAGGAAATAATGTTTATATATTTTAAAGATATTTGAAATAGTTGAAGTATTCTCACTTGGGTTTCAAGAAGCAAAGTCTTCAAAGTCTATACTAACATGTCAAAGATTTAGAAAAGAAATGTATGTGCTATTGGTCTATGATTTTATGTTTTCATGTATTTTGATTTTTGTGCTTCTGCCTCTTTTACAATCCGAACATTACAGATTTAATGCCAATATATTCTACTCTTGGGTCTTCAGATATTGTGACTCCCTTCCTATCCTTCCTCTGTATACCTTCTTTTTTGGTGGGACAACGATGTGACTTGCAGCTGGGAGGTTGATTCAGTGAATCAGTCCAAGGACACAAATTCCTCTCCACGTGAATCCAGTTTAGTTTTCGCACAATCTCAAAGTAGCCAAATGGTAGTCATGTGCTGTCTTTATCTTTTCAAAAGCATTCATGATAGATGACTCTAGGTTGAAGGATTATTTTGTTTTGGAGAATATATGAGAGTTCATATGCAACGTAGCCAGCAACAGACTCTTCTAGAATGGCCCACAGGTTAACGTTACTCTAATTTTCATTCTCAGTTCCTGGCAAGCTTTACAGATGTTTGGTGTTCAACAGGCAGTTGACTGATGAAGGCCTGAGCACCAGACTATAGAAATGTATAAAAGAAGAAAGGAATGAAAGCTGGAAGGCAATACTCGGAGAAAAAGAGACAGAGACAGACTTCAAAGACTTAATGCTTTGGAAAGGCCTGCGAGTGACGATGTTGTAAGTGTATGATATTGAACAATTGCTTTGGTTATTGATGCTGTGGAATGTACACATGGCACAGTTCAGAGCTGCACACACACTGATTTAAGTTTTCATTAGCAATAGCACAGATTATAAAATATTTATGCTCATATTCTAAACGTGTGCCCTGGAGTGAATAAATAATTTACTGTATAATTTATAACTTATTTACTAAGTTTTCTAAATGTATATAACCTATTTGAATTTTACTGAAACAAAACAGGTAGACTGATGATGTGTTGGAGCCTGCAAACAAAAAGGTAAAAAAAAAAAAAATCAAGATTTAAGCCACAGTGGGAAAATGAATTAGCAAAAGACAGATATCTAGAAGTCCAGAGAGCTAAACCTTCATTGCAGAAAATATCGATTATCCTGATGTCTCTCACGCCTGAAAGGAATTTTCTGGAATTTTTTTGAACTGTCTGAACTAGGCTTCTGGATTAGAAAAAGAGGCATCGCAGACAAAATCTTTCAAATATATGTGTTTCTTTGACTTCTTAAGCCTTGCTAGAATTTCAGAGATGGTTGATGTGCTATTTGGGTTGAATACTCAGTAGGGCACGTGGCAATATGGCTAGTTCATATGCTAGATTCACTGTGCCTGTTTCAAACTCCTGGCAAACGTCTTCCTGGATAGACTTTCTTTTGTTCTGTATGATCTTGTTGGCTGGTCAAACAGTTCAGACTCATTCTTTGGCAAGCAGAATTCTGATCAATGCCATTTCTGGTCATGTCTGTCCCCAGAGTCAAACCTGGAGTGCTATCTTTTCCTTTCCTTTTTTATTTTGAAAACCAGAATTACAGAGAGAAACAGAGGGAGACAAAAGAGACAGAAAGAGGGGTGAGAGAGAGAGAGAGAGAACCATCTACTGCTTACTGTTTCACTCCCTATGTAATAACAATGTTTAGGGCTGAGCTGGCTGAAGACAAGAGTTTGTCAGGAAGTTCATCTCAGTCTCCCACATGCACGTGTGCGCCCAAGGACTTGTACCATTCTCTATTGTTTCCCCCAGTGCAATGGCAGGGAGCTAGACTGGAAGTGGAGCAGCCAGCACTAGAATTGGCTTCTGTATGGAATGCTGGCATTTCGGGTGGAGTAACCGTTACACTACACTCTGATCCCAAGTCCAAAGCCTTGTCTTCTTGTTTCCTGCACCAGGTCTAGAATGTTCTGCCCACAGCCATGACACTTAAGTCACTGAAATGGAGGGAGTGGGTCTGCTGCCTAGAGTGCTCATCTTAGTCCTAGAGACACAGCATGGATATTTCCCTGAGAATTAATAACTCCTTCTAAGTTATCCAAAGGACAATTTCGTGTAGCTGGATACTAACAAGGCCGTGGATTCCAGCTGAAGACATTCCAGTTTCCCCGCTATTTTCCCTGAGTAGTCTTTTTTTTTTTTTTTTATGAAAAACATATGCTTGGAATCAGAGCGCTGTTGCAGTTTAGATGATCCTGAGATATGTTGGCGACATCTGAATCAGGAGCCAGCCGCACGTCCGCCTTCTTTTCTCCCTCAGGTCTGATCAGGACATTGACTTTGGTCACACCAGTGTCACGAGGCTTCTTCACGGCTCGTTTGATCTGGTGCGTGGTGGCCTTGACACCCAGAATGAGTGGGAGGGTGCTGGCTCTGGTCAGAGGGAGCTTGATGATGGCGCAGTGGCCAGGCTTGTTCCTCCAGGGGGCGCTCTTCCGAGGGAATTGGGGCCGCCGCTGCAGGCGCTGCATCTTGGGCAGCGGGAGGGTGGGTGAGGGTCTTTTGCTTCTTGTGGCTGTGGACACATTTCAGCACTGCCTGCATGTCCTTCGGAGCCTTCGCTTTGACTTTGGCTTTAGGAGGAGCAGAATCTTCCTTCTACACCTTCTGCGTCATCTTGGTGAAAAAGCCCTGGTTAGTCTTGAGCAAGCTAATCCCTGTATGCCTCAGTTTCCTCTTTTCTAAGCTGGTATAATATACGTAGTAGCCTTGCTGTGAGCATGAAATGAGTAGACGTAGGTGCAATGCTGTATAATACCATGTACATAGTGATCACACAATGAAAGTTGATGGTTATTAATTTGTGTTTTATCTGTTGAATTCTGGCCTTATCAAAGACATTTTTCATTATATTAGGAAGTTAGCATGACTATGTCAGCTAGTCAATAAATACTTAATGACTGGTTAAGTAGGTATGTGTAAATTAATGGATTAGCAACAAATGAACCATTGAGGTAGGCTCGGCCAAGGGGGATGCATCGTTCAGCACAATGGTTATTGAGTTCTGCAGAACTCTCAGGGCAATTGTCTTTCAATGCATACACACGCATTGTAACTACAATCATATAATTAACAACCACTATAGTTTGAAAGTGTACTGAAAGTTCGTATGTTGGAAATTTGGTGTTTAATGTAGCGGTCGTGAGCGGTGGGTGTTACTGGGAAATGTTTGTGTCGTGGAACACGGTCTTTTTGAACAGCTTTGATGGCATTATCACAGGAGTGGATGAGGATCCCCAGTGAAAGGAAGGACTCTTTTGTCCTTTCTCATTCTGTCTTTGCCCTCCCACCATGCCTCAGTGTAGAGGAAGACTCTTGCTAGATGTCAATCGCAAGAACTTCTAAGGTCTCAGACCTGAAAGAAAGAAATTTGCTTTCCTTAAAAGTTGTATCTTCCGTAGCATTCTGCCAAAGCAGTGCAAAATGGGCTACAGCACTAATTTACTGTTGGTTTTATGTATTTTCAGCCAGATACACATTTTTCATTCCTGAACACATAAGAAATTGAATTATTTTACTGCCCTCTTTCTTTCTAATAATTTAAAAGATTACCTCATTCTTTTATGCCAAAGGATGGCACATTTACCTGGAAACTTCTAAATCAGTTCCCTCATTTAAAAAAAGCGATCTTCTGAGCTTGATATGCATCTACTAATGTTATATTATTGGCAACCTTTTTCTATGATATTATTGGTCTTTCTATATTACATCATTGGATTTCCTTTATAAAGTTCTTTTGGTGAGCTCTTAATCTGTGGAGTGTTAGCACAGTTCCTTCCAAAGAACAACTGTGCTTGTATCTCTATGATCGCCACGTCATTGTGGCTTCTCATTCATGCTCTTAATGTGAAATGATTTGAGAATAAAAAGTCTGATGGGTGTTGAGCTGGTTGGCACTGTGGCCACAAACAGAAAGCAGTGTCCAGATCTCTCTGGGAACCTGGTGTCCAGGACTGGATTTCCGATCTAGAAACTCTAGAAGTCAACTTCCTTGTTCGGCTCAAGCCTCTGACACATACAAGGGGATGGCATGGAACGTTTCTGTGACGTTCTCCCTCTGTTCTAAAAATCCTTCTTAACCTCATTCTTTTCCTGACCCTCACCCTCTTCCCTGAGCCTCAAAGACAGTGGTGTCATTATTATCAACGATGCAACTGGCCAAAAGGGAAGCAATAATGGGTGGAGTAAAGGGACAGAAAGGGATGCAAAAGGGAGTAAATGGGATGTGGCAACGGTCTGCACTGGGTTTGGCAGCTGGTCCTGAAAGCCTCTTGATAACTTGTTGTAAACCGCTACCATGCTAAAATATTCTGTCTCAATTCTTTTTACCTTTGGTGATGAAGTGCCTGAGAGGTACATGATTCAATTAGTATTCATTAAGAGAGGGGATGCTTCACGCCACTGAATCACGTGCATCTAATTCAGAGGTCAAAGCTATTGCTTTTAGTTGCTTCTTTCTCTCCTCTGTTTCTCTTTTAAAATCTTGGATCTTTAATAATTAAAATGTTAATACTTTCCTTTAGGATAGCCAATGCATCTTATTTTGTGTGTGCTTTTGTGTAGTTTTAATGTATTATACAGAGGACTTCATTACATCAGTAATAAGAAAAGACTAGTAAAGCGTTAATGAGAATGAAAAAGAAAGCTCGCAGTGCTCCTGAGAAGCCCACGCTGGCTTTCTTCCACGAAAACGTTTTCTCTCTGCATGTGACTTACAAGCAACTGTTTGATGTTTTGCTATTATTATTGTCATCAGGTCTCTCTTTTCTACATAATCGTGTAGCTCTAACCATCCGCGTTCCTGATTTTCGCTTTGAAATAAGGTACTGAATACAAAGGGAAAGGAAGATGCTGTTCGTCGGTGATGCTATGAAACATTTCTTCCAACTTAATGGAATTGATCTCTACTACGTAAGCACTCTGCTTTTTTAAAGACTTAGTTGATTAATTAATTAATTAATCTATACAGAGAGGAGATGCAGAGAGAGAAATATGCTCCTTCTGCTGGCTCACTCCCCAAGTGGCCACAATGGCTGAAACTGAGCCAATTCGAGACCAGGAGCCTCCTCCGGGATTCCCATGTGGGAGCAGGATTCCAAGGCTTTGGGAGAGCTGGATAGGAAGTGGATCACCCAGGACATGAACCAGCACCTTATGGGATCCCAGCAAGGATTTAGCTATTAGGCTATCGACCTGGGCCCCAAATGTGCTCCTTATACCCTTGTCTCCCTTCCCTCTTCTGCTCAGTTAACATCCTATTGCACAGAATGAGTTTACCGGAGGAGTCCAGCCCCTCTGTCTCCCTAAACTCTGGTAGCATCTGAAATGTGGCATATGATGGATAAGAGTGAAGTCCTAAGTCATGCTTGGATTCTTCCTGCTCTTGCCATGACACATGGCAAACACTTCTCGTCCTTGGTTTTCCTCACTTCTAGCTATTAGCTCAAGGTGACTATTCTCCCACCTTAATATTTATCTAGTAACAACTAGGAGCGTTTTCCAAACTCCTCAAGATTTCGACTGCCCTCCCAGGCCACCAGCAGGGAGCTGGATGGGAAGCAGGGCCGCCGGAATTAGAACCGGCACCCACATGGGATCTCGGCGCTTGCAAGGCGAGGACCTTAACCACTACGCTGTCGCGCTAGGCCCATGATTTTTTACTCTTTAGTTCCCTGTACCTGGAACCTCCTGCATGGAGCAAGTTGGTATGACCGAGGCGTCACTGGATCCCAAATTCTCTTGCCCTCCTATTCGCTTTCCCACTGAAGAATTTTTGCAGATAGTTTTCAGAAGCTATTATATTCCAAAGCAAAGGCCTTCATTTCCAAAGAGAATGATTCCACGTAGTGGAGTCTTAAATGTTCCATGTGGCAATGTCTGGCCATTCCCCTAAGAGTGGGCTGCCCTGGTATTTCACAGCACACCCCCTCAATGCATAGTCAAGAAGCCACTTCTCTTTCTCTCAGCCTCAACACTGTGTTTTTCACTCATTGTCCTGGCTGATTTATCCTCATCCTTCAAGACTCAGCTCAAACACCTGCTCTTCTTGGAGTTGATTATTTCCCCCTATCTTCCCTTTCCACATGATCTAAATCTGTTGGCTAAGTGTTCACCTTCAAAACACACACAATACCTTTTCTATCGCAGTCCTTGTTAGCTTGCATTGTAATTATAACCCTCACCACTGGACTAAGTCTATTCAGGGCTTTTCAAAACTCTTTTTTCATTTTATCATATATAGCTAGCATGGAGCTTAGAGGAATATAGGATTTCAGTAAAGGTTTGTTGACGGGATATGTGATGGTGGCTGTGATTTTTCTGTTGTCATACAGAAGACGAGATTCCATAAAGGAGGCAAGGATCCCCTCTGACATATAAGCTCCTCCGTGTGATTTAAGTGGTCAATGACATCATTTTCCTTTTGCAAATGTGATATGTGATAGACTCCAGTTGTCCTGCACTGGAACCGTGGCGGAGCCTTGGAGACTGCATTGTCAGGTGCACTGCAGGGTGAGAGCTAAATTGTAGCATCATATTTTCCATCCCCAGTAGCTGGCTCTTACCCCTTCATTCAGCTTTCAGTGTAGTCACCTTTGTGGTTCTTAATGTCCAGTTCACAGGAGGAGGATGACAACAATAACAACTACAACACACTCTGCTATTCACGGTAATGTGGCAGTCATTCATGAGAAGACTGTTTTGTGAATGGCAGCACAACTCCAAATGCTTCAGGTTTGGCAATGGGATCCATTTCTTTCTGGCAGCCATGCACCTTGTACATGGTCTGGTGTTGGTTGCATGAAGAGACGGTCACTGAACTTTGTGGGATCCTTTAGATCATGGTCTCCATTTAGCCACAGAAGAAAATGACAGCTAGACAGGTGAGGGGACTTCCTTAAGGTCTCACAGCACTGAGCAACAGCAAGGGAGTAGGACTGGGAGGCAGGTCCCACCTTAGCTTGTTCAGAACACCACATGACTCCTTTGTACTGGAGGAGAGCTTGTGGTCTAGCATAGCATGAGGAGAAATGAGCAAATTTCCATTTACATGAACAGCATAAGGGCAAATTGTGTAAGGACTGATACATGACCTTAGGCTGTGGTGGATATTCTCTGGTCCCAGTTTTTTGTTTGGTTGGTTGGTTGGATTGTTTGTTTTGTATTTAAAGTGGGACTGGCAATAGCTGTACTCTTTGACAACAACACAAAAATCGTGTCACACCATGCCTGACACAGAGCCTGGTCTGAAGGAGTGCTGGAGGGACACGTGGCTTTATTATGGACAAGCATGTTGTCCAGCTTTGCCCTCACCCAAGCTCCACAGAGCTTCTCTGTGGGTGATCAATGCAGGATTCTGCTGGCTGGGGAGTAGGCAAGCAGAATCAATTGGAGAAGGGTTTGAGAGAAAACCTAGCATGTAAGAAAACAACCAAATTCCCCAAATGCCTAATTACGCACACTGTTTAATAGTGGTCTCGTTCCTCCCACTTTCCCCCAGCAACAAATTAGGATCCAGCTAGAGCCACTGCCCTGGGTAAGGAGGGCCTTGTGGATTTCTGCAGGGGCCATCTCTTGCATAATGTATACTGGCATCTGAAGGGAGCCTGGCTGGCTGCCTGCTTCTCGCTTCCATTTGTATCTCCCATCATTGCCCATAACAGCCTACATTATGGCTTGGGTCCCCTTTATTGCACATATAAATAAATAAAATTGGACAAAATAGTAAGTAAATTCTTTTGTGGGAAAAGCTGATAGAAGAGGGCAAAAAAATTAATTTTATGCATGAGGAATCTCATTAAGTAGCTTTGTAGAAACAAAAGCAACTGGCATCGGAGCCTGGCAGCGTGTGGGCTTCTTCAGTCTACCTGCCCCACAGGCTGGCCCTGGAGGAAGCACTCTGCTGCCACTGCACCTCTGAGGAATACTGGGACCAGTAAAGCTTACAGCTGCATCTTCCTGAAAGGCTTAGACTTCCCAGGCAGGCAAAGCCAAGCTGTCCCACTTTTCCTCTGCAGAGTGCATGGTGGGGAACGACTTTCAGAGTGTCTGCCAGAGGCCCTGCAGGGAAGACACAAACTCTCAAGGAACTTGCAGCCAGCTCCAGCTGCTCCTATGTGGAACCCACTGCTGCTGACTTCCATCCTAAGCTGCTCTCAAGGAGGGAGGCGTGTGAGAGGCAGGGAACCCATGAAGGGTTCTGCCAAGACTAAGATTTGCTTGCTGTACTCAGGGACAAGTTCAGGTGCTCTGTCAGGAAGGCCCAAGTTTGGATGGTTGAGTCTATGTTCATTTTTAATCTTTTTAATATCACATCAAGTTACTGCATTTTTTATGCTGATGAGTCATATTGTGTGGAATTAACTATCGTGTGTGTGTGTGTGTGTGTGTGTGTGTGTGTGTGTGTGTGTGTGTGGTTTCTTTCACCTCTGGGAACAGTAGCTGTTGACCAAAAAAAAGGTTAATGTAATATGTTTTGTCCTGCTCTAAGCAGTTTTTCTGTCATCAGCCATGGTATGTTTCAGCCTGTGCTATTCATCAGTATGTGATGGGTTTTCTCTAGATGTGAAATAATTCTTTATCATTTACACGTGGTTTCAATGTATAAGGATCACTTCCTATACAAATAGCTTACTATGTATCACTTTAATTTGTCAAGTGTAAATACAATATATTTTAAACCCACTGTGAAAATTTGCAGAGAAGATCGTCAAATAGGTTCCTCTTTTACAGCTTTGGTGGATGTCGCATAAAGAATAATCAACTACAGTCAGAGTTATATAACATTGTAAACAAGTGACAGCAACAATGGAAACAAAAACAGAGAAGACTCTGTTACAGTCTCGCCTTCATGTAAAAATGCTCCATCATAGCTCCATTTGTAAATGTCTGAGACACAGGAAACACTGGGCCTGCTGGCAGGTCCTGTTTATCACAAGCCTAACACCATTTCTGCCCCCATTGATGTCTGAGCACACAGGCATTCATGAGGCTAGAAATGGTGTTACAATAGTGGCAATAAAGGAAATTGAGTTGAAAAGCAGTAGAAGGTGATAGAACTGGTTTTGATGCCTAACTTTCTGTCTTACCAATTCTGAGACCTTGGGTGAAATGGTTAATCTCTGCAGGTGCTGGTGTTCGAGTTTTCTTCAAAGATTGTATTAGGATACCCGGTGTGGTTCTGCCACTGGACTCCATGGATGGCAGCTCTTTTGAGACTTCAGGAGCTGAGATTGGACACATACGGTGAACCAGATTGTAATCTCTGGGCCCCTTCCAATCATGTGCATCTGACTACTCCTTCATCTCACTGAATATTTTTGGTTCCATATGTCATGCCTTCAATTTGATAACAGTACCAAAGGGATTAGAACGAAGAGCAAATACACTTTGAAATGTCAGCCCCAAAGTATTGTTTGGATTTGGCTTCCAATTTCCTTTCCAAATTGTTTTTAATTCAGTTTTCTTAAGTATTCTTTCTGATCAAGACACCTGCTTCATTAATTGGGAACGCATTTGGCTTTATCAAACTCTGTCCTCATCGTAAGCCCAAACTTATTCGCCTTACATTCAATTGCTAGATTTGCCCTTTATTTTGAGTGTGAACCAAAAAATATTTTAGCTGTCATCTCATTAATGGGAAAAATTAACTAGCTTTTCATTTTTAAAAAAATTTCATTTCTGGTTGAGTGAGATAGCATTTCTCACTAGTCAGATCCCATCCCCTCCTCCAAATGCCTCTTGTTGGCTACTCTTCTAGAAAGCTGTGCTCTGAAGCTGACTCTATACTTTGGAGCACATGAATTTATCAGTTTCTTCTGACGTTTGTCATAACTGTTCCCCTCATTATACCCAATGAGTAATCAAGCTCTAAAGGGTTTCATAATTTCTAGTTATTTAACCCATTTCTTGTGCGATCCTAAAAAAATCAGTCTTAGGATTTACCCTCAAAATCTAGGACTATGGTTTTGGAAATATTAAAAAAACAATTATCATGTGAAGCTATCTTGAGAACTTGTATTTGGAGAGCATTGATTAGTCCAAACCCTACATTTTACAAATGAGAATGTTAAAAGACAGGAAAGTGAAGGCAGTGGTCTAGCCTCCAGAAAATGATAGTAGCAGAACTGGCTTCTGATATACCAGGGTGACTCTGAATTCACCACTCAGCCTCCCACTTCTAGGAACTTTTCATTTTATTTTATGATACAATTTCATAGGTTCTGGGATTTCCCTTAACCTCTCCCCCAACACTCCCCTCCATTATTTTAACAATAGCATAGTCTTTCATAAGCAGTCATAAGCTCAACATTCTGCCCTCTGACATTTTAGGTAAGGACAATGGCAGACAGTCCAGCATCCTATTGTCAAGATATATTTTTTAACAGTTTCATTGGGAGTCCATCTTTGGTTTGGCAGTACAGATGCATACTGTGTCATATCTTCCCCTCTTTAAATGATAGTCCCTATCACGTAGTTATTGTGCATTCCATTGAATGAATAGCCATACAACAAAATCAGCGATACGAATAAGGTTAAAAAATTTACAACACCATGAAGTAAAACAACGTGCTACTGAATGACCAATGCACTGCTGAATAAATAAAAAAGAAAACAAAAAAAACCTTCTTGGAGAAAATGATGCCACTGTATGATTTAGGAGCCAATAAAAAATCCAATAAGAGAAAAGAAACCATTTTGAAGAAATTTTAAAAGGCCAAAATACCAAAAACCATAAGTTGCAGCAAAAACAGTATTGAAAGGGCAATTGTATTTCACACAAAGGTTGCCTTATATCAGAGAAACATACTGTATTTGGCCTTTTGGGATTGACTTATTTCACTGAGCATAACGGTCTCAAGTTCGGAGCATTTCATTGCAAATGATAGCGGTTCATTCTTTTTAATGGCAGAGTAGTATTCTATGGAGTAGATCTATTACAATTTCTTTATCCACTCCCCTTTTGGTGAGCATCTGGGTTGTTTCCTTGTCTTTGCTATAAATATAGGATTACAGATCCCTTTCTCATAAGCAGATTTCATTTCCTTTGGATATATTCTCAAAAGTGGAATACAGGGTCATGTGGCAGGTTTATTTACAGTTCTTAAGCACTGACTTCCATAGTGGTTGTGTTAGCTTACACTCCCACAAACAGTGAAAGAGGGTACCTTTCTCTCCACATCCATGCTCGTAGGTGTTGGAACAGTTGTTGTTGTTTTTTTTAATACCGTTGACATAGGATATTCAAAATGAGTTCTTTAACATGTAATTGAAGACACACACTAAGGAATGCTTTTTCTTAGTCATCAAAAGAGCAAAATACTTAGGCAATAATGGAAGACTCTTCCAAATAAATCCATTTGTTGAGGGATGGCAAAATTTAGGATATTTTAGTTTTGCTTTCCCAGCAGTTCCTTGAATGTACCCCATTTGACTGACATATTGGAACTTGATATGGCCAATCAAGATATATAACAACCGCACCTGACTCCTATATTTATGACCCAGTCATCACAGAGCTAGTGCAGTGATCAGAAACAATACCATAGCTGATTTTAACACAAAGAGAAACTAGGATACCACCTCATAACTACGGGGCTGGAGAAAGGCTGGCTCATGGGCTGCCTAAAGCTTGCTTGGTCATTTAGTGTCTCGCTCTGTCAAGGCAGTCACAGGAAGGGTGCAAAATTGAATGAGTCTATAGCAAGTTAATTTTTAAGCTGATGATTCTGTGATCCTGTGTGGCTCACTAGTGATGCTCTAATGTTCCGAATCTCCCTTAGCAGGAGGAAAGTTCTTCAGCCCAGGTGGTAGAAATTAAGGTACTTCTCCCCTTCTTTTGTCATTTCCACCTTCTCTTCCCTCTTTAGACTTGACCTGGGAGAAGCATCTGGAAAATATCAGAGGTTCCAGTAGCATAAAAAGGCTAGATTTGAAGACAATTAAAACCCTTCACCCATTCTCGGAGGCATTTTTTTTTTAAATGTCCAGAAGCACACTCCTATTCTCTGTTCTTGAGAAAACTCAATGAAAAGACCCTTTTTGTAATAAGGGTATATTGACTTCTGAGCCTTAATCTCCTCATTGTCAAAATGTGAGAATTCAACTATTGGCTTAGTACTTGCATATCCATACAAAGCAATTAAGTAACTATTACTGAGTGCTCCTTATAATTCTTAATTATTTTAATAATTCTGAGGCAGAAGTGTTTTGTTCCCAATCCTCCTATAATGTGCAGAAACAGATATGCTTTGAATGCACAATTAGCATCGTTCACATTTATATGCCCCAAGCATCTTACCTCAGAATATATTACAGTTACTTGTTTTTAGGTCTACTCCTTTGCCGGACTTTGAACTACTCAAGAGGAAATGCCACAATCCATGCACATCTGTATTCTTGGCTCCTTACACAATGATTGGCACATAGCAGATACACTAGCAATGTTCGGTGACTGAGTAAGGAGACTCTCCCAGCTTATGAAGATGCTAGGGAATCATGGCAAGAACCACAAGTTCCTGGTATAGAAACTCTAAGCATGGTGGATTTGCAGCGTGAATTTTTTGGATTACAAGGATTGATGACCAACTTTGCTCTCCTCTCCCTTGCCTTATAATTCACCCTTGTGTGTTGGATGCCTTGTCAGAGAGAAGACAAAATGTCATCTTGTCAAATTTTGCTACTTGCTGTAAATTTGGGTAATGGCTTTGCTCAGTTAAAACAAAACAACAAAATGGAAAAAAAAAAAAAAAGAGTCAACCTGGGCTTTCTTTTGTCTTCATTGGAGTCTGTTAGTTGTGAATTTTTTCAGGCTTCATTGAATTTTCTTTCATTATAAAGGAATAGGGAAGTCAATTTAGATGGAAACTTATGTTAAGCTGGTCCTCTGTGCTGTGTGGCCGTTTGTTCCAAAAAGTGTTGTTGGAAAGAAAGCTTTATAGAGTACAGAGCTTTCTACACGGATACACTACATCAGCTTCTTGTTTAATACTGATTCCTGAGAAGGCACAACGGACCTATGCATTTATTCAATAAATATTTGCTATGGTTCCAGTAAATTAGGCCAAGATTTTCCCCTACAGTTGCTTTTGGAGATGAAGCACCAGGTAAGCAGAAGTGCTTCACTGATTCTCTAGAACTTTGGGGAATATTTAATTCTGCTTTGCCGGTGAAGGAGCAGCCTAAGCTGCAAATAGACTCCTGGCATCCAGCCACAGTCATTCTGGGGTCTCACCTGGTGAGAAGGGGCAATACTAAAAGAAACAAAGGGAAAGACTTCCTTTGCCCTCTCTCTACCTTGTACATTCTCTACCCCAAACACATCTTAGGCTCATCTTGCTGACTCAGTGTGAGGTCAGGCAGAGATTGCCCACCTTGATTTTCTTTATTCTCTTAACATTTTCCAAAAGGTAACAGGAGAATTGCAAATAAAGGAAAAATGAGGAGAAAAAGATTAACCCTAAGTGGCTAAGACAATTCATCTGGGAAGCTTATGCTCAGCTGCCTACAAGTCTGAAGGCCATTACTAGTTCCTGGAAGGATAATATCCCCAATTCCTGTTCACTGCATTTATCCTCCCTGCTTGGCAGGAGAAAACAGTTTTGCCTTGCCTTGCTGGAGACCAGGGACCAATTTTCATCTCACCTGCTTTTATTCAGGCTCACACTACCCCCTAGTAGGGTGCTAGGCATGCAATGTTCAGTAAATATTTGTAGACTTTACTTAGTGGCAATTTTCTCCTATACTACTACTTTTCTTTTAAAAAAAGTGAATACTTTAGAAGTATTGGCTAGGAAAATTCCAAGCATCTTTCCTTGGTGGAAGAGGATACCACATCAAATCAGAACCATCTTTATACTTAGATGTGACTCCTGCTCATCCCACAATTGATAATTAAACACTCTCTAATGGCTGTTTATGATGATTTGTAAAGAATGGAGCGTTTCATTAGGTTTCTGTCCTGCCATTGTATGAACTCATGTAAGTGACTTGACACAATTAGGGATTCATGTCTATATCTGAGCAATGAGTAGATATATCATCTCTAAGACCTTCTGAGAGTGCTGTGCTGATAAAAGCTGGTGCTGGAAGATCATGTGGGTTGAAGATGCACATCTATGTTTGGGATGGAAGAAAGGGTGCATACATAGACCGAAGCCTGGGCATAGCTTAGTCAGCCTTTGGCTTGGGCCATGCTACTGAACTGGTTCTTATCTGTAATCGAGGACCAATGTTAGTACCTAATTTGCAGAGTTGTTGCAAGAATTCTTTGGACACACACACGTACACATATATATCTTATGTCTCAGTTACATACTTAGAATCTCTTTTAACTCTGATATTTAATTATGATTAGCCAGTACTTGCCTTGAGATGCATGAAGAATTCAATTTTGGATAATCTCGCACTAAGTGCCATTACCAATTTGCTACTTAGAGTCAGGAACAAAGGGACCCAAGGGGAAAACCATATATGAAGAACTTTGTTTAATTGATACAAAAAATCTCTCATTGACCAAACTTTAATCAGGCTCTGCAACTTCTCCTAGGCCAAACTGTGCACTTCCTTGTAAAATCCAGTTTCTGCAGACCAGCTCCCACCCCAATATCTGATCTCCTCCAATTTGTGATAGATGATTCATCTTCCACCACACCTTGGATCCTACTGAAAACCCTTGCAGCTTTCTCCAGCAATGCTCTAAGGCTGTTCTCACCAGACACTGCTTATCCCTGATGTTTTGTCTTAGTCTTTGTCCTCCCGCTGTCTCTCTGTGTTAACTATTCGTCCCCACTTGTCCCTGCTGTGCTTGGAGTTGAGCCTAGTCTCCTTTCTACACTGCAAGTTTTGTTACAGAGATCTCTGCACCTATCCAAATAGCCCTAAATAGTCGTCCCTATCTGTTTTAACAAGTATCATGGAAGAAAGTCCTGGCCCCTGGCTTCAGCTCAGCTCAGCTCAGCTCTGGCCGTTGTGGTCAGTTGGGGACTGAATCAGCATATGGAAGATCTTTCTGTCTTCTCCTTCTTTCTGTATATCTGCTTTTCCAATAAAAATAAATAAATAAATCTTTTTAAAACTCCTATTTTGGAGCAAAAACGTTGAAATTTATACTGTACGAGGGTAATCGGAAAAGCTCATGGAAATGTGTTTTATGAAACATGAAGTATGGATTTCATGGCTTCTTGTGCAGAAATTATCTTAATCTTTTCATTCCATGGACTTTTGGTTTGTGAGCATTTACTATGTGCCAGACAGTGCTGTGGACACTGGAGAGGTAGGGATGATGGAAACAGTTAAGACTCCTGTTCGCAGAATCTGATTCTCGAGACATGGACAACAACCAAGTAAACTAATGCAAAGTAAGATGTACTTGGTGACATGAAAACAGTCATGGGGCAGGGTGCCTTGCCATTGGTGGTCAGGAACAGCTTCTTGGGGACAAACGCTCTCTGTTAATCCTGATTCGTAAGTAGGAAACATGGACTTGATGAGACGAACAAGATTGTGTAAAGACCATCACATGGGATATAACGCCGTTCACAGTTGGCACAGGGGAGAACAGGCAAGGCTGTAGCATTATGGACAAGCCTAAGAAAATTTGATTTGATTTCCAAAGAATGGCAATGCATTGGCATCTTGCCAGCATGGAAGTAACATGGTCCAATGTGCATTTCAAAGAGATCACTTTCGTTTCTTGGTGACAAATGGAATTTTGCGGTCAAATGTGACCTTGGGGTAAGTAGCTATATTGTTTAGGAAACAGTGACAAGGAGACATGTTCAGTATATATGCTATTATTAATTTTTAATGAGGATTTTTTCTGAATTGCTTATAGTTTTCACCAAGAAAATTCAACTACTAAGATAGCTGCTTTAAAAACCGTGTTAAAAAAAAATCATGCTCATGGGACTGTACTGAGGTGCTGCCTACCTACAATTCATATCAGAAGGCTGGTTCAAATTCTGACTCCTTAACTTGCATCCAACTGCTTGCTAATATGCCCAAGAAGCAAAAGTGGTGGCTCAAGTACCTGAGTCCTTGTCACTAGCCTGGAGACCAAATGGAGTTCCTGGTTCCTGGCCATGATCTTGCCCTGATGAAATGTGTAACAGATTTGAGGAGTGAATTTGTGAATGGAACATCTTTCTCTCTTCTACACCCCCTCTCTGTGTCATTCTGCTTCTCAAATAAATATTCAAAAATACTTTTCAAAGCCATTGCTCACTAATGTTCCAGGGATGGATTTATCTAGAGGTGTCATAGTTTTCCTACACATTCCCAAGTTCTTGTTGAGAGTCCTAGAACTCTCCTTCTGGTTGCAGTTGTAAAGGCTTCCTATAGAAGCCCATTTACAGAAAGTTTTCTGTGCTGAAATGTTGTGTGTTAGCGGAGCTTGAAATCCACAGCAAACAAGGCGCTCTGTGTTGAATTAGAGAAACAACTAGGCAACTTAGAGTGCAGAAGCAAAATACCCTGGACTGCTCAATCCCTGTGGTTTTTATGTAGAAATGCCACTTAGCCACTGGAATCAAAAGAATACTTCATTCAACCAACCTAGCCTTGGTTAGACTGAGCAGCAAAAGTCAAAGCCAATGAGTAGAGTGATAAGGGCTATTTCTTTCCTTTTTCTTTTCAGTTAAGGGCTATTTCTATATGAGAGAACACGCTGGGACAAGACGTCTACTGGAAAGAAAATCTATCCCAGAAACTTAACAGAAAGTGAGCAAGAGAGATCAAGTGGGTAGTGCTGATATTCTTACTGGGCAGCTGTGGGCACATCCGATCATCTTCCTTCATACCTAAGATTATAGTGTTGGGTTAAAATTACGGGTTGGATTTCCTTGAATGATCATATTTTTGTAGACAGAGATGTTACAAAATGAAATCCATCATATTATTTTTTTTTTTGCCTTAACATTCTGTGTCTTGTGATCTAACCTCATTCAGTTAGCTCCTAATCTGATATTCCCCAAATGGCATTTTACAGGAATGTTTAATATCTCGGCTGGCATGTGTTTGGACCTTCTCCATTTTAAACTTTGTTACAGTCTGGGAAACTGTGTTGTCTTTTTCAATCTACTCCAAACCAGAGGTGGTCCAGGAGCTTGGTTCAGATTAATGGGGCTCTAGTCAGAACTTTAACTATTTGGGCAACTTTTCCTTTCTTCTACCTCCCCCTTTGTTTTATTGCTTTTCAAACCCTCAATCAATGCCTGAAGCTGAGGCAACTTCCATGTTTTAAGTTCAATTACTGAATCCATTGGTAGTTATTGTATAAAACTAAAGACCCATCTAATTTATACTACTGTACATTGGGTTTCACTGTACTCTAAGTTATAGCTAGCTGATGTAACACACCATGAAATGATGTGCAAATAAAACTTCTTCATTTTCCAAGAATAACTGGTGTTGAAAAGTCCACTTAAGGTGAAACAGAGACATCAACATCATACTAAAAATACATAAAATGTTTAATTGGGATTTGAACCTAGAAATGAAGCCCAGAGTGATTAAAATGATTGAATTAATGCATAATATTTAGGTTATGATAATAGCTGCAGATAATTAGAAGGTTATAATGTTTTGGACACATTTTAAAGATTACCGATACATTACAAAATGTTCTTATCATAAATGTACAGTTAGGTAATTCTTTAGTCAATTTATACAAGTATAATGACCCCCCTGTTTTGAACACTTCTGTTACCCTAAGACATTTCCTTATGCATGTTGGCCATCTGTCTCCACTCCTGTCCCCAGGTCCAGTTCATGAACGATGAGTTGTTTCTCTCCAAAAAAATTAAAAATAATAATTTTAAAAAGCCAGTTTTTTTTTTTTCTGGAAAGTCCATACAATATACAGTGGAGAGGTTTTGATCATGAATTTTCTAAGCAGCATGTTTTGGGGTGTATCCATCTTGATGCATGTGTTAGTGATTTGCTCTGGTTGAAGAAAAATCCACTGTTTATGTACCCCTAGCTACATTTTGTTTATCCATTCACTGAATCATAGACATTTCAACTAGTACAATTTTTAAGTTTTGGAGAACGCTGCTGTTCTTTTTGGAGAACTGATGAATAAATCTCTGTGACGACCTATGTTCTCATTTTGGTCACATGCTAAATATGTTTAGTAACTTCATGAACTTCCAAACTCTTTTCCAAAGAGGCTGTGCAAATCTGCATTTCCACAAGCAAAGCTTCAAAATTTTCAGTGACGCTACATGCTTCCCAACACTCACAATTGTCTTTTTTCTTATGGCTACTTCAGTGTCACTTTGGTGTGAGTTTTCATTTCCCTAATACATAATAAGATTCAGAATTTTTTCATATGCTTACTGTTCATAAGTGTGTGAAGTTCAGTCCATTTTAATTTTTTTTATTTTTTGAGTTGTAAGAATTCTCCATACATGTACATAAGGTATAGATTTTATTAGATACATAATTTAAAATTTTACCTCATATTTTGAGTTGTCTTTATTTTTAATTTTTTTGTTTTATGCTTTTAAAAATGTTTTATAATGTCTACTCCATCAATATAACTTTTCCAACTATCTCCAATATTTTGTCCTAGAAGATTTATAGTTTTAAATTTGTCACTAAAATCTATAATTGATCTTGAGTTTATTCTTCTGTGTTGTATACAAAAAAAAAAGTATAATAGTGAATTAGGGGCCAGAGTGGTGGCACAACAGGCTAATCCTCCAACTACCCATAATGTCAGGTTTGTTTCCTGGCTGCTCCAGTTCCCAGTCCAGCTCCATGTTTATGGCCTGGGAAAGCAGTGGAGGACTGATCAGGTCCTTCAGCTCCTCTGTGGGATATCTGGAAGAAGTTCCTGACCATTGGGAAGCCATTTGGGAAATGAATCAATAAGTGGGAGATTCTCTCTTTCTCTCTCTCTCTTTCTCTCTGCCTCTGTGTCTTCCTCTCTCTCCCTCTCTTTCTCTAACTCTGACTTCTTTCAAAGAAAAATAGATTTCTTAAAAATAGTTATTTCATTTTTTTCTTGTTCTTAATACGGATATCCAGTTTTTCCAACAGTTGATTGAAAAGATCATTCTCACTGACTTTTCTCTGTATTTTTGTAAAAACAATTTATCCGCAAGCTTTATTTCTGCAATCTTGATTCTGTTTCATGTATGTATCAGTGTGCTTCATGCATGTGTCGGCATGTTTCATGCATATGTCGGCGTGTTATGTGCATGTGTTGGTCTGTTTCATGCATGTGTTGGTGTGTTTCATGTATATGTCTGTGTGTTTCATGTTTGTGTCTGTGTGTTTCATGCCAGTGATGCCTGAATTCGGGTTTTATGCCCTCCATTTTCTTTTCGAATTTTTTTCTAGTGACTGTAGGTCTACTTAAGTTTGGCAATGGACACACTGTTAAGTGTTGTGTTAATATGAATTCTTCAGGATATTCTTCACCCAGAATCAAGTTTGCCAGCAAAGACAATTTTAACCTCTTCTTTTCAAAATGTGTGTCGACAATTCCTTGTGAGATCTGGTCTCTGAAGCCATCCTCAACATCTCTTGTGCTAATTACGGTCATCATTCATTTCTCTGGTCTCACTGACCATAAAGCGTGTCTATCCTTCTCTCTGTCTTTGGGCACTTGGGCACGTTATGCCTCTTTCTTTCCTGTAATTCATGACTGCCTCTTTTTCATCATTTTAGTATTCGTGTTTCAGCAAAGAGAAGTCGTCCCTTCAAAGTTAAAGTCTCTTGCCATTACTAAGAAAGTTCTAGCTAAACACTGTTTTGTGTCATTCTGCAGACCAATTTATTAAGAGCATTTATAACCAGCAAATAAGCTCATTTTCATTTCCTAGGTTTATTTTTGTTCTCCAATCCTCACCTTGAATTTAATTTTCTTGAGAACAGTCCATTTATCTATCATTTTCAGCACTCAGTCCCAGAACTTAAGCTAGTGCCCGCCTCATACTTTTTCTTTCTGCTCTGTGATTGACAGAAGAAAAAGAAAAGTTTATAACATGCAAACAAAAGCTGCTCAAGAGAATGAATCACATACTTCAGTTATTGCTGAAAAATAGACTGAAATTATCAGAGATTAACTGTCCTAAAGGGAGGAGAGTGCATTAAATAACAGTATCATGACACATCTCGATGATGACTTGGAGCTTTGAAACACAACAGGATATAATCTCTGTGTATTTATGCGTGGTCAGGGGATTGTTTGTCAAATCTGGAAGTTTTGAAACGGTAGTATTCATTTGCATCTGTGCCGATTTTTTTCCTGTGAATTAATTTGAAAATAATACTCTAGATTTGGGCATCTCCGTGAATTACATACCAGCTCCTGACCCAGGAGCTGTGGCTTCATGTTTATTTTGACTTTTACCCATTATCTCTCAGCTGCCCAAAGTATCCTGATCCTGGGTGATGAGACTGCAAGGTTAATGGTGCTGACACAGAACCATGGGGACTGCGCCAGTGCACTGTAATATCCACACCTGGACCACCTGGTTATTTACTAGTAGCCTGGTATCATGACTTTGACAGGCAACTCTGGGAATTCAATGTGATTTTCCCCTTCAGCGAGATGCCACCAAAATGTTTGACTGCCTGGATATGTCAGGCAGGCTCTGTAATTAAGTGGCTCAGCATTTCTGTTTGTCAGGATAATATAAAATAAGGGGGAAATGTTTGCTTTGTTAAGCCCTGCCGTAAAAACTTCAGGAAGGATTATGCATCATCAGGCCTCTGTCTCCCACAGGAGAGTGCTCTGAAAGACAAAACATCCTTAGTGTCAATTTTTCAGTCAGGGGGAAATTGAATGAAATGAAATTGGACATATGGAACAGTTTTCTTAAGTTGTTTCCAATGTAAGAAATTGGAAGGTCACTTTGAGAACATCTTGCTGGTATCTATGTGTCTGCAGGTCATGCCCTGGACCGTGTTCAGTTACAGACAAACTTGACCCACTAAGCATTCCACTAATGTGTCTTCCAGTTTCTTCTATGGAAAGAGAGGTTAAGGGGTTGTGTTGAGGCACATCTTGTTAAGCCACTGTGCCACAATACCATTCTCCCATATGGGCATCAGTTTGAATCAATTGGTTCCCTCCCTATATACTCACAATAGCTGGCACTGGGTGTGGCTGCAACCAGGAGCCTAGACTTTTAGCCAGGAGTCCCATTTGTGTGACAGAGATCCAAATATTTGCACCATCACTTCTGTCTAACATGGCATGCATTCGCAGAAAGGTTGAACCAGAAAGTAGAATTGGAAAAAAAGTTCTGGTACTTCATCCAACATGGTATATTTGGCATCTTATCCATGTGTTAACCTCCACACCAGCCGCCTAACCCTTTATTCCTTTTATAAAAATTAAGTAGAATTCTTTTTCTGATCTGGGAGCTTAGAATAATGATGGCTCAAGTAGTTGCAGTCCACATGGGAGACCCAGATGGAGTTCCTGGCTCCTGGCTTCAGCTGGCCCAACATTGAATGTTTCAGGCATTAAAGGGGGAAACTAGCTCTCTTTGAATTGCTATTTTTCAAACAAATTAGTTGAAAAGAATGACTAGGATATTCCAAGACTTGTTCCATGGATTTCTTTTTATAGTTGCAGACCACAGTAGTACATGATCTCATTCATGGCTTTCTCCTGCATTTTAAATCCCCCAGTTCCTAGAACGCACACGATACTTGCAATCCAGCTTTCTGATCACACATACTGAAAAGCAGTGCAAGGTGGCCCAAGGTGCTTGGGTCCCTGCAACCTCTTGAGAGAGCAGGAATGTAGTTTCTATCTCCTAGCTTCAGTCTGACCAACACCTGGCTGTTGTGGCCATCTGGCTTATGATCAAAGATAAAGATCTCTCTCCCTACTTTGCTATTTCACTCTCTTTGAAATGAATAAATAGATCATTAAAAAGCAATAAAAGGAGAAGAAATAAAGAGAAAGACTGAGAGAAAGAAAAAAGAAAAAGAATGAAAGAAAGAGAGAGAGAAAGAAAAGGAAAGAAACAAACTAGGGAAGGGGAGGAGAGAGGAGAGGAAGGGAGAGGAAGGGAGGAGTGGAGAGGAGAGGGGAGATGCCTCTCATTCATGCGCAGGAGAGAACTGATTTCTTTTCAGAGCTGCTTGTGCTTGTCCTGTGGGTGGGCTGGTCCTGAGGACCTGAAGCAACACGGTGAGGGTCTCTGCAGTTGTGATCTGGCCTCTTGAGCAGCATATGCTCATCCACGGCTGATTTAAAGCAGTCGGCCCTCTAGTATTAGTCATGCTGCTCAATTTTAATTGAAAGGGGGACAGCACTCATTCTTTCTGCACCTGCAGGAGGTGCGTTCACTAATGGAGCTGCTAGCAAGCAAAACAGAGGACTTCCTCTAGGCTTCTCTTCTAAGAGGCCCGTCCTAATTTGATGGAGCCCACATTCAGAGGGTAATGCACACGGAGTGGACAGGGAGGAACAGTGGCGCTGGCCTGCTGTTGTCAATGGAGAAACACATCAAAGCCATTTCACACATACTTTTGCATCCATTAAGAGAAACCAAGCTGTCTGGCAATGATTTACTGTCTCTTATTGAGAATGAATGTTGCTACAGAGAGAGACCAAGTGTTTTCCACTCACAATCTGATCCTGGACCCTCTTTCCTCCTCTTCCAAATCCTGGATCTAGATCTAGGAAGTAGCATAACTCCTTTCTCTCTTAACCTTTGTACTTCATTTCTCCCTTGCCATTCTCCAGGATAGCTTAGTATAACTGGTTCCTTAGTTTTCTCTGCTTACTTCAAGTCTCATCTTAAAGAAGAAGACGTCCTAAACTCCCTCACATCACCTCACTATCTCTGATGATCCCATAGCCCTGATTGTTTTCCTTTCGGTTCTTTTTGTAAACTGACATTGTCTTGTTTATTTTTTTGAACTTTACTCCTCTGTCTTCCTCTGCAGACTATAAACTCTGTGAAGAGTCTGTTTCCTTTAGCACTGTGGCATGACTACTAAGAGTGGTTGTACACATCATAGTTATTCAGGCAAAATTAGTAGCATTGCAAACATGCACATGGGGTAAGCATTATCACTGAATCAACGAATAAATTGTGTGTTAGTGAGGCTTGCTTACTGGTAGCAGAGAGATCTAAACCCAGGTTGCCTAGATTACATTCTAAATATACGTGGTGACTGCAAAGCAAGGGTTGTTTTCCTTTTTGAACAATCTCACTGATTCTCCAGGAACTTTATGTGTGTAGGCTCGCTGTTTAAAAAAGAAATGAATCAACAGCTAAACATTTATCTAGACAATTAGCTTCAGCATATTTAGAGCTCTAACTTAGACATTTTTTTCTTCCTAAGATTTGGCATTTAAAAAAACTAAGCAAATAAACTGAAAATAATCTTCCCTCCTGATTTTGTTTCTCAAATTTATAAAACCTAAACTATTTTTGTCACTGGTTTGTTTTCCAACACAACTTCATTGCAATAAATTTCATATATCATTACATTTATAATTTTAAAATGTATGATTCAGTAATTTTTATTATGGTTATGCATCTATTAGCAGTTATGGTTGTGTAATCACAGCCACTAACATTTGTATCACCAAGACACCAAGCCATGAACTCATTAGCAGTCTTCCACCTGGTGCCAGGAATCACAAGGCTGCTTTCTGATAATTCCAGTCATTCACAATAAGCTGAATTGTACCTTTTTGGTCTTTATGACCTTGTTTCTTTAATACGACATAGTTTCAAACTTCATCCACATTGCAACATGTGTTGGTACTCCAGTCCTTTTGTAAGACCCAAGAATACTCCATACTCCACATTTTTAGTCAATCATCAAATGATATGGACATTTGAAATGCTACCTTTTTCTTATTATTGTAACTGTTGCTGATATAAACATTTGTACATGAGTTATTGATGGACATATGTTTACGTGTAGAAATGGAGTTGATTGTAGAAGCTTCTTCTTGAGCCTATAAGGAAGTGCCAACTCATTTTCTAAAGCAGCCACAACATTTTACATTCCTATGAATAAGCTACCATGGTTTCAGTTTCTATACGTTGTCATTAATGCTTGCTTCTGCCCATCTTTTTTATAGTGACCATTAAAAATTAGCACAACAAAAAGCAGCACATACTTTATAACCGACAAACTTGTTTTGGATGCCATAATCACCCAAAGTTCTTAGTTTACGTAGGATTCATTCTTGGTGCTGTATGTTCTTTGGGTTCAGAAAAATGTGAAACAGCACATGCCCATAATTGTGGGAAAGGCACATTTACAGAGAGAAGGAGAGACGGAGAGAAAGATCTTCCATCCGCTGGATCACTCCCCCAAATGACTTCAATGGCTGGAGTTGAGGCGATTGAAGCCTGGAACCAGGAGCTTCTTCTGGATCTCCCACACAGAAGCAGGGTCCTAGTGCTTTTTGTTATCCTTTGATGCTTCCCCAGGACATAGCAGGGAGCTGAATGGGAAGTGGAATAGCTGGGACAAGAACTGATGCTGATATAGGATCCTGGTCCTGGCAGGTAGAGGATTAGCCAATTGAGCCACTGTGCTGGGTGAAAATGTCCATTATTTTTTTTAAGATTTATTATTATTATTTTTTATTGGAAAAGCATATATACAGAGAGGAGAGACAGAGAGGAAGATCTTCATCCGATGATTCACTCTCCAAGTGAGCGCAACGGCCGATGCTATGCCGATCCGAAGCCAGGGGCTGCCGGGATTAGAACCGGCATCCATATGGGATCCTGGGCGTGCAAGGCGAGGACCTTAACCACTTGCGCCACCGCGCCGGGCCTGAAAATGTCCATTATTGTACCCATAAAAGGAGTAATTCCTTTGGGGCCTGTATGTTCATCCTTCCCCTTCATCTGACCCCTGCTGTCTTCTTCATAGTTTCTGTCTTTTCAGAACCTACCCTCTTTTGCTTTCCTTCGTCATTTAGAAATTCCTTAAGTCTCCCCACATTTGCTTTTAAAGGTCATGTCTTTTTTAGTGCTGAATAGTAGTCCACTGTTTGGCTGTACTGCACATTATTTATCCATTCCCCTCCTGAGGGAAATCTCTTGGTTGTTTTCAAGTTCTGCAAATGTAAATAAAGCATGTCTGATTCTCTTCGTAAGTTGTCCAATTCTTTGAGAAACACCCAGGAGAGCATTTCTGGACAATGTAGTAGGATTATGTTTAATAATCTAAGGAGCTGCCAAACTGTCTTCTCAGGCAGCTGTCTTTGTTCATATTCCTAGCAGCAATGAGGGAGAGTCCCTGCTGCTCCACATCATTGCCTTGACATCAGTGCTGAGTTTTGGCCGCTGTAATAGGTGTGTAGTCATTTCTCATTGCTGTTCCAACATCGATTTGTTCCATCAAAATTTTTTGTATTTTGCTTGTGTATATCTTGTACATAGTTTGCTAAATGTATGCATGTCCAGGTATTTCATATTTTTGGCTGCTGTTCTTGGGGGTCTTCTGTCCAGCAGGCCCCGAGATCATCAAAGGGTGAGATGACAGTATTCCTCTGCAACAGCGACAAACTGGACACAAACTGGTGGTAAGAGATATCCATTTATTTGAGAGAAGTCACAAGCTTATGTAGGGTAGGAAACCAGGGCAGGCAGAAGGGTGGTCCACACAGTACTTCTACCCAATAGCGACATTGTGACTGGATAGTAGGTTCGTCTGTCTCTCTGGATCCGCCAATGAAGTTATAGGTCATGAAGCACAGGAAGCAGTGTCTCAGGGCAAACTCATTACTTACTGAAAGGCAGGATGAATATAACATTTGTCTTCCTAGAGTTGTTTACCAAGGAAGTCTAGCACAGTTGGTTCAAGAGTAGAGAACAGAAACTGAGGTGTAACCCATCGTTCTTGCTGTATAGCCCATGAACTTGCCAGATTGGGGTCTCGGTTAGCCAAACTGGGAACAGTATGTGCTGTGTGTCTATAGCGTCTCACATGGGCTAGGCTGGCAGAAATCCTCGGGCAATCTCCCACATGCTGAAATTAATGATAATATGCTTTTGACTTCAAGTTATGCTTTTTAATTGCTGGGATTATACAAAAGTTATTGATTCTGCATATTAACTTCATGTCCTGGAATAGACTGTAATTGCTTGTTAATCTCAGATTTGTTAATGTTTTCAGATTTTTTCCATGTAAGTGTAATGTCATTGTGAAAGTCTTTACACATTCTTGCTTGTGTGCTTTGAAAAAATTTTTAAAAAGATTTTTAAACATTTCTGTGGTCTAATTAACATTTCCTCATTGCCTGAGTTTACAGAGTTGCATCTAAAAAGCATTGCCTATTCCACAGTCAAAAGAATATCATTTTAACATTTGTATATTTATTTTTAACTCATTTCAGAATAAGAGGGAGAGAGACAGGGTAAAAAAAAAAAATCACAGTCAAGAGTCTTGCACTCAAGCTATGTCTTCCATAGAGATGGCAAATACCAAAATACTCAAACTATCACTTGTTGCCTCCAGTTGAGTTAGTGAAATCACGTAGTGATGTCATAGGGATTTTTTGAAGGAATGAACTTTTCTTGCACAGGCAAAGAAAAGGAGAGGTTTTTGATTTTTTGTTTTTGGGGTTTTTTTTCCTTTTTGAATGAATGATTACAACTCAGATTCTACCTGAAAAAGCTTAGCCCTTACCCCAAACATAATTTTCATAGGCATCTATAAAATAAAGAATATGAAGCAAGAAAATTATGCTAAGGCATCACACTTGCAGCAAAGCACCATTGTGATCTACTGTGCTACAGGAAATATAACTCAGTTCGGATTCACTGAGAAGGAAGTTGTGATACCTCTATATTTAAGGTCACTGTTTTTCTCTGGAGTTTTGGGTTGCAAGTGATGAGAACCACATCTGCTTAACAAAAAGAGACTGCATCTAATCATGCTGTAAAAAGAACAGGGAGAAGCCGGCTTTTGGGATACTTAGACCTAGAGTCTAAATATCAATTATGAACAATTATGATTGTCCTTAAGCATTGCAACTTTTTACAATCTTCAGCTCCTCTCTAAGCAGAAGAAGCGTGGTTTGGCTCACTCCCTCTGTGAAAACAATTTGAAACGTTTCCAGGAAATAACACAATTCAACCTACTTTGATACACATTTGGTGCTAGGCATTCTTTCTAGAAAGCTGTTGCTCTGACTTGGTTCATGGCCCCTTCCTTATGGCTACATGTGAAGCTTGTTAAAAGAAGAAAATAATAGTGCTGGGAAGCGGAAGCAACTGGTGGGAAAAAAAAACGGTAACTGATCCCTAAGGATAAAATTCGAGGACTACATAGAAATAAGCAAACAAAAGCCAAAGCCACCTTTATGTTTTTAAATACTAGGTGCAGCCTAGAAACATCCCAAGTGTACAGGGAAACTTCATCTCTTTTAATTCTTGTCTTCTTTTGTACTCATCCTATCAAATCACAATCGTAACAAGGGTACAGCATTCTGCAGAAAAAGCTAATTTCCTTGTTGACAAGATTACAAAAGATTAAGGGAAAAATCTGAAGCAGCCCTGTGTGTTTCTGTCTTTTCAGAATTCCTCAGATATTGGCTCATTTAGTAAAAAAGTTACCAATATCAAGGCTGCCTAGTTACCACGAGCAATTCTTTGTTTTGGAAACAGGGAATGATATCAAATATCAGATAATCAGTTCTGCAGCAAAGATGAAGATGAGAAAGAGTTCCAGGCTTAGCAAACTCTGGAATGAGTCGATCATTTGTTTCCCAATAATGATTATCATTCTTAAACCTCAGAAATTCCCGGGAGTGCAACTTAATTGACCAGTTTTCTGGGCAGGGAGAATGCTGTGCTCTGAGGACTTGCTTCTTTTCACAATGCTTGGATTGGAATCTGTTCCCAGTATGAAGTGTTTTTTTTTTTTTTTACAGATTTCTTCATTTATTTGAAAGGCACAGGGAGGAAAAGAGAGGGAGAGAGAGAGAGAGAGAGAGAGAAAGATATCTATCTGCTGGCTCACTTCCCAGATGGTTACAACTGCCAAGATTTGAGCCACTTGCCATCACTTTCCTAGGCACACTGGCAGGGAGCCTGATTGGCAGGTGAGTAGATTGTCCTCAAACCAGCATCCATATGGGATATCAGTGCTGCAGGTGGAGGTTTAACTTGCTATGCCACAGTGCCTGTCCCATAGTGTGACCGTATTAAAAGCGAAGACTTTGTGGATGTAACTAGAGCAGAAGCGTGGATCCCTCTTGAATGAGAAAGGTCCCACAAAGACAGTTTGTGACTTCCACCACGTAAGGCAGCTTGGTTCTATGAACCAGGAAGTGAAACTTTTCCATATACTGAATCTGCCAGTGCCTTGACCTTGTGTTCCCCAGCCAATAGATTTGTGGTAAGTAAAGTTTTATTATTTACAAGCCACTTACCGTATGTTATTTTGTTATAGTATCCTAAAATCTAAGAGAGCTTAAGCTCTTTGCTTGTGAGGGACAAATGTCTTCAAATTTAAAAAAAAAAAAATCAAACCTGCTTTTACCGGTAATGTGACAAACATCGCAAGTAGTTACATGCTAATTCAGGCTGTCACCTTTAATTAGAACTTGGGGAGGCTGCATTTTCCTGTCTTCAGTTTTTGGAAATGAGCCCTCATGATCAAAGAGATACCTTCCTTAAATAATTTAAATAGATATCCATTTTAATTAAAGCAGATATTCTCTATTGGATATGAAAATGGCTTTAAAAAATCTTTAGATTTGGTGGTTGCTGATTAAATGAACAGATTCCTATGCAGAAGGAAACAACATCTGGCATATTTGCCCTGTAGGGATGAGGATCCAGCAGGCATTCAGCTGGACACCTTCTGTGATCCCCACACTTCGCTGAGAAAGCACAATTGGAGGGACCCCCTTCTGCAGCTGCCTGCTTGGTCCCTCTGCAGGTAATAACAGCTGTCAGAGGACAAACCTGTGTGGTTCTGCTCCTTTGAAAAGATACTGCTGTCCTCCCTGACTGAGAACAGAAAAAGACTGAAATGCAGAAAAGTTTTTGATGAATCATTAGACAGTCTCAAATTCCCTGAAAAGTTCCCTGCTGTTAAGACGAGGTATTAACTTATGCAGACTCTATATCCTTATATACCATGGGAAGCAATATGCTGGCCCTCCCTGAGTGTTAAAGGTGAGTAGGCAGCCTGTAAGAAATACGTGTTCGAGAAATACCGGGGAGCAGGATTTCAGTTGTCCTACAGACTTCAAGACCTTTCACTTTCTGCTCCACCGTGACATTTTTCTTCTTTCTTCCTCTCAGTGATCTGGTTTTTTTTTTTCTCCTTTCTTTTAGATTCTCAGAGCAATTGAGATAAGCAACTGTTACTAGAAAACATCGTTTACAATCATATTCAAAAAAAGAATGAGAAGAGACAGAAGATAGAATGATAAAACAGAGACTGAATATTATAAACCAAATGTAATGCACCTGTGTTTTTCAATTTCCTTCTGCACGTAGGCTTCCTGTAGGCATGTTGTGGTAGGGCTGTGACATTTACCCTCCTTTAAATGTACAGGTCCTGCTTAAACTCACCAGTTCAAAATGATTCAATTCATCGACTATTCCATGGAAAGAAGAGATTAGGTATTACTTTAGGCTAATTTTACAGATGGGTTCTGTTAATCCGTGAGAAAAATCCATAAAGATCAAGTTACAAAGATGCCTTTTAGATGTTTATAAAACAACATCACACTGGAGCCTGTATCCCAGGCAGGTGCTGAAGAACAATCTTTCATGGATATGTATCTTGTCCCTTTCGTGCTCTCTGATAGGGCCCGGCGCGGTGGCGCAGTGGTTAAGGTGCTCTCTGATGGCCTAACATCTTCTTGGATTTACAAGTCAGACTCCTTTGTTATGATTAACTTGTAGCCCTTCATCACCCAGCAGGCTCCAAAAGACTTTCTCCTGGCTAGAGGGCTGTTCAGAAAAAAAAAAGTCACTCTGTCTTTGAACCATAACCCTCACATTCAGTCAGTCCTTCTTCCTTTCCCCATCTTCTTCAATTGCTTTATTCTACAGAAGAACAATTTCATACTTAGGGCTTGGAGGTCGTATCATGGTCATTTCTGTTAAAGGGAAATAGAAATAGAGATCAGCACTTCTAAAGTAGCTGAAGCAGTGCTTGGGAATACGTGCAGAGGCAGGAGACTCTTCAGTGAGGATGAGAAAGATGTTTTAAAATTGGCAATGATTTAGAGGGGTTAGTAATACTAGCGGGTCAGATGGTCGGACAAGCTTAGCCGTGGTGGAGAAGTGTAAAGGGGGTGATGAGGAAGTCTCAAAGCAGGAGCAAATCTTCTTTTCAGAAGCATTGAATTGTTTTCAAGTCACCGAGGAGGGTGAGGTGCAAACACGCACATTGGGCTTGTGTGTTTTCCCTAGCAAAGATCAGATCAATGTGTGGCTGAGCACAGAACTCGTAACATTCATGGCCGTGGGGTGACAAAATCAACAATGTTTCATTTTGAAACAAAACCAAGAGACATGATAATCTGGGTGCAAATTTTGTGTTGAAAGTGAAGCTTGTTTGTTTGTTTTTTTGTTGTATCTTTACTTTTTGTAACAATTGCAATTGATTCTAACATGTAACTCCCCTGGTAAGAAACTTTCCCATCAATTGCAAAGAAACATATTTCATGACCTTGCATTAGAATAAGCCCTCCAAAGGATTGCATCTACTGTTCAGCTGAGAAAGAACCAAGCTCTTTTCTAAAAGCAAGTATCAGACAGGTGTTAACGTTAACACACTTCCACTGGACTTCAGGAAAGCACGGACGCTAGAAATCAATGGATCACAATTATTGCTCAAGAGTTTGAGTTCATCTCACACACTGCTATAATGACTTCATTACAGCAAGACATTGTACAAGATATTAGCACAAGAGTACGTCAGACGTATTCATATCTTATATAGAATAGGCATCCTCTGTGACGGCTACTACCATCCCCAGAACAAGAACAAACATTGGCAATCCTGGCACATTTTTGGGTGAGTCTGTGGGGAGTTATGACAGGAGGGAAAAGCAGTGACTTCCTAAGTTTTATTTATTGGCTCTGATGGTCCTGTGAGCTGTGTCTTCCTCAACTAAACCTATCACCATTAGAGCATGACCTTGTATTATTTAGTAAATGAAATAAAAACAAACAAATTTAATAAGTTTGTTACATAAAGAGAGAGAGGAGAAACTCAATTGCTGATACTGGGCTAGACTGAATCCAGAAAGCAGAGACTCAAATCACACCTCCCACAGGAGGGGCAGAAATGCAAGGGCTTGAGGCATCACTGCTCCCTGGCAGGGTTCACATTACCATGAAGCTGGGATCAGAAGATGGAACTGGTTACCAAACCCAGACGCTCCAGCACAGGACATGGGCATCCTAGTTGGCTTAGCTGCTAGGACAGAATGTTGTCCACAGCTAGTGTTTTTAACACCTAAATGACTCTCTGACTTTTTAGTTACTGTCATCTCCCACGCTTAAGACTACCGTTTCTCTATTAAATATTACAAGAGAAAAATGGAAATTATAGTGTGTAACTGTTATTTCACTGCAGGAATTCTTCTTCATCACAAAGAATTGGCCTATTGCTTTTCAATACTTCCAGCCTTTGAGACAGCTTGGAAGACAAGCCATAGTTTTTCACCTCTTCCACTCTGCCAGAATAATCCATTATGGTGCCTCCCTGGGAGTAGACCAACCTTGCTGTGTTACAATCATATTTGAAACAGGGTCTCCATTCAATGGAGAATAGGGAACTGAAAACAGGGAAGATGCTGAGTCAGATAGGATCCCACGTTGGATGACAAGGAGAGATCAAGAAAGCATTGAGGTGTTCCTTTGTGATTCTCTCACCTCTAAGATAGAGGGCTGCCCAAAGAAGGATCCTGTGCCAACAGTAGGATTTAATTTTGTGTAACACGAACAAAAATCCATCCTCTTTGATGGCATCGTGCTCTGAAACATGTAATATATTTTATACAATTGTTCTTTGGTGACAACTTTCGGGTAGCTTACAAAATCATGTCCTTGGCTAATGCAGAGAATTTGTGCCCTGGAAGTGTTTGTGGAGCATTCTCTTACGATTTGTATGTAAACAATTTCAAAGAAGTTACTGAGGCATACTCCCATTTTCATTGTATCTCTCTCTCTCTCACACACACACACACACACACACACACGCACACGCACACACACGCATGCACCATGTATTTATTGCCTCTGACAGGATTTAAAACCATTGGAGTTCCTTCCTGATGCTCCTGTCATAACAATGCCATAGAGGTTTAGACCTCTGCTTTGTGGTATTAGCTTGTGCATCTATAGATCGAGGTGCTTGCTTTTATTCCCTCTGTTTTGTCATAAACTGTCATGTCAGTATAACCTTTTGTTGCATTGCATGTAAGGTGCCCTGGGGCTAATAAGGCTGGCATACTTGATGAACACAATGAAATGACTGTGTGTCAAACACTACCAGCCAGAGAAGCTAGGACTTGTTCATTAGCAGGAAGTCCAACAGGCATGTGTGTGTAAAAAAAAAAAAAAACAAACTTCTGAAGGACACATTATGCATCCTTTTCATTTACAGATTTATTCACTTATGTGAAAAATATGTATGGAGCCAGTGTGCTAGAAGCTTTGAATAAAATGTGGAAACACAAGTGATTATTGAGTAAAGAAAGTTATTAATGAAGTAATCATCAAAACATCAATGATGGGAAATATTAATTGTAAAGGTAGTCCGGTGTGCCAGAGCATGAGCAAATCTAAGTTCCAATAATAAAAGTGAGATGAAATTGGTTAAAGAATGTGCAAAGAGATTATGTGCTGAAGCATGTTTAGAGATGTTGTGTATTATATATTTCTATTGATTTGGAATAATTAAATGAAAAGTTTTGGAGTGAGAGCATTTTTGATCATCAACATAGTTAGAGAGTAAGTCAAGATAAAACTTGTACAAATGGTACTGCGCTTACAATCACCAGAGAATGGAAATCACTGAGGTGGACTAGGCGGGGGTGTGGGCAAGGAAAGAGTCATAAATCAGTCAGTGATGTTTTGGTTGGAAAGATGGAAGAAGCTTGCAGAGCTTGCATGCTTAATGATACATTAGGCTAGATGCATGTCATTGTGTCCCCTGCAAATGCATCATATGGTATATGCCCCATTAACTGTAGAAATAAAAAGAAGTGATATTGCTCTGTTTGATCAGTTATTTCTACTATTCCAGACTCCTTAATAGTGTGTTCTATTATTGATACTAAGATGTGGCTGAGGTCATTTTGCAGGTCATTCTCTAATTACTGAAGTAGTTGGAATTGCAAGTCAATGTGGTGTTTGACTTGCTCTCCTATACTCCTGAGTCCCAAAAGTGTAGTAAATGGTGGCATTACAGAGTGGACCAATAGATTGTGGAGTCAAATCTTGGCAAAAAAAAAGGGGGGGCAATGAACAGAAAGAGGAATGCTAAGTAAAGAAGCGCAGTGTATCAGTGAGAGAATATCCATGATTTTGTGGACTGGAAAAAAATTGAGGCAGTCACTCTACCTGCACAGCCTTTAAACGGCTGATTGAAATAAAGAGCCTGGGTTCAAAACCAGCTATGGTTTGGTTCCAACATCGTGCTAATGTACACCAGAGGACACAGCAGGTGATGGTTTCAGTCCTTGTGTCCCTGCCATGGATGTGGAGAACTTAAATTGGGTTCCAAACTCTTGGCTTCGATCTGACCCATTGCTGCCTGGCTGATGAAGGCATTTTGACTGTGGATTAACAAAAATGAGATCTCTCTGTTTTTGTTTTTCCATCTCCCTCTTTATGCCTTTTAAATACACAAAAATGTAAATGTGTATTTTGAGAATGACCGCAGCTTAAACAGTAAGTATTTATTCTGTTATGGAGACTGAGAAGCAGATGCTGAAGGTGTGTTAATTCTGCTCTTGTTCGTCTTCCAACCTTGCCAATGCTTGCTTGTCATTATGTCCTGGTATGATGGAGAAGACAAGCTTGGTGTTTTTGGTTCCTTTGATTGGGGATGGAAATTTCCCCAGGAGGGCCCCAGTAAATGAACTTTGGGTATTATGAACACAAACTCTCAGTCAGTAGCAACTGGATTAAACACTGATTTTGTGGCATAACACACAGACCCTCTGAACATCATCACTCGATCTATTTCTATATCTGGAAGAGTGCTTACAGTTCCCTGACGTGTCACTTTGTCTCTTTGAATAACTCACAGAATAGCAGCTAGTATTTAGAAATAAGTGTTTGTTTGGTGATTTTTTTCAGACAGCTTCTATTTCTAGTTTAATTCTGCTAGTAAAAATACACTTTGAATACTTCCAATCCCTTTAAATGTGTTAATGTTTACTTAACAGTGTAGGAAATTATTTACGTGAATGTCCCTTGTAAGTGTGATAGATATATGTAATCTGTTATAAGGTGGTGGAATATACTGAGAACACAAATTAGGTGAAATTTAATGATGCTATTATTCACATTTCCTACATGTTTTCTTATTCTTAATTTTTTTTATTAAATGCTGAGAGAGAGGTGTTCTGATTTTTCTCTTCTTTTTTTTTCAGTTTTATCATTGCTATGTGTTTTGTAATTTTGTTGTTAAGTAAATATATGCCCAACTATTCTTGAACAACTGGCATCTTCATCATCATGAAATAATACCACTTTTCCTGGACAAGATTCCTGTTTCTGATGATATTATGATGGCTCCTTTGGCTTCATTTGGATTAGTATTTGCTTGGTGCACGTTCTGTTACTTTTGACCTATCTGTGTTTTGTATCTGAAGTTACTTGATTGTAGAGAGCATATACTTGTAATTTGCTTTCTTAAATCTAATCCAGCAGGTTTTACTGTCTAATTAGTGTTTAAGACGGTTTGTTGTTGTTGTTGTTGTTGTTTAATTCTACTTGTTTATTTTAAAAGAGAGGAAGAGGTCCATAGATCCAATTCCCAGAGGTCCTTAACGGGTAGGCTTGACTAGTTGGGCTGAAGTCAGAAACTGAGGCTGCAACTCAGGTACCCTGTGCAGTACCACATCTCAGGTTCCACCTTAGCTCAGGAGGCTGGGGTGAGGAGCAGAGCTGGATAGCAATGACAAGTACTCCAACATGAGATATGAGCAGCTTAAACACTGGCTTAACTACTAGGCCAGATATCCACTCAATAAACTACAATTATGGATATTGTTTTGAAATCTTCATCTGTGCAGTTGTTTTCTATTTGTTACTGTTTCTCACTTACTATCTATACTTTTTAATTTCAGTCGTTAACCTAGAATGTAGTTTATTACCATTTTACATTAGTGGATGCACCTTGCTGTTTTCCCTCTTACACTTTTATTCAATTGTTGTTATATGTATTCATTACAATTATATATTGCGATATATTTTGTATATGCTATAAGTATGAGATACATTGCTACTACTTTCTGGGATTTTTTTTGCTTTTATTTTATATACTTTTTTATTATTAAGTACATTTATTTTATTGTTTAATTTACAGCCATCCTGAATATTGTGTATTATTGTTGAACTCAACTCTAGCTGATAAGCTACATAAAACATTCATTGACAGTAATGAGCAATTGGCATCAAGCCGAGGTCAGGTTTTAGACATCAGATTAATATTTAGCATTTCTGGAGCCGTAGACTTCCTCTACCTCATGTCCCCTTCAACTTCAGCACCCAGCACCTATTTCCAGGGTCTCACAAATCCACAATGAAAAGTACAGGCCTGTTATCTGACTGTGGTTTCTTCAGACCACGGATTTTTGCTGCTATTTTTGTTGTAATCTTTTACACAGTGATGATTTAAAAGCATCTTCTTACACCTGTATCAATTAGCCTGATGTTTTGTCAAAGACATACAGTTAATAAGAATTATTTTATTTTCTTTTTTCCATGTTAGAAATATAAGGAGACCTAAAAAAAAAAAAATACAAGAGTGCATCCATATGAGGAGAGGAAGGTGAGAAGAATGTGGCTGAAAAAAAACATGACTGAGAGAAAGTTGTCCCTATGAATGAGAGGGGATTAAGTGGTTGTCTACTCAGATAACTATCTCTTTCATTCTAATCACAGAAGTTTTCTTGGAACAAATAGTTCCCTGCCTTTCCCAGAAAGACACTATCATCCAGCTATTTATATCGCATGCTGGATGGGAAAACATTAAGACAGTTCTGCAATCTGTCACTGGACGACAGAACAAATGCTAGGAGCCCCTACCATGCAGCCAAATGTGATCCAGGGCACCCGGGCCATGCTTGCTAAACTCTAAAGTTCCTTAAGACTAGGATCACTGCCATCTGTTTAAATTTCAAATGTCATTCCATGAAAAACATAATATAGAAACTATTTCCTATACCTACAGCAGCTGTTACAGCGAAAATACCAGAAACTAACAACATGAGAATTTTAATTGAAGATGAAGATTGCTGGAGAAGTACCATCTCCCCATGTCAGAGGCAAATAAAAGGCATGCTCTGCTGACGTGCATTATTAGAACCTGTGTGCCCTCCTCAGAGGCTCAGCACTAATGGTGCTGAAGTCCATGAAAGATAATTGCCTTGAGTCATTCTCTAGTCATGGAGAAAGTAAGATTAATAATGAACATTTATTATCATTTTGCAACCAATTTATGTAATGGAACTCATAATAAATAACCACATTTAACACAAGCATTCATCAAAACCAATTTACACATCAATTTGTTCACTATGTGTTAAACTAACCATTTATATGAATAAGTTAGTTTCATTCTGTGTCCTCTGTTCTTTCTGTAAAAGTAAAAATTATTGTTAGATATGGTAATTTCTTTCCTTTTGTAGAGGCAACATTGATAGTGATATATGTTGACTTCTCAGCTATTGCTACATGATGTATAATTTTGCACAGCATGTTGCTTCTATCTGGAGTAAGAGAAAATTATTGTTTTAAAAAATAAAACCATTATTGATAGTTTGTTCTTCTCTAACTTGTCACCCTCGCTGAACACAGTTTGCTATAGGAGACAAGGTGGCTCCATGGACTGTTGATTTTCAATTATTCACAAAAAGGGAACAGGTGAAGCCTAGTATATGAAATTCACAAATGATCTCAATGAATCTTAAGGCACTATTTTCAAGTTGCATTGTTTCCAAGCTTTAATCATTATCAGCACCTCTGTACTACTGCAATGATAAAGAAGTTCTCTTTTTATATGGTCTAGGAAATTCTGCATTACCCAAACATTGACAAATCCATATAGAAGGAAAAATGGGTCCATACTCTCACACTGACACGGACAAATTGAAGTCAGAATTGCTGCCAATTTTTATAAAATGTCTGTATAGGAGAAAACCCAACATGTTAATGATGGATGCAATCCACTGGAGTGGCTTGAATAATGCCTGCACCACTACTGTAAGGATCTCAAGCCTATTCTAGGAGCCTAGAAATAAGTTGCCACATCTAGTAAAGTAGACATGACTCATGTCATTAAATCAGTGATCTTGTCTTTTGTTTTTTTGCACAATAGACCCAGTAGTTGCCACATTGCCATCATATGCTCAAATAATTACATAAGTTTACTCTGTTAATGAGAAATCTGATTCACTCCCTTAGAGATGGCATATTTTACTCTAGTAATAGAAGTCTGGGAACATAAGATCAATCCAGTCATAAAAGCATATACAACACATCACCAATCTAATATGCATATTACGGTGCCTAAGAGCATCAGTGGGTGGGAAGAGTCTTCCACTTACAGATGTAAATTTCTTGAATCTGAATTAATTACATTTATGTTAAAGGTGAGTATGCAAGCTTCCAGGAACACAAGAAACTGACATCTTGAAGTTAATATGTACTGTCACCTATTTTACAGGAATGATTTCCAAAATTAAAGGTTTTCCTTTTTTTTGGACACACTTAGACATGGATGGTCTATTTTTTGGAATTAGCACTGCGTATCATTAGTGGATCTCTTATTATAGCAGTTTGCTCACTCAATGACTTTAATCCAGCCTTTAAGCAAGTTAAGCTTAAGATATAGTATTTACTTTTTTGTTTTCATTCCCACTTTAATCCTTTTTCTAAAAGCATTGTGTGTCAAAGCCTTTTTCTGCCCTAGAAGCTGGCTCTGGTGTCAGAGTGGAGATACACACACTTTCTGTCATCTCTGCTGGGTATAAATGAGGCTGTTGTGTTTTGAAAACTACCTGTTCACAGACTCTGTGGTTTGACTAATGGATCTGAACAGTGGTGTCAGTCATAGTTTCTTCTTAGCCTGAGAACATTTAGTGGCAAAATAGTGGTTGGGTTTTCTAAATAACCCACGAAGAGAAATACTACAGTATGAAAGACATATGACATGGACACAGGACTCTTGGGATATTTAAAGATCTAGGAGGAGTATGCTTTGGAATTTTGGAGAATCCATATTGAATTTTGTAATCCACTTCTGCCTCTACTGGGACAACTGAACCCCTCCTACACAACCCTGGTATGACTATCCTGACGGGACAGCAGTGTATCAGTGGGCTCTTCTGAAATACAAGCATAGAAGCCTTCCTCCTTGACTTGTTCTCCATCACTGGCTAGAGTCCTGGTATTTCTCCCCGCACTGTGGGAGTTTATGCCATGACTCAATTGGCCTATTCCTGCTTATGGATTTGATTTGTGCAAATGTTTCATTGTTAAAATAGAATGCTTAGTGTTTTTCCATACCTCACATCTATATCAAATACCACAGGCAAGAGCAGAATACACACTTGTTTCCCTGTGTTGACTCAATGCATATTTTAATTAAATTAATTGCCAGTATAGAACAAAGGAATTATTATTACTTGATAAAAGCATCATTTTTCTGACTGCTTTTTGAGACATAAAAGATATTAATACTGCTCTCCATAGGCCTACTGCGGTCTGTTTGAAGGACAAACGGCCTCCTGGGGGTCACTGTGGTTGTTTGTTTTCCCAGAAGGAGGGTGAGTTTCAGCTGCTATTTGGTATGCCAGTAACATTGAGACTCTCCCTAGAGTCAGGCATGTCACTATCAAGGATGGATGCTGAAAAGAGAGATGACTTCTTTCTCCCTGCAGTGGGAAGCACTGTAGCAAACTCATCCATCTGTTCTTTCTCACTGAGGTTTTGGCTTGCAGTCTTGTTTTACACTCCTCTGAATCTTAGGGCACCCAGATTCCCCTGCCTCAGCGATCTATGGTTTACTTTTGTTGCACCAGGTGCTTCCCCGACTAAATGATTTATATCTTCTTGCAGCCACCTCCCAAAGCATTGACCTATACTTAAAGGATCCTTTCAGAAATGTAATCTAGATATTAAAGTCAATATTTGCACCACTTAGAAAGCAGAGGTATCCAATGTAGTAGCTAATTGTCTTTAGAATCATCTATCACCTGACCAACTTGCTACAGTTTCGTGAGTTGGGTTTCTTCGGTTACAAACAAATCAAATACGTTGTGGGTCATTTAACCAAAAGGAAATGTGATAGAAGTTTGTGGACTGACAAACAAGGGAAAACCAGGCTAAGCAGTGCAGGAGCACAGCTCAGGAAAGCTGGAGGGCAGACATGAAGACAGTTTTGTAAATGCTTTGGATGACAAGCATTGTCACGGAATGCTTTTTGCGTTATTATTATTTCGTTCTTTAGCTGGAGACTCAAATGCAAGATGCGTATGTGGGCTAGAGAGAAGGACATTCATCCCAGTGGGAGGTTAGTATGCTTTGATTGGCAGCACCTGCACAACAATGCACATGAGGGTTGGGGAATACTTTTCTAAAAGGAAACACAGAAGAAGAGGACGCTATTGCCAGAAACACAGAGAATGCCCCCCAACAAGACCCGTTCACTGTAATCTAGCCGTGGAGTCCAGTCTCAAAGTCCTGCAGTGTCTGGAGAAAGAGAAAGTGGCTCCTTTTGTTTTTGATACGTTCTCTACAGATTGCCTTTTGTGGAGACAGCAACACTTGCTGTCAATCTGACACCTTACATAAGAGATAGGAGGCTGTAGTATAAAGATAAAAGTCTCTGTCTTTGTACTTTATTTCCCAAGAAAATTTTGGGTAACAAAATTCTTGGGCTGTGAACAGAATGAGAAAACTTATTTACACTTTGGGAAGGCAGAAGAACAGATCTTAGTGCTAAAATACACTTGAGCATTTCCTCCAAAAAGAATAGTTCTCTGAGCTAGATAAAAACTACCAATCACAGGGGTGTCTCAGAATAGACACTTGTTTCCACTCTAGATTTTCTGAAATGACAAAGGTTGTCCCATATTCTTATTTTGATCTTCAGTTTCAACTGCTTATACTTTGTCAGAGGCTAAAACTACTGATTGACAGGGCTGCCAGGGACAAGTCACAGCTCAGGAGATTTAGAAAAAAATATATCAGAGGATAGATAAAGTTTGTGAAGCTGTAGACTTGCTATAAAAGTTTCTTAAAAACAGAAGAATTATTTATCCTGGAGGGAAGAATCACGTTACGAATGAATAGGGACTTTAGTTGATGAATTCAAAACCAAATTGGATCTAGTGTATACTGTGAACTTGTATTTATAAACATAACCTAAAAGTTTTTGAAAAGCAGCAATTTGTACATATTCAGTTCACCTTGGGCTTATTAGAGAACACCAAAGCATTTATGAGATCACCAATGCAGTAGCTAATTATCTTTAGATTCATCTATCACCTAACTAAGTTGCTACAGTTTCATGAGTTGGGCTTCTTTGGTTGCAAACAAATTGAACACAGGGTGGGTCGTTTAACCAAAAGGAAATGTGATAGAAGTTTAAGTTCTAAAACTTAAAACTCCTTTTTCATCCATTTGGCTTCTTTGTTGGAGATTGCCAGAAGTGCCACTGCCCTTCTTAATTTGTCTGTGTTTGAAATAAGAAGTGGCAACATGGGAAACCAGAAGCAAGTTCAGTTCATGTTAGTACAAGGTTCTGACACTGCACAAGGTCAGCTTGACTATAAAGCTCCCGGGTGCCAGAGCCCTTTTCCTGAGTGCTAAGTAGGGAACTGCTGGCAATCGCCAACAAATAAGCAAAACAGATGAAAAACATACGTTGTTATTTCACACACAATATTCAGTATATAATAAATCTTTTCAAGATATAAGATAGAATAAGAAAGTAAATCCCATTACCAAGAGAAAAAAAATGTAAGTGCAATGAGACATTCTTGGATAATAGATTAAGCATATCCAGAATTAAATATAATTATGCAAACTATGTTAAGCAATTTACAGCAAATTATGGATAAAATGAATAAAGAAATGGAGTAATTTGGGAGAAAAAAGGAAGTTCCTAAAGAGGCATCAATTAAAATTCTAAAATGGAAAATTATAATATTTTTAAAATATAAATGCATTGAATAAATCTTGAAGAAAATTGTGCGGAAAGATTCAGTGAAACTAAAGATAGATCAACAGAAAATATCTGATGAGCATAGTGACCAAAAAGGAGAAAGTTAATTTTCGGGAAATTTCTGAGAATTATTGAACAGATAAGTAGATTTTAGAACCCTATAAAAAGAGGAAAGAAAGAAGCAAAACCATGTTTTAAAAATAGTAGCCAATTAAAATTCATAAGCAAATATCCATCCACAGGTCCAAAACATTAACATCCCTGAAATGGAGTAAAAAAAATCCCACTGAGACACATTGTAGCTAAGCTATTAAATGCCAAAAAGAAAAACTTAAAAGCAGACAGAGGAACAAAGGAGGTTCTACATCCATAGAAATCATGGTATGGATTATGAATATGAGCCAGAAGGTAGAGGAATCATTGATTACTGTAAATATTGGTGAAAATATGGCCTGGGTAGAAACCTCATATACTTTCTGAACAGCAACTACAGAAAGTACTTGAAATTTTCTTATATGGATCAACTTCTATCTATTCATAACCCAGATATTGTAGTCCAAATGCATATCAACTTGAAGTGAAAATGCTTATTCCCAAAAACTTTTTAATTAGAATGTCTATTGTCAAAACTAGAAGCAACCATTGACAAGAAAATGCATAAGTAAGCTTTGATCATGCAATGGAATAACGGATAACATGTAGCATAAAGGGAACTACATTAAACAAATAATACAAATGAACCAGAAATCACCATGCTGATTGAAACGGTCCACCGTCAAAAGAGAGAGTACTGTATGTGCCCATTTGCATACAGTCCTAGAGGAGGCAGAATTAATCTGTATTTAATCTGAATACTACTTATCCTTTAGTAAGCACAAGGGACTTCAGAACACCCTAAAAGGTGTTATAAATGTTCTGAAAGTTTATTAGGGTCTCATACACTGGCATTTACATTGAAAATGCTAAATTAAACTTGACTCTTTAATCCATTCATTTCACTATGTAGAAATTACCCTTAATTAAATCATGGCCTTCAAAAAAATAAGAGAAAACTTAGATTTTTATGATTACAGTTCTGAAAATTCAGACTAAATGAATATATTCCTTTTTTTCACTCCTTTTATCTTTATTATTATCATTTTATGATACAATTTCATAGGTCCTAGGATTTCCCTTCTTGCCTTCGCCCACTGAGTTCCCCTATATCATTACTATAGTATAGTTCTTCATAAACAGTCATATGTCCATCATTGCAGGCATGGACAATGGCAGAGAGTCCAGCATCCTATTGTCAAGATATAGTTAACAGTTTCATTGGGAGTCCATCTTTGATCTGGAAGTAGAGGTGCATACTGCACTGTATCCTCATATCTGAATATGATGGTCTCCACTATACAGTTACTATACATCTCCTTAAATGAAAAGCCACAATACAAAATCAACAACCGGAAGAAAAATAGAAATTTACAATGCAATGAAGTTAAATAACAAGCTACTAAATGACTAATGTGTTGCTAAAAAGATGAAAATCAAGAATCTTCTTGAAGAAAATGATGCTGCTGTATCATCTCTGAGTCAGTAAAGAATTAAATGAGAAAGAAAATATTTTGAAGAGATGAAACTAAAAAGAAAACAGATACAAATTGTTAAAACCAAGATCCTTGTGTCCCCTGTTAGATTACCTGGCTTCAAACCCAAACACCGGGAAGGCTGGCTCATGATGCTGATGCCCACATCATTTGACCTGGGTCGATCATATGTACCAGGGTGACAAAACACACATGCAAGCCTCACACAGGAGGACAAAGAGAGCAGGACTAAAAATCAAATGAAACAGAAGCTGGTGGAACAATCCGTTTCCCTGTTCGACAGACTCCTGCTCAGAGCCCCACGATAGCTTTTCGTTTGTGTCTGCCTGTCATATGAGGAAGCACTGAGGAGTGACTGCAGTTCGTAACAATGCATTAGTTATTATCTAGTTGATAAAGAACTACAGGACAGGAATTTTGAATTTCTTATTTCAAAAGTGATAAAATTTAAGAATAAATGCAAAATAATCTGATTTGATTATTATGTGCTACATATATGTCAAACTATTATATCACCTTTCATAAACATGTATGAAAATTATATGTGAAGTTAAAAAGAAAAAAATTGAGTTGAGCCTTCTAGTTTATTGTGAAAGAACAGTTTTCAGTGTAAGAGGACAGATGTGTTTTATTTAGCAGATTATTAGATAAATTAGGATCATTTAAATATTTATGCACCCTGACATATGGCCCTTTACTTACGTTCTTATTCCAATTTCTACTGTGACAGGCACACAGTATGAAAATCCTGGAGGAATCCACATATAGTGAGATCAGAAACTTCCTTATACTGCACAAAATACACACACACACACACACACACACACACAAAATAGGTTTCTGTTTCTGCTATTCTAGTAAGTGATGCAGTGTTTTTCCTTAATCCACTCCTGTGGTTTGATGTGATTTAGGAAAGTCTGGTAAGGGCTGGGAATTGGAAGTGGCTCCCCAGAGTGTTGATGGTAAAAGGTGGTGGGGTTTTTAAGACTGAAGTCACATGAAGGTTTTCAGGGCCTTGGGGACACATTACACACTTCTCAAGAGATTCCAGGAGCTTTCTGACTTCCTGTCTTGCTCCAGGGTTTCTCTCACATGAATTGCTACATACTGTCATTCACCATGGCATGTGTGTAGGGGGGTGATGCCCTCAGAACAGCTGTCCTTGGGTTGTTTAGACTTTCAATGTCCAAATATTGTGATGTCAGCGTATATTTCAAGGGAGGCAACATGCACACATGTAGTGGAACTCTCCCATAGCTGTGTTGCTCTTTTCTTTTTTCCACATTTCCAGGGTTCAGGGTCATGACATTTTCAATGTCTTGTTTCTTCATTGTTCTGTCCAACAAAGGTCCCCCCTTTCTTTCTTCTTGATAGTCATAGATTTTTCCCTTCTTAAAATGCATTTTTTTAAAGATTTATTATTATTTTTTATTGGAAAGGCGGATATACAGAGAGGAGAGACAGAGAGGAAGATCTTCCGTCCGATGATTCACTCCCCAAGTGAGTGCAACGGCCGATACTATGCCGATCTGAAGCCAGGAGCCTCTTCCGGGTCTCCCACGCGGGTGCAGGTTCCCAAAGCTTTGGGCCGTCCTCGACTGCTTTCCCGGGCCACAGGCAGGGAGCTGGAAGGGAAGTGGGGCTGCCGGGATTAGAACCGGCGCCCATATGGGATCCCGGGCGTGCAAGGTGAGGACCTTAACCACTGCGCCACCGCGCCGGGCCCTAAAATGCATTTTTTAAAATTTACTTTTCATTATGATAGAATGCAAACACCAAAAACTCAGAAGCCTAACATTCTATACGATCATTCTGGTAGTTTTAATAAGTTTGCATTATTAAGCAAATGATCTTCAGAAATTCTCCTTGCAAAAACTTATGCGTATACTCACTAAGCAACAGTTCTTTATTCCTTCCTCCACTACTACCTTGAGACCACCATTCTGCTTTCTATTGAATACTTTCAGAAGTTGATATGAGTGGAAGCACACAATTAGGTTACTTCAAAAACTACAGAAAAAATGAAATAGAAATTAGTTATTATGCAAATGTTTTTAAATCCATACATAATTTTTTCATAATTCTCATTTCCAGAAATTTTGGGGGGTACCCTTCATCTTTGTGTGACTGTTGTCTTTCCCTTAGTAAAAGTCCATTGATGTTGAAGTATGTCAAAGATTCGTTCAGTTTTAATACTCAGTAGTAGATGATGGTATATATGCATTACAGTATTCTTTCTTTCATTAATGAACACCTGGGAAGGACCCACCTTGGTAGTATTGTGAATGATGCTGCCGTGAACACGGGTGTGCCCTGCTCTGTACGAGTACCATAATATTTAAGTTATGGTGAAGAAACATGACTTATGGGATGAAGAATAAATTGCGTAATATAGGCTTCATGCAGTATCTCAAGCTCTCAATCCTTTTATATCCTTGTATCATGTCATGTCTCTTCAGTGCTTATAACTCAGCAGAGCTTTGACTGCTGAGAGACAGAAAGAGGCATATATACCACTAGACAGGCATATAGCACAGTGGCCGGGATACTCCTGGAGACAACTACAGCCAACACCACAGAATCAAGGCTTGACTCATGAGTTAGATTCTGATTCCAGCTGTCTGTAAATGAGCATCTGGGAAAGCAGTAGGTGGTTCAGATAGTTGGGCTCAAATAGTTGAACCAATGCCACTCATCCATGGTAGACCCACATTCGATTTCTAGCTCATGGCTTTGGCCTGGCTCACTGGCAGAGTAAACTATTTCTGAATAGAAGGTATTTTTCTCTTTTTGAACTAATAAATCACACATAAAATATTTTACAAAATAGAAATTGTGGTCAAATGAATCCATTCAGTTTTCAAGAATATTAATGCAAGAATAAGGAGGAATTTTTTTTCCCCATTTATCCATGAAAGGAGCAGTATTTTAACATGAGAAACACAAACCACAAGAAAAACTAATTACATGTGATGCTGGGGACTTTGTTTTATCCTGCTTCCCATAGCAGGAAATAATTGGGAATTCAACCCTGAACAAAACACATCTCTTGAAAGTATTGTTAGAGGCAAGCTGTTGCCAACACCAATCAAACCTATTTTCGCTTCCATTGATATGGCAGCTACAAAGTGAATGCAGACCATACACTACCTGTGCACCTTGCACAGGCACCCCAGGGCTCTGTTGTAATTTCTACCTCTCTTGCTTGGGTTGCAGCAAGCCTGATTATCGATAGGTCAAATACCTGAATTTATCATTGGGTAGAAAAACATCAAGGCCATTGAATACTGATGGCAACAATAAAATACTCAAACTCTCTCTGTTTGAATAGGACAATAGTGACAAAAATTAAAATTTTGTAGCATAAAATCATGTGAATTTTTATTTATTTAAGCAAACTTTAAGAGTTTGTGGTTTTTAGTTTTCTTTATATCACTTGAATTTATCTGTTTCAGACGTTTCTAAGTGCTTCGAATGAACAGTTAGATTCATACTGGCTTTGTGTTGTAATTTAAACAGATGTTGATTTAAGATCAAATTTTTCATGTCATAAATCACAATTTTATCATGTGTCAAGTTTTGTACAAAACATACTAGACCTTTGGTATGTGAAATGTCACTTTCAAAAGAAAGCAATTTTTGCACTTCGAATGTGTGCTTCAAAGCGTTACAGATAAGTTACAATTCTGTGTTTGTTTCATCATCTTCCTACATGACTTTGCAATACTCAGCAAAAACTCCAAGCCTGAAACCATGAAAGCATGGTTAGCTGACTGAACTCAAGTTTCACTCCCTCTGGTCCTTCTGCAGCTTCATCTCCACCTCTGGAGCTTTACTACCGTTTCCTAAAAGTAACTAAACTCACTCCTATCACATCAAGTAACTCAGGGTTATTCCACACTCCAAATTCTTAAGTGCTTAAAACAAACAGACTTTATAAAATACTCAATTAACCCATGTGTAATTCTCAGGTGATTGGATAATGAATATGTAACATGTATAGGCAATGGCCTATTGCTCAACCATAGAAATAATGAAATCCTGTCATTTGCAATGAAATGGATCAAATAAAAGAAAATTATGTTAAGTGAGATAAACAACACATGTTAAGACCAGTGAAAGCTGGAAAAATAGTTGATACGAAATTAGAATGGTGATTGCCAAAATCTGAAAGGTAGATGGTGGAAAGTTTGAGGGAGATTGGTAATGAGTACCAAATAACAGTTTAATACAAAGAATAAATTCAGTCTTATACAAAATCATGGGCTAACTATAGATCATAATTATTTGTATCATGGCTTATTTCTTAGTAAATCTGTCCCTGAACACATGCTCCAAACAGACTTGGTCCTAGCACTCCCACCTCACGGTCCTTCTCTCCTCCTAAATCTGTACCACCTTAAGTGGTGTTTGTTTTACACACACACACACACACACACACACTATATATATCAGTAATACATTATTTCTGTTAAGAATCATTGCTATGTCCCTAGTGATGATGAGAGCACCTAAAAACCACCAAGCAGTCCATAAATATTTTTTGAATGAATGAAAATTGCATCTAATCAGACTAATCTAGAGATATTTAGGTTATGAGAAGTTTTCAAAATGTTCACGGAAAATGTGCATTATCCTTTTTAAACATGTTTGAAAGGCAGGAGAAAGAGAGAGAGAGAGTTCATTATAAAGAGACCACAGAGGTCTTCTGTTCTCTGGCTCACTCCCCAGGAGGCCCAAACAGCCAGGGCTGGACCTGTGTGAAGCCAAGAGCCAAGAACCCCATCCAGCGCTCCTGTGTGACTGGCAGGTATTCAAAGCCTTGAGCTGTTAGCAACTGCTTCCTAGGAAAAATAGCGGGAAGCCTGATAGGAAAGGAAATAGCTAAGCTAATGTTATTAAATGCTGGATGCACTCATTGTAAGTGGAAAAAAATGGAATTTAAAAAATATATATTTATTTTTATTGGAAAGTCAGATATACAGAGAGGAGGAGAGACAAAAAGGAAGATCCTCTGTTCACAGCTTCACTCCCCAAGTGACCGTAATGGCTGGAGCTGAGTTGATCTGAAGCCAGGAGCCAGAAACCTCTTCCAGGTGAGCTGCATGGATGGAGGATCCCAAAACTTTGGGCCATCCTTCACTGCTTTCCCAGGGCACAACCAGGGAGCTGAATGGGAAGCGGGGCCGCTGAGACATGAACCAGCACCAGCACCCATATGCCATCCCACGATGTGCAAGACAAGGACTTTAGCTACTAGGCTACTGTGCCGGACCCAAAAATTTTAAATAAATCATAACAGCAGGCCTGGTGCAGTGGTCTAGCATGTTGGGTCTGAGCCAGTCTGAAGCCGGGAACCAAAAACTTCATTCAGGTGTCTCACGTGGGGGGCAAGAGCCCAAATATTTGGATCATCAACTACTATCTCCCCAAGAGCAGCAGCAGGAGGCTGGATGGGAAATGGAACTGCCACCCAGATAAGGGATGCCGTTTTGACAAGAGATTTCTCTTGTAATCAATGCTATGGAGGTGAGCGAAGGGGTCTGATGTCTCAGGGAAGCCCATTACTTCACTCTGTCTGGAACTCGCATTGACAGCCATGTGTTCCTAGAAAAATGAGATAATGTAGGTATAAACGTTTGCCCGCTGAGGCTGACATTTGTAACCTGCTACAATACATGTCCTGGGAGGTAGGGTGCGATAAATGGCAAGGTCTTCAAATCACCACTTGAGACACATCTCAGTACAACTGCACTGCTCTGTGAGAATTCACTCTGAACAGGCATCAGCCACTGGAGGCTCTGCTGCAGGAAGTGGCCCCTGACTTCCTGCTGACATGGGACCCATCCACACTCCCTGAGCATCACGCACAAGGCTATTTCCAGATATATCCTCCACACCCTCAGTGCTTTTGTTTTGTTTATACTGCTTTCATGTGCCTGGCAATAAACCAATACAGTTATAGTCTATTTTTGCCTCACTTGGCTTGCCATCTGATTAAAGGGCAAAATAAACCTCTCTCTTAGAAAAAAAATGATAATCCTTGACATTGAAACTGTAGCCAGGAAAGGGGAAACTGGGCCCTTGTGTGACATGTCCTCTACTCATTGACTTGATTGTGAAGCTTTTGATAAGGAAATCAAAGTAAACTGCAGAAACAGGTGAACACTTTGGTCTGTTCAGAGCTTCTATTTCTTTAAAACTTGAAGTACTATTAAAAGCAGTAGGAACTGCCAAGATTCTGCTTGGTATTAAAAAGTGGCACTGGTGGATTCTAAGATATTGAATTTCTACCTCATTCATTAATTCATCCAAGATTCCTTCCTATACAAAATGAAATCAACTTGCAGCACTTTATTTGGCAATTGAATAACCCCCACCAAAATTTTTAACTAAAAATACTTTGAAAATACATGTCTCTTCGTTTTTGGCTTTCCAAAGAAGCAGGAATAAATACATTTTTAAAAAGCACCACGTCTCATGTAAATAGATCCTTCAGAGTGTTTGGAGGAAAAGATGAATTTGAATAGCATTAAGGTCAAATTTTCTCTGAAGTCTATGGCACCATGAAAATTCATGTTGTTCAATAGTAATCAAGTCATCAGCAAAATTTATAAAACTATGCATGCATTTTTATGAATTTATGTTATGGAAGATGATAATTTAAAATGCTCTGGGTTTCTGAAGCATCTGTTGGAGAATTAGCCAATATCAGTACGAGGGGATGCACAGACACGGAGTTTCCAGCAGTCAAGCTGAGATTCAGAAGTGCGAGGTGGATTAGAGCACTGCCAGACAGGTCCTCTCCAGGACGCATTAGGACAGAGCATCATTGTTTGTTAGTAGCCCAAAGGAGAGGCGATAAGTTTTATCACTCAATCACAGATACAACAATTAGAGGTATTCTCATTCACGTTCCTTCTGCTTGGGAACTTCACTCTTCTTGTTTTTTTTAATTACACTGCTTTGTGTGACACAGTGTTATGGGCACTGGGATTCCCCCCACCCCTCCCCAAACCCTCTCCCCATGGTGGGTTTCTCCACCTTGCTGCATTACCACAGTTCAAATTCAGTTGAGGTTCTTTCATTGGAAGTATTTACCAAGCATAAAGTCCAGCGTCTTATTGTCCTAGTGGGTTCAAAGATTTCTTGGTGAGACCATCTTTGGTCTGAAGGTAAAGCCAGCAAAGTATCATCCCAATCAATTAAAAGCCCCAACGTAACATCAACAACCATTTACAACCTTATGGCATTAACTGACATGGTATTGATTAACAATATGTTAATAGGAAAATGCGGGTTCTTAACTACATCCTATGACTTCTTCATAGACATTTCAATTTTTGGTTTATATTCAACCGGATTCCATACACCTCAAAATGACTATAGATTACTATTCAGCTGTCTTGTTTATTTTTATTTTTGTATTTAACTGTTTATAGTGTTGAAGCATGATTTTGCTGAACTTAGTTGTTTTTCGGATGGTCTGAACTGGTTTATAACTCTAGCAAGACATGTGTCCCTCAGTTTAGGTACAGAACATTTTTTTAGGATGGGTGTGCAGCAAAATCCCCAATATCCCAGTGAGGCGTACTTTCTTCAGTCAACAATCGCCTCCCACGTGCTTGCCTTCCTGGTGGAGTTGTGTACTTCAGAAACACCGAGGCGGGGCAGTGCCTTCCTATCCTGGGTCCGATTCCACTACGCTCAGCGCCCCCTACAGGCCAGACATGCTCATCCTGTGCTTGAGGCCTTGGGGACAGCAAAGGTTTCCTGAAGCCATTTTGCTTATTTATTGTAATTTTGGGAGAGAATGTATTTTATGGGTTATGTAGTCAAAGAATTAGTGGCTCTATGAAATAAAGAATTCATCAAATCAAAAAACTACATTCTGATAGAAAAATAGGCAGGGACTATAACCATCAAATGAACCCATGTTCAACTTTATTCATACAAAGTAAATTTTAAAATAGTCACAAATCACTAATATTGTAGTAGTCTATAACTTCCCTCAAGTTGTTTGATATTTAAAACAAAGTTTGACAAGATGCTGTGTTTACAGCAAAACTAATAGTTTTTTATATTATTATTAGCTCCCACATTTAAGGGAGAACATGTGCTTTTGACTTCTTTGGCGTGGCTTATTTCACTCTGGGTCTGTTGTTTATATGTTTGTTCTTATCTCCCTCGACCTTTTTTTCACCTTTTAAAATAATTCATTATAACAAATTCTGCTGAAAGAACTAACAGTGTTAGTTTGCTAATTAGCTAATATATTCTGTACACAAAACATGTCCATTTTGTGAGTACACCGAAGTGCACAAGGCTCAGGATTTGGCGGCTGTCTCACAAGTCACGGGCTCCATGACTTGAATGCGGACACACATCTCTAAGCCACGATCTACGCTGCTGCAGGAAGAACTGGAGTCAGAGGAGGGAAGCCATGGGAGGTATGTGTTACCAAATTTTAAGAATTTTTTAAAAGAATAATTTAAGAATAAAAGCATAAAGATCCTGACTAACCATCACTCCTTTCATTCTTCCTGGTAATGTGTGAAACAGGCATGAATATGAGATGGAGAAAACATATCAGTGCCCTGGAAATATGAAGAAAAGTGTGGCCGTGAGAAAGCAAGGGAATAAGCAGGAATGAACTAAGTATCACAGAGAAAACCAGAAAACACAGGTCTGAAGTGGGGCAGGAAGCTGCAAGGCAGCATGCCTCAGGATGCCAACAGGACTGAGGAGTTGGAAGCACGAGATTTTTTTCCACCGGTGTAGCATCAAAACCGCAGGCTCTGAACAACACGTGTTAGAGGTTCTTGTAAGTGGCAGCTATAGCTTTGGTGCTCCGTTCCGAGAGTTTAAAATCCAGTCATATTTTTTCCTACAAGTCGATAAAAAAAGGTTGTGACTCCGAAGGACAGTGTATGTCTGCCGAGACTGATGTGGGCAGTAACCCCGTGGAAGGAGCACTGCAGATGAAAGGAAACTGCAGCCTCTGTGAGTGGGAGAGGAGCAGGTGACGGGGACACATGTGGAAGGAGGCAGTGAAGAGTCGAAGAAAGGAGGTTTCAGAAAGGATGGGATTCAGAGCACAGGCACTGGATTCGGTCAGAGAAATTTTTCCTATGTGCAGAAAACAGAGATGAATGAAGGTACTTGGAAAGCTATGGGGAAATATTTCCAAGTACCCCAGTATCAGGACATGAGGAGGAGATAAAAGTCTCAAAGAGAAACATGAATTTGAATCAGCTGCCTATGGCATTAAAATAAGAACGCTCTCCCAACATTTGTTTCACCATATGTTATTGCTATCTTAAACAAAGCATAATACCTTAAATGCATGTGATTCATGTGTCAAATTTAACCTGGAAATATGACTTTATAAAGCTAGCTTCCAACATGTCAAAATTTAGAAGCTTTCATTTAAAGAAAAAAAAATCTCATTTGAAGCTTGGACAATACTATGATAGAAGACAAACTTTTCAAAATGTAACATGGTGTTAGGACATTTCTTTTAAAAACCGGAAGATTCCTTATTCCTTTTTCCTAACTTCTGTTCCTTTCCTGACCTGTGCAGTTGTTTCAAGTGCTTTTGGACTTCCGTTAAAGGAGCTGTTTCAAATCAATTGTGTGAAATGAAGATGTGATTATAAGCTTGATTTTCCAGGAACATAAGACATCACAGGTATTGGACCTATTTCTTCTACGTGCGATCAAGCACTTCAGCTAGAGTGACACCAAAAGCAATAGCAGTTGAGAACAGAATAAACAAATGGGACCTCATCAAACTAAGAAGTTTCTGCACAGCAAGGGAAACAATCAACAAAGTAAAAAAGCAACCCACAGAGTGGGAGAAGATCTTTGCACACGATATAGGCGATAGGGGGCTAAATTCCAGGATATACAAAGAACTTCAAAACAACCAAAAAACCAAAACAAACAAGCCACTCAAGAAATGGGCACGGGAAATGGGCAAACATTTCACAAAGGAACAAGTCCAAATGGCAAACAAACATATGAAAAAATGTTCCAGCTCCCTGGCAATAAGGGAAATCCAAATTAAAACATCGATGAGGTACCACCTAACACCAGTTAGATTGGCCCACATAAACAAGAACACCAACGACGCTTGCTGGCGAGGATGCGGGGAAAAGGGAACCCTACTCCACTGCTGGTGGAGCTGCAAATTGGTACAGCCTTTATGGAAATCAGTCTGGAGAACACTCAAACAACTCAAAATCTGCATACCATATGACCCAGCAATTGCACTCCTAGGAATATATCCAAAACACCTGTTTTACGACAAACCAACATGCATCCCTATGTTCATAGCAGCACAATCAGTAATTGCAAAAACATGGAAGCAACCGAAATGCCCACCAGCAGAAGATTGGATAAGAAAGCTTTGGTTCATCTACTCCATGGAATACTACTCAGCTATTAAAAAAAACAAAATGCAGTTCTTTGTGGCTAAATGGGCCCAACTGGAAACTATAATGCTAAGGGAAATGAGCGAATCCCAAAAGATTAGATACCACATGTTTGCCTTGATTTAACTTGTAATTTTTGTTTGGTTGTTGGTTATTTTTTGAACCTGTCATTGATACTGTCTCAACCCAGATGTTTCGAAGAATGGAACTTGCATTATTTTCAACATATTGTTTACCCAATACTATGTCAATTAATTCCATAATGTTGTATATTGATACTGAGGTTTTGTTGGGGCTTTTAACTGACCGGATCTTTACTCTGTTAGCCCTATCTTCAGACTAGAGAAGGTATCCCCAAGAGGCCACTGAACTTATCTGGACAATATGACGCTGGACTTTATGCTAGATATGTGTTTGCAAGGAACAAATCTCAACTGAACTTGAACTGTGGTTATGCAACAAGGTGGAGGAATCCACCATGGGGGGAGGGGTATGGGAGGGGTGGGGGGAATCCCCAGTGCCTATAAAACTGTATCACATAATACAATGTTAACAACAATAAAAAAAAAAAAAGAAAGAAAATGACTCCGGGTTAGAGGACCCCTTCAGTAACTGGTGGTGAGGCTTTCAGCACTCGCCAAAGCCATTCTCGTAAACTCATCCGCCGAAGTCAGGTCTAAGTCTGTCAGTTCTAAGTCTCCTCCGGCATCGATCAAAGATCAAGCCACCAGACCTGCTCACATCCAGCAGCCTACAGGTCTGTCACAAAACTGATTATAGAGCACGAATCCAAAAGGGTGCATACTTCACTTTATTGAAATAGTAGGAATTACAGAGTATCAGTCAATGCTCATTCTATTCAGAGGGACACGCGAATTAAGATGTAAGTAATTTCCATCTGATCATTCAGTAAATAAAAGTACTCAGAATCATTGATCAGGTGCGCGGTGCAATCACAAGCCAAGAGCAAAATGGGGAGCAGCATCAGCTGTGGTCTTGGAAATGTTTGATGAAATGGAGTAATTCATGGTTTAATATTAATTTGGGACTCAAGATGACTACTAAGCAGCTTGTACCAGGATAACAACTATTTTCTAAAATTGACCTCAATAGAATGCCAATAATTTGTTTTTTAATAGCATGTGAGCATCTTGTTAATGTAATTGGTTTTGGGCACTTGAATCTTAACTTTTCTGTGTCACGTTCTTTTCTAATGATGCTGCTTCCGTCCTAGGAGGAAGTTCATACGGTTTGGTTTTCTTATGCAGTTTTTCTTCCCTCTTTTTCATTACTTCTTGAAAGTGTTTTTTGGCCTCTAATTCTTTGTCTTCACGATCTTTGGCTTCACACAAAGCTTCTTCTTCCTGTCGGGTCCTTAGCTCTTCCTGCCACTGAAACACGGGGGAAATTTCATTTACACATGATTATCTAAGAAAAAAACTGCGTTGATTTATTTTTCAAAATCAATACTATGAACACTCAACTATTTTATTTGACTGCTACATATAAAACAATTTGGATCTTAGAAGTTCTCAAGTATATATTCAGAAAGGATTCTTTTACTCCCCTTTAGCTGCAATGAATATAAACAGTTTAGTTCACAATGAATATAAACAGATTCATTGTAGTGATGACTTAGTGTTTCTATCATTTGAATGCACTATATTCATATATATCTACATACATATATACATATATGTATATACATATATATACATACATATATATATATATCTCATACATATATATATGAGATTAGTGTTGGAAGTGACTTCCTGTCCTCTTCTCTATCAATAGAGGTGCTATTCTTTGTCTCTAAGCTATGCATAGGCAACCCAGAGGAATCCAAATCTGTGTGTGCATATACATGCATCGACAAGCTGATTTCTGTTATTATCTCTTCTGGATCATGCTGCTGAGTTGAATAGACTGTTAGGATTTATGAATCACCAGAAATTACTGAGACTGTCCTATGTGCAGAATATTACATATTGATTTATCAAAAGCTTCACAGTTGGATATGAGAAGAAATATTTACACACCCATTCCCCCATTTTCTGATACCAACGTATTGGTTTCCAGAAACAAACACAATTATTGCTAGAGTTGTTTGGTAATAGCTGTATGCTAAATAACCATTCAATGGAATAGCAAATGAACAAACTTCTTATTTTATTTTTCCGAAAAGTTCGCTAATGTGATAGAATCTGAAAAAAGTTAAATCATGGCAATATCTCAATCTAATAAATAATATCAAATTATTGGTGGTAAAATTAATATAAGGAATTTTCAGTGCTACTGAAATCGTTTTGTATTAAACAAAAGAAATTATTTTTCTCCTACCCCAACCCTTTCCCTAAGAATTAGACATAAAATGATGTACCTTGATTAAGACACTAGCAATCAAATGTAACACATTGGATTAAAACAGATTATGTGCGAAGTCGTACATTGCTACTACTTTTTAAAACCCATAATAAGAGTACAGTGATTAAATGTCTTTCTGATGTACCAAGAGCAAAGAATGGTCACTGTAAATGGAGTCAAAATATTTCTGTTCCATTTTTAGAATCACACTGTAAAAGAAATCAGTGTTCAGCACTTAATAGCAGATTTTTATCCCAAGAAATCAGTACCAATTCAGGAAGCAGAGTCAGGCTGTGCTTCACAAATGACAGAAAGCCCAATCTCCCATAGCCCAGTGAAGGCACTGAGCGGTAGCATCCCTCTGGTACCACACCCTGTAGATAGCACAGGGAGAGATAACACAGCTTAACAATGGCCAGTAATGTCTGTACTTTCAAATTACACATGTTACTGTTTCAGAAAAACACTCCATAAATCAAAGTTCCCTTAAAAAACAATGCTCATGCTACTGTCTGAAGAACATAATTCTTACATGATCATCAATGACTTTTGCCAACTCTTCATCTGCCTTGGTGTAGAAATCTGGATATGGAAACATAGGGAGTTCTGATAAAGAATGACGTTCCCTTCAAAAGATCACAATAACAGGTTCAACATTAGGGACAGGTGCTCATCATCCCCAGACAAGGACAGGTTTGTAAGTTGCGATTTATTGTTAAGCATTCTAACTCTACATTGCTAACATAAAGTGTTTACTTGGTGCAGACAACTGTATGTTAAGTACTATTTCCCGCAAGCCATCGTTGGATACCAGAGCTAACATTGTTGAAGATTAGGCTTGACATATTTCAAAACGCTAGAAAGCAAGGGAAGGTATTTTCTTAGCAGATGCAAAGTACACAGTTGATTAGTGGAAAGTGGGACTCTAAGAAATGAAAAGTTTAAGGAAGTTCAAAGCAGACTGTGCCCATTAGGAGATAAAAGCGCCTATGCCTGCTGCGGCACCACAGCCCCAGCAGTTCTGACAGAAATACACGCCTAAGAAGTGGATCTTTGATATGTTGGGAATATTGGGCTTTCAATGACTCTCCAAGGCCCTTTTAATACCAAGGGTAATACTGTGGTAGACAGTTCAGTAATAGTCCAATGATGCTGCTGACAGAACTAAGCTGACCTCAAAGTACGGAAAAATTAATGTTAAATTATCTATGTAAGGAATCACCTCATTGAAGTTATTATGAAAAAATTGCATGAGTCCAAAAATATGGAAACCAACAAGGCAATGGTAGCACTTGGTTTTGAGAGAGTAAAAGCGAGTGTAAAGGTGAAAAATCTTATGGAGGAACTGAATGGATGTCAGTATCAAGAACTTTCCACAACCAAAGATAAATATGATTATTTAAGAGGAAAAGAGGAAGAGGGAGGGATGGACAGAGACAAGCTGAGATCTCTCATCTGTTGCCGTAGATGCCCACAATAACTGGAGCCAGAATACCGGAATTGAGTCTGGGTCTCCCACGCGGGTGACAGAGACAGCGTGACCCATAACCTCTTCTGCCCCGTCAGGAAGCCAGGACACAATCACAGGTACTCCAATATGGATGAGGGCATCATAACCAGATTTTTTTTTAATTGGAAAGCCAGATATACAGAGAGGAGAGACAGAGAGGAAGAACTTCCATCTGTTGATTCACTCCCCAAGCGGTCACAATGGCAGGAGCTGCACCAATCCAAAGCCAGGAGCCAGGAGCTTCTGTCGGGTCTCCCACATGGGTGCAGGGTCCCAAGGCTTTGGGCCGTCCTCGACTGCTTTCCCAGACCACAAGCAGGGAGCTGGAAGGAAAGTGGGAGCTCCTGGGTTTTGAACCAGTGCCCATATTGGATCCCGGCATGTGCTAGGTGAGGACTTTAGCTGCTAGGCTACCACATCGGGCCCCATCACAACCAACTTCTTAACTGCAATACCAAATACTTGCCCCGATCAATTTTGAATAATGTGATGTTTACAAAGTTTTCCAAATTGCTGCCTACACTAGTCTACTGAGTTCCATATTCTTAATCCTTCTCCTTATATACTTACAGTGCCAGATCCTAGTGCGATCATAACTTTTGTTCACTCATACCTTTCTGAGTATCTTTATCTCCCCCATTACTTCTATATTCAAACCATTATCAACTCTCACTTTGATTAAGGACTCTAATTTGTAATCACTCAGCACCCACCATTTTCTTACCCACTTTATCTCCAGGCTTAAGATCCTATTTGTTAAGGAGGCTACACTAGACTTCACACATGGTAAGTGCTTTTCCCTGACTTCTGCGAGCTTATTTCAAGCCATTCTCTCCAGCCTGCCATGCCAGCTTCCTTCTGCCATATCCTACTGTTTGCTGGCACACACTGTTATTCCTTCCTCTGATGCTTCTCTCCTCTCTCTCTGTGTTTGCTGCCGGGCTAACACCTACATATCCAGCTCAGTTCAAGTCCATGGCTACAGTTCTCAACTCACTGTGTCCCTTTCTTTGGTAATACTTCCCTGAGATGTAATTGTAAATTATCAAGTGCACATGTGAACTTCTGCTGTCCGGGGTAGAGCGTGAGCCACCGAGCATGGGCATTTTCTCTTTTGTGTTATCATTTGGGTCTTCAGTGAGCAACCCCGTACCACTAAGCAATGAATGTCTACACAGAAACTGAATGAGGGGATGAATAAATACACTATGACCTGCTTTGGTCCCTTTAAACTTCCAAGGCACAGGTAAGAGATTATTGCACAGCCCTCTTGTGTCTGTAGAATATTATCTAGTGTAGCAACATAGGAGCAAACTCAGGAGACAAGCTGTAGAAAGGGGTCAGCAGAAGTTAAACAAACAAAAACCCTGAGGTGCCCAGCAAGTAGACAATGAGCTTGCTCTTAGGCAATGACATTCAGAAATATCCAATGGCAGAAAGGAATTCAGCTCCCCATTGCAGGCAGAAAGAGTTCTCTAGCCACTCTTAACATATCAAAAAAAAAGTACTTGTAGAGAGCTAGGGAATCCGAGATGGGGCATGTAAAAAAATGACACTTGGGTTGGTCATTTTCATTCAATGATGAGGTTCGAGCACCTCAGATATTCAAAGAATTGTGCTAAAAGCTGTAAAAAGGTAAATAAGACAACATGAAAACTGTTTATAGGTTAAAAATATTAAGCAAGGTGGGTGTAAATTCCTTCTTGAATAATGTGTTTAAATTTTAGGAAATGCAAACGACATAATGCTGAATGTCTTTTAAAATGGGAAAATAAAATTGGCTATGCCTACACAGCTCTTATTTCAAGTTACTTCTGTGGAATATTGTACTAGAAAATAAAACTGCATCTATAACTGTAATACAACCCAGCAGGAAACCCAAGAGAGGTGAATGTTTGGTGACATAAGCAGAAAAACAAAATTGGAGTAAAATGACCAAGTGCACGGGCTCTGGTCTCAGATAGAGCTTGAAGTACATTTTGGTTCTGTCACTTCATGTCATTTGATCCTTCTGTTTCCCAGCATCTTGTTCTAACATATAAACTTACCAGTCTGCATTATTACATTTTAGAGGAATTAGAGAGAGCTAAGTCATAAATCAAACACAGAACAAGTCTAAGCATCAGAGCTCAGAGGAGAAAACCGCAGCTTTTACTCAGTGCTATCAATTACAGAAATGAAGAATGGAGGAATAAGACCATTTTGATGAATCTTCAATGAGATGTACGACTTCAATGCTTCTATTTAAGCAATAGGCACAGACTTTCCCAGAAAGATGGCCAATAGTTTCTTAGGGCTAATTTATCAAATGACCACAAATTAAAATAGAAACTAATTGTCGGGCCCAGCGCCATGGCCTAGCGGCTAAAGTCCTCGCCTTGAACACGCCGGGTTCCCGTATGGGCGCCGGTTCTAATCCCGGAAGCTCCACTTCCCATCCAGCTCCCTGCTTGTGGCCTGGGAAAGCAGTTGAGGACGGCCCAAATCCTTGGGACCCTGCACCCGTGTGGGAGACTCGGAAGAAGTTCCTGGCTCCTGGCTTCGGATCGGCACAGCACTGACCATTGCACTCACTTGGGGAGTGAATCATCTGACTGAAGATCTTCCTCTCTGTCTCTCCTCCTCTCTGTGTATCTGACTTTGTAATGAAAATAAAATAAATCTTAAAAAAAAAAAAAAGAAACTAATTGCCCTGGAGAACAAAAATGCAACGTGAAGGTGTTAACATTGTGGGTTCCTTTAGAAGTTCTGTAGGAGAATATTTCTCATGCATGGTTAGCTTCTGATCATTGTTGACAATCCTTGGAATTCCTTGATTTATACATATATCACCCATTCTTCTCTTTGTATCCATATGGCCTTTATTTTACTGAGCTCTTCCGTTTTGTTTTTCATAACCTCATTGGGGATACTGTCCTTGGATTCCAAGGCAATTAATCAACATGGTTTTAACATTTACCTCAGCTTGACTCAACTTCAGACAGGTGTCTTCCTGGTGATAGGCTCCTGGCCTCACTTTCCTTAGAGAATATACTTCAGAAAAATTCGTTGTAAATTCCTTTCTCTGTCCATTTAAAATGCTAAATCTTCTTGCAATGTTACAATCCAAGACTGTTGTGGTCAAGCACCTGGAGCCTTCCTTTGAAAACCAATCCAGGAAGGCAACTCCCAACAGCCCAGCTCTGTGGCAGCTGGGCAGCTTCACTTTTCCAAGTGACAACTGGCAAGTACGTCATGTTGACTTAACCACACTAACCAGCTACTCTGTAACGTTTTCATGTGCTTTTCCTATAGCTCATCTCAGTGCTGAAAATTCCTCTTGCTTTTTGTTTCATGGAAGTTGACTTCAATCTCTTTTCCTTATTGGCATACTTTTGAATAAGAATTTATATTCTCATTTGATTTGCCCAGTGTAATTCTTCTTTGATCCAGGATGATCTTGATATTTCTATCTTAATGACATTTGTAAAGATCTCCTCCAAATAAGGTCACAGTCACAGATATGGAACACGGGGCTTTAGGTTCAAACATGGGCAAGGTAATTATCATAGCACATCAGATGTTGGTGATGATGTCGGCATCCTTATCAGACCATCTGTGACAGGGATCCAGCTGTGGCTCCTAACGCCTGCTCATTGATAATGCAGACCCTGGGAAACTGTAGTGCAGTCAAGTAGCTGGGTTCCTGTCACTCATATGGGAGATGTAGATTAAAGTCCCTGTTCCCAGATTTGGGCATTTAAGAGTTAGCTAGCAGACTCTCTCTCTCTTTCTCACCCCATCCCCACTTTAAGTAAGTAAATAAATAAATACAATTAAATTGGATGTGTCTCTTGGGGAAAGCAATTCAACACACTCCAGATGGCAAATCAGAAGCAAGGAGGAAGGAAATAGAGCTTACTTGGGAGGAATTACATAGATAGGGGTGTCTGGAACCCAGCATAGCATATATTTAAGGGAAGAGGTGACTCATTCATGCATTTATTCAAACATCTATTACAAGAGTTGTTAACATTAAGAAGGGAAAGGGAAAACCCTCTTAAGCACTGCCCTTGAAGAATATGAAGTTCACACGGAATAAGATGTGCAAACAGACATCTACAGTATACTGGAACATTGTAACTCCCACTCTGACCTCTAGGTGTTGAAGTGCAATCCATCATGTAAAACATGGCTTATACCAGGAAAACTGCAATAACCACTTGATTTACCACAAAGCTACATAAAATTCTGTTTAAAAGTTAAATGACTTGTTCCCTCGTCTCACACGTCAAAGACATTCAGATCTCCATAGTTGCATTCTTTGGTATGAATTTCCTCTGGAACTTTTCATTTTCCTTTATTAATCAATTTTCTGATTCAACTGGAATTTCATCAGATTCAACCTGCTTTGTTTTTTGGATTTTTTTTTCTCCTTTGGAAGATTATATTTTCATTATTTGGCTACCAGAACTCTCTAGTAGTCAACTTTATTGTTCTCAGTTCTACTGAAGTATCTTCTAATGAAAGTCTTATTGCTAAAGGCAATAAGAAGTCTAAACATGGGCATTTTCCTTGGATTCATGATTCCTTGTTCGAACAAAATAGTATTAGGAAAACTGAATCTGAGATAGACAATTGTTTATTCATGTAACCAGAAACCAAAACTACTAAAGTCACTCTGATAGAATTATAAAAAAAATATATTTTATTAAAAGATCATGGGTTCAAGTTATTCCTGAATTTCATTTTAACTTTCTTAAAGAGATTATTGCTCCAAGTGGAAGGTGATCAGTGCAGCTAGAGGCCAAGCAGAGACCTTGGTTATTAGGTGGGGAGGCCAAAGTTAGAGTTCTGAACTGACAAGGTGGCCAAAAGTTGAGGGATCAAGATGGAGAACACTAAACTCCAGATTCATCATTAGGGTTTTCCCAACGCTTCTGCTGAATTATTAAATGAAGAAAGCTAAGAAGTCGAGCAAAGGAGTCACTGACAAGCAACATGGGATTTTTCTGAAAATTTATAGCAGTGAGGAACACAAAAACTTGGGAGTTCAGAGTCTGTAAGATTGGAGAGGCCGGCCATGATAAACAGCTCAGACTCTCATCTGGGTCTCCTATAAATCTAGGCTCTTGGGCTATGTTTGAATTACATGTAAATTTAAGTCGGTTAAATCATCCTTGAGACGGTGTAGCTACTAGGTTGGATTAAAATGTTGTGCCCTCAATCAAGTTACACAGTAGCAAGTGACACTCTTTCTAGCAGCACACAGCATCACAGGAGCTTTGGGAATTTTTGATAAACAAGATCCAGCATTCAATAAAACATTTTCAGACAAACCAACAGGAAATTCATAATGGAGTTGCAGATACAGAATCCAAAACAACTACGAGAAATACATTGAAATAGGTGAATGACATCATGGATAACTTCACCAGAAAAACGAATGTCATTTAATCACTGAAATAATGTTAGAATTGAAAAAAAAAATCAATAAGTGAAATTGAAGTCAACAGACAGATTGAACATAGCAGATAAGGAAATAAGTGGATTAGATGATGGGAAAGTAAAAGAAAAAATATAGTAAACAGCCAAACAGACTTATATAAAGATACGTAAGATGGCGTTGTTGTAATAAAAATGGAAACAATCCAAACGACTGCCTACAATAGAAGAGGTGAACAGTGGGAGGTGTACATAGTGGGAATATTTAAAAATATTTACAAATATTAATCACTTAAATACAGTAAATGGATGAATTGAAACTAAATAAAACCACACGCTAAAAAAGTGCAAAATGTGTCTTATTTTTTCATCTTGTTTTTTTTTTTTACAATCTTTTCAAAATACTTTTATAGATAACAGACAAGTAGTAGCAAATGAATTCAAGTTAGGTGCAGTTACATAAAACAGTGAGCAAACAATCTAGGAAAATTGATAAACATCTGACACCATAATAAATAAATCAACACAATTTAGATGTTTTTCTTACTAACTTACTCTGTTTGAGAGACGTAAAGACAAAGAGAAGAAGAGAAAGAGAAGGTGGTGGGAAATCTCCCGTCTGCTGGTTCATTTCCCCCAGTTCCACTGGATCAGGCTGAAACCCAGGATCCCACATTAAGTGGCGGGAACCCAAGAACCAAAGCCATCAGCCGCTTCTTCCCATCACATACGTGGACGTGGGGTGCCAGTGCCCTGAGCAGCATCTTCAGCTCAGGCAAAACCCTAGCCCCTAACCGACACCATTTTAAGGAAGCAGATGCTTATAGAAAACAATTGCGTGGCAAGATGATTTACAAAAGTCAGGAAAGCGACTCCTTCTTCAAGGAAGGAAGACAAATGGGTAAGTTTTTAGGAATCATATATTATCACATGCACCCATTTTATGTGTCTTGCATGCACTATGCATTTCAAAACTTAGAGGCCAGTGCTGTGGCTCAGCCGGTTAAGCCACTGTTTGCTATCCTGACATCCCCTATCAGAGAGTGATGTTGAATCCTGGCCACTCTGCTTACAACCCAGCTGCCTTCGAATGCATCTGCCGGGAAGGCATTAGACAATAGCCCAAGTTCTTATACTGCAGCCACATATGTAGCAGACCCAGAGGCATTTTATGCTCTTATATTTGTCCTGTTCTAACTGCAATTGTGGCAGTTATTTGGAGAGCGGGTTAGAGGAGGGAAGATCTACTGCCACACCCCAAAAGGCTCTTGCTACCTCCCTATGCTACTCTAACAAATAAATAATTCTCTTTTAAATTAATGTAAAGCGTGGATTATCACTAATATTTCAGGAATTTGCTAGGACAGTAGTCCAGACAATCTTCTAGAATGAACTCTTTGCTAGGGAGCCGAGAGGCTCTGAGTCGTCCCTGGACATAGGACAGGATTGCAGCACTTTCTGAAGATAACAAGTCGTTTATTTCTATTAAGGTCCCTAACCTCACAGGGTGGGGTCATTAAAGAACATAGTCTGAGCTCAGCCTGCCTTGAGGCAGGCTGTACTGGTTTCATCATCAAGGAATTCAGTGTTTTAGATCATTTAATCAATTCTACTTGTCCCTCTTCCCCTTTCTTAGGTTCCTCCTCTCTTGGACCCAGTAGGAACCATTCCCGTTTCTCTGGATCTGTCTGCTCCAACTTTGTCATCATCTGAGTTTCTTGCTCAGTCTGGCCATATTGCACTGTTCCTATGGAGACAGGCACGTGCCTTCTATGTCTTTAAGGCCTCGCTTTGCTTTGTCCTCTCAGGTTCTGGCAAAGGGCTGTTTGGAATGCCTCTCCACCCACATGGTCCCACTGTAGATTGCTAGCAAATTATGATGCAGTTTTTCCTCCATTAGAATTACTGTGTCTTTCACCGTTTTAACAGTGACCATTTAGTGTGACTTCACCTTTTCAAACATTCTTTTACTTTTGAGAGCATTTAGTAATGTTTCCTTTTGGGTTGAGGTAGTAGAGGAAAAAAAAGTAGTATTCTATCAGGCACTGGCTTTTCCCATTCTTAAATAGGTAATAAAGATCTGAAAACTGAACTCAAATTGGCCAGATCTACGCCCAGGCTTTCAAAGACCCTGAGCATGTCAACAATCCCTGCTCTGTAACTCAGAAAGATCAGCTCATTTCTTAACAAAATTGTATCTTAACTAGACCATCTGTTAATTCTTTAGGGGTATTTTTTCTCAATTCCACTTCAATTCTTTATTTTTAGACACCATAGATCATTCTAGAAACAAAGTTTTCAGATCTGCAGAGTTGACCTATTTAACTCTAACCTTCACACTCAGCACCTTGCCTTATATATATATATATCTTTATTAGATATACAGAGAGGAGGAAAGACAGAGAGCAAGATCTTTCATCTGATGATTCACTCCTCAAGTGGCTGCAATGGTCAGTGCTGAGTCGATTTGAAACCAGGTGCTGGGTGCTTCTTCCAGGTCTCCCATGTGGATGCAGGGTCGCAAGACTTTGGAACGTCCTCCACTGCTTTCCCAGAACACAAGCAGGGAGCTGAACTGGAAACAGGGCTGCTGGCACATGAACCAGTGCCCATATGGGATCCTAATGCGTGCAAGGGGAGGACTTTAGCCACAAGGCTACCGCTCCAGGCCCTCATTAATGTATTTTTATCTTAATTAAATAATTTTAATCTTCTGTGTGGGATGCCAGATTTGAGCCAGTGGTGAATCATATACTTGAGTACTATTTTTGTGATCCTAATTATGTTGCCCAAATCATAGGGCTTCAAGATTATAGTAGCCTGTGAAGGGGGCTATTTACAGCACATCTATTTAGGTGAAAATTACATTAAATTAGAAACTTTCAGGAAAACAAGTCACCTTGGCTAAATTGGCAGAGCTGGTTGGTAAAGAAAGAACTGATTTCCTACCTAACCGTAATCCACTACTTCATTAAAACAAACAGACAAAAAAAACTTGCAAGTACAGAGTCGACTTGTTTTATAGTTCTAGTATTTTCATACATTCTGGAGGCGTGATTTGTTCAATGAAAGTCCAATCATTCCCCCCCCCCCCCCACCTCTCAACCATCCAGGGCTTGGGCAGTGAGCATATCTTTGCTTGACTTTAAACACTGCCCACCAGGAGCCTTCTCCTGGGCCCTCCGGCTTTTCCCTTCCTTGGCTGGCTGGGTCTCAGACATGCGCTCCTACAATTTCAGTCCCACTTCTGCTTGCCAGCCAGACTCTTGATCTGCTGGTTTCCATGCATTTTTCCTCCTGGAAAATTTCAGTCACTATTTTCATTTGACCCACATCTACAGAGGCAACTGAACATCTCCAAGTCAAGTCTTTTCACATTTTAATTTCTGTTCAATTCATTGATTTTTATATATTCTGTTTCTACCAAATAACTTCTGTATTCTCTTTTGTACTCCCGTGCCAAGGATGCTCTCCTGACACCCTACCATTGTAGATTTATCATTTATTACACTGTTTCACAGGTTCCTAAAGCAATTTCTGGATTAGGATGATTAGGATGCGGGATACTTTCCTCAACCCCATTGTAGACACTAATCTGTGTGATTGTCATAAAGGATGTCAAACAGGTGATTTCGCAGGCAGGAGAAAGCATAAGTGCTCTCAGGCAAAAACACCTTTCTAGGAAGATACTAAGAACATGTTAGGAAGCGAGAGTGAGTTAAGAATAAAATGTCTGTGACTTAGCAGTGTGGATATGTCCACATGTCCCTGGAGGGACAAGGATGGGTAGTGAAAAAGTGGTAACTTCCAGGTTGAACGTTTCAAGCCATGAGCCCAGCTTTCCATCCATGTCTCCCATTCATGTGGCAGGAATTCAATTGCTTGAGCCTCAGCTTCTCATTTGCATGTGGAGGTGTATAAGGGCTTTGATGTCTTGTTTATTAAGTTTTAATTTTTTATTTGAAAGAGAGAGAAGAAGGAGGGACAGAGGAGAAGAGAGCCTTCCATCCGCTGGTCCACCCACCATGTGTCCACAATGGCTTGGGATGAGTGAGGCTCAATCCAGAAGCCCAGAACTTGATTCAGGTCTCCCACGTGGGCGGCAGAAACCTGAGCGCCTGGGCCACCATCTGCTGCCCCTTGGACTCCATTTACAGGGAGCTGGATTGGAAGCGGAGTAGCCAGGATTCAAAGCGATTCCAGTTTGAGATGTGGGCATTTCTAGGGGTGACTTACTTCATCATACCAAAATATTCACTTCAGACACTGCCATCCTAACGAGTAGGCCAAATGTCTGGCCCCAGCATGTCAAATTCAAGAATCATCTTACCCTAATTTTGACACTGGTTGCTCTCCTTGTCTGTGTTACTGTAATTCTAGGAAAATTCACCTCTGTACTCTGTTGAGACTACTCTTTTCTTTCAGCATCTTCGATGCCACTCTTTCTTGATGTTTTTCCTCATTTAAGAAAGAGAATTTTCTTAAGATATGTTCTCTGGCATGATGAACAGAAGGTAGAACATTTCAAACCTAACATATTTGAAAATGTTATTGGGACTGGCACTATGACCTAGCAGGCTGCTGCTCTGCTGAGACACTGGCATCCTATATGGACACTGGTTAATGTTCTAGCTGCTCTACTTGAGACCAGCTCCCTGTTAGTGTCCTGGGAAAGCAATGGAAGATGGCCCAAGTTTTGGGGGCCCTGAACCTATGTGGGAGACTCAGAAGGAGTTCCTGGTTCCCAAGTTTGGACTAGCTCAGCTCTGACAATTGGAGCCAAATGGGGTGTGAATCAGCAGATGGAGGATATCTCTATCTCTCTGTATAGGAAAAATTAATCTTGAAAAACAAAATAGTTTGCTCTCTGCATTTGTTAGATTGGGACAGGAAGTTATTCAGCCATTATTTATTATCTGAACTCTCAATATCCTAAATAAAGAAAAGATTCGAATTTTTTACAGTATTTTAGAGCTTTTTGTTACTTGCCTTCCAAACATCATGAACTAGTCCTATTTGAATAGCCAAGGGTATTTTAATTCTAGATTGTTTATTATTGCCACTGTCTTCTTGCCTGCTTCTGAGTTGAGGAGTCTGATGCTATTTTGATTCCCAGGCAGTGGCAGTCATCTCTTATCCTCTCAGGAAGTATATTTTTGATATATTTATTGTAGAATACTCACAAGACAGATGCTGAAGCATCAACTGATAGAACAGTTGTTTGCTTCTTACATAAATCTGATGTAGTTCACTGAAGACGTCTCTTCTAAATGACTAGGAACCTGCCCTCTTGTAACGTCAGCATCTCAACATGTAGCTTTCAAGATCACATGGATCAAGGAAGAAAGATATGGAGGTGATGCATTGCTTCATGACTCCTTCGGCATGGAAGTGTCATGTCACTTTGATTCATGAAACTTGCTCAAGAATCAGGGTTTAGGATTGATATTGATTTGAATATTTCTATTCTAGTTCAGATCTGCTTAGGAGAGGGGGCTGGTCTTTGCACTGTTGGAAACTTAGCAACATTTCTAGTAAATACATGTTGGAATTGCCTTGCACTATGAAAGCCAAGGATTAAATAAGCAGTGGCAGTTCTCCTGGGAGGCAAGTTCTCAGTTGTGGGTGCATACTGGCCTAAACTAACTCCAGGGAAGACTCTGGGAAAAAGGTAAGGGAATATCTGAAACTTTATGATGGCTTACATTTGGCGCTACAGGAAGTTTTAAGTTTCCTTTTCTCTTAGTTTTTTTTTCATTTTCAAATAGAAGTACGTGACACATGATGCACAATTTTCCACAAGGGCCCCAGAGATCCCTGTCTCTTAAGGACTCATGCTTTGTCAGATTTATTCTCTCTGAGCAGGGCTGGCTTGGGGAGCTGCTTGCAGCTAGTACACTGGGCAAATTTGTTGAGATATATCCCACACGGGCACATTTTTAAGTTCTATCTGCTTCAGTTTCAATACAGCTCCCTACTAGCTTACCTGCAACGACAAAAGAAGATGGCCCAAGTGTTTCATCCACTGCACCCCATGAGGAAATCAGAAGAAGCTCCTAGCTCCTTGCACTTGACGTTGGCCTAACCCAGCCCTGACCATTGTGACAATTCGGGGAATAAACCAATGCTTGAAAGATCTCTGCCCCTCTCTGCAAAGGTTCTTTCAAATAAATCAATTTCCAAAATCAAAAAGATGGACTTTTATTTTCCACTTTCATGTTCAATAAATCAAGTTATCATATTAGCAATGTCTATAACACAGGGAAGGAGGATTGCCTAACAGCAGCATGTTCCTGAGGTTCTCAGACCAATGGTTCACAAGGAACTCATTCTTGCTAATCATTTGTGAATGATCTTGGGCCTGATACTTTCTCTGCTTGCCTTCAGATGAGATCCGAGTCATGACTAGCCACTCAGAAGCATACAAGGTGTCCCTAATTAGTAAAATAAGTCATATGTGAACTCTAATCCACCAAAACCGTGACATGTGTAAAGTATGCATCATTCACCTCATGTTTCAACTAACAATGTAATTTTAATAGCTCTTTTTAATTTCATTTTAAACACTATTTGGGTCCCTGTAAATGCTTGAAATTACTTTTAATTTTTCAAACTATTGAACGGTCTTTGGTAAGTAACTATTTTGTATTCTTCATTCTTTTGTCTGGAATTCTTGAATTCTAATGTAGACTTCTAGAACATTGCCTCGTACTTCATTACTGTCTTATTTCCATTTTGCTTTCTTATTTCCTTTGTTCTGCTTTCTGGGAGATTTCTTCAAATTTATTTTCCAAGCCTTCTGTTGAATTTCTAATTTTCAGTTGCATTTTCCATTTCTAAAACTTTTTGGAGTTATTCTTTGTCTATTCTTTTTTACAACATTCTTTTTTATGGATGAGAAATTTCCACTTGCTTCTCAAAAGAAAATAACATAAGTTCTTTGGACATTTTCTCTGTCCTATATGGTTTCTGTTTTTCTCTGTGTGTCTTTTTATATTTATTTGGATTATTGTCTATTATTTTGGGATTTCACTTAAACATCTGACGAGCCTTACCTGTCCACTGTATTGTAACAGTTTTGTTGAAGTATAATGAACATACAATATTTAAAATACATGATTTGAAGGCTCCTGATAGTTTTGACACTGTCTGTACAACTTTGGATGTATCAAAATATTCAAGAAAACAAACATAACTATTGGCCTATTGAAACTTTCCCCATGTACCCTTTCTTAATAATTTATGTTTAAGAACAAAATAGTAGAGTCAAATGGAAACCTACACTGCATTTCCTGGGTGTACTAAATAATACTCATCATCATGAAGCGACTGTATTAACTACATATTGTTGAACCGTGAATTAATCTCATACTTCGCAGCTTAATGCAACAAACACATCTCACCATTTTTTCTGAATCATGAAATTAGCTTTGTGATTTCTGGCTTAGGGTTTCTTACAAGACTGAAATCAAGGCAGTGTCAGAGGCTCCTGTCACATCAAAGTTCAACAGGGGTGATCCACTCAAAAGTGTTGCACAAACCTGTTGGGAAGCTTCATGTGCTCACCCTCTGTTGGTTAAAAACATCAACTTTTGGCACTCAAACCTCTCTACACAGTAGTCAAAAAAATCCATTACTTGGTTTCCTTCCAAGGGAATGACTTATCAGGTCAGAGAGTCCAAAGAACTAAAGCAAAAGTCTGTTTGGAACCCTATCCTAGAAGTGAGATCCTATAATTTCTAAATTCTATTGACCAGATGTAAGTCACAAAGCCCATGCCACACTCAAGGAAAAAAAAAAATGGAGAGAGAGATTACTGGTGACTTAGAGCTGCCTAGCACAGAGTGAAGCAATTTTCTGGAGGGAGCCCTTAACAATCTACAGGCTATTTCTGATGGACAATTAACTTCAGGAAAACATCCTGTCATAGACATGTCACTCTGGATGATAGGGAAAGGAGAGACAGGGTGACAGAAAAAATGTGCTAGAGCCAGAAAGTAGAGGTTCTGAATAGACTGTTTGTAGGAAGTCTCTATCTTTTTTCGGGACAACATCCTCACAGTGTTGGAAACCTTTTAAACAGTGAAGTAATATGATTGGAATTCTGTTTCTGAATGATTGCTCTGACAGTTGTACAGATTGAACAAGAAATACTTGGTGATGTGGGACGATGTCTGAACCTATTGAAACAGAACAGTTGCAGTGACTCTGAGAGGCTAGAGGAATCATCTCTCAGAGAGGAGGTCGATTGCCATGGCAACCATACAGCTTCCGGGGTGGGCAGAGGGGGGAAATAAGACAGCATGTTTTTATCCTCTCCTCTCTTCCTGTGAATGATATTACTTTTGCATCTCAGAGGGACATAATAGTTTAACACTTTGGGCTTCATGTTAAAATGGAATGAAATGAAAACACAAATCCCAATCAGTGTTTTATTGCAAATATTCTTAACTATGAAATCCTGACATGCTGACCTGATGTCATAATTGTGAGATGCATTAACATTATTCATTATGAATAATATCTAGTATCAAAATCTGAAAATTACTCATTATTTTAAGTGAGCTTGCAGGATCCTTGTATTGGGGTTCTGAGTCTCTAATTACAATATGAGTCTTGAATCCGATTTCATCAATAGCACATTAACTAAATAGTACACTGTAAAATGAGACATAGCTCAGAATTTGTATTTTCTGTGTGGCTATCTTTAGAAATCCAGGAGTTATTACAAATTGAGTTCAAAATGGAAAGGAGGCACTGTCTGTATTCTTCAATCAGAAACAAGAGATGCTCCCTGGAAAGCAGATAGTACTTCCTCTGAATGCCTGCCTGTCAGACAGCACAGGAACAAGAATTCAACACTGATTTTCCAGTACCTCAAAGGCTACATTGTGCCTCCTTGCATTAACTGTCTACTAACTGCAGTTAGATTCTATAGTTTATAATTTTGTTGTTGTTGTTGCTACAGAAAGTAGAAGTTGATGAGTAGATATTCTAATGCATACTGGGGAGGGTACTTGTCACAGATGAATGTCCATTAAGAAGGGGGGAGGTTATAGAGACTAGGAGAGCCCTGTTCTCCAAACAGAGTCAGGGTTTAACAGCCCAATTCAGAGACATGATACCCAGATACAGTTGCTTTAGGTTAGGAACACTTCTGGAGACTGGAACCAGGTTATGTGGTTATCACTCAACTGTAGATCTGAACAGGCGCTGGTGAAACTAGTAAGTTCTACCTGTTGGCCAGTACCGGAGCTCCATAGAATTGTTTTCCATGCATGGCAACTGCAGGAAAACCTACGTCATTCTATATATCCAGAAGAAAAAAAAATCACATACTTATCAAATTGTAACTTTTTGAGGAAGAGAGGGGCTGGGAAATCAAGCACCCATTCATTGGTTTGTCTTCCAAAGCCTGCAATGTCTGGGGGTGGAGTAAGTTGAATCCAGAAGCATACAACTCAGTTCCTAATTCCATATGGGTAGCTGAAACTCAGTTACAGCCATGCACCCACTGCCTGTCAGGGTCATTGTTAGCAAGAATCAGAACCGAGTGTTGGATTCGGGTACCCCTATAGGGGATGTGGGCATCTTAACTGGCAACACAATACAAGGTAAATGCCCAGCCCTCCAAAACATTTCTAACAATTACTGACGAGAGGAAGCAAAAACAAGGTACAGGAAACTAATACTTGATATTCTATACAGAACACAAATACAATATCTTTTAAATAGGAACTGCAAGTCTTAAAAATTTTTTTAAAAGCGGGGGGAGGAATTACGTGAAATAAAGAAGGCGGGAGTGAAAACAAAGAGTGACTGGAAAAGCGATCAATATAGAGTGAAAGCAATAGAAAAATTGAAACAGGGTAGCACAAAAACAAATAAATAAAAGATATGGAATGTTAATCAGTGAGAACAGCCAAAGTCCAAAGGAAAATGTGAAAATAAAGTGGGAAAGGATGATTAAAATGCAATCAATACATGTTCTCAACCCCAGAATTATTTACTTTTCAAAACTCAAAAACATTTGAAGAGGCATACCAGGACATGACCACACCGACAACTGAAAAAAAAAATTGCCTGAATAAATTCATTGTTACTGAAGAGTTCCAAAGACAAAAAAAAAAAAAAAAAAAAACAGTTCTGCAACTATTGAACCTGAAATGCAAATAAACATATTGACTTAAAAAATAAGTAAAACCAGCATTACAATATGAAATGATAAATGACTTTTGCCTTCAGGATTCTTTAATTTCAAGTATTTAGAATAAATTCCTCTTTCCTACTACAAAATATTTAAACTGAATGGCAAAATGGATGTGTCTCATAGGTTAATAATACTTTTAACCAAAAAGATAACAAGAAATAGTAAAGACATTGAGTTAAAACTATTGTACTCTAAAAATTTTGAAGGCAATGATCTTTTCTGTAGTTATAAAAATTAGCAGTTAAAATTGACTTAAATTAAAAGCTTGCTAAATTTTTTATTCTATTTTATTTTTAACTAATTAATTTTATTTATTTATTGGAAAGTCAGATATACAGAGAGGAGAAGAAACAGAGAGAAAGATCTTCTACCTGATGATTCATTCCCCAAGCAGCCGAAACGGCCAGTGCTGAGCCAATGTAAAGCCAGGAACCTGGAGCTTATTCTTGGTCTTCCACACAGGTACAGGGTCCCAAGGCTTTGAACCTTCCTCAACTGCTTCTTTCCCAAGCCACAGGCAGGGAGCTGAATGGGAAGCGGGGCTGCTGGGACATGAGCCAGTACCTATATGGGATCCTCGAGTGTGCAAGGCGAGGACTTTAGCCACTAAACTATTGTGCTGGGCCCAAAATTTTTCTAAACATTTTTAAAAATTTTATTGCAATATTAAATAAAATCCAGTGCTTCTTATAGAGAAAATAATAAATACATAATATAATTTAATAATGTTAATATGATCAACATTTATTATAGATATAAATATATGAAATGAAATGAAAAGAGAAAAAATTGTGTTATATTTTTCTGCTTACATGAGGAAAGAATTGAAGCATATGAGATTTCTTGAAGATGTCTGAATAGAGATGTCCAGTATTCGCCACTCCATTTATAGAGAAGAACCAAGGGGGGAAAAAGGTTCCCAAAAAGAACACGAAAACTTAGGCAAATAAAAACCTTGTAGGACAGAGGCCTTTCTAGCAGCCAAGAAGGAAGAACGAGGCAAAATAGCAGCTGTGATCCCGACCCAACGGCCCAGGAATGCCTGCTGCGAGAGAAAGGAGTAAACAGGAGAACTTCAGCAGAACCCATCTGCACAGATGCCTGCGAAATAATGAGGGTGAAAAAGTCACAAAAAAATTCCAACAAAGAAATGCTCAGGACCAGATGACTTCCATGCTGAGTTCCACCAAAATTTTAAGGAAACACTAGTATTATTTCTTTTCTAAAATTGGTCCAAGGACATGAAAATGAGGAAACTAGACAACTTTTTTTTTTCATAAGGCTGGCATTATCTGATGTTCTACTTAGATAGGAACACAAAACAAGACAAAAATTACAGAAAAATGATTACAATTAAACCCAATGCAAAATTTTCTAGCAAAAATTAATCCAACAGGGTCTCAACAAGATTCTCCACCATGACCAAGTAGGATCCATTTCATGAATTCAAGTTCGGTACAACATAGGCAAATCAATGACTGTAGTGATTTGTATCAGTAGAATAATAGATAGAAATCAAATGATCCTCTAGAAACATACAGGAAAAATGACATTTAAAATCTACATATGATTAAAACCCTAAACAAAGTACATATGAAACAGCCATACCTGAACACACAAAAATATTATAGATGTCAATGCCATTCAGTATGTGCTGAAAAATCTAAAAGTGTTCTTTCAAGTTCTGTAAGAAGACAAATACGTGTTTTCTCATCATTGGTATTCAGAATTGTATTAGAAGTCTTAGAGCAAAGTGTCCAAAAACATGTAACAGCTGTTAGTGAAAGGATAGTCTCTTCAAGCAAATAGAGCTGAGAAAATTGGGTGTCTGATACCCCATCTTCCACTCTAATGAGAATCAAATAAAAATGTTTTAAAGACCTAAATGTAATGCCCAAAACTACAAAAATAGGAAAAACAGTTCAAGATGTTAGTATAAGCCAAATCGTCTTGGATAAGACTCCAAAACCACAGATTAATAATAATAATAATAATAATAATAAATAAAACCTAGAAATATGTGATTTTATTGCCCTAAGAACTTTCTGTACAGCAGAGGAAGTAATAAAGAGACAGCCCCCACAATGTCAGAAAAGATTTGAAAATCATCAGAAAGAGTGGCAATATAAAGAATGTATGACAAATGCAAGTAACGTAATAACCACACACACACAATCAAAACATTTCTGCTAAGAAATGGGTAAAGAATCTTCTTTTCATAAAAGAAGAAGGCAACTGGTCAGTAGTAATATGAAAAATTGCTCAATATCATTAGCCATAATGGAAATGCACTGAAACTATAATGAGATATTATCTCTCATTATGATTGGAAATTCAATAAAAATCTAAAAAAAAACTTGTTAGGATGTGGAGGAAAGGAAACTCATTTACTATGTTAGTAGGAATGAACAGGAGTACCATCTTCTGTGACAAACAGCCTTGCTGTTTTTCAAAACTAAACAAAACAGAGGAAAATATCTGACCCAGCAGTTAAGTCATCATGTCTCCATTCCATATCAGAAGTCCTGGTTTGATTAAGTTCTGGTACTCTGCTACCAATTAGCTCCATGCTAATGCAGTTATGGAAGGCAGCTGCTGATGGCTCAGGCACATGATTTATACTGATTTCTGAGCTCCTGTGTTTGACCAAGTCCAGTCCTGGATATTATGGGCATTTGAGGAGCAGGTATAAAACAACAGATGGACAATATCTATTTTTGTGCCAACACCAGACTGTACTATGCCTTGATTTATGTAGTAAAATGTGTAGCCTGCCCAACAGTGTGTCTGACATACGTAGTACAATACATAGCCTGATTTTTTTTAATATATTTCAATCCAATGTCCACCAGCCCTTCTACTCTGTGTCAATGACCATTTTCTTCCTCTGATTCTCTGTTCTTCAAATAAAATGAATTTTTAAAAGTGTAGCTGAAAGGCAGAAAGAGAGAGAGAGAGATCTTTCATGTGCAGGTTCACTCCACTAATGGCCTTCCAGCAATGACTGGGCCAGGCAGAAGCCAGAAGTCAGGAGCTTCTTCTGGGTCTCCCATGTGGGGGCAGAAGAAGCCCCATGCTCATTAGCAGGGAGCTGATTTGGAAGTGGAGCAGCCAAACTGCCAACTGGTGACCACATTCAATGCAAGTGTCACATGCAGAGGTTTAAGCTAGTATACCAAAAGCTGACCCAGAAAATACATTTTCTTAAGAAAATCCTAAAAAGAGGTCTGCCATATGCCCCAGCTACATCACTTCTTGGTGTATTTTGTATCAAAATGAAATAAATGAGAAACCAAATTCTCAAAGTCATTGTAACATCAGACACAAGTGTCAAGAAAGGGATTCAGTCTAGATATTTAGGTTAAAAATGTGCAGTATGTATACTGTTCGTATACTGAACGTAATATTGTTCAACTTGGAATGAAATTCTGACATTTCAACAAAACGTATTGAATTTAAAGTCATTAAAATGAATAAGCCATTAACAAAAGAATAATCTGTCACATATATTGAAATTTTAAAAAGTGAATCTGAATTTAACACAGGGTGAAAGGGATGAGGGGATACTGGATTAAGAGGGGGGGGATATTGGATTAAGAGGATATATAATACCAGACTTCAAGACACACTCCAGGGGAGTTTTAATCAAAGCAGTCTGGTACAGGAACAAAAACAGACATGGAATGGAATGGAACAGAAAACAATCTATACAACTGCAGCCAACTCATCGTTGATAGCTTGAATTCAGTTCCTGTGGAAAGCAGTTTCTTCCACCAATGGTATTGGGAAACTGGATCTATGTGTACAGAAGTATAAACCAGGACCTCTGTCTTACAGCCTACACAAGATAGATCCAGGATCTACATCTACAAACCAATTCTGTCAAATTACTGGAGGATAACATCAAGGAAAGCTCACAGGATATAAATGTAGGCAAACATTTCTTAGAAAAGACTTCAGAAACACGGGCAATTAATACAGAAATACACAAGTAGGATTCCATTAAGCTATGTCACTTCAACACTGCTAGGGAAATAATTCGCAGGGGCAGGCATTTGGTGCAGAGCTTAAGAAAACAGTTGTAACTCCAGGATCTCCAAGCAGAGCTGCACCCTGGATTCTGCTTCCTCCTGTTGTACGTTTCGAGAAGCAGCAGCCGATGGGTCAGCTAGCTGGGATCCTGCTACTCAAATAGGAGATTCAGTCTGAATTCCTGGTTCTCAGCTTCAGTTTGGTTCAGTCCCAGCTTTGGCAGAGTGAACCAACAGATGGGAGGTCTCTGTTTTTATCTGCTTGCGTTGCACTGTTTCTCTCATACATGTATTTAAATATATATCGATATGTCTCACATGTAAATACATGATTTAAAAATAAAGAGGATATAGCAAAAATATTTTATCACTGACTACCTTTCATGTATATATTTTTTTGAGAAATGTGAGCACAATTGTTTTAAAAACTAAAAACGGAATATGTGATTTCCAGATTATTAGGGACAATCAAAATAAGGGAAATATTCTAAGTAGAAAAAAATATACAATTACAGTGTGAAATAGTACCAAACATGTACATGAAATGAGAGGGCAAGAAAAAACAAATTTCATTCATTAGGTAGGATACAAAGAAAAAATACGTAGACATAGATTATATAAGAAGATTGAAACAAAGTAATATACTTATATGAGAAAGGGATTGTGCGTGTTTTATTAGAAAATTTTAAAGATTAAGAGATCACGTTACATTATTGTTTTTAAAGTACAATTTAAGGCAAAAATTATTATTGACTTTGAAGGGGCAATTTTGCAATGAGGAACGGTGCATTTACCAAACAGTGGATTAACTTCTGTTTCAAGATCCATTTTAAAAGATGGAAGAAAATATGCCAAATTTAGAATTATCTCAAATAACTGTTATCAATTATTTTTCATGAAATATTCTGTTATGTATTCATGATAATAGATTTGGGGATAAAAAAGCAGGTGATCAAGACTAGATCTATTTAACCTGAAGCAGTTTTGTTTCTTCACTCATTTATTAAGTAAATTACTAGGGAGTACTAACTCTTGTTAATATTGTTATCTTCTGAGACAACAAAGCAGATTCTTTGTAAATAAATTAATAAATAAAAGGACTTATTTATTAATTTCACTTGAAAAAGTAATGGAGAGAAACAGGAGAGAGATCTTCCATCGGCTGGCTCACTTCCTAAATGGTCACAGTGACTACAGCTGGTTCCAAGCTAGGGAATCAGGAGCTTCTTCTAGCTCACCCACGTGGGTGCAGTGTCCCGCGGACTTGAGTCACCCTTGGCTGCTTTCCGAGGCCATGAGTAGGTAACTAGATCAGAAGTGGAGCAGCTCTAGGGCTTGAACTGGTTTTTACAAGGCATGCCAGTGCCACAGGCTGAGGATTAGCCTGGTATGCCACAGTGCCAGCATGGCAGGTATTGATTCTGATGGCTCCCTTTAAACATTTACCCTTTTTGTCTTGCTGCCTATTATGGAGAAAACACTACCAAACTATTACATCAAAGGTGCAACAACTCTGCTGCTTATTGATTGACTAACTGGTCATTTTATTGCCTTTTTTGTCTTTTGCTTGTCATATCCACGTAGCTGCCGGTGGCTGCATTTTCACTTCTTTCACTTGGTCTTCCTCATCTCTTCCGTATTCAACACAATCAAAGCAAAGTATGAAAAGCGCAATGCCGGCTCCTGCCGTACTGAGTGGAGAAAGACTGGAAGTGTTTACACTAAAATCTGGACCTAGACAAGGATGTCAACTCTCACCACTGCTATTCAATATAGCATTGGAAGTCTTTGCCAGAGCTATTAGGCAAGAAAAATAAATTTAAAGGAACTCAAATTGGAAATGAGGGATTGAAATGGTCACTGTTTGCAGATATGATTCTCTACATAGCAGAACGAAATGACGCAATCATGAAATCATTGGAACTCATAAGAGAATCTGGCTACAAATTTCGTCTGATGATTCACTCCTCAAGTGGTTGCAATGGTCAGAGCTGAGCCGATTTGAAACCAGGAGCCTGGAGCTTCTGCCGGGTTTCCCAGATGGGTGCAGATCCCAAGGTTTTAGGCTATCCTCGACTGCTCTTCCAGGCCACAAGCATGGAGGTGGATGAGAAGCAGAGCTGCTGCTGGGATCAGAACCAGCACCCATATGGGATTCAAGTGCATGCAAGGAAAGGACTTCAGCTGCTAGTCTACTGCGCTAGGCCCACACTATTCCTTTTGTATAGAATGGCTTTTACTTTTCATTTCTGTATTCAAAGTCTAACTTCTTCCTTAAAGCCTAAATTAAATGCCTTTACTATCAATGAAAATGTTTGTGTTCTTTCCAAAGAGCTGTCTTTCTATAGAACTCTTACTGCCTTTGCTCTCCTGTAGAAATTGTTACTTATAATGATCATGATTGGTACTTGGGGGCAGCACCCTTACATATAGCAATTATAAGCTCAACACCTTGAAGTATTTCCTTGTAAGACATCTTTTGCTAAATACAATAGGAAATAAAAATATGTCCCTATAAGTTGGAAAAATTACATAAGGAAATTTATTCACAAATAGGTATTGCAATACAGGGATATCCTCCAGTTACTATTTTTGCTGACTGGCTAAAGAGCTGAGCATATTTTTGCAAAAAAAAGAATCCCCTTTGGTTTAGATTGCTCTTTTATATCTCATTTCTAAAGTAAATCAGGCTACAGAATTTTGACTCAAGGAAATGACCTGATAGAATCTTTACAACTGTCACTTGAGTAACAATTGCTCATCTTGCTACAAAAATTAAAAAGAGCCCTTACTTAAGAAGAGTGATAATATTTTCCATGAATTGAATTTGTGGTAATCATTTCAGAGAACAAGCAGAGCAACAATAACATATTATACTAGGTGCAAAAAATGTGTTGCAAAGTCACAGAAAACTGAGCCCATTTTCTACCAGCATATTAATTTCTTCCAGTGTCTTAGTTTCACTTCGGTATTCTTCTCAATTTTGAATGGAACAACACAATACACTTTCATTTTAAGAGCCCATTTGGATCATTTGCATCTCCTTGGGGTTGATCTTTATAGCATCTAAAATAGAAGCCTATGTGCACACAGCAAAATCCTGGATTGGCAAGGGAATCAGTTCAGGCCATGGTGACTTGGGATTAGATGTAAACAGGCTCCTCAGGCTGAAATTATAAATAGATTTCTCTGAGCAGATTCAGAAAATGTATCTTTAAAAGGACAGCCATAAAGTTTCAATATTCCTATATAAATAATAGGAAGAAGAAGAGAGTGTACTTCAAAAACAAAATAACTTTCTAATATACAGCACAATTTTATTGTTTTCCGTTTATTGCAAGAACTAAACTAGCAATCACTTTGTATCAGATGTGTCTGTCATTGAAAATTTCTCCTAAATAAGTGACAGAGGGCAGCATTCAGTTCCAAACACATGTGCACACTCTGTGCCCAAGCGTGTATATAAAGCCTTTTCAGTGGGTGAGACATTTAACAGAGAATTTAGGAGTGAAGCGCGTGGACACTCCTCCTCCAAAAAAGTCAACTAATTCATGAAGCAACTGCTCCAAAAACTGCAGTCGGCTTTACTTGCAAGTCACGTTGCTATCACACAGTAATCACTTATCTGATATCATGAACACTGTTGCTGTGCCTTTTCAACCAGTCATCTTACAAATGTGCAAAATCACTTCACAGCTTCTTCACCACACAATTTGTTCACTGCAGTGAGATGTTACAGAATTGAGTTCCCCATTTTGAAAACCGCAGGCACATGATTTAAGTCTCCACCTTGCGCCTTTATAACTCAATAAGGTGTGATATCTGCAGTAAACTCTCTAATGTATTTTCATTTTGGGTATAACCAGGAAGTACCCTGTGCAAAAAATTCCAACTCTGACTCTGTCACAAACTGGCCAGGTAAAATGTAGCTTCCAGGAACACCAGTTGCTTCTTCTGAGCCTCTCATTCCAGACATGTTTCCTTATTTCGACTATCCCAGTCTTGATTTTCTTTTCTGAGTTATTCATCTACTTGGTCTGCTAAATTCTCTTACTATTTGATTGTTGAACAACCATTGCGCAATTTTAACTCCAAATCTACAACTAAAATGCCAATTTATAAAACATTTTTATAAACATGATGGATAGTACAAAATATACAAGAAATAGATCTAGAACTAAAAGTGGATGTACAAGAGGATAAGAGAAAAAAACACAATTTTTTAAATTAAAATGATCTAAAATGTGCATAATATAAAAATTCTGTGCTTGAGAATACAAGAGGCAAAAAAATATATATATAATGGAACTGAAAACAAAAAATAGACAAATCGCAGTTATACTTAAACATCACAAAAATCATTTCTTAGTAATCAATATGGCAAGTACACAGAAAATCAACTGAGATATTGAAACTTGAAACAAACTATCACCACCTTTATGTATTTAATATTTATTGAACATACTAACAATAACAGGATATAAGTTATTTTAAGTATATATGAAACATTCACTATGTCAGAAAATATTTCATTGTATAGAATAAGTCACTAGAAATTTAAGACAATAAAACTCACATGAAGTTTGTCCTGAAAAAGCACAAAAAAAAAAAATGTAAACTGGAAAAAAAATAGAAATCTGCGAAAGTCTTCATATATTTGAAATAGCACATTTAAAACAATTATTTAAATAGGAAGAGAAATGCAAAATTAGAAAACCTAAATCACAAACCAAATTTGGGGTATACAATTAAAGCAGAACTTGGAGAAAATGCATAATTGGAAATGCACAATGTAACCTTTATAGAAGAATTGTTAAAACCTTAAATCAGTGATCTAAGTTATCTACTTAAGAAACTTTCACGGAAAAGCAAATTAAACCTTGGAAGTAAAGAGAAGTACAATGAATTCAGGTATATTCGATAAGGAAATAGAAAGTGGAATAATAAAGGGTTGGTAATTGAGTTCAACAGACTGATCTTCTACCTTGTGCTTCCAGCATCTCATATGGGCCCTGGTTCATGTCCTGGCTGCTCCATTTCCCATCCTGCTCTCTTCTTATGGCTTAGAAAAGCTGGAGAGGATGGGACCCTGCACTCACATGGGGATTCTGGAAGAAGCTCCTGGCTCTCAGCTTCAATCAGCCCAGCTCTGGCCATTGAGGCCATTGGGAGGGTTGAACCAGAGAATGGAAGACCTACTCTCTGTTTCTCCTTCTCTCTGTAACTTTGCCTTTCAAATAAAAAATAAGGAAATCTTTAAATTAAAAGTAAGTAGAAAAAATGGTAACTAATTGCTTATTCTCTGTGATGATCAATCAAAGCGCTAAATCAAACTTACTAAGAGAAAAACAAAAAGAAACAAATGATCCATATCAGAATGAAACAAGTAACACTACTCTAGAAACCCAATATCAGAGAAATACTAGAACAGAAACAGTTTAATGACTATTAATTTAACAACACAGATAAAATGGACAAATGCCATCAGATACAAACTATAAGAGTTCATTCATGAAGAAATGAGTACTATCTGCTATTTAATTGAGTTCAGGCTTAAATTCTTCCCAAAAAAGAAAATGCCATGCTCAATGGATACACTAATTAATTTTCCAAAACCTTTAGTAAACAATAATGCCAGTTCTATCAATTTTTAACAAAGTACATTTCTTGATTCATATGGTGAGGTGGTATAAACAATGAACATAAAGACGCTATAAAGAATAACAACAACCCCAAGAACTGTTATCTTTCATAAACACAGGCAGAAACCTCTTTGTAGAATCAGAGCAAACCAAATTCAGCAATAAAAAGTACAATAAATGAGGAATTAGTGGGATTTACCTCAAGAATACAAGTTTGCATCATCATTGAAAAATTACTTTTAAATTAGTTAGCTCACTAGATGAAACAAGAGAAACTTTTATGTATTTACTGCAACAGATGGAGAAAAAATTAGCAGGTTTAAATATTTATTCATGATGAAAGACTGAATAGCAGGAATAGAACACACTTTCTCAGCCTGATAAAGCTCATTAATGAAAACCTATGACTTACACTCTACATCATTGCTAAAAGTGGCTGCTTGGCTCCCCAAAAGACCAATTTGATGATGTTTGCTCCCATAACTTGGTTTTCTTTTAGATGTTATTTATTTGAAAGAAAGAGGAAGTAGAGTTGGCAAGGAGAGAGAGAAAAGAGGAGGAAGGAGAAAACAGGAGGAGCAAACACCTATCCAGTGTCTTAGGGTCCACCTATCCACTCCCGATAAAACCTGGAGTCGGGTCAGTTCAGGTCTCCCTTGCAGGTGGCAGAGATCCATTTATTTGCGATACCACATATTATTCAGCTGTTTCACATCTTCCTAACCCAGAATCCCATGAGAGTCAGGAACCATAGGTAGGAGTCTAACTCAGGTACTTAGAGTTGAAATGCAGGTATCTCCAAATTGCCATCTTAAACTTTAACCCAAATGCCTACATGCTCACCACTTCTGTTCAACATTGAACTAACAGCCCCGGTTATTACAATATACTCTATCACAAATGGGAAATCAAATGGCATATAAATTTAAAGAGAAACAAAAAGAATTATGATTAGTTGAAGTTGATAAAACTCTCCGGTAATGGGGCTAGCACTATTGTAAAGCAAGTAAATCCACTGCCTGCAGAGCCTAAACATCACACATTGACACCAGATAAAATCCTGGTCACTAAACTTCTGACCCAGCTGCCTGTTAATATTAACTGGACGCTCCTGTGAACACATTTGAAAAACATACTGGAACTCATTTGCTGTTTTACATTTCTTTTGTTGTTGCTGTTAGAGAGAGAGATTTATTTTTATTGGAAAGGCAGACTTATAGAAAAGGAGACAGAAAGATTTCTTATCTACTGTTTTTGTCCCTAAGTGATTCAATGGCCTGAGCTGAACTGATCTGAAGCCAGGAGTCAGGAGCCTCTTCCAAGTCTTCCTCATACTGGTGCAGAGTCCCCAGGCTTTGGGCCATCCTCTTCTGCTTTTCCAGGCCCCACGAAGGGTGCCGCATGGGAAGGAGAGCAGCTGGGACACAAACCGGCACCCATATGGCATCCCAGTGGATGCAAGGCAAGGATTTAGCTACTACTTTGCATTTCCTTTCTGATTTTGATTTATAAATATGCCTTTTGAAACTTAAAAAAGTTTTTAAAACTATTTGAGCTTTTTGATTTAAAACAATTTCTATACTTTCTTACATGTTTGGAGCAGCCGCAGAAGATAGAATGTGCAGGGATTTTATTGTGACAGCTTAGTTCTGTTACATAAGAGACTCCAGGCAGACATTGCTTAATACAATAGTATAAATTGAGTCTATTTATATTCTATTGATTTAATTTTATTTTAACTTGTGGTTTTAGAATTCCATCAGGTCCAAATGAATGTATGTATCAGGGTAACAAAAATTAATATTAGAGGACAATCCTAAGGCATTTTGTGGAGACAAGGCAACTTGAAAGCATTTTCACAACTGATCTAGGTTGCTGGCAATTTTGTTGATATACTCTCCTGTAGCAAATGCAAATCTTAAGGATTAAAATGCATGCCCTTGCCTGATGTTTCAGCTGTTTCAGTAGCAATCTGTGACCCCTTTGTGGTAGGCAAGATAGAACTATCATTAGATTTTGTAGACCAACTTTTATTCGCACTGAAATTTTTGTCTCTTAATGTCAAAAGATGCACAAAGTTTCTAAGGCACATAACACTGAGTTTGATTCTAATAGCACAAAGGTTTTTTTTTTTTTTTGCCTTCAATCTTAAGTATGAGTCCTGCCTTTTACTACATGTTACAAATTACATATATATATATATACATATGAATTATTTGTGCCCCATATTTATTGTTGCTCAGGTCACATTAGGTAAAACATGGAATCATTCCAGATGCCAAGCAATTGATGAGGGGATAAAGTGGCATTTATACTCTGGGGAATACAATTGGATGAAATATCGTCTTTTGCAACAAAATGCAACTAGGTAGAAACCATTTTGCTTAGTGAAATACACCAGTCCCCAAAAGCCAATTATTATGTTTTTGGTATGTGGTTAATTAAAAAAATGTATTGGATGAAATGGACATCTTGTGGTTTGATTGCTATTTTTAGCCTTTTTTAATACTCCTATGAAAAGATGGTGTTTCTATTTTTTTTTTACTTGCTGAATGTTAGTGGTACATAAACCCTATGATTATAGAATGGATAAAATTACGATTTCACAAAAATTATAGAAAGATAAAGAAGGAGGGTTCCCAAAGGGTGTGTGTGTGTGTGTGTGTGTGTGTCTGTGTGTAGAAAGAGATAACTAGTAAGTAAGTGAAGGGGGGATAGAGAGAGAGAGAATATAAAGAAAGTGAAGGAAAAATGGTAAAACTCGTGAATCTGTGGAAAGAGTAGATGGTTGCTCTTTTGTACTTCTCTGCAACTTTATCTACATTTGCAAGTGTACGTAAACAAAAAGCTACACCTAAATTACTTGAATTAGAATGCCAAACACTTATTCTAAGAATACTTCAAATACATTGTCATATTTCCTGAAATAAATTTTAAAACATATTACGTTTAAGTTTCCTTTGCAACATCACATACACACTACTGTGCATATCATATAGGGATGCTTATTAAACTTTCTCTGTGTCTAGCATGTTAAATATGTTGTTCATTTAGTCCTGTTTCTTCTTTTGATGTCATTCCAAACCATTCTTATTAAATGTTAAAGCATAAAGTTCTGTTTCTAAGTTCAAAGACATGGGATTAATTCTCGATAATTCCCTTAGATGGTTATGATCAAGATCTCCATATCAATCCTAGCCAATGGACTAAGATGTAATAGAGACCAAGTCAAGCCTCCTTTTCCCACTTTATCAATTCCAATTATGTAATATGAATATTTATCTTAAACAACCTTCTCGAACTCTACTAATCTTGCCGTACTCTGAATCCGCTATTGAACCTCATCAGCTTTCCATCTACCTGATCTATTGCTCACACTGTCCAGTCACACCAGCCTGCTTTCCTCCCCCTACTCAAATTGCAACTGAAGGATTGTTTCAGGGGGCTTTGTGCTTGCCATGTGAAATACTCATCCAGACTTATTTCACAGTCATCTCATTTCATAAAGTGACCCTTAAGCCACACATCACCTCCTCTGAGAGACCTTTCCTGAACACTCTTTAATAAGGAAAATATACTCCATAGTTTTTCATTCTATAACTGAAATTTACACACTTTTCCCCGTAGCATGTGCACACTGAACTCACCATCATTTGTTTTCCTATGGAATGGGCTTGAAGAATGGGAACTTGCCTGTCCTTTTCAGCATTTATCATCAGACTACAAAAGTTGACAAATTATAGATTCTCAATAAACATTTATCAAATGGGTAAACAATGAACAAAATAGAACAAGAAATACAGCTTCACAAAATCATTTATATAGGACAATAGCATCTCACTACTCATTGTGGAATCAGCAATGTGAAATCAGGTTGTTGTTGTTTAAAGAGTGAAGAAGTTGGCCATGGAAAATCATGAAAGGTATAATTCTCTATGTGACTTCCAGGGCTGGACAAAGTCTAGAATTCCTTATAAGTGCTGCTAACTGGCTCAAAATGTCATTAATTGGTAGCTGACTGCAACTGGGAAGAAAGCACTCAGTGTAAGTGAATACGTGGGAATGCAGCCCCTGCGGGATGTGGTGTGACCTTTAAGTTCACTATTATTCGGGTGCACAGCAAAGCATCAGTGGGAAGACACATGGTTTCATATTTTAAAATACCACCTTTATATAACAGGAGACATTTGATGCATACTGAGTTAATGGGAAAAATAAGTTGAACAAAAGAGGTAAGTAAGGTTATATCAATCATTACAGCATTTGGAAAAAGATCAGAAGTTGAATATACTTACACAAATACATACACATTCAGTTTTCTATCATTAATTGATTATAAATGCCATACTTCGAGCTCACTAAACTACCTGCATTTCTAAAGACCTTGAGATAACAGATTAGAAGTGGAGCATCCTAATGCCTATCTTGATTACGCTCACGAGGTACCCAGCCAATGCCTGGGACTGGCGCTGTGAACTCAGCACCTCTGTATAAACACATTTTCCTGAGTAAATTGGAGACTACCTAACAAATCACACCAAGTAAAGCATCCTAGAACACTTCAGTGAGATACAGAGTGAAACCCATCTTCATTTTCTGCTACCACACATTAGCACACTGTCACATGAATATGCTGATAGACAGAAGCAGAGCAAACCAGGTCAAGAAGATCAGCTCACTTGAAAAGCTGTGCTAATAAAATGTTGTATCAGTGAAGCATCAAAATGGAATGTCCAGAGAGCTGTGGTTATGTCCAGCTTTCTATTTCCAATGAGCCCTTTACCTGACAATGCTGTCAGACACAACTTCTTAAACCATTCCATCAGTGTCATATGTGATTGGTTGTCAATATCATGTAGCAAACCAAGTTCCATGAAAGAGGGGACTAATATTCATTCACTTTACTAGCCCTAAGGTTAGACTACTTAGGGCAAATTTCAATAGAATAGAGGATGCACTGAATAGTGTACCATTTATATAATTAACATTGTAAATTTGATTTACTTTAAAGGCTATCATCTCAGGGGATGGGCATTTGACATACCAGTTCAGAATCTATTTAGGATGTCCACATCCTATATGCAAATGCCTGGTTGAAGGCTCAGACTCTCCACTTCCAATCCCATATTCTGATAAGGAATATTCTAGTTAAGTAACAGGTGTTTGCTCAGGTACTTGTGTCTCTACTACCCTTATGGGGTACCTGAATAGAATTCCTGATCCCTGGCTTCAATCTTGTTGAACTCTTACTGTTATAGGCATTGTAGGATTAAACAAGCAGATAAAAAAATTTGTATCTCTGTTTCTTTGTTTTTCTGTCTTCCAAGCACTACTACTAACTGCTTAGTAAAGGTGGTAGTAATCGTTAATTTCTTAATTTTTTAACTGAGTATCTACCATGAGTCATTTTCCTCCTCCTCTATGAAGGAAGCAGTACAATGAATAGGCTAGAAAATGTCCTGTTCTTATAACATACTCATTCTTGGATCCTTGAATATGAATTTAAAAAATTTTACCTTGTTAGAAAAACTGAAAATAGCAGATTAGAAAATTCATATATAAGGCAGGGGTGAGAGTTTGGCTCAATTATTGTTGCTGCTTGGGACACCTTGTTCCTGCACTGGAGCATCGAACTTGAGTCCTGGAAGTCTGCTTCCAACCCAACTTCAGGAGAGCAGATGATGGTTCATGCATTTGGGACACTACACCCTCACAACAGACCCAAATTGAGTGTCTGGCTCTTGACTTGAACCCATTCCATGCTTTGAGTCAAATTGTGGGAGTGAATATGTGCATAGAAAATCTCAAAATCTTTTCTATTTTTCTCTCACTACTCCCCACCCTTCCTCATTCTCTCCAAGTGATTTGGCCATTCAAATAAAATGAAAGAAATGAAAAGTTGAAAACTGTACGTATCAAATAATCTTAACTCCATAATGCAAACTTGCCTATTTATAAAATGAACACTACTGGGCCCAGTGTAATGAATAAATCTTTGCCTTGCAAATGCTGGGACCCCATATGGGCACTGGTTCATGTACTGGCTGTTCCACTTCCCTCTTAGCTCTCTGCCTGTGGCATGGGAAAGAAATATAGAATGGACCAAAGCCTTAGGATCCTGTGCCCTCTTGAGAGACCCAAAAGAAGCTTCTGGCTCTTGGCTTTGGATTAGCTCAGCTCTGACCATTGTGATCATTTGGGGAATGAACCAATAGATGGGAGATTTTTCGCTCTCTCTTCTCTGTAAATCTGCCTCTCCAATAATAATAATAACAATAACAACAACAATAATAATACATCATAAAAAGCAAATAGTACAGTGTGAGTACAAAATACACTAATGGAGATACTGAATGTTGCTTGAGACACAATGATTACTTTGACAATTCCAAATATTGTATGATGTAAGTCTTTTAGAGCTATAATGAAGTTACACCAACACAGAAAAGTGAATCACTATTATATAGACTCATATGAACAAAATTTAAAGACAGTAAATGGGCAAAACCAGAATGTCAATATATGAACTTACAAAGGAAAATAACTTAGTATCACAATCCCTTCCTCTAGCTAATTCCATATATATATGTATATATTTATTTATTTATTTATTTATTTATTTCAAATGGAGAGCTACAGAGTGAAGGGGGCAGAGAGGCAGAAGATGGCAGATATCTTCTGTCCAATTGTTCATTCCCCAAATGGCTACTTTTTCCAGATCTCCTCCCTGAGAGTGCAGGACCAGAAACTTAGACTGTCCTCCACTGTTTTCCAAGTTCAGCAACAAAGAGTTGCATCATGGGTATAACAGCCATGACAAGGAGAGCTGCATTTATGGAATGCTGGCGTCATAGATGGCAGTTTAAATCACTGGGCTAGGATATTATTAATTATTTTACAAAATTTGAAAATTGAGGAAAAACAACAATTTAAAGCACTAAATAAAATTGGTGGCTCTGGAACTTATTTTGGGGAAACACAATTCAACCCATAACAAGGACCATCTCCTGAAAAAAAAAAAAAAAGAATTTAAAAAGTTGTCCCTAGCAAAGAAGGAAATATAAGTCTGACAGCCTACTTGTCAACGGGAGTAATGGAATCCAGAAGACAATGGAATAACATCCTCAAGTTTAGGGAGACTGTTACCACCAATTCCAAGAATTTTCCCAGTGGAAATATGTTTTGCTTGTGATGTTAAATAAATGCCAGTGTTTTTGAGTCCCATTGCAAATACAGTCATTTATACCTTGTTTAGATGTTTGTGCAAAAAATTTTTAGGAATTATATGCTACTACAGTACTAATGATTTTATAACGACTTTAAAATTTAGTTTACAAAGGAACATGTTTTCATTTGCTTATTTTTATAGCCATTGCCAATTTTCTTGATGGATTATGATCTTTTCATTTTTTTAGATTGCTGGACCCTTTACTTAGTAGAACAATTAAGCCTTTAAGTATGAGTTAAAATATTATCTCAAAAAATATACTAAGATAAGTTAAAATGTTGATAAAAATGTTTTAATGTGAACAAAATGTGAAAGATTTCATTTCCAGGAAATTTACACTAAATTTCTAATTGTTAAAAAAAAAATTTTAGAGAAAATTAATTCTAGATCGGATTCAAACTGCTTGAATCAATAGAATCCAAGAGAAAGTTTCATTATTTGGATAAATCTAAATGGATATTGACTTATTAAATAATACTAACATGTATTTTGAAGAATATAATTTGAAGAATATAAATTTTACTGTATTTGTAAAGACAAAAAAGAATTTTAAGATAATGCTTTCTCTTGGACCTTAATGATTCTAAGCTCTGTGTTAGAAAATATTCGATAGGCTTTATATATCAGTAATTAGTACTTACTTTATCATTCAAAAAATTAAATAATGGAAAAGGAAAGGATAGAATATATTACTAATTGTTAGAAACCATGGTGGGTAGAAATAATGGTCTCCTTAATGTAACTGGACTTATTTTCTTGGGTAGAAGATTAAGACTGACAGATTTCAAATAAAATTAAGGTAGTATAGAGAATACATAATGTCTGTAAACATTCAGAAACATTAAAATTAAAATAGAAACATATTAAGAAAATATACAATATATAACATGAACAGCATATTGTGTAAAGCTATAAATGCAGTCATACCTTCAAAACCATTTATTTTGCATTTTGTTTAGGCTAGCTGAGAAGAGAAATACTTTTTCCCTTTGGGATGATCAAATTGGTTTTGCAACTTCTATTGGTGGAAATGACATAGATTCAAATGACAGAATCATGATTTCAAGTAAAAAGAAATACCAAAAATATAACGGACTCAAATATCAGGGGGAAAAAGTGCCATAATTTACACTTGATCTTAGCCAAAAGGCCAAGAAGCGATTAAAATGTGCCATAATTTAAAGTCTAAATGAACACATTAGTGAACTTTCAACACAAAAAACAAAAAATTCACAGGCCTAAAAGGAAGAATGGAGAAACATAAAGTCATTTTGAGAGGCTTTAACATGTACTCCTCAATCTAAGGGAAAAAAGACAGTCAGTGAATACGTAGATTGGGATTTCTTCTACACGCATGGGGTTTGCAAAAGCGTTCGTGCACAAAGTGCATTACACCAGGAAACACATGAATTTCAAACAAACTTCAGAGTCCATTTTTCTATGAGCTTTTAAAATTCCCTCGTTCTTGGAACGACCTACAAGTAATAGTAGCACTGCGTATGTTCTTTTCAAGTGCTCTTGGAAAGATTATTATAAGTCACCAGATGTTGTATTATAAAGCAAATCTCAACAACTGTCACAATTTGATATCACTAACAGTGTGTTTTCTGAATACAATGAGATTAATTAGTCATCAAAATCAAGACTACTGGAAAATATGTTTAATTTTGAAGTCATACACTTTTGGATTACTCATTTTTTAAGGTGTAAGAAAATTAGAAATGCATTACATTGTAAGTGTGGAAATAATAATGTAAAATGGGTTGTGTTCCAGTTGTTTAGAAAAAAGGGTATAACCTATAATGATTTTTAAACTTACTTGTTTGAAAGAGTTGAAAGAGAAAGGGAGTGGGAGAGAAACCTGTCATCCACTGGTTCTCTCCCCAAATGATTGCAATAGCAGGGTTGGGACAATATGAAGCCATGAGCCCAGAGCTTCCTCCAGGTCTCCCAGGTTTTACATGTGCTGTCCCATGCTGTTCTCTTGGGTGCATTAACAAGCAGTTGGATCAGAAGTGGAGAAGCCCAGATAGAAAATGGCACACATGCAGAATGCTTTACTGGCTGTTCCATAGCACTGACACTCCATAATCTTATATCATAAATAGAATTGTGAAGTGAAAACATGGGTGGCAATTAACTGTGTTCATTGTCACATGGTAATACTAGATAAAGCTATAGGAATCTAAGAAGTTGGTGCCATGATGGTGAGTGAAGTTCTGATTTGCAGAGACCTAGGTAAGAAACGGCAATAGATGTCAGCCTGCCCATCAATGCCATTATTCAGCTTTCCTGCATTCCATTTTCATAGCTAGAATTGCAAGAGAAACAGGCTACACACGCCATCAGCAATTGCGTGCGGCTTTTTTGTTGTACTAAACACAGGGCAGGCTGACAGCTGGATGCTTGGAACAATAGTGCAAGAGGCTGCTGTGATTCTAGCTATGTCCATTCTGGCTGCACCAGTGCAGACTGTGCAAAGCAACCATCCAGGTATGACAGAATGTCAGCCTTTCTGCAGGTTACAACCTGCAAAGAGAATACAGCAAGGGCTCATTGATAACTTAACCTGAAGCTAAAGACAAAGGCTATTGACATGGTTTCTGTCATAAATAAATGACTTCACTCATGATTAGAATGATCTGTTTATTAGATCAAAACAAGTTTCAAAATACAAATAAATAATGGAGAATGTGAAATTATCTTTTGCAATAATTTTCTTTCTCTAAAAATGCTTTCATAGGCATTGATTCATTTAATTCTTACATGAAGGACAGGAAACAGACAGGATTATCCTCACTTCCTATTAAGAAACCAAGATTTTCAGTGGACAGGCCCATCTATTAAACTTGCAAAGCTGATAAGTGACTGAACCAAAGTCCTTCAGCAACAATTTACTCCTTCATAATGTGACAGCACTGCCACTTCATGACATTCATTGCTAATGAATTTAACCTGAACAACTGACCCCTTTTGAAAATAACTTTTATAAAATTGCAAACTCCTTTATTTGTGGGAAAGTAAATAATAAAAATGTTGCCTTGTTGAGTATTGATGTTAATGTCAGAACAAAGGCCTATATTTAACTGTCAAATTGACTATTTTTTTTTCCAAACAAGTTAACCTAACTGAGTTGCTCTGATATCATCCATTAATTTAATCAAAAGCCCTGCGGGAAACATTTTTCATTAATGTAAAAATTGAAATCATGATTCAATGGCTCATGATTTCAAATATGTTTGTCCCAATATGATATATCCTCCACTCTTTCAAACTAATTTATAATTGTAAATTACACCAAATTATAATTACCTGTATCCACAGAGGAATCATATGGTTATGTAGTTTCATTTTAACCTTATCAATTAATTACTTAGAATGTCTGTTGGGCATGTTATCAGATCAATGATGAAAACACAGGGATAAAATACATCATCCTGTCTTCAAAGAGATTTGTAATCTCCAATTGGGTAACAAACAAGTCAAATAAAACGATGAAGGTAACACTGAACTAAAATTAAGCTTTAAAATTAAGCTTTAAAAGAATCAAAATTTTAAAGAAATATTTGAGCAAGAGAGAGATAGACATAGACTGATAGAGACAGTGACAGCATGAGACAGCTTTCCCGTCTGCTGGTTCATTTCCCAGATTCCAACAGCAGCAAGACGAGGTTAGGCCGAAATGGTGAGCAGAGCTCAATTCAGCTGCTACAACAGGAGCAGGTACCCAAGTACTTGAACCATCATCTGCTTCATCTCAAGATGCATAAGAGCAACAAGCTAGAATCAGGCATGGACCTTGCGCTCAAACCCGGGCTCTCCAAAAGAAAATGAAGACGTCCCAAATACTGGGCCAGCAATGAAAAATCAAACTTTGAAAAAAGGCAAATCTTAACAAATAATATGAATAAAATAAGCAGATACAAATCATATAAAATCATGTTTCTGGTGTGTAAAGCTATGTCACATTCTCTAATTACTAAAAGATTTAGGAGCTGAGTCAATACAGATTGGAGCGTAAAATACCAATGAGGTCTCCACGAACTCTAAGAAATCACTGCGCAAATGAGTATTACTCAGCAGAGATCAAGGGAGCGATTTTTCCTTTGGATGTAATTAATCTTTTGATCCTTGTTTTGATCAATGCTTATGTTGAGATCCCGTCCATTTTTTTTTAACATAAAATGATTTTGTGTTAGCAAAAATAAAATTCACACAAATATACAAAAGCCCTAAGTATGCATTAGAAATTTTCAAATGGGAACACTATTCCAGCAATTTAAGGAGCAGTCATTCATAAGTAAGTACTGTTTATGCCAGTAATGCAAGGGCAGCTTAGCATTTAGAAAGTATTCATGTGGTTACTAGAACCACACAGTAAGGTTACAGAAAAATTATCTTCCTAATAGATGAACAAAATCAAATTATTGAGTCTCAGAACAAATGCATGCTGTAGCTCTTAATGAGGTGTGATTTGACCGGGGCAGTTTTAAATTAAGAAAAATCACTTTTCTAAAGCACACATCTATATCTGTATATGCATATACACAAATAAATGGTAAGGCTTTAGAGGAAACCTTCTAGATTAAAAGGAGAATGTGAAGTTATGTAATACCAGTGCTTCTTTCAGAGTTAACATCATGGTCTAGAAAAGGAGGCAAGCACCTATGTAATTACTACTACTTAAACATAATATGAAATACAAATCAATCCACAAGCAAGCTTGAGAACTATTAGGGAAGTCCAAAATTTTACTGGATACAATTCTAATCAGTGCATAGTAATATCATAGCCATGAAATTTCCAGTAAGAATTATTCAAATAAATTAATATAATTTGGTTGAAAGATGGTAGATGTGAATTAAATGGAGAACTATTGCTGAGATCCCAGTTCTACCAAATTAACCCATAAACATGTAGCAGTTACAATCAAATTTCCAGTAAGAATATTTATAATCTGACAAAGCCATAGTAAAATATATAGAGAAGTAAAGGATCAGGATAGGTATCATCCTACATGAAAAGCTAGAGAAGGGGATTTGCCTTACCATTCTATAGGAGTTATTATAAGGCTGTAAGAGTTCTAACAGTGATGGAAGGTACGAAGACAGGAATCCAAAGGGATGAGCAGAGGTACAGATATGACAGAGTGTCACAGACACGATGCAGAAGAATAACTATGGAACTAAATGATGCTAGGACAACTTGTGCTCCATATGGAAAAATATTAAAGTAAGATCCCTACATTATACTAGGCATAAAAATAAGATATTCCAGATGGGTTAAAGACCAAAGTGTGAAAATGAAAACTGTGGGGGTTTCTCCATGACATATAGGAAAGTACTGTTAGGCTATCAAAATAGAACATTATACTTTGAAAGACACATTTTAAAATGTAGCTTTCTTTAAGGAAATTTTAAATTGAATACAATAAACCTTTTAAAAATTCATACATGGAAGTATATTGAAAGGAAAATAACAGCAAAACATATAATTTCAGGGAAAAATAAGAACAGACAATTAAAACGTAATTATTAATGGGCAATTCAAACAAAACAGTAGAAAAATGACGCAAGATTATTATAGTTATATGTCCATCAAATATGATATAAAAATAGCCAAATCATTACGATATTTTCAACCACAGAAATGGAGAGCTTCTTATTTTCTAACTTAACCAGTTTTCCTTCAAAATACATCTTCCATGTGTGCTGTAGCACAATTACATTAGCCAGTAAATGGAATCAATCTAAATGTACAGTAACCTATAAATTGACAAAGAAATGTGGTATATAAATACAGTAGAAAGGTTTGGCTATAAAAACTCACACAGCCTTATCATCTGCAACAGCATGGATACACTAGAAAGGCTAATTAGACAAAGAACTTATGCACAAAAAGATAAATGCGACAAGGTATTAACTACCAAAATGGTGGAGGCTTTGGAATGCACTCAACATAGAATTAAAAAAGTCAGAGGTGGTGGCTATGCTAAGCTACTCTAAGTTAACCGCAACTCATGTGTACATGACTGAAAACATCACCTCTTGTCTCATAACTTTGAACAAACATTATGTATAAAAATGAGATGCCATATCTGGCACGGTAGCCTACTAACTAGGGTCCTTGCCTTGCACGTGCTGGGATTCCACAGGGATGCCAGTACTAATCCTGGTGGCCCCGCTTCCCATCGAGCTCCCTGCTTGTGACCTGGGAAAACAGTGGAGGACAACTCAAAGCCTTGTGATCCTGCACCCATGTTGGAGACCTGAAAGAAGCTCCTGGCTCCTGGCTTTGGATTGGCTCAGCTCCGGCCGTTGCACCGCTAGGGGTGAATCAATGGATGGAGGATCTTCCTCTCTGTCTCTCCTCCTCTCTGTGTATCTGACTGCCCAAAAAAAGTAAAATAAATCTTTAAAAAAAGGAATGCCACTTCACATACTGGTAAAGATATTGAAATATTTTTTCAATATTGATTTAAAAATTAAGATTAGCAGCACTTCCTCCACTTTGTACAAAAGCACCTAGAAGAGGAATTTGGCATCAGATACTGAGGCCTCATATGACTCAGCATTTCTTCTTTAAGGCCTAATATTGGTGTCAATAAAAAATAAAACAAAAAGTTAGAATTACCTAACTGTACATTTGTAGAAGCAAAGCATAGTCATAAAAGTTTGTCTATTACCCTGAAGTTAAGATCACTGTCTTTGTTTAAAAATCACCAACACGGGTAGCTCTTTAAATTTATAATGTTGAGAAATCAGTTGCCACATGGGTGTATTTCAAAAACACAGTGTGCTGTGAAAGTAATGTCGGATACATTGCTTTACTAGAAAATTTTAAAAATTCAGAACACAGAAGCCACAAAGGTAGATTACTTATAAATAAGCACAGATACTTGCGCATGACTGTTACTTCAGCATTTTAGAACAGCGATGACTTCCACAGAGGGAGAGAAGAGAAATGGGTGGCAGTGTGAGATGGTACCTATTGTTATGCTTTTTATTAAAAAATGAGACACAAGGGGGTCAGCATGGTGGCATGGCAAGCTAGTCCTCTGCCTGTCTTTCCAGCATACCATATGGACACTGATTCGGATACTGAGTGATCACTTACAATCCAGCTTCCTACATATGGCCTGGGAAAACATCAGAGGATGACCCAGCTTCTTGGGCCTCTCCATGGCTATGGGAGACCAGGAAGAAACTCTGGCTCCCCGTTTTGAACAAGTCTAGCTCTGGCTGTAGTTTGGGGAATGAGTCAGTGAGAGGAAAAGTCTCTGTGTTTCTCTCTCACTCCTTCTCTCTCCATCCCTCACCCTCTCTGTACTCTGGCTTTCAAGGAAAACAAACATAAATCTTAAAAAAAGATAGATAAAAATATATGAACAAACTGAAAATATGTCAAGAGTTCACATGTTTTATTTCTGGGCATAGAGGGGTGTGTGTGTGTGTGTCTCACTCTTGGACACACACTCTTAATCCAGGAGAAATATAAAGTGTAGGTGTCTCAGTTATGACAACCCATCGCGCCAGAGAGGTTTCAGTGAAGGACTTTCTTGCCCAGCTGGAGGCAAAATGAACTCTTCTGTGAGGCAAGACAAAAGAGATGGTTGGAAAAGAATACTCCAACTATCCTCTCTCAAGGAATTCCCTCCCTTGGGCTCTTAAAAAAAAATCCTTTAATACAATGTATTATTAAAGCACATTTGGTGATTAGTGGGAAATAAGGCTTCTGATAAAGTAACTTGGGGGCAGTCTCAATTTAACACGTGATCATGCCAGTGCTTACCACTGTTGCCCATCCTCTTGAGGCCTCAGCTGAATCTGAGAGGAACGTAGACTGACTTTCACACTGATATGAATTTAACGTGTATGTATGCATATTTAAACATATATAAGCCTAGCAGCTAAAGTCCTTGCCTTGAACGCACCAGGATTCCATATGGGCACCAATTCTAATCCCAGCAGCTCTGTTTCCCATCCAGCTCCCTACTTGTGGCCTGGGAAAGCAGTCGAGGACAGCCCAAAGCCTTGGGACCCTGCACAAGTGTGGGAGACCCGGAAGAAGCTTCTAGCTCCAGGCTTCAGACCAGCACAGCTCCAACCATTGCGGTCACCTGGGGAGTGAATCATCAGATGGAAAAACTTCCCCTCTGTCTTTCCTCTTCTCTGTATATCTGACTTTGCAATAATAATAATAAATAAATCTTTTTAAAAATGGAATTATCACAACCAGTTATGAAGAAGATGCAATGCAGTATGTATCTTTACTTCCAAATCAAAGCTGAACTCCCAAAGAATCTGTTAAATATGTCTTAACAGTGGGAGGCTGGACTCTTTGCCACTGTCAATACCTGCAACGTAAGGTTGCACCTAAATAGCAAAATGATCAACATGTGACTATGAAGGACTGTACTACTGTAATAATATGGGGGAAATTAGTGAGAGGAGGATATTTGGGGAGCGAAGGGAAGAGGAACCCCAAAGCTTATGGAACCACATTATAAAATTATAATAATAATAATGGAAAAAAGAAAAAAACTGGAGGAGATTCTCAAAACAAGCCTGAGGTCAATTCCAATTCTCAAATAACTGATCATTCCAAATAAAATACAGTATGCATTCTAATTTTTTTAATGAGTATTTCTTGCTAGTTTGGGATTAGCATATCTTCTGCAGAAGATAGAAATGAGTGACCTTCAACTCCTCAGAAACACGTTGGATCGGCTTAGATGACTGACTTTCCAGACTGTCTTTTCTAATGCATCTTTTGGTACTGTAATAGTACCTGGAAATTGAGAATGGTATCCTAGTCCAATGATATACACCACTGATTAGCAAACATTATTATTCAAAAGAATCAAGCTAGCTTGGTAAATTCCCAAGTAAAAAATTTGTATAGAATGTAAAACTCTGTTTTTCGTGTCATCTTACCCAAGTGACTACATTTAATTACCAGGCCTTGTCTATCATTAAGTTGAAATGTGGGAAATTTAATATTAACAAAAAATATTATACAGACCATGGGGTAAATCAATCATACCACTTCTTCGTTGTTATATTAACTATTAAGAAAACCAAACTTAAAATACTCAGAAACCTCTTCCTCCTTCAATTCCCACAAGTTCAGTTTCTTAAAACATGTGTAATATCTTTGATAAACTGTTTCCAAAAAAGACAACAATTCCATAATGATGATGAACCATTGTCAATTTACCACATCGACATCCATCAAATGAATTGATTATATCTACACGCTCATTTTGTATAATAGAAATACAATTACTGCAATAAAACACTGTCATGGATTAATGTCTTCTACTTTGAAAATGTAAGTCTTGCCTTTGGCTTGGTATTTTATGAAGCAGCAGGAGACCATTATCCTGTGACAACATTTTATTTCATTGACATCTCAAATATATTCTTAATATCCTTTATATTTATGTTCAGTTTAGAAGGAGAAGATTGGAATAGGTGTTATTATAGTGGAAAGGCATTCATTATTACATGCTGAATAGCATTACCATGTGACAAGTCTCAGCTATCAGACTCTGCTGGCAAGCACTGTGTCTTATTCCCGTGTGTTTGCAGCAAAGCCTGCTATCATGAACGCAAGGAATTTTCCTGTGTTACTCATCACCATCAATCCAAGTTTGCTGCTACACGTTTTTCACTCTAATTTATATTCTGCAGAATCCAATCTGATCACTAAAATTTAACAAACATTAAAAGAAGAAAGTTTTCTAAATTTAAGCCAAAATAATAACCATAAATTTAAATGATTACTCTATTTGAAAATAGATTTCTTTCTTTCATTTTAAAATTACTGTTCTCAGCACTTTTTCACACTCTGAGTACTAAGAATTTGCCTATGCATGTGAAATGGAAAATTGAGATCATTGTCCCTTACAACTCAAGCTAAGAGAAACACAACTTTGCCTGAAATAACTTGGAAACTGACTATATTAACTAATTCACTTATTTATTTATTTATTTACTTATGACTGGGATAATCCAGAAAGTGTTCTTAGTTCTTTACTACATATTGTATGTATAGGTGTGTGTGTGTGTATATGAATATATGTATACATATGTATATATGTATATATATAGAGAGAGAGAGAGAATAAGAAATAAGCTAAATTTTACAAAATAAGATTCAGAATGTTAAATTTGAAGTAGAAGACAGAATAAGAAATTATGAAAATTCATTTGTGGGCATCAATGTTCAATGTCTGCATGTATAACAAGTGAGTGAATTTACATCATTTTCAAGATGTTGATTATCATAAGGCAATGTTTTGGTTTTACAGAATTTTTAGGGTGCCAAAGTTGCCTTGTTTGTGTTAAACCACTGCTGTATTTATGGCACAGCTCACTAATAAAATGCTTTGCTTTGTTACAGAGAAGTAGAAGGATTTTTTGCGTGTGGAAATATTTCCATGAAGAGCAGATGAACACGAGGATTTTTAAGTGGGAACTTCCTTTGTGAATTCACAATAAGGTAATGACAATCCAAGGAATCCTTGGGATTGAAGAACTTGTCAATGTGTCCATGCTTAGGTCTAGTAACCATGGTTGAAAAAAATGCCTGAAAAGGTCATTGGCTGTTTCTCACATACCACTGCCATATAGTTTGTTGACTTTTCTTTGGCTCTGACATAAGATAAACCTAAGTTACCAAAGCAATGTTTTTAAAGCCAGGGGTATTAATTGAACGGAATTATATTTTTTGTTTATACATCTTATCAAAACAATCTTACATACAACCTGTGAAACCATAGGAAACATTTTGTGTTATTCGCCTTACATTTTTTCTCCAATTAAACATTAATATAAAAATTATAGCACACAAATATACAGCCTAATTAATTATCACAGACTGAGTATATGTTATTGAACAACATAACAACATAACAAACTTCACCAAAAATAACATTCTAATAATTAATAACCTTATATAATTATTGGTATGTTATGTGTCATCTTTATTTTATATATATATGTATATATGGCATTATTAAGGGCATAATATTTGTACAGCTTAATTCTTAAGTTCAAAATTATATGGCATGTTACCATCCAGATGCTTGCCCAAACCTGAGTCCATAACCCAGTGAGAGCCAAATACTAACTTCCAGAAGTAAAGATAGTGCCATTTTTGTATGATACAGTCATGGGAAACTATTATTTAAATTAGCCCAACTATTTAATTAGTAATAATAAATTTAACTCCATTAAAATTAAGAACACATGTCATCCAAACTGCATGACAAATGTGAAAAGCAAAATAAGTTTCAGTGAGTTAGGGGATTCAATACACCAATCCTCCACCTGCAAGTGGGTGCCAGTAGGTTTCCTAGCTGCTATGCTTCTGATCCAATTCTTTGGTTATGGCCTGGGCAAGGACCACAAAATGGCTCAAGTCCTTGGTTCTTGCACCCATGTGGACACCTGGAAGAAGTCTCTGACTCCTGGCTTGTGGTCTGTCGATCTCTCTCTCTCTCTCTCCCTGTCTGTGTATGTGTCTCCAGCACATTCTCTGTAAAATCTTTCAATGAAAATAAATAAATCTTTACAAGATACTCAATGAGTTTAAAACAATGAATTCCAAGAGAGCTGGCCAAGTTCATCTCCCCTCCGAAAGAAAACCTAAACTTAAATGATAATAATAATAAATAAAACAACAAAACCCACTCCTGTGAGCTATTTTTGGATATTCAATAGATTTCTACAAATAATGAAGTCAGACAAAGTTAAGTGCTGGCTATTAGGTTGAAAAATGGCAAGCCTTATAACTGCAAGTGAGGACACATGAATGTAAATATTTGGGGGTCAGGAAGAGAAATAGCATTATCTTTAAAGCTGTCAACACATGCATCTTACAAACCAGCAATTCCACTCCTAGGTGTGTCACAGAAAAGAAAAGTTGTACCATATGTGAAAAATGTCCATTATTGTTTTGTATTCAATAACAAATCTAACAGAAAAAATCCTGAGTGTCCACTGAATATGGAGTTAAAATACATATCGGCATACATCCATGTACAAGTATTACACTTCTATAAAAATAATTGAATTACTGCAACTCCATACAAGAGAATGGGAGAATATTTGAGCCACAGTAGTACTTGAGCAAAACAAATACTACCATTTATGGTGAAGATTAATTTGTAAAACACAAAATCAGCTAAAGTTGAAAATGTTCTATTGTTATAAACTTTTGTGTTATATTTTTCATGAAAACCAGCAAAGGAGAAGATCGTGTTTGGTGTTGGGGTTGAGCCTTGATCTGCATGCTTGCGTCCCGCTCTGCAGTGGCTGGGTTTGAGTCATGCTTATGTCCCTAATTCCAGCTCCTGCTGACAAACACTCAGAGTGGCAATAAGCAGTGATCAAGTACCCACGTGGGAGGAGGGATCGGGTTCCTGACTTCCAGCTTTAGTTCTACTCACTGCCAGCCACCGTGGGCATTTTAGGAATAATCTAGCAGATGAGCAAACTCTCTCCTCCGTCTCTTACAAAGAGAGAAAATTAAAAATTCAAAAATTAAAAAGTACACAAACTGAAGGACAGTGTTTATGACAGTACTACGAGGGTAGAATTATCGATAAAAACGGTATCATGGGCCTGACATAACTTGTACACACCCGGATCCTATAAAGGCACTGGTTCTAACCCCGGCAGGCCCTGCTTCCCATCTGCCTCCCTGCTTGTGGCCTGGGAAAGCAGCTGAGTACAGCCCAAAGCCTTGGGCCCCTACACCTGCGTGGGAGACACAGAGTAGACTCCTGCTTCATGGCCTCAGATCGGCTCAGCTCTGGCCACTGCAGTCACTTGGGGAGAGAATCATCGGACAGAAGATTTTCCTCTCTCTCTCTCTTCCTTTCTGTATATCTTTCCAATTAAAAATAAATAAATAAATCTTATCAAAAAAGACTAGTATCACCTTTTTTGTTTGATGTTATATAGTAGGCTTATAGGATTTTAATCTTTTCATTACATTTTAAAACTTACATTACATGCCACTTTCATGTATCAAATAATGCAGAAAATAATCAAAAATTCACAAGTCTAATTAGAAGATCACAACAAAACTTTTTAAAAGAGAAAGCTAAGTTTAAATTAGACCCGTTTTGTCCTCGTGTAGCAACATTTTCCTTTTAGTAATTCTAGTAGTCCTCAAATTTGGATGTGTGTTGGAATCTGCTAAGGTGTTTTTAAAAATATTGATATTTTTCCAAAAGGCTGTGTCTGAATTGATTAGATTGGGTAGAGTCCTGACAACAGCATTTTAAGATATTCTAGGAAATGCTAATCTGAAATAAAATATAATAATTACAGATATACTATAAAATAATAATCATGCTTGAGAGACTCTCTCTTGGAGGAAAAATAAAATGAAAATGCACATGTTGATTGAGCAAAACATTGCATTTAGTACAAATGTCCTACTTTGTAGTAAGGGATTATTACAAAAACAGACAGCTGTATAGATAAGAAAGTATGATTTTCCAATCCAAAATGTTAATAGGGAAATATGAAAGTGTATAAAATATCTCATCTGACCTCAGAAAATAAAGAACAGATATTACCAAAATACTATGAGAAAAATTAAAATAAATGGTATTAACAGTGTCTTATTTATATTGTTTATATTCGGCAGAACCACTTTCTGAAAGAAAAATGGCCCTATTGTTAAATATAAATTGAAGGAAATAAATATTTGACTCATTAAAATAAAGATAAACTTTCTGGTTAGGAAAAAACAATTGAGCTGTAAATAGCATCCTGATAGAGAAACAGTGGAAATTAAGCATTTCAAGGAACAAAGGGTAGTATCATTTTTCTACATTTCTCAAGCTATATAAGAATATTTATAATCTAGTGCTTTTATTTCTTAGGAAGTTTTTATTCAAGTCATAAATTACAGGAAAAAAATCCATTCACAAATTATTATCACAAATTCAGATAATTAATTTAATCATTTTATTTCACCAAGACTCTCATTTCTCATATACTGAAATTAGGTATATTAAATTTACTCCTAATCTACAATAACTAACCTTTTTAATATTTTTTAAATGATGCAAATAAGTTTATTTCCTAAAAACAACCGATACTTTTTCATATAAGTCCGGGAGTTAAGAAGCTGCAAGTAATTTTGATAAATTGATTTCATGAATAATGTAACTCATCTAGATATTTTGGATTCAAAGCGCATCATTTTCCTGTCTCTGAAGTCTTACATTTTTCACTATAGTTTGCACACATAGAAACTGAGGTAGGATGCCATCGTGTGGTATAGGGATTATGTTCAGGAGACAAATGAGTACCACATCATTATGGGGAGTACAGCAAATACCACTGGTGTTTGATAAAATCAAAGACCATTTAGGAATGACAAGAGGATAGTTTTGGGTGAGCCAATGGTGGGAGGGGAAAAGAAAGTATATATGAATATATGAAGTATATTCATGTATATTCATATACTTTCATATATGAAAAAAAAGTATATATCTCACATGCTCATTAAGTTTCTGATTGATCATGATGAAATAAAGTGAATGAGTTTGTCACCATTTTTTCCTTATAAACAATAAAGGAACTGGGTCACATATTTCTAGGTCTTCCTCCAAATTATTAAATCTCTATAGTTTCATCATCCCTTGTTCTTTATAACATTTGTAAGATTAGTAACAATCATAAATTAATCTGAAAATCTGCGAAGAATAAAGAAGACTTTGAGAGCTTCAGTACAACTCAGAATGTACAAAGGAAAAATAAACAATTAATGTTTTTCCTTGAAATTTACATATATAATAATTAATATATATCATAATTAATATTAGCCAAGGGCTTTATTTTCCATTTAATAGACAGAAATTTTTTAAAAGGTCATAATTCACAATTAATAAAGGCAAGAGCTACAAAAATAGACAAAAGATTTTACTCACATACATTTTAAAGTAATCATAGACCATTAAGACCACAGTAGCATAATATTTTTAACCTTTAGTAAGAAGAAATAAAGCAAAATATGACAAAATTATATTTGGAGCAATGGTAATAATCACATATATCTCAATTTTTTAAATATTCAGTTTTGTCATTATGTTTTAAATATATTCTAATTTGAATTTGCATTTAAGCAATTCAGTGAGATTTGCAGTATGCAGGATATTCCCTTCCTCCTCCCATACCACCATTTCGCTCTCTCCCTCTAATCCTCTTTCCTTCTCCCTAGGTTTGTGGGTCAATAATTATAAACAATCAGTAAATGGAAAAAGGACCTCTTACACATATACAGCAAATTTTAAGGCAATTAAATATTAGTAAAGCTATGGTATAGTATTTTATTCTTAACTATTGGTTTGGCAAAAGTGTTAACAGATTTACAAAACTATATTTGCACTAATACTAATAATGTAGACATTCTTTTCTTCTCTCACTGATCTGTTGCTTTGTTTTCAAACTTTAACTCCCACATATGAGAGTCACATTATGTGACTCTCTGGGTCCAGTTTATGTCACTCACCAGGATGTTCTCCAGTTGTATCTACCTTCATGCTAACGGTATTATTCCATTTTGGTTCTGTAGCTCAGCAATATTTAACTGTGCATATATGCCACAATTTGTTTATCCTTTCACCTGATGAAGGCTCCTTGGGTGATTCCAAATTTTAAATTTCATGAGCAATACTGCTATAAAATTGCAATGCAAGTATTTCTTTGATACAATGTTTTCAAGTCTGTTGGGTATACACCAGTAGTGGTGATTGCTACATAATATGGCAAGTCTATTTCTAGTTTGGGTTTTTTGCTTGCTTATTTGTTTGTCTAATTTAAGAAATCATAACACTATTTTCCACTTATTTATTTCCTGACAACAGTGTATAAGAACTTTCCTTTCTCCACATCCTTACAAGCATTTGCTATTCTCGATGTTTGATGATTCATTGTTCCTGCTGTGGTTTGCTGTTTTCTTGTTGAGTTTTAAATTTTCTGATCTGTTCTTGATATTAATCCTTGCTAGACAGGCAACTTGCAAAACACTTTTTCCACCTTTGTTGGATGTCTTTTCAGCCTACTGAGTACTCCTTTGCTGTTCAGAACCTTCCAAATTTGCTATAACCCATCTGTGTAGTATTGCTTTTGTTTCCTGTGTTCTAGGTGCCTTATTCAGGAGGTTTTGTCTTGCTCAAATGTCTTGGGAGTGTTTCTTTGCACTTTCTCCCCTGAACTTCAGGGTCTCAGATGTTCCAATTAGGTCTTTGATCCAACCTGAGTCTATTTTTATGTGGTGAGTTGTATGGCCTTAATTTAATTGTTCTACATATAAACAGTCAATTTGCCAACACCACTTGAATGTGTGGTCTAAGATGTTCTGTCCAAAGTCAGTGGGTAACGAGATAGACAGATAGATAGATAGATAGATAGATAGATAGATAGATAGATAGATAAACTGATAGATTGATTGATAGATTGATTGATTGACAGATAGATAGATAGATGTACATGTTATTTTCTAGACTGCATCCTGTTCCATTGATCTATGTATCTTTTCTTAATGCCAGTACTATACTATTTTGGTTATTATAGCATGATTCGAAAGAAGGCAATGTTTTATCTCAAACTTCATTTTCTTGCTCAATATCACATTGGATATCTTTTGTGATGCCATATGACTTTTAGGATTGTTTATCTGTAAATATTTTTTAACATTTAATAGGGATGCATTTGCATTCTGTGCACATTTTAGTATATGTGCTGTTGAAGTGAGCACTAGGTGCTATATGCATTTTAATTACATTGATTGATTTGATCCATAACCATCATTCTTTTCATTGTGGAGTTCTTTTACTTGTTTAAATATATTTCTAAATATTCACTTTTTTCATAGCTAGCATGAAGTGGGATTTCTTTCATGATCTCTCTGATAGCGCATCATTAGCAAAAACTCTACTGGGTTTTGTATGTATATTTTGTTGTCTGCAATTTTACTAAATGGTTTTTCAATTCCACAAGCTTTTTGATGGAATACTTAGGATTTTTCATGCACAATAGCATATCATCTGCAGACATGAATTCATCAAAAAAAAAAAAACTGTTGATCCTCCCACTTGCTAAAACTATACTGAATAAGAATGATAAATATGGACATCCTTGTTTTGTTCCATATCTGAGGGGAACTGTTTCCAACGTTTCCCTGTTAGGTATGATACTGGCCATTGGCTTGCGATATTAGCCTTTATAATTTTAAGGGATATTTTTTCTACTCTTAGTGTGTGAAATGTTTTTACATGAAAGCGTGTTGAGTCTGAACAAAGCTCTCTCTGCATCTATTGAGATGATGGTAGCTTCTGTTTTACATTCCATTGATGTGATTTGTGACATTCAATGATTTGTGCATTTCTGGATAGATCTCATTTGATTGTGGTACAGGATTTCTGAAGTGGGCATTTGGATTCTTCTTGCTAATATTCTTCTTGCTAGCTGTGAGTTTTTGCGTCTATGTTCATTACAGATTTAGGTCTGTAGTTTTTGTGTTGTGTCTTTGCTTGGTTTTGGTGTCAAAGCAAAGCAGGCCAAATAAAGAGTTCTGTGGTGTGCCATCCTGTCCAATGTTTTGGAGAAGTCTGAAGTGTAGTGGAGCTACTTCCTCTTATGAAATCTTGTAGAATTCAGCAGTAAATTCTTTAGGTTCAGGATATTTCGTTAATAAAATACTTTTGACTACTGCTTTAGTCTCACTACTTCTTATGAATCTTTTTAAATCACTTATATCTTCCTGATTTCATCTTGGTAGGTTATATGAATCTAAGCATTTACCAGTTTCATCAAAGTTTTCTAGTTTATTAGTGTGTCATTCCTCATAACGGTTTCTTATAGTCTTTTGTATTCCAGTGGTATAGATTATAATGTCTCCTGTTACATCTCCAATCTTGCATATTTTGTCTCTTTCTTGTTAGTTTGGCTAGAGCGGTTTATCCATTTTATTTATGTTTTGCTGATTGTTGTATTTTTGCTTTAATTTCATTTATTTATGTTCTTTATTATTTTTTCATTTCCTGCTGATTTGGGGGTTTGTTTTGCTCTTGTTTTTATGTCTGCAAGACGTATAATTAGATAGTTAATTTGAGACATTTTTCTTTTTGTAAAGTATTAAATACTATCCTTCTTAATACTGCTGATTAAAGATTCCACCTGCAAAATTTCTATTTAGTTTTATCAATGAATTTCTTTTTAAAGTATACTCAGTAGTTGGATTGCTGGAACATATGGCAATTCTATTTTTAGTTGTTCAGAAAATTCCATAGTGTTTTCTATCGTAGCTGAACTAATTTACATTTCCAATAAACTTCTTCCCTCACCCAACGGCTTATCAACTCTTAGCAGCATCTTCTGAAGATTTGATAATGGATTTTCTAGCTGGAGGGAACGGATATCCTCTTGTGGTTTTGTTTTCAGTTCCCTAACGAGTAGTACTGGACATTGATGTATACAGCTGTTGATAATTTGTCTTCCATTCAGTTTTAGATTGAGTTATTTTAGACTGAATTATATAATATTATATAATATATATTATATATTAATTATATAATATATATAGTATATATAATCTGAACAGACCAATAATAAGTTGAATCATAATTAAATATACCCACCAAAGAAAAGTCCAGGATTTGATCATATCAACTCTTATCAAACAATTCCAAGCACTTGAAGAAGAATGAATTAAAGTCATTCTTTTAAAAAGACTTATTAATTTGAGAAGAGTTACAGAGAGACTAAAGCAAGCAGAAAGAGAGCAAGGAAAAAAGAGAGACAGAGATAATTCATTCACTGATTCACTCTACAGGGCAGAGCCATGCCTAAGCCAGGAGGCAGGAACTTCATCCAGTTCTTCCGCATCAGTGCAGGGGACCAAGCACTTGAGTCATTGCCTGTTCCTTTCCCAAACACATGATCAGGAAGCTGAATCTGAAGTGGAGCAGCCACCAGCACCCCTATGGGATGCCCATACAACAGAAGCAAATTTGTTGGCTACACACAATACTAGTCCCTCTTAAACTCATCCTACATGGCCAAATTATACTGATACCAAATATGACAAGCAGAGGAAGGAAGGAAGGAAGGAAGGAAGGAAGGAAGGAAGGAAGGAAGGAAGGAAGGAAGGGAGGGAGGGAGGGAGGGAGGGAGGAAGGAAGGAAGGAGGGAAGGAAGGAAGGAAGGAACCCATTGTATGATCAATCATTTGTTTATAACAATTTCTGAAGGAGATGATGAAGGGAAACAAGCATTGAAAACCAGCTAATTGAAAACGCAGTTGAAATCTTCCAGATCTTAAGAGACACAGAAATCCATACAGAAGAACCTCAAAGGAATCCAAGCAGACACAACCAAAAAAAAATCTCAGAACAGATATTAGAGGGAAATGCAACAGCTTAAAATATGCCTTAGAAAACAATAACAGTTTTAAAATCAAAGATGTACATTCCCACCTTAAGAAGTTAAAAGGAAAAAAAAAATACACCCAAAATAAACAAAAGAAAATGCTTGAGTCATTGGAATATTTGGGGAATGAATCAGTAACGGAAGTACGCTCTTTGTAACCCACCAACCTCTCTCTCTCTCCCTTCCACCCTCCCTTCCCATCTCTCTCATTTTTAAAAGGTTGAAAAGAAAATATCTGTCATTTACTGTACTAAGCTATACCAAACAAAACTGCTAAAGAGGCATTTATAGTAAAAGTAATCTAAAATCTAACGTATAATATTTTTCAAGACAAATTACTGGCATCTAATCTACTATTTAAGTAGCTTCTGTAAATAAAGGAATTGCAGGAGAGATATAGGTTGTACATACTAATTATTCTTATGGTAATAAATCATTATTATTTGCCTTTTTTCTAATATTATATAATCCAATAGGAAAAAAAATGCCTAAGACATTGCAACATTACTGGCTGCTGCTAGCAAATCCCCCCAAAAATGATTTCTGGAAAACAAGCACCCTCAGAGGTAGAAAAGAGATATCCTTATCCAATCAATTTGCTTAGGAATATCCTATTTTCAAAATCACACAGCAAAGTGGTGGTTGAGTATTTTAAACAGAGTTTTACTGAATTACTTTAAACAAGTAAAATAACCTGTGACCCCATGATGCAAATGGAGCATGCAATGTAAAAAATGTTAAGACTGAAATTGTCGTCAAGATAGAAAGCTTTCTTGTTTACTGTTTTTTTTTAATAAGGCAAAGAGATGACTACCAGAGAAATACATTAGCTTATTGTAAAGATTATAGAGTGCTGCAGGTGTATGATTTTAAAGAGATTAAATATACGCAAATATCTGAGTTATAGAAAATCCATACAATTAAAGGACATGCTCAACTGTCTAACCTTGTAGGATTATTGTAGTGTTACTTCATAAATGCCTCATTTCTTTTTTTTTCTTTTGTTACTATTCCAACGAAGTGGATAAATGTTGCCCTCCTCAGGCCAAATATGGCTAGCCAGTGAATTTTTTTTTTTTTTTTGCTAATTGCTGGAGGCTGAATTATGGCAAGAATCATGCACCCCCTGATGTAAATGATAGATTCACTCAGTAACTGGGAGGAGGAGGTCCAGCAGAGCAATTTTCAAGATCCAATCACTAAAATCCCAGATCCTTTTCAACAGCAGGTTCGACTCTTGAAAGGCAGGCAAGAGGAATGCCCATTCAGCACAGGCTTCACCTTTACACCATAAACCTCTCTCTGTTAAACACAGTTTATTCTTTGTCACACTCGGCTAACACCTCCCTTTTGCACGTGACATACAACTGGAAGTCCTCCTTGGGATTTATAAAGCTGCATGGTCTGGTTTCAGTGGCAGTCCTTCTCTTTCCTCTCTGTCTTCATTTCCTACTCTGCAGTTGTCCTCAGTTCCTTTTTAGGGACTGCACATACCGAGCCCTTTCACTCTTCGGGGTCCTGGGTACTCTTCCTTGGCCAGTCCTCTCTGCTGGCATAAGGCATGCTCATTCTCTCCCAGCAAGTCCCTCCTTACTTTTTTTTTTTTTTTTTTTTTGCCTTCAAGAAATCTTCCTTGGCTCTATAAATTGAAATTTTCTAATTACTTTCTTTTTTTATTTGAAAAATGTTTAAAGGATTATTTATTTGTTTTTATTGGAAAATCAGATATACAGAGAGGAGGAGAGACAGAAAGATCTTCTATCCACTGGTTCACTCCCTAAGTGGCCGCAATGGCCAGAACTGTGACGATCTGAAGCCAGGAGCTTCTTCCAGGTCTCTCATGTGGGAGCAGGGTCCCAGGGCCTTGGGCTGTCCTTCACTGCTTTCCCAGGTCTTGAGCAGGGAGCTGGATGGGAAGTGGAGCAACCAGGATACAAACTGGCACCCATATGGGACCCTGGCATGTGCAAGGCGAGGACTTTAACCACTGACTACCACACCGGGCCCTCCAATTACAATCAATTTTATCTTTGGGCTAATTGCACTCATCAGATTTACAACATCTACAATTATTTGATTACTGCTTCATCTCTTGTCTGTTTTAGTTTATAAACTATGTGAAATCTGGCAAAAGATTTGCCTTGTACACCATTATATGTCAACTACTTAACATGGACTCTAACCTACAGTTGAGGTAATAGTTACATTTAACTTCTTTATATTTTTTCTCATTATTTCAGCTCAAAAGCCACCTGAACCATTCCTCATCCTGATGTCAGTTGCTTTCTTCCTCTTAATCCAGTGCAAACAATGGGGTTTGTGAAGGAATCAGATATTGGATATACCTGGAAGGTAAAGATGACAGGATTGTCTTACAGGCTGAGTGTAGAAGGTAATTTGGAATTTGAACTATTTAAAGAATGAATTTTTCCTTGTAGGAAAGAAAAATGGTGTGGACAGGCTTGGGTGAGAGGAAAATGAACTCAATTTTGGATGCGTTAAATCGCATATGTGTTTACATATATATATATGTATGTAAAGGGATGGGGAACCTTTTTTTCTGCCAAGGGTCATTTGTATATTTATAACATCATTCACAGAACAGACAGACTCATCCAATTTAAAATGATGATACACTTGAATGACACTATGTTGAATGAAGGGCTATACTATTGGAATACTATTGGGGGGAATGGTGAGGAGGAGGGTAATAGGAAGGGAAGAGGTGGAAGGGGGAATACCTACACCTACAAAACCATATCATAGAAAATAATAATTAAAAAATACAAAAAACAAAACATGTAAATATAAAAGAAAAATAGAGTGCTAAAAATCAAACAAATAAATGAATAAAATTAGCCTGTTACAGATTCACTGGGATTCAATGAATTTTGAGTCCTAACTCTGGTGGGTCCAGCCCAAATGATTTTGCAGGCCCTATATAGCCATTAGGCTGGGCATTCCCTCTCCCGATGAACCAGCCATATACCTATTCAGAATCTACCCAACTCTGCCTGGATTAAATTCTGTTGCATGACTCTGGTGGAGATCTTTCTTTTCCTAAAGCCGAATACTCTACTCCTGTAATACAGGAAAAACCTTAAAATTTCAAACCTATCTTTTGGTTTAAAACATTCTTCTGACTGATGCCAAATGACCAAGTATTAAATGAAGCTGTGTGGCATTTTTAGAGGAACATGGGCTAATTTGACCTTTGACCAATGTCCTCTTTTCTTTCTTCCGCTTGTTCCTTTTTTCCAAATCAGGCAAGGTCCCTTGGCCACTGACCTGAATCAATTAAGCAATTTGTAAGTGTACTATAACATTGTAATGTGTGTGTGTGTGTGTGTGTGTGTGTGTGTGTAGCTATAAATGAAAATAGCAGTTTACTTTGGATATAACAGTCACTTAAAACAGTGCTATTTTGATGGATTACTATGTTTTAAAGCATCTTTCACCTTAATTACAGATATTTTACAACATTCTGTGAAAACTGCCCTTTAAGATGTAGATATTTGGAATACAAATAAAAAATAAACCAATATGGGGTATTTTTTTTACTTATTCATTTTCTTTATCCACGTGTCAACGGATATTGGGGCACATACATATCTTACAATTGTGAATAATGTCGAACTATAAATGGAAGAGCAGCTATTTGACATGATTTTTTTTTTTTGGATTCATGACTAATGGTAGTTCCAATTTTTACTATTCCTTCTTTCAAAACATTTATTTTAGGGACTCCCAAATTCTTTTTCATAATGAATAAAGTAATTTAATTAACCACCAGAAAAATCTGATTTTTTTTTTGTGCACATCTGTCCAACATTAGTTGCTTTTGATAAGAGCCATTTCAACAGATGCCAAGTGTTAACTGTTGCCTTAATTTGCATTTTCCCAATGCTTAGCAGTGTTAGGAATTTTTTTTTCATGCACTCATTTATTACTTTAGAAATATTTTTAACAGCTGCTTGATAAGAGGAATGTGGGATCCTTATATATTAGATTTTCAAAGGCAGACGGTAGTGGTGGGATGGAAAGCTTATATGCAGCAATGCTCTGGTCCGAAGACCTGAAAATCGTACGTGTGTATGGTTTTGCCTTGGGACCCTGCACTCATGTGGGAGACCCAGAGGAGACTACCAGATCCTGGCTTTGCATCAATTCAGTTAGTGTTATTGTGGAGTAAACCAGTGGATGAAAAATCTATTTTTGTCTCTCCTTCTCTCTCTTTTACTGAAAAATATGACTTTCCAATAAAAATAAATACATCTTTAAAAAGAAAACATTTAAATTTCTCTTCATGAGTATTATTCCTGAAAGATTACTTTAACCTGCTAGCCTTTCTAGATCTCTATGAAAAGTATAGAATTTTTCCAAAACCAGATTCAGTGTAAAAGTTCTTGGATTTTTATTCTAAGCATGCAGTCCTGCTTCTTGTCTTTTGGATGACCTTAGAAAATTAATTAACTGTGTAATTGTAAGTTCCATGAATACAAAAAAAAAAAAAAGGTATGGAACCAACTGAATCCTATGGTTCTTTTATCCTATGGTTCTCTCTTCTCTACTGCTCTGGCTATTTTATCTTCTGTTTGGTGGATATGAACACATACTTCTCAGTCTAAAAAAAAGTCTTTGGGGAGAGCATCATGGTTAGTTGAGATTGCACAACCACACAATTTGCTAACCTGAATTATTCGCAATAAGCATGATTTGAAGACAGGCTTCCCACATTGGCATGTTTATATCCATGTAATTATAAAACTAAGCCTCTGCCTTTCTTTCTTCTAGTGTTCTACTCAAGTTTTTTAGATTTTAAAAATCTTTATATACATATGTTTGTTTAAATTTGAATATAGAACATTTTATGTTAAGTTCTATCCCACATCATTTTACTGCCCAAAGTAACCTAAACATAGATGGACTGATACTATTGGAAAGCTACCCACATACTGGAGTGAAAATACTGCAATAGTCCCTCTGCCGTAATGGACAAGACAGTCACATGGGATCGTTCGAGTCCTAGAGAGACTTGCAGGAGTCTGAATGGCCCACGATGGCTGTCTGCATCAATCACACTAACTGCCCTCTTTTCCAATTCCCACTCATGCAGTTACATACAGTTACAATTAAAAGCAAAACTGATGGTGCAGCTTTCTGTCAGTGAGAGTTCCTTGGCAAAAGAGCATAGAAATACTGGATAACTTCCATTTCTGATGGCTGGAAACCCCACTGAGTCAGAATTGGATTAGATGCATCTCTATGGGCAGAAAAAAGAGAAAATGCCTTCCCAAGAACTCTTTTTGTCTTTCCTCTTATTTAAGTACACACTTTCATAAATATATAGCATTCTGTCTTTATATTCTCCCCAAACAATTTTATTTTTCTTTTTCATATCTGTCAGCTGGATTACCACTGCCTTGGGTTTATTAATTTATCATACTTCTGAACATATCTGGCCAAGTGGTAATAAAACTTCAAGATACAGAGCTAGCAGTACTGCCTACTGAGCCAGGAGAATGAATTTACAGCACTGCTGCTGACCGGGCCTCTCCCAGCTCGCAGAAAACACAGATGGATCTCGAGAACCCCAGGATTTAGAGATTCTGCACAACATTGGGATTAACAGACTAGCAGAAGGACCTGAACATGATAGGGAAAAAAGCAAGCCTGGGAAGTATTTTATGCGACACTTTCATTCTTTTTTATGTATTAACTTATCATACTTTTGCACTATTTCTCATTTTTATTCTTACGGTGTGCTAGATGCTTTGGCCTCTCTATTTAGATTTCTGCATGACAGCCCAAACTGCAAGATGACTGAGAGTGTCTAGGAAGGAAGTAGAAATGTTGGAAGCTCTTCTGAGAGGAAACCAGGGTCCTGCCCGTAACCCTAGGGAGCCCAGGAGAGTTCAGCTGTTTTTGAGGCTGCTACAACAGCTCTGGGGTTACCTCACCTCCACCATGCTCATCGTTGCTTTGGCCAAATGCTGCAAGGCAGAAAATGCACTTGGAATTTCTTCATCAAAATTTGACACAACTTACATTTACATGAAATACTTTAGAGGCCAATGGGTAGAATAATAACAGGAAGGTATCCATTTAGCTTCTCAGAGTGGTGGGATTTTTCCCTGCCTAATCTCAAGAACTGTGTTTTCTGACTGTTCTTTATGTTCAGACTGACAGATCTGTTAGTGGCCTCCACACCAAATGGAGTTCGTCATTTATTGTTATTCTTCCATTTATAGGGAAGAAAGTGAACAATGTTTGTTAAGACCTACAGCAATGAGCACTTCAGATATTTAAAAATCCATGGCCTTCAAAGAGGTATTTTTGAAAACCACCAATGGCCACTCCCAGCCCAGAATAAAGGGAAGCTAGTGAGACATTAGAGATGATTTTTATGGTGAAAAAAAAAATCACAGGCTCCCCTTGCTTCATACAATGGGATTTTAAAAATTGCAGAAAATATGTATTATGGAAAAAAAACTATAGGAATTTTAAAACTCGCACTAAAATGCACTTACATTTTATTGTTTTACCACCAACTTGTGAGGTATCCTTTCCCAAGTGCAACAATCAATGGTTTTTAGTTACTTGTGCCTAGAATTCAGTAGTGCAATCTTGTATTTCTTTACACACAGAAAAGTTCAATTAACACTTACTGAAGAAATACACCCACCCTATTTGGAGAACTATCTTTGGCCTATCATTTAAATTCATACCAAGGGACCTCCAGAGAGAGGCTAGATTGATTTGGATCAACACTATCCCTGACAGGTGGACATGGATGGACGTCTAACAGAACCTGCACTGAATACTAATGTTTTTTAAAAGACTACCTGCTGATCAACAGCTGTAGAGGATTCAAGTGTTTAACTGACATGGTTTCTGAGAGCTTCCGAAGAGAGAAGGGTTTATACTAATTTGATTAACACAGTAGCTAAGCTCACATTCTAATACAGGTAACACATATTTGTCACCTGCTCCTTTCCTTGAAAAAGGTCACATGAAAAAATAAATGTAAATCAAAAACATGTAACTTCTGATCTTATTTTCTATCTCATAATTTTTTCTTCCTATAGGATAGAAAGAATGTTTAAACATTAGAGAAAATTTGAATACCTATGTCATTTTTTTCTTCCTGTAGGACTGAAAGAATGTTTTACGTCACAGAAAATTTGAATGCCTACGTCATTTTAAAAATATTCTGTAGCAAGTTATTCAAATCAGGTTGGAATATGTGAGTAGTAAAATATTAGTTCAGTTATCAGCTTAGAACCATAGGATTTCGCCATCCATGAAGATAATTACATTGAAGGCAAATGCTTATCTTATAAGGTTAAAGCCACTACAGTAAAAGTAAAAGCTAAAGATATGACTTCATTAGCTCCATTAGCATATCTGCACAGTTCAAGGCTCAATGGGATGGCAGGAAAGGATGGTCAATGCAGCTGAAAGGTAAATATTTACACATCTTAAGGTAAATTTTGGGTCTTGTATTGGACATGGTAACTGGATTTCACCTCTGAATTGTCAGAAACAAAGAAAACAATCAAGAAAATGAAAACAAAAAACGCAGGATGGGAGAAAATAGTAACAAGCAATACATTCAATAAAGAGTTAATATTCAAATTAGGTAAGGAATTCATACAGCTCAATAGCAAAATCTCTAAAAAGTAGAAAACCCCTCCAATTAAAAATTCGGCAAAAGAACTGAAAACATTTTCCTAAAGAACACACATAGGTGGAAGCTAAAGGTGCTGAGCATCACCAATCAGAAATGTCAACAGCACACGAGATATGACGTCACTGCAGTTATCCAAAGTACTGAAAGCTAACAAGTATTGGTGAGAATGTGGAGAATTAGGAAAAACCTAAGTAACGTTGATGGGATATAAATTGGTACAGCCATTACAGAATAGAATATGGTCTCAAGCCACTAACGGTGGGACCACAGTGCAATTCAGCAATCCCATTTTATGAGCACACACTGAAAAGAAATAAAATCAATATCACAGAGAGAAACCTGTACTTCCAAAATATACAGGTTTAATGCCTCTACGGTGTAGTTGAATCAACAATCCAGGCGTTTAATACCCAAATATTTCACAAAATTTCAATTCTATGGACCCTGTATCTAAAGAAGCATTCATTGTTTATATCTCTCCATCTGATGATTGTGATCGGCAAGGCTGTCCCAATCCCAACCTTACTCTTCTGTTAGTCTTTTCAAGCTTGCGTTACAGGTACAGCATAATCTAAAGTACATGTAAGTTTCCTTTCAATTAAGTAACTAAACTCAAGAAGGGGATAAAAATGAAAACCAAAAGAAACCCTTATGAAAGCATATTATCTCTGAAGCCTCCTACTTATTATTACTTGTCATACTCTCACTAAAAATTAATTGCTAAACTGAAGAATATATTTTTTTTAAATCTACTAAATTATAAAATAAATAGGGTAGGGCAAAGGATGCTCAGGCCTTCCATTTTGAGCCTTGAAGGAACCCAAGAGCAATGCATGACTTTTGCATTTTTAATTAAGTGACTTATTCTAAATCAACTGAAAGAAATCTTTATCTGATATTGTATGAAGGGGTCAGATTTCATTTTCTTGTGTGCACCAGGTGCATTTGTTTAAGACATTGTTTTTTAAGAAATCCTAGGAGCAGATACATTCATGTCCAAACCAGACTAAATAATGTGTCAGGTCTGACTTTGGGCCCCTTTTTATCAAAACAGGTTAAAACCCTTCCATAAAAATACCAGTTAGCCTCTAATTGCTTCCTCTGTAACCCTGATCAATAAGGTAATGAGGGAATCATATGCTTCTTGGAGCTGACCATTTCTTCATTAAATATCTAATTAATAATTAGGTTAATAGTGTCATTAATTAAGGTTATATAAATCATAAATTGAATGACAGATTAATAGATTCTTTAATTGTAACATTAATTTTATTAATTGAATGAATGGTTCATTATAATTGCTTAATAATCAAATATATACATATATTTATTCTTTATTTTGCTCAGAGTTACAGAGGGTGGGGGAAAGTGACCTCGCATACACTGGTTCATTCCCAACATGGCCACAATGGATAGGGCTAGGTCAGGCTGAACACAAGGAACTAGAAATTTTATCTGGATCTCCCATATGGGTGGCAGGGCCTAAACACGTGGGCCATGTTGCTCTGCTTCTCTAGAACATTAACAAGGATAGTGGAGAGGCCAGGTCCTGATCTAGTAACTTAGGTGTTGCAGGCCGTGTTTAATATGCCATATCATACCAATCGCCCCTAACCATTGGCCTCTTATGTCTAACACAGACTGTTTTTTGATTCATATCATGGAATGCTGTGGAATTTATCTTTACTACCTGGCCACCATGCAGTAAACACAAGCTACTATTAGCTCTATTACTTTGAAGCTCATTCCTTTATAATATAGGCAAATGTATAGAAGGAGAAATGGTCTATGGAATGGCAATGCTATCTGAAATCAGCAATGAGTCATTTCTTGCCTAAGTGAAAAAAGATGATTTTAGTCCATTCTTGCTAGTTGTTGGTCGTCAATTTAACATTTTACTGAAATACAGCATACAAATCAAGAAATGCATGCAACTACAGAGATAATGAATTTCTGATCCCATGATCACACTAATAACCAACATCCAAATTAAAAACAACACATTACTGGTCCTCCAAGAGTCCATATGGGGGAAAGAAAAGTATATATGATTCACTGAAACAATATTTATCACTACTGAATGACATAACATGCATAACATTATACTCTCTGGATATGTTAACTATCACAAATAAAACATGGCATTTGTATTGTTGGGTCTGGTTGATTTCACGTAGCATAATGATTTCTGGTTGTATCCATTTTGTTAATGTCAGGAATTCATTATTTTTATGACTGAGTAACAGTCCGTAATAGACTAGCACCTTTTCTTCAATCAAGCATTAGTTGGTGGAGATCTAGGTTGATCCCATATCTTAGATACTGTGAATTGAGCAGCTACCAACATGGGAGCAAGTCCATAAACAATATCTTTAAACATAAAAATTTAGCAAACAAAGCTTTATTAAGCATGAAGTCTTAAAGGAGCATTCTAATATTACTCATGGATACTTCCAAGAGTCTTTAGAAGATGGAATTCAAAGATGTTTAGCTTGGTGCAAAATGTTCAGCCATGCCTAATTTATTCATAGGGCTTTCTGAATATCCATTACCTGCTAGAAAAAAAAATAACTTGGTTTTTATGGATTTATGGTGTAAGATTAAAAACAAAAGAAAGAAAGAAAGAAATTCAGAACCAAAAACCTCAGATATAAGAACTAGGTTTTGAAAAACTGGACTTCAGATTTCCATATTCTCAGCCTCAAGGTAAACTTCAGACGGTTTTATAGACAGGGAAAGAAAGGGGCATACCAGGTATGACACACCTGAAGTTTTTGGCTCCACTTTTTATTATCTAGCAAACAGCTATAATAATTTTTCATTTGTACAAAAATGCTCTTGGCAAAAAGAGATGGCTCGCAGGATGCCCCACTAACTTAGAGAAAAACAACAACCAAAAAAATGCAACATGCTGAAGTGAAAATGATCAATTTTCTTTTGAAAAATTACATAAAAGGAAGAAATCAACCCTGCAAGTCACTATGAGCAAAATGAATAATTTCAAAAACATACAAAAGAAAGCATTTGTCCTTCTAAATAACTTGTGGCCTAAAAACACAACAAAACTATTTTTGGAAAAAAATGTAGGTCCTGATATAGCAGATGCTTCATCAATAAGGAAGCATTTTCTTCTAACTAATAAATTTTCAGATTTTTCCACTGAAACAAGGATGCTTTATGTTTCAAAGCAATAAAGAAACATATTATCTTTTAAATGTCCTCCATGTTCTATGGGAGCCCTGATATATCAGCTATTTTTTTGCTGACTTTCTCATTTCTATTTGTTAAAAATACATAATGGAAATATCCGAGCATAGTAGATGGAGACTGGGTGTTGTGAGAGTGTGATGGAAGTAGTTATGTGGTTCAAAAGAGCTGAACACACCTTGAGATTGAAACGATGTCTTTGCATTTGTTCCTATGGGACTGCAGTAATCTCAGTTCACTAGCTTCCTTAATTTCATTTTGTGGGCTCAGAAGTGGGCGGAGGTGAAGAACTCGCAAAAGTGCTAGTTCTTGAATAGATAAGAGAATCAAGCCAGTGGAAGAAATAAAACTTCCTTCAGAAAAATCTAGTGAGCCAGAGCTATTTTTTTCAACACTTATCTTAGATTCCAATTTGCTGATACACACACACACATAGAGATATTCCTCACTCTAGCAGAGCGTGAAGGCTCTTCAACTAAATCTGATGTTCTCCAGCTTTGGCCCTAGTTCAGCCACCTGTTGTCGCCAGCCAATAGCAAGCATTTAACTGCAGCTGACACATCTACAGTTCGAATGGTCAGTGTTCACATCCATGGTACAACGCACACACGACCCACGGAGTTGTGCAACTTGAGGTTGCTTAGAGGAATCTTTGGGCTACTGTGTTGCTGAGGTTGTTATTTAGGCAAAAATGTTCTAAGTTTAATTGCAGGAGCTTGTAATGAGCTGTGGAGAAATGGATGAGCAGATAATTTTTTTTTCAAAGATCTGTGATGAATGATTGTCGTTTGCTTAATGAAGTGTAGGCTCTGATGAGAAATTTAATTTCCTAATCTCTCAAAATCTTTGGAGAACTCCTTGGGTCTTCATCCAGCGCTGCTCTTCTTTGATCTCTGATTTGGAGTATTCCTCTGCTATAGGCTGTGTGGTCCTCTGCTTGCACCTTTCTCTTTCAGTATGCTTCCCAACTTTCATCCTTCCTCTTGGTTTCTTTTGCCTTTCTTCTGCTAACAACTTTCATTTCTCCATTTTGCTGTGTTTAAACAAAATTCCAAAGAATCTTCTTTTTCTGTCTTTATTTTCCTGTCTCCTGGTTTGCTGGCAGGCACCATTCATCTCCATCTTCCTTTTTTCCACCCATTTCTCCTCCCTGCTCCTGCTATTTCTTTGCTCTTCATCTGCTAATATAGGGTACTGTTCACTTTTATAGGTCCTTGCCTCTTTCTTTACTGACCCTAAAATGACTGAACAAGCTCAGCATCCTTTTGGTGGCTCCAGACTGCTTGCTCTTTCCTATCCATGATGTTTTAGACTGAACACATTTAGGTACTCTAAAGTAAGTCCCAACATCCGTGACATAGCAGGTTATTTTCATTGCGTGTTGGTTATGTTTAAAATGTGCAATGCTGAAGTATTTTGAAGATTACTAAAGCCAAAGGTTGTGTAGTTATCAACTTTAGCTCTGTGTGTCATTACATTGATTTCCTAATCACTAAAATATGTCTAAGACTCTTCTTAAAGATTGTTTGGCCTATATAGAAGAGAGCTTGTCTCTAGTCTTTGATGTACAAACCTGCCATAAAGGACACTTTGGGCATCAGTGCTCCCATGATGAACTTAAACAACAAATGCCAAGGAAAAGCATTTTCTTAATTATGCAATGTCTTCTTCCGAAAATTAGGAGGTGATAACACTAAATAGATTGGAGGAAGAAAGTAATCAGTTTTTACACCTAAGAACAATTCTTGAATACAAAAACTACATCATTGGAAAAAAGTAACGTGAAACAGATGGAGACTGGGTGTTGTAAGAGTGTGACGAAGAATCTGATTTTGTGACATGTTGGGTTCCTTTTTGGGTGCCTGAATCCCATATCTGAATGCCTAGATCAAGTCTGACCTTTGCTTCTCATCCAACTTTCTGCTATTTGCACTCTGGAAGGAAGCACATGATAACTATATAGGTCTCAGCTCTGCTGCACACAGATTGACTCCTGATGGAGTTTCTGCTTTCTGGTTTCTGGAGTGAACCAGCGAATAGAATGTTCTCTCTTGTTCTCTCACTCTGTCTGTCTCTCTCTCTTTACGCATTTGTGCATATACCTTCCCTGTAACTATTTTCAAATGAATAATAAATTTTACAATAACTAAATGTTTAGTTATCTTACAAAAATACCTGATTTCCATACATTGTTTGTCGATAATATTTTCTTAACACCCCTCATCTCTGTGGATTTCAATGTGTCATACCAAAATAAGTTTGCGTTTTAGTTTTATTTTTCCACCAGTAGCAGACAATGCAGCACAACTCAAAGGTCAACCAACTGAAAAAGGAAAGTACGGCACAGACCTACTAAGCAAAACATCAGATCTGATTTTAAACAAATAATAGAAAATTCTTTTGTGGACTCTCATGGAAGATTTCTTTGAAATGAGTTAAAGTTGAAAATGAAAGATTCCAAATATTAGGTTTGGTATGACAACTTTCATTCCATAATTAAAGTGCCTATACTTTCCTATAAGAGAACATTATAGATTCTGAAATCATAACCAATTACCGATGTTAGTATGTAGGACGGGGAGGAATGAAGGTAGAGTACGCGCATACGGATTTGAAAGTGAGGTAGACTTTCAGTTTATACCATTCACTTAGAATTTAGAAGCACTTCTCATGGTAACTTTGGCTACATTAATGGAGAAATTAACATATGTTAAACATAACAGTTTAGGGGTAAATAAAAAGTCTTTGTGTTAAGTGTAAACCAGGATCTGTAAACCAGAGAAACAACAGAACAGAGTGATTCTTCACCTGTCAGTGATAATAAGGAAAATATTCAAATGTGCCGAGGAGTAGCTGAGACCCTACAAGTCTGGAGCAATTCTACCATTGAATAAATGGCAAATAATTATTACGTTTAAAAAATCCCATAATTAAGTCTTCCTAACTGAAAAGTTTTCCTTTTGTCCCTAGAAGTAAACTAAAAGCCATTTATGAAGAGTTGAAACGTAACATTGAATAGCCAATCTCAGAACTATCACTTCCTACATGATTACTATATTCACGAATATATAGTTAGACCAATTAAATGCATGCTAAATATCCACACACAGACAAGATGAATAGCCATAAAGTCTTGAATACTGAATGACGCAATTCCTGCTTTAAATCTAATACATTCAAGGGAGAATCCAATACTTCCAAAAATGCATGACGGAAAATAATAATAAAGATGTTTTTAAAAAATTGCAACTAAAATAATAAACCTGATACACTTTCAGCATGATAATTAGGTGAAAATTAACATATATTACACAATAACACCCACTTTAAAAGGAAGAAGCAGTTTTCATGAAGGAAATAGCTCGGCCATGAAAAAAAATACATAGCAAGTTGTCAGTGTTTGAATACGAGCTAATGAATAACAGGATTATGTGCATTTCTGTGAGTTGCAAACATGAAGTAGTAAGTAACTGAACCAGCAGCGCTGCTACTTTACCTGACAGTAAAATGTAGAACTCTTTTCTTCATAGACTCCTGTTTTTCCTCTGGGTATTTCACGTGATCCGATTGTTTCAACGGTTCCTTCGAAGGAAGACTACGGGTGCCAAGGGCGGGAAAGAAGAGGCTGGAGAGGGTGTTAGCAATTCTCCAGCCAAGATACTTGGAAAAAACTTCCTCCCCAACATCAGAAGAAACTTTTGCGTCATAACCAGTGAAAGGATCGGTCGGGTCGTTTAACTCTGCCTGTTGAAAGAACAGAAAAGGAATTAGTTGAAATAAAATTAAGTGAGAGAAGAGACTATGCACCATTTAATGATAAAATCATATTCATTTTGTGTCATGAATATAGTATTATTCCTGTTAAATACAAATAAACTTTAGCAGAAAAATGCAAAATGTCTAAAAAAATCATAGCTTTTCGATAATATACATAGTTAAGCATCAACGGATTCAGTTTTAGCATTTTTAAAATGTAATGATAAATGATTTTATTTTACATTTGGCACACTTAACATGCAAGAATTCCATAAACTATTTCAAAAATATATTTAATAATATGCTAATCAAAGTAATGATGTTTATAAAATCAGACTTACTTTTTTGCTCAGAATTTGAAACTTTCTTGAAGTTAACAAAACATTCCAATAGAGGAACATTTTTTATACAATTTTTTTGTTATTATTATTGGAAAGTCAGATATGCAGAGAGGAGGAGAGACAGAGAGATTTTCTGTCCACTGATTCACTCCCCAAGTGGGAGTTGAACTGATCCGAAGCCAGGAGCTAGAGGTTTTTCCAGGCCTCCCACATGGGTGCAGAGTCCCAAGGCTTTGGGCCGTCCTCAACTGCTTTTCCAGACCACAAGCAGGCAGCTGGATGGGAAGTGGGGCTGCCAGGATTAGAACCTGTGCTCATCTGGGATCCTGGTGCGAGCAAGGTGAGAACTTAAGCTGCTAGGCTACCATGCTGGGCCTGATCAGCGTTTTTGTCATTGCCTAATTACAGGTTGTGAAAATGCAGAATCTCTATCCCTACCCTTGTATGAACTTTAAAGTTGAAGGAGTGATGTAGTAGACTAAGGGAAAGCAATATCTCTGTTTTCACTAGTTGCATAGAAACCACAACTCCTCTCAGCCTGTTTGCTTATCCCTGAAATGGAATGCTCATTTTTCTCCAGTCACAGTGTCTGGCACTCAGAAGCTCTTTAATGAATGTTCCTTGTTCCTTGTTTCTTTTTTGTTTGGGAGGGATATGATGCAGGGGGAATGTAGGGTCTTTGGGTGAAGAGAATCTGCCCCAAGCAGCCTCGTACTGATCCTGTTCAGAAATAGATCCTTGATCTGCCAGGGAGATGCTGGTGCCCAAAGGGCTATGGGACTCCCATGAGTTAACAGGGGCATGCTGAGCAACTGCCTGTGTTGTAGCAAATACATTGTCCTTATTCTCCTAAAACAACGTATCTGTCACATTGACCTTTCAAGTATTTGAAACACTATACTCTTCCAAAAACATATCTCCCTTTCCACACTTAGTGATTGCAGTTGTGTTAAAAGAAAAATGACATGTGGAGGAGGGGACAAAAGAAAATGAGACTAGTCATTATTTTCTCTTTTTTTTGTTTTGTTTTGCTTCTCTGCAGAGTGTATTAGGTGTATGAAAATATCATTATGAATAAGACTAATTTTATTTGAACAATCTCACCATGAAACATTAACCATCAGTGCATTTTACCTGATGAGTCAAAGCTACCCTGAGGAAACTCAGATAATCATATTAACTGTACCTATTCCTTTCTGATGCTTTAGGTCAAATACCAGATGGCGGAAAGCACTTACACATGATGACTTCTCCTAGATGTGCCAACATATGCTGCTCAATTGCCTATACAGAGCAACCTTGCTCATTGGAAGTCTCCCTGCAAGTATTTCAAGCAAAGCACATCAATTTTATCATGTGTTTATTATGCCTTTGTGAGTATGCTGCAGTGTTTTTTTTTAACTATAATTGTTTTTCCCAAATACTCAGGCAACAGTTGGGCTTATACTGAATGTGTCACATGAAGGGATTGTATTTTGAGATCTACTGAAAGTGTTTTCATCACAAATGTGCCTACTACATAACTCACCACCCCACTAATCTCCACTCGGCCTGCTGTTTCAGAATCACAGAACACAGAAGTCAATAACAGACACATAACTATGAAAGTACACAATGTCACTAGTAATTATTTTACCAGGATTATAGATAAACTGTGGCAATAACTATTTCACTCATCTAATTCAGAAGATATCCTAGAAACTGAATATTTATTTTTAAAGTATAAAAAGATAAGTTTTAAAATCAGCGTTGTAGCACAGAAAGTTAAACCACTGCTTCTGATCTCAGCATCTCTTTTACAAGTGCTGGCTTCAGTCTTGGCTACTCTGCCTCTGGTCTAGCTCCCTGCTAAAGCACCTGTGAAGGCAGTGGATGACAGCTTATGCACTCGCTGGGGAGACCCTAATGAGGTTCTGGTATCCTGACTTTGGCCTGTCCTAACCCAAACTATTGGGGAGTCCTGGACATTTGCAGAGTGAAGCAGCAGGTGGGAAACGGCAGCAGCTGTCTCTCGTTCTGTCCTTTCTTTCTCTCTTCATTACTCAGCATTGCTAATAAAAAAAAATTTTTTTTAAGTAATACTTCTGCTTAATCTCAGAAATGCACCAGAAAACTGAGCTGTGATGAAGCAACTCTTTGCTCTTGCAATCATTTTGTGTAGGGAAAATGTCTATACAACTACATTCCATGAAGGATCATCTGGGAAACCAGGAAGCAGCAAAAGAAAGGAAGGGAAAGAACTGTGTTACAATCATTGGCAATAATTTGCCATAATAGAAGCAAGAATGGAGCACATATTTTATTTTGGATCAAAGATTCTGTGGCATAAGGCTTCTAAATAGACAGAATTTTCAACGTCTTGTGAAACAAAGTTTCTGTTAACATGGAACATACCTCCAAACACCTATCACAGGGCACTAAGTTCACTGGAATTTAGAAACAGTAAGTTATTAAGGAAAGACAAGGACATGTAGAATTAAATATACCATAAATAAGTGTTGTTATGACAATGCTTACCAAAGGAAAGGGAAGGAAATCGTAAACATGCTCACATTTTACTGTACAATTAGGTAAATCCCCAAATATAAGCTTTTTGGACTACTCTAGATAAGAAAATATAGTTTTATTGAATTCAAATTATTTGAATTTAATATCATACCTGCAAATCAAATACAAAATCAAATGCATTCCTTCTTTTCAATATCCTTTTAATGTCTTTTGTTTCTATATGTGGTGTTGAGCTGTTTGACTTATCATAAACTAGAGATTTTAGATGAATCTAATTAGGAAAGAAGCTTTTAAAATCACAAGTAAATACATGAGTTTGTTTACTCATGGAAATCAGGTATAGAAGTGGAGGAATCCGGAAAGTACAAGATCACAAAGGAGTTATAAAGCAGTCCTAAGGACAGGAAATGGAGAAAGAAGATGATCTCTACAGATGGAACATATCCTGTGGCTGCCACTGCAATCTTTTGAATAAATAAGATGCAAAGACTTTGAAGGAATTAGTTTGGACATATTAATCCCGAAACACAGTACAGACATATTAATATGCTGCTTGACATTAGCAATATTTCAACCTAGCAAGGTATTTGACCTAATAGTTAGGATGTACATGTTCCTCCTGAGATCGCCATTGTTCAATGCCTAGCCATGCTCTTGACTCCATCTTCCTAGTGCAGAGGCTGGGAGGCGGTAGTGATGGCTTAAGAGTACGTGGGCTCTTGCCACCCGTGCAGGATACCTGGATTTTGTTTCCAGATCCTGAGTTTTGGTCCATAGGACAATTGCTTGGATATCTAAAATTTTCTTACATTATTGTCAGCAACAAACATGTCCTAAGATACATTGTTTTAGGAAAATATAGTTTCCTGAAAATCTGATTTGCATATATTTGACACTTGATCTATAAATATCAACACTATGAACAAAAGAGATACATGGCTGGGTTAGGGCAAGCATTGTGGCACATCAAATGCTGACCCTAACGGAAATTCTAAAATATCATATCATGTCATGCAGGTAACACCTCCCTGGAAAATCTTATGTGTGATTTCTAAAGAATGAAAAGTTAATTTCACAATAGCTCTTGGAATGTGAAAGAACATATAATCCACCTGCTGATGCCCACAGCAGCCAGACAGAAGTCGGAAGCCTGGAGCCCTATCTAAATCTTCCATGTGGATGACAAGGAATGATGTCCACAAGCCATCACCACCTGTTGCTTCCTGGGATGTTCATGAGCTGGAAGCAACATCAGACTCAAAACAGGTACCCTACCACAGAATGCAGGAGTCCCAAGCAGTGACTTAACTGCCCTACCAAATGCCTGCCTTACCAATTACTTTCTTCCAGTTCAATTCCTTTCATCCTTCTGGATTTTGTGACTAGCAGATTTTTCTCATTTTTCCATTTATATTTCTTGTTCCACAAATAGTTTATGCAATAACTATATTCCATCCAAAGAAATAGTTTTAGCATTCACAGGTTCTGTATTTTTTTTTACAGTCTGGTATATAACTGTTTTTTTTTTTACTGTAATGAACCTCCCATTTAAATGCACATTTATCAATTTTTCAGTCTCCCTGGAATCAAGTATCAAATAATACTTGAAGGAGCACGTCCACCTTGTTCGTAACTGCCTAGTGGCACCCAAATGAGTTAATTCATCTCTCCTGCTACTAACACCTTTTTAGTAAGATATGCTTTAGTTTCCAAATTAGTTCTGGGTTTACTCATAAATTTAATTATTGAAAGTAATATAATTATTTTTGAAAGACTTGTTACAATCTAATAAAAATGTATATATTATTATCAAACATGGTTTTCTTTTAATACTTAAAATGAGGCCATTTACAATCATTCATTCAGTGCACATTCACTGAGGACCTACTGTGTGTATCAGGATACAGCATCGAAGAAACAAATGCTTACAGGTTTTCTGTCATTGTGGAAGTGGTTCTTCAGTAAAGGTCCCCAATAAAGGGACCTTTGCTTTCATCGATTTACCTGTTCATCTTCTAAGTTGTTTAAAATCATCGAATTAGGCCACTGTTCGTCTCTCTCTCTCTCTCACCCAGTATCCTAGTATAGCTGTGTTCAACTTTCTCCGTGTTTCTGCCAAAAACAGGAGAAGGAAGAGAACAGACCTCTGGATTCCTCACTGCCATCTCTAAGCCCATTCTCCTTCCTGTGTGAATCCTACCAGCTACCACCTCTGGCAGCCGTTGATACGAATGGGTGAGCATGGCTTGACTTCACCCTGCCACTGCGCACGTGGACACCAGAGCGACTGTGTTCTAATTCTAAAGATGCCCAGTATTGTCCAACTCCATTAGCAATTTTTGTGCGAGAGCTAAAGTACCAGGCCTGAAGCAGGCTGAGCTCTGTCATGGAATCCCTCTATCGTGCTAGGTGTGTGATCCCTAAGGCTTGGTACATTTTTCACACCCTGCTTCCGTTATGGAGCTGTGGGAGCCTGTTTTCATTCCATCATTTGTGGCTCAACACTCTGACCTTTCACAAGAAGAGGTAGATGTTCAATTTTTAAAATCACTTTCTAAACCAGGTGTTAAAAATACTGAATATGAACGTTGTTTTTTTTTCCATAAAAAGAACATGAGGGCTGATGAAACAGCAGTGTTTTCCTTACCTGAGCCACCTTGATTGCATTTTGGATCCGCACGTCTTTTTCATAATTCTTTATTTTCTGTAATGTTTGCCATATTAGGTTTCTCAATCCGTCCTGTTCTTCATCTCCCTGAAGTTCCCAGAACATTTTCACCAGGTTATACACTAAGCTATAATATCCACTCCAGATCACTTGGTCACCTGTGGAAAAAGAAACATTCTTTGAGAGGATACCATTTCTTTTACTTCATAGAAATATGGGGGAAAGATCCTGATTTTATCACATGGTAACAGTGACATTCTAAGGACTGTAATTCTTTTATTTCTATATTGCCTGTTTTATTTATATAAAGGGGGAAAGTTTCATGTATTTCATATACAAAGTTTTAAGAATGTAGTGACACACTTTTCCTACACTCTTTCCCTCATAATTTCACTTGGCTACCACACCCCTCCTCCTTCCCTTCTTATATTTAAAGACTAAAATCCTGAGCTTTGAAAATTTCTGAGCTTGTACTAGTTTACTCCCTTAGTTTTAAGGGATCATAGCTCAATATAAAATTTCTACCTCTGTGAAGAGACATACTTCACCTAACATAACTTTCATAAATGCAAATGATAATTTTATAAATTAGAAACTACATACCAGCGCATCCTTAGAATTTAAGTAAAAGAAATTTTTATGAGAGCAATATGAATACATATATCATCACGATGACCTTTTATAATGTTCAAGAGATGCAGAGAAAAATCACTTGCTAATATAAAAATATATAGGTCAGTGTGGGAAAAGGACAAGTGAAGCTACTGGAGAAACATTTCAGAGGGAAGGTATCTATGGAAAAGTTGACCCATGAATAAATAATGTAGTCGCTTTCTGGTTATTCTTCTATGTTTTTAAGTTTTATTTAAATAGTAGAAAGAGTTATCTGCTGGTCACTCCAAATTCCTGCCTTTTCATTCTGCTTCAGCTTTACCTTCAAATCTGATCAGGTCGCTTCCCTGCACAATGTGGCAAAGGGATGCTGTTTGTCCCTATGTAAATTCCAAATTACATGACAGGCAATATAGCTGTGTAGTGTGACATCTTTTTGGAACACATCTATCTTCTTTCACTTATTCCACCACTCTTGCACATACACATGTTAAACTACTGAAGCCCAAAACAATACTTTACTCAACCTTCTAGCTTTCATAACCCCTTCTTGTCACAATTAGAATTACTCTGTCCAGAATAGATCAACACTACATGTGGACCTCATACAGTTTTTGCACCAGGAAACCTTCTTGGAATCACCATGGCCAGTCAAATGCCCTGTACTAACTATATTACAGTGCATCACCTCATGTTTCAATTGTTTTATTCCCATTGATCTTAAGCTGCTGGAGTCAGAGGACATCTTTTATTCATTTGGAAATCTCTAGCACTTATGTCCAGCATAATGTCCAGACCAAAATAGATCTGATTTATAAAAACCTGTTCATTGAATGAGTCAGGGAGGAAAGGAGACAAGTGTCTCTATAGATCTGAAACTGAGGAATTTCGTGCTACAACGAACTTTCAAGATAAAACCAGAGCAATCCCAAGATAATCAGCAGAGTAGGACAAGAAGTAGAACTTCCAGCAAAAGGATAGAACACAGAAGATTCTCTCATTCATTCATTCATTCTCTCTCCAGCTCTCTCTCTCTTTTTCTTCCGCATTGCTCTCTCTCCTTCTTTACCTCTGAAATACAATGAAACATAAATGTAAATTTAACATGGATAAGATAAATTAGCAAATGATTAATGGGTTAACTGTAAATAGTAGATGCTTGAGCAAAAGAATAACATTATACCTATTAATGCAATGCTAGGTCTGGTCAAACAACAAAGTAGAAAACTCATAGTTTTATGAAGAAATAAAAAATCTTAATGTGATGGGTAGCAGGGAATTGGAGAGGAGGGTGATAATTTAAAACACAGCAGAGAAAAATTAGTAAGACTTCTGAGCTATAGGGCAGAAGAATGTAAGGAAAAATGTATGTGTATTTTTGAGCTCAGGAAACTAAAACAATTATGCAATCACTTACAGAAATGAGAAGTTGTAGAGAGAAACCAGTATGAAAAGAGATTAGTATTATTTGGAAAAAGTGGTATATGGAAGGCAGAAATTAATTTCTGGCATCCTGCAGTTTGTGAAAGTATAACTAGATTGCATGCGTATCAAATAGCAAACGGGAGATTACGGATTTCTGAATCACTAACAAAGGAGATAATGCTTGAACTTAATTTATTAAGTTAAATTTTAACTTAATAATTCTTGAATTGTGAGCCTCAGAGAAAAAAAGCTTTTGAAAATAATATAAATAAAATATACTGTGGGTTCTAATGCATTTCTAGATTTATGCCCACACACCAATTTTTTTACAGCAACAAGAATGGTTGAGAAAAACACTTTGTAAATCACTTTCCTTCACAAGTTTTAAATTATTATTTTGTTGAAAGACAACATTTTATAAAACCACAATAATTAGAGTATCATACTGAGTAAGCTTGGTCTATTTAGATGCATAAGACCAACAATGAATACATAAACATGAATCCCCAAATCTATAAAAAAAAAAACACATCATGGAAATTAACAAAAATAAGAAGAAAAGAAAGCTTGTTTGAGGAGCTGCTCAGGACTCTTTTTATAAAGGAAAAATGTATACATACATATTCTGATTTTTTTTAAAAGACGGTCTACTTGTTGATTTCAACTCCAGTGAAATACTCTTGATGAGTAGGAGTTGTGAGGAGAATCTATTGTACAGAATAGACCGACAGTTAATGAAGAAAACATCTTTAAGAAACAGATGATATGTGTTACAATTATTACAGATTGTACACTGCATTTCTAGTCTGTGGTCTCCAGATGTGCTGAGCATCATGGCTGCAGCCAAACTCCTCCTTCAGGGACCACATGGAGCACAAGGTGCTCCTGTGTTCTGCTTTGAGTGCCCTGTGGCAGCTATCAAAGATGTCACTTTAGATCCAGTGAGAGGAAAACTGTGTTCACAACAAAACAGTTATCTCAAACTCATGTCATTTATTTCTGACCACAATGTAATAAAACTAGAAATCATCAACAAAAGGAACTCTTGAAATTATATAAACAGAGATTACATAATGTTTCTGGATGAAATGAGAGAAAACAGAGGCACCGCTGACTCCAGCCATGGCAGTTAGCTGCTGACTGTGAGCTGACATCTTACCAAGTCAAAGCGGGAAGAGATTTTCACAGTCTCCACCATTTATAGCTTTCGCTGAGAGGAAATTCCACAGCCACTCATGGACTTTCACTCTAGCCTAGGGAAGCCACATGGTGTCTAAGCAACTGCCAACTTGGAAAAGGGAAACCACGTTGCTTCCCAAACCCTAGCAGAGTGCCAGACTTGGCGTCAGAAAGTTGCACAGCAGGCTTACCACTCCCACCAGCATCAATAAGAGAGCCAGAGCAATTTCTGGATCAAAGGACAGATCCACTGAATCCTGCAGATGAGAGAGACTTGATGTATTAGTATCAGAGCTGGAAGTCCACGTTCTATGTTTGCCAGGCAGATTTTTCTTAGCTTATAAGGGCTAGTACAGAAGGAACCCATAGATAGATAGATAGATAGATAGATAGATAGATAGATAGATAGATAGATAGATAGACAGACAAATCTGCTGTCTATCTGGGAGATATGAGTAATGACCACACTGCACCTCGCACTTGAAAATTTCTCAGTGACACTGGAATCGACCTGGTAGACCGAGTGAACAACCTACCTGGCATCCTAGCTCTCTGAATTCTTACCTGACAGAGAAAAATCTGTGTACCTTTTCAACAGGAAAAAGATTCAGTTCACATTTTCAACAAGATGTACTGCAAATTTTCAAAATTTGAGGACAAAGAAAGAGTCCTAAAGATAAAAGGAAGACATCAAATTATATATAAAGAAAACCAATTAGATTCTGGAAACCCTTGAGGCCAGAATAGAGTAGACTGTTATATGTAAGATCTTAAAAGAAAAAAAAAAAATCTTCCAACAGCAAAGCTATCATTTAGAAGTGATAGAGAAATAAGGTACTTTACAGAGAAGGAAAAACAGAATTCATAACCTTACACAAATTCTGAACCAATGTTGTAGTTGAAGTAAACATCCTAAAAACAGACAACACAACCAAAATCACTAACAAAGCTCTTATGATCAGTAGCCAATAAACAAACTGCGGATGTTAGTTCTCGTCTACCAACACAGACCCTGAATACAATTGATCAGATCTGCCAATCAAGAGACTTAGCGTGGCTTACTGGAAGATCCCTCTTTATGCTGCATACAGAAACTGACTTTACAAAAATATATGCACAGATTAAACTTAAAGACTGGAAAAAAGATATACTGGCAAAATGGGAACAAAATATGAGTGGGGGTAGTTGTCCTGATATATAACACAGACATTAAATCAAAAATTGTAAAAAGAAACAAACATGACTATAATTTGTTAAAAATTGTGATTCAGTAAGAAGACATGACATGAATATATTTGCACCCAATACAAGACTGCCAAAATAAATAAATAATAAATGATGTGAGACCTGAATGTAAGTAAATAATAAATGATGTGAGACTCCAATAAAATGACAGTGGATGACTTTGACACCTGACTCTCATCAATGCACAGATCATGTAGAGACAAAGTTCATACACTCAACTGACATACACTACCAGGCCAATGAATCTAATAAGCATGTTAAGGGCATATCACCCGAAAACTACAGAACACACTTTCTTCCCAGTATATGGAACATTTTTTTAGGATAGACCATATATAAATGTACAAATTAACTTTCAATAAAAACACAATATAGAAACCATACCATGTGTTTTCTCAGACACAGAATAAAAGTAGAATTCAATGACAATAAAGGAGCACCTACAAATACTTGGAAATTAAACAATGTATTATTGAATGTGCCATAGACATTGGAATGAATAGGGAAATCAAAAACTTTCTTGAAGTAAATGAAAATTTAAAAGTTGCTTGAAACAAATTAAGACATCAATACAACATATTAAAACTTATGGGACATAATCAAGACAATTAAGAAGAAAGTTTAGTACAATCAATGTTTTTATGAAGAAATTAGAAAAGCACCAAGTAAATGGACTAACCATATGTCTGACAGAGCTAGAAAAACAAGAGTAAATCGATCCCAAGATTAGCAGGGAGAGGGTCCGGCATGGTGTGGTGGCCTAGCAGCTAAAGTCCTCACCTTGAACATTCCAGGATCCCATATGGGCACAGTTTCAAATCCTGGTGGTCCTGCTTCCAATCCAGCCCCCTGCTTGTTTGTGACCTGGGAAAGCAGTCGAGGACAGCCCAAGGCATTGGGACCCTGCACCCATGTGGGAGACCTGGAGAAATTTCCTGGCTCCTGGCTTCAGTTTGGTGCAGTACTGGTTATTGCAGTCACTTGGGAAGTGAATCATTGGATGGATGATCTTCCCCTCTGTCTCTCCTCCTCTCTGTATATCTGACTTTGCATCAAAATAAATAAATAATTTTTTTAAATTAGCAGGGGAAAATGAATGATCAAAGTAAGGGATAAGAGAAACAAAATAGAGACCAAAACAATTGTAGAGAAACAAAATCGTAAAACAAAAATAATAATAAAAATGAGCGAATGGAAAAAATCAATGAATCAAAGAACTGGTTCTTTGAGAAAATCAACAAAACAGATACATCACAACTAGATCTATAACTAGGACAGACTGAATCAGTAATTAAATCTCTACCAGCAAAGAAATGCCCTGGACCAGATAGCTTCACTGCTAAAGTCTACTACATGTTTCAAGATGAAATCTATGTAATTCAAAGGCAGAGTGGCACAGAGAAAGGGAGAAAGAAAGGAAGAACTCTTGTACCCATTCACTTACTCCTCAAATGGTCACAATGGCCAAATCTCTGTCAAGCCAGAATCAGGGACTGGGTTCCTCTAGATCTCTCATGTGGCTGGCTGGATCCCAAATATCTGCACCATCAGTTGCTGCCTTAACAAGGAGCTGAATCAAATGCAGAGAGGCTAGGTCTTAAACTAGCACTCTAATATGGGATTCCAGCAATGCAACAATGTTAGCCCATGCCTCTTTTCCTAGGTATAATTCAATCTTATACAAATATCTTGGTATTTAATTCTCATTGGTCATCACACGTCCCTCCTTAACCATTTAGGTTTCCAGGATTCCTTGCAGCTAGTGATGAACTGTATTTTTGGTCATGTCATATCTAGTCGTGTCAGTTCACCTCAGGAACTGTCTTCTGGGTTACTTTGAGGAAATTTTCTCCTTTATGATCATGTGAACAGGTCATAGAAGAGACCCAGTATCATCCCTCTCTTTTCATACATGCCGATGCCATTTATATCTGTGGTGTCTGAAGCTAAAAACTTATCTTTTGATAATAAGGCAACACCTACTAGAATAAAAATCTGACATCTGGAGAAGTCAGAATAGAGAGAGAGAAAGAAAGAGACAGGATCCTGATGACATTCTTGAGTCTGCCTGTCCCTTACTAGGCAAGATAACAAAAGCATAATCAATACACAACTGGGCTTCTATGATATACATTTAACAGACTCTAATGTAAAAAATATTATGAACCAGGAAGGAATGATACTATGAGAAAAATTTGGCTTTGTATAACAGAAATGATTAAGAAGAAAATTAACCATCAAGCCTCATGGAAATTTTCTACCCTTACATATGTCAATTGGTAAAGCATCTGAAGGCAGAATGAGCAAGTTGAGTAGCTGTTAGCTGTAAATGTAGTAGGCAAAGTAGATAAAGCTGCCACTTGCAATGTCTGCCAACCATATGTATGCCTGTTCAAATCCCAGCTACTCGACCTCTGATCCAGTTCCCTGCGAATGCCCCTGGGAAAGCAGCAGGGGATGGGTCCCTGCCCACGCATGGGAGACCTGGAAGAAGCTTCTGGCTCCTGGCTTTGGACATGGCCAACACCAGCCCATTAATGGTCTTTTGGGAACTGAACCAGTTGACTGAAGATCTCTCTTTCTCTTTCTGTCTGTCCCTCCTACTCTCTCACCTCACCTCCCTCTCTTTGTTGTTATAACTCTGACTTTCAAATAAATAAATAAGCACATACTTTTAAAACGTATTGAATAAGAGTATCGGGTGAAGGAAAACAGACAATATATTATTGACATTGGAGTGTGTTAAATGGCAAAGAGAAAAGTGAAATAAACAAGAAACAAACAGTAACAGAATAGTTTTTAAATGAAATTAGAAATATCCTTAATGGTAATAAAGATAGAATGCTGTGTGAACACCGTGGTGACCCTATTCTTCACACAGTAAATGTCAGCCACAAATACAGCCTTCTGAGCTGTGGAATGCAAGAGGGGTTTTCAAAAACTTGAAAACTCGATTTAACCAAGCTTTGAATATAATGACCATGCGACATTTAATGATAAAAACCAAAACCGTTATAGTGCATCTCTTCATTTTGCAGCTTATTTAGCTGATAGGACATTTATTGGAATGCAACTTTTATTAGTCTATATAGTTTTTACTACTGAGCAAGATGCTTATTGTACTGCATGGATAAGCATGATATTGGAATTCCTTAAAAAGATTCGTTTTGCTGTATAATTTCTACTTAGGTTCGTTGTTCTGAAAATGTATTCACATTTATATTATTTTGCAGTTTACTTATTAGTTTTTGGTATTCACTGCAATGCAGAAGCATAATTTTAGTAGAAGCTTATTTGATATTCATTATTCATATTTCCTATTCACTTTAGCTTATGGGATACAGGACACTACAACTCACTGTTATAGTGAATTCATGTAGAATTACAAACATTTAGTATTTTTTAAATTACCCTTGGTGAAATTAAAACTCAGCATGTATATTGGAGTGTTTTATATATGAAGTATTTTAAAGTAGATACCATATTTATAAGGACAAATATAGAGGTATTAGCATAGATAATGTAATAGTCTGCTTATGAAAATCTGTTATTCGTTTCTTTCATCAATACAATAGAATGTACTATGGTAGTTCTATGAAAATGAAGTTGCCCAAAATTTTTCTGTTTTTAATTTTTTAAATTAACAAATGTTGATAGAAATGGAGCAGTCATATATTTTATAGGGTACAGTACAATATTTCAATACACATACACAGCATTAATTGCTCAAACCAGTCATAGATGTGAGTCTACCAGCGCCTTTCATCCAATTATTTACACAGGATATTGTACACTGCTATGAAATTTAGTCACCCCACTGTGCTGTGGAACATTAGAATTTATTACTTCTATTATACGTAGTTTTGTGCCATTATCCAACTGTGCTCATTTCTCTCCTTATTTCTCAATATCTAGTAATAACTATATTGAGGTCAAACAAAACTCTTTCTGACTTCATTTTACTAGAAAGAATATGTGGTATCTGTCTTTTTGGGTCTTAATTATAAATATTTGTAAAGAAACATCAGGAGCACCTAATACAGTAATAGCAAAACATCTTAATACATCAGCTCATTGATGAACATAATATACAGACAAAAACTCAAGAAAGAAACATCAGGGTTAAACTCTACTACAAACCAAATGAATTAAATAGACATTCACAGAATGTTCATTCAATCACTGAAGAATATCATCATTTGCATTAGCACTGTGGAATATCCTCCATGGAATCTACCACCTACTGGGTCACAAAATAAGCCCTAACAAACTTTTTAAAATCCAGATCATACCATGTATCTTTTCTGATCAAAATAGAACAAAAGAAAGTATTATACAGCACATGGAGACTGAACAATGTATTTCTGAATGAACAATAAATAATTGTAGAAGTCAAAAGAAAATTCTAAAAACTGCTTTATACTAATGGAAAAAGAAACAGAACATACCAAAATTTGTGCAGTATAACACAAATAGTACCAAGGGTACATTTATGGCAAAAGCATATACGTTAAAAATAGGACAATAACCCCTGTCAGAATGGCCATATAAGGAAGCAGAGAGCAACAAATGTTGGCAAAGGTGTGGAGAATCTGTTCATGAGAATGTCAGTCAGTCAACCGTTGTGGAAAACAGTATGGAAGAGTCTTTAAAAACAGAAACGGAACTGTCATCTGACCCATCAATCCCAATATTGGGCATATACCCACAGACAGGAACTGGCTGTATCAAAGCCATACCAGTTCCACCACATTTAGTGCAAATAAGAGCCAAAATACAGAGTCAATCAATATGTATATCATTAGATGGATAAAAAATGTGGTATACATATATATATAGTATAAGAATATTATTCAGCTATTTAGAAAGAAATGAAACCTTTCATTGCAAGATAATGGATGGAATTGAAGGACATCATGAAGAGTGAAATAAGCAAAACAGAGAGACAAATATCATATGTCCTTCCTTACATGTGGAAGGCACAAGTAAAATAAATACATAAATAAGTACATTCAATATGTTGACCACTAGGATCGGAACAGATGTGGGGTGTGGAAACAAGAGATTTGAAGGAAAGCAGGGGGAGTTGGGTGTGGCTCACTAATTGTGACAAACGTGAGATGTCAATAGGGGGATAGGTGGACTGACTGTGCTGGAGCTGGTTAAATCACCACCACGTTTGATTCCAGTATCCCGGATCAAAGAACCAGCTGCTTGCTTACAAACCAGCTTCCTGTTAATGAACTTGGAAAGGCAGTAAATGATGGCCCAAGAGCGTCGACGCCTGCCACCCAAATGCGTAGCCTGGATGAAGTGTGTGCTGTGGCACCTGATTTCCACCTGATCCAGCCCTGGACTATTGTGGCCTTTTGAGGTGTCAACTAGGGCATCAATGGAAACTCCCACTGTGTGCCTCCTCCCTTTGTCACTCTGCCTATCAAGTTAATAGCAGGGGTTTTTTTTTTTTTTCCAAAATAAGTTAGATGAGGGATATGTTAGAACTCATATTACCTCACATTTTGTTTTTTTGTTTTGTACACTTAAAAATAAAAAGTTAGTAATAAGATAAATGAAAGGCATTGAGCTAATAATACACTCCAAGGACCTGGAAAAAAAATACCAAAACAAACTCAAGGGTAGTAAAAGGAAAGAAATAAAAGGATCAGAAATAAAAGAAACAGAAACTTAATCAAAAAAGAGATAGATAAAATGCTGTTTACCTTTTCTGAAGATTATATAAACTTCAGGTAGAATTAACAGGCAAAAGAAAGCATTGCAATAAAGTCAGAAGAAAAAGGAGATTTTATAGCTGATGCCACAGAAATACAGGGATAGTAATGAGCTTTTGTATATGTTTTCTTATTTTTCCCCAGATTTCGCACAAACTTAACTCACTTTTTTCTGTTCTCTTGAAAATATTACTTTATATTTAATCTTAATATATAGATTAATGTAGAACCCACTTCATGTAGGTCATACCGAAGTTCATTGTCATTCATTTGAAGTACTCTTTCATCCCTCAAATAGAGTTTGATAAATTTCCAGCCTCTTACAATCAGCATGTGTTCCAGGGAATCTTGTTTTGAGTGGTCTGCTTGAGCATTTTTTTTTTCTATCTTGTTATTGCTAACATATAGGAAAGTTTTGACGATGGTATATGTTTCTGATAGCTCCCCCCACTTTGTTTAATTAGTGCTGTTATTTCCAGTCTTGTATATTCAAAGCAAATGCTCAGATCATTCCAAAGGCATGTTAATCATTATCTGCTGTTCTTTCTCCTGCTTTTACCATACTGCTCAGATTACCTACAGTGTTCATTCAGAAATCCTTGTATTTTGCTTGACTTCCACAAAATTAGCTCTAATTTTATGTTGTTAACTATATATTTATTTGGGTTTGTGATAAAAAATTTGCAAAAATCTCAGAAATTACCACCACATATATAAAAATATTCTTGTTTTGAAGATTTATGTACTTGAAAGGCACAAGGACAGAGAGGACAGAAAGAGAGAGATTTTTCGTCCACTAGTTCACTCTCTAAATCCCTTTCATATTTCGGGCTAGGCAAAGTTGAAGTGAGATTTGAGGAACTCATTCCAGGTCTCCCTTATGGGAGGCCAGAATCCAAGTACTTGCGCAATCATCTAACACCTTCCAGGTACAGTAACAAGCAACCAGATCAGAAGGGAGTAGCCAAGACTTGAAGCAGTGCTCTGACATGGGATAAAGGCATCCCAAGCATTGCCCATTTCTATCTTCTTAAACTCAACTATGTGTTTAAAGAATGTCATTTTAATATAAACTCAGAGTAACATTTTTTGCCTTATTCAAGTGTAAGAGATTTAGCTTTCCTATTCTTGAATTATCCTTGGGTCGTTAGAGTGAGCAACATGAATGTGGTCTATCGTTTTCAACAAACTGCTGCTTGTGATCTGTTTATACACAAAGACTTAGGAGTTATACTGCACATTCCTTACTAAGACAGAACTGTCTACTTTGATAACACTCTCATCACCATGTTTTGGAACTAAGAGTGAATACATTTTAAATTCCAAAAGGGATTACCCAATCATTTTGCCTAAATAAAATATCGGAAGCCCAGTAACTTTAGGACAGTCTAACATACACTAATGTAATTTATGCTGCATGCCTGCTCATTCGTAGGTGCAGAGAAACAGAGATAAAATTAAAAACAGATCAAGAGCCCTTCCACATTATAACCAAAAGCAAAATATTGCATAAAAGGTGAATATTCTTTTACATTAATATAAATTCTAGTGCCATTATCTGAAAGCTGGCTATGAGAATAATCAGGATCAATCATTACTAATTGCGCAATTTGGGAAAAGAATCACATCAGTACTTTCAAGTAAGAAAGATATATTATTACGATTCAGAAATCATTACAGTAGTAAGTCCATTTTTGACTCTATTTCCAAGTTATTTGCTAACTATAATTAACCTCAACTAGTTAAGGATTTTTATCAGTTGCCTGACAGGCTGGAATATATCTGTTACAGTGCAATCCATGTTAATTTATAAGACGGCTTACTAAGCGGAAAGAACAACATTAATTTGTAGGAATACTATGAGGTACTGACATTGAAAACACATTGCGGGAATTGACATTTTTAGATTTCATTAGAGCTAATGTATTTATAATTTTGAAGCCTTTGTTTCAACTGCAAAAATTATCTCAGTTATACAAAATTTCAAATTTTACAAAATAGATTTCATCTGAATATAGAATAGCAGTAGTTGGGAGAGTACGCAGGAAGGGCGGTCGGATGAAAGATCTGTATCCTGTACTCAGTATTCCCCAGTGCTGTGGAATGGATGCAGCTCACAACAATGGACCAAGAATAAAGAACAGAAAGAGAACAATGGATAGGCTCCAAACACAAAGACATGACAAAGAAATGGAAAGAAAGCTGCCTGGTTTGGTCACTTTATACCATATAAAGATGTTCAAATACTGCACTGTCCCCCACAAGTCTTCATAAAAACTACTGCCTGGTAATCAATTTTTTAAAGTGATTAATTGGACGGGACATTAATACACACAGATAGTGCTAATACTAATACTCATTCTGAATTGAAACGTCATGACATTAAAAGTGTCTCCACAAGCAGGTTGGCATCCATACCCTTTCCTTCACTTCTTCTCAGATTTCACACACGCTCATTGAGTGGAGCCAAGCTATCATTTTCAAATATTCTCCAGTGTCATTTTTATCTTGCATACAAACCAAATTAAAAGCTCCAAGATACATAATATACACAAGAGTCAGAAAAAATTCTTCATCACCAATTTTAATACCATTAATAACTATATAAGGAACTGCAATATATATTAACATATTAAAATCTTTCTATACACTAAGTACAAATTAGGTGTGTATATTTTCCATAGTTTGATCTGACAAAAAGTCTTATGGATATGATTCATAATTAGCAGATAAAAGAGTAATTTTAGTAAAATTAAATACCTTACCTAAGAATCTGATACACTAGTAACAAAATTAAAATAAAACTTCATGAGACTATAGAGTTGATTTTCTTATTCTAAACGGATAACTGATTTGAAAGGTAAAATTATGAGGATATTTTTGTATCACATTTCAGAAAGATAAGTCCATCTTCCCAATAATCCTACTGACAAAGCTTGAACAAAGGACACTGCTCTGGGCATCCTCTATTTCCTGGGGTCTTGTGGAATCAGTCTTCATTATCATTAATGATGCTCTCGGAATACTAAGACAAAATCACTTTTCATACATGGAGAAATTATTCAGTGATGCTTCAAAAGATCGAGCTGTAATGAACCATATTAGGATGATTTCTGTCAGTTAACTGATAAGATATTTGACAATGGATTTGTCCAAGAATGTTCTTTCACAGTAGCGATTGACACAGACAAAAATCCAGTAGACAAACAAGGAGATCAAAAGTTTCTGACTACGGGTGGATCTGACAGATAATAAGAACATTGCAGACAAGATCCTGGACTGCAAGATTATCTACTTAACTTCCAATCATTTCCCACAGGATGCCACACAGATTCTGTTAGAAACCAGAGTTTCAAGCAAATGCCACTAGTGTCTTTTTACAAATTACTCATGAAATTCAATGCCACACACACAAAAAAAAAATACCAAACTTTGAGTATGCAAGAGGAACTTATGATTTGTTTAACTATAGACTATAGATCAAATATTTTAAAGAATATCACTGATAACAACTTCTATTTGTCCACTGTTTTTGAGAAAACATTAAAAAAAAAAAAAGTCCTGGCGAATCATTTCATTGCTGAGTTTAGGGGTCAGCATTTCAAGGACACCGATGAAGGCAAGAATTCCATCTGTTGCCTCTGTACCACATGTGGATATATATATATATATATGGAATCTCATTATAGAGTCTAGCCATTCAGGGATTGCCTTCTGCCTTGAATCACTGTAGTGTTCAAAGAACATAACAAGGGTGACTTCTTGACCCTTCCGATTGTCTGGGAGTTGACAAAACAGAACCAGAAACTTCTAGAGAGTTTATTTAAAGGAAAATAATGACCCCCAAAAATAAACCTCAATGACATTATTGCTTATCAAACAAGTATCTAGACAGCATTCTCATCTAGAGACGCACACAAAAAAAATAATTTGAATTATCGCTCTTGGATGTCATAGTTTTCTTCATGTTGATTCTCACTAAACAACAAAAAGTTGTGTTCACTCAGACACACCAAGATGAGAAAACAATGACCTAGGCTGGTAATCAGCTTGGCAGTCAGGAGCATGCATGTGGCTCCATACTGGGGAGTAGATCAGCAAACGAGAGATGCCTCTTCTGTCCCTCTTCCCTGTAATTCTACTAAATTAAATGGAGAAGTCTTTAGGGCAAGGGAAAAAAACAAATGAGGGAAGAACTTTACATACATTCCAAATTTTTCTACAACCATCTTTTGTTTTCAAGGAACATAATTTGAAGGATTCTTAGATCATGTGAGTCTAAAATTGTTTTTGATTATCTTAAAATTACTGATAAACACCTCCCCTGTTATAAAATATTCCTACATTTGCAGCAAGTCCTAATGAAATGAAAAGTATTTCCCACACTTAAAAGTTAACTCTTCAGAGAACGCTTAATATTCTATGTAGAGCGGCAATTAACAAGCTTGACTTATCAAGCAAAAAATAATTTACTTACAGTTGTCTGATATCTTTGAAGAGAAATACTCCAAAAGACTCAAAATACTTGCTTCTTTTAATTCTGGTTCTTCTTCTGCTTTGTCCATGAGTAAAGTGCTTTTTTGAGAATTTTTACAACCACAAAAACCAACTAAAGCAGTTTTTCGCAAATTAGAAGTGGCTGCATATAGGCAAATTTCAGCGAGAATTGTCGTATAGGTGGTGACTATATTCCAAGCCCAGGAAAGGTCATCTATAATATCGCCTTCTTCCTGAAATTAGGAAATATGTATTGGATAACAGAAGTCCATTTGCTTTATTAAAAAGTAAATGCTTTTAATGCTACAACAAATACAAAAAGATCTTTAAATTTTATAGTTGCTAAAATATTATAAGTTAATATTTCCGAATGTACGCATTGTTAAAGATAGCTCGAAAAGTAAAACAAAAAGTAAATAACTAATAAGTTTATAAAGAAAAATATAAATAGCTAATAAGCATAAAAAATAAATTTCAATTTTCCTAATTATCAGTGACATATAAATTAATCTAATGCAATGCTGATTTATATTATATCTGCAAAACATTTTTGATTTATAGTCCAGTTCGAGTTTATGGCATTTTCATATATCATTTATAGGAATACAAGAAAATTATATATTCCGTAGCAAAATTTAGACATCTGTTCCAAAATTATTATAGAAAGTGAGCAGTTATTTACTCGGTAATTTAATGTGACTAATGTATTCTAGAGAAATAGTGGGAAATGCAGGTAAAGAGTTTACCTGTACGAGTACCAGTTCAGGATTGCTTGTAATTAACTGTGTGTGGAGAATTATAAACAGACTTAATGTTCAACAATAAAGAGTGGTTAAATATATATCTCCATTAAAATATAAATTAAAGAGCCTGGTGAGGTAGCCTAGTGGCTAAAGTCCTGGCCTTGAACATGCCAGGATCCCATTTGAGCACCAGTTCTAATCCCAGAGGCCCCATTTTCCATCTAATTCCCTTCTTGTGGCCTGGAAAAGCAATCAAGGACAGTCCAAAGCCTTGGGGTCCTTCACCTGAGTGGGAGATTTGGAAGAGGCTCCTGGCTCCCGGCTTCAGATTGGCTCAGCTGGAGCCCTTTGCCACCACTTGGGGAGTGAATCAATGGAAGGAAGATCTTCCTCTCTGTCTCTCCTCCTCTCCATATATCTGACTTTGCAATGAAAATAAATAAATCTTTAAATATATATATACATAATAGTAATATATAATAACAATGGAAAAGTTACAATAAATAATAAATATACAGTTCCTTGCATATTTAATTAAAATCACAAAGTTATGCATGCTATATGCCCTGATATAAATAACGAGAAAAAAGTGAGATATGTGTCTCTTCCTGTCTCCTTTCACGTGTCACTCAGCAGAGCTGTTACCTGCTTCTGCACAGACAGGATGCTCGAGAGAAAGTCCCGAAGCAGTTCCATCAGGGTCCTCAAGCAGGCCATGTGTAACTTGGCAGCCTCCCCGAGGACCAACAAAGCCAGGACTGAATCCACCCTAGACATTTTGTAAATAAAACGAAAAAGATTTTACTGTAAAAATAGTAATAATGAAGCCTTAAAGACAAAAGCAATAGTCCAGAAGGAACAAGTTCTTAAATTGTTAGATACATTTCTTTTGAAATGAATGGTATTAACGCTGATTAGGATCAAAAGGTAAAAGAAAGACCCACATTGTGGAAGGATATTTAAGATTAGAACAGTGCTTTAATAAAATGGGGAGTAATAAATGCCATACATGATCTCATCTTTTTATAGATCCAGTATGACAAGCAGTCAAGGGCTCTGATTTCCAAGCATGTTCTTGATTTTAACTTCTGCAATACATTCCATGGACTGGATTAAGACAGCGCTTCTTGTACAAAACAGAGAACAACGGTTTTTTTTTAATGTCTTTCCATTCCCACGTCTTGCAAATGTTTAGTGTTATTCCATTTTACAAAACACATTATACATATATATATATGCATATATATATAGTATAAATGAAAGACTGCAAAGAAAGCTTTTTTTCAAAGCATTATGCAACAACTAAAAAGTCACACCGTAATTTCTAGCCTTAAACATGTGTGTGTGTGTGTGAATAAGCTTTCAGAAAAATCCATTTGATTAATGCTATTTTATCTAATGGAAAGAGATGTAGATTTAAAAGAAACTGGTACATCTATATCATGAAATGTTACTCGGTCATTAAAAAGAATGAAATTCTACCATTTGCAACCAAGAGATCCCAACTAGAGACCATCATACTCAGTGAAATAAGTAAATCCCAAAAGGACAAGTATTTATCTGATATAAGGCAGCCTTCAAGGAAAATAAAAATCAATAGCCCTTTCACTACAAATTCTGTTACATCTCATGGATTTTTATTTTTGCTGTTATTTTGATTTCCTCACATAAGTTTTTTTTCTTATTAATTTCTTCACTGACTCATAGGTCAGACAGTAGCATAATTTGCTTCAAGAAGGTTTTTGGTTTTCTTTTTCGATTGTTCAGTGGCACACTGGTCATTCAGTTGCATGTTATTTAACCTCATGTTGTTGTAAATTTCCTACTTTTTTTCCTGTTCTTGATTTTGCTTAACGCTTTTCATTTAAGGAGATGCATAGTAATTACGTAACTGAGACTATCATATCCAGATGTGAAGATAGAGTGCTGTCTGTATGCATCTCTACTTCCAAATCAAAGATGGACTCCCAATGCAACTTAAATATATCTTGAGAATAGGATGCTGGACTCTCTGCCATTGTCCATACCTATATTGTCAGGATGCACCTAAACAGAATGACGGACTTTGAACTGTTTATGAAGGACTATGCTATTCTAACAATACAGGGGAAACCAGTGGGAGCAGAGAATTTGGGGAGGGGTAAAGGGAAATTCCAAAGCCTACGGGACTGAATCATAAAGTAATAAAATTCTAAACGTTTTAAAAAGAAAAGGAAAGAACAAACAAATAAAGGTTCAAATGTAAAATTCATCTGGAGCAGTTTTATTGACTTTAATTATTGGCTATTCATAAATTAAATGTTGATATATTTTATAAGTACCTATATTTGATTTTCAAAACTGATAGATCAGTCAGTTCAAGCTCATCATTATTTCCTTATTTTAAGATCTATCTGTCTATCAGCTATCTACTTACTTAAAAGGCTAGAGGCCAGCACAATGGCATTCCAAGTAAAGCTGCTGCCGGCAATGCCAGCATCCCATAGAGGTGCTGATCCAGTCTCAGCTGCCCCGTTTCTGATCCAGCTGCCTACTAATGCAACAAGGAAAGCAGGGAAGGACAGACAAGCCAAGTGTGTGTGCTTGTGAGCCTGCATGGGAGACATGGAAGAAGTTTCTGGACCATCTCAGCTCTAGATGTTGTAGGCATCTGGTGAGTGAATCAGTGGATGAAACATCTCTCTCTCTTTTCTCTCTCTCTCTCTCTTTTTCTCTTCCCCCCTCCCCCACCTTTCAAATAAATAAATTTTTAAAATAAGAAAAAAAAGGGAGGGGGAAGCAGGTTGCAAGACAGAGCAAGAGAAGTCTTCCTGTGCATTCTCTTCCTAAATAGCAGCCACAGCCATGACTGGACCGGTCTGTAGTCAGGGTCCAGGAACTACAGCTGCCTTCCACACTGGTGTCAGAGACACAAGCACTTGAGCAATCCTCACTGTCTTCCCAGATGCATTCACAAGAAGCCGGGTTGGAACTAGAACAATCAGACCCAGGACAGGAACTCTGAAATAAGTTGCTGAGTGGTAAGCAGTGCTGTAATCCATTGTGCTGTAACTCTGGACACTTGCATTATTTTTCAAAAGGAAACAGATCTCCGATCCTGGGAATTAAGGCTAATTCTTTATATTTGAGTTGAGCTTTACAGATTCTGAAGTGGTTACACATAATCAGCTCACTTGTTTCAAACAACCATTTTGGACACATTTTAAGACACATTATAATTTACCTTTCAAGCTAGGCTAATTGTAACTAAAGTCTTCTCCCTTCTGTGACTATTTCAGGTTTTGTAAGTCTGCTTTTCCAAACCACTGCTTCTGTGCTTCAATATTTATCCTTCCTGTGCCATGTGCTGCCATGTAGTACCATGTGTTCCCTTACTCATTTCTAACAGAGACTGAACTGTATTCAAGATGGTAAAATATCCATTTACAGTCGTCCCCTCGGGATGGAGTTTCCTAATTGAAGAAGTGATTAGCTGCCTATATGTATTTATTAAGAGTAACAACATATCTGCATAAAACAAATATGTGACTTTAAAAAAAAAAGACTTATTTTACTTGGAAAGTCAGAGTTACAGAGAGATCTTCCATCCACTGGTTCACTCCCCACGTGGCTTCCACAGCTAGCCTCTGGGCCTCCCTCATGGGTACAAGGGCCAAAGCCATCCTGTGTGCCTCTCCAGGCTGTGAGCATGGAAGTGCAGCATCTGGGACATGAACTGGTGCCCGTAGGACACCAGCAGATGAAGAATTAGTCTGTTATACCACCAATCAACCCCCGAGTGTGAATTTTATTGTACCTAAAAATAACTCAATAAATTTGATTTTAAAAGAACTTCCCAAACTCCCAAGATGTTTGGAATAGCCACAAAGTATAGATTCCATCTATGGGATAGCTACGGAAGCATATTATGAAAACTGGCCAGGAAAACTATTGTTTATCTGGCTAAGAAAAAAAAAAAATGAACTTAGGTAACAAGGACTCAGAATTCAATAAATTGCTTATTCAGCTGATACTTTTGCATGACCTATGAATGATACAATAAATATCAAAACGGCCCTGGGCAGAAGATAAGTTTTCCCACTCTTGACAAGTGATCAAAGAACCAATAAGAAATCCAGGAAATTAATGTCTCTACTTGAGAAGAACGAAGGAAGATTATTGACAAGAATTTTTGTTTGGGTTTGGCGAGACTGTCACATGAGCATTGTCACATAATGATTAGGGTCAAGGGCATAGACAATGCAGATATTAACGATCAAGCTGAAAGTCCACACAGGGCAACTGATCCACATAGATGTAAATAAACTCGGAGAAACTCTTGCCATGCAGATATAGTTCGACTGTCGGAATTGTTTGGAATATATTCATGGAGCACATTAAATTGGCTCTTTGGCTTTGCGAGATTTACATTTTATGCATTATGCTGCTCTACTGAATTGCCATAGTGCATTTCTCAGCAGTTTTCATTGCACAATAATTCAATTATAAACACAATTCATTATTTTGATGTTACATGTGAAAGCCCTTTAGTGGCTTGAGCTATCTCCCCAGAGCAAATGGGGCAGTTTATAAAAGGCTAAACCGCAGGGAGGAGCATTGAGAATCTGGAGCGTCATATAGAACTGAACCATCATAAATGTAAGTCTGCCTTCCAGCAGGCTGCTCATCTCCAGTTCTGGGCAGATAAAGGTTGACGCTTGACAGCTGGGGGTCTCATGCCATTCTCTTTCCCCTATTTCCTTGTGTTTTATAGCCATTGCCTTAAGTACATCTTTTGCTCAGTTTTTCCCTGTCCATCGATGAGCTTCCTAAAGTTTGCTCCTGAATCTGGAGTTTCAGCTTCAGCTGACACCATGTGTTTCTTGCCTTCTTGTCTCATGTTGCACAAGTGTTACGATGATACGGTGCGAAATCAGGCAGAGAGACACACGATGAATTGTCGACCGAATCACAGTGTCACAAGTGGGCATACGAGAACCACTCACTTCTACAGATACCACATTTTTGCCAGTATCAATGTCTTCTGATGTTTAATCGAATGGCCTCCCTTTGCATTTTAAGTACCTGAACATTAATTCTTCACAATCTTACTTTCTTGATGTGCATGGCAAATGAAGTCATTCAGGTTACTGCCACATTGAATTTCAGACACATGATTGGCTTCCACAAAATGTCGCAATTGCAAGGCAATAGAGTCCAGCAAATCCTGCTGAATTCTTGCTTTACTACCAGGCCCTGAGGCCTCTGCATTTCTAGTTCCTTCTAAATGCATTCAACTCTCTTTATCTCTTCACATGAACCCAGCACTATTCCAGGAATACATGAGACCAATGCTAAGAAGTATCACCAGCCATGCAAAAGCATTTCCATCTCAATTTTGTTAAATATACAGTTCATTTTGTTTCAGCTGGAGTAACATCCCAATCAATTAAAAGTCCCAGCATAACATCAACAACAATTTACAACATTATGGAATTAATTGACATGGTATTGAGTAACAAATATGCTTTAAAAAAATGCAAGTTCTTAACCACCTCCTGTGACTACTTCATTGACATTTCAATTTTAGTTTATATACAGAACCGGCTGCTATACACCCTAAAATGGCTGTAGGGTACTATTCAGCTGTCTCACAATATAAAACTACTCCTGTTTTTAAAATGAAGAGACTGAGGCCAAGCTAGTGACGGGCCAGTTTAGCGTGGACACTTTCCTATTATTGCCCCAGGGTCGTCCCAGAAGGATTACCTCAGGAAACAGGTGGCTGCGTTGAGATGCAGCCAGGATCATGAATCCTGATTTTCCTTTTCCAGGGAAGGCATAAGGAAATCATCAAGGAGGGATGACAGCCTTTATGCAATAATGAAATAACAGAGGAACAAACAAGAAACTGGTAAAATAGTGTTTGTAATAGAAAGAAAATAACTGGCAAAGAGTATTGTCGGATGTTTTAATTCCATTTCTTATACATAGCTTTCCAAATCAATTTACGAGAAAGGATGTATTTTCTTCTTAAAAAAATTACCCTAGCCAATGAAATCGTTAACATCAAGAGATTTGTCTAAGTTCATTATTTGCCTAGCTATTCTTCTAGTAAAATACACACAAAGGAATATTATTTAGCTTTTAAAAAGAGAATTCTGGCATTTGCAACAATGCAAATGAAATTGTAAGACATTAATCTAATTGATATAAGCCAGACACACACACACACACACACACACACACACACACACACACACACACACACACAAAATGCTGAATGATTTCACAAATATGTGGATTTAAAGTAATCCAAACTCAGGAGTAGGAGATTAGGCTAGCACTTAGGATGTCAGAGTTCTCACGTTTGACTCCCATCTCCTACTCCTGATACAGCTTCCTGCCAGAGCAAACCCTCAGATGCATCAAGCAAAGGTTCAAGAACTAGACTTCTGCTATCAAGGTAGAAAACCTAGACGATAGTCCTGGGCTCCTGTGTTGGCGTGGCCCAGCCCCAGCTGTGGAGGGTGGGTTGGGACGTGAACTACTAGAAGGACACACCCTCCTTTTTACTCAAATAAGTAAATAAGTAATGAATAATATTTTAAAATTCAAACTCATAGAAGTTGAAACTAGAATCACCAAAGATTTGGATTGTGAGAAGTCATTACAGGAATGGGGAGATAATAGACAAAGGGTTTAAAACTTCAGCTAGGCAGAGTACGCTCCATGGACAGCCTGCATAGCAAAGTAACTACAGCTGATAATATACTACGTTCTTAAAATCCTCACAGACTGCATTTTAAATGTTCTCACCATAAAGAAATGTCAAGCATGTGGAACAGTGATGGGTTGATTAGGTTGATAAAATTATTAACAACATATTCGTTTAACACAAAACCACCTTGTACTCCATAAATATAAACAATTATTGTTTGTCAATTAAGACAACTCTGTCCTTCCACTGAACCCTATGTACAGAAGGACATTAACATTTATCAATCAAAGTTAATTTCCATTCTGGTACAATTAAGACATTAAAGAAATTGAATCCTGATATATTTCCTCCAAGGATGATAAACTGTACTTCTGTACTTCATTGCTGCTTAACAGCGTGGAGAACAAAAATTGTCTGAAATATAAGAGCAGACTTCTCAGTAACAAATCTCATGTACTACAGGCATGTTGCTCAATGTAAGGACATTTCCAAAAGGTCATAGAAGATGAACTTAAATGGTAAGTTTGCTTTACTGAAAAAAAAAATGTGAAATCCATGCATCTGAGGGAATCCCAAAAGTTTAAAATTCACATTATAACAATTATGCATAGACTTAGAAATTTATTTGTAGTAAATAAATTTCTTTTTTTCCCATTTCTCCAAAAGCTTTCGGAAGTACCCTTGAATATCCATGTACAACTAGCAAACAAAAAAGAGAGAAAGAGAGAGAGAGAGAGAGAGAAAGTGATAAGAAAAATTTATTGATGAAATGAACTAATGCAAAATATATAAATTCTATTCGCCTTTGGAACTGAGCTTATAAATTCGGTTCATAGTCAACTGAGGTGTGATTAACATTTAAGCTCAAAGGTTATTGAACGCTTTAGCGTGAGCGCTCCTCCCCGAGCCCCCTGGATTGGCAGGACTGCCCTCACCAGCACTTCCTGTGGAGCTGGGTTTTGCACGGGATGAGGTGATGGAGGACTTCGCTCAGCCGAGGGCTGTCCCTCTGCACACAGGTCCACGCGGCCACACAGTGCCAGAGCAGGTGCGTAACTTCAAACCCTCTCTGTTCCTGAGAGCAAGACAAAGAGCAGAGCTGGCAAGTTGAACGAAGGCAAGGCTAAACAGGAAGTACGCAGGTTTGAAAAGCTACTTATTCTGTAGTACCTCATGCTGCACCAAGTGGAACAGTTCATATAACCACATGTCTGTGTCTATGGAGAGTTAACCCGAAGCTAACGCATACATTGTGCCTATGGATGCCCGCGTTCAGTGACATGGGCCACACAAAATGAACCATATGCTGAGTCACAGTGTGCTGCTTCAATGCAGTGTCGCTTTGTTTTCTCTGGCAGGTGAAAGGGCGACCTGAGAGCTAGCAGGGCATTGTTAATGCGCTGTGGACTGGAACTGCGGGCCACGTGAAGGACACGCACCGGCCCAAGTGGGTGGTGAAGAATCAGCTCTGTTCTGGGTGTTCTGAATCCTCGAGAGGTTCATCTCTAGATTCAGTGACTCGAGCTGGCCTTCAAAGGCCCCGTCAATACAACTGTGTTAACCTGAGAAACAGGGTTTGAACCACACTGCGATGATCCCACGTTGGAAAAGCTGTGACTCGGTCTAACTGAACTCCGAGCAACTACTTATAACTAAACTACACTACAAAATGTCCCAAGCGTTACCAACTTCAGTATTCTAATGTGGCTAACCCCATTAGAATGTTCACTGGTTTCCACAGAACTGTTTGGGATGCAGAACAGGTGAACGCTATTGGAAATGCAGACCCGGTGAAGCAGTGGGCTGCGTTTTAGCTGAGCTTAAATATGCCTTCTCCAAAGAGCTATGTTGCTATTATCATGTGACAGCTGTGGTTAGAAAATTCATTTGTGCTAGTGAGGGAAGCACAGAGTGGAAAACTCCATCCAGACTTCAGACCCTGTAATTCTCAGAGCTAATTAAAGTGTGCCATTTGTCAAAATCAGTGGGAACCCTCTGTCTAGTTCACTTAAAAGGACATCACATAAAGAAATGGGGTCCAGCAGCAGCAGCAGCAGCAGCAGCAGCAGGGCAAAGCAAATTTCCTATTCTTAAGTAGAGCCAGCTGTCATACCTCGTGTGCCCTAATGTGCAAATTCTCCAGAATTTTAAGATAAAATTTAGCAGCAACAACTTCAAGCACAAATTTTAAAATTGTAAAAAAAAAAAAAAAAAAAAAGCCTATATTTTGCAGTGGCCACAGAAGACCCTCTCTGTACATTTTAGCATTATCAGAGGGTAGAGGCTGTAGGAATGAGAATAAAACAATACCACTCTCTTTTGTCTTACAAAAGGAGGAAAGGAAACAGCTGTCATCAGCGGCCAGAATTGTGGCATCATGACAGTTATTTCTCTCAGTGTCAGCATCCCATGTGAGTGCCCTTTCAAGTTTTGGTTGCTCCAATTCCGATCCAGCTCCTTGCTAAGGTGTCTGGGATGCGAGACAGCACAATTTCTCGGGCCCCTCCATCCAAGGAGGAGACGCAGGGGAAGCTTCCGGCTCTAGTCTGACCCAGCCCCAGCTATTGCAGCCATTTGGGGAGCATATCAGCAGATGAAAATTTCTCTCTCAATAACTCTGCTTTTTGAATGAATATGCAAAATCCTTTTTTAAAAACCTCTTCGTCGATGTCAGACATTTACGTTTTTATTCTGAAGCACATCAATTTTTAAATTTGTAAATGGCTATGTGGTTCACTGTACTTGTAGAATTATGGCTAATTACATGCCAAGAAATCATACGAACAGGACAGACAGCTTTCCCTAAAGTTGGTCTGTAATGTCTTGGTTTGAAGCTAACAGATTTTTATATGCTAAGAACGATTTTAATTCCTCAATTTGAACTATTTTTAAAAGTTTTTTTTAGTTGTTTTAATAGTATATTATATGTTATTTATATAAATAATAGAAGCCCAAATATGACAACTGCTTTTAGGAATAACCCACAATTTGCACACTTTTCCTTTAAGGAAAAGAACTTCAAACTGTTCATTTGTAAATCTTCCCCAATTCGGTTGCAACATTTAAATGGCTGAGATGAAACGATTACTAAATGCCATAACCTTCAGTTAAATTAGCTGTGCACGTTGGCCTGCCTGTCTTGTCTACTATCCAGGGACTGTGAGCATGGTTAAATGAAGTGAGTGCAGCTTCTTGCACAACCACCCCACAACTAGATCCATCTCCAGCAATGCTTACTGAATTGACAGGCACAACTATTTCAGCATGATAATCCTATGTGATCCAGCAACCAACATGATATACGCACCGTATCATAACTCAAGTTCCCAAATGATTCCTGCTTTCTGATAAGGCTAAAAATTGATCCAGATTGGAGTTCTCTTTCACAAATAATTTCTGAGGTTTTCAGGATAAATTGTGCATTTGAAAGGATATTTGGATGCTGATTATATGATTCTCCAGCAAAACAAAGTGCTATTGTAAAAAAAATATGAGAAACGTTTTATTAGTACCTTGCGTTTGCTTCATTTATCTTTTAGTTATTAATTACATGCTGTACAGAGAAGTTAAAACACCTGTGCAGTTCCCCTCTGGGCAAGGTTTAGAGTACGATGTCTGCCACCTGGTGGTGAAATACAAAACTGCAACATAAATTCCTATCTAAGAGTTTACATAATTGAGGGAGCGACTGCATTTTGGTTGGATTCCCAATTAAATATTGCTATTGCTCAATAAGGTTTGCAATCGTTCATTAGAAAATAAATCAAGTTGAAATAAAATACTTCATCTATAATGGGTACTTTGGAATTGTGATCCTTCGGGAAAAAAAAATCTTCCCATCTAGCTCAACATTTTGCAGTTTCATTTATTTTCAAGGTATTCTTACTGCTCGTTTTTAAGGGCACAGATTTTTAAATGTAGGAAAAAATGTCATTTAACTTAAGTTTGTGATATTTAGAGGAATCATCCTAGTGGTGCTATTCCATAAGCAATTAGACATTCTTTAAGTAATGGAAAAAATAATAACATTTCTTGCATCCATCAAAAATCAAACATTTGGGTTCCCCAAGACTCTCTTCAAAATATCAGTTTCTCCCCATTTTCAGATTGCCTCAGCCATATGAGTAAGACGACCTCAGGCTGCCTTCATTTTCCCCAGGTTCAACCCAGTTTTTCAGCCAACTGCTGGGTACATGTACCTGTGCATGAAGGTAAAGTCAGAATCTCAATATTTTTCCAAATCTTGAAAAGAGATTCGGAAAAAAAAAAAAGTCAAGAAATGAAAGTTCAGCTTTCTCCTAAATTCTTCACTTCCCTTTACCTATAGATCCGTCTGGATGCCAAGTCGGATCTCTGTTGAGTAGCTTTCAGATTAATTTGGTTGTATGCTAGTCCCCTTGTAAACATTTACACGTATAACATCTCTCCTCTGCAAATATCAGCACAACCTGGCCTGCGTCCGCTCTCCCACCTTACCCCAGTCCAGCGTCTACGCTGTCATTGGAGTCACCATTTCAGACAAGGATCTGATACTCCATAGTGATAAGGCCACACACTTAGGTAGGTAGGAAAGTTACAAATCAAATATAGAATGGGAATGGTCAGTGTTGACGAGAGATTCTGTGTGTGGAGGGGTGAGGGCCGGGAGGGGGGCAATGGATGAAAACGAGAAGGATGGTGGTGGAAGAGGCACAACGCTTCAGCCACCCATGGGAGGAACGGGTTCCAGTGAGGACCAGCAGGGGGCTGACGATATGAGAAAGACAGGACGGTTTGAACTGTTAGCACAAACAGATAAAAAGTCTGTGTTTGGGGGCGCAAGAGCTGAACAAACGCATCTGGCCCAGGAGCTTTGCTCTCCAACATTGCATCTATTCCCTCTCGTGAGAAATAAACACAGCTTATGCATTGTGCAATGACAGTCTATGGTGTCAAAATATAACGTGAGAGGTTTATATGTATGAAAAGCACGAGGGATTGTACCACATAAGAACGGCTGAAGACGAAGCAGAGATTGTTGAAAACCTTCTAGGTGACCATGCAGGAAATATATATAAAGCCGTAAGAAGATCAAATAGCCAATCTGTCAACAGAGTACAGAACACAGCAGTTTACGTCACATCCATAAATGCTTAAGAACCCCAAGGAAAATTAACCATTTTATTATTACATTCAGTTTTGATAAAAAAAAAAATACTTCAAATTCACTTAATAACGTATGCTTTTGAAATGACCTAACAGCATTGACATCGAGATTGAAGTTTCAGTTCAAAGGATTTTTATAAGTCATAGGTGCATCATATATGATGACCTATACTGCGTTCTGTTTTGCTCCATATCCTTAAGGAGCAAGCCATGCTCCTTAAGTTATTAATTTAATTGAAAGAAGACTTTGAAATCAAAGAAAACGTAGTGATACAGGGCATCTTGCCCCTTTTGGTATCTAAGTAGATGTATTTTATGTGTATGTTAGGTGAGAATGTGAACACTGTTGTTATCTATAGGTCTTAAGCAAAACAGTCTAAAAACAGGTTTTAGGCAGTTCTGAAGATCGTTCTGCCAGCCCGTGATGTGCTGGCCCAAGCTCCCAGGCCCTCGGGAGACGGTGACACAACATCAAAACTTACTGAAAAATTGAAAATTAAAGCTTACAAATTAAGAACCGTAAAATCCTTGATATTTAAAACACACATGTAACTCTAAAATGTTTGCTTTCCATAGACTTCAGAAAATGGGATCTCTGTAAGGCTGTTTTCCATGTATGATCTCACAAAAAAAATAGAAAAGATACATATAAACTATAAACTCAAATAGAACATCGGTTGTGTAAGTTGCAAATCATGGAGATGAACCCAAACAATAACAGTAACCATCCCTGTGGTGCTGAGGGGGAGTGAAGGAAGGTTATATAAAATGACAGCTGTACACGGATCCTCTTAAAAGCAAGACAGAATATTGGATATATAAACATAGATAAATAAGCAGAATAACAAAGAGGAATCCAATCAAATCCCAGTGCTTCACCCACGACTAGTAATCCACTAGGCCGTACCACCAGAACCCTGAACCCACTGAGCATTGCTGCAAAAGCCACAACTTTCTATTGTCAGTAACTTTTCAGATGTTTTTTTAACAAAGCTTCCATTAAACGTTAAGAATTCACCATCAATACTTGCAAGTATATCTGCAAATTATAAACATGTAGCATGTGCTCACTTGTAAAATGAATACCGATGTAATGTAGAGTTCCTTCCTATCAGCCATTTCACAGTGGATAAATGGAGAAATACAGAAAAAGGAAGGGGGGAGCCATTATCGTCTCTTCATCAGAACAGCTGTAGGCAACATGTTGACGACAGCCTCCCTTCGATGGAAAGCATCGCTACAGTCTGAATTCCGTGTGAAGTGTCAGGTCTTGACATGGTCAGTTCCTATTCTGTGTTCTCCGTGTCTATTTCTGCCCGGTTTCCATAAGCAATGAAATTGTCAGTTAACCTAAATTTATTTAAATAATAATAAATTGTACAGCAGTCAACCCAAATGATCAGAGAGTAGAGAACTGTATGACCTCTGAGACTATATAAACCACTTTATGGCTCTAAAATGGCATTGGACACTGAAAGAACAGCTCATCTTATCCAACGGGCGACCATTCATCTGTCACCATTGTCGAAGCGGCGGAGGGGATGGAGAAAAATCCTCATGTATTCACACCATTGATTTTAATTAAATATTTCCTTACATCAATTGTTAAATTGTGCTTTCTGAATTTCAACTTACATATAACCAACAACTAGAGATTAAAATGAAGTATTGAAGAAGAGAAGAGTCTGTGTAATACAAGCAACGGTCCTGATTCTTAAGGAGGCACGTGGCTACCTGTACATGAGCGATGAAAAACATTGACAAAAAGTTTGAAATATACCTTAAGCAGCTTCGTTTCGACTGAATACAAATATGTCTTCAGAAACGCATCACAACAGAGTCTGTACAAAATTGATTCCGCAACAAAAAATAAGGCAGGCAGATGATCGCAGTCGAAGGAAGCCTGGTCCAGGGAGGCGTAGAGGATATTCAAAGCTTCTGAAACATCACCAAAGACAAAGTGCATCAACTGCCAAGTCCCCTGTTTGTCCACATGCTCAAAATTAATTCTTCAAATGAACTGTTTGTTTAGTCATGAGAAAAAGTTGTGGTTGTAAGAAATATTTACAAATTCTTTCCTTCTCTCCCATTGAGCAATGGACTCTATCCACACTGCCTTTCCCCCTTAAACTTGAGCAGAACTGTGACCGCTATGCCAGTATGATATCGCAGGAGTTACACTGCCTAACGACCAAGCCTGGACAGGAAAAGGCGATATTGAATCAACCTTGGCAATCTCTCTTTCTCTCTCCTAGCTTTAGAGACTGAAGCTGCCTTGCAGAGAATTCTGCTCTGATGTTGGATTCAAAAGTCACCCATGTGAAGAGGAGAGAAAAGAGAAGTGATTGCTTAAGGAGAGAATGATCAGTGACGCCAAGCTACTACAGCCAACACTATACATATAATGATAGAACTGAAAGATGAAAGACAGAGCTAAAGATAATGCTACAAGAGAACAGGAGCCTAGAGAGATGAGACATAACAAACGGTATCACCTTGAAGAGCAAAAGAAGAGGAATGTGAATCAAAGAACCCAGAAAAAGTACAATCTCGAGATATTAAAAAGGTCTTGAAGTAGGCCCGGTGCAGTGACTTGGTGGCTGAATCCTTGCCTTGCACATGCTGGGCTCCCGTATGGGCACGAGTTCATGTTCCAGCTGCTCCACTTCCCATCCAGTTCCCTGCTTGTGGCCTCAAAGGGCAGTGAAGGATGGCCCACAGTCTCAGGACCCTGCACCTGTATGGGAGACCAAGAACAAGCTCCTGGCTCCTGACTTCAGATTGGCTCAGCTCCTGTAGCTGTCGCCATTTAGGGAGTGAACCAGTGGATGGAATATTTTTCTCTCTTATCTCTCCTCCTCGATGTAAATCTGCCTTTCCAATAGAGATAGACAAATCTTAGAAAAACAAATGACATTTTCAAGGACAAGATGGAGGCTGGCATAGCTGAAATATAGAGAATAACTAGAAAGATGGCCAGAGGCAAATTAACACAGAGCCTTGATATGGAATGATATTCCAACATGATATGGAACTTAGGCTCATTTTACATGAAATTGGAAGCCATGGGAGTTTCTTGAAGCTAACAGATGGTCACTACTGAGTAACTGCAGAAGGAGACACAAACAAAAGTACAAACAGGACAGCTTTTAGGAGTTTGCTTCTTTTATGGACATGATGAACTTGAACCATATTTAAGGTACCATCTAGGACTCTGACTAACGTGTAACTGACTGTGCACACTTACCCTTCCCGGTCCCCCTAGGGGCATGTGGAGTGTGGTGACACGCAAGCTCCAGGCATCCCACACACAAGACTGGGTGTTCACGAGCCTGTGGCAAAGCCACGTTCTTCCCCCTTGGACAGGACCAGGCCGTCTGTCTCCTCCAAATTCAGTCATTATGAAGGGAAAGGGGATTGCGACAACGGAGTTAGACTAGCCACAATAGATGGACCATGGCCGGTCCTCTTCTGGAGCTGTGACGGAGCGTAACCAACGGATGTTTAACTCCGCATCCTTTAAATGAAATAAGATTGTGCGGATGACGTGACAAAGGACCAGAAAAAGAAGTTAAATAGCATGTATTTCTCATTCTTCCTGTTGTTTCTGTCATGACCGGAAAGCACTGTCAAACTGCACTAGCACGAGCAAACGCTTCCTGACCTCGAGTGGCTAACATTCTGAAACTCACTGTAAAGGGCAACCATGAAGCATTTAAGGTGAATAGAGAACTAACTTTATCCTCCTAAAAACGACGCTGTCAATTTCTTTCTTAGGTTGCTCACTAGGTATCTGAAAAAAGATACAGCAATGAGAAGTGCTGTTTTAAAGCAATGGAAAGCGAGCAGTAATTTAATATTTTATGAGGAAGAATTAGAAAATGCAGAAACATGTTTCTCTGAAGTATTGTATGCATTGTGATTAGAAATGACTACATGACATTTTCTATTAATTTCTCTACTTATTTTTAGAAAAAAAAGAGTGATAAAGACTACACTAAGTCAAAGAATTTTGAAACGCTATTGAGGTTGTAATCCAAAATTAGAAAAGGAAGTTTCACAAAGAAACACTGGGAGGTACTTTCACAGTGACTGGAAAGCTTTTCTTGTCCCCTGCGCATTTTCTAGAAGTTAAAATTCTCCAGTTTCCCTTGGCTGCTAATGGAGACGATGCTTAGGGAACAGCAGAAGGGCTCGGTGGGAGTGCGTACCATCTTGGATTTCTCCTTTGCACTGAGCCAGATACACCACTTCCGTCCACGCCGCTGGCAGATCCACGTGCTTCCCCAAGCCCAGGGTTCTCAGACCCAGTTTCCTCTGTTAGGACAAGGCATGAAAATGACAAACCAAAACCTATGGCTTATTTATTTTTTTCACCTCAATTACATTCTGAAAGTCATTCTTGGAGGTCAGTGGCTCGTGACCAGAGTTGGACACATCCTTTGTGATATTTTTTTTTTGCTTTATTATTGGAATCTTGTATGTTTTCTATAAATCACAGAAGTTTCAAAATGTATGAAACACTTCCTAATCAACTATGTTTTCTCAGCTTTCTTTGTACTGAAAGCAAGTCTCACTCTCTACTAGCTGGTAAATATTTCTATTCCATTTCTTCAAGAGACTATATTTCTAATTTTAGGGGGAAAAGTAGCGGGGATAGGAATTTATGCCAGCTTTCTGGGAAGCTCTGTCTACCCCAGTGTTGATGGGCAAATGTTGATGACCCAAGAGGTGATCTGGGCGCCTTCCTGCCCACTGCACCTGCTGCCGTGGCCGTCTCCAGAGCGCTGGCTCCATGGAGAGACGCTCCCTGGTGGGTGTGCTCCTGGTGCTGCCCCGCATGCGCTCAATCAAACACTGTCAATATAATCTTCTTTGAGATCTCAAATATAAAAGTAACCAAGGAGCAGAAAAAACAAACACAACAAAACAAAGAACTGTTGGCTTCATTTTGACCTTAAGTTTGTGCAATTTTTTAAAAGGTCATCATTTACTCAATATCAAAGAAAAATTCTATGTTCTATTTTTGTTGTCAAATTAAACTGAATCTCATGTAAGGAAAACAACGTAATGATCTATTTACTAATTTCGCTTTAATCGCTATTTAAAATTTTGAGAACCAAAGGAAAAAAGTCAGGGCCAGGATGTTTGCTGATGCAGCGGCTGAAGTCCCTGCTTAAGATGCTACAACCCACAGGTGCATTGCATCTGTCCCACTTTCCACCCAGCTTCCTGACGGCCCAAGTACTTGGGTTCCTGCCATCCACATGGGAGACCCACATGCAGTTCCAGGTTCTGCCTTCCATCTCACCCAGCCCTGCAGTTGCAAATATTTGTGAGATGAACCAGCAGAGAGAAGATTGATCTCTCTCTCTCTCTCTCTCTCTCTCTCTCTCTCTCTCTCTCTCTCTCTCTCTCTCCATCTCTTCTCCTGCTGGCTATGTCTTTCAAATAAAGACTTTATAAAATCCTCACTTAACATATGTATGTGAAAGACGCAGACAGACACAAGGAGAAAGATCTCCCATTCACTGGTTCTCTTCCATGTCCCACAGCAGCTGGGCTTGAACCCGGCTGAGCTCAGCTCCGGTCTCCCAGATGACAGAGGCCCACATGTACCGCCACCTAGTGCCAACAGGATGCACATGCGCAGGCAGTTAGGGTGAGGAGAGGGCGGGAAGTGAAAGTTTCATTGGGAGACCACTTTTTATTTGGAAGTAGAGATGTATACTGCATAGTACCTTTATACAGAGTAACTATTTTTAGGTTAGGGAAAGAATAATCTCTTACAAAAGGAATTCAGAGCATCTTGGAAAATATGGTAAAGGTTCAGGATGGTTTCCTTTCCTCTTTGAGACACATTGTACCTGTTAAAAACTTTTAACAAAGAGTGAATTTTTTATAATCAAAAGTTTGCTAACCAGCTTTTAATATTCAACTGTGGGCTCCAGGACTGATATCAAAAGTAATACTGCCCAATAATTTATGGGAGGTCTTCATCTCAAAAGCCGTCTGATATTGAATTATTTCTTTACTCTGTATTAATATTTCAGCTCTGCCTACTTATAGTTAAAGAAAAGTACACCTGTAAGAATGTGTAATCAGGGCCCGGTACCATAGCCTAGTGCTTAAAGTTCTCGCCTTGCATGCCCAGGATCCCTTATGGGTGCAAGTTCATATCCCCGCTGCTCTGCTTCCCTTCCAGCCCCCTGCTTGTGGCCTGGGAAAGCAGTGGAGGATGGCCCAAGTCCTTGGGACCCTGAACCCATATGGGAGACCAAGAATAAGCTCCTGGCTTCGGATCTGCTCAGCTCTGGCCATTGCAGCTATCTGGGGAATGAATCAGCAGCTGGAAGACTTTTCTCTCTGTCTCTCCTTCACTTTGTAAATCTCACTTTCCAAGTAAAGATAAATAAGCAAATAAATAGGCCCAGCACAGTAGCCTAGTGGCTAAAGTCCTCGCCTTGGGGGCAGCTTTTTGTATCTTGACTACTCCACTTTCCATCCAACCACCCGCCTGTGGCCTGGGAAAGCAGTGGAGGACGGACCAAAGCCTTTGGTCCCTGCACGCACGTGGGAGACCTGGAAGAAGTTCCTGGCTCCTGGCTTTGGATCAGCTCAGCTCTGGCCATTGTGGATGCTTGGGGAGTGAACCAGCAGATGGAAGATCTTTCTCTCTGTCCCCCCCTTCCCTATGTATTTCTGCCTTTCCAAGTAAATAAATCTTTAAAAAATTAAGTATATATATATAGATACATATATATACTTAAGATATATAAATCTTTAAAAAAAAAACTAATATGCAATCATTCACCAGCTGCAAAAGAAAGTTTATGTACTAAGTACTCAGATACTGCCCCCTTACCTTACATTTGATGATGCTTTTTCTAGCTAGATCCAACAATTCCTCCTTCTCTACTCGATTCTGTGTCTCATTAAACTTTAAGATGAATTCATTTGTGATTGAAAATACTGGGCTAAACAAAAAGAATTAAATGAAAATCAGAAATCTTTATAATCATGGCTCTCAGGTATAAGTTTAAATTCTAAATGGGACTATTCCAGAAGAAGTAATCTTTTAACACAAGATTCTCATGTGAATATCAGTTCATATTCAATTCAGTCAAGCTATTTTAAAAACAGAAATTGCAGTGTGTTTATTCTCAGACAATCGTAGGCTATTTTTCACAATGTTATTTGCTTTCTAATTCTCTGTAATATGTGTGTGCGAATAAACTTACGTTGATTTTTGCTTCTTTTTATTACTCAAATTTTGATAATTAATGTTCAAGAGTTTTTCATAGTAAGAGGAAGATATTATCCCAAACTTATCCATTACAGGTGTTTTGTCAACATGCATATTCACAGATCTAAAGAGAAAAAAATAATTTTAGAATACAAAAGTACTCACAATACAAAAATAATACTTAAAATGTGCCATGCCAATTCATAATTTGTGGAAAAGAATCCAAGATAGAAAATTGTGATTGGTGCCAGCCTTGTGGCAGATGATGAAGCTTCTGCTTGGGACATGACCAACTCAGCTCAACACAAGAGGCCGCTCCCAGTCCTGGCTATTACACTCTCAATCCAGCTCTTGCTCATGACCCTGGGAAGACAGCACACCTGCTTGAGCCCCTCCACCTGTGGGAGACCTGAGGCACGTTGGTCACTCCGCAAGTGAAGCAGAAGATGAAAGACCCTCTCTCTCATCTTTGACCACCCCCTACTCTCATCCCATTACCGTGCCTGTCAAATAAATAATCTCTTTTGAAAAGCAAAAGTAAATTAGAATTAAAGAACAGCATATTAACCAAGAATTGGGATTCAAATCCAATTTGACCTCTAAAATGCATATTCTTTCATTTTGTTACTGTTACAAACTAATTTGTTCATATAGTTTCCCATCTTTATGTTTTATTTTTATGTTTATTTGCTTCTTATGTGAAAGAGAGACCTCCCATCTATTGGACTACTTCCTCAAAGTCCACAACAATCAACAATATATGCAAATCAATAAATGTAATACATCATATTAACAAGTTTCAGACAGGATTATCTCAATAGAGAAAGAATTTGATAAAATATAACATCCTTTTGTGATAAAAACCCTAAGCCAACCGTAAGTGTAGAAGGAACATTCCCCATACAATCAAAGCAGCATCATATTGAATAGGGAAAATCTGGAGGCATTTCCAAAGGATATCTGCTCTCAAACACTACTCAACGTAGTCCTGAAAGTTTTAACCAGAGCTGTTAGACAATAAAAAGAAATCAAAAGGATATGAACTGTATAGGAAGAATTCTATGTCCACATATGCAAACGGCATGATTCTCTCTATAGAGACATTAAAAGTGTGTTAAGAGACTGTCAGAATTCATAAGCAATTTAATAAAATTGTGAGATATAATAATATTGGTCAACAAAAATCTTTAGTTGTATACGCTAGCAATTCAATGGTTTAGAAACAACTTGTGGGCCGAACACAATAGCTCAGTGTCTAAATCCTCACTTTCAAGCACCAGGATCCCAAAGGGCAGCAGGTGTGTGTCCCCGCTGCTCCTCTTCCCTTTCAGCTCCCTGCTTTTGGCCTGAGAAAGCAGTAGAGCATAGCCATAAGCCTTGGCACCCTACATCCATGTGATAGATCCAGAAGAAGCTCCTGGCTCCTGGCTTCAGATCAGATCAGCTCTGGCCTTTGTAGCCGGTTGAGGAGTAAACCAGAAGATGGAAAATCTTTATGTATCTCCTTCTCTCTATAAACCTGCCTTTCCAATTAAAATACATAAATACTAAAAAACGAAAAAATTTGTAAGATCAGGTCCATTCATGACAGCTGCAAAAAAGTAAAGACATTGGAATAAATCAACCTAGGATGTGAGGAATCTCTACGAGGAAAATTACAAAACATTAAAAAAAAATAGAAGACATCAAAGCAAGGGGAAGATCTGCCACATCTGTACAGTGGTAGAATTTCTGTTATCAAAATGTTCATACTTCCAAAAGCAATTTACTGATTCAATGTGATCCCCAAGAAAATATCTACAACATTGTTTCCAAGTTAAAGAAAAAACAAGATGGTAAAATTCCTATGGAAACACAAGAGACCCTGAATAACTAAAACAACCTTAAAGAACAGAAACAATACTGGGGAGATCACAAAACCAGACCTCAAGCCATACTACAGGGCATTTGTAATCAACACATCCCGATACTGGCACCAAAAAAGACACGAAGATCAATAGAACAGAAATCGCAGAAATGAAACCACACATCTACAGCCAACCAATTTTTGACAAGCCAATCAAAATCAGTCCACGGAGAAAGAACATATATTCAACAACTGGTGCTGGGAAAATTGGATTTATCTGTGCAAAAGAATGAAACATGACCCCTACCTTGCACCTTATACAAAAAGCAACTCCAAATGGATCAAGAATCTAAATCTATGACCAGGTGCCATCAAATTGCTACAGGAAAATATCACGGAAACTCTGCAAGGTTTGGGCGTAGGCAAAGACTTCTTGAAAAAGATCCCAAAAGCACAGGCAATTAGAGCAAAAATTAACAAAGCAGACTACATCTAGCTAAGAAGCCTCCACGCCGGAAACCATCAACAAAGTGAAGAGGCAGCCAACAGGATGGGGAGATATTTGCAAACTCCATAACTGAAAGAGATTTAATACCCAGGATCTACAAAAAGCTACGCTCCGGCCCTTGCAGCCATTTGGGGACTGAACCAGCAGTTGAAAGATTGCTCTCTGTAAATCTGCTTTTCAAATACAAATCAATAAATCTTTAAAATAAGTTTTTTTGAAGTTTACTAAGGCCTTTCCTAAGGACATGGTAATGGTTCCAAGGCTTCTAATGATTGGTAAAGCTACTTTGAACAGACAAGTGCAGGTTTTTCTGTGGCTGTGAGTCTTCACATCCTTTATGTGAACACCAAGGATGACTGCCAGGATGATCTGTTCGCTTTTCATTCCAACCAGCAACGGTTTCACATTTTTTGTCAGTATTCGATGTTAATGTTCTAGATTTGGGTCATTATCATGTGTCTGAAGTGGTACTGTATTGTGTGATGTGGAATCATTGTTAATATGCTTATCCATTGTATATCTGGTCTGTCAGGATCCTTTGTTTTTAGAGAGTGGAACACATTTTTTTTCAAATCAGGCTGTACATTTTCTCATAGTTTTAAATGTTGTTTGTATATTTTAGATATCATCTTAATCAAAAGTATCTTCTCCCAATCTGTGGCTTATCTTCTTATTTCCTTGGCATTATCTTTCACAGAACAGAAGCTTTTAATTTTCATTAAATCCAGCTTATCAATTATTTCATGTGTGGATCATATCTTTGGTGTCATATCTCAAACACATTTACAAAAAAAAAAAAAGCTCAGCTAATGATTCTGGCTCATTATTTCAAATTTTTAATTCTGTATTTCAGCTCATTATTTTTTACTTTAAGTAGTTTTAAGACATTTGTAGATATGCTTCTGCTAAGTTAGAATCCTGAGTTAAGTTTTTTTTTTCTAAAATGCAGCAAAATGGAGGACAAAAGCATGGAAAACAGGAAGTTAAGCAGAAGATTAAAAAGACGAAGTACAATGAGAACAGAGACAGATGAAAGGTAAATCACCAATGAAACAGTAATAAATCATTTTCCAGAGGTGATGAAAGATACGCATGTGTAAGATACCTGGAGCATACCATGCAGGCGCTGAACACAATGAGTACAAAGCCCTAGGCCCACAGCTGTAACCACTGCAAAGCAAAACTAACCTGACATAGATACACATGCTTACGAAGTGGGGAACTTATAAATGGTTCGAATAAAGGTAGGCACACTACACTGGCTTACGGAAAGCAATTATGAGATGTTTGCTTAGTCATTCATCAACAAATTTAACAGAGCATCTACAGTTTTTCAATCACGATTCTGAAAACAATCTTCGCAGTAATAATAATACCATCTGTGCTTTTCCCTTCGTATCTATTTGTCACATACAGAATTTCCTTTTCATAAAAACTACATTTTGTTATAACTGAGCAATGACAAAAAGTCATGAGCTAAATACTGGTCTTCTACACTATTTTTATGTACTGTCGGAGACATAGACTTTCTAATTGCTTTTCTCCTCTGTATTATATTTGCTTGAATTACATTTATTCGAATGAAATGTGTTTTAATTAATAATTTGGGTTTCTATGTTGTATGTTTGGTTTTCTGACTTTTTTTTCCTATTTTGTAGCTTTCCCATGACAATTTAGAAGCAATAAAATCGGTACTTCTTTAGGCAGTGGGAAGAGCACTTTTAAAAAGTTACGTTATGTTTCATCTAATTCTGTGTGCCCTCAGTTGATTGCTGTTCAATTCAGGCCATAGAGTTTTCTGGATATTTTTCTTTTTTTTGGTATTTTTATTTTAACTCATTGCCAAGAGAGTATACTATGCTGCCTGAACAGTCTAAAAGTCATCGTGGGGCAAAATTTGAGCTTTCATTAAAGACCTGGGAAGCGTATTCTATTTTTCTTGAACTTTTGCAAGTAGGCTTGAGCACGTGCAGCATATTGACTTTTAGATGTTAGAAAGGGAATGGGGTAGATCCATAATCCTTAGTAACCTACCTAACCCTGAATTAGTCTTATTATCTCCAGTTTGACAAATCCAAGAAGTACCATTCTTGTCATTCATCATGTGCCTCCTCCTTTGCCTTGCCTGCCTGTCTTCTGTGAGATCTTCTCCTCAGAGACTTGCCCGTATAGGAAATTACTGTGCCATTCCAAACACTGAGCCTAAGAATGAAGCTTCAGAATGGATCAGCTAATTTAAAAGCGTAACTATTATTCTTCAACTAGCTCTTCTGGGGCAGACATTTTGGTGTAATGGCTTATGTCACTCTCTGCAGTAGTTGCATCCCATATGGGCACCTGTAAGATCCCAGCAGCTCTACTTCCAATTCAGCTCCCTGTAATTGCACCTGGAAAAGTAGCAGATGACAGCCCAAGTGCTTGGGCTCCTGCATCCGCACTGCGCACCCAGATGAAGCTCCTGGACCTTTGCTTCCGCTTGGCCCAGCCTTGGGTCTTGTGGCCATTTGCGGAGTGAACCAGTGGATGGAAGACTCTCTCTCCCTCTGCCTCTCCATTTCTTGATCTGTAATTCTGCCTTTCAAATAAATATATATTTCAAAGGAAAAAAAAATCCTTACTTTTCCAGTAGTTGCTTTGTTTTTGAAATGGTTGTTCTGTCATTTAAAACTAGAAACTGACAAAGTAGAGGTATGTTGGTACCAGAGAGCCATTTAAATGTCTTCTATAACATATCAAAATGGCTTGTAAAAGATGGGGAATGGGGTACAAAGGAGGGTACACACCGAGGTCTTGTATCTGCATCTGATGGAATAACAGGTGTAGCGGGGTAAGAAGCACTGACCTGAGTAGTATTTGAGATGTGCTACATCATGTGCTCCTTTTATTTAGCTGCATGTGAATGACACAGAGCTAAACAAAAGTACAACATGATTTTTAAGGCCTGTACTGAATATTTGTGATAGTCTGTATTCTTGGTTTGTTCAACAACCTTACTCAGTGTGTAACAATGTCAGCAAATAAGACGGAGGAAAAAAATATTATTCCACCAGACTCCATATGGAAGTACGGCAGCTTTAACAACTTATAAAATCCCGACATCTGGAGAAATTAATTTTCCAAATCCAAATCAAGTTAAAAACTATTTATAATATGCTAACGTTTTCCTCCCGGTGTGTCTTCCCAGAAGAAGAAAAAATCATCAGAGGCTTTCTTCTTTGCATTGGGTAAGGATTTATGAGACGTCTACACAGCTAGTTGCAGATGCACAAAAACATCTAATTACCCCAGGCTTATAGATATAGTGAGATTAAATTCACACAGTGGCTGAAATATTATATACAATTTAGATAAGCTGTTTACATTCTGCAAACTTAAAATTGTTACTCTTTCTCTGTTTTTAATATTTGTAAGTAGAAGCTAAAATGGAAAAAATGTAATTTCCAATTATGGGTTAACAGATTAACCAAGACTTTTTCTGCATGTTTCTGACTGTAAGCAGATTTAAAAAAAAAAATGTTTTCTAAGGAAAAAACTTTGAATTGCAAATTTAATTAATAAAAGTTTTATACCAAAGTGTTTGTCAGGATGAAAAAAAAGGTTTTAAAACATATACCACATACTTATTATAGGGTGTCATTGAAGGCAGAAAAGGTAGTTGCTTGTCCTTGTTTTAAAAATAATTGCAAAATCCATTTCTTTGGTGATCCAGGCATATTTTGCCAATTCTTCCAACTCAATAGAACTCTCACTGATCTCCACCTTCACTATAGGCAACAATGTGGATAGCATCCTTTAGCATTTGCCACGTGTGAAAAAGGCCGCCTGACGCTCCTGCATGGCTTCTTCAGTCAAGTTTCTCCATTCCCCTCTGAGCCTCTCACTAGCAACCTAGACCATAACACAGGAAGAACATTCCCGGATACGATAAATATTCCTTTTCTTCTATCTTTAATACTTGACATCCTAGATTATGTTCTGTATGCTGATTTTTGTATTTCATGTCTGTGTTCCTCATCTCTTGGAGTACAGCCTCCTCAGTAGAATGATCAGCTCCAATAGCAACGAAGTCGCCCGGCCCCCTCGGGAAAGCCTTCAGCCAACGCTTCCTGATGGTGGAGCTCACAGACTCAGGAGTGCTTGCCTCCCAAAGTGCAGCAGAAACAAAAGAACCTCAAAATGTATGTCCTCCTTTGATGTTGCCACTGGAACTACTTTCTTCTTTGCTTCAAAGTTGATCTGTGATATAACTGCAAGCTATTCTTCTTTTCTTTCTTTCTTTCCCTACTGCGGAGGGTCCAAGTAGTATATTTTTCCAGATTTTTGATGAAAGGCTTTGCTAGAGACATGACTAATCTGTTCTCTTCCAGCCCGCACAATCAACTGCCAGACCAGTCTCTGTGCAATATAATAACTCCAAGATCTTGGCAACTTTTTTCAATTTTATTCTTTAATTTGATCTTAATTCTTCATTGCAACCCTCTTGTGCTGTGCCCTTCTCCTGGCATGCAACTGATATTTTTTCCATCTTTTTGGCAAGGCAGAGCACCTTGTCCTCACAGGAGGCAGCACCAGGTATTTCCCAGGGATTGGGTTCGGGATATGGGCAAAGTGAGCAGAGAGAGCAAGGAAGAAGCCAGGACCAGTCTCCCCACAGCCCCCTGAAGATTCTGTCTTCTCAACAGGCTTTACCAGTTTTACTGTGTCTCAGTTATCTGTAAACAGAAAGTATAATGGGTTTTTTTTTCTAAAGATTTATTTTATTTTTATTACAAAGTCAAATATACAGAGAGGAGGAGAGAGAGACAGGAAGTAGAGCTGCTGGGATTAGAACCGGCAACCATATGGGATCCCGGTGCATTCAAGGCGAGGCCCTTAGCCACTAGGCCACGCCACCAGGCCTAAGTATAATGGTTTTTCCTCTTGATGAATTCTTATTTGTCCATGTAGAAAGAATTACTTATTATCTACCTGTTCATTGTATACTACCCACTTGGTTAACCATACAATTGCATTAAGCAATAAGGCCTTTAACCAAACAAAAACAAAAAAATGCATAATATGTAAACCAAAATCTAAGGATCTGATATTTGTCAAATATTAATTATTAATGATCTCTAAATTAGATGTTTTTATGAGATTTTTACACAAGAAAATGTTTTCAAGTCTTAATTCACAATTGCATAGATATAGCCAATTTGGCAGCATCCAATTCAGAAGTATAAGGCTACACATACCTGCATATATCCACATAAACACACACACATATAATGAAGTTTAAATGTTTGAAAAAAAGATATCTGTAAAACTACCATCCAGACAGAAATTAATTAGCACATATAAACAAAAACTACTTGCAGAATTTAATTAAATGGATATGCTATGATTTGTTTTGATTTTTAATTTTTTAATACTATTTACATAATTGAAAGGGATACGGCCCTTGTGGACTTTTGATTAGGGTTGGGAGGGTCAGATAAGGAGTAAGGTGGGTGGGACAAACGTTTCAGTTCTGTTTTTTTCTGGTTTTTTTTTTTCCTCCTGTGTTTACAGGGGAGGAAGAGGGAGCACTCCTTATTCTCCAACTACACCAGCACCTGGGGATGGGGGACTGCCATCTGAGGCTCATGTTCTGATGGGTGCTGTGGCCCAGTCTGATGTGGCTCTGACACTTGTGGGTGAGTGCTACAGCCTAGCCAAGCCAAGCATCCCCCCAACCCCAGCTTTGAAAGTGCCAGCTGGTGGTGCAGTTTAGCCCGGCGCAGGTCTCCCTCATGTGCGGGTTCCTTGGCCTAATCCAGACATGCCCTCCTGTGTACCCCTTCTAAACCACTCTGTCTCAGCTCCCCTGCCTACCTGCAAGTTCAGTGGTCCAGTCTGCAGGAGAAGCAAGAAGTCATTCCTCCCCTGTCAGCATGCCCTCAGCTGCTCCCACTGCAGCATGTTCCCTGATCCCCTTCTCCCAGGCAATATGGGGCCAGGTGTCACGTCGCAGCTCAGCATTGATTTCCCTATATATCTTTAAGATGAGTGTGCGTGTGAGAGAGAGAGAGAGAGAGAGAGAGAGGGAAAGAGAGAGAACAACTATGCTGACATACTGGTTAACACAAATTTGGCATTAACCAGGCCCATCATACCCACCAGCTATTGGCTACTTTTCTCCTAGTTGTATTAACACTTGCCTAAGTACAAAATAAGCTGGGGTGTCATGATTTTATTATTGCTTAATCATTGTTTCTGGAAAACCTTTCTAAAGTGTTCAGTAATTTTGCTATCTTTAAAATTTAAACATTTCAATAATCTTACTATGTCTTATACAAAAAGAAATAAAAGGTTTTCCCATCTTGGGTTATAGGATATAGGTTAGAATGAGAAAGCAAAGTGACAAGGAAATATCATCTATTAATATAAGTGCAAAACTTTATTATCAAAACAACAAACTAAACAACATCAATAAAAAATGCTCTAACTGAGAACATTCAGTCTCAGAACAAGCGTGATTAAATATTGTCAAACTGACCACATTGTATTGATGTCTTTCAAGAAAAATGTAAGAAACTTTTTGATATATATCAAAGGCAGATCCAATTAAATTCAGCTTCTATGATTACAAAAACAAAATTTCACAAGATAAATATAGGAATTTTCATTATTTTAATTAAAGGTCTCTAGGAAAAATACTTATCTCAAGAAACTAGAAGAACTAAAACAAACAACACCCACCCAAAATTAATAAAAGGAAGGAAATAATATTAAACATAAGAGCAGAAATGAATAAGATAGAAGTTTTAAATGTAGAAAAATCAACCAGATGAATTTTTTTTTAAAAAAACAAAAACAAAATTGACATATTCCTGGCCAGATAAAGAAAAAAAAAATAGAGGCGGATAAAAAGAGAAATCTTTTATTATTTACAGAAAGAAGGCATTACAACTCACACCACAGAACATTTAAAGGGTCTTTAGAGACTATGATGAACAATGATATGTCATCAATTTAATAACTCTGCCAAATCTGACAAGCTTAGGACACATACACTTTACCCCAACTGAATCATGAACAAATAGAAAACCTGAACAGACTAATTCTGACAAATACATTTCACCAAAGGGATGAAAGATATCTAAAACAGGGAACTATAAAATATTGAAAAGAAGAAATTGAAGATGACAAAAAAAATGAAAAGAAATACTTTATTCATGGGTTGGAAAATTCAATATTATAAAATATATACAGTATCCTAAAGTGATCTATCAATTCAATGCAAGCTCCATCAAAATACTAGTGATATTATTTATGAAAATGAGAAAGATATTATAAAAGTTGTCGGAACCAGAAAACACATTGAATAATAGCCAAAGCTGCTTTAAGCAAAATTAACAAAGCAGTATATGTTATACCAGCACCTGTGCTGGTAAAGTAACAATGCAGCATAGGTTACATCAGGACTCACTGGTAAACCCACCACTTCTAATACTGGTATCCCATATGGGTGTTAGCTTATGTCCTGGCTGTTCCACTTTCATTCCAGTTCTCTGCTAATGTACCTTGGGAAGCATCCAAGAATGGCCAAATGTCCCGGGCACCTGTAACTCTGTGGCTCACTTGGACCACACACCTGGCTCCTGGCTTTGCATCTGCCCAGCTCTGACTGTTGCGACCATTTGGGGAGTGAACCAGCAGGTGGAAGATCTCTCTGCCTCTCTACCTCCCTGTATTCATAGCCCTGCCTTTCAATTAAGCACATTAATTTTTTTTAGAAAAGTGATACATGAGATTGGCATATAAACAGAAACACAGGCCAACAAAAGAGAACAGAAAGCCCAGGGGAGTTAGCATTGCGGTGCAAGGGCTGAAGCTGCCTTCTGCAATGCCAGCATCCTACATGACCAGCATTTCAGTCCCAGCTGCTTCTCTTCCCAGTCAACTCCCTGCCGATGTGCCCAGGAATGCAGTGGAAGCTGCCCACATGCTTGCACGCCTATCACCCATGTAGAAACTTGCATGTCTTGCAGCCATTTGAGGAGTGAATCAATGGGTGGAGGATTCTCCCTCTAATGGTAAATCTATGCATCGATCTAACTAATCTTTGACAAAGAAACAAGGATCGCCCATTATGGAAAAGACATGTGTAACACCCCCCTGTTTTTTGTATGCGTAAAATTATCAAATTAACAACAAAAACAGGGGGGTGTTACAGACACAGCAGGAATTGTCCTCAAAACTCTTGCAGGTGCTCAAACTCTGAGATCTTAACATTGATGTCTGATAGATGAAGCTATAAAGTTTTAAATATCTTCAACTCTGTGTTCCATGTACTGCCCAAACCAGCCAGTTACCAAATCTACCTGCTCTACGTCAGTAACCTGTCTCTACCTGAACGTGTTAAAATCATTGAAACAGAGACTTATTCTAAAATGGAATTTGTGTTTTAAAAAAATGTATTCATTCACCAGATAGTTACAGAAAAGTAAAATTTCACACATGAAACACCATTTGAAAAACATGGTTCCAACCAAGAAACTCCATGTTGTAGAGAAGCTAGTGACTCTTACAATGAACCAAGGTTTAGCAAGTGATCGACTCTGTTGAAAATGCGGTGGAAAGTAGCAGCAATAAAATAATTTCTTACAGTGGAATCAGCTGTGCAAGAAGAGCATTGTGCAGTGTTTCATAAAGCTCACAAGGGTCCAAACAGAAACACTCTTAGTAAAAGGGAAACCTGGCGCTCGCCTCGAGCCTGAAGCCTTACCTGGGGCAGAACAGATTCACACTCCAGCAGAGGTCTCAGCTCCCGAGCTGCCCAGTGCTTCGCAGCGTATCTAGGTCCTGGCACCGAACCAGATTGAAAAACAATGCTTTTATTAATCCCTGTCGTATCTTTCTTAAAGCATCTATTAAAAGTAGTTTGAAAGTGTACACTTTAAAAACGAAGCACTTTCTGAAAACTGGGTATTATAAGCGGATAGCGTCTTTGATACAACATTAAGCTGTAACCCCAGGAGCGAAGGGAAATTTGACTAAAGGACAGTGAAACAGAATGACACTGAGACTCACTCTTGGGATAAAGTGAGTAAGAAATTAATAGCACAGTCTCACCTCCCTCCTACAAAATTTTTCCTAATCGATAACCTGGAAGTTCTTCAAAAGACTGCTTGCTTCTAATAACCATTTCACATCTCCAGTGCCACCGACCCCGCCCCCCTCCCCACACACACACACACAGAGTCCCAGATCTGGAGTTTCTTCTTTAAAACCAATAATGTTTGAGAATTACATATATTAAGAAAAAAAAGGTAAAGAAAGGTTTTTTTTTTTAAGCCAGGGAGTTAAATGTTCCCATTCGTAGCAATGAGATGAGAAAATGCGCATGCTCAGTGCCCAGCGACTTTCCCTTACTTAACGCCCCAGGAGCTGCTCCAGGCCAAACCCACCCCTGCCCAAGGCGAGACTGCCTGCCGAGGGCTCCGGGGGGGGGGAAAGCCGGCTCAGGGATCGCACGGGTGCGACTCTAGCTCTTCCTGCCTCCCAGGGAAGCAGGCGGTGGCCCAAAGCCAAGGGCACCAAAGGTCAGAAGCAAAACCCAAGGTCGCTCCCTCGGTAGCTTGCCTGCTCAGGGATGCCAGGCTGGTTGCTAAGAACGCGGTGGTTGAGTGCTCCGGGAGGCTGGTGACCAGGGGTTTAGCCAATCAGGACACGAGAGTGAAATCCACCTGCCGCTCTCAGCCGGACAACTTTGCAATCAACTACCAATGCACAGCCTGACGTTCGGTTTAAAATGTAACCACAAACCACATGATAATGATTTAAATGCTGCACCTAATTTTTATATCCGTCCATTAGCTAAGCTTGACTGCTTGATCATGGCCTTCGTGTCTTAATGCCTCCTCCGAAGCTGATCGTCTCTCCCCTGAGTCTACATTTTCACCGCGCTCGTCAAAACAGTACCCTGACAAAGCAAACCTAGGTATCTTAGAGTTAAATCGCTATTCGGAACAGTGAGGGCAGAGAAAATCTGAAGGCTGAAGGCGACACACTCAGCTCCAGCCTACGGATGAAGAGCATTCAGGGTGTTATACAGTACGCTAGCCACAAGAGGGCGGTTCAAGCTCAAAAACAGAGCCTGTTTTAAATGATGGTATCCAATGAAACGAACTAGTTTGAATCCTTAACAAAATTCCTAGGAATACCCAAACATGAGCAAATCAGATACTTCACAAATATTCACAAATCTTACTATGTGCGAAAACTGTGAAAGGAATTTGTTATTAATTTCAGAACTAACAAACAGGAATTACCCTGTTCCATACAATAATAGCCTTAAAGTTCAGGTGATTTGAAAGCAAAGCTAACGGGTATGAACTTGAAATAGAAATACGGATTGTTCCGGCTGCTAAAAAGCACCAAGTAAGTCTGCTCCTCTTGTTTAGCACATTTTCTATCTTTAAAACAAAATAAAAATACGTGATCCACGCAAGATGTGCTATCGCTTGTCCTTTCAACAAGCATCACGTTGTGTTTCTGCTACCTTCAGTTGGAAGAGTGCTGGGTGAAGCACTTATTCACCCCGTGCTCAGAGCCTTCCAGGACGAAGAGTTCAGGGCCACCCTCCCTTGTCTCCTGCAGCACCTACTGAATTCCTTCTAAAGAAATCACACAACGGGGCCTCACAAAGCTCTGAGAGCTAGACAACTTAAAATATTCATTACATTTTCTTTGACCAAATTTCTCAAAATCTTGTTTCGCTCCTTCCATTTCTTTATATTCCAAATGTCAATTCATTCTATTGTGCATACAGTCTTCGTGTTCATTAGCATGTTTCAGACTAGTCTCTAATATTGTAACTGGCATCCTAGATCAGAATAGATTTTCCAGAACAAGCGATATGAAAAGTGAATCGTGGGGGAAGGGTCTCGAGGCTGCACATTACAGAGCTGCGTTACAGAGCGTGCTGGCTGCTTGCTGGCTCCTGACTCCAAGGTTCTGCTCACGGAAACTCTAGCAGGCAGCAGGTAACGGCCCAAGCCATCGAGTGCCTATAACCCACACGGGAAATCTACTTCTAATGGGGTTCTGCTTTCCAGCCATGCCTGAACACAGCCCAGTCATCCCAGGGGTGAACCAGAGGAGAGAGCTCTGTTAGGAAGAACTTTTACCACGGACTCAAAATGCCACCTGCACGGAGTCACGCAGGGGGTCCTTATTCCAGCAAAAGGTGGCAGCAGGACGTGTGAGAAAGCATGCTTTTATAGCAAGGGGGCGGGTATTGGAAGTATGGGGTCGTGAGGGATTGGTGGGCGGCACCTGAGGGCACGGTGCCACAAGGTTCCAATACCTACAATGGCACTGGGTCTGAGACGGCGTGAGTGTAGTTACTAATCTTCAGGGCTGATGTTTAAGTCACTCCTCACATGCGCTCCCTTCTGAGTGAATAAGTTTAACAAACTTTTAGAAAGTATTTTCATGAGAAGATGCTAATCACTTTGAACTACTGGCTACCTCACAATTAGTAATTTTTGCCATGGAACAACTTTGAAAAATCACAACTTTTTACTAACTGTGAAATCAATTTATCAACGAGTCTATAATTGCATTTAGTTCTTGCTGTATTATCTGTTCCTTCTGCCAAACATTTCGATTTCTCATGCTCACCAGTGGAATGGTGCCTGGTATCCTACCAACAGAGAACGGCACTCAAAGCTCAAGTGATATTAAATCATTCATCCATCTTAGGAAGGTATACAGAGGCCGAAGCCGACGAAACAATAATTTAAGAATTGCATTGCATTTACCCATATTTCAATTGTATCCTCGTTAGAAGCTGGCTCCTCTGTTGAATTACAGAAGCCAGGATATGCTTTTAGCTTCTAAGTTTGTCCTGGGAGATAAGGTACATTAAGCCACAAATGAATACTAACCGCAAATATTCATCTGTTACTCTCGTCAATGAATGTTGGTCACTTTCTGAGTGCATATTTTAATTAATTTCTTATGAGTGTGCTAATTTAGTTCAAAACTCCAAACTCTGTACTGCTTCAGCATCATTATTTTAAAGAAATTTTGAAAAGGTATCAAATGATAGGATTTCGATGGTGTTCATGATAGGATTTCGATGGTGTTCTGCAATTTGCCGATTTAATCCCATGAACAGATCTAGTAATCCAGGAATAGCTTTGCTATTGTCTTCCCATAACTGAATGACTGAATCAGCTATTTGAATTATTGAATCAAGTTAGTTCTTCTTAGAAAAAGACTTTTTTATAGAGCAATTAGAAACTACAAGGAAAAAGCTAATTACTTAGCATACATGCTTCTGCGTAATTTTATTTTGCCATATTCTCTATGTGAGTATAATGTCTTTACAGAGTGAGACCATGATGTATACATTTTTATAGGAACATTTTCACACTATTCAATATCCACCTCTAAATTAATCTTTCCCTATCTGGATTCTACGTGCTTTTCCTCCTTCACTAGTAGCACTCAAGACCAAAGCTACCATGATCTCTCACCTCCACAGCTCAGCCTGCTAAACAGCAGAGGTTTCAAGTGTTGCCCTATGCGGAAGTCATCCTGGTCCTTGAGTGCAAACTCAGTGAGGTGACATCCTTCCCCTAACCTCAGCACAAAGCCGCCTTTTCTCCTCCTGCGAGAGGCTCCTGGTCTCTCAGCTCTCGTATCCTTTCATTGGCGTCCTTCCTCACTGCCACCCAGCTGGGTTGTCAGGGTCTGAGGCTTCTCCCTGCCTAGAAGATGCCCCCGTCCCAGGTGTTGGCACAGGGTCCACTCAATACTTCTTCCCAGTCTCTGGTCAAAGCTACTCTTTCTAATAACACTTCCTGCTCTGAAAAAGCTGACTTTCAAAGGACTGCCTCCGTTTCTCAGTTCAACATAATCATGGCATTATGTCAAGTACCACATGTTTGATTTCTTGACATAATATTCTTATTATTCATCTACCTAACCTAGAATGTCAGCCCTAAAATGCAGATTTTTTTTTACCTAGCTAATTAAATTCATCACTACGTCTTCATTACAAACTCCAGGATCAAGCACATATGCTCAGGAATATATTCTAATTAAAGGACTTCGTGAACATATTGTCTTAATAATTAACTTGAAAACAATAATGCTTATTAATAATGGCTTAATATTCAGATTTCTTCCAGTTTTTCTTCTATCTTGGGCCACACACATGTTAATTATTTTCACACATGCCAAAAGCATGTTTAGGAAATAAATCGTTCATTCCTTTCCCTATATTTGAGAAGTTAAAAGATAGGATCACTTTCATAGTTCCTGATACACTGTTAAAATGCTCTCCATCAGAAAGCTGCTAAGTTGTATATTATGCAGTGAATGAGAATTTGTCTTCTAAATATTGGGATTTTAATAGATAATTATTGCTATTTACCATTTTAATTACTAGAAGCTTGATTCCCTTACAACCCACTTGCACTTTAACTGCCTCTTAATATATTTTGCTTATATTTGTACTGATTTGCCCTTATTCAAGGATAAGCACTCTTTTGAAAAATGTCATTTCCCCAGTTCTGTCTTTCAATTCTGATTACTATCACTTTCTTTTCTCATTTAAAATTCAGAGACTTTTATACAAATTATTGACTGATCCAGATTTGTTAAAAACCTCCTGACCTGTTGTCACTCATAAGAAGTTTTCCAATCTACTGCATAAGAAATATTCACTTCTCTCCAGGTATTGTTTAGAAAATAAAGAAAATCATGTATTGCAGTGGGATTTGACAGAAAGCTTCTGATGATTTTACATCCTCTCCACCCCACCCTCGAACTGGCTATTCAGTCCCTCCTTTTAATAATCCATCCTGTTTCCGCTGATGTGGGCATGAAATCATGTGGTGTTATATATTTTTTTAATTAACGACACGTTTGCATCGGTCTTGCCTTACTTTCAAGTAAATGTGAGACTGTTGGTTGGCTCCAGGCGAAGTTGACTACCCCTTTAAATCGAGCTTGAGCTGCCCAAGGTGACCAGCGGTGCGTCAGGGTTCTCTGCTGAAAGCCCTCGGAATGTTGGGCGTCCAGTGGAAAGCGGGGACACAGCACAACCGATGGGGGGACTGGGGAGACCTGAGCAGAGACGCCGCCCCCAGAGCCATGGAGCACAGGAAGACAGGTAGCAGGCAGGCGGCTCAGCCCAGGGGTCCCCCCCTCCGAATCCAGGGCCCTTCTTTATCCCTAAATCCCGTGATGAGGGGAGAGCACCGTGTGTGGGTCCACTCGACCCTGACAGAGAGCCCTCGCCTGCTGTCCAGTTACCTAGCCGGGCACTCCATGCGAGGAATCAGGTCTCCACAATTTTATCTAACCCCGCCAGGGCCGGAGACAAAGCTAGAGCAGACGTCACCCACACCCAGCAACCTTGAGCCTCCAGCAGCTCGGCGGCTGCAGGGAGGCCCAGTGGACCGGGCGTGGGGCAGCACCGAGACACCATCAGCTCCAGGCTCGCGTGAGCCATTCCCTCACAAGACACCTGCTCCCCCGACTGCGCCACCCGGGGTAGTACCACCTCCTACACCCAGCCCTGTTCTGGAGTCCTCGGTACTGCGTTTCATGGACGCCTAATCCGCTGCTCACCTCGTCCCTAACACCAAGTTTAAGGTCGCGCCCCGGGTGACCGTCATTCCTCCTTAGCAACCTAGTCTCTACGGGCCCGCCGGAAGAGCCTGTGATCACGTGCTCGCCCGTTTTCCGGGTTTTCAGCGTGGTTTCCGCTTGTCAGAGTCCTCGGACGCGGCGGTCCGGGCGGGGAAGCGCGCGGCCCGAGATCGCGGTCCCCGGGAGTGGTGGGCCCCCGAGGAGGCCCTGCCCGTCCTGCCGTGCCGCCATGCACCCGCGCCGTCCGGAGGGCTTCGATGGCTTGGGCTACCGGGGCGGGGCCCGGGACGAGCAGGGCTTTGGCGGCGCTTTCCCTGCCAGGTCATTCAGTTCGGGTTCGGAGCTGGGGCACTGGGTGACGACTCCGCCCGACATCCCGGGCAGCCGCAACCTGCACTGGGGCGAGAAGAGCCCGCCGTACGGTGTGCACTCGGCCTCCACGCCGCGCGAGGGCCCCGCCGAGGAGCCCTTTCCCGGCTCGGGCACGGGCACGGGCACGGGCGGAGCGCAGGCCCAGAGCAGCGGTGAGGGCGTGGGGCCCCGGGGTCCGGGAGTGGGGAGGGTCCGAGGCGCGGGGGTCTCCTGAAGGGTGCGGGAACCATCCTGCAGTGCCCCGGAGCCGCGCTCAGGTTCGGGGTGCGGGAAGGGTCTGAGCCGCGGGGTTGTCCCGCAGCACCCCGGAACCGTGCACAGACCCAGAGCAGCGGCAAGGGCTCTGAGACCCAGGGTTCGCGCCTCTAGGTGTCCTGCAGCGTCCGGGAGCCGCCCTCGGGCCCTGGGTCTCAGCGGTGTCCTGCAGCACCTGGGAACTGTTTTACAGCACCCTGCAACCGCGCTCAGGGCCAGGGTGTGTGGTGGGTCCCGGCCGCGGCTGGATCCTGTAGCGCCCCGGAACCGTGCACAGGCCCAGAGCAGCAGCGATGAGGGCACGGGGACCCACGGTCCAGGTGTCGGTTCTATCCGAGCTGCAGGGGTGGCCTGCAGAGCCCGGTGCCTTCACGGCCTCCCTGTGCTGCACCTCTGAAAGCAGCGTCTTCCTTTACCTGTCACAAATGTACCCTCCCCTCCGGGACCGCCTCCAGAAAGGACATCTGCTGGAGCTGTGCGGCGTGGGGTGCGCAGTGGGAATGTGCAAGGCTCTTGGCATCTTGGATGCTATAGCTTGCGTCAAGAGACTGTTAGGTAACCCAGGCTGGCGGCTGTGTTTTTCTGGCTTCAGTGAAGGCATTCGCTTGAACGTTTGTGCTGTTTGAAGAAAAGCCTTTCACCATAGGCAGGTTTGGGTTCTAACTTCAACCTGCTGTTCATCAGCTGGACCCCGGAGCTGTCTTTTCCTGTCTTTCAGATGTGTGGAGGAATAAGCTAGAGGCTTTACGTGGGGATGAGATAAATTAGCACCTGCTGTGTACAGTATGGGACATTGAGTTAGCTAAAAAAAAGAGTTACCTTTTGAAGCAGGACAGTTGCAGGTGCGTGTTTTTAATCCAAATCTAGACATTTTTTTTCCCTGTGCTTTTTTGTGTTGCTTTTCCTCTTCAGACCAGAAAACTCCCTGTAACAGTAAGAAACACCACGTCGTTTCATAACAGAACTGGCAATCTCTGTAGAATGTCAAAAGCCTTCCTTCTTAAAAATGTATTTAATTTTGAAAGACTGAAAGGAAAGAACAGTTCTTCCATCACTGTTTCACTTCTCAAATGCCTGAACAGCCTGAATAGGGGCATGCCTAAGCCAGGAGCCAGGAACTCCACCAGGTCCCCCACTCTGGTGGCAGGGACCCAGGAACCTAGGCCATCATCCACTGACGTCCCAGGAGCATTTGCAGGGAGTGGCTCGAACGCCACGCAGCAGCCACAACACCAGACATGGCAAGCCGTTGTCACGAGGTCTGCCACGGACCTGTGGTAATGGAAACACTGCATGATGTACCGATTTTTCAACATTCTTTTTATATGAAGTTGCAGGAGTAATTTGACTTGAATAAACCACGAGGCAAAGACTTTAATGATTTTATGAAAAGGTAAACAAGTGAGAGTGTGTGTGAGGGAAGGTCAGCGACTTCCAGTGTCACGCCGGCACCTTTCTCTTGGGTCAGCCTGAGCCCACAGGGGCACTGCAAGGATTTTACAAGTTAGTTATCAAATAATTAAGAATGCATGCAGTTACTACTGGGCTACCTTCTTAGGAAATAAAATTTCTGTTTTTAGGTTTTCCTAAGTTACACCTAGAAAAAGAATTCCTTTACAAAAATGCCAGGCAAGGTGTTTAAAAGGCCGGCCAATGTAACTTAGCAACCTCTTATAGCTTACACAGTTAACCCCCTCCAGAAACGGCAGAGGCATTTTTTTTGTTGTTGTTGTTACTACTTAGGGACGATCATGAATGCAAACATTGTAAAAGCTGAAAAGAAGAAGCACTTGAACTAGACATGGAGGCTTTCCAGGAGCGTGCGTGCTCTTCAGGGCTGAGGCGCTGTGTCTGTGGTCTGACTTGGTCGTGAGGACTTCGCCTCCTCTGAAAGAGCGAAGGCTGGAGACCGCACACCCTCGTGCGTGTTGTATTTAGCTTGGCGGCTGGTCCCCCGGGACCTGGGATTGTGTTGCTTCACGATTACGGTTTCTTTAGTCGAGGAGAAAGACTTTGTTCTTTGACGTAAGCTAGGAGTGTCCCCAGCCTTGGCATTTCCCAGGTAACGACAGGAAATTCCCTCAGCAGCAGCTCGTGGATACAGGCACCTGTCAGCCGTTACTCACTACTGTGTAAGGCTGGAGACAAGGAGGGGAGAGCTGCAGTGACTCCCTTTGGTCACCCTGACTGTTCAAACCAGTCGGTGTTGTACAGCTGCTCTCTGGAAACTAGTGAGATGTGCTTTACAGCATGAGAGCTAAGTTTCGGTCAGGGTCAGCCAAGGGAAAAGGAAATGTTAAAATGTTCTTATTTATTTATTTGAAAGGCAGAGAGTGTGTGTGCATCAGCTTGCTCACTCCCCAAACCGATGCAAGGGTCAGAAATGGGTGGACGAAAGCAAGGCACTCTCTCCAGGTGTTCCCTGGAGCACCATGCACCACCTGTGCAGGCCATCAGCTCAGAGCTGGGTTAGACATGGAGAAGCCTGAACACAGGCCTTCACCCATGCGGAATGCTGGCTTTGCAGCCGGTGGGCGGTTTAACTCGCTAGGCCATAGTGTTGACCCCTGCCCCCAGAAAAAAAAATTAAGTGATTGTTGTCAGAAATTGAAAGCATGGGCACAGTGGCTAAATCCTCACCTTGCAGGTGCCAATGTCTCATAAGGATGCCAGTTTATGTCCCTGCTGCTCCACTTCCCATCCAGCTCCCTGCTTGTGGCCTGGGAAAGCAGTCGAGGACGGCCCAAAGCCTTGGGACCCTGCACTTGCAAGGAAGACCCGGAAGAAATTCCTGGCTCCTGGTTTCAGATTGGCTCAGTTCCAGCCTTTGCGGCCACTTGGGGAATGAATCAACAGATAATGGAAGATCTTTCTGTCTCTCCTCTCCATAAATTTGCCTTTCCGAAAAAAAAAAAAAAATCTTTGAAAAAAAAAAAGAGTTGAAAATGAATCATCCTTGAATATTTGTTCCATGCAGTGTTTAACGCTGTTTGAAATAGTTGCCAAATCTTAAATGGTGGATGATTTTGTATTTAAAAAATGACTATCTTTCTGGAAAAGAAATCACAGGTTAAAAACCCTAGTCTCATGTGGCAATAGTGAATTGGAACTGAAGATCTGATGCACTTGGCCCTGGTACAGTGGATTAATTTGCTCATCCTACCCCTTGCAAGCACCAAGCACCCGTGGGGGTGCTGGTTCATGTTCCGGCTGCTGCATTTCCTGTACAGCTCTCTGGGATAGTAATGGAGGATGGCCCAAGGCCTTGGCTACCTGTATTCACATGGGAGACCCTCAGGGAGCTCCTGGCTTCTGTCTTCAGATCAACTCATCTCTGGTCTTTGTGGCCAATTTGGGAGTGAACCAGTGGATGGGGGGAATCTTTCTGTTTCTGCTTCTTTCTGTAAAACTGTCTTTTTAATAAAAATAAATGAAATTTTTTTAAAGGATCTGATGCACCTTAAAAGCTCTGTACGCTGCAGCTTCCGTTAGTTCCAAAATGTCCTTCACTCTCTCAGGTTGCCTCCCTGGCCCCTGTCAGACTTTGACTTTCATAGTAAAATGAACGCTGTGAAGAGGAGAAAAGGTTTACAGTAAGTCTAAGTAGTGGTTGTACGTAATCTTTTTTTTTTTTTTTTTCATTTCAGAACAGTTGAATAGATTTGCTGGATTTGGTATTGGACTTGCAAGGTAATAATTTATGTAGATTTTTAAAGAGTTTCTCTTTAGAATATTAATAGTATTTCTTTAGGGTTCTTCAGAGCAGTATGTTAAATATTGAGTAATATTTCACAGAAAGAAATGGTTATTTAAAGTCTGTAACTTGGTATTTTTCCAGCAAGAGTTATTCAGTGTTACAAACACTAAAAACTTCTGTAATGGATATTGTAACAACTTTTATGAACCACCCAAAGGTTAAAATCAAATGTTGTCTTCTTTTGCACCAAAAATAATTGCATGTCAGATTTCTAAGCATTGAAAGGCTAAGAAGGTATTTGATAGCATAGAGTCTAGATTTTGCTCACAATTAGAATTTGGTTCGTGAGAACTGCACATTTTTAATTCTGTGATCGCGTTGCTTGAGGGAAGTTGTTGTGCTCTTCAGTGAATACCAGTTTCAAATATATTTGAATTTCTCAAAACTTCATCATCTTCATCATTTTAAAAAGTTTAACTCCCAAGCCCTGTAACTTACATCAAATCTGTACATGTTAAGGTAATATAAAATCTGTCTTTTCTATTCTGCCAATTCATTTTTTTAAGCCTCACTGTACTTCAATGTTCATTTGAGGTTATTTTAAAGTATGTTTTGTGTCATTGTTGGAGCATAAGCCCACAGCCATGATGACTCTATAGGGAATGTTTCAAGAAGAAATATTTGACAAATGAAAGAAGTCAGCAAAGTCATTAAAAAACGATTACATTTAAGTGTCGAGTTGGAGAAACATGTTTAGGATGAAGTTCATGAGGAACAGGTGATTCTGCAGTTAAAAATTTTGTTCGGAGGAGATTTTCTTAAAAAATTGGAAATTAAGTATTATGTACAATTTCCCTCTGTTTGCTAATTCTGGTTTTTATTCTTTCTTATATTTTATTTGATTATTTATGGAACCATTTGCAAATATATTTAGATATTTGGAATCTTTTTAGGGTTTTTTTGAAGAGTGGAGAACAAAGTGATTCATAGTTTGGGGACAAGAATAATTAGATACATATCTGTATCAGGTGAAATGTGCGCATGAATACATACATGTATAATAATAAATCATTTTTCTGTAGTCTTTTTACAGAAAATGTACTGGCCCATCCTTGCATTGTCCTACGCCGGCAGTGTCAGGTAAATGGAGTCTCTGTGACCTTGGGAGGTGCTGTGCTAACCCTGATTAAGTGACAAACCTCAGATAAATGATATGAAAGTGTGTAGTTATTCCATTGGAGTGTTCCGAAATCTTAATAGAATCTCAAACATTCTTATTTCAAAACATCATTAAGATCTTTAGTTATTTAGAATTCTGAAGAACTTTGGTTATGTGGATCATATCGGATGTTTGTCATTTTAGCAGTTAAAAATCTACTTGGTATTGACAGATTGCATTTTATGAAAAATAACTGCTTTAGAATTTTTAAATGTTCCGTGTCTGGCATAACAGGAGTTACCCATGTTCTCTTCTCTGCTTCTCTGTTCAGTCTTTTGGACAGTGTTTGCAGAGGAAATAAGAGAAAGGAAAGCAAGGGTCCAGTCTGGGAATCTATGCAAATGAACACAGGAAGAGTATTTTATGTCTTCTCAGATATTTTGGGTATTGTGCTTTGAAATTATGCCAAAACGCACTGAGTAGTGGTTTCCTAAAGGGTGTTTGCATTGTGAGGTCTGATTCTGCATTAGTGAGCAGAATCTCTTATAAGGTTCCCTTATAAGATCTAGTGAGAGATCTGTTTGAATTCTTTATTGAAAATGTTGAATTTCTGAGTTTCATAGGTTTTCTGAATTTTATGTTTGAGTACATAATGCTAAAAGTCATCTTTGTAAAAGCACCATTGATCCCATGGGAAAAGTCAGCAAGAATTGGAACCTGAGATTATCAACAACAAATAATGCAGGGATTTTTAGTTTGAAGTTACAATCTTGACTCATTTTTAAAAACATACCTAGTCCAAGTGAGTAACTGTGGCCTATGATTTTAGAAGCAAAAAATGGTGTTTTTGAAAAAAGGCACTAGTTTAGTTTGTAGTTCCATCATACAAGTGCTTTTCCTCCTGACGGTCTTCTTGCTGCTTTATGCAGTTCTCAGGGGACTAATCAAAACCATACCATGTCTTCATGGGGCAAGCTGCAGCAAAGTTACAGTTTTTACTGCTCCATGAAGGATGTAAATGGGACGTAAAATACAGTTAAATACAAAAGAACAGTTTTTGATTTGCACTAAAGTAAAGAGCTAACAGTGTTACCCACCATCGTTATTAGCATCATTCGTGAAAATGTCAACATGGGCAAATGATGCCCTGGTATCTTCAGGAAAGTAACTGTAAGCTGGTTGAGGCCCTCAGGAATCACTGGACCACACTTGTGGTCAGTGCTGATACAATATAACTTATTTTACAGTTTAACTTTTTTCATGTTTGTTTGCTGCTAGAGGTCAAAGAGTAGTTTGTTATTACAAATCTGCTTCCGTTCAGCACTGGGAAATAACGTATGCTTTGAGAAACGCCATTGATGGCGTTAACAGTGTGTATGCGGGAAAGCAGTGCAATCCAGACATATCTCACATGGTGGTAATACTGCACTGAGGTCCTGTACACGTTGTTTTAACACCCTTAACTGACTGATAAGTTACCAATTGGTTGCAACTTTTGCTTTGCTAAATACTTGCCTAAAGTGAGCAAGAGTTAAAGATGTTATTCTGGTGTTTAAGGAAACAGTCTCGAACAGCTCTTTGTTATATAATTTACATTTATATATAAAGATATATATATGAAGATGTATATATCTTCATATTGTATTATGTAACCATAATATTATTATGTAACCATAATATTATTATTTAAAACACTCTCAAGAGTAATTTTGCTTGCACAATTTTGACATTAGAATGGACATTTTGTTTAAACTGAATTGTACTTTATATTTTTATGGCCTTGTTATTTGTTGGCATAACGACAAAAATAAAAAAGAAAATACTGTGTAATTGCTGTTTTTGCAGGTTAATTACCATGCTCGGCATTATCATCTCACTCCATTTACAGTCATCAATATTATGTACAGCTTGAACAAAACTCAGGTGAATATTGATTGTTTATTTTGCTAGAGTATATGATAGGTAGCATTTGTGAATATTACAAGAATAATTCCCTTCAATTTGATTCATAAAATATCTGTTATAGAAAAACTTAAGTAGCGTAGTAATATGGTCTTGACTCTTCCAAAATTTAATTAACTCAGTGAGTACTGTCAGAAACTAGTAGCAGATAATATCTTTAATATCAAGAGGCTTATAGCTTAGTTATGAATATTAAAACTAAGCCTGTGGTGCAGTAAGATAGATGCAGTGTTAGAGATGTAAAATGCTATCACTGTAAGGAAGAGAATTGGGACTTGGGGACAGGAATTTAGCACAGTTGGCCAAGACACTGGTGAAGAGGCCTCAAGCCACATTAGAGCACTCTGACTCCTGACCTGGTTTGCTGGCAATGCACACTGTGGGAGTCAGTGCTGATGGCTCAGGTACTCGGATTGAGTTCCATCTCCCAGGGTCAGCCTGGTCCAATTCTCACTTAGGTAGTTAGGGTGTAAACCAGTGGAGGGTTTTCTCCTGTACACACTTCCTAAGTATAAGTGGGATTTATGACTACAGTATGACTAGGAAAATCTTTGGCGAAAGAGACACCCGAGTTTTATACTGTCTATCAAGAAGGCCACCTGTTCATGATAAATGTAGAGGAAGCCAGGTCCAAAGCCAGGTGGCAGGAGACTCTGAGTCTGCAGGAGCCCAAGGACTTGAAGCATCCTCTGCTGTTTTTGCAGGCCGTTAGCAGGGAGTGGATTGGGAGTGGAGCAGCTGTGACAGGAACTGGTGCGGTGGCAGTGCCACAGCCTGGCCCCTGGATGGATTTTATGCAGTACTATATAGGAACTTGAGGCAGGGACTGAAGAGTAAGAGAAAGATGGAAAAATGGCTAAAGAAGGATCCAGAACATAAAGGCCTTCAAGGAATCACACAGTAATATTTAAACTGGAAGAGTACCACTGAAGCTATTTCAGCAGTGAGCAAAGTGTCTTGATTGCTTGGATTGTTTGCTGTATCTATTAAAATTTGAAATATTTGTGTTCTTAATTTTTTTCTAAGAACTTATCCCACAGGTGTATATTTATAAATGTATGTATAATGTCTGTACCTATAACTATAGATGCCACTGTGACCCTGTAAATAACAATGAGATTAGAAATGGCAAGTTTCTATCAGTAGGGAACCAGTGAAATAATTACAGTGTGTTTATGTGACAAAATGCCAGATAGCATCTAAAAATTGAAAAGGCAGCTCCGAATGTATTGATATGACAGAATCGCTAACATACTCTGTGGTTCGAGAAAGTACTGCTGCTAAAATGAGCAAAGTAATAACCCATCTGCTCATACAGAGATAGACTTGTGTCTCTGAAAGACAGACAAGCTGCTTCTAGGAGACCGGGACAAAAAGGAGACCAGCTGCTTACCTGAGACACATTGCTTTTTTCTTTTGAAGTTGTACTATATTATTTATGAATATAATGTATGTTTTGTACTTTGGGATGATGAAGCTGCAATACAGGGAGTTAGGAAATGCAGTAGAGAAGCAAGTAATTAGGGGGTTTGAGTAGTTCTGGTTGGGTTAAAGCAGAGATATGTAAATGTTGAGAAACCTAAGAATAATTCAAGGGGTAGGACTTGTAAATATTGAGAAAATGTAACAAGTTAATTGTTCATTAATGATATGGAAGTGTTCATCCTGGGCTAAATATAGGTCACATAGCAAATGTTAAAACTATCAAATTTCATTTATGTTTCTCTACTTAGATTTCTGTAGAATCGTGAATTACTCAAATATTCAGTAGATGCTTAATATCAAGTTTTATTAAGACCCGTGTTTTCATGTTTAGGCATTAGTAGAAATAATAATGACTTTGGTTCATTTTAGGGACCAAGAGCCCTCTGGAAAGGAATGGGAAGTACATTTATTGTCCAAGGAGTCACGCTGGGAGCAGAAGGCATAATTAGTGAATTCACACCTTTGCCAAGGTACCTTTTTAGCATTTTCCTGGAGTTAATTACAATCAAGTTCCAGTAAAATATGATAGCTTCTAACTTTGAATCTGGAAACTTGTCTAAAGTGGCTGAAAGAAGTAAGAAATAAGTTAGTTGCTATTTATAACTTATTGCATTAATTTGTGGTAATGAAAGTGCTTCTTGATTCAGTGTCATTGAGAGAATTTTTTTACTACTACTGCTATGTACCAGCAATGGCTAAGTTAGAAACAAATGGAATATGTGAGCAATTTTTTTAAAGATTTATTTTATTTGTATTGTAAAGGCAGATTTGCAGAGAGAAGGAAATACAGAGAGAAAGATCTCCTGTTCACTAGTTCACTCTCCAAGTGGCTGCAATGGCTAGAGCTGAGCCAATCCGAAGCCAGAAGCCAGGAGCTTCTTCTGGGTCTCCCATGTAAGTGCAGGGTCCCAAGGCTCTGGACCATCCTCTACTGCTTTCCCAGGCCATAAACAGGGATGGGGAGTGGAGCAACTGAGACAAGAACTGGTGCCCATATGGAATCTGAGCTCATGCAAGGTGAAGATGCAGCCACTGGGCCATGGAATGTACCTTTTTTCTTTTCTTTCTTTTCTTTTTTTTTTTTTTTGTTTGTTTGTTATGAATTACTTATTTTGGGCCTGGGCCTGGTGCCATGGCCTAGCAGCTAAAGTCCTCGCCTTGAATGCCCCAGGATACCATGCGGGCGCTGGTTCTAATCCTGGCAGCTCCACTTCCCATCCAGCTCCCTCCCTGTGGCCTGGGAAAGCAATCAGGATGGCCCAAAGCCTTGGGAACCTGCACCCACGTGGGAGACCTGGAGGAAGTTCCTGGATCCTGGCTTCGGATTGGCTCAGCTCCGGCCGTTGCGCTTGCTTGGGGAGTGAATCATCGGACAGAAGATCTTCCTCTCTGTCTCTCCTCCTCTCTGTATATCTGACTTTGTAATAAAAATAAATAAATCTTAAAAAAAAAAAAAAAGATTTACTTATGTTTTATTTGAAAGGCAAAATTTCACACAGAGAGAAAGCGAGACAGAATGTCTTGCATCCAGTGGTTCACGATGCTTGGGACAGTCACAGTGACAAGTAATAAGGAAATCTTGGAAGAAATATAATAAATAATACTGGAAATCATAAAGTTGTTAGGTAAATTAGGCCTGACTGATTCTGCTTATTGGCACTATATTTTTCTGTATCAGTCCATGAATATTGTCAATGGCTTTAAGTGGTTCATTGATTCAAAGTTAACCCTCAGTACAGTGAATTTTTTTAGATTGTTCAGGAAGTGAAGTAGTTGAAAGTATATGCACTAGGACACTACAAGTAATCAGTTTGCTGACTTAGTCTTTGTAGGGAAGGAAACGGAGGCCAGAGAAATTGGTAGTAAGCCGTTTTCCAATCAATGTTTTGAAAGAACCTCACAACTTTGACTTTCCCTAATATAAGTTTGCTGAAAGATTGAAAACAAAATAAATACTAATCAGCTGACAGTTTCTTAATCTTAAAAGGCTAAGTGTCTGTTTTTGGCCAACTTTGCCGCACTTTTTTATTTCACATTGTAAGATCAGCAGTTAATACGTAGAGTTAAATATTCTTGGTCCTTCCACAAAAACAAAGATGTATACAAATTTAACAAAATGTAGAACATTTTGTTTAAAAGAATGGCAAAATTCAGTGTGTTTGAGCATCCCTAATATAAAAAAATCCAAGACTAGATTTCAATCTTTTCAAATTGTTGATATTTATTATTATTGTTGTTAGAGACTGGTAACTTCTACGCAGATGTTTCAAAATCAGAAAAATTCTGAAAACTCAGCCTGTCCTTGCGGCCACAGCATTATTTGTTTCAGGTGCTAGTTTCAGATGCAACTTTTTCGCATCTATTTGGTGATGTGTTAAACAGGTAACGATGCCTGTGTAAAACAAATGAAGGAGTAGCATTAATTTCAGCTTAAAAGAAAGGAGAAGCAGAATTACTAATGGGAAAACACAAAATTCTGAAAAAAAAAAGTCGCTTTTCTTTCTCTTTAGACATATGGACCTGCCATTTGTGTGAGTCTTGTGTGAGTTTCCCTTTGCCGTTTATGTTCCTAGCTAACATTTCCTGAGCACCAGCTCTGTGTCGGGTCCTACTCTAGAAATCAGGATGTCAGTAAGGGAAAGAAACAAAAGGTAGCTGTTACCCTAAAGTTCATAATCTAACGCAAGAAATATGTCAAGTACAACAATACCACTGATACGTGAGTAATTAAAAATAGAAACTTGTTCTCTGAGGGAAAAGAATACGGTTTTATGAGAATTTTTTTTATTTGAAAAGCAGAGGTTGCAAAGAAGGATTAAGAGAGGCCTTTCATCCAGTTCTAACCAAATGGCCTCATCTGCTAGAACTGCGCCAATCCGAAGCCTGGAACCAGGAGCTTCTTCCAAGTCTCCTATGTGGGTGCAGGGTCAAAAGCTCTTGTACCATCCTCCGCTGGCTTTCCACGCGTGGTAACAGGAAGCTGGATCAGAAGTGGAGCAGCCAGGACTGGAACTAACACCACATGGGATGCTGTGCTTACCAGCTATGCCACAGCACTGGCCCCTGGGAGAATATAAGGAGATGAGAACAATGTCCTTAGTAACCCCATGCTTAAGCTGAGATGTGGGTGAAACCACAGACTGGTTTGTCCAGAAATGCTGTGGAAGTAGCAGGCCTGGGGACTCAGGTAACACAGGAGGCTCAGTTGGTTGCAGTGAGAAGGCGAAACTGAGAAAGGTGTGAGTAAGATAATTCTGTAAAAGTAGGTTGGAGCTAGATTCAGCATGCCTTGTAGGCCACTTAAACGAGACGGAGGAGTTTTAAACAAGAACTGTGACGTCAGCTGGTAAGCTGCAGCCGAAAAGGAATACCGAAATGAGTAAAGGCATCTTAAGTCTGCTGTAATAGGGATGAGAAATGATGATAGCTAGGACCAGTGTAGTAACTTTTGAGGTGAGAGTACATGGATAATTTTGAAAGATAATTGAGTAGAATTGGTGATAAATTAGGAGTAGTGGATGAAAGATAAGATTGTATCAGCGACAGCATCTAGGATTTTGACTTGCATAATTTGATGTCAAAGGAAACCATTTACTGAGAGTGTGAAGTGTCTTTAAAACAATTATCAACTTTTGGGCAAGGTTGACCTTTCTTGGGGTGAAGAAAACCAGTGGCTAATAAGGTATCAAGCCAGCAACTTATTATAATTTTTAGAAGCTATCATATGAAGTGGGTAAGTTCTGAGAGCTCTTAAACTGGAGTTTCTTAAATTGACAACATTACTAGATAGAAAAATATTGGTTGCCAACAATAGTTTTTCATTTGGATTGTGATGCCATCACAGAGAAAAACAGCAAATCTATCAACTCATTAATTCACAAAAGTTTTTTTTTATTTTATTACTTTCTAAAATGATATGTATGAGACAGGAACATTCATTACCTTTGATATTTGGTCATCTACTGCCAGACCCCACCTCCCCTTTCCCTAAACAACTCTCATTTAGGGGTGTGTGTGTGTGTGTGTGTGTGTGTGTGTGTGTGTGTGTGTGTGTGTGTCCCTATCATTAATTTCAGGTGGGACCTCCTGTAACCAAGGTTACTACCTGTGTGATTTTTTTTTTCTTACAAAATCATTTGCCACTTGAGCTTAGAACCCTCTGCCCTCTGTGGTTGTAATAGTGTAAATGTCTTAGTATTTCCTCTCAGTGACTCCTCAAAATCCACTTACTTTGTAAAACACAGGCTATTTTGAACACAATGAAATATTCCTCAAATGCAATAGATTTCTGTTTAACAGCATCAAGGAGAGAACACTCAAAGAGTAAGCAGCAAAGAGATATGTCAAGTTTGATTTTGTAAAATTCAGTTCATTTTCATGTCTTTTATCCAACTAGAGTTGTCAGTAGGCAGATGACTTTATGTTAGCATAGAGACTTGAAGCCTTAACTGAAGGTAAATGCAATTGGCTGGTTTAAAGGAGTGCATCATATGAAATGGGGGAAGAAGAGGCCTGAACCTTCTATAACTTCAGCAACATGATTGCTGTGTTGAGAAAGATCCTGCAGCTGGAGGAAGGACCAGAAAGATGGTAAAAACCCAAAAGAAGAGCTGGGTTGTGAGGGAGCAGGGAAAGGACAGAGGGCTAGCAACACCTGAGAGCTGAAAGTATCCAGTGAGACCCACAGTGTAAAGTTGCACAGTGGACTTTGTGTCCCAGCTCCTGCACTTTCCATCCAACTCCCTGCTTGGTGCCTGGAAAAGCAGTGGAGGATGGCTCTAAGCCTTGGGACCCTGCCCCTGCATGGGAGACCCAGAAGAAGCTCCTGGCTCCTGAAGTATGTCCCAGAAGGGGAAATTGTCACATTAGAATGTATTTGTCTTAATATTAAAACAATATTAGAATCCGGTTATCCTTTTGAAAAACAGGATAAAATAATTAAAATTAAAATGGCTCTTACTTTCTTTTTTATGTTGTAGGGAAGTTTCACACAAATGGAATCCTAAACAAATAGGAGAACACCTTCTACTGAAATCGTAAGTATCTAAGTGGTTCTTTCATTGACAATTTCCATTACTTTTTACAAAGGCATAAATTTTATTAATTTTAAAACTAAAAAAAAATTTTAAATAAATATGATGAAAGAATTTAGAACAATAGAATACTTGTGCAAGTAGAACTTCAAAAAACAAGTTACACAGAGTATAAAAATAAGATGTTGAATACCAGGCCCAGTGTGGTAGCCTAGGGGCTAAAGTCTTCATCTTGCATGCACCAGGATCCCATAAGGGCACTGGTTAAAATTCTGGCAGCCCTGCATCCCATCCAGCTCCCTGAGTGTGGCCTGGGTAAAGCATTAGAGAATGACCCAGAGCCTTGGGACCCTGCACCCACATGCAACCCATGTTGCGTATGCTTGCAAGATTGTAACTTGCTCTAAGTATTGGCGATGGTATCTCCATTTTTCGGGATTAAAGGAACCTTACTCAGCATTGAAGACTTGTTTTGGCCCTCTGGCTGGAAACAGGGGAGTAGGTAACGCTAACAGAATACCAGTGGCAAGTAGACCCGTTAACATGCACTCTCAGGTTTATAGGTCGCGTAGGCTGTGCACAGGGGGACAGTGAATCGTGATTGAGTTTCTACTTTGGTGCTTTAAAATAAAATGTTCACCATATTATTTTTTTTCATCTCTGTTGAATAAAATGGTCTGTGTTTGTGTCTTTTGGTATCAATAAGGGAACTTCAGAAAATTCAAGAAAAAAGAAAAAAATAAGTTCATTTCGATGCCAGATAGTGTTGAAATCCAAGAGGAATTTTTTTCCTAAGACATGTTTTCCGTAAACGTTTTGAAGACTCCCCCTCATGGTTGAAAACCTTAAGATCATACTAAATTGAATGTGTTATGTTGATATTATTAGACACTAAACATTTGAGTATAAGCTCATTGTTTAATAAATTTGTTTTGTTTTCTGCAGCCTGACTTATATAATAGCAATGCCTTTTTATTCAGCAAGTCTAATTGAAACAGTACAGGTGAGCTGCTTTTACTGTCTTTTTTTTTTTTCAGTAAAAATATCTTTTGGATATTCAGTGTATTATATATGTCTGTTTACCAAAAATGCTTAGGTAGTATCTTATTAAATGCTTAGATATTATCTTATTAAATGCTTAGAGTATCTTATTAAATGCTTAGATAGATATCTTATTAAATGCTTATTTCACAGTTGTCACATGTTTATCACATTTCTGGTGTGTATATTTCCATTCCAAATTTAGGTCACATTTTTCTATCTTTAATTATTAAAAATTATAAGAATAATTTTGAAATATATTAGCTGTATTTTTCATTCAGACGGCCCAGAATCCAAGCTGTAACTTGCTGTGAATACAAACATTTTAGGCCAAGTTCTTGATACAACTGAGGTCATCGCGGTTTACATGACAGTAAAATAGTAAGTCATTGTCTGAATATAAACATGTACAACCATCCAGACTTCAAGCCATGGCACCCACAGGTCGTGTACTGCCATTCTTCTGAGATGTACTTCTGAAGGAATGTTGATAGTACTTGCTGTGGTAACCACATTCATCCCTTTGGGTATGCTTATGGGATTGGCTCCAGGACCCCTCTGTGGATATACCAACATCTGTGAGGACTCAAACGCCTTATTTAAAATGACATAATATTTGCGTGTAAACTGCGTAACATCTTCCTGTGTACTTTAAATCATCTTTCGATTACATGGAATACCAAATACAAAATAAACACTGGCTGAACAATTATTATAAGGAATCGTCATAGGAATAATGAGCAGAGTCCATACATGCTCAGTACAGTTCTTCTAATCATTTTCATCTGTTGTTGAATTCATGCGTGCGGAAGTCGTGCAAAGGGAGGGCCTACTGAACTACAAATCTAAAGCAATTTCTAAGTAGAATTTTAGTTTTTTTAATTACTTTTAGCCACATGGTGGCGCTTCTGGTTCACTGAATTAAATGTCATTCACGATCACCAATGCCCTTTTACTCAGCAACTCTAAATGAACTAATGGAGGTGAGCTAAGCCGGTAGTGTGAAGGTAGTTTTTTAACTTGCGCACCGAACTACTTATAAAGCTTTCTTCTGTCTTCAGCACAGGTCTTTTACCATCATTTCTTTTTTAAATATGTACAGGTATCCTTCTCTAAGAACCCTGTACGGCTAAGCCTTTTTCCTTCTAATTTGTCTTTCCTACTGATTTTCTTTTCTGGCCCCATTATTGATCTTTGCTTTATTTAGTTTGTTTTGCTGGGAGTAGCCTGAAGTTAACATCCTGTGATATAAGATACTCTCCCCTTGCATTCAGCATCATATAGTAAATGCTGTTCCTCTTGTGAGAGGTTTTAGAGTTTGCAGAGTTATCACTTTAAACAAAGAGGAAAATAGTGAGAACGTGATTAATTCAGGAAAAACAAATGGCATGTGGTAGATTTGAGGAAAGCAAGTGTCAGTTTCACATTTCTGAACCTAAGTTAGATCTGTGACAAACTCATGAAGCTTTATGAGTCTTAGTTATACAAGCGCTCTGCTGTGGGACAGGGTTGTGTTTGCTCATTATCTTTCCCTTGTATCTCCGACTTCCTTGTAAAAGGTTTGTTTTTGATCTGTCTGTTTGTTTGTTTTCATTTTAGGCTTCTCTCTCCTGTGTACACCCTAAGTCTCTCTCCTTGAGCGCACTCAGTTTGGTTCCACACTTTCCATCCTGGAAGAGCACATTTAGTGATAAGAGTCATTTTAACTCTGATGACAAAGTGAACTAAATCTGTGTCTCGGCTCTTGATGTGTTTATTCCGACTTCAGCAGGTCTCCAGGATGCGACTGTCGTCCTTTGCGCCTTCTTTCTTCCCTTGGCTCAGTGCTGTCTTGGTTCCCAGGGAGCGCTGAGGAGAGCGCTGCTTCTCTGTGCGCACCATCTCCTGAAGAGTGCTGAAGGCCTTGAACGAGAATTTCTCAGTGAGCAATGTGTTTGTTGAGAATCCTTGTTCTAGTTTCCAGGTTTAAAAATCCGATCTGTGTACTCACTCAAGATTAAGTTACAGTGCTTGTATCTTTACTGACTAAGGATTCATAATAACATTCCCCAACATTTAAACTTCTCAAAATAGTATTGTTAGTATTTTGATCAACTTTACATTTTTAAAATTTTTCTTTTTCATGCTATAGTTCCTTAGACTCAGGGATTTTTCCCTTCCCAGCCTCCTCCCTTCTCCCCTACCCCTGCTTTATCCTTTATTGTAACAACAGTGTAACCCTTCAGCATACTGACTTCACTGTTTCAGCTAGTCTTCCTTAATGGTTAATTTTTTTAAAAATCATCAAATATTTAAAGTGCCAACATGTATTAGACCATTGTATACCCTAATAATACAGCAGCAAAGAAAAATCCTTTTTCCTTATAGCACTTCCAGTCTTGATAGATAGGCATAGATAAAACTCCTTACTGTGGTAACAAATACTAAAGAAGCAAAAATAAAGCAACAGAGGTAAAAGGGATGTACAATTTTTGCGGAGAGGCAGTTTAAGGCTGTAGTAAGAAACGACAATTGGGGCCCGACGCAGTAGTTAAAGTCCTCTCCATAAACATGCTGGGATCCCCTATGGGCACTGGTTCTAATCCCGGCAGCTCCACTTCCCATCCAGCTCCCTCCCTGTGGCCTGGGAAGGCAGTCAAAGCCTTTGGTCCCTGAACCTGCGTGGGAGACCTGGAGGAAGTTCCTGGCTCCTGGCTTCAGATCGGTCCAGCTCCGGCCAATGCGATCACTTGGGGAGTGAATCATTGGATGGAACATCTTCCTCTCTGTCTCTCCTCCTCTCTGTTTATCTGACTTTGCAGTAAAGATGAATAAATCTTAAAAAAAAAAAAAAAAAGAAATGACAGTGAGTAAGTTCTGAGGCTGAGAACAGCGTGGATATTCGGAAGGACACCAGGCAAAAAGAAAGCAGAAGACGAGACGTGGTGGGATTGTCTTGCGGTGCGAAGTATCACCTGTTTACTAGAGGTCGATTTATAGTCTGTGCAGCTTGAACCATGTCATTGTCATCTAAACTGTAGGCTCTGCTTGGAGCTTACATGTTTAACATTTCTGAATTTGGAGTCTTCTCTTTGAAATTGTTACACTAGCTCAGTGTAACGTAGTCATTTCCCTCCTGTCTGTTCTTCTGGCCAGCAGCCTAGGGATGGTCTCTGACCCTGTCTGTCATAGCCCAGATGGACTTCACCAGCAAGTCTTGTTGACTTTGACCAGCACAGTTGATCTGCTCTACTTTGACAACCTCCTCCTGGTCCAACCCACTGTATGTTTGTTCTCAACTGATTTCTTAACTTCTGCCTCTGTGGGTCTTTGCACAACAGCCAGTACTGTTTTTTTAAACTCATGAATTGCATTGGTCCATCTTCTGCTTAAGACCTTCTCATCTAATTAGAAGGCAGAGTCTTAAAAGTGATGCCTGAGGTTTTCATGTGGCCTTGACTGCCTTTGTGTCTGTCCTCTTCCGAAGTCAGTGCTGCAGCCAGTGAGCTTTGGGCTGTTTTTTTGTGCTTCTCCGTGCATACTTCTGCAGTCTGTATGACCCAGTTTGTTACTCGGATTTCTGAAATTGTTTAAAAAAAAAAGCAGACATCTCAGGTGATAAAACTGACTAATATTTATTTAATATCTACTAAATATCTGGCCTTTTTCTTCTTTTTTTTTCTCCTTTTAATTTAATACAACTCTCTTTAAAAATTAGGTAGTATTAATTTTCCATGTTTATCGGAATTAAACTGACAGGAAGAAATTAGCCTGGTAGTAGGAATATGACCAGTAACAGAGGGGGCATTTAAACTTATATTGGACGTAAGCGGTTGATGCTTTTCCAAATGAGTTCTGAAGAGTTGCCATCCCCTCACCTTTCTACGAATACTTCTCAACCTGCTATCTCTTTTATGAGGTTTTATTTGAAAAATAATCCAGTAATTTAGATGACAGTTGCTTCCTGCAGACCATTCTTGTGCTTCCTCTCCAGTCAATAAATCAGGATTAAGAGGAACTGAGAGTTCTTTTTTTGTGTGTATAGTAAAATAAGCGGATGTTATGATTGCTCTCTTTTCTTGTATTTCAGAGTGAAATAATTCGAGATAATACTGGCATTTTGGAATGTCTCAAAGAAGGCATTGGAAGAGTGATTGGCCTGGGAGTGCCTCACAGCAAGCGGCTGCTCCCCCTGCTCTCCCTGATCTTCCCCACAGTGCTGCACGGCCTTCTCCACTACGTCATCAGCTCCATCATTCAGAAGTTCGTTCTGCTGATTCTAAAGAGAAAGACGTACAATAGCCACGTGGTTGAGAACACAAGCCCAGTACAGAGTATGTTGGATGCTTACTTTCCAGAACTTATTGCTAACTTCGCCGCCAGTCTTTGCTCTGACGTTATACTTTACCCGCTGGAAACAGTTCTGCACCGCCTTCACATTCAAGGAACACGCACAATCATTGACAACACCGACCTTGGCTATGAAGTGCTTCCAATTAATACACAGTACGAGGGAATGAAAGACTGCATCAACACTATAAGGCAGGAGGAAGGAGTGCTTGGTTTTTATAAAGGGTTCGGTGCTGTTATAATACAGTACACACTGCATGCAGCTGTCCTACAGATTACCAAAATGATTTACTCTACACTTCTTCAGAATAGCGTTTGAGATTTCGATTGCATCACCGGCTAGTCCAGAAGGACAGATCTGGACAATGTGCTATGAAATTGTGAGGCATGAAATGAAAGATTGGGGAGGCAGGCTGGAGTGAAAAGCGCAGCTGGCAGAAAAAGTGCATTCTCGCTATGTGGACTCTCCATTTGCCTTTAAATTACATGTATGTTCTTTTTCCTCTTTTCGATCAAGCCTATTTGGAAGCTCAATAAAAGTTAAGCCTGTATGATTTACATTTTTAGCCAGCATAGCACTTAATTGCTGAAGTAAAAATGATAGCAGAAGCAAAAAATTTATCATCAGCGTAAACAAAATGTCATAGCATAGAATCGGTTTCTGACCGTGCTGTCTGCTACGTGTTTATTTTACCTTCTAGATTGTTATTGTAGCATCAGTTTTAACCTTTAAGAAAATCAGTCTCAGCATCATTGAAAAAGACTAAGAGTATTAGATTTAGCAATCTGTAAGGATTCAAGGGTTCCAATTTGCATTTCTATGTAACCATTTTCATGGCTATATATACATACCATATAAAAAACATTTATGTACCAACATATAACTTGGAATTTCCTTCATCTTTATAAATTTTGTACTCTTAGATCATTGCATAAAATGGAATTATGCTTTCTGCTTGAGTATCAGAACAAAGCATCAAAAGCAAAGGTAACGTCCCCCCTGCAAATTTAAGCCAATGTAGCATACTTGTCCATATCTTCACCCAATAGTTCAATGTCAGAAGCTGGAAATTTAACATACATTTGTAAAGATTGGTTTGCTTAGCTAATTATGGGAATTAACAGGCTATTTTTAGAGCCAGTTGTAAAGAGACATACAATCATGACATCTATCACTGTTTCCACTTTCACAAATCGTGTACTTAAAAAACTCTCTCCTGCCTTTCTCTTCTGAATGATTTGTCTTAAAACAAAATTAAAATGCACCTGCAAATTGTGCCTCTTTACTGCTATATAGTTATAATTAAGTAGTAGCTTACGTTTTTTTCAGGTGTTACATAAAGTTTTGTTCACCAAACTAGATACTCATAAAGGGAAAAAAGATGTTATCCTTATCACTTTTTAAACTTGGATGAATGCTAGAGAAAAATTGCAAACCCTAAAGAGAATTTATGCTTGTGTTTTCTGGTTGAAAAGAAAAAAGCATATTTCTGCAAATATGCAAGTTTTTAATCACGTTAATTATTTTAATTTTAAATGTAACTTGAAGAATTAGACACTTTTTATAGTAAAATAATATGTATTTGGCCTATCATTTCACATTTTAAAATGTCGTTGCTTTTTTTGGATTTTACAGTTTTACTACACACTGTTAACCCCTCTAAAAGCTATAACCTTGCATAGTTATCCAACCTAGAATGTGTACAAGCCAAAATTTAGTTTTATTGTTAAATGTCACAGGAAAGGATACTTTAATGATAAGTAGTGTTAGAATAACAAGAACAAAAAAAATTCCTAGAAACTTGTGAAACATAACCCCTCTGCCTGCTTTTTCCACTTTGGCGTGTGAGTATTAGTTATGGAAGCAACTATTTCCGTGTTTTAATTTTAGCCCCACTAAAGATGAACAAAATAAGTTTAAATATTGATCATGGCTAAACAATGTTATGAGTTTTAATATAGGGAAACTTTCTTTTCTTACAAACAAGGTGGTTTAAGGCAAAAGTAAGGCAGAAAAGGTCAAGGTTTACAAGAATTTGGGAATCTGGATGGAAATGAGTGAAATGTAGTGAACATCTTGAAGGTCATTGGAAGTCAGCGTGGACATACTAACTGCAGATTCGGAATGTACCTGTTTGGGAAGTCTAAAACTGAGAGACTGAACCACACACTAGTGGGGCTGCTCTTACTTTCTGTTTCTGAAAAAAATACAAATTAACATCAGGACTAACATTGAAAAGTGGTCAGTTTGACCTGCCCAATGCATTTCAGTGATTATATAGGAATAAATAAAACAGCTCTCATGCCCCATTTTAGACTTCCCTTCCTCCCTCCTCCCCGACACCCATACTGGCAGGCAGGGGAGAAGGCAGTGCTTCTGATTTCTTGGCCATGTTGCTTAAGATAATAGTTCAGTATAGTATTTTTAAGTTCAGTATGACTGCTAGTGTTAAAGATAAGATTAAGTCCCACAGGCCAACGATCCTCTTCAGTAAACCAGATAGGCCACGGTGCTTGTGTTGTGCTTGCCTTACATGATACGGCTTCTTAATTTGAGTCAAATAGATCAAGTAATTAAACTGAAAACTGGTAGATGTTAACGTATATTACGTTAAATCAATTTATGAATTGATTTACTAAGTATGTGTATATAGACTTTCCTGAGATGCCTTCCTCAGTTTTGTTTCATAGACTCATAAAAGCAATGCCTAGGTTCTTAAAATTATTTAAGTCTCCAGGCTTTCAGCACTAAATTTATAAGTATGAAATAATAAAATAGCTAACTTAAAAGTGGTTATGGATTAAGGCAATACACGCCTTATCAGGTTTTCTTAGACGCCGATTATAGATGAGAGCTTGCCTGGTCACTTTGCAGCTGTGCATGACTACTCAGAAAACTCCTTTGTAGCAACGCATTCACTTAATTGATTGGACACAAAAACTCCAAGTTCATTACCAAGTATTCATATATCTGGTTGGCATTTTGCGGGGGAAGATGCGGGGAATGCTCTTTGATCGTTCTGTCAGCTGGAATTTATACACAATGCTGCCATCTGGTTGCTTGCTCATGCTTCTCCACAGAAAAGGCTGTTCTGCCAGATCTTCAAAAATTAGCCAGTTTTGCAGGTTTGGGGATTTTTGTTTGTTTGTTTGTTTTTGTCAAATCTTAAGCAAATAGGATTCCTCAGTAGCAATTCACATCTTATTAGCATTTAAGTGGTACTTAAGGTTGGCATTTCTACTTTCTGTTTAAAGTAGTTGTACTTAATCTCTCCCTCCTAAATTGAACGTACGTGTCTTACTTTTGAGTCATTGAGTGTTGTCCAAATATCATGTTGTGTAGCAGAGTAATAAAATTTGTGATTATACAATGAATCTTAATATTACCTCAGCTAGAAGAGGTGTTTTGTGTTTGTATCTTTTTTTTTTTAAGTTGTTTTTTTGCCTTACTGGCATTTTAAATGTTTGGGGTAAACTATATGATAAAAAGTTCAATAAAATGTTGAAATAAAATGAATATTTTTCTCTTATTGATGCAAGAGGACTATGAAGGCATTAAAGTATGTTTCTTAGGAAGACAAAAGACCAGAAAAAAGTGTTGGCATAAAATTTTTTTGGTCCACCATTTAAAGCATCTTTTGTCATCATAAGAATAATGTCAACTGATATGACTCATGAAACAACATATATTTCCTAAAATAAGGTTCTGTGTGTTTTGTATTTTGTACATGTTACCCTTCCCAATTTAATTCTCTCTCAACAGCCCAATGATGTTTTTGGAACAGTGCTGTTTGGTGAAGTTCTATTTTTCCTAGAAAGGAAATGGGTACAGAGAGGTAGTGACTTGTCCCACAAATAGCTACTTTGTGACAACCAGAACATGGCAAGTGGACAGTTCCAAATTCCTGTTCTTCCACAGATATAGAAGTAGCCAAAAATTGTCAAAATCAACCTTTTCCAGGATCTAAAACAGTTGGTGATTTACAGCAAAGTGAGTGCTCAAACCAAAAATGGTAGGAAGGTTTTGTGGCATTTTCGGTTGCCTTTGCTTCATCTCCTCCTGAAATCTGTGACAGCTTATGTTCCCAGCATGGAACCTGGTCCTTGGTTCCACAAAGTAGATGCTCTTAGCAGTGTAATGCCATATGGTGCACAGAAATTACAAAAAAAAAAAAAAAAAGACCTACATGAGAGTGGTGCTTGCCAGAAATATTGAAGGGAATACTTAATTTGTAGCACACACAATAGATATTTGAAGCCCTACGAAAGAATAAAGAATACCAATGGCTAAGCATAAATCAGTTCTTGGACTGTTGGTTTCTCATCCCTATGTTATGTATTTTAAAGATGTATTTTATGTATTTGTAAGACACTGTGACAGTGAAGGAGTCAGAGAAAGATCTTCCATGCACTGGTTCCTCAATTTGCCGTAGTAGCTGCGGCAGAACAAAACCAAATCAAGCAGGTAGGAGCTCCATTCAAGTTTCTCATGTTAATGGCAAGGATCCATGTATTTGGAGCATCTTCTGTTTTCCGAGGTGGATTTTCTGGATGTTGGTTTGGAAGTAGATAAGTTGGAATTCCATCTGGCAGATATGTGGGGTGCCAGCTTCACAGATGGCAAGTTAACCCATTTCACTGTGATGCATGTTGAGAAGAATATAGGTGTGGAGTGTTGATATATTTTTAAGTTGATATTACACAGACTTAAGTGTTGTTTAAGGTGCTAATTGTGGAGGTTGTGCTAATTGCTAGGCACAGTGGCCTAGCAAGCTAATCCTCTGCAATACCAACATCCCACATGAAGGGTGGTTCTAGTCCTGGTTGCTTTACTTTGGATCCAGTTCCCTGCTAATGGCCTGAGAAAACAGTGGAGAATGATCCAAGGCCTCGAGCCCTTGAACCCACACAGGAGTCCCAGAAGAAGCTTCTGATTCCCAACTTTAGATTAGCCCGGCTCTAGCCAATCACAGTCATCTGGGGAATGAATGAACAAATGAAAGATTTCTTTGTTTTTGTCTTCCTTCTAAGTCTGACTTTCAAGAAAAACAAACAATTTAAACAAAAGAATATTAGCGGTAACAACGAATGTAAACAATAAAAATGTGATGTTAAATGCCTGCAGAAAAGCGAAAGCAATCTGAAAGGATGTACCATTGAAACAAGGCAATAATGGGTTTTCGCATGAAGTAGTGTTGGATTTTACCAAATGCATTCTTGCACTACTGAGATGCTGTTTCATTTTGTTGATGTGTTGTATCACATTTATTGATTTGCACATGTTTAATCATCCCTGCATGCCATGGATAAGTCCCACCTGGTTCAACAAGATTCAAGTGAAGTGTGATGTCTTATTCAAGTCCATTGGGCAAAAGTATTCTGGCCTCCCTTTGCTTCCCCAGATAATCTTTTGCAACTGTTTCTATTACACCAAATTCATGTTAAGACTTCAAATCCAAAAGTCGGAAATTACCAGAGGATGGAAAACCTTTCTCTCTCTCCTTCTTTCTGTAAATTGGCATTTCTAAAATAAATAAGTAAATGTTTAAAAAAAACAGAAAAATAACAGTGTACTAAATTCAAACATAATGATAAATACTTCCATTGATTAAACACATCTTTTAAAGACAGAATGGAATCAGTACTGCTGTAGTTCTGTGGATTAAATATTACGTGTGCCTGAAATATTAACATACCAGTTGGAAGCATTTGTTTGAGTCGTGGCTTCTCTACTTCCGATCAGCTCCCTGCTAATGCACCCAGAAGGTAAAGAAAGTTGGTCCACGTACTTGAACCCCAGACGCCTATGTGGGAGACTGGATGGAGTCTCAATCCCGGCTTCTGCCTATTCCAGTCTTGTCTGTTCCAATCATTTAAGTAGTGAATCGGCAGATGGAAGATCTGTTACCCACTGTGTTTCCTTCTTTGCCACTCTGCCTTTTCAATAAGCAAAATAAATCTTTAAAAAGCAGAGAACGAAAGACTGAGTAAACATCAGTAGCCAACTGCATACTTTCTATACTTTGAAAGTAACTTACATGGGAAGAACAGAATGATAGTGACATTATGTAAATAATAAGTCATCTAATGTGGTTATAGGTTATATCATTATCAGGCAAAGAAAGATTTGAGGCAAAAATAATTAACAGAAATAGGAAAGGACATTGCATAATGGCAAGTGAGTCAAAGGTAGACTTGAGGAATGGTCAATTTCTTACCTTGACTGGTTATTACATATTATATGCATGTATATCACATAGTAGTCCACAAATATATACAAATATTATAAGTCAATTTAAAAGTTAAAAAGTAGACTCCTTTTGAATAACATTCAAAAAATCCTGAACTCGATTTTTTGGTGAAGATTCAAACTGCAAAACGAAGCCAGCATAATGTAGTAACATTGTGTAACAAGAGTTAAGAGACAGTGAGAAATCCAGAAACAAAATAAGAATTTTGACTTAATCTTCATGATACGCTAAAAATTATTTCAAAGTGATTTACATATTGAAGTGCAAATACAAAACAATGACATTTTTTAAAGAAAAAAAACTTTAGAACTTGGACCACTTTGCAAGCACTTACATATGGAAACAACTCTGTGATTCATGAAATAGTAAGTTGAAATTCGTCAAAATATTTTTTAAAATGTTCTCATGTCAGATTTCTACTTTTGAAATTTTATTGCACTTACGTAAGAAATCACTGCAGGGGGAAGCTGGGAAAATGTACATACAGCTGTTTACTCCTTTTAGAATTGTTCAACTTATAGTTATTTTAAAATAAAATGCTGACAAACTATGTTTGTGTCTTCCCAGTTAAAAAAAAATCAGACCTATTTTTTTGTAATGCAAGTGAATCATAATAGAATGGGAAATGTGGTTAATCTATAAAATACTTAAAACGTTGACACAGAGCATAGCAATGGGAGTAAGTCTACTGTGGGAAGGAATATTTCAAGTGAATTGCTGATTTTGTTAAGTTGCAAATAACTGAAGAGTCACGATAGGGAAGGATTAAGAGGGCTGTATGAAGGAACTGTAGGGATTACAGCTAGTTCTACGTAATACATGGCAGACCTTTGTGAAATAGTTTAAGCCATAGATGTACATTCTGGGCAGTGTTAGACACTATCAGTGGCCTGTCAGAAGACTGCAAGGAATTACTTTCCAGTAACATGTTTGGATTGGACATGGCAAGACTTCTTTTGTTGGTTTTTCTTTTTGGCTTCCGTTACAATGTTACAAAGCTTTATTGAGTAACACGGGTTTGAATGGTTGTAGCAAGTGTACTTGCACGTTCCTGTCTGAATCAGTCACCTACACACGCATTACAAAAAAAAAAAAAAATGTTATTCCCAGGAAAAGCTTGCAATCTTAGTTTGAGTGATCCTTAAATTGCATTACTTTACTACTTGAGTCAACAATAGAAACTGAACTGTTACTGCTTCTCACTTCCAATTGCTCCCCAATACACACCTGTTCTGTGTGCATCTTTAACTCTAATGCTTCCTTATACCTAGGGCATCCTGTTGGCTTTGCTTAGTATCCCTCCAAAGTGTTTTTAATTCACTTTTTGCACATTCCCAGGACTATAATAAAAAGAATTTGTTAAGTATTTTGTTAATGAAGTTCTAGCCCTTGAAATGTCTTGCAGTTATACACCTAGGGAAATAGGACAGGAATAAAACAAAATAGATGGGTCACAGAGTGAATGTATGATTTTATTCAGTACACAGACCCTTCAGATATTCAATGGCCATCATTCTGATAGTGGCCCCACAGGATGGAATGACTGTGGTTTTGTCTACATTAGCTTAACCACAAGCACTTGTTTGAGAAATCAGTTCAATATTCTTTCTGAATTTGTGTGTTTGATGAACATCACCACAGCACATTTTAACATAAATTTGAGTGATAAGAATATTACTGACTGGATTATGAATCATGGTACCTTCCTTGTATCCATAATCAATAGCCTAAATGGATAGCAGTGTTACGTTAACACTCATTACTAATTTGGGTAGGATAAATGCAGAATAATCCTCAAAAGAGTTCAAAATGTTGACAGGTGACTTGTTCAGTAACTGAGGAAACTTAAGATGACAGAAATATAAACTTGCCCATTTACAGAGAACAAAAATGAAAAATAGAAGAGTTTTCAATGATAGTTTTTTTAAAAAAATTTGGAATCCAGAAGGGTGATTCTCCTAATGCAATTAAAACCATATTTTCCACTATAATAACATTGGGGAAATGGTGGGAGGGAAAACGGGGAAGGAGAAAGGGAGAGAGGAATCCATATGTCTATAAAACTGTATCATGGAAAAATAATAAATACGAAAACAGTCATGATAACTCAAAGTAAACATAGCTTTACAAAAGAAAACAAAGTTCAGGAAACTGAAGTGGATTTACCTTTAGCTTTTGCTAAATCCCCATTCAATTTAATTGTTCACGTCCACATCTTCAACTTACTTATTGTCTGATTAACATTTTGATAGTTCTCAGTGATTTGTGTGATGCTGGAAATGTTACTTTTCCATCTATTCTTGTTAATGCAACCAGGTTCAAACATCAGTTACACATGTCGAGGATGGCTCATACAGAAAGGCCCCAAGGAGAAAGAGGGGCAAGTCAGGATATGTCCAATACACCTGGGGAAACTGGAGGTTGTGAAAGTGTTAGTGAAATGAATGAGAATATGAAAAAAATGAAATCAGTAATTTAAGGTGGAGGAAGTCCCGAAGTCTTTGCAACTCAGGTAGGAGGGGTGTGAGTGTGTGTTTCTTGAATTATTTAGAGATTATGAAAGGTCAAGGAGAAATTGTCGAGCAAAAACATGTTGTTTTGTCACTGAGCGTCTTACAGCTCCTTCTACAATTGTTCATGACTCACGTGTCATACTTAATTATTGATTTGAAAGCAAAAGGAAATTGCTTCATCTCATTCATATTTACTTTCCCCGGTAACGAGAAACCAATATGATGAAACACAGGGATGAAATCATAAAATATCTCCTCTGCAAAGGCAAGCACAGGTACAAGCGGGGTGTGAACACGAAAGTTTTACACTGAACTTCGGGCTTATTATTCACAAGAAAACTAAAAAAAGTTGTTAGGTGCTGATTGGCACCTGTGTGGGAGATTTGCTCAGAAATTGCAAAGATAATCACCAAGATATAGCTTGGTAGTTGAGGTATTCACGTGGTTTAGGACTGTCAGCTGCTGCTTTTGTTAAATACGGAGGTTTTATTTTTAAAAATAAAGAAACATAGAGTCTTGAAATATAACCATTGATCTCCCCCAGGTTTGTGCTTCCCGTACCCCTCAACATTCCCCAGATCTAAAAATTCTTCTCACCTCCTGGTTGCCAGCTTGTGCTTTCACAACCTTCAGTTCTTTCGCTATCTTGGTCGATTTCTATGTACAGGTTGATAATATGTACGGGAGATGCGTCATGGCTCCCACGCTCACAGGTATGTTTTAGCTTGCAGTATGTTTTCTCTATTGTAGTGTGCCTCCTTGCTAATCCCTGAACCTTTCTGTCCTGTAGACTTACCCTGCAATTAAAATATTGTTTTGAGAATATTTTCCGTATTGGAAGTAGATTATTTAAGCATACAGGGAAGGGGGAGGAAGGCAGCCATAACCTCATTGTCAGTCAATTGGTGCTGCCATCATCTTTTTAAAAAAAAAAACAAAATGTTTAAACAGACAAATAAATGTTGGAGCGTTTATAGGACACATAGGATATTTTGATAGATGTTTACATTATACTGTGATTAACTCAGTGCTTTAGCACACCCATCACTACACATATTGTCCCCATTTGTGTGTGTGTGATGTGTGTCAAAATCTATTTTCTTTGTTAAGAAAGCCATCAATAAGAACGCATTAACTTCTTACTTGTTTAAAATGTTTTTCCTCTTAATTTGAAAGACAATTACATAGCAAGAAGGAGAGAGAGAGAGATCACAAATCTTTTTTTTTTTTTAAGTTTATTGATTTTCATTGGGGAGATTGACTTATAGAGAGAATGAAGTGCAATAGCTGGGATGCAAACCGGCACCAATATGGGCTGTCTGAGCTGAGAAGTAGAGGATTAGCCAGTTGGGCCAATGTGCCAAACCCAAAATCACAAACTGTATATCATACATGTGAAATACTAGAGTACTTCAAGAAGAGGAAAAAGATGGAAAGCATAAAAACAAAAATGTGCAAGAAATACCACTGGACTAGTGCTGTGGTGTACTGGGATAAGCTCCAGCATGTGGTGCCAGCATCCTGTATGGGCATCAGTGCAGGTCTTGACTGTTCCACTTCTAATCCAGCTCCCTGTTTATGGCCTAAAAAAAAACCTGTGAAGGATGGTTCAAATCTTTTGGACTTTGCACCCACATGGGAGACCCAAAAGAAGCTCCTAGCACCTGGCTTTGTATCAACTCAACTCGAGTTGTTAAAAGCATTTTGGGAGTGAGCCAGAGGATGGAGGACCTGTCTGTCTCCCATTCTCTCTGTAGCTGTGCCTTCAAATAGAAAATTAAAAAAAAAAAAGAAAGAAATGTTGCTTTAGATGTAATGCCACTAATTTCATGGCTTCTGCCAAATTTTTTAACATAGTTTTAGGATTATAACTGATACAAATTTTGGATATTTTTATATTGATGGAAAATACGTTTCCTGGTTAAACAGATCATTAGATTGGACAAGATCTAAGGTTATTGCTATAAATCCCATTTGTAATCAAAACAGCATTCCAGAAAACATGCAAGTATAGTCATTGAAAAGTTACAGAACAGAAAACAGTTCAGGATCAACACAGAAAGAAATGCATGGAAAAACAATTATTTGCATGCTCAGTATTTTAATATAGTTCATTGATGCAAGTTACATATTTAAAAACTCAAATGTGAAAAACAGTGCACAAAATTGCCATCATTAAATATAGATCACCAGTACATAAAAAATGTTAAGACTGGTTGTTTGATTGAAATATTTCAAATGCATTAAACTGTGAATTTTGTATGTTATTCTGTATTATCTTTAGAGGGTTAGAGAAAATGCTTAGCTCTTCCTTTGTTTTATAATGAGAAGTTTCTCTCTAGACCTAACATGTTACTTATTTCCCAAAGTACTTCAGAGAACTTGAAAAATATGATTAATCCATTTAAGATGGATTGTTTAGACAAAATTTTGTTTGAGATGTAGTTTTACATTTACACATTATTGTGATTATGATTGCCTGTATTTCATTTTATATTTTTTGATAAAGTCAAAATCTTTGAGAACATTATTAAATGGAAGGCTAAACAAAAATCCAGTCAGGGAAGTTCTAGCCAGATGATTTTAAATTCTGACCTAGAAAAACTGGAAAAGTTAGGCGGGCACTTTGGTACATTAAGCATTTATTGGCTCCGATAGTTCAGAATGTAATTCAGTTCTGACAGCAATGGGAAAGCATGGCCATGTGAAATCTCTGACATATAAGTCATTCGACAGTGCCCAATCACTGCTCGTTGGAATATGAAGTTGGTCTTTCATGCTAGGTGCGTTCTGATGCCTTTACACACAGGATTAATTGCAGTTCCAAAGTAAGCCTAGGTTAACATTGATGGTCTTAATGGAATGTAATTATTTGGAGAAAAAGAAAGCTTAGTGATAATTTCTAAGTCTTAGACACTTACCTCTTTTGGAGTTAGTTCAAGGTTACCTAACCTTCCCTCCAGACAACTTCATTATTCTTCAGTCTACTTCACAAACGCATGAAATCTTAAAACCTTTTCAGTTCATCTCTTTTATTCTCAGATCTACAATTCCCTCACTTTCAGATTTATAACATATTTTACTTTCCTCTCTCAAACTTGTTTTTTATTAGAAACAAACTCCCTACATTATTGACCAGTGATTTCTCTCTGCTTTTATATTTTGATTTCACTAATGACATGACTTCTGTAACTCTTCAAGAGAAGGTCATGTCTTCATTATTTTGTTGCTTTGCCCATTGCTATTTTAATGTCACGCGTTGAGACCTATCATTCAACTATTTCATCTCCTACTTATTATACTATCACAGGAGCTGTTACTCTTCTTTAAAGAATTTATTAGTTTAATATTCAGCATTCCTTATCTGCCATCGCCCTTAAAATCTTGGCACCCATATCAATTATCTTTATATCTCCCGTTTACAAATTTGCTTGATGTCGACAAATCTTGACCTGCTGTTTTTTTAATTAAATGTGGTCACAAATTGGACGATTCTCCCATGAAGTAGGCCTACAAAATATATTGAAATTCAGTTCTCAGAAACATTTATTTACATTTTGTATCTACTCATTATTTTTTAACTTGATTTTGGCCTTCGTACTTGGCCACTACTTCACTGCCTGCTTAGAATATGTAGTTCATTATCTCTCATCCAGCAGCACTAGACTTCTTATTAAACTTGTGCCCATGATAAGTAAATTTTCTTCCAAATACCTAATTAATCAATCACATGTTTGTAATGATCCCATTGGTTTTTTTTTTTTTTTGCTTGTTTAAAGATTTATTTTATTGGCAAGGCAGATATACAGAGAGAAGGCAATACAGAAAGATATTCTGTCTGCTGGTATACACCCCAAGCAGCCGCAGCAGCTATCAGAACTGAATCCCGGAACCAAGAGCCTCTTTCAAGTTTCCCACACGGGTGCAGGTTCTTAAAGCCTTGTACTGTCTTTCACTGCTTTCCCAGACCATATACAAGGAGCTGGATGGGAAGTGGAACAGCTGGGACACAAATTTGGCACCCATATGGGATCCCGGTGAATGCAACGCGGGGATTAGGCTTTTGTGCCAGGCCCATTGCTTTCTCACCTCCAAAGAAACCCAGCATTCTGATTTCTCTTTGGATAACCCATGACTTCTAGAAGCTTTCCAATCCCATTATTGAGTCATTTCTGTTATGAAGCACACAACATGAAACAGGTTTCCAATTTTGCTCAATAATCTTTTAATTCATACAAAATTGATTCCATGATGATTTATCATATCATATTTGCTACAAATGTACCCCTTACTTCATTTTTGCAAAGCCCCAGGCTCCGTTTTCTAATCCTAGGTGACCCTTATGACATTTCATTCTTTCCTTTTCATGGCTGTATCCTAGACTTTATTTTTACTGAGAATTGTACCGTTTCTGAAATCATTATTTCAGATTTTCTTTTTTTTTTTTTAACTAAAAACTGACCTACAGCACTTTCACTTTTCAGTAAATGCGATCACGTGTCATAGTGATTCCTTCAGCTCTAATTCCATCTCTGTTGCTTACTATACATGTGTCAATTTTTTGTACTATGTTAGACCCTCATTTTTCTGGATACACAAAGCCTTCAAAACTTTATGGTAGATGTATGTCATGAGAAAACGATGTATGGAATTCAGAATGTTTTTCAGCACAACAAACTTAACCTTCAGTTCTACTTTCCTGCAATCTTCTTAATGTACCTGAATAGAAAGGGAATAAATGCACTATTGAATTCACAGACATGAAAAGCTCTGGAAAAATAACAGTCACTGAATTAGTTGTATGCTTTAAGTACTGTTTCACATGTTTTACAAGCTCACTTGATGTTCAAAGGTGTTTAAGAGTTCGTTACTGACACTCTTCCTATCTGTACATTTCCCTGTTCGTATTTCTCTCATTTTCTTCTCAGCGTTGTTTTCATTACATTTTAATTTCTACCTGATCCGATGATGTCAACTATTTTATAGCATATCTTTTTTTGTTCTAATCTGGAAATTTTCATAGTTCTTGATTGACTAGGAATTTACTTTCTCCACTTCTACACGCAAGTTACCAAATTTGGAAAGAAAGTCATTACATGACCATAAAGAAAACTACACTCCTGCAATATATTTGGATGCCATCCAGACTCTGGGTCAGTGATTTTTATTTAACTAATAGAATAGAAACACAATACTTTCTGTATAATTCATAAAAAACATTTTCATTCTTTTTTAAAAAGTTGAAATTGAGGAAAATTCTGTGATCTTGCCTTTTTTCATCTACTTAGAAATCACTTCTAAAAAAAATTATTTAGAAGACAGAGAGAGAGGCGCAGGCAGCGAGAGAGAGGTGAGAGAGAATGAGAGAAAGAGAGGAAGAGAGGATGAGAGAGAGAAAGGGATGTTCCATCTGTTGTTTCACTCCCCAAATGGCTACAATGACTATGGCTGGACAGACCAAAGCCAAGATCCAGGCATCCTTCCTTGGATACCAGCATCTGCTGCTTGCCCAGTCACATTAGCATGGAGTTGGATCAGAAGTGAAGCAGCTGAGGCATTAAGTTACACAGATTTGGGATGCCAGCATTGGAGATGGTGCTTTGCCCCAGCCCCAAGGACCACTATTTTCTAAAGGCGTTTTGAATTAGAGTATGGAAATTCTCTATGCCTCTAAATAGAAAGCTTTGCTAGATTCCATGTTTTCCTCAGTTACCAGTTTGGTTCTCTCCATTTGCCTATTCTTTCAGAAACAAACTTTCTGAATAATGTGGCTTTAACCTCCAGTGACTCTGCTAAAACTGCTTTCATCACGAATACAAAGAAAAGCTTAGCTTTGAATCCAAGTGACACTCCTCAGTATTGTACTTTGCACTTGTTCCTGATGAATTAATATTCTCTCTTCAAAGTTTTGCTTCGCTTGCCTCTAGACATACCATTCTTCCAATTTCTTCAATCACTTGGCTTTTCCTACTAAGTTTTTTTATTCAGCTATTTTTGATTTTCTGCAAAATGTGATTTTGTTGTAGGCCCTTTTATTTTTCTACGCAATTATTTTCCATGACCTCACCCACCTCTATGATTTCAATTCCACCAAATAAGCTGGTTGATTTCTATTTCTTTATCTCCCTTTCATTTTACTTCATGAGTAAGTATGCTGGTGTAATTACACATAAAATACCTCACGATTTCCTAAAAGCATTTGAAATGGAATGCATTAAAACCCAAGATCTTATCATGTCCTGTATACCAGCCATTCTCTAATGCCCTATGAATGTTAAGTTCAGTCACCAGCTCAATTTAGAAACCAACTGATCCTCTTCGTTCAGTAACTTCTGTTACTAACATGTCTTACTTGCCTTTGCCAATTTCCTCAGCGATATCATCATATTTCTCCCGATACTAAATTTTTGCCAAAGGTATTCAGATTTGGGCATCCCAAGCATATCCTAATTGCTGTTCCCAATGCCTCCCATCTATTAATTTTTTTGAAGACAGAGACTGTTCTTAGATTATTTTCAATTCCAATAAATGCCCCTTTATGTTTAGTAAATTTTTTTCTGTATTATTTTTATTCTTTTAACTTTTTAAGATATATTTCATAGCTCAGAATGTTACTTCTCTAGGTAAGTGTTCCATCTGAGAAAAATATGTTGTCTGCTGTAATGAAATAGTTCATACAGTGTTAATTCCATGTGGTTAACTGGTGAGGATGTTTAGTTAAACTCTATCCTTAGTGATCTTTCTTACCATGTAGAAAATTTATATTGGCATATCTTCATGCTCATTGATTTCATTGATTCTTAGCCATGTGCAGTGTACAGCTGAGCCAACTAAAAGCATTTTTCATTTTTATTACAGTGGGTTTTTTTCTTATGGTTTTAATTTCCTGCTTAGATTACTCATATGTCCTCGTACGTTACTCGGTCTTGCCATTAGTGATCTTTGCGTATCAATTACAATTATTTAAAGTCCTCACTTTAATAATTTCTGATGTCTACCCTGACTCTGGGTCAGCTTCTCATGTGAGGTTTTTTTGTTTGTTTTTATCTTTAGGCATGTCTTAACATTGTTGTTGCAAGCAGTTTACAACGCGAAGTAGCAGGAGCTGAACTGTGTGGCTTTGTGATTTTTCTAAGAGTTTGGCTATATTTACTGTTTTTTATTTTACTGTATTTTAAATTTTATTTTATTTATTTTTAAAAAGATTTATCATTTTTTATTGGAAAAATACACTGAGAGGAGGAGAGACAGAGAGGAAGATCTTCCATCCAATGATTCACTCCCCAAGTGACCACAACTACTGGAGCTGAGCTGATCTGAATCTAGGAGCCAGGAACTTCTTCCAGGTTTCCTATGCATGGATGCACTGTCCCAAGGCTCCGGGCCATTCCCAACTTCTCCCTGCCTCCAGGACAGAGGCAGGGAGCCGGATGGGAAGCAGGTACGTGGGGACACGAACTGGCACCCATATGGAATCCCAGCCATGCAAGGAGAGGCTACCACACTGGGACCTTAAATTTTATTTTTAATATTGTTTACATAGTTGAGAGGGATGCATGCTTATCTATACCTTTGACTGGAGTGATGAGGGTCAAGGAATGGAGGAAAGTTGGTGTGATAAACCGGGTGCAGTCCCACAGAGGTGAGCCCACAAATTCACTACAGAACCTACCCCTAAATTTGATTCTCACGTTCTGATGGACACTGTTGTATAGCCTGACATGGCCAACTACTCTGGGGGCAGATACCGTTAGGCATGTCCCCAGACCCAGGTTTCACATGCATCAGTGGATGGTGGGCAATGATACTTAGCCCAGTCCAGGTCTCACATGTGGACTGGTACCTTGGACTGACTCAGATGTGTCCTCTGGTTCCCTCTCTCTAAGCCACCACTCTCAGTTCCCTCACCTACCTGAAAGTGCAGTGGCCTGGTCCATGGAAGCCCCCAGAAGTCACTCCTCTCCTGTCAAACATTCCTTCAATGGCCCCAATTCCAATGTTTCCTCAGACCTCCTTCCCTGGGCAATCTGCAACCCTGCCGGTTAACATGGATCTAGCATTAACCGGGTCCACAGTCCCTGCCAGCTATTGGCTGCCTTTCTCCCAGCAGTGTAATGCTTGCCTAGGTACAAGGCAATCTAGGCAGTTGCCTACAGCTTGTGGGCTATATTTACTGCTTGATGTAATTATTTCTAAGGCTAAACATTTCCTCTAAGGGGGTCTAATGCGATGGCTCAATGTCTAAATCCTCTCCTTGTAAGCCCTGGGATTCCATGTTGGCACTGGTTCATGACCCAGCTGCCCCACTTCCCATCCAGCCCCCTGCTTTTGGCCTGGGAAAGCAATAGAGGCCATTGTGGCCATTGGGGCCATTTGGGGAGTGAACCAATGGATGGAAGATCTTTCTTTTTTTGTCTCCTTCTCTATAAATCTGATCTGCCTTTCCAGTAAAAATAAATAAATGTTAGAAAAAGTTTCATCTAATGTCCTTGGTTTTTTGTTCTTCTATAATCATCTATTTCTCAAGAGATAATCTTTGTCCCTAGGGTCAGAAATTGGCTGTTAATATCAGTCCTAATGACACCTTGTTGATGGAGTCATAAATGGGAAAATGAGAAGCATTTTACAAGTTTCTGAATACATCTGTCTTTATTGGAATCTGTGTTCTTGCAAATGTGACCTTTCCAATTGTTACTCAACTATTACATTCTCCCCTTAGGTGAAATGAGAAGACTAGAGGGGACTTGATTTGGGTATTTCCCTTCCTCTACTTTTTATTTCCCTTCCTCTACTTTTTATTTCCCTTATTCGAGTCAGTTAGACTCTAGTGGAAACTCTAGTTAAGTTCTTTAACTTGTGGTCATATTTGAAGATCTTTGAGTCTGGGTTTGATTTTAAGTTGTTACATTTTCTCTTCCCCTTCCAGAAGAAGAAAAATATTTTTCTTCAATCTCACAGCAAGAAGCCGACATAGCTCCTATCAGTAAAACACATGACAGTATTAGGCCCTACAAATTGCTGCTTCTTGAATTTCTCTCAAGATCATCCCTCAACAATTTACCTATTAGCTGCTATTGACTCCAATGGCGGGCCTTTGTCCCCAGGTTGTGGTTCCCACCAAGGCAAATGGTGATTATGTGTACACACTTGTCTCATCAGTTTTCAAGGCAGCGGTTTTTTTCTAAAAGTGAATTTGTAGTTTGCTGTTATTTTCTTACTGTGAGGACCATCTTGATGACTTGTCACCTCTACATGTTCCTGGAACACAGACCTGGAAGCTCTGATGCCTCTTTATCAGTTAATGTATATTTACTTCATTTGTTCTTTTTCATTCCAGCCATTCACATTTCCTTTCATTTCTCATCTATGCCATCAAATGCAATCATTCTCTGTAGTAATGGAGTCACAAAATGAGCAGAAATTAACAGGGAAATTTACAGGGAAATAAACCCACTGAAGAAAGCTTGCCTCTTGTTCCTGTGAAAGGAGCATTCCTAGAAGGTCATTTGATTGAACTTGTGGTGTTTTCTATATTTTGTCGTAAGATTTTCTAGTTTTCTTTGTACTATCAATCCAATTACTGTGTATGAACCATAAACCCTTTGGAAAAATTCACAAAGACGTCACAGGATTACATGTCTGAATTTTCTGCTTTACAGTGACCTGATAATGATCTTCGGAGCTTTTTTTCTCTTTCATAAGGAAGAAAATCTTGTATTATGGTAAGAATATGGGAATTACTTTTGTATTTTTCTTTAATTGCACACTTTATCTTAGGATATTACACATGCCTTTGTAATTCTCATGCTGTGCCTTCTTTCCCCAAGAAAATTCACATCAGAAAATAAAAAATTGTATTAATAGTTGCGAAATCTTCCAAACTCCAGTCAGTCCTGGAGTGCTTTTTAAATCTGGACAGAGAATATTTATTTGAAGAGGATTGTAAATACAGTCAGAGATTATTTTTTTCCACTCCTGTGCCTTTTCTTCTTTCCTTTTCTCCCATTCGAAGTATATCATAATTAAGTGCACAAATATTGAGTATACAGAACAATTGTCTGTTTTTAGCTCTTACGTAATTCTCAGACTCAGCATTCCCTGCTCTATTTGTACCCAATTCAGTGGCAAGATTTATCAACACCATTAATAATTTTATAAACTTAAAATGAATGGATTTACACAGTGTGTATTCTTGTGTCTAGTTCCTTTGTTCATCCTGTCTGTGTGCATCATCCATGTGACTTGGGTATCACTAATTTATTCATTTGCTGTGTATCATTTTATTGTATTATAACATAAGTTATTTATTCATTCATTTTTAATATGACCCTATCTGACACATAGAGTTACAGAGAGCAAAAGAAGAGACAGAAAGAAAGGGGGAGAGAGAGATCGTCCATCTGCTGCTGGTTCACTCCCCAGATGACAATAACGACCTGGTCCGGGCTAGGCTCACATCAGAAGCTAGCACATTTGGGTCTATCATGTGAATGACAGGGGCTCAAACGCTTGGACTGTCTTCAGCTGCTTTCCCAGAAACATTGGCAGAGAACTGGATAGAAAGTGAAGGAACTGATACAGAACTGTCATCCACATAGGATATCACTGTTGCAGGTGTTGTCCCCAAGATGGAATGACACCATTCCACTGGCCACTCCCATTCATTTTTTGATGGACACTGGATTGAATTCACCTTTTTTTAAAAACTATTATATGTAGTACACCTGTGAGCATTCATATCTTTTGATTGACATATGTGATATTTTATTTTGGGTAACTACTAAGGGTACAATGCATGATAAGGGTAACATTCTTCTCTGAAATAGAAATGATAAAGTTCAAAAGTTCGTGTGGAACACAAGAGACTATGAATTGCCAAAACTATTCTGAAGAATAAAAATACAGCTGGAGGACCCACAATTCCAGACCTCAAGACATACCTCAGGGTCATCAAAATACTCTTGTACTCATACAGACACAGAGAAGAGGATCAGTGGAACAGAACAGAAACACCAAAAGGGAGCCCTAGCATGTGCAGTCAACTAATCTTTGGTATGAGAACTGAAAACAGTCTAGAGGAAGGGAAAAGCCTGGTCTCTTCAACAAATGATGTTGGGACAATAGGATAGCAGCCTGCAGAGATAAGAATTAAGACCCTCCCACTAGTCACATTTTACAAAAATCAGCTCTAATAAATCACCCTAAATCCGCATCCAGAAACCACCAAACTGTTGGAGGAAAACATAGGAAGCACTCTATAAGATATAGGGATTAGTAAAAACTTCTTAGAAAAGTCACCAAAAGCCCAAACAGTCAAAGCCAAATAAACCAGATAAGAATTTTCTGTACAGCAAAGAAGATGGCCAACAAATTGAAGAAGCAACCAACAGAATGGGAGAAAATCTGTACCCTGCACAAGCAAAGGGGGCTATAGCCAGCATTTACAAAGCGCTTCAGAAACTCAGCAACAGCGAAACAAACAACCCTGTGAAGAAATAGGTGAAGGAGATGAACAGATATTTTTCAAAAGAACAAATTCAAGTGGCTAATGGAGATATGAAAATATGCTCAGGATTCCTAGCTGTCAGGGAGAGACAACTGAAAACCATACTGAAGTTCCACCCAACCCCAGTGAGATTGGCCTGCATTCAGAACTCTACTAACAACACCTACTGAGGTGAATAAGGGAAGAAAAGTCGTCTCCTTCATTGTTGATAGAAGTGTAGGCTTCTACAGTCACATGCATGGAAGTTCTGAGACAACTGGAAGCTTGTTTACCATATGATCCACCTATCTTACTGCTGAGAATATATAAAAATAAAATGAGATCTGCATATGAGAACGTGACTCGCAATGCTATGTTTACAGCAGCACAATCAACAATAGCAAAGACTTGGAAACAACCTAGATGTCTGTCGAAAGAGGAGTGGCTGAATGCGGTACATTTATTCAGCCATTAAAAAGAATGAAATTCTACCATTTGCAACAAAATAGTTGCAACTAGAGACCAATATGCTCAGTGAAATAAGTCCATCTCAAAACGACAAATATCAAATGTACTCTCTGATGTAAGACAACTTTCATGCAAAATATCAATAGCCTTTCCAATACTGTTTTTACCATATCTCATGGGTTTTGATATTTTTGTTCTTATTTTCATTCCTTCAAAATAGTTTTTTCCCTTATTGAATTTTTTCACTGACTCATAGAAAACATCATTTTCTTCAAGAAGGTCTTTGAGTTTCTTTTTCATTTATTCAGTGATACATTTGTCAATCAGTCACATGTTGTTTAACTTAGTGGCATTGTAACTTTTCCTGTTGCTGATTTTGCTATGGTTTCCCATTTAAGCAGATGTATAGTAATTGTGTAATAGAGAATATCATATCCACATGTGAATATCATATCCAGAAGTATATGGATTTGTATCATAAAATAATAGAAAAACAAAACAAACAAAAAATGTGAAACGTAGGGAAGTCAATATGCATTTCTTATGGTTGCCAACTTTCCACTGGCAGTTTTCCTTGTATGGCTATAGAACACGGGTATCAATTCCATTCTGACTGTTTCCTATTGATTGCTTTAGGAAGTCAGTCATTTCTGGAATGCACAGTTTTGACACGGTGAAGCATATCTTCCATGATTTTCCTCTTTAATGATAAGTGAGTCAAAGGCTTTGTTTAGCAGTTGATTTAAATGTTTGCTTGCAAAGTTTCTACGCACAAGCCATAATTATTGATATGATTATTACAAGTGCTACTCCTAGTTTTAAAATTCTTTTTTAAATGGAAAATTTGATGGTATGCCCAAAAAATAAACTTGAAAAACAATCAGCTCTTTGGGAGAGAGTGGGTTGAACTCGGGTAGTTGTGCTTAATTTATCATGCAAATGTGCATCACTCCACAGCAATAGTAAAAACAAAAACACGGTAATTTTCCTTTATCTATAAGGCACATACCAAAGATTAAAGTTTTATCACCAATGACTTTTTTTTTAAGGTCTATTTATTTTTATTGGAAAGGTGGATGGATATACAGAGAGGAGGAGAGACAGAGAGGAAGATCTTCCGTCTGCTGATTCACTCCTCAAGTGGCTGCAGCAGCTGGAGCCAGGAGCTTCTTTGGGTCTCCTACATGGGTGCAGGGTCCCAAGGCTTTGGGCCGTCCTCCACTGCTTTCTCAGGCCACAGGCAGGGAGCTGGATGGGAAGCAGGGCCGCTGGGACTAGAACTGGCACCCATATGGGATCCCGGTGCATGCAAGGTGAGCACTTTAACCACTAAGCTATTGCGTTGGGCCCTGGACTTGCTTCTGAATGTGCAATTTCAAAACTGTCAATGGGATCCCAAACCACCTATAAGCTACGTGGTAAAATACTGTTTTATGTGTTTAGTCGTAATACAGGATTTTTGGAGAGGAGAGAATTCTCAAACATGGTAAACAGCTTACATTTTATTTCTTCTTCAGTTACCTTTAGTCTCTAAACTCAATTCTTCCTATAAAGAATTAATTCCCAGTAAAACAGACTTGGCAGAGTGTACTAGCAGACTGGATCTGTGTTACGTAAACCTGAATATCAGCTTCAGCTACTACTTGTTATAAACAGTTGGTTAAATTACTGAAACTTTTACATTGTTTCATCATGAATTATAACAAAAATAACTCACAATAATGGGATTGTTGTGTAATAATCATGAAGTACTTGGAATTGAATGACAATGGTGGAATATCAAGAAGCCACTATATTCACAGCTAATTAGAAAGCCAGTTCTCTATTTTCGGATATATCAGTTTGGGAATCATCATAGTAGGAGACGGCAAGTTGGAAGGAACATTTTCATTCCAAATTAAGTCACACACTCCACTCACCCAAGTCTAGAATTCACTGCCACTTTTCCTTTGCAGCTGCAATACACCCTCATTCCAACGACATTCCTTTGGTACGTTGTGGTGCAAGTAAGTACTCCTTGCTCCACTGTGATTGTAGACACACAGCTTTAGAGCAGCTCAGGAGATTGCAACTTCCCATAATCAAAGGCACTAAAACCCAGTTTAATGGGGAACTATTTTTTTTTTTCAGGCAAACTGCATGTCAAAGAACAGGATAGATTTCAAACTATCAGTAATAGCACAAACCATTTTGCAAGTCCTCTTTTTCCTCCCTACTCCACGGTCTGGCTTTCACTAGCACATTCGACAAAGCTCCCTCACATCCTTGCTCATCAGGGTATAAATCAGAAGATTAAGCATGGGAGTTATTACAGTATAGAAATGAACAACAAACTTTCCTTCACAGTAATTTTTCACAGGTTGGAGATAAGTATACATGCCTGATCTATAAAAAGACAACAATCAAAAGGTGGGACTCACACATTCCAAAAGCCTTTCTGTGTCCAGACATCGACTTGATCTTCAGCACTGCCTGGAAAAGGTGTACATAGGCGGTTAGAATGAATGTTACAGGGACCATCAACACTGTGGCTCTAAACACATGCATTTTCTTCTCCCTTTCTTCTGTGTCCTCACAAGCCAACTTAAGCAGTGCAGGCATCTCACAGAAGTGGTTTAGGTGATGGAGACCACAGAGTGGTCTGGTCATCATGAGGCTTGTCTGAATCAGAGAGTTCATGAAGCCTCCCACCCAGGAGGCAATACCCATTAGCTGGCATAACCGAGGGTGCATAACGGCAGTGTAGTGGAGTGGCCGACACACAGCAGCATAGCGGTCAAAGGCCATCACCACCAACAGCACACACTCAGTGGATCCCAGAGCCAGAGACACAAAGAGCTGTGTCATACAGCCACCATAGGTGATGGTCCGGTCAAGTCCATGCAGGTTGACCAGAAGCTGTGGCACAGTGCTGGTAGTATAGCAGAGGTCCAGGAAGGAGAGGTGGGACAAGAAGAAGTACATGGGCGTGTGCAGACGAAGGTCTAGTCGGGAGAGAGCAATGATGGTGCTGTTGCCAAACAGAGTTAGAGAGTAGAAAATTGAGATACAGACCAAAAGGAGGAGTTTGGCCCAGCACAGTAGCCTAGTGGCTAAAGTCCTTGCTTCGGATGCACCGAGATCCCATGGGGGTGCTGGTTCTAATCCTGGCTGCTCTGCTTCCCACCCAGCTCCCTGTTTGTGGCCTGGGAAAGCAGTCAAGGGCAGCCTAAAGCCTTGGGATGCTGCATCCCTGTGGGAAACCCAGACGAGGCTCGGGGCTCCTGGCTTCAGATCGGCTCAGCTCCAGCCGTTGTGGTCACTTGATAAATGAATCAATGGGTAGAAGATCTTCCTCTCTATCTCTCCTCTTTTTTGTATATCTGTCTTTCCCATAAAAAAAATTTTTTTTAAAGGAGGTGTTCCACTTGAGACCAGTCTGAAAAGCCTACCAAAATTTTCTGTCCTGGAAAGATCAGTGGGGTAAAAATTTTAAACTAATGTATAAGAATCTACAGGAGATAAATCTGGTGGTATGATGCTTCCAACTATATTTTACTTAGTATTGCTGTAGCTATTTGGTCTCTCTTCTGATTTCGTATGAATTCTGAGGCCATGTTTTTCCAGATCTGGGAGCATCATTGGTATTCTAATTAGGATTATTTTTAATTCTGCTGCCAAAACCATACTATTTGAATTAATGAAGCTTCATGATAGATACTTGTTAGGTGCTGAGAGTTCTCCAAACTTGTTTTTCTCCTGATTGATTTAGCTATTATATTTCTTATAAATCTACATGTATTTTTGTTTGTTTGTTTTTAAAATTTGTTTGAAAGTGTGAGTTACAGAGAGAGAGAGAGAGAGATCTAGCTACTTCGTCCCCCTAATGGCCGAATCAGGCTGAAGCCAGGAGGCAGGAGGTTGATCTGAGTCTCCCCTGTGGTGTGGCACGGGCCCAGGTGGTTGGGCCATCTTCTTTTTTCAGGCAATCAGTGGGTGGCTCAACTAGAAGCAGAACAAACAGGGCACAAAGCAGCACTCACAGAGCATGCAGCATTGCAGGCTGCAGCTCCATCCGCTATGCCTTGAAGCCAGCCCCGTCTTATTTTAAAAATAAAAAACTAACTTAAATGGATAAAGTTACTTAAAATGGTGGTCTACACAGCCTATTTTAAAATACAAAATACCCATTGCAGAATGGGTAAACCAAGCTAATGAATACATATTTGTCACTAGCTTCAGTGAGAGCACTTAAAATCTGTTTATATCCAGTCACCCACTGAAGAATTTTTTATTGGAAAACAAAAAAAATTTTATCTTGCTAATAAAGTTGACATAGGGGTACAGACAGCAAAATGAAGGCATTATGAGCCAGGTTTTTTTTTGCACAAGTCTGGGTTGCATATCGCACAACAAACACACACATGTTTACCTAGAGGCTAGGTACATGGTTGAAAATGCAAGTCTGGAGACAAAAGAAAATCAAGACTGTGGCAGAAATGTAGGAACAAGCATCATATAGATAGTATTGACAGACATAAAGCTAGGTGAGTGCACCCAGGGAACAAGCATGAAGAAAAATCTGAGAATTTAGAGGACAGCAACAGAAGTAGAATTACATTAAGGAAGAAGGAGAGAGGTTGTCTTGGAAGGTAGGTGAGGAAGGAGGTACAAGGTAAACAGTGCATTAATTATTGAAATAATGTTAAGTATCCTGGTAAAAAAAATTGTGTTTGGTTTTAGGTCAAATTGTGAAATGTTTCGGCTGGCATATGTAAACAATAAAAAATCTACAGCTTTAAGGAGAGGATCTAACCAACCTGTGTAACTCAGAGCCTCAGCAGCTTCCCTATTTGTAAAGCAGAATATTTTGTTACATCTTTACGACAAAATTTTATTGCAAAATTCTCGCTTGTGAGGACTGACCAATTTTCATCTCATATGGCTGCTGAAGGAGTCTGTTAACTCTCATTCAGTTAAGGAAATAAATTTCTAAAAGTTTGGAGTTTATCTGACATAAACGAACCTGCTTGTTAGGTAGGTAACCATGGCATTCCGTACCAGAGTTAAGAAGATATTTTTTTTTTTTAAGATTTATTTTATTTTTATTGGAAAGGCGGATATACAGAGGGGAGAGACAGAGAAGATCTTTCATCTGATGGTTTGCTCCCCAAGAGGGGGCAACAGCTAGAGCTGAGCCAATCCAGAGCCAGGAGCCAGGAGCTCTTATGGGTCTCCCACGTGGATGCAGGGTCCCAACGCTTTGCGCCGTCCTCCACTGCTTTTCCCTGGCCACAGGCAGGGAGCTGGATGGGAAGCAGGGCCACTGGCATTAGAACCGGTACCCATATGGGATCCCAGTGCGTGCAAAGCGAGGACCTTAACCACTACGCCATCACGCTGGGCCCAAGAAGATATTTTCAAAAGCCCTCCAATGACTTCAAATTGCCTTAAATTTAGTATGTGTTTGCACATGTAGAAGTCAGTTTTCACATAAACTTTCTGTTTAAGATTATGATCCTCTATCAACGCAAAACTATGCGGCATAACCATCCTAAAATTTGGTTGATTTCATTCAGCTCTAGCTGGCTTCTTGGTGCTTCCTGGGACTCCTCAGTCTACTGTGCAGGTTATTGTTTGCAGTTTCTGTGGTTTTCATTCTATTCAGTCCTTAAATCCTTTTGTACTTCTGTTATTTCTTAAATTACTGAAACTCATTTGATGCCAAGCTCTTTTGCCACTAAGCCTGCATGCTTAGCTGCACCTACATCAATATTTCTTCCTTCTGGCTTGTTTGTTAAAAGGAAGTGTACTGCTCTTGCTGCAATCTCACACTGCCTCATTCAGAGATCTGAGTCAACTGATCGTCCATTTCCATTCCTGAGTCTTCAGCTTCTTCCTCATTTTTTGTTTGTTCCGGTCAACATTTAATCATGTTTAAGTTTTCTTTCATCTTAAAATCCAGAGCAAATATTTCCCTGAGCGTGCATTCTCCATCATTCGTGTATTTTCCAGCTGTAGTGACTTTCCAATACCACCTCACTCTTAATAATATTTTCAGCTTACGACAGTTTTTCTTTGCACCTGCTACTCAATAATATTTCTATTTTCAAAGATCCCAGGGAAATTTTTTGTTCTTTCTAAACTATAACAAAATGAAACAAAGCAAAAACCTTTTTGGGGTCCAGTGTTGCCTATCAGTGCCAACATCCCACATGGGTATTGGTCTGAGTCCCGACTGCTCCACATCTTATGTCATTTCCTGCTAACGCTCCTGGGAAAGTAACAGAAGATGTCTCAAGTGCTTGGGCTCCTAAACTCATCCAAAAGACCTAGAGGAAGCTCTTGGCTCCTGAGTTCTTGGTGCCCCTTGGAGGGTGAACCATTTTGACACAAGTGAACCCTTTAGCAACTTGGTAATCTTTAATTGAGCATCTCTCTTCTGGTTCCTACAGCACTACTCTCACTCCTCTGGTTTGTTTCCTACTTTTCAGCCTGTTATTGTAAGTATGAAGGTTGTTCTATTTTCCTCTGGCATTCGTCTCCCTAAATATCATGTAGTACACCTTCACTTTTTATCATTTGAACATTTTTTATGGGCAGTCTTATCCCTCTCACATCTTTAGTTACAAAGCCACAGGAAAGGCTGGTGGTGTGGATAGTCAATTAGAATGTCACCTGCTGGCATCACAGATGGATACCAGTTTGAGACCTGGCTGCTCTGCTTCTGATTCAGCTTCCTGCTAATGGGCCAGTGAAAGCAGTGAGGGTAGTCCAAGCATTGGCTGCTGCCATTCATGTGGAAGATCACAGATCTGGCACAGACCTAACTATTGCAGCCAAGTGAACCGGCGGATGGAAAAGCTGTGTCTGTCTTGGTATTTCTCTTTCTTTGTAACTATGACTTTCAAATAAATAAATGTATTGCTAAAAAAAAAAAAGAAGAAAGAAAGAAAACAGGGCCTGGCGTGATAGCGTAGTGGTTAAGGTCCTCACCTTGAATGCGCCAGGATCCCATATGGGTGCCGGTTCTAATCCCGGCAGCTCCACTTCCCATCCAGCTCCCTGCTTGTGGCCTGGGAAGGCAGTAGAGGATGGCCCAGAGCATTGGGACCCTGCACCCATGTGGGAGAACCAGAGGAAGTTCCTGGCTCCTTGCTTCGGATTGGCACAGCACTGGCCGTTGCAGCCACTTGGGGAGTGAATCATCAGATGGAAGATCTTCCTCTCTGTCTCTCCTCCTCTCTGTACATCTACCTTTCCAATAGAAATAAATAAATCTTTTTTTAAAAAAGAAACAAACAAAAGCCAGAGCCACAAGAATAATTCTTTTTCAAACAAAAACTAGACCAAAATCATACAAATAATAAGACACAAATTCTATGAAAAATCTATTAATTAAAACACGAGGGTCTAGAGGCTAAAAAAAAAAATTGAGAAATTTAAAAAATGACTTTATCCAAGTAACCTAATGTTTATTATCTCGTTTCTTCCTTTCTTTTGTGTATAATAGGTATTAAAACACTTCTCATAAATATTAACCAAATAGTTTGGAAAACAAAGCAAGATCATGAAAGTATATAAAGGTATATGAAAAGCAATGATTTTAAATGATTAAACATGATTCCAGGTGTGACTGGAAACAGAGCTTAAACTTACAAAGAGACGCATTGTCTCCTGTCATGCTCTCAGCCCCAAGCCTTAACCTGCAGCACTACCCACTTTTCATTATGGTTGTTTCTAGCTTTTGTCTTTTTCCCCCTTGGGTTTGCCATTGAATCCCCATTCCATATATTTATGCCTCCCTTTCTTGATTTACCAATTTTTTGACAATATAGATTAATTTCCATGGGGAAATATGAAATTTCTTATAATGTACTTTTAAGAGTGTTTTATTTGGGCCCAATACAATGGCTCCGTCTCTGGTTAGTGTCCCAGCTACTCCACCTCCTATCCACCTTTTTGATAATAGCTTAGGAAAGCAGTGGAGGATGGTCCAAAGCTTTGGGACCCTGTAGCCACGTAGAAGACACAGAAGAGGCTTCTGGCTCAGGAAGACTCAACCATTTTTGGGGATGATCCAGCAGATGGAAGACCTTTCTGTCTCTCCTTCTGTCTATAAAATTTGCCTTTCGATTAAAAAAAAAAAAGAATATGTTGCTCTGTGACATAGTAAATTAGAAGCCAAAATTGCTTTCATACCATTTCATTATGAAGTGGCTTCTGTCTATTTGTGGGGACCCTTCTCTCTTATGACTCTTTCATTCTGGAAATCTTCAGTGTCATCCGCATCCAGCTAGCAGAAGGAGGAAACGAATATAAAAAACTTTGCACACCTCTTGAAATCCTTGGCCTAGGGCTGGAATTGTGGCTCAGAATGTTAAGCCTTTGCCTTTGAAACAGGAGTCCTATATGGGAGTGCCTATTGTAGTCCCAGCTGATCCACTTCCAATCCAGTTTCCAGCCAATGCACCTGGGGAAGCAGCAGCAGAGGATGGCCCAGGTGCTTGTGCCCCGGCTCCCCATATGAGAAAGCAGGATACAGTTCCAGGCTTTTAGAACTGGCCTGGGCCAACTCTAGCCATGACTGGCAGTTGGAAAGTGAGTCAAAATATAGAATACTTTATCCCAATCTCCTCTCCCTCTCTCTCTCTCTCTCTCTCTAACCTCTCCCTCTTTCACTCTCTCTCTACTCCAACCCCATCATTCTGCCTTTCAAATAAATCAATCACAAAACTCCTGTCCTGGAAGTTAACACATCACATTCCATTTGCACCTGATGGGGCACAGTCACGCTTAGCCGGAAGAAACCAGAAGAAAAGAAAGGTAGTCCAGGGTTGGATAGTTGCTTCTCAAATAATGCTAAGGAAACAACAGTCCAAATCTGTCACAACAACAGAACACTGCTAAATTCCCCAATGAGACCTTGCATATCTTTCACTGCTACCTGAAGATCCATGTTTCTTTACCTTCAGCTTTAGAGCAGCTCTGACCTTTGCCATTTATACATTTAGATGGTTTTGTCCCATGTTGTCCTTTTCACCTTATATCCCACACTAAATCTAGAATTACCTTTATGTTCTCAAGATTCATGTATTTCATGTTCATTCGATAGCTTTGATTCATTGCCAGTGTTTGTCCGGGCTGACTCTACACTTACAAAGCCGTAACTGAAGAAACAAGTACATGTCTGGATTCAACAGCAGTAGCAACACCTGCATTGTACCATCAGCCTTGTGTAGCTTCAGGACAGAGAGCAGTCCTTTGTTCAAAATGACTCTTCATGCTTATAAAAAAAAATACTCAAAATCAGGCTCATATACACATGTTGTGCAGCAGCCCAAAGACTTGGACCATCCTCTGTTGCTTTCCCAGACCATAAGCAAGGAACTGGGTTGAAAGTAAAGAAGCTAGGACTAAACAGTGCCCATATGGGACACTAGCACCAGAGGTGGAGGCTGACTGCTGTGTCATGGTACCTGCCCTAACCCATTTGAAAATGCTTTGCTTTACTTTGATAATCCTAGGTTGTGGTTAAATAGAAACTTTCGTGTTCCTTTTCTTTGAAGATATTTCTAATTCCTAACACTTTTGTAAAAAAAAAAATCTTATTTATCTTTTAGATGATTTGTTTCAGGCTCTCGGGAGTTTTAAAATGATCTACTACTTTTTTTAAACTTTATTATAAAGAAATTCCATGCTGGTGTAAAATTTAAGTAGGCATATGTTAAAAGTTACTACAGTTAAATATTATTCTTATTGTCATTTCTACCTTTAGTAATGCTTTATCTTCTTGTGTTCTGTCTTTTAAAAGTGGTTTTTAAAAACACCTTTGTACATCTTTTTAAAGGTCCAAGGTATAAGCTTTGTGTCTATTTCCCAATCTGTCTCTAGGGTGTTTCTTTATCAACTGACCTTGGACTTGGCATTCTACTCTTTTTCTTTGTTTACTCTATGCTAAGTGACTCATCATCTGGGTTTTCCTGTTTTATAGATAAATAACAGATGGGGATATTCATGCTGTTTCCCCTGCAAATGTATGCTCTTGCGTACAGGGATGTCGCCAAGACACTACTGATCTGTAGTTTTTGAATTTAGTTTTGTGGCTGGAGTTTGTTGTTGTTGTTGTGCCAGTGAGAATCTTATCAGGATACAAAACTGACTTTGGTTATTTTAACCAAAAGTGTTTATATAAGAATTATTGCTCATGCATCGGGGAACTAAAAATAATCACAGAAATGGTGAAGTGCAATAGGTAGGGCTGCAGGGGGCAAAGGGAAGACACTGGAATTATTGGAATTATTCCTCCTAGACGTGTGTGGCATTGTGTGTTTATCTCCAAGGAGGGAGAGCTGCTGACTTGGAATGGTGCTCTGGGAGTGCCAAGGGACCTGTGGAGCTGGGTTTAGACCCACTGAAGGGAAGCAATCTTTGCCTTATTCTGGGGCTTTGGAAGATGAGAGGAATAGGCCAATGAAACCTAGCCTGAAAATCTCCCGGAAAGGGAGTCAGCACATCTGATCTTACAGGCTGAGAGGACAAGATAAAGCCTCTTCTGTAGCATGGGGGCGGGCAGAGGTGAACTGCACATTAGCACCAATGGATGCCCCTGGAATATATCACTGTTCTCCATTAAAACGATACCGGGATGACATATACCATATTTTGGTGCCCCCACTGGTCTAGCACAATACAGAACATAGAGTTTAGAGTCATTTAAATTACTTCCTCTGTGACAAAAACTAGTCCCGCTCATCACATTCATTAGTTCTTGTGCCCATCTAGGATGCAGATTCAATATGCTCTATGACTTCAAACTTTAATCTGATGCTTTGCACTTTCACTTTCTAGTAGGATTACGTATTTGTTCTTGTAAGTGCGTTTTGATGCCTTTTACAGATAGGGACAGAAGAGAGAGCAGATGAATGTTGATTTGTCACACACAGCTGAAATCCAGCCAATGTCTTTTTGACGGCATGTACACCGATGTATTTCATGAAAGTGTTTGCTGGTGGTTGCTTATTTTAAAATTCGTTATTTAAAATAGGCATATTAGACAAATCTTTAAGATATGTATTTGAAGGAGTAAGAGAGGGAAAGAGATGAAAGAGAAGGAAAGAGAGAGAGAATCATCCATTTGCTGGCTTTCTTCCCAAATTTCCGCAACAATCAAGTCTGGGTCAGCTAAAGCCAGGAGCCAGAAACTCCAGCCTGGTATGCCATGTGGGTGGCAGAGCACAAGCTTCTGTTTTAGCTTGCTGCCAAGGTGCAGTTAGAAATCAATCAGTGGAGGCACAGATAGCGTGGTGCCTGCCAGTTACGTGGGAAGTCTACATTGAATTCTCAGCTCCTGGCTTTGGCTTGTATCAGCTACAGCTGTTGCAGGCATTAAAAAGACACCAAACTAGTTCATAATTTTTAAACTTCTTTCCATTATCCTACAAAGAGTAGTATGACTAAATAGCACTATATCAACTTTTATTTTGTAAATTTTTATTTGGAAGTCATATCAAAAAGTTGTCGCCTTCTAATCTCACACTCTATCCTACAGTAATTTTGGGAAAATTTAGTCCAAGCCAAAAAATGAACCTGCCAAGTGACTCATATTAAGCAGCTCACATTCCATTCAAATTCTTACAGGAATGAAGCATGGAGCCAAAATTGAATGATTGCTTCACAGAATTTAGCAAACTGAATTTTTTCATCTGATTAAGAAGTCATTTGGGAATTTTTTTTTTCTGAAAGACAATAAAATAAATGTGAAAAATTGTAAGGTATGGATTAATTTTAAGTTATTTGAATGCTGTTAGGGGATCATAAATGATTTAGAAGGTTAATATGGAAATAGGGTAATTTCAATAAATCACCTGCATTGTAGGCCACGAAGTACAGTCTATAACTCTTGGTCTCAGGCATTTGATCTCTTCACAATAACCTAAAACCCCATAATTAGTTATTTATTTTCATCTGCTTTAATCATCCCCTAGCAAAAATATAACATCTTTAACCATGTGGGCAATCAGTTGGCCATAAAAGAAGATACACACCCTGCTTCAGTGTTTCCCTAGAAAATGAAGGCCAAAAGTGTGAGGTAAAGACTGTGATAATGTGGGCCTTGAATAATGATAATTAGGTCACAGTGGATGTGGCAGAGAGAAGCCATGCATCAGGAAAAGGAGAAGGAGGCAGACATGAGAAAGGAGCCTGACCTGTTCGTGAGCCAGGGCACAACATTCCTCAGACAGGCATAGCGGCGTTTTTTCCCCCTTGTCATGTTGATACTATTTCCTTACAACACCAGGAGAGAATACACCTGGGGTGCTATCAGGAAGGTTCTGGTTCATATAATATAAACAAGTCCATGGAAATTTTCCCAGAGTTGGAAGGAGATGGGGAGAGCTCAGCAGCCCTTGGGGGAAAGAGTGTGTACAGTTCCAACACGAAGAAAAAAAGGAGATTATATTTAAAGAATACAACAGAAGAAATGTTAGGTATGTAAGAATTGTGGCAGAAAGTTTGGATGAGTGTTGGGAGCCTGGGACCGAAAAAAGGCATCAGGTTAGAAGCAGGCAGCAGCTGTGCATCCTTCCCAGAAGTGGAGTAAGAGTACTGATGGGAAATTTTCACCATGGTTCGTCAGTTAGAGCGACTGCTGCTAAGCCTGCAGCCGGGCTTAAGAATATGACAATGACTGCAAATGGTAGCAGAAAGTGCCTACCTTGCCTTACCTTACAGTAAAAAAATTATGGACAGAAGATAAAACAGGGGTATCTGCGTAGGAGTGAGGTTACTGGGAAGGTAGACTGGAGTATAAAGCTTTAGCCAAACAGCAACCATGAAACAGAAGCCACACTGGTACTCCCTCTTAGGACCTGGATTTTGTCTCTGTTTTCTGCTAGTCTGTAGGGTTTCTAAATAGGATTGGAGAATCTCTGAACATTGCCAATCATTTATCATCTGTGTATTTATGAATCTTGTATCAAATAAATTTTGAAACAGTCACAATCAAAAATTCTATAGTAACATATCATTTGTATCAATTTGTTGGATGTGGAATTTCTTTCTTCCTCTCGTGGTGGCTTTTGGAAGCAATTTGGGATCTTCTTTGATCACCAGATAGGTATTTCTTGCCATGCTGCATATTTAAAATAAATAACTCAGACTATGTTCAGCAAGGCCCTGAGGAATCTGCAAAAAGCAGGCCAAATAGGTAAGAACATAACAACTTTTATGAATGGAGGCAAAGCATAAGCAGACTTGAAAAGTTATTTTAATGCTAACTATCATAAGGCATCTTTTATCCATCTATTCCATGACGATAATGCATTTTTAGAATTCCCTACTGTAATGCAGAATGGCTATCAAATATATTCAGAATACTCCAAACTGACACCTATCATTATTTTTCTGTAGCGTTTTCTGGACTTTTGGAACAAAACTGATGTATGCAACCATTTGTGAATTTTAAAAACAGTTTATAATTAATGGGATTAGAAATATTCTTGTGTTTTGTTAAAGTCGTTTAGAATTAGTTGATCTTTTAGATACATTTGAGTTCTAAAACTTCTCCGGTGTTGAACCTCATGGATGGGTTATGTGTGTGGTTCCCACATGGCAGGGTTCCTAAATAAAAGTCTCTTGATTATCAGTAAGTTTATGTTACCATCCCTACTTTGGAAAAATTCGGAAGTTTTTTAAAACTAACATGATTTTGTAGTGAAAGAGAAAGCAGTTGAATGCCAATCGATTTTTAACAAATTCTCTTTTAAAGTAGTTCTCGACCGACAGAAGCACTTTGGGGATGTCCTCATATACATTTTCTGGTTACATTGATCAAATCTAAGGAAGTCACATCCGTACACCGCTACTAACTAAGCTGCTGACTTTATTCTGACTTTGCTTAGTACTGTTTGCTTGTTTTTATTAATGTCCTTTTTCCGTTCCAGGATTTGTCTCAGAGATCACATTGTATTTATTTGTTTGCTTGTTTTAAAGATTGATTTATTTAATATAGCAGAGATGCTGAGAGACGATCTATCCACTGGCTCACTCCCTAAATGACTCATACACACACAGGCTTAGTTTCAAACTTCCTATTTCACATGACCAGAGATGAAAACTGCCCCTCTGGAAAAAATCTCGTGGGCCACAGAAAATTAAGCCTAACTAAGGAAATATAGCAATTGTAAGTATGAATCTTGAATTATAGTCTATATGCTGATGGACAACCTCTGGTTCCCCTGGTAAGAGCTCCCTAACTAAATGTGACTGCCACTAGCTTCTTCCCCTCAGGTTACAGCCCTGTGTTATGCGCTCCAAGCCATAAAGGCACAACCCCTTCTCTCTCTCCCCTACAGCTCCCCTCCTTTTGCTAGGCTGAAGACCCTTCTCCCTCTTCCTCTCTCTGCCTTCGCTCCCTTGCTCTGAGCCACCTCTCCCTGCACTGAACAAAAACCTCCTGCATGACTCACTGTATCTGCCATCTCGGGTTAATGGTGAAAATTCCTGACACTATTGCAGTCCTATTCCAGACCGCTATGGCAGAAGGTTTCTGACTTAAATAAATGTTGCTTTACTCACTGCTTTGCTTGTTAAGAAATTCTTCTTTCATGTGAGACAAGAATCCAGGTTATCACAAATTCCATTGGTCTTTCTTTCCTTCCTCTTTCTCTATTTCCTTCTCTCTTCTTCCCCACCTCCCTCCTTCCTTTTTCTTTCTTTTTTACTTTCTCTCTCTCTTTCTCTTCCTTCCTTCCTTCCTTTCTTTTTTTTCTTTCTTTCTTTCTTTCTGCCTTCTGTCCCCCCATGTCTCACACATAAGATGTATAAAACTCCAGTGCTGTATACCTTGGGTAGCCGTGGTCACCCTTCCATAGTGGTCACAGGCTATCGCCTGCCAGTTAACAGTCCATTAGACTCTCTCCCCTAACTAATAAAACCCTTTGTCTGGACAAAAAAAAAAAAAAACCCTCTTGTTTTCTCTCTCTCAAATGCCTCTAAAACTAATCGTTTCAAACACCATTACTCCAATTTGGCACATACACATCTTAAGTAACATCTTAAAATGCCTCCCCAGAATGAATGTTTCATGTGCCACTCCATTGTCTCAGTGCTTTAGATCCACGGCTGGGAGTGCTCTCTTGGTGATGTGGCACTTTTAAAGGAATCTAAAGCCATTTACATTCCTTTCTTGCCTGTTTCCTATACAACATAGATAGGTCCTTCATACAATTAGAATCCAAATGTCTTTTAAATATTAACTAATTAATTTATTTTCATGTACAGGAAAGGCAGAGCAACAGAAAGCAACATCTTCTACCTATTGGTTCATTCCCAAAAAACCATGATAGTCAGTACTGGGTCAGACCAAAATCTGGAGTCTGGAACTGCATGCAGGTCTTCCATACTGCTGTCAGGGATCCAAAGACATGATCTATCATGTTTTGACTCTCAAGATGAAGTAACAGGAAACTGGGTCAACAAAACCCAAAATAGAACTATCATGTAAAATACAAACTGTCCCACGCTTCAGATTAACCTGCTGTGCTGTGTCATTCACTCCATTCCACAATGCATTTTAAACTAACAACAGGGCAATATAAGTTTATGTTTGCTCAAATTTGTAGAAGTTTTACTTCAGTTTGATTGGCACACATTATCACACATATTTACTGGGTACAGTGTGATCTTGTAAAACATACATATGTTGAAAATCCACGTATGTCCTTCTCTGCTTCACTTCTCTCTAAATCTGTTTTTTCAATAAAAATGAATACATCTTTAAAAATGACCTAGTGTGATGGCTCAATTGACTAACCCTCCACCTCTAAAAGCTGGGATCCCATAAGGGTGTCCTGACTGCCCTGGGATCTTGCATCCTAGTGGAAGATCCAGAAGCAGCTCCTGTCTCTGGGCTGCTGGCTTTGGATCGGCTCCATGACAGCCACTGCAGCTTTTTGGGAAATGAACCACAGGATGAAAGTGCTTTCTCTCTATCCTTCCTTCTCTCTGTAAATCTGCCTTTCCAGTGAGAAATAAATACATCTTTTTAAAAATCCAAATGGGAATATGTTTCATCCTATGTGAAAAATTCATGTGAGTTTGCTGCCAAGCAGGTCTCTGAATTTGATGGCTCACAAATGAATCTGACTGACCCTTCTCTCCACTTCATGAATTCATTGGCCACAGATAAACTCCTACCCAGCTCCGAGAGAGCCCTTCTAGTTCTCCTCTGAGCTTGCTCCACTCCTTCCAACTTTGGAAGCACTAATCCATGCTACAACCCAGGCCAATTCATTTTATATGGATTTTTTTTTTAACACTTATCGTAGTGAATTCTTTGTTTTGTTTTTTTTTTTTTACCTTTTGTCTGTGCCCCATGTCCTTCCAACATGTTATAATTGTTTTTATTATGTCTTTGGCACAGTTTGAACTCTTGGAAGGAAAGATACAGACTTCCATTTTTAGTACCAACTCTAAGCATTGGAAAGCACTTGGCTTATAAACAAGCAGTTAGCAGATTATGTGATGTGAATGAATGGTTGCTAGACTAGAACGTGAATTTAATCAATTGTCCCAAAAGTAAGATGTCAGAACTGACTGGAAAGCTCTCACAGTTCTGTTAGTTCATTTTATTCCGCAGTTACCTGTTGAATCAGAAAAGTGTTTGACATAACATAAATCAATGAGTCTGATAGACAATATGAACACAATGAAAAAACAAAAGCAATATGAACATTGCGATGGATACAAAAAATAGAATTGGACCAACTTTAACAACACCTCATGTTAAACTTGTCAATGAATTATATATAGAAAGAACCTAAACCCAAAAATGGTCCTATTTGACAAACCCACAACTAATATCACACTCCACCTACAGAATCAATTCAATCCCTATCAAAATTAAAATGATATTCTTCATATTAATATAAAAAATAAATTGTACATTTAAATAGAAACACAGAAAACCCTGAACAAAAGAATGCTGATCAAAGACAGCAAAAATGAAAATAGAACACCATCTGACTCCCAACAACATGATGCAGGTATATAAAAACAAACCCACAAGCCAACGGAATGTAATTACAAGCCCAAAAATGAATTTAATCATTTACAACCAAGTAAATCAACACAGAAGTCAAACACATGCAATGAGAAAATTGATATTCACTTCAATTAACTAAGCTTAAAAAACTGATTATACGTATGCAGAAGCATGAAATTAGAGACCTACCTCACACCACACACACAAATGAATGATTGACTTAGGTGTGAATTCTAAAATCATTTTTTTCTAGTATGAGAAAGCACAACAGGAAAGTTCTGTTACGTTGTTATGACCAATGATTTTGGGGTGGGGGGTGTCACTTTATAAAAGCACCATCAACAAAGCGAAGCATAGACAAACTAGAGTCTATTGAACTAAAATGCTTTAGCACAGCAAAGTAAATAATCAACAACGTGAAGATACAATGTACAAAGTAGGAGAAAAATATCTGGAAACTATATGTGGTGAGAGATTAACAGTCCATGAAATTTGTATTCCAATAGCAAGAAATGCATTGTCACTTGTATTGTAACTCAGTAGCAAGAAAAGGAACAACCCAGGTTAAAACAAACAAAAATTTGAATACATATTTCTCAGAAAGACCTACTGGTGAGATAACACATGGAGAATGTTAAGTATCTCTAATTATTGGGCAAATGTAAAAAGATGTCGCAATGGGCTGTCATCTTACTCTTATTACAGTGGCTAATATAAAAAAAGACAAAAGACAAGTTATCCATGACACAAAGAAAAGCTAATCCTTACACACTGTTGATGGGAGTGAAAAATTGCTGCAGGCAGCATATGAGAGATTCCCCATGCAATTACAAGCATAAAGCTATCCTTTGATTTAGGAATCTCAATTAATCCAAAGCAACAGAAGCCATGGTTAAAGTCATATCTGTATTCTATATTCAGTGTAGCCTTCTTCACAATAGGCAGGCCATGGAATCAGCTGAAGTACTCATGAACGAGTAAGTGAATTAATACACACAATGGGTATCATTCTGCCCTTGCAAATTAAAAAAATTCTATCATTTGTGACATGATGGCCCCCAGAGGATGAAGCTAAATGATATAAGATAGAAAAATAAGTAGTGATTCATCTTTCCTGCATGTGAAATATGGAAAGTTGATCTCAGAGATATAGAGTGTGAAATTCAGGTTTCCAGAGGCTGGAATGGGGTGGTTGCACTGGACTACGTGGACATGTTGGTCAAAGCATAAAGCTATACTTGGAGATATATATGTATTATAATTTTTAAAAAATTTTTATTTTTATTGTAAAGACAGATTTTATAGAAAGAAGGAGAGACAGAAAAAGCTCTTCTATCCTCTGATTCATTCCCCAAATGACTCCGATGGGTGTAATGCAGCCAGTCCAAGGCCAGCATCCAGGAGCCAGGAGCTGTTTCCAGGTCTCCCAAGTGAGTGCAGGATTCCAAGACTTTGTGCAATCCTCTATTACTTTTCCAAGCCATAATCATGGAGCTGCTTTCAGGCAGAGCAGCTAGGGCAAGAGCAGGTGCCCATATGGAATGTTGGTACTAGAAGGCTGAGGATTAGTCACTTGAGTCATTGCGCTGGCCCCTACTTTATTGTATTCTTATAAATACCAAGAGTAATTGTTAAGTACTCTTGCCAACTTTGTTTATCCATTCCACAGTGTATATTCTAAACATCATTTTATACACGATAAGTACATACAACTGGAGAAGCATTGGCACATATTTGATAAAGCTGCTGCCTGTGATGCTGGCATCGAGGTTCATGACCTGGCTGTTCCACTTCCAATCCAGCTCCCTGCAAATGGACTAGAAAAGCAGTAGAAGACGGTCCAGGCATTTGGGCTCCCATCACACAAATGGGAGACCTGGAAGAAACTCCTAGCTTCAGCCTGGCCCAGCCCTGCCCATTGCAGGTGTCTGGAAACTGAGTCAGTGGGTTGAAAATCTTTGTCCATCTCTCCTTCTGTTTTCTTCTGTAACTCTTACTTCCAAATAAATAAATAAATCTTTAAAATAAATGCATGTAAGTTGAGGTCAATTTTTAAAATGCAGACTAGAAAAAACGATGCTGTAAAATTTTGTCAAATATTTAAGTGACTGCTAACATCCCTTGCAATTTTAAATATTAACATGAGCATACAAAGGTTTTATAGTTTCTCTCCAATGTCTAGTCTGTCAAAAACAGCTTTTTGAAACATTGACTCATAATAAACTACATGCATTTAAAATATACAATTACATGTGCTTAATATATGCTCATAGTTTTGAAATAAAGTAAAAAATGAACATATCTCTCATCCTTCATAGCTCTTATTCTTAATTCCTTCTTTCTTTTTTTTAAAGCAGATCCACAGAGAGAGGGAGAGAGAAAGATCTTCCATCCACCAGTTCATTCCCCAAGTGCTACAATGGCTGGAGCTGAGCTGATTCAAAGCCAAGAGCCAGGAGTTTCTTCTGGGTCTCCCCAATGGGTGCAGAGTCCCAGGGCTTTGGGTCATTCTCTGGTGCTTTTCCATGCCATAAGCAGAGAGCTGGATTGGAGCTGGATTGGAGCTGGGACGTGGAGCAGTGAGGATACACACTAGCACCCATGTGGAATCCTTGCAGGGCAAGAATTTAGCCACTGAGTCATTGTGCCAGGCCCTGATTCCTCCTGTTCAAGAAATTGCCACTATGCTTTTTATAGGTATAGATAAATTTCAACTTTCTCATGCTTTTAATAAACATTCTATTTCCCTTTGGCACAACCCTGATTGGGCAAGACCACATCTCACCAAATACTACAAAAGCTGGTACATAAAAAGGTCTTAGAATATTATTAAATCAGGATAAAATGTATATTCTTTAATACTGGCTAATGTAAGTTTATTTATATTGTTTTATGCATAACTATTTAATTTGTGTAGATATTTAGATGAGCAAATATGATCGTTCCATTAGATTTCTAATCCACAATCCAAGGATTAGTTTCCCACGGTCAGACCCTGAGTAGGCCAGTGACCACTGGCCAAGGCATTCTTACCATGTTTACAGAAGTCATTTCAGAATAGGATCAACTCGACATCAACATCCTCAGCATCTGACCTTTATTCTTCCTTCACAGGAAGGTCTGTGTCGAGCACTTGGTTTCTTAGCTCATCACCAAAGACATGCGGATTTTTCTAAAAGATAAACATGAATAGTCTAACAAGCTCATGTATTTTGCAGAATGTGAGTTAAGAGCTAGGCACTACTATTTTGTAAATTGGATACTGTTTCCAGAATGACTTAGAGTCCATAAGCTCAGAACACTTAAGAAAAAATAAGAGACAAGACTAGATCAGCTAACAGAAAATATAGTACAGCGTTGTACTGGTGGAAAAGAGGTGGAGATTTTTTTGCTAGGTGAGAGAACTTGATACACCCTAATAGCAACTATTATTTTTGGAGCAATTAATGCATGGCAAATACTGTATATTCAAACAGCTTTGTGATTTTTTTCAGAACTGTCCCTTTTGAACAGACAAGAAAACCTCTGGTTGAGAAGTTTAAGAGATCTGCCTAAGTGTCAAGAAATCATTAAGTAGCAAAACTGAAATTCAGTGAAAACGCGCGACTGACTTTTTGGCAATGATTTTTCTTTATCACCTGCCCTTGGAGAAGACTATCCTCACCTCCCTAACTGTCCTTTGGTTGCAGTATTCCATTTGAGATCAATTTCTTCCAGATCCAGTGTACTTTCCACTCATCCCATGATTTTGGAATCCCAACAGTTCCTAGAGGGTCACAGGTGTCTTCTAGGGTGCTACAGACTTCTCATCAAAATAGAAAGGTGGAGAGTTAAAAGCACTGTAGGGATTTGTGTCATCTGTTCTGTTTGACCTCAACACAGTGTATACATTCATAAGCTATAGTATCACAAGCACACATTACTCATATCACAAGTGACAGTATACATTTTGGGGGAGGGGAACACAACTACAATAGCTCATTCAGCTCCCCATCAGAGCACAATAAATCACTCAATAGTTTAAAATCAAAGTTCCACTTTAACATGACATGAAGGACCACATTGAGAGTATCATAATAATTATCTTCCTTGATGAAAGTTCATTTTAACTGTCCGTAAAAGCAATTAAGACAATACAAATACAGAAGGGATATAATAAATAAGTGCATAATGAATGAAAAGAGATGTGTCTGAACTTTTCTTGAGCCTGTGCTTCCCAGTGGAGAGTGGATGACTCACCCCAGAGTTTCACTGGCTGGGGAACACTTGGTACCACACACATTTGCATTGAGGCACTTTCAGCAGCAGAAAGCAGGTTCCATGCCTACACCTGAGGCAAGGAGAGAAACGAATTAGCAGATTATAAAGAGTTGGAGCCAGGAAGGGACTCACATGACAGGGCTTGCAGTGGCACGAAACACAGAAGAATGCAGCCAGCATGGTAGCAAGACAGAGAACAGGAAAATTCAAGTGAGACCTCTCTTGGCCTGTGCCTGCCTCTTGCCTTAAGCTTGAGTGGAAGCCCAGTGAGTGAGGGAGTCCAGGCTTTCAGGACACAGTTAAGACACAGCTAACCCTACTGGAGGGGAAGTGATAAGTACACAATGGACAGTACCAACCTGCTTATGTGTCCAGGGAGAAACAAGAATTTAACTTCAGAAGAATCTGGAAGATTAAAATAAAAGAAATCCTGCTTGTATGCAAAAAACTCTTCAAAATTCATGCAAAACTTTTTCATAATCCACATTTTTTTCAAAAAATTTTTGTATACATAGATTCCAAAATGTTTTTGCCATGAAAGTAAATGTCTATTAATTCCATTTTATGTGTGTGTGTGTGTGTGTGTGTGTGTGTGTGTGTGTGTGTGTGTGTGTTTTTACAATCTCTACATAGTTAATTAGGGCACAAAGGTCCAAGGGCTACAGGAAAGTGGGTTAAGACTATTATTTCCACATTTCTTTTTTCTGTATCTGGGGTAAAGGGTGAGATAAAGGGAGAAGCCCCATCCAGCATCCCACCCACCCCAGGTCCCTGATGTGGGGAATGCTCTGAGGGTCTTGCTCAAATGGTTTTGATAGTTCAACAGTTATGAATTGCTGCCAATCTCGCCATTCTAAGCATGATGAAGTCGCTTCAGAATCCCCTGATTGACATAGTCCACCTCAGAATCTGTTTGCCCAATTTTTCACTGCCAACATATGGCTGGGGTAGTTGATTGATTTGTTCTGTCCTCTGTTGTGGTGCCAGGTGTCCTGTGCAGGTTCCAATAGACTACCATATCCTCCATGTGCACCTGGTTATGCTCTCCTCTGCTCCATCTGAGCCTCTAAGGAGGCTAGGCTCTGACACTTGCAGTCCATAACAGACCATGGAACCTGCACTTCTCTTCATCGTTAGGGTTCTGAGTCCAACAGTTCGATTGGGGAGATCCCAAAAGAAACTTTGAGGTGATCCCAGACCTGATTATTGTGTGTACTTGCAAGTATAGGGCCTGGCATAGTCCATCGCCCCAATCAGCTGGTGGTTGCAATTGCTGTGTCGGTTCTGTTTCCAGCCCTGTCTTACACTGGAACCAATGGGTGTTGCAGTCCAGCCTGATTTTGCCCAGCCCACACTCAGTCCTCACATAAACCAGTGCAAGCTGCAGCCTTGTGGGAGCGACCCACAATAACCCCCACCAGGCCCACCCCCTGCCCTGGTTCCCATGCTTGCCAGTATGTACACCAGACTAGTCCAGGCTTTCCCACATCCCATTCAGTTCTCATGCATGTCAATGGGCATTGAAGTCTAGTTCAACCCAACCAGCCCCACTATCCAGCCCCACACACATGCTGGTGGGTGCCATTCTGTCCAGCCACCCCTGCCCCAATTCTGGTTTTCATGCTCTCCAGTGAGAGTGGTAACCCAAGAGGAAGGTGCCCACTATTTCCTTCCTAGGCTACTCCCACTCCCAGATCATGCACTTTCTGGATGATTCTATAGTTTAACTTGACAGATTAGTCACCAGTGCCAGCATCTGCTATTTGATGCTGCCAAAAAGCCCAATCAACCTTCTCCCATTCTGCTTTATGTTTGTGCCAGTAGGGATAGTCAACCAAGCCTGGCTCTTCCCTGATCTGGCTCACATGAGGCCCACAGGTGTTGTAGTCCTGCCCAGTCTGGTCTGCCCCCCATCCTGACTCACGCTCTCCAGCAGGCAAGGTGTTCCAGCAGGGGAGCCCTCCACATTCCTCCTACCAGCTTTACCGCTCCCTCCCTCCCTGGTTCCTACCAGCGCTGTGTCCCAGTCTAGCATGGCCCGCCTCACCTCGGCATTTGCTAGTGAGTGCTATAACCTGGCCTGGTCTGGTCCACCCCCAGTTCTAGCTGGTGAGGGTTACAGTCTAACCCAACCCAGCGTGTACCTTTTTCCAGCTGTAATGTGTACTGGTATGTATTGCACTCATACCTAGCCCGACCCACACTGTTCTTCTGGTGCTCGGATTAGCCAGTGGGTGATGTGAAGTGGTTCAGCCTGGTCTGCTCCTGACCTGTGCAAATGTATGCCAGTGGGTACCGTTCCTTGGCCTGGTCTGGGCTGTGCGTCTTGTGCTATCCTGCCAAAGGGATTGCCCAGTCTCCTCCATCAGATTTCTCCCAATGCCAGGTTTCACATATATTGGTGGGTCCATGAGCCAGCCCTACTTGGTCCACCTCCTGTCCTAGCAGGAACATTGGCCTTTCCTGACCGACTTTCAACCCATTCTGGTTCTTACTGTTGGATGTTTCAGCCTAGCTAAGGTTCGTCCATACCCAAACACAGCTCACATATGGCTCAGTGGGGGCAGAGACCTAGCCTAATCCATCCTAAATCTACCCTGGTCCTTTTAAATTCCATTTTTAACCCCAATTCCAATTTTCAATTCCAATTCATGAACTCCTTGAAGTACTTAAGTCCATATTTTATTGCCAAAAGTGTAAGAAACAGAATGAAAATATTTTTTAAGACATAACAAAATTTCATGCATTATCTTCTCAAGTTGGGGTCTCCCATCTTTCTCTCTGCTATTCCCAAACAAAGCTCTGTATGAAGCATACATCTAAAAATAGTAGATATGGACCAGAGAGAGTATAGGGCTGATGGTGAAGGACATGATTTTTTTTCTCAGTTTTGTCACCCATTTTCCCACCCCTAGAAGAAGAGAATAGACAGAAAGCAATTTTCGGGGAAAAAAAAAATCTCCAGTTAAAAAAAGAAATGTGTTGTTGGGGTTGGAGGGAGACATGGTATTCATGATGTGTAAGCAAAATCGAGCAGTAGGAAGCAGTGACAGATTCATGTCCTGGCTGCTCCACTTCTCATCCTTCTCCCTGTTAATGTACGGAGAAAGCAGTGGCAGATGGCTCACGGACTTAACCCTACAACCTGCCAAGAAGGAGTTGAATGAATTCCTACCTGACCCAGCTCTGGAAATTGTTCATTTTATGAATGAATCAGATCATGGAAAATTCTTTTTTTCTCTTTCTTTGCCTCTATCCCTTTCTTTGTCTGTAACAGTATTTTGCAAATAAAATAATAAATCTCTAAAACATATATAAATCCAGTGGCAATAAAAGTATGTTATTGCTGTAATATATACTTGACATCCCTCCCATTTATTCTTTTTATACAAATATAATTTTGAAACTACAATTTTAATCACAAGTTAACATTGTAAAAAGTAAATCACTAAGTGATATTTAATAAAGAAATCATGATGAACCAACTTACTAATTTTTAAAGACCTACCAGGAAAGTAGATTCAAACAGCATGGGATTTTGAACAAGCATGTGTTAGGCAAAAGATTGAAATAAGTATTCCCAAGAGAAGATACCTACCTGACATACACATGATAAGGTAAAATATGTATCAAAGTCGTTTTCTATTCAACTGATAATCATCATTATTTTGTCAAACAGTGTTTCTTAAATTATCTGACTTGTAATGATATGAGAAGCACTTTTGCTCACACTAAACCAATTTTTAAAGGCTAGCCCAGTCAGTAACTGAACTCAAAGTGCCTGGTCTGCTGTCAAAGAACCATGGAGCTAGAAAATGCTCTCCAGAAAATGCTGCAAATCATACTCTGGAATCAGGGAAGGGGTTCAGGGCTATAACTAAAGGCTAAAGGCAGTGTGCTACTGCAGCCATACACATGAACACAGACCAGGCAAGAGAGCTGCCTGTACTGAGGTGTGTCCCACATCATGGCCTCTCTCCATCATGTCCTCAGACTAGCCAAGGTAGTGCCCACCGATCCCCATGCTCACTGACTAACCTGACATCCTCACCTTGTCCTGACCAAGAGTAGCAGTGTTGCCTATAGAGACTCCTGTTCATCATAGACAACAGCTTCTGCAAAGCTCTGGGGGCGTGCGCATTTTGTCCTGTTGACAATAGGTGCAACAGATAGGCCAAGACAGTGCCAACAACACTGCTAACAAGTCAACAGGAGGTGGGACTGCATGTGTAGCCAATGGGCTTAGGACAAGTGTTTAAGGGAATGATCACAGCAGTAGTCCTGACCACCTTCTTGGGAGGCTTTCCCAGAGAAGCAGGTTAAGTGGAAGTTGCCAGACTTCTGCTATATTCTTTTCCTATGAATGGGCATCATCTATGGGATTGGGAGGAAAAAACGCACGGTGGGGAAGATTCCTGTCCAAGCTGTTGGCTCAACCCAGCAATCCTTACATCTAAACTCTGATGTGCTTAATCTAGGAGACGTGTGTGAGCTTCAAAAAATTCATGGAAAATGGAACTAAAAGATTTTACTGCAAAAACTTTGTAATCCATATGATATTTTCATAATACATCCTTCCCATGAACTTTTTCAGGTTTATTATAATTTTTTAAAATAATCAAACAATAAGAGGGAATAAAGGCAATCTCTTTTCAGATGATAGTTTTGAAGAATTACGTAATGAAAGATTACGTAATCACGGTCACTTTAGGCTGTATGAGCTAGAAGCTGCAGTTGGAGAGAAATTTAATTTTCCTGACATGTAAAACTTATTAAATGGTGAACAATCCTTTCCCTGAATACAGTTGTAAATGTCAAAGAGGGTGAATTCCATCTAATACTCTGAAAACCATTTCTGATTGCATAATTTACCCAAATCATGCACATGACTGCAGGAGGAAATAAACAGAAAGTTTTAGGCATAAATAAGCCACAATAGATTGTTAGCTTTGTATAGTTAATCCAGCATTGAGGCTAATTTTATCTTGTAAGCATTTTGTAGAAAACAGCTGTCAAGCTTTCTTTGGAAAAGCCCACAAGTTCTCCTAAACCCTAATGCAGAAAACTGGGTGGGACACTACCAGGCTCCCCGTGGAAGGGATGCTTCTTCCTACGAAGGATGAAGACTGTCTCCACTCCCTGTTGCTTTGCATATCCATCAGGATATCTGGCAGAAGGTGCTTACTCTCGTTCCTGCTGAACTGAACATTTTCGTGCACTTCTGTTTCTCCATCACAAGGCCAGCAGTTTTCCCTGGGTTTGCATTGCAGACAATTCACCAGGACAGTGTATTAAGAATACTCAGGATAAAGGGCTCCTAAGAGATCCCCTTTGCAAGTGTTACAGGTGATCCATACTCCATGATGGTACACACCATGAGTGGCCCACACCCTGCTCAGTCACCGATTAACACTATCAGTGGTCCACACCCTCTTCTTTGTGGTTGCACGCACCATCAGTGGTATAGACCTATGTTCTGCGATTTCATACACCATCAGTGATATAAACCCTCTGCGCTGTGGTTCCACACACCATCAATGGTCCACATCCTGCATGTCCAGTGAACTGGAATATGTGGCGAATCTGACATGCTCCCAGGTGGAGTTGACATCAAATCCTCTCCTTCTCCCTTCCTGTTGGATTTCTATGTAAAATTCATCCCTAGGAACAACAGCAGACTTAAACAGCTCATGGGTTTGCTTTGGTCACTGTTGCTTTCCCAATCACTGAAGGCTCTGTCAGGAAAATGAAATGTGGCTGGCCATGTCAATTATCTGGAGTCAGGGTACCAGTCCCAGGGTTCAGAGTTCTCACTCAGAGCTACAGCCCAGGCCCAATCAGCATGTACCATAGATTGTCCTTTCCGTGAACTTTTTAAAGACTTCTTGATAAGCATGGATCTCAGAATAATTTGCCTAAAAGATCATTTCTTTCAATTCCGTGTGTGTGATACACATGGGTAAACATAAGATAAGGAAATCAAACTTCACACATATCTACTATATTTTAGGAAAAACGAAAAGTAAATATGCAATATGAAGAAAAGAAAAATTGAGAACATATGTCATTTTCATCTAAACTCAAAAGTTTTCCTTCAAACTGACTTACTTCCATAGGGGAAATGAGAAAGGGCTTAGTAATAAAGTTTCTGGAATCAATATTTACTTCACTATTATATGTTTAGTTAAAGCAAAAATGTGAAAATAAACCTGCGAATTATTTATTGCGTCAAAAATTAATAACCAAATTGTGTATATCCACCCAAAAAAGCTAGGAATAATTTCCTGACTCATTATAGATACAAAATAAGGATGCACTAGAGAGATTGGCAGAGGAAACTTATTCAAAATATCTTCAAGAATTGTTGTGTGACAGAAAACATTAACTTGTCCTGTGCAACTAACAGAAGCGTGCATGATCTAATATTTCAAGCTAGTCAAATGCCTTATGATAAAGCAGTAATATATTGGCTGGGATGTCTGCATCAACTGTAAGTGTAGCTGATTCGTGTACTAGCTCCACGTCCAAATCCAGATTCATTCTAATGTGCACTCTGGGAGACCCCACATGATGGCTCAAGTATTTGGATTCCTGCTGCCCAACACCACCAACTGGCAAGAGATTCAGATTGAGTTTCAAATCATTGGCATCAGGCTAGCCCTGTTCTAGCTTTGCCAGCATTTGGGAAATAAACTAGTAAATGAAAGATTCTCTCTGTCTTTCTACTAAATAAAAATATTTTTTAAAAATCATGACCTTATAAGTTCTGTATTCTCCATCGCTGGAAGTAAACAATCAGATGGGAGACTTCTGAAACACACAACAGTTGTGTTTAAACCCTGATTCTGGGCCCGGAGGCATGGCCTAGCAGCTAAAGTCCTCACCTTGAACATGCCAGGATCCCATATGGGCACCAGTTCTAATTCGGGCAGCTCCACTTCCCATCCAGCTCCCTGCTTGTGGCCAAAGCCTTGGGAACCTGCACCTGTGTGGGAGACCTGGAGGAGGTTCTTGGATCCTGGCTTCGGATCAGCACTGCACCAGCCGTTGCGGTCACTTGGGGAGTGAATCATCAGACAGAAGATCTTCCTCTCTCTCTCCTCCTCTGTATATCTGACTTTGTAATAAAAAGAAATAAATCTTTTTTAAAAATAAATAAATAAACCCTGATTGCACCCTTCGCTCAGCTTCCCCACCCCCCACCCCCCCCAAAAATGCCACCTGAGTCTGAGAAATTTGGTTGTTTTTAGGGGAAAAATGTAAACATTTTATCACATGCACTACAAATAAAACGTTACACACAAACACATGTTTATGATTTTTGTCTTGGAAACAGAGATATTACATCAGACTGAGGGATTTGTGATAATGATCATAGTGTGGGGAAAGAAGAACATATTATCATTTAAATAGAATGAAAGATTCCATGGAATAAGATTTATGACTAATCAATAAATGACATGACATCCTCAGTTTGCTAAGGTTTTACCATTTATTTATTTGAAAGGAAGAGTTACAGAGACTGGAGTGGGGAAATGGGCTGGAGAGAGAGAGAGAGAGATCTTGAATCTGCCTGTTTACTCTCCAAATGACCACAACAGCTGAAGTTGTACCATGCTGAAGCCAGGATACTGGAACATCTTCTGACTCTCCCGTGTGAATGCAAGGACCCAAACACTTGAGCCATCTTTCACTGCGTTTTCAGACACACTACCAGGAAGCTGAATGGGAGGTAGAGCAGTCAGAACTCAAACCTGTGCTCATATGGATTCCAGCATAAGTGGTGGCTTAACCTACTATACAACAACATCAGTCTAGCCACAGTTTTTATTTTCTATATACTAATTTTCACAAATAATATCAAACATGTAATATTTGGGGGTTTTTTTTGTTTGTTTTATTTGACTTATGCATTTAACCACCTGTCAATAATAAACTTCCCTGTCAATCAGGGTTTAATATTTTTTTGCACATTCTGTGCAGCAGAAATCTGAAGGCAGTCTCCTTCCTTCCCATCTTGCTCAGGTACTGTGTAATCCCAACAGGATACCCAGAATGACGTTTTTAAAAACAGTATTAGCTCTCAGCCCCAAGCTATTCCATGACCATGCTTTTCACATAACATTTGCACGTAGTATACATCCAGAAATGTATAGACTAAATCTATTTCATAGACTTTCCAGGAAATTATGGCACAAATCTGGAAAATGTCACTTTGATTATGTTTTTCTTACCAGAAATATTGGGACAGAATATATCATAATTATTTAGAAACAAAGACACAATGAAATGAGGAAATATCCAAAAATTTTAAAAGCCTAGGTTGAGAGGAATCTAAATATGGCTGAAAAACACTGTATTGGGTCAATAGACAAATTATTAAATATATTTAATTTGGTCATTGTACTGCAGTGATGTGGAAAATATTGCTAGGCATCAAAAATGCCAAAGACAGAAATGATGCTGGTGTCTGCAGCTTACACTTAAATATTCTTCATACGCAATATTTCTGTTTGTACGTAGAAGGTGTCTTCATGACAGAATATGAGTATTAGAGCTGCAGTCATCATCTTAATCCATGATGCAAAATTCAAAGAAAGGCCAAAGCAGAAGTAAAATAAATAAGGGCTTCTAAATCTCAAGAAAGGCTCTTCCAGTTCTGTACTGCCTACACTGAGATGTCTGATGAATAAACTACTGATTATTTTCTGCTATATGTTACTAAATCTAATCCTATCCATTGCGGAATCTTTCACATCACCAAATAGGGCACCTTTATTTTTCACAGGCACAAGGTTTTCATTCACACTATCTGTTTAGTCCCATCGGAGAAACTTAAGCAAATCTTAGAGGGTTTTACAGGAAAAGTTAAACGAACCAAAGCATTTGTTCCAAATTGTTTAGTCAGCCTGCTCACTGGAGTCAGACTTGAGTTTATACCAATCATCAGGATTTAAAGTTGAGTAGTTTTATTGCTTCCTTATATCAATGAAACACTAACAGCCTGGATTCTACACAGAATTGTTTGAAAAGTCAAGGCTGGGTATTTAATAATAGGTAGAGCTGTTTTCCAGCTAAAACCCTTATTGGAAAGTATAACGAGATAAAAAGGAATTCTCAGACTTACTGTAAATTGTGCTGCTTCTCATCTGGTTAGCACATTTCATACTTTTGTTCCATTCATGGAGATGCTTAGAAAAATAAGGTGCTTGGAATTATGCTACCAGATTACAGAAGCAACAGCCATCAGTGAGGGTAATGGGTTCAGAAGAACAAACTAGAATGTCTGCATCCAGCTTTCTCCAATTCCTCTCAGATTCTAGTTTTCCCAGGAAGTTTATGTGTGAGTGAGTGTTTAATTTCATTTTCTCTGTAATGGTCTATCATTTTACAGTCATAAAATAAACATGAGAAGTCAGAGTATGCCATTCTCTATGAATCAGTTCTGATCCAAATGTCATTGGTGATAATGTTAACTCAATATTTGAAATAAGCTAAAACGTTGTTTAAATCTTAATTATCAGCTTATGACTTGTTGTAGGGGAAATTGAATTCTCTGGAAAAGGCAAAATAGAAAACAATCTTTTAATACTGCTGAGTAGAGGCAATCATTAGGAATTAAATTGTTTTGTTATTGGATAGGATGTCATCACTTACCAGTTAAGAATGGTTTACAGATATCTTCTTGAATAAACAAAACAAACAAGCAAAACACATAAAGTGAGGCTGGAGTTGTGGCATAGCATTTTAAGCTTCCTCCCTGCCATAATGCCAGCATCCCATATGGGTGCCAACTGATATCCTGGCTGCTCCATTTGTGATCTAGCTCCCTGTTAACGTGCCTGGGAAAACAATAGAAGATGGCCCAAGTGTCCGGGCCCCTGAGCCTACGTGGGAGACTTAGAAGTTCCTGGCTCCCAACATCATCCTGATCCATACCCTCCCATGTGCCATTTGGAAGAATGAATAAGTGGGTGGAATGTGGTGCACATGCTCTCTCTTTCTCTCTCTCTCTCTTTCTCTATCTATCTCTGTAATTCTGCCTTTCCAAACAAGAAAATACATATTTAAAACAAATTTTTAAAGGCCACATACAGCATAGCACTTGCCTTGTTAAGCACCACTTCCCTTTCATTTTGTGGATTTCTAGTGTAATATGCGGGAATTGATGGTGTAATGAGAAAATAACAGACTACTGGGAAAAAATCAGCACCCACCCAAACTCAAACCCACTTCTGTTTCTCCCTTCTCTGCCCCTACCTCCCGAGCCTGGATCTGCTTCCTATTTTCATGTTAGTGCATTATCCAATATTTCCCATTTGTCATACCTGTTTGTCAAGTACTATGTACTGTTGAATCTACCATGTAACAGAGCCTTCTTCCTCTACAAAGATATAAAAAATAATCCCACTAAAATACACAGGAAAAAGTAAACACATTTTAACCTATTTCTTTATCTTCTATATTTCAATATTAGTACAACTCTGCAATTCAAACATTGTTCTTCCATATCGCTCAACACTCAAATGTGTGCTTATCAGATCTGATTCCTGAAATTATAATTTGTCATAATTAGTCCAGAACTTATTAAATTTCTTAAATATCGTGTTTCTTAAGTACCTATACCTAAGGTCTCTCCAGGAAATTGTGAATTCGCAACATATCTGACTCAAACATCATCTTCTCCTACCATAAAGGGCAATTACTCAAACAAGAGAGGTTAGTTCAAATTTCTTTGAAAGAGCATTTAATGTATAATTACTATCTGGTGAGTCACATAGCAGTAGATAATTTTAACAGATTTCCCTCTTTCACCAGAAACATTTATCAAAGTCAATCAAAACCTTAAAATGAGTTGTTCTGATAGAATCTCACAGCAGGAAACAGAGGTGATTGGCAATTTTTTTTTGTCTCTACCTCTCTTCCCATTTGATTCCTTTTCTTATGTTTATGGTCTGATTGCTCCGTGCTTTCTTGGTTCCAATAGAAAGTGCATACATTGCAATGTTTTTCACAAACTATGGTATAAGCAGAAAGTCATGGCTAACCATTTATTGAAAAGGTATAATAATTTATCAAAGGATACATTATTACATAGAGACATCTTTTGCTGCTGAATAGCTGATGATTTTTCCAAACATAAAATCAAATATTTTTAAGTTTTATTTATTTCTTTGAAAGGCAGAGTAGGAAAGACAGAAGGTGATTGAAGGAGAGGAGAGAGAGAGAGAGAAGGAAAGAGAGATTTTTCCATTGGTTGATTTGCTTTCGAAAAATGGCCCTTTCTGAACTTTCTGAAACCAGGAGCCTGGTATGCCATCCAGCTCTCCCGCATGGGTTATGGAAGCCCAAGACCTTGAGATGCCTTCCACTGTGTTCCCATTACATATTAGTAGAGAAGGTTTTGGAAGTGGAACAAGCTAATCCTTTGCTTGCAAGGCTAGCATCCCACATGTTAACAGTCCATGTCATGGCTGCTCCACTTCCGCCTGTTTATGACCTGCAGAAGCTGTGGAGGATGGACCAGGTCTCTGGCCCCTGCACCCACGTGGGTGACATGTAGGAAGCTCCTGGTTTTTAGCTTCAGATCAGCTCAGTTTCAGTTGTTATGCTCCTGGTTTTTAGCTTCAGATCAGCTCAGTTTCAGTTGTTATGGACACTTGGAGTGTGGACTGGAGATTAATGGAAGATCTGTCTCTCCTTCTCCAGTAAATCTGCCTTTCGAATAAATACAAACACATTTTTAAACAGAAGGAAGTAGAGAAGCTACTCTGATTTGGTATGCCAGCATCCCAACGTGGCCACAACATTACCCCCTGCACCACTTCAGTGATGAGATGAGTATAGCAAGGTGATTTCCTGCTATGCAAAAAATAAATAAGTTCAAATTCCATGTATGGCCACCTTCTGCTCCGTTTTCCTTTTCTTCAACTCTATTTTCTCTTTGGGGTTCTGCTCTGTAACATCTGCATAGAACCCCATTTACCCTCACTTCTGTCCCAATTTCCTCCTCCCATCTCTTCATGTTCAATCCTACGTGTTCTAGTTTCCCAAAGAGTTCTATTCTTGCCTTTACTAATGCAGGGTGTCTTTTTCCTACCTCTAAATTCTGGACATTCAATGTTGAGGGAGTATCTCCTATTTTCTATTCTTTCAGAGCACTTTTCAAAAGAAAAAACAATTCTCATATCCCCCTATGAAATGCTCCTTTTTGCTGTGAAGAGAGTATTTTCCACTTTGTCTTTTCAAGCACGCATACACAAGTGCTCACGTGCATGCACACACACACACATATGTATTCACACACACCCAAACACACACTTGCACGCCCACCCACTTTATTTGGCATAGGAATTGATCATCGACTACACATTTTCATACTAAATTAAGACTTTTATTGAGTAAAGATCACTGTCCAGAGCACAAGATCTGATGTACCAGGATTACATTACTTGTAACGAAGTTGAACATGACAGCAGTATCACATGCTACATTTTGTGGCTGTGTAAGAACAAAACATGATCCTAAGCATTTTCAGCAATTACGTGATGACTTTCAAAAGAGCATTTTTTAAAACTGATAGATGTCTTCAGTATATAATTTAAGCAACCAATTATACTTGTATTACTGAAATCTCTTTCAACTTACTTTGCCTTCCAAATAAAATCTTAGTGCAAAAGTCAAAGTTGTTGCTCACTACCCTAGATTGTCAAATTCATATGGTAGGGTACAAGTTACAGCAAAATTCACTTAGATGCACTTAACAGTTCATTCTAAACATCTCTTTTAAGTCTTTCACAGTGATGACTAAAGCCTAATTACAATATGAAAATTCTACCATTCAAGCTTCATTGATATTTCAGAAAAAAGAAGTCATTCATTTCAGTAATAGAATCACTGTTCTATGATAACAACAGAGAAATAAAGAAAAGTAACCATAATTCACAAAACTAGTATCTCTAATAGGATACATAGTGGGGATTCACTTTGGGGGGAAATAGGCTTTATTTGCACAGAAGGAATTGTACAATGTAGACATCATACTGACTCACACCACAAAATCCACAAGAAAAGTTCAAACCTGAACATTGTGGGCACCACTTTCATATCTGTGTGTCTCAGTTTATACTGAAACTGCTTGTAGCAATACATGACAAATAAAATGCACCAAATAAAATGCACTGTTCCACACAAACACACTATGAGCAATTCTTAAATGTTGAGTGTGGTTTGCTTCTGTGATACTAACTTGAAACAAGAACTGTTCAGAGATTTCTCAATTGGCTTAAAAATGCTTACAGAAACCACAAAATGAACATGAATAATAGTTGAGGAATAGTAACAATGATGATATAATGAACACGGATGTATAAATCAAAGAACACAGAACTGACTGATGCAAATGCATGAAAAATCTTCTTCTGTGGGTCTTGTTTCAACGTTCAACTGATGCCAAAAATGAAAAACATATAGTAGCAGGAGTCCATTGATAACTGGAGGTCAGTCCTACAAACCTTTGCTTCAAATGCAAAATTTTACAATGTGATGTTTTAGCAGAAACACAAAATTAATCCTGTCTCTTCCTTGCTGAAAAGAATTAAGATGGAAGTATTAATCTTTGCTAAAACTATTTCAGTTTCTTGGTGAATGAAAGCAAAATATTTAGCCACAGCATTCATGCATTTTTTAACACAGAGAGAATTCTTTTTAGGAGCTTACAGGGAAGAAAGGCCATTGCCAATATTAGCATGTAATGCAATACTTATTTAAAATGTCAAGTTTCTTCAGTCAACTACATTAAATAGCAATACGTACTTCCTTATTTCCTTGCGTGTCACCTGCCTATCTAATATACCTCCAATGTACCTTTGGATTCTATTGTCTTCATTTGCAAAACCTCATAACGAAGGCTGATGGGTACCACCTCCACCAGAGCAAGCTGAAGACATAAGGTCTCATTTGACAATTGGATGCTGGACACTCTGCCATTGTCCATACCTGCAATGTCAGGATACACTTAGCAGAATAATGGACTTAATGACTGCTTATGAAAGATTATACTATTGTAATAATAGAGAGGAAATCAGTGGCATTTGTGGAGGGGGGAGAGGAAACTCCAGAGCCTATGGGACTGTATCATAAAATTTTAAAAAGGGTCTCCCTTCTACATTACCATTTTCTTCCTCAAATTGCATAGACTGTTGCTGAAGCTCGCAGCTAGATCCCAAAGGATTTAGGCTGAGATCTGCTGCTGGCGCAGAGGTGACTCAAACAAGCACAAACTGTTTATTATACGCCTTGGTTTCAGTTTCTAAAAGTTGCAACTCTAAGACCTGGGTGTGTTTACTTGGTTCTCATTCTTTACTACACTAATCTCAACATTCCTCTCTCCTGCCCAGCCAAAAAAAAAAAAAAGAAGAAGAAGAAAAGAAAAGAAAAGAAAAGAAAAGAAAAGAAAGAAAACTGAAACAAAATAGTGAAGAATGGAGAGACCAAGTAGTTACATATAAGCTAAGAGTTGAGTACATAGGGCCTGGTGCAGTGGCCTAACAGTTAAGGTCCTTGGCTTGAACATGCTGGGATCCCACATGGGCGCCGGCTCTTTGCCCAGCAGCCCCACTTCACATCCAGCTCCCTGCCTGTGGCCTGGGACAGCAGTCAAGGACGGCCCAATGCCTTGGGACCCTGCACCCGTGCGGGAGACCCGGAGGAGACTCCTGGCCTTCGGATTGGCTCATCTCTGGCTGTTGTGGCCACCTTCAGAAGGAAGATCTTCCTCTCTGTATATCCGCCTTTCCAATAAAAAATAAATAAATCTTTAAGAGAGAAAGAGTTGAATGCACACACAAGAGTACTTCAAAGCCAGAGACTCAAGATGGCTAAAAAGAATAAGAACATGTTTAAACAGTTGGGGAATCAGTAGCCAGGGTCAAGCAGAGAGGGTATGAACAAGAGAAACAGGAAAGGACAGGCTGACAGCAGAGGGATACCTGGAGACCCGTGGACACGGGGAAGCAGGGGACACAGTCGACCAGTGGCACATTGACCAGATACCCAAGTAGCAGTAGGTAATCGGTGATGGGAGCTTCACCAGTGGAAGGTAGGAAGGCGAGTTCATAGGAAGCTCAGAAGGTGACCCCAGGCGTAGAACTGCCCATCCTGCCTATTTGCTTGATTCAACCATGAGCAGAAGCAGAGTGGCAAAGCCCAAGTAGGTGGGTGCAGAAACAGGTTGGATATCACAGCTCAGATGCCCACTGGTGTCATAACAGGCACCACTTTGTGCACTAGGAAAAGGCCGGGGGCCTGCAGGAACAACAGCCAGCTCTGTTGGCACTGATACAGCAACAAGTTAATTTTCAGCTGTAAATCAGTACCAACTGGGCATCCTATGGGTTCCACCAAAGAAAGATCTGAGTGGCCCCCAGATCCAATGGCCGGAAGATCCAGACCACAATGAGTGCCACAGTGAGTGCCATTTTGTGTACTAAGGGAAAGTTTTTAGGGCTGAAGAAACAACAGCCAGCTGCGTAGCTGCTCAGCCGGGAGAGAATTCACTTCTAGCACAGCTCATCATATTGATCTCACAGGGAAAATAGTACCAACTTGGCATCCTGAAGGATCCACCCAAAATAGGTCCAGGCGGCCACATACCTAAAGACCATCACATTCCAGCAAGACTAGTACCACTGAAAACCCACAGGCTGTCTCCCTAATCCTAATCGAACCACAAGTGGAGAAAAATGGCTCTTCAGGTAATTGTGAGAACACAGTACAGGGCCACAGGAAGCGGAGAGTAATGGGCCAGAAGCAGGAGTTACAGGGACCATGGTAGAAGCTTAGCAGAAGAACCCAAGACTGAAACTTCCTGTAGTAAGTGGCACAAGTTCCTTTAAACAAAGAACCAGGTACCAAGCACAATCAATAAAACTGACCCATAGACAGGTGGGCAACATGACTTAAAAGCCAGTCCAGGAAAAGATCCTGCTAACCAGAATAGCAATTACCTAGAGCAAAAAAAAAAAAAAAAAAGGGAGACAGGCACAGAATAAATATTACTAATGCCTCTTCCAGACAGGAACCTTTGTCAACCATGGAGTTAACTGAAAAGACACTGAGGAAATGAGGCAAAAGAATTTTGAAAATTTGTCATAAAGCTTCTAAACAATGAGAAGCACATACAGGAGTTCAAGGAATTTAAAGAGTATGTCACACAGGAAACAACAACACTGAAACGAAATCAAGTCAAATTATTAGAAATGAGGGACACAATGGAGCAAATTAAAAAAGAAAGAAACAGTGGAAATCCTCTATAATACATTGAGCAAGGAAGAAGAAAGAATTTCAGAATTGGATGACATTTCTTTTAACAATGAGAGGAAAATAAAAAAGCTGGAGCAGGAACTGAGTCAAGCTAAGAAAAGTATTCAAGAATTAAGGGACTATTAAAAGGACAAATATAGAAGTTATGAGAGTTCCAGAAGGTACAGAAAGAGAATCTGGATTTTAAAACTATATTCAATGAAATAATAAAAGAAAATTTTCCTAATTTGGAAAAGGAATTAGGAAACAACATACAGAAGGGGCACAGAACCCCCAACAAGGTTGACCAAAAGCGATCTTCGCCATAACACATGAAAAAAGATCTTTAAATATGCATTTAAATAAATAAATAAATAAGATAAATTAACATTTACAGGAACCCCAACCAGAATGCCAGCTGACCTCTCACAGGAAATGCTACAGGCAAGAAGAGGATGGGGTAACATGCTCCAAATTATAAAAGTAGAAAAAAAAAAAACTCAGCCCAGAATAATATATCCAGCAAAGTTTTCGTTTTTGAAAATGAAATAAAATTCTTTCACAGTAAGGAAAAGCTCATAAAATTCACCTCTTCCAAACCTGCCCCACAAATGATACTTAAAGATGTTCTATTGACAGAGAAAATGAACACCACCTATCAAAACCAAAGGCAAATGTGGATAACATCCCAATAAAACAACAAAAGATTACTAAGCCAAACAACGAGCAACCCACTGCTAAAATGACAGGACCAAATTAGTATCTAAGGATTAACCCTGATATAAATGGCTTAAACTCACTAATCGATAACCAAAGATTAGCATATTGGTTCAAAAAACAAAACCCATCTATATGTTCGTTGCCTACAGGAGAAACATCTCACCAATTAAGATATTTGGAAACTAAAAGTGAAAGGATGGAAAAAGACATTTTAGGCTAATGGAAAGGGGAAATGGGCTGCTATTGCCATTCTTATATCAGATAATATAGACTTTAATGTGAAAGATATTTAAAACTATGAAGAAGGACACCACACAAGGATCAAAGGATCCATTCAGCAAAACATGACCACCTTACTGGTTTCTTAGGATATTTTCTTTTCATTGCTAGTATTATTTAGTTGTTCTTTCTTGCTTTTCTTTGCTAACACAGCTAAAAAAATTTTTTGCCCATCTTCTTTAAAAAATGGCTCTTAATTACTGCAATTTGTAGTTTTTTAGTTTCAATTCCACTTATGTTTGTGTTCTTACTGTGATTTTTATTATTCCTTGTATCCTGTTCTTTGTTTTCCTTTTTAATAAGTTCTTGACATTCATTATTAGATCTTTTATTTGAGATATTTCCATTTCTTGTAAGCACTGTGATGTTATGAATGTCCCTTTCAATACTGTTTTTGCTACATCTCAGTGGTCTTGCTTTTTTAAATTTTTATTCTCACTTCTTCAAAAAGTTTTTTCTTCCTTATGAATTCCTTAGTGACACATAGGTCATACAGTAGCATCATTTTCTTCAGGTTTTTTTCTCCCTTTGGTGCTTTTTGAACTGGCACAGGTGCAGTAGTCAGGCAGCTTAGCTCCCTGGGGAAGGAGAAGCCTGGCAAGGCCCAGGACCCCCTGGCCTGAGTGCTTTTTGAACTGGCATAGGTGCAATAGTAAGGCAGCTTACCTTCCTAGGGGAGGGGAGGCCCTAGACAGCCCAGGTGCCAATGGTGCTAGACAAAGCCCTCATCCTGCCAGATGGTGCACTTTGGGGACATGGAGGATGGTCTACACAGGATCTGGAGGATAGCAGACCTTGGGATGAATGGGGACCTGAAGGTTCATGTCTAGGTGAGGAATGACTACAGATGGACTTCCACAGACAAGGTCAATGTATTTGCTAGTAAGTAATGGGGCCAAGACCGAGTGGTTTGAAGGGGGGAATGGATGGACCTTTAACGGTCAGACTGAAGCAATAGTACATGTGGCAGACCTGTGGTTAGCATTAACCATCGCTGAATACCACTCACTGGTGCATCCCAAGAACAACAAATAGTGGCTCTAGTGCTTAGGCCCCTTGCCATCTGTGTGAGAGATCCAGATTGATTTCCTGGCCTTGACTTCAGACTGGCCCAGCCCTGGCCTGCCCCTCTCCCTCTTTCTCTTTCTCTCAATCACTCTCTGTCTTTACAATAAATAAAATTAATAGCAGGAATGCAAATGTTTTCAAAAGGTGGACCAGGATGTCAAGTCAAGCAGAAGAATTTGTAACCTAGAAGGAAAACAGTTAAATCACATATAAATCAATCATTTGCAAAATTTTATCTCAAAAAATATTTTTAAAATATATTTTTCTCCTTTTATTTGGAGAAAAGAAAAAGGCAAGCAACTGCAAAGCGAAGTGATTGAACTAGAACAACATATCTTCAATGAAATCCATATGCTTCCTGGAGAGAAAGCTATATACTTACTTCATGCTTGCTAAAATTCAATTGGCGAAACACCTGCAGTAGCATACAGCTGCTATTATGTGAGATTATGATTCCACCAAACAAAATACCGTAACTACACAGCTGTAGTTGGGAAGGATAGATTATTACGAGCCGTAATATGAATGTACATATGAGAATATCCAGGTCGATCAGCAGCATGTCTTTCACACCGCAGGTACCTAACCCTAGACCCACAGTCATGGGCTCTTGTGGGGGAAACTAAACAGGTGGTCATGATCCTTTTGACTTGTTCCTCTTCCTCTTGTTTTTTACAGCAGCTCAAACACCTAGCCACTGTTGGTTGGCTAAGGAGTGGGCACCTGTTCAGTCTTCTTAGATTTAGTTTTTGTACAAAAGAAACACTCTCTGGCGATTGTAAGAGAACCGCTTACAGGAAGAAACTCCAAACATCAGGGTAAAAAGAGAAAGAACGCAGAAGGGGAAACAAGAGACAGACAGCTTTGTAATCAAAAACTTTCCTGATTGCTTCCTGTAATATTCCTAAGGCTATCTCCTACATAATTTTCTAATAAGCTCCATTTTCTCTGGTTTAATCTGTCTTAAGGTAAGCTATGAGAATCATTACAGATATACAGTAGGGAGAAATCAAATTTCAGAATATTAAATGTTTCTATAGAAATGCCATTCTGAAAGCCTTGACCTTCCAGGGTGATTATTCAATTTCATTACACATCTGAGATGAAACCCATCTTAAGTCTGGAAACTGTTCAGGGCTTGGAGTGTAGAGAATAGCAGATAAAATTTTGTCTAACACCCCCATGCTATTTTCTTTCCCACACTTAATCTCAGTATTATTGATACTTTAACTTTTTGCTTTTGTGACTTTGCTATAGTAGAGAAGCAGTATTCCTCAGTTCTCCAAGCTGTTGTTCTCCAGGCTGCAGTTTGTTCACCACTTTCCAATCTTCCAGTTTTCATCTTCCTGGAATGTGCTAAGGCTCTGATCATCTATTCCACTTCTTGACAATTTTTCGTTATAGTAATTTGAATGTGCTTGAAGAGGAACAGAAGCAATGTTTATGCTCTATCATAATGAAGAGAAAGTAAACATTAACTGAAAATATTTATTGGAGAAATTTATTTCCCAAGAAGTATTCAGCAAAGATAAAAAAGATAGGAACCCTTAAGTTATTAAAAATCTAATGGACATATTGTTTAGCACTCGGAGTTTTGATTCTTCAAGTTAGAAGGTAGGATTGATGCATGAATTTATCGATAGGTTTACATTCCAGGCAATAGTCTAAAAGACTTAACTCTAAAGTAACATTATGAATATATTTTCAAATCTCTGCAAGAACACAACTTGTTATATTCTAATATTAGGTTCAAGTGTGATTGAGAGAGAGGGAGAGACTTTTAGTTCAAGCAGAGTTTTTTTTCCCCCCCTAAGGAGAGAAAGTCTGATCCACTGCTCCCTAGCAGGAGTTGGCCAAGAACCATTTCCGCTTGGTGGGGGTGAGTGGGTGGGGTGACTACATGAGAGAAATGGCCACCCAGTCATGGGGGATGGGAGAAGGCATGCAAGTGACCTGAATCAAATGATCTATAGCACAGGATATACTGGTGAGCTGAGACAAGGTCTGAGTGGTTCCTGGAAAGCATTCCAGACATTCCTAAGGAGACAAGGCTGGAATGATCCATTATGGACTCACTTCCACTCTGCTTTGGATTAGCATCCTGCTCTGCCACACCTAACACTTAAGAAGATTTGTTTTTTGCTTGCATTAAAATACTTCTGAATTCCAGACAATGAGTTATATTCCTTTTAAAACCTAGCTCCATGTATTATTTTGAAACACTTCCATTTTGGGAGGTTCTGTGGATCATTTTGAAAGTAATCAGACTTACACTATGGTGTGGCATTGCTTGTTCTGCTTTGACTACAACAATAACAAAATATCATCAACTTTATGGTTTAAACAAGAGAAATCTGTTTTCTCTGTGTTCTGGAGCCTAACAATCACATATCAAAGTGCTTGCCAATTCAGTCCCTGGTTTGGGTATTCTTTCTGACTTGTAGACGGCCACCATCTTAGTGTGTTCTCACATGAAGGGTACACAGAGTAAAAGAATGCTGGTGTTTCTCCTTATAAACCTGGTAATCCTATCAGAGCAGAGGTCCACAATGAGGACCTCAATTGACCGTAATGACGTCTTACTCGAAATGCCATCACACAGCAGATAGGGCACAACATGAATTTAGAGGGAGTATAAATATTAAATCCATAATATCTCAAACTCTCTACATTTATGTCTTTCCCGTATGTGAAATACACTCATTCCATCTCAATAGTTTCCAAATCCTTGATTATTAGCACTAAATTTTAAGATTCAAAGCTTTATCTAAAAATCACCCAAATTGGGTTGCTGTTGTGACACAGAGGGGTCAACTGCTACTTGTGAGGCCAACATCCCATATAGGTTCTAGTTCCAGTCTTGGCGGCTCCATTTCCAATCCTGTTCTCTGCCAGTGCACCTGGAAAAAGTATTTTTATGTTAGCTTTTCTAAAATCCTTCTGAAATACTCTTGTATGGGTTTTGGGGGAGAATACCACCCTCTAGTTAAAAGCTTGAATGTTAGATAACTTTGTAACTGAGTGACAAATTTAATACAATTGATATATGTATATACTACATGTATACATGCTGAATGAATAAGTAATAAAGCATCTTTACCAGAAAAATATAATTGTTCTTTAAGATCAAACACAATCATATGCAAACTGATTCAACTAACATTATTTATAATTTTAGAAACTCACAAAATAGTATTGATCTCTTGTGATTTCATATGAATTTTATGATTTTTTTTCTAATTCTGTAAACAACATTGATGGTGTTCAGGTAAGAATTGAATTGAATCTGTATATTTCTTTAGTTAGTATAGACATTTTAATTACATTGACTCCACATCTTTGAGCAAGCAATTCATTTTTATTTATATATCTTGATTTCTTTCATCAGTGATGTGTGATTTTCATCATAGAGCTTCACCTCTCTGGCTAAATTAATCCATAAATGTTTGATTGTGTGTGTGTGTGGATATTGTGAATGGGATTACCTCCAGTTACAATCTGGGTAAAGAATTTCGATAGACAGTTCCCAAAAGAAGAAATACAAATGGCTAACAAACACACGGAGAAAAATTTAGAATCATCAGCCACTAGGGACATGTAATATCACCTCTATCAGTAAGGTGGTTATTCAGAAGACAGACAGTAATACATGTTGCTGAAATGCAGAGAAAGGGAGGCTTGAGTGGGAATGTAAATTAGTGCAGTTACTGTGGAAAACAATAGAGGGATTTCTTAAAAAAAGAGAGAGAGAAAGAAAGAAAAGAACAAGCAAACAGAAATGGGAGCTGGCAGTGTGGAGTAGCAAATAGAGCTGCCACTTGAGATTCTAACATCTGATATGGCATTGGTTCGAGACCCAGCTGCTCCACTTCCAATTCAGCTCACTGCTAAAAGGGAAAGGCAAGGGAAGAACATCCAAGTGCCTGCAACCCACGTGGGAAACCTGGATGAGGTTCCTGGCTCTTGGCTTTGGCTTGGCCCAGTCCTGGCTGTTATGGCCATTTGCAGCGTGAAGCACCTGATAGAATATTTCTCTCTTCCCTTCCTCTATCTCTCCTTCCCTTCCTCCCCTCTGCACCATGGACTTTGAAATGTATGAATAAATAAATATTTAAAAGAATCTGTCTTAAATATAAAAGACATGAGGGCATTTCATCAAGAAGATACCCACACAGATATATTTATAACAGCAATGTTCTCAAGTTATATCAAGGTGTCCATTAGCAGATGAATGAATAAATTGTGATATATACATATATGTGTGTGTGTGTGTATATACATGTCTGTGTAAAGAAAACAAAAATTTATGTATGGAAACAAAATGTGTATGATGTATATGAAATGTAAAATGGAATTTTATTCAGCTATCAAAAGAATTAAATTTTATCCTGTTCATCAAAATGATTGCAACTGGAGGACATCATATTTGGTGAAATCAACTGGGCATAGAAAGGCAACTTCTACCTGTTCTCCCTTAGACATGAGAAGTAAAAATAAAAGAGAAAAATTATAGGAAGTACCTGTGTACACTTTGAATTTGCTGCAAACATAAAGGGTCTTCAGCTTTGTTTTGAATCATTGTGAAAACTGTTAGGAAAAATGTACAACTATAGTTCTCATGGCTAGTGACCATCTTGAAGTTTATTATGTATTGCTCAACTTAGCAGGCTTTTCATTTTATTCTTTATAGTCCCTCTCTGAGCTAAAATATTTTTTGCTTTTATATTTGAACTCCTTGTTTGGTGGAACATTAAACCTTTGGCAATGAGATAACATTTGCAAACATTGTCTCAAAAATATGAAATGCAATAAAATATAATCCAAGGCATAAAACATACCCTCTTACTGTAAATCCTGTCCTTGGTTCAATAGCAAATGATCAAGAGGAAACCCCCAGATCTAAGATATTCCCTGGAGAAGGTGCCAAAGGGATGGAGCATACACTGGACAATGTGCTTTCTCTTTGGGCTGAGCAAAGCACTGCCTTCCGTCTTGCCCATTCTAGCACTGACAGGACTCAACATACCCCAGAGGGCCAAGGTCCACTGAAAATGAATGCAGCATCAAACTCAGCATTGAGCTTTCGATGATTTTACAAATCTCCAGCCAAGCATACTAGCAAGGGTCTTGTCCTGTATGAGGGCAGTGCATCATGACTGGAGAGGGAGTTATTTTGTCATTCATCAACATAAAGAGCCAAGGAAAATGAAGAATCAGGGGAATATTTTCCAAACTAAAGAGAAACTAAACCAAGAAAAGTGAAATGAAGATGTATGATTAGCCTGATACAAAACTCAAAATACCCGTCATGAAGATGCTCAGCAAGCTCAGCAGGACAACACAATTCAGAAAGCAATAATTCCAACATAGAAATAAGTAGTCCAAAAAAGAACAAAACAGACATCTTTTAAGGCTTTTATTTATGTATATATTTATGTATGTATGTATGTATGTATTTATTTTTAGGGAATCAGTTTTACTTTTGATGCTGTTGTTACATAGTTCAGAAGGATGCATACCCATGTGAATCACCGATCAGCTTGGAAAGGGTAAAAGATTGGGGGAAAGTGGATAAGCCAATTGCTTGAAATTCCTGTATCTGAGGGGAAAGGGAGAGGGTTGCTTCAAGCAGCACAGACGCATCGGTACCCAGGGAGGGGGATGGCCATTTCATGTCAGCCAAGGGTTGCCAACATGAAGCATGTTCCAAGGGGGCTGCTTAAGTGGTTTCATCAGTTCTGAGAATGTTGTTGATTTCATTGCTCCAAGGTTGAGGAGATCTGTCCAAGGTCCATTAATTGACATATTCCACCTCAGAGTCTCCATTTGCCCAGATACACACTGTCAATCTTGACCCAGTGAGTTGTTCAAAAGAGGCATCTTAGAGATTAAAATACAACAAAGTGAAAAGCCCAATTAATGGATTACTACTGCAGATTGAACCAGGCAAAAGGAAGGATCAGCAAAAGCCAAAGATAGATCACAGAAAAATCACTCAAAGAAGTAAAAATCAAAGACAATTTTAAAAGAAGGATAAATGCTTTACTGGATCATTACGGGACACTATGGGAGTTCTCAAAGAATAAAGAGATAAATGGAGAGAAAAATATTTGAGAAAATAACAAGAAGAAGATTCCCAAATCTGGGGAAGGTAATGCACATCCAGTTTCAGGGAACACAACACATCCCAAAAAGGATAAATCCAAAAAATTTCTCACCAATTTGCTAAACATGTTTATATATCTGAATAGGGAACAAAAAGAGAGAACCTTTCATCTGCTAGTTCATTCCCCAAAAGCCCCAAAGTACCTCACCTTCTAGCAGGTTGCACAGAGAAGCCTGGAAGTCAGTTTGAGGCTCCTGCATGGTTGCCATGCCACCAAGCATTTATGCCATTACTTGCTGCCTCCAGGTTAAAAATGAACAGGAAGCTGAAATCAGCAGTAGAGACAGGACTCAGACACAATCATTGCAATATGAGGTGCAGGCTTCCAAGCAGTGCCTTACTTAGCCTGCCAACACTCGCCCAAGAAAATTTTGAAAGTAGCAAAGGAAAGAGCAATTTGTCACACATGAGGGAACACTAACAAGATGGTCGGTAGACTAATCAGAAGGAAGTGTAATGATATATTTAAGTGCTGAAACAAAACAAAACAAAACAAAAAATCCAAAAACCTCTGAACCATGTGCACTATACCAGGACAAACTATCTTAGGAATATAAAGACACTAACCCACCATTATAAGACAAGGTAAAGGGAGCTCTTTAAGCTCAAATGACTGCCAAACAGCAACACAAAGGCATCTGAAATATAAAACTTTCTAATAAGGGTAAATACATAAACAAGTGTATCAGACTGCAATGGAGGTAGATAAATCATTTTAATTATAATGTGTAAATTAAAAGAAAATTACTTAAAATATATTAAAATATCAAGTGACTTAAATTATGGCATTAATAACAAACTGTTGGAAAGTTTAAGGTATAGAACATTTTTTATAATTTAAATTAAGATAGAATTTGAGATTAAATCACTAGAAGCTGTTTGATGAGAGTCCCACAATAACCACAAAAAAAAAACCACCTACAGGAAATACATTCAACAGAAAGAATTCAACATATATCAATATCCAAAGTGTCATTGTAATGCAAAGGAAAATATCAACAGAAGAAAAAAAGTTACTGCAAGACATGAAAATCAACCCAATGGCAATAGTGACTCCTTCCCAGCATTGTCAGAATAAATAGGAATAGTTTAAAGATTAGGTACTCAATTTAGAAAGAATGACAGCAAAAAACAAAACAAAACAAAAAACCAATATCCCACTACGTTTTACCTACAACTGGCTCACCTTATGCTTAAGTAGACACGTGGGCTGAAAGTGAACCTATGGTTCGTGTCCTGGCGGATCCACTTCCCACCCAGCTTTCTGCTTATGCCCTGGGAAAGAAGTGAAGGATGGCCCAGGTCCTGGGCCTATAATCCACATGGGAGATCCGGAAAAACTCTCAGCTCCAGGTTTCAGATCAGTTCCACCCTGGTTATTGCAACCATTTGAGGAGTGAATCAATGGATTAAAAAAAAAAAAAACTCTCTCTGCTTTTCCTTCTCTCTGTAACTCTGCCTTTCAAAAATAAATAAATAAGTAAATCTTAAAAAAAAAATACCAGCAGTGTCTATTCTTTCACAGATATGCAATTTGTTCAGGTTTCATCAGAAGCTACCTGCCTCTGCTCCACTCAGCAATGATGGCTAAAAGGCTTGAGATTCAGGTCATCACATGCCTGGTGATCAGCTGGAGTGATTCAGGCCTTCGGCCTGGAGCTGCTGGGGATACTTGGCAATTCTTTTCTCTGTGTGTGGTTTCTCCACATGATCTCTCAGCACAGCAGTGGAGGGGAGGCAGGGATTTTTCATGGTGACTCAGGATTCCCAAGGTAGTTGCACTTTCTACAGAAAAGCCATGCAGAAGTTGTCTTATATAACTCAACCTCAAGAGAAACACAGTATCGCTTTGCAACATAATCTCCCTGAGAATGAAGTGACTAATGCCAGACCACATTCAAGGGGGGCGGGGGGGACAAATGGACTCCATTTTCTAATCGGATAGGATGGCACATTATGGACTTAATTGATATATATTTATTTACATTTATGTAAACAAGGATTTTGTAAACATTAATAAAGAAATGTTTATTTTGGTTTTTTTTAAATTTTTCTATTGTACTTTTGACAATCTTTACATAGTTAATTACGGAAAAAAAGGTTCAAGGGCCATAGGGAAGTGGGTAAGACTATTAATTCCATATTATTTCGAGAATGTTTATTTTGGTGCAAAAAAATCCTTCCATGTGTAATTCTCTCTTGATTATTCACATGTTCAATAAGCTTTTTAATATCCCTTCATGCATTAAAAATGCATATATTTTAAAACACCTATCTATGTTATTTGCTTACTATCTAGATAGATAGATATGTATATATATAAACATACAAATATCTAGTATATTAAGTATAATCTTAAGGCTGTGCAATAAAGAATTAGTAATCTTGGGCCTGGCATGGTAGCCTAGTGGCTAAAGTCCTCACCTTGCATGTGCCAGAATCCCATATGGGCACCAGTTCTAGTCCTGGCTGCTTTGCTTCCTTTCTAGTTCCCCGCTTGCAGCCTGGGAAAGCAGTCAAGGACAGCCCAAAGCCTTGGAACCCTGCACCCGTGTGGGAGACCTGGAAGAGGTTCCTGGCTCCCGGCTTCGGATTGGCTCAGCTCTGGCCATTGTGGTCACTTGAGGAGGCAATCAGTGACTAGAAGATCTTGCTCTCTGTCTCTCCTCCTCTTTGTATATCTGACTTTCCAAGAAAAACACATAAAACTTTTAAAAAAAACTTATCAGTCTCTATATGTGGTAGGCAGTTCAAAGTCAAGGTCCATTTATTTTGTTTCTTTTCTGCAGATCACCAAATTATAATTTAGAAATCATATACAAATAACATAATTAAGCAAAAAAAAAATGGAGAGTATCTTAAGTTTTCAAACTTCTTTTGAAATTCTGGAAGAATTCCTTTGTGTCTTTTACTGACCAAAATCTAAAAAGAAAACATTTTGTAGAAACAGAGACAAAGCATGACCAAGCACCCAAGTAATCTTACAAGTTTTAATCTTCAACATACTTTTCCATATTCATGGTAGGTCCATACCAGACTCCCCAGAAGACTAATACTTCAATGCAGTCTTGCCTGTGTCCCAGGGTTGGACAATGTCCCCCCAAGAACATAATTAGGATGTGTCAGATTTAGTCTCCAGTATTTGTGAATATGATTCTACTTGGAGCTTCATATTTTACAAGTATAAATAAGTTAAGGATCTCAAGATCATGCTTGATGTAAAAATGGTCCTAAACCTAATCGTTATTTCCCCTGTATGACAGGAAGGAAATATTAGAGGCACAATCAGGAAGACCATGCAAAAAAGGAGGAACAGATTGTACTGAGAAATTAACAAACAGCAGAACACTATGAAGTGCTACTGATAGAGGAGAAACAGGTAACAGATTCTTCTTCAGAAGCTCCAAATGGAACCAACACTGAACCACCTTCATCTTCAGAACTTTAGCAAAATGTGTTTCTGTTCTTGTAAGATGTCACGTTTTTGGTAATTCATTATAGCAGGAATAAAAACAAATACAACCTCCATTGTATCAATAGCAAAATTACGGATTATCTGAAGTCTAAGTGCAACACCCCAGTCGGTAGCTCTATAACGGAAAACCTTAATTTCTTTCCATTTCATCTATGTGTAGTGTTAAGCTTTTTATTGCATTTACCTGAAAATCAGAGATGCAAAAAGATTAAACAAAGATTTTTCATCTGCTGATTCACTCACCAAAACCTAACAAGAGCTGAAGCTGAGCCAGGCTGAAACCAGGAGCCAGGAGCTCAACCATGACCACACGTGTAGACTTCAGGATTTCAATGACTGGAGTCATTACCTGTTGCTTTCCAGGGCACACAATAGTAGAAGCTGGACTTGGGAGCAGCGCCACAGCTCGAAGCTAGGCACTACACACAGGATGTAGATGTCCCCAGATAGGATCTTAGTCACCATGCCAAATCCTCAGCCTTCAATTCCCTTTCTTGAAGATCATCCACACAATGGAGAGAAAGCACACAACATTATCATACTAAGGATATGAGAATAAGATGAAGATATCCACCTTGCACGGTGTGGGGTTTCAAAGGCATCCGTATGCCGCATGTTCTATAGTGAGGAGAATGTCAGCAGTGACCCTTGGCCAACAGAAATTCCAAGTGTTTAAGGATTTTAAAACAGCAAGCATCATCTCACACTGTGATTGTGAAACCGTTCCTAACCCCCATCTCTCAGCAAAGCATATCAGGAGTAGCTCCTGAAGAGAATCATTTGCAGCTAATTTGGTAACCACTGCGAATGACAGAAATGCTCTGTGCTTACAATGATGGACTCTAAAGTATTTCCTGAGTAGCGCTTTGTCTAAAATACTCTTTACTGATCTAGTACAGGGTCACGATCTTGTTTTCCATTTGGTAGCTATGGTGTTACATTGAGTCATTTTTAAAGAATGCTGAAATAGGCCTTTTTAAAAAAAAAACCACAATTTTATACTTTAAATATACAGTTCATTCAGATATGCTAAGGCCTAAATTATCTAGACAGCTGTCAAATTAAAATCCCAAGAAAACTTAAATCTTGAAATAGTTATATTTTATGTGCTTAATATTATCTGTGCCTGTAAAGTATTTAAGGAGAGAGGGATGCATGCTTACTAGAGGAAGAAATGGCACATCAGTGGAGTCGCCAAAGCCCCCTATTAAGCTCACCCCACCCTGGATCTTACGTGTACTGTTGGGTACTTCAACCCTATCTGGCATGGTCCACCTCACTCGGCAATCTCCGATAGGTGCTATAGCCTAGCTTGGCCTGGTCTGCTTCTTTTCCAGCTCATGCTGGCAAATGTTGCAGCCCAGCACAGCCTAGCCAGCCCCCAGTCCTGGTCCTAACACGAACTGGCTGGTATTGCTGCCATACCAGACAGTCCCTCACTGCATTCTGGTTCTCATGTCTGCCAGTGAGTGTGTCTGTTTTCAAAGCTAGTAATCTCTTCACCAGTCCCAGGTGGACAGAGCACTGCAAGCAAGAAACACATCCAAAATATAAAGGAATCAAGATACTGCCTTCACTTGTCTGTTTTTTGTCTACCTTTCCACATACCATCAGACAGGCATGTAGCCCCTCAGTAGGGGCTTGGATATGATCGGATGTCAAGTGTGTTGGATTTGATGGGATGCCAAGCGTGTTGTGATTCATGATTTTATTCTGGATGTGAATATAGTTCTTACATTCTCGGAATATCCGATGGGAATTCCAAAAGAAGGAATCCCCTACCGCCAGGAAGGCATCTTACCTTTATTTAAAAAGAAAAGTCTTTTTATTAAAAAAAAAAAATTGCTCAAGGGGAGGCCTTTGATATTTCACATTGTTGTCAGTTCATGACAAATAATTATTTCATTGCTAACAAGGAATTTTTTACAACAAATTTTCCTAATACCATAGGGGAGAGCAAGTTTTAATCTTTCCAAAAGGTGAAATTTAAAAGGTATGTTAACAAGACATCTATATATTTAATGCTACCTAATGAGACCTTTTTTAGTTAGCATATTTTTTGGCTGATAGTTTAAGACCACTAATTTTATCTTCACTCTGACTTTAATGTTCCTTTAAATATTTATAAGGCAGCTTATTAAAAGCATTTCATTCCATTAATTTTATTATGCCATAATACATACATTATTAATAGCAAGCATGGTTTATGCTCTAATGCTGCAGCATGCTCTTTAATGTGTTTAAGTAAATGTTTTGCCATATGTTTGTTAATACATATATGACACTGTAAGAAATGAAAAGAAAAGGCATAGTAAGAAATGAACTTGAGTTTCCCAGAAATTTTCATTCTCACTGCTCAAATATAACAAAGGCTATCAACATAAATGTCATATAACTTCCTAAGCAGGTGCAGGGTATGTTTTTGAAAAGGGGAAGGCAAATTCTTTCATGGTGGTCCCAACAGGGAACAAACCATAGCCAAATGTGAATTTACTTACAACTAAGCATTGGATGGGAGAAAAATAATATGTGTTAAATATATATGATATATGGAAATCAGTGATATTTGTCAGGCTCTGCTTTTACAAAGCAACATTTTAGCTGTCTGCAGAAGCTGACTTGCAATCCTGATAGAATAATGCCCTGTATGTGTTGTTGACTGCCTCTATAATGACACATTCCAATACATACAGGCAATACCTTGGCTTCATTTCCATGAAGCTTGCTACACACACTCAATAAGGTTTGTCATGAATGCTGCTTCTATCAACAGCGAGGTCTTTCATTCATTCTTATATATTACTAGTTCATCACAAATCTGATTAAAGCCTCAGGACCATGGCAAGAATACAATAAGGGAAGGGTGGGGTAAATTTTACATATGGGCTATTTCACAAATTATGGATTTGGCCTAAGGATTTCTTTTAATTTTTAAAATAAAATATCAAGGGGCCTTTGCAGTGTCCTGGCAAGCTACTCTTCTAACAAATTCTTTTGTGTTTGGGAGATGGCACCTCCTTACAGATACCCCCTCACTGTGGATTATTTAGTTGCACATCTGTGCCACGCTTAGGCAGGCGTCCATTCCTACTTATGCAATATACTGACTAACAGAAATGCAAACATGACCAAAAGCAGATTAAATACAGTGTTTCCAAAGATATTTTCAACAAGAACTAGGAATAAAAAGAGAAGAAAGAAAGGAGGATGAAAGCCACAACCAGAAAAGAAATGCATAAACATAAGCAGCCACGGTGCCCTCTGGGTGCCAGGACTGAAACCTAAACGTCTCTGGTTCTGGGTCAGCATTTGTAACCACCATCAGAGAAGCACTCATGGTTATTCCCACACTTCCTAGCTGCCACCCCCTCACTCAGAAGGCTACTCTGACACCCACTTTAAAGAGGAAAACATCCTAAGAGGGAAACTCCTCAAGTTCCTGCCACAGCACCTGCATTGCTTTCCACACCGAATCCTTCCAACCCCTCAGAATGGAAGTCGCCTCCCTTTGGAAACTCAGTTCCCTCAGCGCCCCAATTCCAGATCTCTTAAACAAAATGGCCAATCTTATAATGTATTATTTTTCTTTTTTACATCCCCTATCTTATTCTCATTATTGCCTCTTGCTTACAGACTTAAAACTATTTTTAAATTTTGCAATTCTTGAAGAACAATAAGCATTACAATATTAACTTATTCCAACATATCTTTTTCCAAGTATTATTCAACTATTTTCTCCCAATATTATAGTCAATTTTTTTGCTTGTTTATATGCCCAGAGGCAAGATACTGTATTAATGTAGTTCACAATGATATGTGGCCATCACTCCAAGCCTGGTTCACTTTATTTATTTGTTTGATTCTTTTGATCCTTCATTTTTAATCCTACAATAAGCTTCTATGAGGGCACTCTCCCAAACAAAAGCAAGATCATTGTATAAGTATCAAGTCCTCATACAATTCCTTGAATTTTCACTTTTAAGATGCTGTATCAAGCATTTGATGCTTTCCTTTTACTATATAAACAATGTGGCAATCAATTTATAATGAATCAATCATAAATTGAAAATATCGCAGTTTAAAATGCAACACTTACCCAAGCTGTAGACAGCTGCATAAGCTGCTTTGTACCTAGGCAAGTGTTACTCTGCTGACAGAAAAGCAGGCAGTAGCTAGCTGGCTTTGGCTTTCTGGTCCCGGTTAATGCAAACTCTGTGTTAACTATTTCAGTGTGACAGAATAGTTACATATTCTAATTATTTAAAGATATGGGGGAAGGGAACAGAGCACCCACCATGCCACTATGGGTAAGCACCAGTAGAGTGCACACCAGGAAGGCCGTGCATTGCTGGAGGCCTGGGGACTGGGGACAAGTTGGAATGGGGATCACTGAGGGTTTGTTTAACATATATAAGATGATTTCTTGGGACTTCCACATGCCAGGCCAATGTACCTGCAGGTAATTAGGGGAGCTAGGGTGGGGCAGATCAGAAGGAAGAATCCAAAGGGCCTTCCTGGAGCAAGCCAAAGCACTTGTCCATGCCCACAAGAGCCAGAGCTGGGGTGGACCAAACCAAACTAGGTCATAACACATGCTGGTGCATAACACTCACTGTGCACACAAGACTGGGGCTGGAGACAGGCTGGGCAGGGTTAGACCACAGAAACTGCAGCATGTGCTAAAACCAGGGGCTGGGGAGAGCCTCATAATCGTTCTTTGGGATCATCCTGACCAGCCAGTAGTATCTACTGGTGTGTTTAAGGGCTAAGCCTTGGGGCGGAATGGGCTGGGCTAAGCTACAACACCTGCCAGTGTGCAGTTCACGTTTAAGGAAGGGCTGGGGGGACACAACAGACTAAGCAGCTGCACATATATTGGCTAGTACAGAGGGCGAATTGAGCCAGACCCTGTAGCAGCTGGTGCCATAAAAACAAGGTCTGAGGACCTCTGAGGTGACATTTCTTATGGGGCTACTAAACTAGACCACTGCTCTCTATCCCTGACCTCAGAGAAAATCACAGACATGTCACCTGACCTTGGAATCACTTTAGTCATTGATGTATAAGAATGGAGAGCATACCCAGAGGGACACAAAAGATAAGACAGCCATCTCATCTAAGCCAACAGAAGACTTTGAGTACTTCCTCAAAAGATGGAAGGAAGGACCAGTTGAATAACATTCCCAACCAAGCTCTACAACAAGCACCTGGGTCTCTGATCACACTAACATAGGCAGGGACAGCCAACAGGTCCTAGAGTTTCTCACCTCTGGTGTTACTAAGCAGCAACTTTTCAAAACAATCAAAATTACTCAGGTAACACCTCAGAACTTTCTTCACTACATTGGGACCTCAAAGGTGACATCTAGGACCTGTCGTGTGTCTCTGTCCCCCAGGCACTGATCTAGAGTGAGAGCAAGAAGCCATGCAGGTTCTCCCCACACATCCCTCTCCATCCTAATCAGAGGCCTACTTCCTCATCTTTGTAATAAAGGTTAAAATTAGGAAATTTAAATAAATAAAATTCGACACCTATCCTGCCAGACACCCTAGGCAAGCATCACAATAAACTGTAAAGTATCACGTCTTTTTTTTTTATTTGTAATTATGTGGCTGACTGTCAAGTTCTACTATCTTAGCAAATGATCAAAATGTGTAGTGGGGTTTTGTTCTGAGCGTGTATAACTTCTGCTGTGTGATAAAGTAAAAAAAAACTGGAACTTGAACCAACTGTATTAACATATGTTGCTTTAATTTAGTCATTTAACCCTATAACAAGTATGTCACTTAATGTTATGAATATAATGTTCAGCATTATCTATATTTTTAAATGGCACTATGACTCATTTTTAATGTTGTGTGGTGGTACACATAATTGCATTTTGTATTTATCAGGTTGAGGAATTCAACGTACAAAAATTATATGATGAATGAGGAATTAGATATATGGGTACTTCAAAAATTCATGGAAATGGAATGAAAAGATGCATTCATTTAGGTGCAAAAATTTGAAGAGCATATAAGAGAGCTTCAAAATATCCATTAAGATGCACATTTTGCAAAGTTGTGCTTACATTTAAATTTATTTACCAAAATAAATATATCTTATAATTCAATTCTTTCTATTAACTTTCTGAAGTAATCGCTTATAGATAAAAGATTTATTGTTTTTTTTTATCTGTTAAGGGCATAAATTATAATTTTTCTAATATTAAATCATTCTTGTGTCCTATGATCAATTCAAATTGGCTGTATTCTGTTTTAAACATGGCTATACTTTATGTACAAATATGTGTGTATATGACTTATCTGTAGCAACAAGTGAGACAGGCTTGTCATTTTCCTTTGCATAATGTCTCAATCTTGTTTTGCTAACTGGGTTATTCAGGTTACATAGGTGCAGCTGTGTGCTATTGTCAAAGAGTTCGCATAAAATTATGATCATTTGACCTTTGTTTACTCACATTAAAAATGAGAACTAAATTTTGAAAATATTTTTTTTTGGACATGACACCAAATTACAGACAACAAAAGGAATAACTGGATCAATTGGACTGTATGAAAATTAAAGTGTTCTTTGTGTCATTGAAAAGCATTAAAAAGAAAGTCCACAGTACAGGAAGAAAGATTTACCAATCATATATTTAATAAGACGTTCCTATTTAGAACATGTTAAGATTCCCTATCACTCAACAACAAAAACCAAAATACTTAGTAGTAGGCAAAGGATCTTAATAGATACTTCTATTAAAAATTATCCCAAAGGAGTTATAGACACATGAAAAGATTCTCAACATCACAAATTATTAGGGCAATATATATCAAAAGCACAACAAAATGCAACCTCAACTGCATTGGAAGGATACTATCAGAAAAAAGAAATTGTTGACAAGGATGTGGAAGCCTTGTACAGTGTTGTTAGGGGTATGAAATGGTTCAGCTGCTGTGAAACTTGAATGGAACTGGAAGGTATCATGCTTAAGGAAACAAATCAGTCATTGTGAAAAACAAACTCATGTTCGTGCTTACATGTAGAAGCTACAAAGTCGTATCAGTAGGAGACATAAGAGGTATTTGAATGCTGGTTCATATTCCAAATGGCCACAGTTCCTGGGACTGAGCCAGGCTGAAGTCAGAACCTAGAATCCAGATAAATATCCCATATGGATGACAGCAGCACTTCCTTTGCTGCTTTTCCAAACACATTCACCTTAGGGGAAGTAGAGTACCTGGGATTCAAGCCAGCACTCTGATGTGGGACACCAGTGTTGCAAGAGCTGTCTTAATCCACTGTGTCACAATGTCTGCCCCCGGAGTGTGATTTTTTTCAGGATCAGCAAAAGCAATCAAAAGAATAAAATAAATAGCTGAAAGCTATAATATGTTAGACAATTACAATTCCTTGCCTGCTTTACTTAGAATTCCTCAGAAATTCCAGTAGGAAAATCATAGGGAAACTATCTCTATAAATTAAAAGAATAAGGTGTGTGGGGGTGGGGGGTGTCTGATAGGCTGCAGTGCTTAGGGTCTTCAACAGGCTTAAGCTAGAAAGTTAGCAAAAGCTTAAACTATTAACCTATCTCCACTGGCTGGTCCCAAAGTGTTTCTCAGAGCATGAAGCTTTCATTTGCGAAGCAGTCTTTCAGTTCAATGGTCTCTAATCTCCAGCCAACTTCTCTGTCTCTGAGGATCAAGTAGAGATAGAGAGAGAGAGAGAGAGAAGAAATTCATATTTCCTTTTATGCTAGACAATTTTTTGTTTGGTTTGGATTCTTGGCTTCTTAATATTTAAACTGTTCTGACCCCATTGATATTAAGATTTCTCTTTGCATGAATTTCCCCATGATTAAGTTGTTTACAAAATAGCAGTTTCTATCTCTCACTTCTCATTATTTGTTCCACCAAAAACCAAGGAAAGTGATTCCTTCTTTGTCTCATGGAATAGCTTAGCAGTGAGCAACAACTTCTGAGCTTGGATCTCCAGAACTTTTGATTATAAGGAAAGAATTCAGAGAAAAAAATAAGTTCGTCTGCAATGTAGTAGGAGCAACATGAAATAGTCTTGACACAGGCTGAACTCCAAAGCACACAAATCTGGTTACTCTTGGATTTCAAATGGAGGAAAAGTCCCCATAACATTCTAACAAATAATTCTTTTACTTTAAAAATTCTGTGCATATAGTCATCTAGAAGAATTGTAAAATAGACTATCATATCCAAATGTGAAAATGCAATGCAGTATGCATCTCTAGTTTCAAATAAAAGATGGAACCCTCCCCCCAGTGAAGCTATTAAATATATCTTGATAATATGCTTCTGGACTCTCTGACATTGTTCATACCTACAATGTCAGGATACATTTAAAATAGCATAATGATGGACTTATGACTGCCTAGGCACAAGGGAAAATATCACAACATACTTCGTTTGGCATTGGAGTGCATCTATTGGGGCTGTGCCTCCTCTGTTGCTGATGCCTGTGCAATGGAAAGCATGCCCAGATACACACACATAAGAACATGACAGCTAGCTCATTTAGACCAGCAGAGCAAGCCAAGTGCCATATCAGAGGATGGAAAGCAGAACAGATTGGACCACCCTTTTGGTCAAGCCTTGCAACACATTCCTGGTTCTGTGGATGCACTGTGGTGGACCTGGTCAGCCAATAGACCTTGGAAAGATTTTCTCAACCCTGATATGATGAAGCCTATGACTCTCGGAACTACTAAAGCCACTCAAGTAACCCTCAGAACATTATTCCCCATATAGGAGTCTACAGAGCATCATCAAATTATCATACCCTATCCACAAGAGCTGATGTAGTTTGACAGCAAGGAGCACCCCATCCCCCTTCTCTGGCCATGGACATATTAGCAAAAATATAAAATGAATTGGAAAATTTGCCCCACCCGCCTTTCCTCATGCCTTGAATCTCCCCACCCTAATCAGAGGCATACATGGGCATACATCCCTCTCAACTAGAAAAAACAACATTACAAGTAAAATTTAAAAACTAGATCACAGAAATAATGAGTTTACCAAAAAAGATTACAGACATACATTAAAAATTGAGAGAACGTACTTGAAACATCACATTGAACACATTTTAACAAATAGGAAATAACAAAATAACAATATATAAAACTTAAATGAGAGGATTTCTTAAGTGAATGACTACTCATCTTGAAAGTGAATACTAGGAAAAAGTAAAAACTATCAAAGTAATAGGATAACATCTTTATGAAGAAATAACAAAGTGGCACATCACTGGCAATGAAATATGTAAGGGGACTGGCATGTGATATATTCTATTAAGCCACTACTTCTGACTCCTCTATCTCATATTAGAATATCTAGCTTGAGCAGTTTATTCTCCTTGCTTCTGATCCAGCTTCCTGCAAGTACATTCTAGGAGGCACACCAAATGAGGGCTGATGGTTTAAGTTCCTGGGACCTTGCCACCTAACTGGGAGCTCCAATGAAGTTCTGGGTTTTTATCCCAGTTTCATCGTGTCTATCCCTGGCTATTGTAAGCATATGAGCAGCAAAGCAGTGAATTGGTTTTTTCTCTCTCTCTTTTTCTCTCTCTCTCTCCTCTCCCTCTCTTCCTTTCCTTCTCCCTTTCTTGCTCTGTCCTCCCTTTCTCTCCCTCTACTCAGGTAAATGAAATTTAAAAAGTTTAAATATAGAAAGAGAACTTTATCAAAAAAAATTATTGCAAATCCATCACTAGAATGCTTATGTGATACCGTAGCCTAAAATATCAACCAACAGAACAGATAATAAAGAAATATGTTTAATGTTTGCAAATTTATTGAACTCTATGTAGTAGTGAAAATGGATGAACAGTGGTTTCATATAAGCATATTTTCATATTGAAGTCTTTGAACAACTATTCTAAAGAGAGGTTCTTTCAAACTGTAGGAATATTATGCCCTAAGTAATGTTTCTTTAAAAGTATTCACTTCAAAGAGGCAATGACAGAAGCCTGCTTAGTTCCTATTGGATATCTTGGTTGTAGTCATTTTTCATGTTGTCTCCTATTATGGGACTGATTTCTCAACTTGCTTACAAGCTGGAAATTTTATATTAGTAATTAATTTGGCATGCACTTTGTCTTTCACTAAAAAGACAAAAAATATTTCCCAGCTTAGTCATCACTGCTCCATCATTATTGCTTCCAATAATAAGGGTTTTTTTTTTCTTAAATATAATTATCAAAGTCTCCTTCAAAAATTTGAGTTATTGCAGTAGTGTTACTGAAAGTAAGTGCTGAGAACTGTCATGATAAACTTCAAGATAAGGTGAAAAAGTGAAGGAAGAATGATACACAGCTTATCTCTTGATAGAAAGATCGGAAAATGAAATGTCCTGAGGTTTTAGAGCTTGAGGCAAGATACAACCATAATGAGCAGTCGCAGCCTGGTGAACTGGGCAGTTTCAGGCCACAGGGTCACTGCCAAGAACACAGGAAGGTCCTGGGATTCAAGAGAAAAAAAAAAATACAGGTGGCAAACACAGGAAATGGGAGTGGCGATACTGCATAAGGAAAGTGAGGAGGTTGCAAAGCAAGAATACTTGGCTAATTTGATCATGAACAGGTGGAGTAACAGTGAGTTGTAACCTCTACATTTTCAATTGCAGGTACCAAAGAATCCATCTCACCAGCAGATTACCCCTGTAGTGGATGCCCACAGAACACCGTAAGGCACACTTTGATTCTCTTGGATTGCCTAACTCATTTCAGCCTTGGTGTCCACGTTTCACGATCATGCCATACACCTCCCCTTAGCCCTGCATGTATATGGCCTCAATTTTAAATTTTCCATTTATGATCAAGCCAGAGAAGCTCTTTGCTAAAGCTATTGACAGTTCTTCAAGCATAGCATCTATGGCTTTCTTCCTTCCGAATACTGGTCACTTTGCACAGTGCAACTTCAGCAAAATTTAATGCCACAAAGTATCTCCTATATATTGAAGACAGAGTAAAATAGTGATGTAGGAACAGAAAACCACACCCTGATATTCTGCAAAAGGTCATCGAAAAAAAGCTAGGAAGATAGGAACTTGAGACTGAAGTCTCCGAGGAAGCCTCCACAGTACCCAAGAAGGTGCCATATCAGAAATTAAGCAAGAATGAATATACAGAAACACAGACTTAAGTGGACTGGGGTAATTTCACTGGTTGTCCCCTAACTAGTGGCTGAGTGACCCAGAAGACAATAAGCTTCTTGAAAGTGTGATTCAAAAAACTTAAGATCAGCACAAATAGAGGACTTGTTTGCTCAGCTATAAAATTGTTATTCTCCATTTAACTGCTTTTGTTCAAACCCAAAAATACACACAATATGTCTTGTTTGTTGACAGTCTTAATTTCTAGTTCACCTTAAACGGAAGCTAAATCACATCAATGTATCCTTGAATCTGTTAAGTCAAAATTTCATAAATTTATGCACATTCCTCTTTTTATGGCAACTTGGAGACATTAGAGTAGTAACATTTCTTCCTAAGTGCTTATCAGTATAGTTTAAATTATTTCAAAAAGTAAGTTCACACGTACTAGAATACCTGTTGAAACTGGAATACTTATATACCAATGGTTGGGATTTGAGATGGTGCAAACATTTTGAAAAACATCCTGGCAATTCTAACAATGTGGTTCAACAGTCACACTCCTTACATGTATGCCTATAGGAAATGAAAACCTGTGTGATTCATGTATCCATCCACACATAATCTAATAAACAAAATGTGGCATTTCTACCCAATGTAATAGTATTCAGATGTAAAAAGGAACCAAGCACTGACAAGTTCTGCAACAAAAATAAATATTGCAAAAAAATCATGCTGAGTGAAAGAAATGAGACAAACACACATACAGCAAACATATGTATGAGTCCACTAATGAGAAATGTTCAAAATTGCTAAATCTATTGGACAAGAAATTGATTCAGTATGGCTTTTGTCTACAGGTAATGGAGGAGGGGATTATATTTCTTTTTGAGGTGATAAAAACCTTGTAAGACTGACTACAGTGATGGTAGCATACATATGTCAATATCATTACACTTTTCTTATACATTAAATGAGCTGATTATATAGAATGTGTTTTATTTTCAGTAAAATGGTTTTTACAAACTAACGAACTCTCTTGGAACATCCAATCAGCACTCCACAAATACCCCTGATGGCCCTCTCCTTCACCTTAAGAAAAATAGTGGAGAGCCCACCGCAATGACGCAGTAGCTAAATTCACACCTTGCATGCACTGGGATCCCATATGGGCACTGGTTTATGTCCTGGCTGCCCCTCTTCCCATCCAGCTCCCTTCTTATGGCCTGAGAAAGACTTGGGACTCTGCAACACTGTGGAAACCTAGAAGCGGCATCTACTTCATAGGCATTTTGTAATATTAAAAGAGCTAACATATAAAAAGTGATTACAGGGCCCGGCGCGGTGGCGCAAGTGGTTAAAGGTCCTCGCCTTGCACGCCCGGGATCCCATATGGGCGCCGGTTCTAATCCCGGCAGCCCTGCTTCCCTTCCAGCTCCCTGCCTGTGGCCTGGGAAAGCAGTCGAGGACGGCCCAAAGCTTTGGGACCCTGCACCCGCGTGGGAGGCCCGGAAGAGGCTCCTGGCTTCGGATCGGCATAGTATCGGCCCGTTGCGCTCACTTGGGGAGTGAATCATCGGACAGAAGATCTTCCTCTCTGTCTCTCTGTATATCCGCCTTTCCAATGAAAAAATAATAAAAATAAATCTTAAAAAAAATGATTACAATAAAGACCCTCAAATAATACATACACGTGAATGAATGAACGGATACTTACATAGATAGCTAAATATACTACCTCAGTTATCTTTTTACTAAAACATTTTGTTGATATTTGGTTAATTCCAACAAAAAATATTTGTAGCTAATTGAATAACTGTTTAATAAACAACAAAAACAAGCCAGTAAAGTTTGATTTTTTTTTTTTTACCCAAGTGAATACCAGTTTTTTCTGCACCGTTGTTAAAATGGGCCTAAGAAAAAGAAATACATTAAGAATCTGAAATATAGAAGGAAACAGCATCTGAAATGTGAAAGAGATCTCTGAGACAATCTAGTTAAACCCCCCTGCTTTACCTTAAAGACAGTTTAAGTTTCTCCAAATATGCGCTTAAAAAGACTTCCAGGAGAGAAGGTTCCATGAACGCAGTCTCAGGCTGCTCCCTCATCCCATTTCTCTTCCTTCAATGAGACGCTATCAAGTGCTAGAACTATCTAATTTTCTACTTCAATCAAATTAACTAGTTACAACCTTTAAGAAACGTCTTGGGGTGGGGGGTGGCGGCCGGGAGGGGGCTTTACACATTGTCTCATTTCACCAATCCTCCCCTTCAAGCGCCAGCAGCCCTCTGGCTGCTTCACAGCCCATCCAGCTCCCTCCCTCGTGAAGTTAATTGCTACTAATATTACAAGTTATCACATTGTATTTAGGAACTTTATAGTTATTTAGAAGCATGTGTAGGCTATTAACATACAATGATGTGACGAAGACGCTGATATATATAAACACTCTAGGCTCTAAGGAAACATGAAGAATAATGTTGGTTGGAATAATTGTTCACTAAAAAACTTTTTAGAGTCATGGAAGGGTAGGATTAGAAGAATTAATGTTATTCTTTTAAGAGTCATTATACTGAAATCTGATATAAGCAAGTCAGTGTAGCATTTACAAAACATTAAGACCAATATTAACGAGTATTTGTCTTTCAGATGATTTTTCAATTCTCACTCTGATTGTTGGAGGAATTCTTTAACCAAATTCTAGTTGTGAATGTAGTTTCAGACTGCCTCCTCTTGGCACTAACAGAATTCTGAATGCAAAGTGGTATTCCACCCGTAGTTTATAAAATCTCTGCTTGTTAAGCTACTTTTCTGTGTTCCAGCAGCTGTGTTTATTTTAACCAGCCTCGCGGCGCTCTGCCAAAACAGAGTCCAACTGCAGGATAAACAGTCTATTTTTAAAACAAGTAAGGCTGTTCTATGTTTTAATATAACTTTGTAGAATGCCTTTTATTTGGTGAGTCATTAATTCTATTGTTACCTGTTTCGACCAAGGCTCATAGGCTTGACTCTCAGATACTACTGTCTACAACTCCAGATATCTGGGATGGTCAATTACTGTGTAAATTTCCTCCTCAGCTTCCAATTGTGTATTCCTTCTTCTCATATTGTCTATTACGAAATACTTAAGATGAGATAGTAACTTTAATCGTATCTTTAATGATGCTTGTGATGAACTGAGATGATCTTTTGCACTTTCTATAGTAGCTCCAGTCCAGTTTGAGCAGAGGTAAGCAGAAACAAATTAGCAAATGTCTTAGATTTTTCTACATTCATCCTTAGGGCTTGAACAGTCCTAATGACCTCAGATACATGGTCAGGACTGTGAGCATAAATTGTATGGGTGATTGAAATAATTTTTGTAAATGTTTCCTTCTTTTAAAAAAAAAAGTCCTTTTTTTTTTTTTTTGGAAAGGCCAATTTAAAGAAAGATCTTCTATCTACTGGCCACCACAGCCAGAACTGAGGCAATCTGAAGTCAGGAACCAGGAAGCTTTTTCTGGGTCTGTCATTTGGGTCCAGGGTCCCAAGGCTTTGGGCCATTTCTCCACTGCAGGGATAAAATGAGACCAATGTTGGAAGCTCATAATTCTTATTTTATATGTGTATTTTTTCTCATCATATGCACCGGGAGCCCCTGTTCCACGCTCCGTATTCAGAAACTCGTAAAACTCGTAATTCATGCAGTATTAGTTACATTAGTGAGAAAGTCATTATCATTGTCCTAAGGGGAAAAAAAAATGGGCTTGCTCTTATTCTGCTTAATAAAGTTGAATGATGCTTCACATGAAGAAAATGTTCCTCTTTTAAACTATGCTCCAAAAGAAATATGGATTTAAAAAATTTTAAAAAAGCAACAGTGGTTTTATTCCAATTGAAAGAATATTGTAGCAAAAATATTCAATGCCTGAAAGTAAGACCTATATTGCTTCACATCTCATCAAAACTTACCAGGAATGCAAAAAAAAAAAGAAACAAAATGCACCGACGAGTAGAAAATCAAATAGTTAAAAAAAGAAAAGAACAATGTCAGATATGACGGAATTGTTAGAAAGGACATGTAACTGTGGCCCTGATGTTTAATAAGATAGAGATTGGGTTCATTAAATAAAAAGAAGATATAAAAACAATGTCAAAAATCAACTTCTAGAAATAAAGTGTGCAACTGCAATTCAAAATATATTAGGTGAGGTGCAGGCACTTGGCACCATAGTCAAAATGCTTCTTGGGACATTTGCATCTTAGGTCAGAGAGCCTTCAGTTAGAGAGCTGGTTCTGCTTCCAATTCCAATTCCAGCTTCTTATTAATGTGCACACCTGCTGACATCAGGTGATAACTCAAATACCTGGACCCCTGCCTCTTATGCAAGAGTTCTGGATGCATTCCTTCAACATGGCCCAGTTCTAGCAACTGAAAACACTTGGGGGATAAATCATATAAGTAAATGAATAAATAAATAAATAAATCTGTCTCTTTCTCACTCACTTTCAAATAAATAAGTAACATTTAAAACAAGTAATAATGCATTAGATAGTATTAGTAGTGTAACAGAAGAAAATTAGGGGAACTAGAAGAAATAGCAGTAGAGACTAAAGTGAAATGCACAAAGGAAAATACAAGAATAATTCAGGAAGAATTGCTGAGCTGCAGGATAACTTTTGAGTGACCAAAATATGTAACTGTGCTCCGAAAGAAGGAAAAACAGTGGAAAACATTCCGTCCGGTGCTGAAGACGCTTCTTGGGATGCCTGAATTCCCTATCAGTGTATCTGGGGTCTAGTCCCAGCCCCATTTCCAATTCCAGCTTCTGGTGTGCATCCCAAGAAGCACCAAGTGATAGCTCAAGTACTTGAATCCCTATCACCCACATGGGTGACCTGGATTGAACTCTGGGCTCCTGACTTAAGCTCAACCTGAACCAAGCTATCAAAGGCAACTGGAAAATGAATCAACAGCTGGCATTTTCTCTGTCACCCTCTCCCTCTCCAGCTCTCCCTTGCTTTCTTTACCTCCTGCTCCCTGCAAAACTTTTGAAGAAATGATGGCCAATCAGTTTCCAAGTCCAGTGAAAATTATAAACCCGCTGCCACAGGCAGTTTGTGAAACCATGACAGTGTGACATGATTAGAAAGAACAGGGCATACTGCATCCAGAATCTTAAAAGCTGGTCCCAGAGATCAAGGCAGAACTCTGGGCAATGGTTGGCAAGTCCAAGACCAAGGTCTGATGCCTGAGTAACAGTCCAGCACCACAGAGCCATGGATATCCTGGGAACAGCCACATACTGATTTCTGTACGTGAATCACACTGTTGCTTCCTGATCATAAAGTGTTGTCTTGGTAACTGAATATGGGATGTAGATATCAAAATTTGCGCCACAAAAATTCCTATAATTTCACTCCTGAAGAAGTTCAATAAAAGATTGAGGCAACAAACCTTATGGGTAGATCTTACTTGGAGAAGGGGCCTTCCCTCTGACTTCCCTGCTTTTATAAACTTTATCATGTGTTTGCCTCATGTCTTATTTTCTTAATTACACATCACCTCCTTATCCAATCCTGGTCATGTTGCTGTAGATGACAGTGCCCACATATCCAAGTTCAACAACTCCCAGCACAAGAATCAAAATGAAAATTAACTATACTGAAGCAAAACATCATTCAGAAAAGCTTGGGGAAATGTTTTTTTTTTCACATTTTATTATTATTGCTATCATTTTACGATACAGATTCCATATTCCGTTATCCCCTCCCCAGTTCCCTCCCCCCCCCAGTTCCTTTATATCATTACTAACATATAGTTCTTCATACTCAGTCATATGTTCATCATTGCGGGCATGGAAGCTTGGGGAAATGTTTCAGGTGATGACTACAAAATCGTAAAAGAAGCCATGAGGCAGGAAGACCCTTATGCTCATCCTTACATCGAGGATGATAGCTGATTGCTTCTTGGAAATAATGCAAGTCACTAAACAACAGAAAAAGATCTTTGGCGTGATGAAAAAAAATAGCTTTCTGTATCTACAAAAAAAATCTATATACTGTGAAAGTTGAAGCCATAGAAACAATCATTTTTTTTCAGGCTTACAAAGGCTGAAGGAATTAACTGACATACTTGCCAATAAGACAAAAACACAAACAAAAAACCTTTCAGCTAAAGGACAATATTTACTAGAAGGAACTAAGGCTCAGTTCATAAGAAAATCCAAAACCTAGAAAAAAGTAACTATGTGTATGGATAGAGTAAAAAGAGGTTAAGTGGGTATTACTGCCTCATTAATAGTCCTTCAATTATGAACCTGTGTTCCCTGTTTTTATTTTTTTCTTTACTGATAATACAGGCATGTTTAAACAGAATTGCAGGCATCAATCCATGCTGGAGAAATAAGTTGATTTCTCTGGCCCTCTCTAGACTTTGTATTGTGTTGTTTCCTGTTTGGAAAATTGTTAAGGCCATTCAAACTTAGTAATGATTAGACAAGACTTTAAGGTCCAACTGTGTATGCCCAAGGCCCCAAAACCGTGGGTTAACTTCTGTGGAGACTTTCATTTTAAAATAGGCGGATATTTGAATTACTTTAAGAATATTTTCTTCCAAGCAATCAAAACCCTACTGAGACAACAGAGAATGCAAGAAATCTTTTGTGACACATAAAATCTTTTCCAAGTCAGTTACAAAAACAAAGAAAAGCCATAATTAAGAGCATGTGACACCAACACATGATCCCATTACGTAGCGCAGTTAACTGTATCAAGAAATAAGAAAGAATCTCTGTTTTCGAGACTTCATAAACTGAAATAGGAAACTCTTTGGGTCCCAACTCCCTTTCTGAAATTCGAGATAAAGTACAGGAGTTACTGGACAGGCATTAGGCAGACTAAAAGCCAAATGAGAGAGACCAAGGATGACTAATGAGTTCTTTAAAAAGAGCTAGGGAGAGATGCCTACCAGCAATGTCTACAGGAAGTGAAGACATATGTCATGTTACAGTATGCCTCTGATGCGGAGTTTTCCTGTAGTTTCTACGATGCCTAATACAAACTTCCCCATTCCATACAGGTTTACTCAAATACCTGAAACCGAAGCCATCTGGCAGCCTGCACCGTATTGACTGCAGTCCACCTGACTACTTGATTTGTTCCTTTGTGTGAGCATAGTGAGGGAGACTTAGGTCGCCCTTAAGTAAGACATAAAATCATAAAGCAGGAGAAAGGATAGGAGTAAGCAAGATATGGAGAATTCCTCAGGGTGGGATTGCCCAGAATTTATCACTGCTCTTTCTCTGGGTTAATTCTGCCACCAAGATGTTTGTATGAAGGACTGGAAGGATTCCACATGTGAGACAGAGAGAGGTGGCAACCAATGCAGCAAAGTTTAATGATTTATCTATTGGGACAGATGGATAAATCTTGAGATGGAGCTGAGACCGTGCACCAGACCACAGGCTGCATTTTACATAGCTAAGGAATTCACTGTTGCCAAGAATTCTCCTTTTATGTCCCTCTGGTCAAAGAGCTCCTCAGATATGAACTTGGTAAAAGTTCTTGAAGATTTTTTACACTGTGTTATCAGACGGGGTAACCTACGTGGTGCCTGGGCAGGGAAGATTCTCCTGGGATATTTTTCTTGGGGAATACTGGAGCCAAGTACCAAGTTGTCTGATGGTGTAAATAGGACTTTAATGTGTAGAGTATTGGGCTACCTCCAGGGAAGGCATGCTTCTAAGGCTTTTCTGTTCCTTTCTATCAGGGACTTCTTTTCCTTCTAGCCTCTTGTCTACATAGGCTAATTTATACCTCTCTTTTTAACATAAGATTTATTATCACACACAGAAAAATTGTGCTAAATGATTAATATGCAAGGCTGTTGAATTAACAGAAATTAAGAATAATTTTATAAAAACAGGAACTTTTAAATGTTGATTTCTAATGCACATTGAATACTATAAAACAGTACAAGCTGTAATGTTCTTTATAAAATAATGTATAATAATATGTAAGATGTATTAAGATATAAAAAGAATCTTGAAAATGATTATGGAAAATACCTATTATTGAAAAATTATGCATAGATTTGGATTTTTGCACCAAGCAAAAGTATATTTCATTCCATGTATTTTAGACTTTTCACTTGTGAAGTATCCACACATCGTTATTTGAGGGAAATAATATTTAGCATAGTGCAAGGCAATATCATTTCTACAGAAATAGCATAAATTTGCTAGTATGAGTAAGTATATGCATGTGTATGCATAACGTGTGTAAAATTTTTGAAAGCACATGTAAAGGAATTTACATAAAGGATTTTAAAACTTCATTGTTTCAAATATATTTAAGAAAATCATAAAAGTATGTTTGGGAATGAAAAACACCAAATTCAGAGTGGTATGAAAAATGCTAATGGAGGCCCGGCGCGGTGGCGCAAGTGGTTAAGGTCCTCGCCTTGCACGCCCGGGATCCCATACCGCGTGGGAGACCCGGAAGAGGCTCCTGGCTTCGGATCAGCATAGCATCGGCCATTGCGCTCACTTGGGGAGTGAATCATCGGACGGAAGATCTTCCTCTCTGTCTCTCCTCTCTGTATATCCGCCTTTCCAATAGAAAAATAATAAAAATAAATCTTTAAAAAAAAAAAGAAAAATGCTAGTGATAGGATTCTAGGGAGAAATACTGAAGTTTCAATTGTATCTGTGGATCCTTTGCAGGTTTTCATTTTTCATACTTTTAAACTTAAAACGTAATTACAAGAATAACTCACAAATCCTTTACCTACATTTTGTTTTCAATTTTATATTTGAGATACAAAAATTGTAGAGCTGCACACCCAACTCAGCACCTGACTTTCCTGATTGCTAAAATTTAGTGTATTTGTCAGAATCTATAAACCATATCTAAGATCGCCCTCTGCTTATGAAATTTAAACTCCCTGTATCTCTTCCACTCTTCCCAGCCTCTAGCAATTAGTGTTCTGTGTTCACACAGAAGAGAAAACATGATATTTGCCTTTCTATATCTGCCTTATTTCACTTAATCTGATATCCATTTTGCTGCAAATTACAGAATTTTGCTCTTCCATAGAGTTGAGTAGTATTCCATTGTATATGTATATAACAGCGTCTACATTCATCTGATGTTGGATATCTTGATTAATTCAAAATCTTGGCTATAGTGAATGATGATGCAATAAATTTAGTGAACCATGTATCTCTTTGATACAGTAATGTTCCATGCCCATTGGGGATGCTCAGCCATGAGCCTGATTTGGTTTCCTGTTATGCTAATTGAATTTTTTACAAGTATGTTTAAGGATCCTTTTCCTGTACTCAGCTAAGACAGCTTGATTATCATGTGTCATGGTGAAGATCACTTTTAGTGATACCATATATTCTCTCTCATATAAGGAAGCCAACATGGAAAGGGTAACTCCAACAGTCCAATCTATCCTGGTTTTTATTTTATTTTATTTTGTTGATTGTTTGTTTTTTTGGCTGTATCCCATGTGTTTTGTTGTTTTTATTTCAGTTTGGTTGCTTCCAAATAATCTCTATTCTCTAGTAGAATTCATCATGTGCTCATGAAGTATGTGATGGCACCATTTTTCCCAAGAGACTTCTGTGTTTCCTTTTTGTCATGCATGTGTTGGCTATTCAGCGGTGTGTTATTTTTTTTCAGGGTGATATATTTTGTTGTTGATGTTGTTGTTGCTGTTGTTGATGTGGCTGTTATGAATTGATGTCAATCTGAAACAGTAATATAATTTCAACTCCAATATTTTAAAATAGTTCAAGATTACTGGAGCTAATTGCTGTTTAAGTGTTTTATAGAAATAAGATGTATTTTTATCTAACTCTCTAAATGCCTTCCTTTTCATGTACATAAATATATTTTCTTATCTTACCCCTAAATATCAGCAATAGTATAATTATCAAAAATTCAACATTAATTTTATCTGATTAGCTGATCCACATTCCATTACATCTGTAATGTTATACTTCTTTTTAAAAAGAAGACTGAAAAGTACTAGAAGAAAATTGTCATGATTTAAGAAGATGTTTCTTTTTTAAAATACACCAAATAGATGAGCATGATTAGATATTTGTGACCGCCCCACCACCCAAATTTTATTATGTCAGATTTCTACTTCCCAGTGTGATGGTCACATTGGAAGGTAATTAAGGTCTGAATATGGGGCCTTTATGAAGGCCTTATCACCCTTGTGTTCGCTTAACTTCATAATCTTGAGAAACAGATGTTTGTAATAAGACACCCTATTTATTATATGCTATTTTAGCTACTTAGGCAAAATAAGACAAATATTTAGCCTTACTCGGCAACTAAAAAATGATGACTCACAAACGATTAAGCTAAGCTCTTTACAAAAGGACATAAAACTGCCTGAGGTTATTCATTACATAATAGTGGTGGGCAGTTTTCTCTATCTGAAGCCATCAAACTCTGAAGATGGCCAGTTGGTATTCTTTTTCAAATATTTTAAGACATTTGTAAAAACTAACACCTCTTTAACCCATCCAGTGAGGCATAAAGACAAAACAGAAAGTGCTCGCATCCTGGGTTAAAATCGAGATGAAATCAGATGTTCTTATCTTTACCCTGTCCTGTCTTGGCTTGCCATTTACCCCAATCAGTATTTTCATTATTAACTCTTGTGGGTCTTTAAGAGATCATTTATTTATAAAGTAAAATATCATAAAATATTGTAAACATTTGGATTTATTTAACTGAATTTAATAGATGTTCAGTAAATGAGCAAAAGCAATATGCTAACCACTAAAAAGAATACAAACATAAACAAGGAGTCATTAGTACAATGATGTATGTATAAAATTATCCAGATAACTTAAAAACTGCTTCCTTACATAGAAATCCTTTTTTAAAACTAATCAGCTTTAAAAACTCCTGCTTTTACAAAACAAAAATAGAAGCTGTAATAAAATTCATTGTGTCAGAGAACTTCAGGTGTCTAGAGGAAAAGAAAGTAATGATTCAATTAAATTATGAAGTTATTACCTGGTGTTAGCAGAGATGGAATCTGGAGGGCTTGGGAGAACCTCAGAGCCCATGAAATGGTATCATAAAATGAAACGTAGTAAAAATAAAATAAAAAAAAAAAGAAATGGAATCTGAGACAGTGTCTATTTCAGATTTAAACAGGGGTTGATGAAAGAAGTAGGGTGCAGCTCTCTCCACCATTTCTCTTCTTTCCTGCCCTCATCTAGACAAAAAGGTTTGCAATAGACAAATCTCTTCCCAGCATTTTATTAACCATTGTTATACTCCACCTAACACAGGGCAGAGGAATTTCCCTTATGCTGTCTTCCTTGGGGGCAAGCTGTAAAGTTATTATCCAGTGTTACCAGCCTAGGCAGCCCATTTGGTACTGGACAGAGAAAATTCCCCTAGAATACCCTCCTTGGGAAATGCCTGGTGCCACAGGTAAAATTAACAGAAGTATGGGCATGACTCTGTAGTGTAAAACAGTGAACTGTTTCCAAAGTGTGCTTCCTGCATGCCATATTCTCATCACAGGTGCTTCATTTTACTTAGGCTATACTCACACTTTCAGGTTAACTTCCGATTTCCTGTCCAACACAGTACACCCTTCTAATTTGAAAGAGGAAATATGTAAGTTGATTGGGTATATTAGAGAGCATATTGATAATAATGGCATTCACCAATAGGGGGATGGTGGGAGGGCTTCAAGCGTACAAGATAAGACAATGACAATCACCTGGCTTACAGAGCACTCAGTTAAAAAATACTAAAACAAAAAACCTCTGGAATACATAGGTAGGGGCAAGCTATGTATGTTGAGCTTTCTTGCAAGCCCTGGCTGTTAATGTTGCTTTAAAAATATGTGATTTTAAAAATAAATTGCAGAATCACTCTTAATGTTCTTTTAAAAGTTTAAAGAAGAGACTTTAAAAAAAAAACATAGAATTTGATTATACATGAGCAGCCTTTTCCTGCACAAAAGTTATAGATGGTGTGCTACAAGGTAGACATGGAAGGTGAATCAAGGCATGTCCGTGGATGGTTTCATGTGATGAGCTATGCCAACTACTGTGGGCATCCACATCAGTCAGGGGCCAAAAGACACACACAGTACACTCAAACTGGGTCACCGCAGTGGAGTTTGGTAAAGAGACTGTTTTCAAGAAGCCTGGGTAAAAAAATAAAAAGCCAATAATACTCACTGTGCCTATTGTTGAAACCCTTGTCACTTTATGCTAACAAGGTTTATTAATGAATTGTTCCAGGACAATGGCGTAAATTGAGTCAATTTTAAGTTTTTGCAAGAACTGTTATATCTCTTCTAGATGTAAAAGGAATAAAGAAGGATCTGCTTACCAGAACCTGGCAGAGAATAAATGAAAAGATCCATTAAAAGGCACTGTGGCTTTTAGATTAGGTGAATATCCAGTGTGTGAGCACCCAACAGGAGGGAGGGGTGAGTTGAAATCCTCACTCTACTACCCACTATCTTCTGGCTGCTTGCCAGTATCTCTCACTGACTGAATCCAACCAGAGACCGGTAGTCATGAGAAACCTACTGTATAGTTCTCATAGGACAACTTCCCAAAGTGAAAAGGATGCACAGGGAAGGTCATAAAATATACCAAGGAAAAAATAGAAGATACCCAGCATAGTAAATATCCTTGCAAAGTTTACAAAATTGAGACCACCTTTTCAGTTCTCTTTTCTGCAACAATTCTTTTGGACTATTCTTACTAATCTCAACTCCTACCTTCTTGAATTATCTTGAGATTATATTTGTAGAAAAATGATAAAGCAAGCCAAATCTTCTTTTACCTGAAGTTGACTGAGGGTAAGAGCATTTCTTTCTAGAAAAATAAGGGTAAACATTAAGTTTACAGGAATATGTGACTGGGCTTCAAAAATGTATGTAAGCTGCACATTATAAAAAGAGTAATGTATAGATTTCACAACCTGTTGTGATAATTTCCACAAAGTTCTTCTTCAAAAGTGCCTATTTAACCTCCTCCAATCCTTACTTCAAAAACATCTAACATTTCTCCACCATAGAATGATGGTATCGATATCACCACTCAGCAACAAAATAAAATGAAAGTGATATTTTTCCCATCTTTTCATAGAAAACTCCATCACTCCAATTTCTGGCTCACAAATGTTCCTAAATGATCTTAGAAGGATCCATGCTTCTAACATGAAGTTGGTTGTTAATCAAGAGCAGTGGTTTTCAAATCCAAAAGGCCATCTTTGTTCAGGAGAAAATCTATTGTGACACTTCCTAAAACATAAGCTATGTTTGTGTAATTGCCCTCTCTCTCCTTGAAGGGAGATAACTCCCTTTTTATCAAGAATCTGTCTCATGTCCCTTCCAATGTCCATGTCCAATAATTACATGCTTTAACATTCTTCAGAAAATAGCAGCCTTTTTCTTGACTTGGTTCTACTTCTTCAAGATCAAATGGAGCTTTACATGAAGGTTAAGCTGCTTTAGATATTTGGAACTGTTCAAAGAAAAGAAGGGGGAAAAAGACTTTAAAAGAGGGAAGGGAAAATGAGGAAATCAAAGAGACAATGGAAACTATTACTAAACAAAAAATGAAAGTGTTAAGGAAATAAGTGAGTGATAAATTTCCCAATGTGAGTAAGAGAAAAAAATCACACCGTGGATGCTTTTCTGGTTCTTCTCATGCGTGAAAATATTGCCTACACCTCTTGAGCAATCACAGAGGGCTACAAGTGACCTCATGTCTATGTCCCATCGTATGAAACACACACCATTCTTGACTTAGAATTTCTCAAGCTTCATATGGAGATATTGCTCACATCTTCAGCAATTGGGGAAAATTTTTTTTTAAGAGAAAAGCAGGAAGCTCTTCAGTTCACTAGGAATTTTCATAAAGGTGCTCTGGCCTGAATCGTTTTCCTAGGTGAGTCAGAAGAAGATTCCAGGATGATGGCAGGCAAAAAAAAAAGAAAGAAAAAAAAAAAAAGAATCAACTCCCCCCAAATAAATTATATGCAATGTTTTTTTCCATTAGGAAATAATTCGCTTTTTCACCATCATGTTCAGAAAAGATCATTATACTTCATACTGAGGATTTATTGATTTTAGTATCTAAGACTGAACCCACTGGTGGTTTTGACAATAACTGTATGTGCAAGAAAACATTACTGTCCTATGAAGGTTTTTGTATGTTGTAGTGCCAGTCATAATTGTTCTTTGCTTATGGCTACTTCAGAGCCCAGAAAATACTGTTAAGCCAAATTATCTTCATTTTTATTATTTTTCCTGTCTTTGCTCCCCACCTCTTTTCTGCCTTGATTCCTTTTTTATCTTAGCACGTTCCTCCCTTAAAGACTAGCAAACATACTGAAAACCACTTGCAATGCTGTTAGAAAAACTGAGTAGATATTATCAAAATGTTCTGCTTTTTAAATAACTTGCAACCTAATAAGATCTTATCACTAAAATATAGAATCAATGGAAGCCAAAGGAAGAAAACCCAATTAAGCATGGTTTAAAAGATATTGATGTTTCTGCCAGGTATGAGTCCATTTTTGGAGGGACTATCAGATGAGAATAGAGTGATACAAAAATGACACCCCTTCAGAAAGTGGAATTGGGAAAAAGAAAGTTCAGAACGTGTTTCTAGCACATTACTTCAGCCTTTGGACAGAAACCTAGAACAATGAAGTAGATAAAAGTAGAAAGACAGCTTGGAATTCATACATTAATTGGATTAATTATAAACCTCTAAGGAACTGCATGTCTCCCAAAAGTTATTGAGCAGAAAGTAATATTATCGAAATGATTTAACAAGTCACTTAATTAAAGACATGGAAATTTTGATCCACAGGAACAAGCAGTGAGTAGATTGCCTTCAAGGATCCCTGAGAAGTCAGCCTGCCTTTATTATCCCTTTATACATGAACATGGATGACAGGGCCATAATTTTTTTTTAAGATTTATTTGTTTTTATTGCAAAGATAGATATATAGAGAGAGGAGGAGAGAGAGAGTGAAATATCTTTCATCCAATGATTCACTCCCCAAGTGACTGCAACAGCCGGTGCTGAGCCAATCCGAAGCCAGAAGCCAGGAGCTTTTCTGGGTTTCCCACGCAGGTGCAGGGTCCCAAGGCTTTGAGCCGTCCTTGACTGCTTTCCCAGGCCACAAGAAGTGGCGCTGCCAGGATTAGAACCTGTGCCCATATGGGATCCTGGCACGTTCAAGGCGAGGACTTTAGCTACTAGGCCACCATACCAGGCCCGGCTGTTACATTTTAAAGAACACAATGGGAAAGAAGGCAGCCTGCCTGAGAGAGGGTACCAGTCAAACCTCAGCAGGGCTGCTCTTTGCTATCCGTGGATACATCAGGAATCAAAAGATGCAGCTGAAAGTACAAACAGTCCTGATCCTATCACAAGTCCTTACAAGGGAGGACCTATGAAATTCAAGTAGCAAAGACAGTCACAATGCCTTGCCCTTATCAGTGTGCTACCCCAATCCTGCAAAGCAATCTTCCAACAAAGAAACATTCATTCTCGGGCCTGGCGCGGTGGCGCAAGTGGTTAAAAAGGTCCTCACCTTGCACGCCCGGGATCCCATATGGGCGCCGGTTCTAATCCCGGCAGCCCTGCTTCCCTTCCAGCTCCCTGCCTGTGGCCTGGGAAAGCAGTCGAGGACGGCCCAAAGCTTTGGGACCCTGCACCCGCGCGGGAGACTCGGAAGAGGCTCCTGGCTTCGGATCGGCATAGTATCGGCCCGTTGCGCTAACTTGGGGAGTGAATCATCGGACGGAAGATCTTCCTCTCTGTCTCTCCTCTCTGTATATCCGCCTTTCCAATAGAAAAATAATAAAAATAAATCTTTAAAAAAGAAAGAAACATTCATTCTTATCTCAAGTCGGCCTTGTCCAATCCATCATCTCAGCTGCCAGAACACATGAATCAGGCTCTAACGTCATCAGCTGATGATAGAAGACCCAGATAGGAAGGGGGACTTCTTTTTCAAAGGAAGCTGCCACGGCACAAGTCCAATATTTGCTGGGCTAAAAATAAAAACAAAGCCCGTTTTTTAAAGTCATTGGTGAATCAGAGGCTCCCTCGCATTCTGTTGTGGACCAGTCTTTAGTTCCAGTCCTAACACTAGCAAGCTAATCCAGCTGTATTGGCACAACTGTTGAGTTTTTTGTTTTTTGTTTTTTTTTTTTTAATGGGGGGGAAAAAATCACCGCAGGCTCCAATTTCCCTCATCAGTGTCTGCTTTTCCCGCATCCCTCGTCACTCCCTGCTGTCATTCCCAGACCCCACGTGGTCTGTGACATTTGCTGCGATTCAAGTGGAGCGCCAAATTTTGGCGTTCTCAGACTGATGACTCCTAGGAACTTCCCTGGGACCACTGACACAGGCTTTGACACGCAAGAGGGAGAGGGAAGTGGGAGGGAGGGGGCAGCTGGGTGTTAGAGAATCCAGTACGTCTCAGCCCAAGCCCAGGCAGAAAAGGATTTACAGTAGTAGCTGACCCTGCCTCCTTCCCTTCTGGTGCACAAAAGATTGCTAGACATTCTCTCCGAAATGCTTTCTAACTTATGTGGTGCGTGATCTGTTTGTGGGTCAACAAAGATTTGCAAGCACCTAGCAGAGCTTACTATCTTGCTGATTCTTTTATCCGTGGAGTCCGTGCCCAGAGTCAGGTGAAACAGGTTAGCCTGATTGCGTTGAGCGCTGAGGAACGGGGTGCTCACAGCAACCTGTGCCGCTGCAGGAATGCTAGTGCTGGACAGCTGCCCCGCTAGAGGCAGCACTGGCTCGTGGTCCTCCCTCTCCCTCTGCCCTCCTGGAAGAGGCTAGGAAAGTGGCTGCGTGCAGGATTTTGTGTTTTTAGAAGTTCTTGACATCTGCTAGAATGTGCTATAGCAGATTTCAACCCCAGAATCTCCCCCGTCACCAAGAGAAGCTGCTTCTCCTGCTACTGACGCAGGTGCTTTGGAAAGAAGGGTTTCTGAGTATGAGATCAGAAGTTGCCACATTTATTTGAAACTCTTTTGGTGAGTTCTGGACATGATGGCACAGTTGCTGACTTCACATGGAAGCACAGCCCAAGTCCAAGGCTACATTCATCCTGAGAACTTCTCAGCTGCTGAGGAAAAGGGAAAACGGTATAGAAGTTGACCAGAAGACCCAGAGGTGTACAGGATGCCCCAGCAGCCATATCATGTCCACAGAGTAGCTAATGGTCCCCAAGGTGTTATTTCTAAGGAGAAAAGATCAGGTTTGACATGGAAACACCCTGTGGGAGACAAATGTGGGCATCCTTTTCTTAAAGCACATTCAGCCACATACCAAAAGTTTAGCACATAGATGGAAGGAAGAAGGTATGGGAAAGTCCCGACAATTTTGCTAATGCTAAAACTCCATAAATTTGGCTAGTCCTGCTTTTTTTTTTTTCTTCCTTTCACAGCATCAGTCTTTTCTATAAAGGATGACATCAAAGAAAATCATTGGCCTACAAGAAAAGAGCCCGTAGGCGTTTAGGTGTTATATATATGGAGGCAGCATGCTTTGCAGTAGCAGGGAGACTCCAACCTCAGGCAACAACATGGGTGAATAGGGGTTCTGGGGACTGGGAACAAGAGGCTGAGGCTGGTGTCTAAGCCCTTGACCCCCAAAGGCAGGCCCAGCAGACCTAGCAGCAATGAAACCTTCGTGGGGGGAACTTGGTGTGAAAGTAGGCAAGAAATGGGTTTCTGAGTGGATTGACATATGCCATACTATTTGTTCTGTCAGTTTTTTTCAGGAAGATCATCATCATGCAACTAGTAGGGCTGGTGCTAACTGACAGCTTCACTAACTGTGACTTTGGGAAGATTAGAGACACATATGAGAATATCATTTATTTTGGGCTGAAGAGATATATGAAGGGGGTAAGTAAAGAAACATCTGCCTAAACAAATGTTATGCTCATCAGGCTGGACACACACAGAGAGTCACATTCACACACTACAGTGTAACTTGCACTGGAAATAAATATAACTTGAAAAAATCCTGACCCAGATTTGGGTAGAGGAACATTTATAAGCAGTATTCAAATGCCTTGGCATCTAAAATGACGATGTAGAAATTGGCACATTGTGTTATGAGGAGGGACGACTACTGACAGGTTACACCATGTCTCAAGAGTGTCTACCCTCTGCTAACTTGCAGCTCTGACAGTGCAAAGACAGCGGTGACAGAGCGTGACAGGAGGGGGTAAAAGGGGAGAGCATTCTTGGGAGCTGCGCGCTCCCCAGCTTTCGAGCGTTCTGGGTGTTTCCGCGTGCCCAAGTCCAAGTTCTAGCCAGCTCCATGTAAAAACGGAATATGTCATTTGCTTGACAACGACGGAGGAAATAAGTGCCCAAGGGGACACAGCTTTCAGAACATCTTCAGAGTCAGGGAGCGAGGAGGGCAGAGAGAATGGTTTTCCCTTTACCGGTTTTGCTGGATTTGTTTTTTCCCCCCATCTAGACCAAAAGTACCCAGTTCAACCCCACCGTGTCCTGTTATAATCCGGTGAGTAAAGTAGCCAGTAATTCATGCGAGAACCGGGCATCCTTCCATGTTCTGCAGTGTGCTGCGCCCCGAGCTGTGCTGGCTCCCGGGGCGACGCCGGCGGGGACAGGGACCCCTCAGCAGGCAGCCTGCGCTGCGCGGAGCCTTGCACAGCTTGGAGAAAGGGGTTCTATCAGGCCTGCTTGGCATTCCGGGAGACTGCGCTTTCCTCTCCTGACAGGAGAGACTGATTGGAAGCTAGGATGGGGAGCACGTCCAGGGCACCACCCCCAAGCTTTCAGGCTTTCGCTACGTGGGTGGGAGTCCGGGGCGGAGCCGGTGGAGCTGGCCGACCTACCCGCTACGCGCCCTGGCTGCGAGCGACGTCCCCCTGCCCATGCATGGGACCTCCACGGCTTTCCTCTAAAGGGTTGCAGTGACTATCTCCTTCCCCGCCTTCGTGGGTTCCCCTTTCACTGAACTCTAACTTTCTCTCTGTCTCCCTCCCTTCCTGCCGTCCCTCCCTCCCTCCTCTCCCATTTTTTTCCTTTTCTGGCGAACTTGACCACTCGGGAGCAGTCAGAGTGTCTGACTATTATCGATCGCGACACTTTCACTCCCACCCACGGCTGTGAGTCCTTTCCCACCGAAGACTTCTCCGAGCAAACCAGGGCCACTCTTGCTTCCCAGTGCCCTGGCTACTCCAGAACTCAGGTAAGCCCAAAGCTCGCTCGCCAGGCCGGTTCCCTAACTCGGAGCCGCCCTCCAAATGCGCAACGATTGAAGCGCAGAGCACGCTCCGTGGTCTGTGTTGAGGTTTTGTCGTTTCAAGAGCAGTAAATCAGATCAAACTGTGTGGTGACATCCAGACCCAAACCCGCCTATTTCTACATTTTCGATTCTCTTTGGTTTCAGTTATGTCTGTAGATCTTAGGTCAGTGTTTCTAGTAGAACGAGGGAGTTTCGTCATTCAAAATGTCCTGGCTGCGGCCGCTCTTGCAGGGAGACCCAGGTGCCTAACCCAGACTCCCCAGAACAAAACCTCTGGGTCTGGAAATATTTTAGAGAAATTCTTTTCATTCCAAAATTTGAGCATATTAGCTCAGATCTAGCTCTTAAAGATAGCATGCTTCTTTCTTTAAATGTTACATTGTACATTAAATTTCTACCTTAGATGTGCTTAATTGCTCGCCTGGGTGATAGATGCGCTACACAGACGCGCTTGCTGATGTAGTAGCATGCATTTGGGTGGGTGTGTAGCTTTAAATGGCGACGCAGTGTGGTGCAGTTGCCAGTAGGAACCCAGCACAAAGCCCGCCTGACTTTCGATCCTAGTCCTTTAACTTCTGAGTAGACTTGGATAAATGCATGGCTTCTGTGCGTCTTGGTTTATGGGTCAAGTGAGTGTCATATTTGTAAGTTTCAAATAGTGTATTTAGGGGATTAAATGAGTCAGTATGTGTAAAAGTATTTGGAATAATGCCTAGCTTAGAAAATGTATTCAATAAACGTTTCAGTTGACATGTACAGCAGTAAATTTGTGTCCCTTGTAGAAGTTTTCAGACACAAGGAGGCGAATGTGATTTGAGTAGTTGATCAACTCTTAGTTTTTAGGGGTTGGGTGTTGAAGCCATGGGACAGATGTGAGTTGAATTTTGAGTTAGGAACTCAATACCCTAGGATTCTGTGGACGGCTTCAATAAAGCAACCTTCTTTAAGAAAAGCACAGTCACACTCCAGATCGCGTCCTTGGAAACAAGCACATGAGGAAGGGAGTCGGGAGAAGGTGATTCCAGCTCTCTCACAACTTCAAGAAATGCTTAACACCAGCAATCCTTGACTATGATATGCTAGGTTTTACACTGTAAGATTTCTCTTAGTAGTTCAGTGAACTTCATCAACCAAACTACTTTGTCACCGTAAGATTCAATGTGCATTGACTGAGGGTTGATTCAAGTGATGGAATACACCAGAATTCCTTGAGTTGTTTCAGGGTGTGTCAGGGTGATGCAGGCATGGGGAAAAGATAAATTTTTGAGTTCAAGTAATAGGATAGGTTTCTGAAATTTTATGTATTAACAGACATGATGTGAGTTCTGCCTTTGAAAAATTTCCGGGAAATCACGAAGTCATCAACTTACTCATTTTATTATTCAATAAATGTTCAGTGTTTCCTGTAGAGAAGGCAATACGCAGTCAGCAACATAGGGCACATCTATGATGCAAGCAAAGCAGCGTGTAAGGGAGGGGCAAGTGAAGTGACACACACCCTTAAGCACTGGCAAAGTTTCCAAAAATAAAGATCCAACTGTTAGCAAAGGCTTTCAGAAGGAGATAGTGTTTGGCCTTAAAGCAAAAGTGAGTGCGTGGAGAATGCATGAGACTCCTCGTCGGGAGGAGACACACGCTCAGAGCAGTGGGCACCTCCCAAGGTGGGACCTGCTAAGATAGATTTGAATAGGAAAGGGGACATAACCTCCTATTCGACCATCGGTAAACATAGAGAACATTAATTTTGACCATTTATTCTCTCATTCCGCAGACAAACAGTGCCCAGAAAATGAAGACAAAGGAAAAAGAAGTCATCACCTGGAAGTGTCTGGAAAAAGCTGCGCATTTACTAGGATTGTGGCGTCGGTTTAGCCGATTTTAAGCAAATAAACCATCTTTCTCATAGTCATATTTCACAGAACTGAAATCATCTCTATTAAATGTATTAAATGTCACCGTTAACTGTGATGTTTCAAAGACCACTCAATAGTTATTTTTAATTGCAGAGATATATTAATTTATTTTTTATAAATTTTTTATTGCTTAATATAGAGTTTTAAATTCAGGACAAGTGCTTTCTAACAAAAGTCCAGGAAAAATATCATATTGATGACTGGCTTTCTGGAAGTAATTTTCAGCTAGGACTGCAGAAGCCTCACTCAGGGAAAACTCTGAAAGTGTAATATAAGAACATTTTCATTTGGATAAGGGAAAATTTTAACTCAATGAGAGCACTCAAACTTCAATTTAAAAGAAAGGCATTTCTATTTGTGATGATACATTTTGTGTTTTTCTAAGAAAATTTACAAAATAAGACAATGTAAGAAAAATGTAGCAAAGAAATTTGAAAGAATTTTAAGTGAAATATTGTGAAAGTATTTTAAGCCAGCTTTGAAAAATTGTGCAGCAGATAAGTGCTTTATTAAAAATATCCTGAAGAAATACCTTTATTATAATTATAAGGCATATTGTAAGATTACAGAATGTGTTTTTAAATCATGTTCAATCACTTTTGAAAATGTACATGTTACTATATAATTAACACTATCTATTTCTTAATAAAATTATTCTTGAGATGGCTTTTATGAGTGATTTTTCACATCTAGTCAATAGATCTCTTTCTTCTTTAAAATGCTGCTACTAGGGCCCGGTGTGATAGTGTAGCAGTTAAGGTCCTTGCCTTGAAAACACCAGGATCTTATATGGACACCAGTTCTAATCCCGGCTGCTCCACTTCCCAACCAGCTCCCTGCTTGTGGCCTGGGAGAGCAGTAGAGGATGTCCCAAAGCCTTGGGACCCTACAACTGCGTGGGAGGCCTGGAAAGAAGCTCCTGGCTCCTGGCTTCAGATCAGTGCAGCACCGGCCATTACAGTCACTTGGGGAGTGAATCATCAGATGAAAGATCTTCCTCTCTGTCTCTCTTCTCTGTACATCTGTCTTTCCAATAAAAATAAATTTTTTTAAAAATGCTGCTACTAAAATAAAGAACAAAAAGAAAAGAAAGGGGAAAATGTAAATTCCTTGCTAAAATAATAGTAATTATTTGTGAATCACAGTGTGATGCTTCAATACATTCAATACATGTACACAATGTGTACTGATCAAATCATGGAAATGGTATATCTACTTTTTTGACACTAATTTATGGTTGAAGTGTTGGAGCCTATTTCTTCTATCACATGAAACATGCGCTAGGGTATAATGATCTATAGTTACCATGCTGAGTAGCCCTAGAAACTTATCCATTTGATCCAACTCTGATTTGGCACCTATCATCAAAACTCCCTTTATATATTCCTGCCACTCTCATTCTCTGATAACAACCATTCTGTGTAAAGATGGAGCTGTGTGTATGTGTGTGTGTGTGTGTGTGTGTGTGTGTGTGTGTGTGTGTTTCCCTGCTGGTTCATTTCATGAAATATGATGTTCTCAAGTTCTGCCTATGTTGCTCCAAATGACTGAATTTCATTCTTAAAAAAAAAAAAATCAGAACCGAGTGCAGTAACTCCACTGGCTAATCCTGTACCTGCAAGCTGCAGTATCCCAACCAGTTCATGCCCTCATTGCTCTATTTCTCCTCCAGCTTCCTGTTTGTGGCTTGATAGCCCAAACCCTTGGGACCCTGCCCCGCATAGGAGGCCCAGCAGAAGCTCCTGGATCCTGGCTTCATTTTCTTAGCAGATCATCCATCTACTGATTGACCATATCCCCCCAGTGACCGCAAAGGCCAGGGCTATGTGAAGTCAAGTGCCAGGGTCTTCTTCTAGGTGCAGGAACCCAAGGACTTTAGCCATTTTCTGCTTGTTTCAGGTCATAAGCCAGGGGCTAAATCAGAAGCGGAGCAATTAGAACCTAAACCAGAATCCATATGAGCACGCTGTCACTGCAGGTGGAGGCTTAGCCTTCTATTCCACAGTGCCAGGCCTAGAGTTTTCTTTTTGTGGTTAAATATATATACAACAAATTCTGGATTCACTTATCTATTGGTGGACACTGTGGTTGATTCCATATCTTGGCTACTATGAATAGTGCTGCAATAAAAATGGTACACTGATTTAAGGTCTTTTGAATATGTAGCCAGCAGTGGGATTGCTGGATCATATAACTGCTCTATTTCTAACTGTTTAAGGGAACTGCTCACACCGGGAGTGGGAGATGGCTATACAGACAATGGAGCAACTGCACACCATGGAGCAACTGCACACCAGGAGGTGGAGAGTGGTGAGCCAGGAGCTGGGGCTATGGAGACCATGGTAGAAGCTGAGACATGAAACTCTCTGCAATGAGTGGCACAAGACTGCAAACAGCACCCGGCACAATAGTGTAGTGGTTATTAAAGTCCTCACCTTGCATGTGCTGGGATTCTATACGGGTGCCGGTTCTAATGCTAGCAGCCCCTGCTTCCCATCCAACTCCCTGCCAAAGCTTTGGCCTGGGAAAGCAGTGGAGCACAGGCCAAAGCTTTGGGACCCTGCACCCACGTGAGAGACCTGGAATAAGCTCCTGGCTCCTGGCTTCAGATTGGCACAGCTTTGGTTGTTTCAGCTGCATGGAGAGTTAAACATCGGACAGAAGATCTTCCTCTGTCTCCTCCTCTCTGTATATCTGACTTTCCATTAAAAATAAATACATCTTTTAAAAAAAAAGACTACAAACAAATACCAGGGTACCAAGCACAATCTGTAAAATCAAACTGTAGACCTGTGAGTGACACAGCTTAGAAACCTGCCCTAAGGAGAAGAATCTGCTAACCAGAAGTACAACAACCAAGAGCAAAATAAGAGACAAAGGCATAATGAATATTATTGAAGACTCCCCTGCAAAGGAGTAAAAGCCTTTGCTAATCTGTGTTAACTGAGAAATACATCAAGGAAATGGCAGATACAGAATTTAGAAAACTCATTATAAAACTTCTTATCAACAACAAGATGCACATATAGGAGTTCAAGGATTTTAGGGAATATGATACACAGAAAATACCAACATTGAAATGAAATGAAGCCAAATTATTGGAAATGAAGAACACAACAGAGCAAATTAAAAATTCATTGGAAAGTCTCAATGATTGAAGGAAGCAGAAGAAATAATCTCAGACTTGGAAGATATTTCTTGTCATAATGGGGAAACAATCAAAAAGCTCAAAGCAGAGCTATGTCAAATTAGAACAAAGTATTCAAGAATTAAGAGACACTATTGAAAGACCAAATATAAGAGTAATGGGAGTTCCAGAAGGCACAGACAGAGAAGCTGGGTTTGAAGCTGTATTCAATGAACTAATAAAGGAAAACTTCCCTAATCTGGAGAAAGAGTTGAGGAAAATCATAGAGGAAAAGCATAAAACTCCCAACAGGGCAAAACAAAGCCAATTTTCACCATTACACATGATAATCAAGCTCTTCAATTGAATATAAGGAAAAGATCCTTATATATGCAGGAGGGAAAAAAATCAATTGACAGATAGCAGAACGGCAATCAGACTGACAGCTGACCTACCACAGAAAAGAGGCCAGAAGAGACTGGAGCCAGAAGAGACTGGAGCATCTTCCAGATTCTAAGAAGAAAACAATTGTTGGTCCAGCATAATGTGCCAGCAAAGCTTTCCTTTCTCTTCGAAAATGCAATGAAATTCTTCCACAGTAAAGAAAAGCTCAAAGAATATGCCTCTTCCACACCTGCCATACAAATCATACTTATCAAAACACTCTCTTGACAGAAATGTAATAGCATCCACCAAAACCAAAAGCAAATGTGAAAAATATCCCAGTAAAACAACAGAAGACTAAATCAAACAATGAACAACCCATTGCTAAAATGGCAGGTCCAAATTACCACACTAACCCTGAATGGAAACGACTTAAGCTCATCAATGAAATGTCATAATTAGTGGAATGAATTGAAAAACAAAAACCATCAATCATCCGTTGCCTACGGGAGACGCATCTTATCAACAAAAATCAGCAGAAACTATATCTCATTGATTTTGATTTTTTGGTTTTTATTTTCACTTCATCAAAACATTTTTTCACATATTAAGTTCTTCACTGACTCATAAGTCATAAGCAACATCATTTTCTACAAGAAGGTTCTTGATTTTCTTTTGCATTTCTTTTTTTTTTAAGATTTATTTATTTTTTATTGGAAAGGTGGATATACAGAGGAGAGGAAAAACAGAGAAGAAGATCTTCGGTCCGATGGTTCACTCCCCAAGCGGTCGTAACGGCTGAAGCTGAGCCAATCTGAAGCCCGGAGCCAGGAGCTCTTCTGGGTTTCCCACATGGGTGCAGGGTTCCAAGGTTTTGGCCCATCCTCAATTGTTTTCCCACACCACAGGCAGGAAGTTGGATGGGAAGCAGGGGCTGCCGGGATTAGAACCAGAGACCATATGGGATCCCGGCGCATGCAAGGTAAGGACTTCAACCACTACACTATTGTGCCGGGCCCTCTGTTACATTTCTTCAACAGCGCATTAGTCATATGGTAGAACATTATTTACTTTCATGGCATCATAAATTTCTGCTTTTCTTTATGTTGTTGATGTTGTTTTGTGGCTTTTCATTTAAGGGGATGTATAGTAACTGTAATGGAGACTAGATTTGAGGAGGAAGTGAGGTAAATCTCAGCGCCTATGGAACTGCATCATAACATAACAATAATATGAATAATAATGGGAAACAAAAGAAAGCAGAAGAGCTTTTCGAGTTAATAAATAAACATTATCGTCTGTTTCATCCCATGTGGGAAAGTGCTTTAAATCATAAAGTGTGGAAACAGGTATTGCATGCTCTCTGAAGGGTTCATCAGGAGGCGGAAATGATTCCAGCTAAAATTTGGACTTTTTGCTCCACAAGCAGCATGAATGAAAATTCTTTACGATCTGAATCTGATATCCCAGGGAAATTGCCTCTGAAAGAGAAAAGGGTTCAGCAAAGCAACCAAGCAGGAAATATCAGTCAGCAGATGAGTCACCTGTTGCTCTCTGCCTCCTTTGCCAGTTTCTAACAGCCCACTTGCCAATACAAAAGAAGGGGAGGTAAAGGAGTCCAGAAAAACATCAAAAATCTATCCCCCCCCCCCGAGATAGAAAGTTCATCAGACAATGATGCAGAGTCATCAGACAACAACCGAAATTCCCACAACAAAATCAGAATGTCGATTATTGCTGGGAGGAGTCCGAAGAGTATCTCAAGAACTGGATAACACCCACCTGGAGAAGGAGCATCTGACTCCCTTGGCGACACTGACTTCTAAGGCTCCTCTGCTGTTAGCACCTTCTCCTCCACCACCACAAACAAAAAGCACCTTTACTTTGGTGACTGTTCATTTTTATTCCACCAGAAAATGTTCTGGAAGATCAAAGAGCTGATTATCCTAAACAGGCTCATACTTCTGAATATCAAACCCTATCTGTGGATATTTACAAAGGATTTTAAAAGTCAATATCCACATATTGGATGCAGTCCACATATGTAAAAGAACTATTAAGATAATCTGGACAGCAAGTTAGAATAATTCTAGTGGACTGGGAGAATTTGACAAAGATTACTTTAGAAAGTGGTGCTTATATAAAATTCAAAACATGATGGGAAGATGAGGCTAAACAACAAGGTCGGAAAAATGAACAAAACGAGTCCCCTATGCTAATTTCTTTTGAATAGGAAATTGGACAAGGACACGAGTTGGGAGTGGAGGAGCAATCACAGTCCACGGATGAGATTAGACATCATGCTTTAAGGGTCTGTAAGCATGGGGAAGGAAAAAAACAACCACCAAATTCCTTTGTCAAAATGGTTCCAGGGCTTTACACTGCTTTCATTGCTCACCTACAAGAAGCATTACAGAGAGGCATTTCACAACCTGTCATGAGGGAGTTAATACTCCAAACTTTAGTCTATGAAAATACAAATGCTGATTTCCAAGGAGCTTTACACCCCACTAAGGCTGCAGGAGAAACTTTAACTGTTTATCTTCGTACATGCAAGCTTATTGGATCTGAGGGATAGAAAGCTAATTAACTGGCTGCTGCATTAACTAATGGGTTAAAACAAGGAAGAGTTAAATGTTATAATTGTGGAAAATTGGGACATATGTGAAAAGATGTCGGAAAGGAAACACCCAGAAATCTGTTCAGCATGTTATGAGTTATCCTAAGGCTTGCCATAACATTGGAATTTTCAAACATTCTGCCAGCCTGGCAGTGCTTAGAATTTTTGCTATCCAAAGCAAATGAGTGCTAGATGTTTTAATTGTGACAAGCCCAGACACCTTCAAAAACAATGCTGAGCACCTATCTTAACTCAAAGATACAGCACTAATACTACAAAGAAGTAGCATTAGAATCGCTTCCCTAAAATAAGTTCTAAATATGTTCTAAATGCCGTAGAGGCCAATATTGGACAAAAGAATGCTAACCCAAATTAATTGTGATGACTGTCACCTGCAGCCAGAAAACCACTGGCATGGCCAATTAGAGGTTTATAAGACACCAATATCCTATCCAGTTTGTGCCTATAGAAGAGTAACACACTTAATTCCTGCTACTACTGGGAGGGCTAATTAAACGTTGATATCTCTCAAAATTTCACCATCCCTATTGTGCCTCTTTACCTTGCACTCCTCACCCTACAGGTGGAAATCCTCAAGGACAAAATCCTAATTAATTCTAGCAAATGGATGCCACTCATATATCTCTTTTCCCTAAACAGCCATTCTTATGAGTTAAAGAAATGTGCTAATTCTTACTTACAACTTTTTATGCTAAGGTAATCTTTGTGTTCTCTGCTCATTAAGTTTTCATTGTTTAAAATCAACAAAGGTTATATTCTTACTTTTAAAGTATTTGAGTAATCACTTTATGTCAATAATTAAAACTCATCTATACTATATCATATCAAAGGGATTTATTTCTGTCAGACATTGTAAGTCTTCTTGGCATCCTTGACAGGCATCCAAAAATTTTTAAATTTCAAACTTTGGGACTCTGGTACTTCTAGTGAGACCTCCTAGAAATATCAAGGAAATATCAAGGAATTTATCTCTTATGTTACAGAAACAACTGATCAGACTATTAAAATGATAATAAAAATACTGTCAAATGCCAAGGGGGGCAAAATTTTGTTATAGCAAAATATTACTATTACAGATGTCCAAAAAAAGTACGGAAGTCTAATTCAACTCTGTGCACTTTCAAGAGTTTCAGAACATATTATGCCTAATAATGGTAAAATATAGGCCAAAAAGCCAGGAAAAAAGATAGCTTACCATTTTGTAAATGTGTCCAGATTGTTCACTACACATCTCTTACAATACTTTATATTACTAAAAGATACTAACATATAGGTCTTCAGTTTAATGGACGAATATCACAGTAATAACCAGCTTTTTCCTCTCAGGGTTTTGATTCAAACTGAACATCATGGTGATTTTTTCACGTACTGATTTCTACTAGCACCAAGCTTGGTTAACAAAGATGCCTCAGTGCATCCTAAACTTGTCTGACATGATCTCTTTCACACCTCTTCACATTTTGGAGGCCCCAGTCAAAGGGCAGTGTCCATCCTGAGCTCCAAAAATCAGCTCAGTGTTACGGGAAGGACCACGGTGATTATTAAAATGGTCCCCGCAGCCTATCCATCTTTCTGGCTCGTAGGATTTGCATAAGTAAATATTTCACCATCCAATCTGTTTCTGTTTTGAGTACTCATTTGGAATTCAGGAAGGCTGGACGCAGCATAACTTCATGATTCTGGGTCCATATGAGACATTGTTATGACCCATCAAATTTCTAAACTGTGTGAGTGTGGTGGCCACTTGTCTCTCTTAATATCTATGTTTTTGTTTAAACAGTTTAGTTCTATAAGTGTGGTTCCAAAATAACAGCTGTTAATCAAAGCTCTATCCCAATAGTCCCCTGGGTATATGTGCATTTTATTTTAAAGACACACACACACACACACACACACACACACACACACACACCATTTTTGACCTCAGCCAAACTTTGTCTTTCAATGTAACTGATAGAAACTATACCAATATAGGAAAATCTAATCTTCCTTGTACTGCTATTTCAGAAATATCTAGAAATATATAGAAATACCAACCTACCCATTGAAGTAACTGTAGAGCTATGGAAGTATTCTTACATCAGTTGGGGACCACATGATAAATTTTCATATAATTGTGAGAATTGTAATCGTACTCTGCATAATTATTTAATTTCTCCCTCCTGGAGTAAATACTATCATTGGCACTATAAAATACATGGAGTAATGGCCAGGCATGAGGGAGGTGTATCTGCTATTCATCCTTGCTTGATTCACAACAGTATCTTATATCCTGAGCAGACTCAACTATGGAAATTGGCATCAGCTTCATGACCCGGATTGTACTGAAAGGAAACCTGGCACCAGTGTCTGAGGTTTCGTAGTCCCTTGGAATGTTGCTTACTCCTTTTCTTCCCACAGTAGAGCTACTCATCTACCCTGTGCTTGGAAATGGTATGGGCTATTCTGACCTTTTGGAGATTCGGCTAATCTGTACTCCCACACACATGCTTTCCCACTACTTGCACTATTTTTTGTAAAAGTATAAAAACCCTCACTTTCTTTGTCTCTATGCGTCATTCTGCAAGATGATGAACAACCTACTACAATAATAAAAAAAAAAATTCAGTTCTGCACAATCTCACGTCCTCCATTTACTTATCTCTGTCATGGCACATTTCACATTACTTTCTTCTGTGGTTTGAACGTGTGTCTCTCCAAATTTCATATTGAAACTAAACCCCTATTTGAAGTGGGGAAGTGTTAAAATCATAGCAAAGGGATTTATCCTTTGCAGACCTATGATCCAATCCTCACTCTATAATGCAATTTTAATAATGCCGTTTAAAATTGCTAATTTAAAAAGTCACATTTATATGCAACTCTCACATACTTTTCCAGAATACACATACTTGCAGGTCGCAATGGCTGGCAACAATAATTGCCTCTCAAGTTACAAATTTAGCAAGATGACAAATAACATACTTGGCAACTATAGCTCAGCTCCACATCTTTCCAAATACCTCTTCATTCCCAAACCTAGTTTTTGAAAAAAGCAGCTCCTGCGTGAGATTTGGCTTTCTCTGTGGGAGAGGAAGAGAGCCAGAGTTGATTAAAACATGTGGTGACTCTTCAGACTTCTGCTGGCCACGCTTGGAGTCATGTTTACTCACGCCCATCAATTAAGCAAATTAAGTACATCTCACCCAACCCATTATGAAATACATGCTAATCATATGCTACAAATAGCAAGGATATAAATCTTATAAGAAGACAGGCAGTTATTGGCAATGCTGAAGGACATGACTCCTTAGGCTGGGAGGAAATGAATAATAATACATAAAAACAGAGAATATGCTACATTCTCAGCACTTAATTTAAAAGGGACTTTTCTGTTAGACAAACATTTTTCAAGCACTTCTTCATTCCAGGCACTGTTTTGGGGTGCTTGTTATGCATCAATGAATGAAACAAGGGAAAAAATTCTCTGAGGTTGTTCCCCAAACCCACTTCTTGTTAGGACAGCTGGTTGCTGCAAAGCGTAGCCTCCAATATCCACTGAATTAGAGTAAGCGTTCTTTTTTCACATTAACTTGTTAGTTTTATTTTTTAATATTGTTGACATGGTTGAGAGGGATGCAAGCCTATTGGGCCTCCGATTGGGGTGGGATAGGTCAGGTATGGAAGAAGGAGGGTGGGATACATGTTTCAGGGTTTTTTCTACTCTATCTATGTGGCAAGGTAGCGGAAGGAATGGTGGAGGATGGAAAGGGCAGCCACTCCTTGCTGCAAACTACATCAGCACCCAGAGACGGAGGAGGTTTCTTTGAGGACACCATAAAGGCCTTGATGTGGGGAAGAGTGTCCCAATGGTGTTACATGAATGGTTTGATGGTTCCTGCATGTTGTTGGTTTCATTGCTCTAGGGCTTAGAAAATCTTTACAAAGTCTATTGGCTCATAAAGTCCATGTTAGTGCATTCACAGACCCAAGAACCTGCTGCAAAGCTTGGCCAGGAGAATTGTACAACATGTTCTGTTTTCCATCCTGTGACGAGGCAGTCTACATCCTCCTCTGACCTAATTGAGCTGGCTGATTCATCTCCTATGTGTTCTGGACACCCTGTCCATTGCAAAGGCATCAACAACTGAGGAACTGGTACATATGCTCCCCAGTAAAAACCGTAGACTAGTTATGATGTTCCTCAAGTTCCCCTACCAGGCCTTCTCCAAGCCTAGGGTCTCTGATTCTATGATCTAGTTCAAGCTGGGAATCGAATCTAGGTCCTTTGGAATGTGATTCAAGTATCCCAACTGGCATCTTAGCTGCTATGCCAAATGCTCATTACTGTCTTGTTAATAGGAGTATGTGTAAGTGTAAGCCTGATGGGGATTTTTTGTACCACTCACATACTTTTCTCTCTTACTGAATATGACTATAACTTCTGGGCCTCATAAGTTTGTTTCCAGTTGTATGTTCCACATACTATGCCACTCAGAGAACTGGGACCATCAGTTACTTATTCTAGACCAAACAGAAACATATTTGATTAATTCTGATGCCACATCACCAATTTTCCCAGGTCAGAAACAAATTTTAACAAAAACAACACTATTAAATTTTACGTGGTGAAATAAAACAGAAAATCTGGCAATTTGGTGTCTTTTATGTACCTATTTTATCATACAAAAATATTTAGCTAAAAGCAAAACAGAAATACATTTTTGTGAATAAAAAAAAAGAGTAGAAATTGACAACTAGAACAAAGCTGACTAATACATTCTTTTAAAAGATTTTTTTGTTTTTAATTTTAAAGTCAGATATACAGATAGGAGGAGAGACTGAGCGGAAGATCTTCCGTTTGTTGATTCATTCCCCAAGCAACCACAATGACGGGAGCTGAGCCAATGCAAAGTCAAGAGCCAGGAGCCTCTTCCAGGTCTCCCACACAGGTGCAGGGTCCCAAAGCTTTGGGCCATCCTCGACTGCTTTCTCAGAGCTGGATGGGAAGTGGGGCTGCTGGGATTAGAACCAATGCCCATATGGGATCCTGGTGCATGCAAGGCGAGGACTTTAGCTGCTAGGCTACTGCACTGGGCCCAACTCATACATTTTTAACACATTCCAAGGATGTGCAGGAATGTAACAACTTTTTTTTTGCAAATGAGTGTTTTGAAGTAGCAGTCCATGACTCAGAGTTATGTTTGGGGGTGTTGTTCTGGGTGTTTTTCTTTCCTACTGTCTGGAGACACTCTGTTTAAGTTCAGGAAATGGATTTCCAGACAGGATTAAACAGGCAGACTTGACTCCTAACTTGTTAGCTTCTTGCTAAGATAGCCAACTTAGATAAAGTAAATCTTAAGAACAAAAACCTGTTCTCAAAATTCAGTGTTAGTGTGATGAAAGCAGAGCCCTGTGCACTTATTTATTTAATCCTGTCCCCATTTTATTCTCTCATCTTCTGTGTAGCTTTTTCTTTCCTAACTCCATGTTCATTTTTGTTGTGATGTGACATGATTTCTTTGTAGGTCCCTTTAAAGAATGCTGGAATGAGTCAAACTATTAAAGTGAATACATTTGGGGTACATCAAGTGGTGTCATATTGATTCATTACTTTTCATAAATACTAATATTTCATACTTATGCTCTAGTGGAACTGTAGTCTGCCTACATTTTCTTGTTGAATATCATAATTAGTGATGAATGAATCCTGTGACTCTAGACTGGATGAAGATTATTGTCTATGAAAAAGGTGATGAAGAGAAGGGATGAAAGAAAGGATTTAAAAAGAAGCAGGGGGATGAGTGAATGGTGATATTAGAACTGTACCTTTGGAATGCACAAAATCTTTTTTCATATTGATTTAAAAAATATTTTGTAGCAATAATTGCCAACAACATTCCCTTGTCAAACCTATCAATTTTACCGGCATATTTTGAGCTGGTTTTCAGCCATCCCTACTCTTTGACCATGCAGTAGGATGGTTTGTTAAGAAGATTCAGCACACAAATGATGGAGTAGTCAAGTTCTTTTTAATGTTCAGAAGTTCTAGCCAAAGACTACCTCTAGTCCCAGCCATAATTTGAACTAGCTGATGGTGCAGTCCAACCTGGCCTGGCCTGCACTCTTCCTGGTTCTCATGTCTGCCAGTGGGTATTATGAACTGGTAGTCAGCGGTGGTCAAAAATTCTAGCCAAAGACATGCCAACATAAAATTGGTTAGGTGGTCATTGTATCAAAGGCATTGCACAGTAGTCTTGTTTATAAGCGATACATTGTTCTTTACATCAAAATATACTATTGAGACCAACACTGTGGTACAGCAGATGAATCCATCTAGTTTGATTTCTGCTCAGAGGTGTGGGTGTCTGAATCTTGGGAGAATCTTGGGCTTATGAGTGGACAGAGCTACAGTGGAAATGGGCTTAGCCCACTGGCCACCTGACCGTGACTTCTGGGGTCTTGGGAGTCTGGAATTACTGCCTAGGGACATCCATGGATAAGGCCACAGTATGTGTAGGTGAGGAATGCATCCTGAGGGACACTCAATGACAAAGCCACTGTACTTGCAGGTAAGCAAGGGGACTGAGACCCAGTGATTTGGAGGGTAGAGACTGGAAGATCTTTATGGGTCAGACTGATACCTGTCCCACACGGGGAGTCCCGAGTTGGGCTTGTTAGCATTGAACATTGTTGATTACCACTCACCAGTCCATGTAAAAGCTAGGGCTGGGCCCTGTCTAGCAAGACTAGATCCAAGTACCTGACAGAATGTTGGAACAGGGGATGTGCCACATTAGGCAGGGCCATAACATTGACCAGCACGTGAGAGAATCATTCCTCAGTGCTTACAGCTACCCTTGTCCAGGAGGGTGGTCCCCTCCAGTGGGTCCATTTGTCCTTTTGAGGGGCGCTTAGAGTTTATACTTGCCCCGATCAGCTGGCAGATCTGATTCAGAAAGGCAGGGAGCTAGCCTGTAGGTATTATGGCAATGACCAGCAAAGCTTGTTGTCCCTTATTGAATGAGTGATTTAGAACGGGTTCGAATAAATAGCGACACGCTGGCAGTCTCCCTTGAAGGTTATCTCAGCACCATTGACTGCCATTATGGGCCATATAAGAGGACCACGTCCTTCAATCGCTTGGATTGGGAAAACCCTGCTCTTTTTACCAACAAACCATTATGCCATGCTTGTAATGTCTTTACGGATGGAGGAAGAGAAGGGGCCGCAGCAGAGGTTTTTCTGCCTGATCATGTCTATAAGACCTATTTTGAACTATGTCAAGGATCAGCACAGTATAAGGAACTATTTGCTGTAGTTTTAGCAAAACTTCATTCAAAAGTTGAAGAACCCCTTAATCTGTTTATGTTGTAAATTTGCTCCCAGGATTGGCTCAAGCATACATAAGGTTGGATGATAATCCTATCACCCCTCATTGATACAGGCCCAAATGTTGCTGCGAGGGCGGGCCCATCCCCTGTATGTAACACATCTTAGTGGCCACCAAAATATCCCTAGCTTTCTTACACGAGGAAACTCTATGGCTGATCAGTTAGCCTCTCAAAGAGTCCTTATTAATTCTTTACAAGATGCCCAAGATCTACATGATCATACCCATGTTAATTGGACAGGCTTCTGTAATCAGTTTCCAAATGTGCCGATTAAAGATCTCAAAAGGATTGTCCATACCCGTATATCATGCATGCCTTTTATCCAGGTGCCACCCTACAATCTCCTGGGGTAAACCCCCGAGGGATAAGGGCTAATGCCTTGTGGCAAAAAGATGTTACTCACTATACACCAGTTGGTAAATTAAAATATGTTTTTGTAACTGTAGACACTTATTCTCATGCAGCCTGGGCTATAGCTCATTCCAGAGAATGAGGCAGACATGCTCAGAGTCATTTTTTATATTGCTTTGCTATCTTAGGCCTGCCACAACAGACTAAGACTGATAATTGAGCATGTTTTGTTAGTAAAAATTTAAGAGAATTCCTTAAATGTTGGAAGATTAGCAAAATTACTGGAATCCTTTATAACTCCCAAGGACAAGCTATTAGATTCCATCAAGATCTAAAAACTCAATTACAAAAACAAAAAAGGGGGAGTTAGTCCCCATCAGCAGTTAGGCCTGGCATTATTTACATTAAACATATTAGATTTTTTTCAAAAATGAACCGGTAACCCATTTTCAAAGGCATTGATCCACTCAAGAAGTTAGACCTGAGGTTATGATAAGATGGAAGGACCCAAAGACCAGACAATGGAGAGCTCCAGATCCTTTATTAACAATGGGCAGAGGACTTGGGTGTGGCTTTCGAATAGGAGAAAACAACCCATTATGGATATCATCCAGAAGCCTCAAATTTTATAGTCCTAAGAATCCAACTCGTGATGCCCCAGAACCAGAGGTTCCTGAGGCCAATCGTTCTTTTAATTCACAGGACACATAAAAAGGCCATAGTGAGTGGATCTCCCTTCCTCAGAGAAGGGTGGCTTTCTCTCTGTTAATCTTGATTGCACATTGCCTCCTTCTCCAATCTTATCCATGCCACTGCTGGCAGCTATACTGGCTTCTTTCTTCCCACCACACACTCACACGCTGCTGTCAGCTGAACAGTGGGTAGCTCAGAGAAGCAACTACTAAACAAGAAAGCAGGTAGTTTGCATCAAACACCCTCCCTCCTAAAGACAGTGCCCAGCACAACAACTGGCATACATATCAACTACTTCCCTATTAGCACATTTTCAATGATAGTTCTACTTCTCAACGTATCTCTCACTGTCCAGGAGTAGGCCAAGGAAAATAGCTCTAATAGTTAGATACATCTGAATTCAAATTGCTATATTTCTGTTATTTAAGTGATCGTAGGCAAGTTAGGGGACTTTAGGTAATCTCAGGTCCAGTTTCTAGAATTTCTAGATCCAGTTTCAGATCCAGTTTCTAGAATTCTAAGAATTTCTGTGAATTCTTAGACACCATGAGACCCAACTTTTGGTCTTGAAAATATAATTGCAGAATACTTATTCCCCTGGAAAGCTGCCCTTTTTGTAAGTCTTTGGCTCATCAACGTCTTCACAACAAATAATTTGAAACAGTGGATAAAAATCACTTGACCTTCATGAAACAGTTTTCTCGTTAATGAAACAGCAATACAATTTTTGCTTTACGTAATCTCCACTTCATTCTGAAGGTTATTTTAAGATAATGGTGTCAATTACTTTGTAAATTCTAAAACCCTGCTTTGGAATCTTTACTGATTCCCCCTCACCCCCCGAACCACTGACATATTCCAAACTATTTGTTTTAGATTGTGTACACGACAATTTCATTACCTATAATTTGGGAAGCTTTTAAAAATACTAAACTCTGGTCATCAGAATCATTTGCCCTTATTTTGAGGCTTAGCGGTAAGAGTGAACACTTCAACAATATTCCAATTACTTTTATTAAAAAAAACTCAGTGAAAAATCACTCAATGTCTTACTGATATTTTTAGTCTTTCTCATCAGTTCTCTAGCTTCAACAATTATCAATCTTGTTGCATCTATAATTACGCCTTATGTCCAAGCCAAAACATATTTCAATCAATTTCGATATGTTATGCTGGTGTCCCAAGCAAAAGCTAAACACCTATTCATTCCCAACTTTTTTATACGAATATCCAAATATACAATTTTATGTGTAACAAGGTTAGTATCTATTTCCAAAAGATAAGGGTCATTAAAAATACGATTACATAAAAGTTAATCATAACTTCTGACTATTGCCAACTTTTAGTCTCCTATTTTTACACATTTTGTAGTCCTACTTAGGAGATGTGACCCATTATTATTTTATTTTACTCATTTTAACAGCAGAGTTACAGACAGGGAGAGATATTCCATCTACTCCTTCACTCCGCAAAGGGCTGCAAAAATCAGGACTTGGCTAGCCGGTGTCTCCAGCGGCTATCTGCATCCAGGGTTCGGTCAGAAACTCCCTGGAGCGTTCTTCAGCATCTTCAGCATCTTCAGCTCACAGTCCCTGCAGGTCACGGGTGGGAGAAAGGAACCGGCGGAACGCAAATCGCGCCTTCCCTGAGCGTTCCGGGGGGAGTCCTTTTTTTGGTTGCACCGAGGGAAGTTCCCCCTCGGCCGCCGACGCCGGAAGTGCGCGGAGCCGGCGGTTCGGCGCGGGGCGCGTGCGGCGCGGGGAGCTTGCGGGTCGGATCGCGGTGTCCGCGGCCATGGAGCGTGGCGCCGAGGGCCGCACGGCCAGCGCGCTCTTCGCGGGCTTCCGGGCCTTGGGGCTGTTCAGCAGCGACATAGCGCACGTGGTGCGGTTCAACTCCCTGAAGCGCCGTTTCTACGTGACGACCTGCGTGGGCAAGAGCTTCCACACGTACGAAGTGAGTGCCGCCTCTCCCGTGCCGTCCACGTGCTGCCCGAGCCCCGCCGGCCGGCCGGGAAAGCCTGGCCGGGCTGGGGAGAGTGCTGGGTTTGTCCATCCGTCCTGGCTCTGTGCATCCCTCCTGGCTCTGTCCATCCCTCCTGGCTCTGTGCACGTGCCGCGTTCAGCTTAGCAGGAGAGACGAGCCTTGCCCTGGCTGTTACGGCGCCCCTCTGCATCGAAGCCGAGGTAGACAGGCAAACTAAAAAAAACCACGTTGGGAGAGCCAGAGCAGATAAGATTATCAACAGGATTCTGCTGCTTTTTTTGCTCGTTTTCCAGGCTCGAGCTTCCTGCACGGGGACCGCGTGTTCTTCAATCCTGGCAGCAGTTGCTTTGCAAGCGCGGTGTGATCTTTCTGTAGCCCCCCTGTTTCCCTGATAAACTAGCAGAGTGAATCTCAGAAAAGTTAACTCGCTTCCGGGTCCGTGATGGTATTTTTCTTTTACTATCTCGTCAGCTGGAGGGATCTTTTGTTGATCACGCCGTTTGCTTGTCTGCAGAGCACTAATTAGGCTTTTAGTGAGGGCAGCGACCTTTGAAAAAGAGGAGGGTGAGAATAGCTAATGTTAATTCATGCAGCTTTTTTTTTTTCCCCCTGGGAAGCATGCTGTTGGCTCACCTGCCTTGCAAGGACTATGAAAATAAAATGCATGATTAACAAGGAGAGTTGCAGATTGGCAGCCGGTTAGACAGAAAGGAAGGGTCAGTCACCGTGGCGAGAAATTGGGGAATGAGGAAAGCATGGTTAGACTCACATCACTGGTTTTGTAGGGTGGCGTTAACCATTCCCCACATTTGTTCTGGCTTTTCTGGTTTTGCTCTTTAACGTTTCTGGCCTGAAGTGTATCCCTACTGCTTCGTGTTTATAGAGCTCTTGGTGTCTTAATCCTGCTTTTCCTGACTCTGTATATCCCCCTCCCCCCCACACACACACAGAGTCCCTGTGTTGTGCATGCAGGCAAGCCTTTGGTTAGCACTGAGTGTGTTTGCACATTTTAGAGCAATTTAAGAAATTTTCTTAATTTGAGAACAGTGACCACACCCACTTTTCCTTAACCCTGAATCTTTACCACCTTGATCACTCTGTAAACATCGTCCAAAAATAAAGTTAAAAAATAATAATATAGAATTTGAGAGTTTTCTGATATGAATTCACATTCAGTTATCATAAAACTGTTTTTTAAGGCCTTCTGTAACTTGAGTACTGGTAATATTTCTAAGATTTAATCAGACGTCACTGTCAAATGACGACAGCGAAAAATCGCAGTGAAGGGAGGGTTGAGGCTTACTGTGTCAGCCAGTAGACACTGGGAGGTGACGTCATCCATGGACTGGGGAAATGGACACCACTTAAGAACTGTCCAAACCACTAGGGCACATGTTCACATGAGACTCTGGGTTGATGTGAGGTGACGGTTCCTCATCCCTGGGTGCTGAGATGTGTGGGAAGTCATGAGTGGTTTACCCCTTTGTGTCCCTCCTTCCCTCAGAAACAAGGAGAAATAGCCAATTTGGAAACAATGAATTCACCCAATTTTTCCTAAACCTCTATCCTTCCTACCCTGATCAACCATCTAATCATTATAAAAGATAAAATTAAAAAGCTGTAATCATTCTATCATAGGTTGGAATACTGTGTTCTCTGATTTTGTACACTGCTGAGACCAACCAATGCATTGGGCCATGGCTTCTGAAACCAGGTGCAAGCCACTCGTGCGCCATGGTCATTAATTTGGTCTTCACATGGTCTTTGCTATGACCATGACTGTCTCACTGTAAACCAGTTAGGATTCCTGAACACTTAAAAGGTCTGGCTCCATTTTAATTACTTGATACCAATGTACTCATTGAATTATTATAAAGCATTTCATAAATTAGGTACCTATTTCAGTCCCCTCCTTTTTTTTTAACAGATGAGGAATTTGAGACAGAAAGTTGAAATTAACACTCCCTATGCAATATGGCTACTGGATTAGTAACCATAGATTGGGGTTAGAAAATTATAATGTACCAGTGGTGACCAGAATTTGTAGATGGATTTGACTTTTTTTTTTTAAAAAAAAAAAAAGGATTTTTATCTATTTTGAAGAAAAATTTTATTTATTTGAAAGTCAGAATTGAGAGAGGAGGGAAAGAGATAGAGACAAAGAATTTTCCACTTGCTGGTTCACTCCCTAGATGGCTGCTGTGGCCAGAGCTGGGCCAGTCTGGAGCTGAGGGCCAGGAGCATCTTCTGAGTCTCCCATGTGGGTGCAGGGCCCAGGGACTCTGCTGTTTTCCCATAGCGCAACCTGGGTTGAACTGAAGCATCCAGGACTTGAACTGGAGTCCATATGGGGTGTCAGCACCACAGGCAGGGGGTTAGCCTGATACCACATGGTGGCAGCCCCAGGATTTGACCTTTCGAGAGTTTCTTGGAAAAAAGGTCAGAGCATATGGAAACTTTATGAAAGTATCATTTCGGTATCCATAGATGAAAGATATTGGGAATACAACTCTGCATATTTGTTTAATGTATGTGGCGTTTTTATTTAACGTGTCACCCTAATGGCAGAGCTGAATAATTACAGGAGAGACTACGTTTACTACCAAGCCTAAAAGATTTACTCATTGGCCCATTACAGGAGGTGTGTGTCCCTTCCATCACTGAGCTTGGTACAGTAGATGAAAATAGAAGCTTTTCTAATAATGAAAGTCAAATCAATGAGTGTCTTTAAGGAAGCCTGACAAACGTATTTGGGAGCTTTCTCTTACTGTTTACCATGAAAATTTATGTATGTATTTTTTCTTTGTCAACAGGTCCAGAAACTCAAACTGGTTGCCGTGAGTAAGTATGGACTGTCTTTGGAGTTCGTGCATTCCGTGTATTCTTACTGTCCTTTAGATAGGTAGGTAGGTAGGAAGGTAGATAGATAGGTAGGTAGGTAGATAGATAGATAGATAGATATAAATTGAAGACTTATAAAAAGTAGAACCAGTCCAGTATGTGTCTGACAAACTTGTATAGCAATAACAGTAAAGTCCGGCCCAGGATCGTGTTTTGTTTTTAGCTGTTTTGTTAATCTGAAATATTTACTTGAGCGTTCTTTGTATCTCATAGCATCAGCATTGTTGAAGATTATAAGGTAGCTTTTTTCTAGAATCTCCTTCAATTTGAATTTTTCCGTTATTTGCTTGTGAAGTAGATTTAGGACCTGCACCTTCGTGGGAATAGCAAAGAAACGGTTGCGAGCTCTCTGAGCTCTAACGAAGCACATACGGACAGTGGTAACGGTTTGATAGTTACCAAGTAATGATTTTATCCATTCCATGTACTGTAAGAAAGTTTTCCTTTTCTTTTAGTTTGATCATTTCTCCCAAAGGAACATAGGTGTTTGTGCTAGTGAAACAGGATAAAGGGTTAATCAGGGTGGAGGGGTAATTAGCGTCACCTTGAAATACAGTCCTTGAACAGGGACAGTCTAAAATAAATCAAATGATATGTCTGACAATTACATTTTTGTGAAGTTTTGTTCATAGTGAAAAGATACTAAGACTCAAACACAGAAACAGATGATGAACCTAAGAAAATAGCATTATGAAAAGGAAATCTCAGAATATAATATGTAACATGAAAGATTTAAGGTCAATTGTCCTGGCTCCAAAGGAAGAAATGAGAGGAGAAGGGTGTTTGGGGTCTTGCTAGGAATCCAGAGGTCATGTTATGTGGGAAATGGCTCCAGATAAGCTTGTTTGTCTTGTAGAAGGTTGCGTAGAAACTCTGTTGTCTTCAGTTATTCAAAACTGGCCTGTGGAATCCTGTGTAGAGTTTTGGGGGTTTGCCCAAAGTGTAGAGCTAGGAATTCTAAGTTCTGATTTGCTTTTAAAACATCCCTGAAATTAATCGTGAACTTGATGGTTTTGAAAGCTTTTCCATGAAACATAGAGGGCCATTTGTGAGAATTTTGTATATTAAGTGATAACTCTCCCTAGTCAACCTCTGGCTGGCCCTCATGCTTGAGTTCCACATTGCACACTCAATCAACTGGACATTTAAAATAAGCCAGCCCCTCCCCCTCAAAAAACCTTGTTGAGCATGTATACTCTTTCTTAATGTAGTATAATACTTATTTACATTGTATCCAGTATTACAAATAACCTAGAGATTATATAAGCATCCTCAAATTTTAATATTTCATGGGGTCAGGGTTCTGGAACCAGTCCCCCACACATTCTGAGAAATGACCAGTGGAGGGTTCTGCGAGTTCCGTGGTCTTAGATAGCCTTATTTTTCCTGTTTTCTCGCAGGCAACTCGGTCCCGCAGGACATCTGCTGTCTGGCAGCCGACGAGAGGCTGGTGTTTGCGGCCTACGGGAATGTGTTCTCTGCGTTTGCCCGTAATAAAGAGGTTTGTATTGTTGAGCTGCTCACGCTTGCTCTCTCTAGTCGGTAGTTATAGTGGAGGAACCTTCAGTGCTACCAGTCTACCTGGGGCACTCTCGTAGAGTGGTATTTTTTTTCCCTTCTAGTGTTTACTTGGTTTTCTGGAGAAAAAAATAAAACTGATTTTAGATTCTCAGAAGACTTGACTTTTCTTTAAGAGGAATAAATGTCAGAATATGTAGGCAGCTTCCAAATATTTCCGTCCTATCAGGTTCTGTTTCCAGAACTTTCTATTTTATATATTTAGTATGGTAGGATGATGTATATTGAAAATGTGTACTCGAGACATTGCTATTTATGCTGCTGATTTATATAGATTGACTTCATGAATGGCTCAGCTGTAACTTTTAAGAGCTAAGTGCTCATTTTCTGCTTAGAGCTAAGCAATGATTTTCTTTTTTTCCCTAATGGAAACATGCTAATCATTTATAAGCTTGCCTTGGGACAGTGAGCTTGAGAGGTGGCCTGGCTTTAGTGGTGCGGACTGAAAGGGAAGGCGGGAGTGGGAATTCCTAGCTGGCCAGACGCAGCATCACTGCTTGGAGCAAAGGTTGTTTGCACAGCCCTCCATCAGTGCAGGTGGTGAAGGAAAACTTACTCTTTCATAAAAATCTGGATTTTCAGGGAAGTGGAAAAGATGTTTTCTGATTTTTATGTCGTAGTTAGTTTTCGCTGGAATGTCTCTGAGGGGCGGAGAGCGGGGTGATGTGCAGTTGTTTCTAAGAGACTTTAATAAAGGAACTGTAGGTCGGGGTGAGGAGAACAGAGCCAGCATGGGGCTGTTAGCTGTGGGAGGCTATTACCACACCAAGGACGAAAAGGCCCAGGCCGAGGAAATTGTGTTCCTGGAACCTGGTGAAAATGAAGAGCATGGAAGAGGGTCGTATGAGGATCGGCCTCCATGAGATGATTTCTGTCAAAGCAGAGCGTCCCCTGGTCGGGTCAGACTACATTCCCCTCATCCTGCAGCCAGCCAGTGATGGCCCAGAGAGCTCAGCCTGCTGAAGCATAGCTCTGTCCCAAGGCACTCGGAGTTGTGCTGGTCTAACTGGGTGAGCCCCAGGTGTGTGCCTGCCTTGTCTCCAGCCTCCCTTGGGTCTGAATTCTCTGCTTTGCTTACTGACATGGTTGAGGGGAGATGAGCTCTGCGTCTTGTCTGTCTGTTCATCTCACCTGGGTAAGCAAAAGTTGGACTACCATTCAGGTTTAGAAGTTTCTTTGGATGATGTGAACACTTCTACATGAGCAATGAATAATAAGAAATTGTTCTGTATTTGATCTTGTAGATAGTACATACCTTTAAGGGTCATAAGGCAGAAATCCATCTTTTGCAACCCTTTGGAGATCACATTATCTCGGTCGATACTGACAGCGTTCTTATTATTTGGCACATATATTCAGAAGGTAAGAATTAACTAATTTATTTATTAGTTTGTTTTGTACTGTGTAAGTTAAAATTAAAAATCTGTGTACATGTAACTTTCATGCCAGAGATCTTTTGTCAGAATGGCTTAAGAATAAATCCTGAGAAGACTGTGAGGATTTTAAAAGGTTTTAAAACTTGGGTTTTAATTCCATTTTCCCACAAACTTTGAGGAATCCTTGTGTAAGAGCAGTTTTAAGAAATAGACAATTTGGGTCAGCTAGTTAGTTACTTATAGTTTATTTAATGTGTGTAACTTGCACTTTTCCGTTTCAGTTCTCTAATTGTAGTGATTTGTTACATTATCCCTGTGGAGTGGATTTTAATTTATGTTCAAGTAATTCGCCTTTCAGTAAAGAAGACTGTGGTATACAGTGGCACTGAGCTTTGTTTTGGGGACTGTGATTCTTTAATCATGAAGAATTTATCACCTGACTACATTTTCCGCAGTAAAAGTTTGTGTCCACTGGAACTGAATATCTTAAGTTCTTTAATCACATTTTGAGCTTGTATTGCCTCTTAACTGTGCCATTGATACAGTATGTTTATTTTTAGTAAATAGTCTAGCAGTTGTCTTCTTGGCAATTTTTTCCCACGTTGTTTAAATTAGTAGCCTTCTTCCTTGCCCGGAGAGGGAACAGAATTTCAGAATTATCCTCCATGTAGTTAGATGTTAAAGGCGTTTTATAAAATTAAATGGTATGACTAACAACACTCTCTTAATGCTGATGCCCTGGTTGTTTTTGTTGATGTAAAAGAGCAAATTGAAGAAGGGTCTTCAGGGAACCCTGTTTTGTGACTTTTAAGTAAAACAGCTGTTTACACTTAAAGTTGATGCACTTTCTGTTACATGTGTGTTTCCAGAGCTGGGGCACACACATCCTAGGGAGGGTCCATCAGTGTGCCAGGTGGTATGTGAAAGTAAAATGAGATATCTTCTTTGATGATTATTCACTGCAAAAGTTAGTGAGAAATTATTTGATTCGTGGATGAATTGTGAAGGAAAAAAATTGAAGCATAGTAATTTTAAACATAAGATTTCAAAAAATGCTTGTGTATGTCTGGCTAACCCATCGACTACTCAGTTATTAGACATTATTTTCTTGTAGTGGGAGTTCTAGGAAACTGAGACCCGCTTAGCTTCACTGAGGCGTGCCTCTGCTGCTTTTGTGTGGCCTACCTAGCTTTTTAGATGCTTGCGTTTTCACTCTGGAAGAGTTTTACTTGGAACATTCATTGATTGTTGATTATAAATATATTTATTATTTGTTGATTATAAAATTTTTAGTACTGATCCCTAGAATCTTTTACTTTTTCTATAAACCAATTAACAAAAAAAATTTAGAATGTTTCAGAATATTAGAGTGTTTTAGAATATTGAGAAATTTTTTAGTGGTGTAAATTACAAGTTTCTCCTTATGAGGTTTATTTCTCAAGGAATGTTTCTAGATCAGCGCGTAGATTTTTGAAATATGTTAGCGCAATGCTTTTTGATAAGCCGACATGGTGTGTGAAATATTTTAAACAATTTTATAAAGAAAAATCTAATGTTATTTATAACTTTCCCTTTTATAGAAGAATACCTGCAGTTGACTTTTGATAACTCAGTATTTAAAATTTCTGCAATATTGCATCCAAGTACCTACTTAAATAAAATACTTCTGGGCAGTGAGCAAGGAAGCCTTCAGCTGTGGAATGTCAAATCAAAGTAAGTACTCTCTTTAGATAATTGCTTAAGTAATTTTCACCTTATCCTCATCTACTGCTTCCTAATACATACCACTACATCTTGTGTTTTCCCTGCTCTGATGATTCTGTGAACAGTTGTTAATAAACCTGAGTGCTTTGGAAGTTGTTGTTCATGACATCACACCGGTTCACACTGGCATGTAGTCTTGGCACATGGTCAGCACTCTCATAAACGCTTATTGAAAAATACGTGTTAATGGCCCGGTAACTGGAAAGAACCCAGTAGCTTCAGAGAAGGCTGCGGTGACGTAATGCTGAGATTGTCATAGGTAGCAGCTGTTTTCTGTGAAGTTGAGGAGAGGTGAGAGAAGTTAAGCAAAACTAGACTATTGTATTAGTGCCAGCACATGGGAGATCTTTCTGTCTGTGTCTCTCCTCTGTAAGTCTGCTTTTCCAATAAAAATTAATTAAAAAAAAAAAAAAGGCACATTCTGGGCCCAGTGCAGTAACCTAGCCGCTAAAGTCCTTGCCTTATATATGCAGGGATCCCATATGGGTACGGTTCTTGTCCCAGCAGCCCCGCTTCCCATCCAGCTCCCTTCATGTGGCCTGGGAAAGCAGTCAAGGGCCGCTCAAAGCCTTGACTGGGAACCTCAAAGCACCCACCTGGGAACCTCAAAGAGGCTCCAGGCTCCTGGCTTCAGATCGGCTCAGGTACAATATCCAGTTGAGATTGAGGTTCTTGGCTTTGGCCTGGCCCGGTCCTGCCTGTTGTGGGCGTTTAAGGAACTAACTAGGGACCAGTGCTGTGGCACAGCAGGCTAACTAATTCTCAGCCTGCAGTGCCAGCATCCCATGTGGGCGCCGCATGAAGTCCAGGATGTTCCACTTCTGATACAGTTCATTGGTGATGGCCTGGGAAGGCACAAGGGATGGCCCAAGGCCTTGGGTCCCTGTGCCTGAGTGGGAGAGCCAGAGGAAGCTCCTGGCTCCTGGCTTTACACCAGCCTAGCTCTGGCTATTGTAGTCATTTGGGGAGTACACCAACAGAGGGAAGATCTCTGTAACTCTGACTTCCAAGTAATATAAATAAATAAGGAAATATACCAGCGGATGAAAGATACCTCTGTCCACCTCTCCAAAATAGATAAGCAAATTCGATGTGACTTAATACCTTATTTTTATAATGATTTCAGCTATTTTTGCTATATATGTATTTTCTATATAAGTAAATATATATATTTGCTATATTTTATATATCATTTATGCTGCAGTCGGAAATTGAGAGCAGCATCACTGTTTTCCTACTGCAGTTGTACAATATGCTACAAGAATCTTGTTAAAATCTAGTGTATTTCCTTTAGTGATGATGTTTCTGGAAACTTGCAGAGAAAAATGAGCTATGCCTGTATTCTAAGATTTTTTTTTTTATTGTCTATAGTATATAATAGTTGTTATTCATCTTTCGCTTCTTAGCTATTTGTTACAGAGATGACTTGGAAACTACAATTTGGCTTCCATTATTATTGAGCATGTAATTAGTTTAATTATTTAACGTAATTTTCTCAAATATTTTAGTGGTAATTATCGAATGGGACTATTTTGCTATTAAGTAAGCTAGTAATTGTTCTTAGAGTGTGACAGACTAAGAATTGAATAAATAAACATAACTTGCTATTTCATTTGGAACAATAATCTTGATTTTGTTTTCCTCAAAAAATTAAAATCTTTCAATGATTTTTCTTCATGTAGTAAACTTCTGTATACATTTCCAGGATGGAAAGTTGGTGTGACAGCTCTTCAGCAGGTTCGTATTTTATTTATGTATATATATTTTTTTAAGAGAAGAAACAGTGGGAAGATAGTTTTAATTTCAGGGACTTGACTGTGTGTTTAGGCTAGAAAATGTAGCCTGATTTACCTTTATAACAGTTACCGTGAGGAAATAATATTTGGAAATGTGGTTGAAAGCAAGTGACGGCAGCTTTGTACCTGCTGTGGGATCCTTTTTGCGTGGAGTTCGGCTCTAGAACTGATCGCTGTGGAACTTGACTCTTTCCAGCGTACAGTCTGTTGCCTCGTGCAGAGCGGGAGTTGTTCATTGAGGCAGAGGATATTGTAGGCCATACAGAGAAATCTGTCGGTATATCGAGAGTCGTGGATTGAAATAAATTGGAACCAGTCAGTAGTGACTGTTATAGGAATGGCTGCTTTTTATTTTTGAGCCAACAAAGCATGTGTGAACGTATGTCTATAAAGGACCTGGCGCGGCTGTTGGCTGTATATTCATGCTTAATATACATTGCCATTCTGTCGTGGCCTTTGACAGCCGTCAGCCTTAACCTTGCTTGTTCAGTCAAGCAGGAAGGACATAGTGGTTTCCACCACGGTGCCTTAGTGGTGTATTAATAAGATATTTATTCAGATTCCATCTGTGAAGATAACGAAATTCAGAGCCTGTATGTAAAAAACATTTATATTATGGAACATTTTAATTATGAGAATAATCATAATAACCACAATATTAGAGCTGAAACAGACTAACAGTAAAACTTTCTCTTTTAACCTAGTCTGTTTTGTTTGTTTGTTTTCCCTTGGAAAATACTTTTTTACTTCCTTTGGAGTTGACCTTTTATGCTATCAGGCACATGTTAAGCCTTTTTGTGTTCTGATAATTCTTATTTTATTTGCGTGTAGTCAGTGATCTCTAGTGAGTTCCCAAGTGAGCTTTAGTTTCGGTTGAACATTCTTACTATTAGCAATGCTTCAGGAGTTAGGAGAGGGTGTGGCCTGGCAGTGAACCTGGGAAGTCATTTAGAAAAGGTCCTTCTGTGCTTTAGTGCTCAGTAGCTTTTGGTTTTATTTTATTTTATTTTACCAACCTTAGTAAGACTGTATTTTGGTAATTCATAATAAGGTAAACGGTCAGGGTTATGGAAGCTAGGTGTTTTTTTTGGTTTGTTTTTAAGAGAATTAAAAATGGAATAATTTAATTTTCAGGCACCAGCTGTGGATGTTATTGCAATTGGTCTTATGTCGGGTCAGGTTATCATTCACAACATTAAGTTTGATGAAACATTAATGAAGTTTCGTCAGGACTGGGGACCCATCACTTCAATTTCATTCCGCACAGGTAATTTTTAACTCACTTATGGGAAGTTAGGTATTCTTAAAAGGCACTAAGTATTGAAGGCAATGGAAATTTATTAAATGTTTTTTGTAAGATGCTGCTATAGAAGAAGGTTAAAGAACATGGATGGATTATTGATATATCATTCATAATTTTGTATTTATATATTTAAAGGGTAGCAGGATTTTTCGTTTCAAGTGTTTTTCTTTGTGTCTTCTTTCAATAACAGATGGTCATCCAGTGATGGCAGCTGGAAGCCCATGTGGCCATATTGGACTGTGGGATCTAGAAGACAAAAAATTAATCAATCAAATGAGGAATGCACATTCTACAGCGATTGCTGGACTGACGTTTCTTCATAGAGAGCCACTGTTGATCACAAATGGTGCTGACAACGCTCTCAGGGTACTAAGATTATTGTTGCCATCTTCCTGCACTCTCTGATCCATGCTTTGGGTTATGACAAGCTTGTGTTGTGTGGCAACCTTGAGCCTAGAAGATGAAAAATGTGGGATGACATAATGGGATTATGACACAGAAGCACAGCAGGTGACATAATTGCGATGAATTGAGAAAAAAAGTAATGTATTTCTTGCCCAACCTCTACTCTCATCCTCCAGACGTCCAGAATCACTACCTTGCTCTCTGTCCAGTGCCAGGCTCTGACTGCTTACAGATTATGTAGCAAACACAAGGAGAACCTTACTATTCTATTTCTTGGCAGATATGGATATTTGATGGTCCTACAGGTGAGGGCCGACTTTTGAAATTCAGAATGGGACACAGTGCTCCTCTTACCAAGATTCGATATTATGGGCAAAACGGACAACAAATTCTAAGTGCAAGTGAGTTTCTCCTTTATACAATTAAATTATTTCAGCAAGCATTAAGAACTGAGTGCTCATTATGTTTGATTTTTCTCTGGGTGACTTGGAATTGTGTTTCAACTAAGGATATTGTTTCAACTATTGTAGGAGGCACAATATTATCTTCAGTTGGCATGTCTAATTTACTAATCCACAAATTCTGAAAATGTGACCATTCTGTTTATTTACTCAAAAGTGCTAATACCATTTGCATTTGGCTTTTGTTCTTATTCATTGGCATTCTGTGTACAGTGTCTCAAATTATAACTTTAGCATTTTATACGCTCTATAGGGTCTGTGGTTCACACAGTACATTGTTTTGAAACCCAGTTTGAAATTTTCTGTGTCTACAGGTCAAGATGGAACTCTTCAGTCATTTTCCACGGTACATGAAAAATTCAACAAGAGCTTGGGACATGGTGGGTTATTTGCAAGATAGAAAATTAGCTCCCTGTCACAAGAGAAACATTTCAGAATTATTTGACAGTTGAAGGAAATGTCATTGATATATTTCTTCTTTTGTACAAACCCAAAATAATGTGCTCCAAAGGAGATACTAGTAGGATTCCTATAGAAGTGGTTGATTTTTTTTTTGTAGCACTGTTGCCAACCAAAAGGCATTATGGGGCCCGGCGCGGTGGCGCAAGTGGTTAGGTCCTCGCCTAGCACGCCCGGGATCCCATATGGGCGCTGGTTCTAATCCCGGCAGCCCCGCTTCCCTTCCAGCTCCCTGCCTGTGGCCTGGGAGAGCAGTCGAGGACGGCCCAAAGCTTTGGGACCCTGCACCCGCGTGGGAGACCCGGAAGAGGCTCCTGGCTTCGGATCAGCATAGTATCGGCCCGTTGTGCTCACTTGGGGAGTGAATCATTGGACGGAAGATCTTCCTCTCTGTCTCTCCTCTCTGTATATCCGCCTTTCCAATAAAAAAAAATAATAAAAATAAATCTTTAAAAAAAAATTAAAAAAAAAAGGCATTATGCTGCTTGATCCATGTATAGGGTGCAGATTTAAAGGTCCAAGCCAGCTGGCTTACAAAGTATCAGAGGAAGCAGACGACCATAGTTTTGCTTTGGTGAGCTTGTTGGAGTCTCTCTGACCATCTCATTGTTTCCAGCTTTAGAATGTGTATATATTTTTTCTAAGATTTGCTTGTTTTGATTTGAAAGGCTGGTTTACAGAAACAGATGCAGAAAGCTTATCTGTTGGTTCACTCTCCCAAATGGCTGCAATGACGAGCTCAACCTGTAGATGAACCAGGAGCTTCTTCCAGGTCTCCCACGCAGGTGCAGGGTCCCAAGACTTTGGCTGTCCTCTGCACTTTCCCATTCTACAAGCAGGGAGCTGGATGAGAAGTGGAGCAGCCAGGGCACGAACCAGTGCCCATATGGGATCCTGGTGTTTGGCAGGCCAATTAGGCAATTGAGGCATTTTTTTTTTTTAAATATCTGATTGAATATTTTTGAACAAGCCTTTTGTGGTCATTAAAGATGATGTGCTTTTTATGTAAATGTCCTGATTGTGAAGGTATTGTGCCTTCAGATGAATGTAAGGATAATTTTTAAAATCAGCTTCTAAAATAATTAATTTTGGAATTGAATTGGAGAGATTTGATTTGAAGAATCATCATATCTCAGAATACAATAATGCTCACTGAGCTGTGCTTTATATACCTCAGTGGAGTCTCCCAAGTTCTCCTTCAGTTTGTCTTATGATTATTTTCAGTTACATTACTTATGTGTGTGTGTGTGAGATTGTTGTTAATTCTAATAATTAAATGTTTTGATTCATGTTAGTATATAAGCATTATATCATCTTCAATTATTGTTTTGTTTCCTGTTTTTGATTATTTATACCTTACATTTATTATGTAGTAACATAGGCCAAGAACTTTAGAAAGTATTACATAATATTAAATTATAGTTTCTAGATAGTAACACCATTGATTTCCTCCCGTCTAAAATGGGAATATCTTGAACTTTTAGTTACATGTCAGTGAATGCTGGTTGTTTGATATGTTTTATGTACATTTTTCACCAAGAAGGATACTATGTTTTTTTGTCACCAATCCCAGGGTTAATTAATAAAAAGAGAGTCAAACGTAAAGGACTTCAGAATACCATGTCAGTGAGGCTTCCGCCCATCACAAAGTTCGCAGCTGGTAAACTACTTCCCTTTTCTCATTCTGCACATTTTAATTTCCTCCTTTTTAAAAAATGTGTTTGCTGATATTAATGCATGTTCAGAAGATAACCTCAAGTACATGCTCATCTTGGGTGAAGATCATGTAAGAGAGAGATTATTAGATTCAGGATTTGCTCTTCTGTGTAATAGCTGATTATGAATAATTTGACTTCCTGTGCCCTATATTTATTCTGTTTGTGCCTCATATAATGAAGGGTGGCTAATGTAGAAGAATAAGCCTGGAGCCAGCCTTAGCCGGGGACAGTAGGGCTCTGGCTAGACAAGATCTGAGTACACTTGAGACTGAGTGCTCTGTCATTGGAGTGCTGCACTCAGAAATGCACGTAGACGGGGAGATTGTTGGGTGACTGTCACAGGAAACAAGTGCGAGCACCATTTCGTCAAGGTTGGTTTTCACAACAGCCTGATCATGTTGACTGCCCCATCTCTGTTCTTTAGAGCCTGAGTGATCTGACAAGTCCCCGGTTTATCTGCGTCATTGTCATTTGTCTAAGTGCTTGACGTCTTCTAGCGACTCCTTGTTTTCTCCAGGTTGGACGCTTATCTTTAAGACTGTAACATGACTTCCCAGCCTTTTGTAACACGGCCCCAGTTGCTTTGCTTTGCTGCCAACTCCTGAGAAAACATTCTTACTGTATTCAGTTATGCCCAGTTGTTTTTGGGCTTATTATGTAAAGCTCCTTGCATTTTGTACTTGTTTTAATCATTCTTCCGAGGAAATCAAATGTCTTCGTAAAATTCCCAAATGCCTTAGTAAAGCTGTTGATGATAGTGTTGTTTTAAGACACTGTCATACTTCATACTTTATTATAATCTCTAATTAGTCTCTTGTTAGATGTGTTCATTAGCTTGGCTAGGCCATTCTACAATGCATGCGTGTGTGAAAGCATGCTAGACACTATTTATGCATATGTGTATATATAATTTTTGTTAATATAAAAAAAACTTGTTGCTGTTAAAAATTATCATTTATATCTCACGCCTAATGATAATTTGCAATATTAGGTCAATAAATAGTAGATGAATGAATGAGAGAATAGGAAGCAGTTTAATTTATGATTTTGATTATGTTTTAGAGGAAGCCCGTGAAAGTGACTGGGATGGTATCATAGCTTGCCATCAAGGTAAGCTATCTTGCTCAACCTGGAATTATCAAAGATCTACAATAGGTGCTTACTTTCTCAAGCCAAAAGAGTTGAAGACAAATGACATTACTGCAACAGTAAGTAGGTTTGTTATTAGTGTATTTTTCTCCTTTAAACTGTTCTATGGGAGCTGGCATTGTGACAACTGGTTAAGCCACCACTTGCAATGCTGGCCAACCACATGGGTTCTGGGGCTCTAGTCCCGGCTGCTCCTCTTCCAATCCAGTTCCCTGCTAATGCAGCTGGGAAAGAGAAGAGGATGGCCCAAGTCCGTGGTTCCCTAAACTCACCTAAGAGACCCAGACAAAACTCCTGGTTTGGGCCTGGCCCAGCTGACTGCTGCTGCCATGTGGGAGTGAGCCAGCAGATGCAAGACCTCTCTCTTGCTTCCTTTCTCTAACTCTGCCCTTCAAATAAATCTTTAAAAGCAAACAAAAACCCAGAGCTATTCTATGATATTCTTGCTAACATCTAAATTCACTGATGCTAATGCTGGTTGAGTGAACTTGTTTTTTGAAGTTACTCCCTAGTATTATTGAGTTGTGGTAACTCTGTATGTTTCGGATCCATGTCCCTCATCAGGGTGTGATTTAGGACTGTTCTTGTTAGTAATATTTTTAGTGTGTGAGCTTTTTCTTTCCATAAAGTCCAAGGGATGCTTTTTTCCACTAATACTGCCTGTGTTCTCTCTAAGGCCTATGTATTTGGTAGCTGGGACTTGAACCAATGCTGAGCTAGTTGGTGTAAATGATGTCATAACCCCCTGTGTCACAACACTGGCTCAGTGAAAAATACAGGGCATAAATTCCTATGAAATTGGCTTTGAAGGAATAAGCTTCAGTTGTTAAGAAAAGTATATTCATCTGAAATATACTTGTAATGCCGAGTGAATATTTCTTAACAGTGAGGTAGCAACTTTATGTAAAAAAATTAGATATTTTCTATTTTTAGGGCAGTCTTCGGATTTTTTTGTAGGTGGCATCCTACTGACACTTTTTGTTAGAATGCTACTATTTTGATGATTAACGTTTTATTATATAGAGGCTCCATGTGCCTCAGATGTTTTTTATGCAATGTCTTATTCATAATTTGCCTGTTTTTCTGCCTTTAAAATAAATGAGAATAAATTTTAGAAATTCAAAAAAAAATACTTCGGGAAGTAAAAAGTACAACAAAATGTTACTTTCTGTATCACATGTGTTTAATTTTCTCTCCCCAAAGGCAGTGGATATAACTTCCTGTGGAAACTTTGCTGTGATTGGTCTGTCATCAGGAGCTGTCGATGTGTATAACATGCAGTCTGGTTTACATCGAGGTAGTTTTGGCAAGGACCAAGGTATTGAAATTTTATTTTTGTTCTTTTGTTTTTTGTTAGGCTTATTATTTGGTAGCAAGAGTGTCAGCGAGAGGAAGAAGTTGAGGGCGTTGAGAGAGCTTCCACCTGCTGGCTGACTGTTGCGTGCCGGCAGTGGCCAGGGCTGGGACAGGTTCCTGCAGCTCTGGTTAATGTCTCCCAGTTTGGTAGCAGGTTCCCCAGTGCCTGGACCATCTGTACATTGTTTCTAGGTGCATTCAGGGAGCTGGACTGGAAGCAAAGCAGCTTGGTTACTTTTTCAAAACTAGTTCTCTGATGTGGATACTGACATCGTGGGAAGCTGCCCAACTTACAGCTCCATGATGCTTCCCTTCTTGCTCTTTCTAGAAAATTCAACTCTAGTTGGGCTATTATTTATCTCCATGTGGCACAGATGTTGTTACATCTTTTATTAATATCATATTTAAAAACTCAGAAGAGGGCCCGGCGCGGTGGCGCAAGTGGTTAAGTCCTCGCCTTGCACGCCCGGGATCCCATATGGGCGCCGGTTCTAATCCCGGCAGCCCCGCTTCCCTTCCAGCTCCCTGCTTGTGGCCTGGGAAAGCAGTCGAGGACGGCCCAAAGCTTTGGGACCCTGCACCCGCGTGGGAGACCCGGAAGAGGCTCCTGGCTTCGGATCGGCATAGTATCGGCCCGTTGCGCTCACTTGGGGAGTGAATCATCGGATGGAAGATCTTCCTCTCTGTCTCTCCTCTCTGTATATCCGCCTTTCTAATGAAAAAATAATAAAAAAATAAATCTTTAAAAAAAAAAACTCAGAAGAAAATGATGGATATATAAGGGAAAAATATATAGACTACCAATTAAATTTTTGTATTCTTCCTTGCTTTAAACAGGAAAATCTTAGCTGTTTTCTGAAACGTTCTTCATGGTGTCACCTTATTTCTCTGTTGTACCTGAGCGATAAAATAATTAGGAATTAAAATAGTGAAGAATTCGTAACTTTTGAAATCCTGGTTCATTTCAGTATCTCAGGGGATAGAAATGGTAGAAATTTAGGTATTTGAATGAAGGATCCAGCCTGTATGCTGTTCAGCTAGGCCGTGTTCATTCTGAAATCTTCTTTCATCACGTGTTTACAGCTCACGAGGGATCTGTTAGAGGCATTGCGGTGGATGGACTAAACCAGGTGACAGTAACAGCTGGCAGTGAAGGATTACTCAAATTCTGGAACTTTAAAAATAAAAATTTAATCCATTCTATGAAGCTTGATTCATCTCCAAATATAATGCTACTACATAGGGACAGGTAACTTTTTGCTTTATTGATAATGCATTTCCATGCATGTGTGTGTGTGTGTGTTTTGATTAAAGTCTTACCAAATTGGGGGAAAAAAATCCGACTGTATAAAGTAAAACAGTTGACTTAATTTCTCTATAAGTGTATCTGGGATTGACAAAGATTTTGAGTTTTAAAATATTTTTTGTTTGTTAAAATTAGTGCATTTCTCTTGCTAGTGGTATTCTTGGTCTCGCATTGGATGACTTCTCCATCAGTGTGCTGGACATAGAAACCAGGAAGATGGTCAGAGAGTTTTCTGGACACCAAGGTCAAATAAATGACATGGTAAAATAAATTCTAGCTTTTTGAAAACTGGATTCAGTGGTACTTGTTTGGGTTAAAAGTTTTCAAGTAATTTATTATTCATAAGATTGTCATAGGAGATTTTTCAAAATAAACAGTTGGAAGTCTAATTTTCAAAATATTTATTCAAGATTGTGTTCTTAATTCCTTGTCTGAAGGCTAGGGAGAGAGAGATCTCACGTGGTAGTTCAGTCCTCAGATACCTGCAGCGTCTGGGGTTGCGTCACCACCAGGCCAAAGCCAGCAGCCAGGAACTCATCTCAGGTCCCGTGTGTGTGAGGGGCAGGGATCCAAGTTTCTCAACATGGTTTGATTTTTATCCTCACGTTTATGTCCTACAAGCAAGAAGAGTTATTATTTAATCTTTTCTTAGTGCTTAAATAGATAATTTGTTTTAGATGATAAAAGTACTTCATTATTTAAATTTATTTTGAACATGTTTTTTTCATGTTTCCTAAATCAGTCTTCATGCTTTGCATTCTTTATTAAAGTGTTAAATACAGATAAACACACCATTCAGATATATCCACTCATACATAACCATATCTGTTTTCTGATTCAAGGCTTTCAGTCCTGATGGCCGTTGGTTAATAACTGCTTCCATGGATTGCTCTATCCGGACTTGGGATCTTCCATCTGGATGGTGAGTGTGCTTTTGAGTTAGGAACCCGCAGCATGACTTTCTCATTATCTTAATGCGTATGACTTTTTCAACTGTAGGAATGGATTATGCGCTGACTTTTAAAGACTATGGACTTCTATTTTGAACTTGCTTTTGTTTGTGTGAAATATAATTAACAAAGGAAAAAAGGCCTAACTACTTCCCTTTTTTATGTTTATTTTTGATTGCATACTTTAGAAGCGTGCATGCCCATGTGAATCACTGATTGGGTGGCAAGGGCCAAGGAATAGGGGAAAGTGGACGAGATCATTGTTTCCAATTTTCTGTTTTTCTTCCTCTATCTGCGGGGAGAGGGAGAGTAAGGGAGAAGTCGCTCCCAGCATCCTAATTGCATCAGTACTTAGAGATAGGGGACAGTGACCCTGTGTCATCCCAGAATTCCTGATGGGAGCATATTATGAGGGCACTGCTCAAGCGGTATTGATAGTTCTGAAATCCTGTTGATTTTGTTGCTCAAGAAAGGAAATCCTTCCAAGGTCTGTTGCCTGACATAGTCCGCCTTAGAGTCTCCATTCACCTGGATACTTGCTGTCAGAGCTTGGCCAGGAGAGCTGTCCAATTTGTTTTGCCCTCCATCCTCTGCTATGGTACTAAATGTCCTCTGTAGGCCCCAATTAACTGCCGAATCCTCCAAGTGCATCTGGGCATGCCATCCACTGCACTGTCTCAGCAACTGAGGCGGCCCTGTGCGTTCTGACTATGTATTCCACAGTCAGTCCACAGATGGCTGTGATTTTCCCCATGATTGGGGTTCTGAGCCAAATGGTTCAGTTGGAGGGGTCTCCAAAGAAACCTTGCCAGAGGTGACCCCAGACTTGACTCATGTATGCAGCCTATGCAGGGTCCAGCTCAATCTGTCACCCACATCAGCCAGCACACACACTGGTGGTTGCAGTTGTTAAATCAGTTCTGTCCCCAGCCCCATCTGCCAGGTAACCCAATTGGTGCTATGGTCCAGCCCATCCCTGCCCACCACACACTTGACCCTCACATATACCAGTAGGAGCTATGGCCCAGTAGGAGTGACCTCCCCAATAACCCCCAGCAGACCCCTCCCCAGCCCTGGTTCCTGTACATGCCAGCTTATGTACAGCAGATGGTACAGTCTGTCCTGCATCTCATTTGGCTTTTGTAGACACCAGTGGGTATTAGATCCCAGCTCAGCCCAGCCGACTCCACTGTCCAACCCATACTTATGCTGATGGGGACTACTTCCTGTCCGGCCAGGTCTACCCCCAGCCCTGATTTTGTGCATCCCATCAGAGTTTCCATAGTTTCCCTTCTAGGCCAACTCTTAGCCTGAGCTCTTGTACTTTCCAGGTGTGGTCTAGCTTGACAGGACTTGCCCCCATTCCCAACACTTGGCAGTGGATGCTTCCGCAAAGCTCAACCAGCCAGCACCTATTCTAGCTCGTATCTGCACCAGTAGATACAGTGGTTTAGTTGCCCTGACTCTCCCCAATGCAGCTTACATGTAGGCCAGTGGAGGATGTATCCCTTCCCAGCTTGGCCTGCCCCCAGTCCCAATTCTCACTTGGGCAGTGGCCCAAGTGGGGAGCCCCTGCTGCCCCCTACTGGGCTCTCCTCTTCCCCCTAAGTGGGTCTTACATGGACTGCTGGATGCTGGAGCCCAGACTGCATGGCCCACTTCACCTGAACTAGACCCTGCTCATGGTGCTACAACCTGGCACAGGCTAGACTACCCCTAGTCCCAGCCATAATTTGAACTAGCTGATGGTGCAGTCCAGCCTGGCCTGGCCTGCACTCTTCCTGGTTCTCATGTCTGCCAGTAGGTGTTATGAACTGGTAGTCAGCGGTGGTCAATGCTAACTAGCCCAGCTCGGCTCTCCCACATGGTCTAGTGTATCAGTCTGACCCAGAAAGGTCCTCCAGCTTCCCTCCAGACCACTCGTCTCGGCCGCCTCACTTCCCTGCAAGTACAGTGGCCTTATACTCCCTCGGTGATCCTCCCTCCCACACATCACCATACCCACTTCTCTGAGAATCCTACAGTCCCTATGCCCAGGAATGCTTTCATTCCCCAGTCTGATCTTCCCAAACCTAGTCTTCTGAGGGGTGGCATGCCAGCCTGCAGCTCTGCCTGCCCACCAGGGACACAAGCTCACAGATGGGTCCTCTGGTAAGAAGGGTCCTGGCCTGGGACACAAGCAGGTATGTGAGACCCCAGGCCCAGTGCACCTGCATACCACACCTGCATTGGGTCTTTCCCTCCTCCCTCCCCACCACCCACACACTCTTGGGGCTGAAATTGCATGGATGATTCCCCAGGCCCACTTTAACAGCTCCTGGTACGAGACCCCCTGAGACCCCAGAGCTAGAGCAAGAGAACAAAGAGCAGACAGCTCAGTCTCAGTAGGGCAAAAAAAGGAGCTGCCATGAAGACGTCCAAAATCCAATTTGCCAGGTTTTTTTGTTTTGTTTTTAAGATTTACTTATGTATTGGAAAGGCAGATTTACAAAGAGAAAGATCTTCCATCTGCTAGTTCACTCTCTAAGTGGCAACAACACCAGAACTAAGCTAATGTGAACTTCCTCTGGGTCTCCCAGCGGATGCAGGTCCCAAGGCTTTGGGCCATTCTCCACACTGCTTTCCCAGGCCACAAGCAGGGAGCTGGATGGGAAATGGAGCAGCCAGGACTTGAACAGTGCCCATATGGGGTCCTGGCACATATAAGGTGAGGATTTTAGCCACTAGGCTATTGTGCCAGGCAGGGTTTTTTTGTTTTTTGAACATCCCCTCCACCCCACCCTGCCCCTCATTTTTGTGTTAATAGAATATGTGTGTAATGCAGCATAAGGCATTACCTAAAGGCACTCTGTTGTGTTTTAGAGACCCAGAACTTACTTCTGTAGCTGCAATCTAGTGCCTATCAGCCAACCTTTCTTCTAGAAGCTATTTTAAATACCTTACAGTTGTGAAAATACATATTTATGGTTTGGGTAAAACCCAACAGTGATCAGAAAGCTGTTAGGTAGGTTGCAACTTGCTACTAATTAGCCCTTTCTCAGGAATTGGATAAACCCATATGTGAAATAGTTTGAACTTTACAAGGGAAACCCCATAGTGGCCTCACTTCCTTTCGTGCTGATCGTGGGCATGAGGTGTACCCAGATATTCACCTCCTAGGCCAGTTTTGGAATAAGTACAGCTAAAAGATTGACACTAATGAGACTGGCTGTAACAGTTAGGGACATTTGTCTACATGTGTCAGTCTTTTTCATTTAAAATAAGAATAAAGCAAAGTTTAGTTTTAGCTTCAGGAAGTTCACCTAAAGTTGTTACATCCTTAAATACAAACTTTTCAAGTGACACTATTAGAAATATTAGTAGTCTGTTCATTCTTGGACTTTTGCTATTTAAAAAAAAAAAAAAGATTTATTTTTATTGGAAAGTCAGATTACAGAGAGAAAGATCTTCCATCTGCTGGTTCACTCCCCACATGGCCACAACGTTGCCCCAGAGCTTCTCCAATCCAGAGTCAGGAACCAGGAGTTTCCTCAGGAACTGTGGTAGTCACCATTGTTTACGGTTTATCGTATCTTCTAAAGAGGAATAGACTTTCCTAAGATTGGGAGATGGGTGCTAAGGAAGTTAGAGCTAGGATTTTATCCTACAATCCTAGGTCACCTGATTTGTCTTTGAAGTGTAGTGTGACAGCCTTTGTCGTGTCCATTTCTTCAATAAGCAGTTCATCATTATATGGCATGTTAAATATTTAAAGAAGTACTTATTATGTAGTACATCTGTCTATGAATAAATCTTTGAGTGCAGTAACATGCAAGGGGTGTCCATCTGGAATTGCTCCTGAGTTAATTGCGTAGGCTCTGAACTGTTTCCTAAAAAGGTTTTTTCCAAGGTACTGAAAATTGTTTTTATAGTCATAGAATTCTCAGAAAAACAGGGTTGAAATTGTCATTTTTGGATTTATCTGTCATTTTCCACCATTACTAACTTTTGATTCTAGTTGGTTTTGATTTACTGAAAATTCAAATTGAATTTTTTGGAGAATGATGACTGTAAATTAAATGGTTTTAATAGGATTTTACATTTTGTTCTATTCTGCTCACCTACTCTGACTTTCTGAGGAGCCATTTACATGAGAAGCATTTGAATGTTTGAACATTGGTTTGTGTTTCTTGCTTAGGTACTGTCTCTATTTATTTATGATGAAAGAGTGACTGAGTTTGTGTAAAGCAGAGCTCTGCTCTTATGTGTGTTTTTCCAAGTGCAGTAGAAGGACAAAATATATACACACATAAAATACATGTAAATGTGTGTACGTATATGTTTCGCGTGGTACAACATGTTAATTATTTTTCCAGCCTTATAGACTGCTTTTTGTTGGACTCTGCCCCGCTCAATGTTACTATGTCTCCCACTGGAGACTTTCTAGCAACTTCCCATGTGGACCATCTTGGAATTTATCTGTGGTAAGTTCTGTTGTCCACTTCTTCTGTTTGGAGGTCTGAAAGAGCGTGACTGTTGTCAGAGAATCATACTAGCTAGACTTGTTGTTTTAATTTATAAAATGGAAATGTACATAGTTAATTAACCTAGCTAGTTAATTCACTGTAAGTCTGTGAATGACATCAGCTTGTGCTTCTACATTGTAACCACATGATGGATTTTATCTGTTTCCTTGTCTTCATTTGTAAAAAGGGTGAGTGGATTGAAAAGGTTAGAAAAATAGTCCTTCTATAAAGTGAAAGTTGTTTTTTGTCAAATCAGTATGTTTGTTTATTTCTTCACTGGTAATCTCTCTTGAATAAATATCTTTTTGAACTGCATAAAAAAATAGAAGTGCCATTTTATTTTTAATGCACCTTGTTATGGCATCCATGAAATAAGACATTTTCAAGTTCTTAAAAAGAGACTGTAGTACACGTGCAAATTCAAGATTGTAATAAGTGTGAAAATTTCACTGAAGAAATTGTTTTTCACAACTTTTACTTTTATTTCCCAGGTCCAATATTTCTCTGTACTCAGTTGTTTCGTTACGGCCACTTCCTAATGATTATATTCCTTCAGTAGTGATGCTTCCTGGTACTTGTCAAACCCAAGGTAAATACAGCATAGCAAACATTTTGACATATAATGTTGTGAACGTAAGAGAGGTATTGCTACTAAAAGCAAGATTAGTGCATTCAGTTAGAGTAATTATTTTTTAAAGATTCATTTCTTTTTATTGGAAAGTCAGATTTACAAAAAGAAGGAGGGACAGAAAGATCTTTCATATACTGGTTCATTCCCCAAGTGCCTGCAACAGCCAGAGCTGAGCCAATCCAAAGCTAGGAGTTTCTTCCAAGTTTCCCATGCAGGTGCAGGAGCCCAAGGCTTTGGTCCATCTTCCACTGCTTCTCCAGGCCACAGTCTGGGAACTGGATGGGAAGTGGAACAGCTGGGACACAAATCAGCACCCTCATGGGATCCTGGTGCTTTAAGAGGGAGGGTTAGCCAATTATCCATTACACCAGGCCCCCCCAAAACTTACTAAGTTGACAGAGAGAGAGGGAAGCTTTCCATCCATTGATTCACCTCCAAGATGGCTGTAACAGCCAGGGATTTGCAAGACTAAGGCAGGAGCCAGGAGCTTCATCCAGGTCTCCCACATGGGTGGAAGGAGCCCAAACACTTAGGCCATCTGCTGCACTTCTTGGCCGTTAGCAGCAAGCTAGACAGGATGCAATACCAGGCCCGTAAGGGCTATTAGTGTTGTAGATTAAAGCTCTGCTTGTTACATCACAACACCAGTCCCTAATTAAAGTACTCTTTCACTGATATGAAATATTTTCAGTTTTTACAAAAACAGAGCTGATGTTGTAAGTGTAAGATACCAAATAGTGTATGAGTGAAGAACTTGTTTTGAGCCTGGGTGTGGGGCTTAGCATTAGTGTGAGGAATAACGGAAAACAGGGAAAAAGTTTACAAAGTTATGTGTATTATGAAAAAATGGGTAGAGTTTACAAAGTTCGTGTGTATTATGAAATACCTCACTTGCTTTTCTGAAATTTTTTTTTTTTTAAGATTTGGAAGTATCGGAAGAAACGATACAGGCAAGTGATGAAATGATAGAGTATGAGTCACCAGAGCAGTTGAATGAGCAGCTGGTGACATTATCACTTCTCCCTGAGTCACGCTGGAAAAACCTTCTGAATCTTGATATTATTAAGGTAATACCATAGTACACTTAATATTGGCCCTATGAACTTACTCTGAAAGCACTGTTCTGTTTTGTTTTGTTTCTAATTGAGATAGATTCCTCTACTTTGAAGATATTAGGAGTGAAAATTAATGTCCAAAATATCAAAGCCAATTCCACTTAGTTGAAAGGTATTTCATCTAATATGATTTCGCAAAAATTATCTGTATGTCATCTTTGAGATCATTCAGCAGACATTTAGTTGTAGCGAAAGTGTAATCTATGACTCTAAAAATCGTAGGAGTTTTACTACCCAACCTATTAATTTACTTCTTTAATTTCCGAAACAATTGAAAGAAAGAGGGAGATTATCATAGAAAATTTCAGATTAACTTCTGATAGTACAGTACTTAACATTTTGCGGTTTTATCTGAGTAATTTGTAGGGCACTGTTGTTTGCCCCTACTAATTCAAGAACAGTAAGTTAGGAAACAGCTGCGACTTTTGTAATAAAAGGACTGTGTTTGCTCCTTGCCATTTTCTTTGGGTAGATTTATAATGTGGCACCATAAGGCCAGAAATACCCCAGGCGTTCTTCCCAATAGAAAATCTCGAAAATTGTAAGACTCCCTTATGAAATGACTTTTATCAAATGCTGCAGAGATGGTGGTACATACATTCATAGCAATTAAATTTGGACAAATGGGAATTGTCTTAATAGAATTTCACTATTATTTGAAATTGTTGCTTTTTTTAAGCACGAAGGGTACAACATTTGGTCCAGTTGTTAAGAATTCCATTTGAGAAGGTTGTAGCCCATTTTGCAGTTCCTAGATTTTACTCCTGGCTGTAGTCAGGTCCCTGCAACCCACGTGGGAGAACTACGGGCTCTTGGCTTTGACCTGACTTGGCGCTGGCGTGTGGGGAGTGACCAGCAATGGAATCTGTCTGTCTTCCTGCCTTGCAAAAATAAAATAAAAATTCCAGTAAAAAGGAAAAATTGGGTCCATGCTTTGCAAAGAGAAAACACCAATTACTTCTGGCTCCAGATTGTTTCTGGCTGCACATTTTCTTTAGAGAAAAATTACTTATAAGCCGCCCTACATCAAACAGTTGTGCAAACAAAAATGCTATTTTGTTTGAAGTTGTATTTCTTACAAAAGAAATTTGAAGTTTTGTTTTTACCTAAGCATTGTTTCTCAGGCAGATGAACCATGAGCTGTCTTCCTTGGGGCTTTTGCTGTCCCTGTTGTTTCCTTCCGTCCTTCGGCAAGGATGCTGGGTGGCTACATCTGCACTGGCCAGCCCTGGCTAAGGAATCGGTGGTATTGGTCCGATGAGATGTGATTTTAATGTCATTCTGGAAAGGTTTATTCCTTTTCTTACTTTTTAATATGCTTCAAAATTGATTTGGAATTAAAAAATGGGCACTGATATTAGAACAATTGCTTAACCATTCCTTTTCCTTTCTTCCTTTTCTCTTAATCAGAAAAAGAACAAACCTAAAGAACCACCCAAAGTACCCACATCAGCACCATTTTTTATCCCAACAGTTCCTGGCCTTGTACCTAAATATGCTGCACTTGAACAAAGTCATGATACCCAGCAGGTAAGAACTAAGGCAGATCATAGAGGTGTATGAAGCATATGTCTGTCCTTCACCAAGACCCGGTTTTAAAGGTACAGGTTAAATTAATGATAGTTTTTAATACAGACCTTTACATTTTTTGACTAATGTGTATTTGTTTTCTGTTTAAGTCTAAAGTGGTAAATCTTGGAGTTTTGGCTCAAAAGTCAGATTTCTGCTTGAGACTTGAAGAAGGACTGGCAAATAATAAATGTAAGTCAAGTTGTAAAAAATTCTAATGTATATCTTGATTTTGTTATAATGTATATCTTGATCTGTTTTGTCGATAAAATTAAAGAAAAACAGATTTATCAGTAACTAAAAGAAGATAGTAAAAGCTGACAGGTCTGAGGTCTTGCGTTAGTAATTTTAGCGTTCATGTTAAATGAGTAACACTAAACTCAATCAGTGTTGATGTGACAAAAACTTTAAAACCTTTTATTTTCTGTATGGGAAAATGTAGTTTGGAGATGAACATGTTTATTGGCAACATTTATGTGACTTACATGAATTAAATAAAAATTTGATAATTTAATTTAGTAATTGTTATCTGGTAATTTAATTTCAAGCCTTTTATCCTTATTTTCAATATATTTTACATTATAGCAGAGATAATATAATTTTATATAAAATGTCTTATAAAGAAATATTTAAGTGTATTTGTTGAATATCTTAATGTATTTAGACCTTAAAGATTGCAGCCTGTAGCTTACAATGATGAACAGTGAGAAACACACAAGAAGCCTGCCGCCATTTACGATGGGCCAGAGGAGATTCCTGCTTTTATGTTGTGACAGCAGTTGGATACACACCCGTACAAGCCCTTGGACACATAACCACATACAGCTACACATCCAAAACACCCCCAAGTCACCACAGGCTGCCGTGTCCCCTAGTTCATAAGAGCCTAACTCTTAGGTCCAGAACCTAACTGTTGCATAACAGACTTGTGGGTGGCCAGCTAAGCAGGTGGACCTGTTGGTTGCCATGACACCACTTACCATAGATGGAGATGTCGGAGCACAAAGATAAGGGGCATGGGCAAAATGCATGGGAACTTGATAAACATCATCTGTTTCATGTTCTTCTTGACTTTTTTCTTTTTTTTTTAGGATGCATATAAAACAACAGTGTTTATTTTTTATAAGAATAAGGGAAATAGGGCAAGCAGTACAGTTATATTCACTGTTTGGGACTCCCACATCCCATATTGGAGTGACTGGTCCATCATGGCTGTTCTGTACTTCCAGTCAAGCTTCCTTCTAATGAGCTAACAGTCCTGGCATCCATATGGAATGCTAGAGGTGGAGTCAAGCCACCCCGTGGAAGACCCAGATAGAGTTTCTAGATCCTGGCTTTGGCCTGGCCAACCCCGGCTGTTGTTGGCACTTAGGGGGATGATGGAATATTTGGAAGATTAAGTATTTATTTTATTAGAAGGAGAGAGAGAGATTCTTCATCCACTGGCTCACTACCCAGATGTCCACAACAGCTGGAGTTAAGCCAAACCAAAGCCAGGAGCCAGATGCTACCTCTGGACACCCACGTTGGCGCCGGAGCCCAAGAACCTGAACCATCCTCTATTGCTTTTGCCAAGCCACGAGCGGGGAAGTTGGGTATCCAAGACATGAACTGGTTCCCATATGAGATGTCAGCGCCTAGCCTATTATGCCACAGTTCCAGCCCCTTCATTATCTCTTTTAAAATCTTTTTAAAAGGAGTGGAGTATTTCCCTCTCATTCTCGTACATCTCTGTATTGTTTTAAAAGCAAGAAGGTGGTTTAAAATAGCAGTGCTTTATTCTTGTGTTGTTCTGTTATGGACTAATTTTCACTGACTTTAGGGTTCTTTTTGTTACTCAACATGAAAAAGCTAAACACCCCTTAAATATATCTTGTTTGGGATATGAGAGGTAAAATAATTTCCTAAGTGAAGTGATTGCAGGCAATAACTGAGTTCTTTTTCAAACTTAACGTAGATGAAGCTGCTATCAGCCTTTTGAAAGAAATGGGCCCATCAGGAATTGAAACAGAGCTGCGAAGCTTATCTGTAGATGGTGGAGGGTCTGTGGAAGTTATGCAGAGCTTCTTAAAGATGATTGGAGTCATGTTGGACAGAAAGCGTGACTTCGAGTTAGCCCAGGCATACCTTGCGTTGTTTCTAAAGGTAAGTGTCATGGAAGAGTGCTTTTGGTCTTGCTGTGTCTGTAGCAGTGCTGTCCAGTGAAGCTTGGTGCTGAGGCAACATTTTCTGTATCTGCTGTCTGTGCTGTCCAGTAGTTTAGCCATTGCCCTTCTGTGTCTGTTGGATATTTGAAATGCAGCTGGTGTGACTAAGAAACTGAATTTGTAATTTTATGAAAATTTACATTCAAATACCTCCAAATTGGCAAGTGACCACTGGACCACACCTCTCAGTAGACATTCTTTAACCAAACAGTAAAATGTTGACTCTCCCTAGTTACTCTGTGTTTTCAGTTTATCTAGTATGTTGATCCGTTGACTTCTCTTTAAAAGTAGCTGTGTTCTATGGTTTTGCTCTGGTCATAATGAGAAAGTCGGGTTTTATGGTTATTTTTTCTACTGTTGAACTTAAAATGTTTACCTGTATCATCGTTGAAGGGTTGAACATACAACATTGGACTTAAAGGTTAGTATATAGAAGTCGTGTTTTAAGGCTCTGCAATAGCTGAAGGACGTCTTGAAGGAAGTAGATGATGCTGATAATCAGTGATAAGCCAATGATTCTGCTTGTACCCCATTCAGAATGAGTTTTCAGCTGATTCAGATGTTTAAAAATGATATAACTAGTGTTTACTTGCATTTTTAGAAAATAGAGCAAAGGGGCCCCCTCCCTTTATTTACTGATGGGATCTATTGAGAGGAGTTACACGTAGAAATTGAGATCCGTGTCAGAACCAGTCGTTGGTTCCCGATCTGTCCCAGGATTGTCATCAGTGAGACGAGTGGTGCTCGGAGAGTGAGAGTACAGTCAAGAAATTCATGATAGAAACAGTTTGATTTTTTTTTGTGATAAGCCAGTATTTTGTGGTGCTGTTTTTTTTTTTTTTTAATAGAAAAGGGCCCTAGAATTTAGATAAAATTTAAGTAATATGTGACTATTTGTTATTATTTTCAGTTACACCTTACAATGCTTCCTTCAGAGCCACTGCTGCTAGAAGAGATGACAAGGTTGTCTTCACAGGTGGAAGAAAATTGGGTTCATTTGCAGTCACTCTTCAATCAAAGCATGTGTGTTTTAAATTATATCAAAAGTGCTTTGTTATAAAAAAAAATAAGCTTAAATAAGGATGCAAATCAAAATATATTAAATGGTTTCATTTTAACTTGTGTTCTCCTAGTTTCATTATGGAAAAAAAAAAGTTGCTAGCACTGCTGATTCTCCATATTAAATGCTGGATACATTCTTGGAATATAATTCCATTTCCACTTTGTTGTGAAGAGCTGAAGGCGCACCCAGATGCCTCATGAGCTCAGTCTCCTTACGTCCGCTGTGAGACTCACTGCGTTTCTATTGCCAACCAATGTTTGTTGTGTATCTGCTCTCTATACAAGACACTGCATATTTAGAGTAAAGTATTGCTGCACGAAGCTGATGATGTCAAATGAGAGCAATATGTAAAATAATTATAAAAATACCCCTCTGATAATGAAGGACGTGACGGCGCTCCTCTCGTTGCTGGTTTTGATGAAAACGTGGCTCGTGTTTCTTCCTAAACGAAAAGTTCATCAAGGAAAAAGCAAAGTGAAGGACAACCTTTAACGGAATGAGGAATTTCCCATGCTGCGTATGTGTTCAACTTTCTATAGCAGTTTGTCTTCCGCAAGTGCCTCTCACATTGTTGATCTGAAAACAGCTTCCTTTAGAAAGCATGTGGAGGAGGAGAACGCTCTAGGCGGGTACAGGACGGGTACAGGACATGTGGGTTTGCCCCTGGGTATCAGCCAGCTTTACCCTGGTCCCTCCCCTGCGAGAGGGTTGTGCTAGGACAGGTTCAGTGTATCTTCTCGCTTTAAGAGTCAGTGAGTCAGGCCTGGCACAACAGCCTCGTGGCTGAATTCTCGCCTCACATACACCAGGATCCCATTTGGGCACCAGTTGGTGTCCTAGCTGCTCTGCGTCCCATTCAGCTCACTGCCTGTGGCCTGGGAAAGCAGTAGAGGATGGCCCAAAGACTTCAGACCCTTCACCCACGTGGGAGACCCAGAGGAAGTTCCTGGCTCCTGGCTTCGCTTCAGCTGTTACAGCCACTTGGGGAGCGAATTAGCAGATGGAAGATCTTTCTAATACGCTCTGCATACCTGCCTTTCCAATAAAAATAACTAAATCTTTAAAAAAGCAAAACTATTTCTCTGTTCTAAGTACTACAATCCAAAGATACAGAAACAGCCCACTATCAAATCATAAGCTTTTTGAAGATAATATCTTAAAATGATAAGGATTGTGAGTTGAAGTTGTATTCTTTTTATAAACCGTGAACTGAATTTTCAGCTCTTTTTTCAAATGAAAGTATAAGTATGTTGTTTTTATTGGCCTTATTTTATGTAGTATGACAGCATTATTTCGGTAGTTGATCTTCCAGTTTTTACTTTAGTTTCATCAAAGCAGAGGTGGGAGAAAGAAGTATGAAGTGTAAGTTTATGTGTAAATATTTTTTCTTAGTGTATTTTTTCTCAGCTTGTGCATTTATTTCAAGAAATACATCCAGCTAGCTTCCAAAACGACTATCAATTTACAGTTTCCCCCAACAAAAAATGAGTGCCTGCCTCGTGAGATCAAGAATCTATGATAAAAGGGTTTTTTTTTTTTTTAATTTTTATGAACTAATGAGTGAAAATAATAATAATTTTATCAAAAATTCCTCCTGGTACTGAGGATGGGCTTAATTCTAGAGCATTCATACATCTTTGGAAGGACATACTCTGCTCTTTTTCCTACTCTTAAAACTTATCTTTCAACTTGATGGATTTGTTGGAAATGTTCATAGCTTTCTGTCTACAGATACTTCTCTGTTGGCATTTACTTATTTTTAACTTGATTTTATCTGAGTAGGTTATATTTCATAACTCCTATTGAGTACATGAAGCAATGGGATTTAAATAGGATGTAAGTGCTCTTTTCTGATTGTATATTACATGTGTTCATTTCACATCTGTCATATATATGGTAAGATTGGCCTCTGAGTCAGTAGATGTTCAGATCCTTATCTCGGAGTGATGTTTACGAAGAGTCTAAGTAAGGAGTATAACTTTTTATTCAAATGCCCAAAGTTCATTTGTAAAAAGAAGTCGGTCTCTGATTGAAAAATTCATATTTTCACGTGCTAAATTCTTTCTTTGAGCTGTTTGATATGTCTAAATAAATATGTATTGTTTTGATTATACTTTGTATCAAAGCATATTTAAATTTAGCAGAATAAAACTTTGAAGGTTTTTCCAAAATTTTTTGGCTACCAGTGAACTTTACCTCCTTGAAGAATTGATTTGGATTACATTATCTTAACATTGGAGAAAATTACAACATCAAATATTGCTATTCAAGAACTGTGTGTGTCATGCCAGTCTGTCGTGACATTTTTAAAAATCCAGGGAACTCAGGTGGCATGTCCCAGCCTGGTTGTTGCCTGCCTTTCCCACCTATCTTAAAAACAGATAAATCAATAAAAAGAATAAGTAACTATATTGGCATAGCGGTATTTAGTTTATGCAAATCTTGCATTAACAAGGCCCAGAATGCCTGCCAGCTACTGGCTCCTTCTCTCCTGGCCGTGACACTACCACTGGAGTGTATATATCTTTTAAATATGAAGGTATTTCTGATACCAGAGAAAGAAACAGATCAATATGCAACCTGAACATAAAAGTGCACAGCATTTGGGCCTGGCGCCATGGCCTAGTGGCTAAATTCCTCATCTTGAGTGTGCCAGGATCCCATATGGGTGCTGGTTCTAATCCCGGCAGCTCCACTCCCCATCCAGCTTCCTGCTTGTGACCTGGGAAAGCAGTCGAGGACAGCCCAAAGCCTTGGGACCCTGCACCTGTATGGGATACCCAGAAGGGTTCCTGGCTCCTGGCTTCAAATTAGCACAGCACCGGCCGTTGTGGTCACTTGGGGATGGAAGATCTTCCTCTCTGTCTCTCTTCCTCTCTGCATATCTGACTTTGTAATAAAAATAAAATAAATCTTTTTTTAAAAAAATACACAGCATTTGTCTAAAAGAGCCTAGCTGATATAAACAAGGCTGGAATTATGCTTAATTGGTGATTTTGTTTGCCCCAAAACCAGTGGTATGAGACCACATGACTGTGTGTAAGCCGTCATCTGGAGAATGCAGTAGGGATGGTGTCTGTACTGTCAAATTCCCAGTTCCACCTGAGTCTACTAAATGTTTCTTAAAAGATCCATAAAATATACAGCAGTATTTGATTTCTATACTTGTGCTTTTTAAAATTTTAACTCTATCTTTGATGATGTTTACATAGTTGATTAGGGTGGGAAGGGTCGAGGGTTAGGAGAAAGTGGGTGAGACCATTGTTTCCACATCTTCATGTTTCTTCTTCCTGTACTGAAGAGGACGATACGGGAAGAAGGCACATCCATCCAGCCTCCCGCTCGCCTCGTTACCTGGGGATGGGCGATGGGCACCTGATCCGTGAAAGTCCTGCAGCTTCCGCCCTCCAAACCGCTCCGTCTCAGCCCCCTCGTTTATGTGCAAGTACAGTGGCTTTGTCAAAATAGGCCCTCAGAGGGCAATCCTCGCCTGCCACATATTCGCTCAGTGGTCTTTCCTCCCACACATCTTACTCCCCTCCCTGATCAACCCATGGTCCTCAGGCTTGCTCCGACCTCCCTTGACATGAAATCCCAGCTCTCCCTTGGTGCCCCGCCAGCACCATCCCCTGTCCCTCCACAAGCCCACACCCCCAGGCTCCCAGGAGCACAGGGCCAAGCTCCTTGCAGCCTGAGGGCAGCCAACCCACATGGCTGCTGCCCGCCGTTGGCATGTGCCCAGGATATACATCTCATTTTAAAATGAGTTGTAGAAGGCAGTGACTCAGTGTTCACTTAAATAAGATTGGCGTTAATGCTTAACATTAATGTTTAACAATATCATTTATTTGCTACCACATCTTGAATATTTCAAAGAAGGCAGGGTTTGGTTTTGTTTTGCGTTTTCCCTGGCTTTTTTTTTTTTTTTTTTTTTTTTTGGTTACCATTTAAATTTTTTTTTTCTGCCATTTCTGACTAAATTTAGTTTTTACAACTCATTCATTTGGTTCTTTTCCCAGTCTGATCTTTTCGAGTCCAAGTCTGGCCTGTGGCTCACCACCATGGCTCATTTCCTCATTCTTGGCCACACGCTCTTGTGCAGAGCAAATATTTTGCAAGCCTGGTGGGTGGGTGATTGAAGTGAGTGCAATATGGAAGATTGAACTCACCTTTGGATTGAATCTCCAAAAGGTTCAGCATCTCCAAATATTCAGCTCTTCCATGCAGCTCACAAACGGGCTTGCTCCTTCCTCCCTCCTTCTATCTCTGCCCCTTCACTCGCTCGGTCCCTCCCTCCAGCCCATTCTTCTTTTATCAAGTTTTCCTTTATTTTTTAACGATCTAATTGCTTTTTATTGGAAAGCCAGGTTTACAGAAAGAAGAGGAGAAACATCTTCCATCCGCTGGTTCATTCCCCAAGTGGCTGCAATGATTGGGACTGAGCTGATCCAAAGTCAGGATCCAGAAACTTTTTCAGGGTCTCCCACATGGGTGCAAGGGCCCGCGGGAGGCCTCTACTATTTTTCGAGACCAGAAGTAGGAAGCTGGAGGGGAGATGAACCAGCTGAGATATGAACCGGCACCCCTATGGGATCCCAGTGCACACAAGGCGAGGACTTTAGCTAGCAGGCTGTTACTCTGGATACTAAGCAAATACTGAATACCCACTGTTTCCAATGTGCTGCTCTACGGCCTTGGAATGTGCAAAGACCCTGGGCCTTATGCAGCTTACCTTTCGGCTCTGGCAGTTCTTACATTTGATATAGCCTTTTGCCTTGCTCTGTTTTAGAGTAAAGACAAAGGAAAGATTGTTTCTAAGCCTTCCAAAAAAAATGTCTTCCAGGAACTTCTTTTATTTTTGAGTTGTATAAGGTGTGTGTGCGTGTGTGTTACTTTCAAGTGATTTCAAAATATCCTTGTATACCCATTTTCATTCATAGAACAAAAAGCAGCATTTAATAAAAACCTGTTTTGCTACTATCTTTGTTTGAGCACAGGCTTTGATAACTTAGAAGAGCAACCTGAAGAAAAAAGTAAGGAGAGGAAAGGATCTCTGTGGCCAGATTGGGGGAGCAGAGCCCGGAAATCAGCTTTACTACTTGTGGCATGGCTCGTGGAACTGTCGGGCTCATCCCCCATTGTGGGTGTGCGTTTTAGCTCTTGGCACACTGTAGGAAAGTGCAGCAGCAACAGAGATGCATGGTTCATTTCCATCACTGCAGTGACAAGGGATTGAGGTCAAGTTGCTTTGTAGGTGGGCATTCCATTCCTTCTCCACAACAGTTCGCTCGGGAACCTGGAGATTGCAAAGCAAATGAGATCTGGTCCTGGACCTTCCACTCCAGAAGACGAGTAGATAAGACATAGTAGAATCCCATGTCACAGGACCAGTTTGAGCCCTAGATGCCCAACTCTGGATCCAGCTTCCTGCCGATGCACCTGAGAAGGCAGTGAAAAATGGCCTAAGATTTTAAGGCCCTGCCACTCGAGTGGGAGACCACGGTGAAGTTCCTGCCTCCTGGCTACATCCTGACCCACATATGCTTCTAACAGGCCATCTGACGAATGAAGCAGTGAATGGAAGATCTCTGTTTCTTTCCTTCTCTGTTATTTTGCTTTCAAATAAATCTCAAAGACAGAGAGAGAGAGCAAAAGAAAGAAGAAAGGGAGGAAGGGAAAAACGGAAGGAGTCAGGCTGATCAAATGCATAGATCCTGTTACCTTTGGGCAATGTGTGAAGAATTGTCCATAAATCTGATCTGCCTTTTCAATGAAAATAAATAAATCTTAAAGAGAGAGAGAGGCAGATATACAGAGAGGAGAGACAAAGAGAAAGATTCGCTGTCTGTTGGTTCACTTCCCAGTGGCTGCAATAGCCAGAGCTGAGCTGATCCAAAGCCAGGAGCCAGGAACTTCTTCCAGGTCTCCCACGTGGGTGCAGGGTCGCAAGCGTTTGGTTATCCTCTATTGCTTGCCCAGGTCACAAGCAGGGAGATGGATGGGAAGTGGAGCAGCTGGGACTTGAACAGGTGCACTTTGCAAGGTGAGGATTCAGCCACAAAGCCATGGCATCAGGCCTATACATTTTACCACTCTATATTTAGTGGAGGATTTATTTTTTTTTTTTTTGACCTTTCAGTTTAGTTTTTCAAATAAACTTTATGTACGTATATTTAGCCATTTATCAATGCATCCAGCCAGCTGGCCATCATATTACATATTTTGTGTGGCCAAACAGATTTCTTTTTTTTTTTTCCCAGAAGGTTAATCCTGAAACTCCACAGTCATGCTTGCTGTCACAGTTGTTGGATCTTTAGCAAAGCTCCTGGCTACCACTTGCTCCAACTGGGATGACTTGGATGCAAGCCTCTGGCGTTGGCTATTTAAGACGGATAGTCTCCAAGTCAGCTCTGAGTCTGTACCCAGCTGGCTTGAGCTGGGAGGCGCGGGAGAGCAGCCTGAGTCATCCATGGCGTGGAGAGCCAGGAGCTCCTCCAGGAGATTGTGGGAAGAAAGGCTCTTGGCAGAAGAGATCCTCACTAGGCTAGTGCTGAGAATTCCTGGGAAGCATGAGAAACACTGTGAGGAACGTTTCACGCGTTGACAATCACCAGAATCTACTGATGCTGCAAGTACCGAATGGTGATGAAACACAATCTCACTCTGACTCTTTAACCTTTACCAGCGCTCAGAGGAGGAAAGTGGCAATACTTGCTGAGACGTGACAGGAAGTTAGCAAATGCACTCCAGGACACTCAAAACTAATTTTATCTTTACACATACTGATCTTAAAAATATTATTTGTTTTTCAAGCAAAAATACCATATGGTTTCATTTTTGGTTGCAAAACTCCTGAACAGCACTGCCTGCAAGTACTGAGGGTAAAGTGGGATGAGCAGAGAAAGCGTCTGACTGAGTCCTGTGTGTGGAGTGCATGCCTGACCCATGTCCCCCTGTGCCCTGCTGGCAGAGTCATTCCAACCTCTTCCTCTGCCTGCGCTCTGGCCTTCAGCTCAGCCTCCAGGATTGCAATGCACACGTAGCAGGTGTTCGATATTTCCCCGGTCTGGTGGTTTTCTGAGTACTGTTACAGTCAGGATCCTTAAAGCCCTTTGCATGCGCTCCACAAAACGCAGAAGTACAAACCGTCGAAGCAAAGCTTTGATCGGTTCCTTAATTTTTGAAAGCATGAGTAATCCTGAGATTTTAAAAAAAAAAATGCTGAGAAACACTGCTCTGCTTTGTTGATTAAACAACTGTGCTCATTAACAGGCGCTGGCATACAGGAGTATGAGGATACACTGGAAATGTCATGGAAAAAGTGTCTTGGTCCAAAACGCCTCCAACTCCCACTCCATTCATCATTTTGGAGATTGTTTTTATGCGAGTTATGGGTTGACTACGAATTACAGGAACGAAATTTAGTATATACTTTATCAACAGTAAAACATTTTAGGGTCAAATGTATTTGCCTTGGTATGAAGAGATGAAAAATGATCCAAAGAGTCTAATTTTTGTGCTTTTAAGCCAGGTGCGCCATCTCAGAAATAGCTGTGCGCGATGAGCAAGGCTTGTGGAGCTGGCAGAGTTATGGTTCTTAGAAGCTGGGAGGTGACATTTGCAACAAACCCCGATTGCTTTCGTTCGTGATTTTGCTTTTCAGCATCAGCCCCATTGTCAGGATTCCTCCACTTCAGGGCTAGTAATCAGATGTTCTCCCTGCCCGCGACTGCCCCCCTCTGGGGCTCCTCCTCCGGCCCCGACTCCATTAACCTATGGGCATTGTAACCTATGAATGGATTGCTTGGGGTTAGAGTGCCCTCTATTGACCAATCTCCATTCAACAAGAAAAATTAAAGTCTTAAATCTTCAATGGCACAGGTTGTCTGGGCAAAGTACTGATGAATTAGTTTTCTTGGTGCCTTTCCTATCAGTAACAGGAGCCCATGAAAGTTAAGGATTAGTTGAGTTTTCTCTAGAGTGATGGCAAATAGTTGCTTCATATTTTACTTGAAAATGTCAAATAGTACAAAGATGTTTGGGGGAAGTTTTCAAATATGTTACTGGCATTTATACTGAATGTAAGCTCACTCTAATATTATTATACTTATGCAAAAGTGCTACATTCATCAGAAATTGTGCCTAACAGTAAAAGCATTGATTAATGTAATTTTCCCTGAAAGAAACAGTAACTAAACAGATAAGGACATATTTTACAAAAACATATAATATCACAGACAACCACTGCTACACATTTATAGGAATTCTGAAGAAAATAGCCACAGGATGCAAAGGCTGTATTTTCTCCATGTTTTTCTCACTAAATCCACTACAGCAACTTAAAAACATACCTTTTCCTGCCTCAAATACAGTAACCATGAAGCTGTCTTTTTTTACTTGTTTGCTTGTTTAAATTTTTACTTTTGATGATGTTTACATAATTGATCAAGGAGGGGAGGGTTGAGGATTAGGGGGAAGTGTGTGAGACCATTGTTTCCAACTTTTCTTTTTCTTGTTCCCCTATCTGGGGGAAGAAGGAAGATAAGGGGAGAAGCCGCACCCAGCCTCCTAATCGCCTCAGTACCTAGAGGGTTGTCTCCTGCCTCATCTCTTACGTAAACCAATGGATGCTGCGGCACAACCCATCCCTACCCATCACTCACTCGGTCCTCACATACACCAGTGGGAGCTGTGGCCAAAAAAAACCCACCAGGCCCACCCCTAGCCCTGGTTCCTAGGCTTATCAGTATGTGCAGCAGAGTGTTCCAGTTTATCCCATATCCCTTTCAGCTCTCATACACGTCAATGGGTGTTAGAGCCTACTTCAACCCATTCGATCCCACTATCCAGCCCACACTCATGCTGGTGGGTGCAACCACCTGTCAAGCCAGTTCTGCCTCCAGCCCTGGTTTTCATGCTCACCAGTAAGAGCTACAATCCATCAGAGAGGTGACCACGGTTTCCCTACCAGGCCCACTCCCAGTCCCAGATTTTATGTTCACCAGGTGCAGTCCAAATTGACAGGATTTAGCTCCAGTCCAGCACTTGCCAGTTGATGCTGTGACAAAGCCCAACCAGCCTCACTTACTCTGGCCCATGCCTGCACCAATGGATACAATTGGTTAGCCCAGCCTGGCTCTCCCCTCAACCCAACCCACTTGCAGGCCAAAAGGCACCGTAGCCTTGCCCAGACTGGTCTACTTCTGAGCCCAGTTCTCACGCTTGCCAGGGGGAGTAATGACACAGTTGGGGAGCCCATGCTGCCCCACCACTTGATTTGCTCCAGTACCCCCTTGAATCACGTGGACTGGTAGGTGCTGCAGCCGGGTCCGGCATGCTCTACCTCACCTTGACATTTACCAGCAGGTGTTGTAACCTTAAACAATGGGCTACCTTTTGTGAAAATGACAGGACCAAATCATAGATGTTAACCCTGAAAGTAAATGGTTTCAACCCATCAATCAAATGACATAGACTAGTGGACTGGATCATAAAACAAAAGCCATTTATCTGTTACCTACAAGAGACAAATCTCACTACTAGAGGTATATGGAAACTGAAGTTTGAAGTCTTTCTGTCTGAAGTCCACCTCTTGTCTCTCTTTCAAGTAAAATAAATACATAAAAGTTAAAAAGTAATCAAATGACAGACCTGCCATATCACATTATGCCAGCAGATGGAGACAGCATCTAACGCATAAAGACTAACCCAAATCCTTAATTTTCAACTGTGATGAAGTAACAGTAGCGCTCGGAAATGTATCATGTTGGACTTTTATCAGTTGATTAAAAGTTCAGAATGAAGCATGTTTAATAATTTACATTCAAAATGATAATTTGGCTGTATATTAATTTTTTCATTAGTGACAATTACTGTCACAGGAAAGTGCTCAGGGCAGTGCCAATGACATAACTGAGCAAAACTTCCCAGGTGACCAACTATATGGTGAAGAAATCAGTGAAAATTAAGGAATTTAACTGTTGAGATTGCAAAGTCTGAGGGTGGCAGTCTTCAGTACTGACTAGACATTGGCATTACCTGGGCATTTCACAAAATTAGTGGCTGATTTATTTATTATTATTATTATTATTTACTGGAAAGTCAGATTTACAGAGAGAAGGAGATACAGAGAGAAGGATCTTACATCTGCTGATTTAGTCCCCATGTGACTGCAACAGCCAAAGCTGAGCGATCCAAAACCAGAAGCTAGGAACTTCTTCTGGACCTCCCACATGGGTGTAGGGTCCCAAGGCTTTGGGCCATCCTTCTCTGTTTTCCCGAGGCAACAAGTATGGGACTGGATGGGAAGTAGAGCAGCTGGGATGTGAACCAGTGCCCGTGTGGAATCCTGACAGACGCAAGGTGAGAGGATTTAGCTGCTAGGCTATGGCACTGGGCCCTAATGCCTGATTCTTAATGAAGAAACACTCATGCAGTTTTCCTGAGCTAGGGCTTAAGCAGCAAATCTTTTTATTATTTTTATTATATTTTGACAATCTTTACATAGTTAATTAGGGTAAAAAGGTTCAAGGGCTACAGGAAAGTGGGTAGGGCAGGGCAAGGCAGGGCAGGGTAAAGGGATGGGAAGGGTAAAGGGATGGGAAGGGTAAAGGGATAGGAAGGGTAAAGGGAAGGGAAAGGCAGGGCAAAGGGATGGGAAGGGAAGGGCAGAGAGACAGGATGCTAGAACAGAAAAAAAGGCAGACAGACAGGCTGCCTTAATGGCAGTGAAGGGAACACAGTAGGGAAGAGGAAGGGATGGGAAGGCAAGACAGACAAAAAGACAGAATGGAAGAGAGGGATGGGAAGGTGGAATGGAAGGGGAGAAGGACAAGAAGCTGGACAGGAAGGGAAGGGCAGATGGACAGGAAACGGGAAGGGCAGAGGGAATGGAAGTCGGAATGGAAGGGAAGGGCAGAGGGACGGGAAGTTGGAAGGGAAGGGAAGAGCAGATGGACAGGAAGCCAGAAAGGAAGGGAAGGGCAAACGTACTGTAAGTCCGAAGGGAAGGGAAGGTCAGACAGACTGGAAGCCACAATGGAAGGGAAGGGCAGATGGACGGGAAGTTGGAAGGGAAGGGAAGGGCAAACAGACTGGAAGTAGGAAGGGAAGGGAAGATGGACCGGAAGCAGGACTGGAAGGGAAGAGCAGAGGTACTGGAAGTCGGAAGGGAAGGGAAGGGCAGAGCCGGAATGGAAGCAGGAAGGGAAGGGAAGGTCAGATGGACGGGAAGTCGGAAAGGAAGGGAAGGGCAGACGTACGGGAAGCCAGATTGAAAGGGAAGGGCAGATGGACGGGAAGCTGGAATGGAAGGGAAGGTCAGACGGACGGGAATTCGGAAAGGAAGGGAAGGGCAAGACGGACTGGAAGTAGGAAGGGAAGGGCAGAGTGACTGGAAGTTGGAAAGGAAGGGAAGGTCAGCCGGATGGGAATTCGGAAGGGAAGGGAAGGGCAGACGGACTGGGAGTCGGAAGGGAAGGGAAGGTCAGTCGGACGGGAAGCCAGAATTGAAGGGATGGGCAGAGGTACTGGAATCAGGAAGGGAAGGGCAAACGGACTGGAGGTCAGAAAGGTACGGAAGGTAAGACGGATGGTAAGCCGAATAGAAGGAAAGGGCAGACGGAATGGAAGCCGGAAAGGAAGGGAAGGGCAGACGTACGGGAAGCCGGATTGAAAGAGAAGGGCAAAGGGACGGGAAGCTGGAATGGAAGGGAAGGTTAGACGGACGGGAATTCGGAAAGGAAGGGAAGGGCAAACGGACTGGAAGTAGGAAGGGAAGGGCAAAGGGACGGGTAGCAGGACAGGAAGGGAAGTGCAGAGAGACAGGATGCTGGAAGGGAAAGGAAAGGCAAACAGACGGGCCCCTTAAGGGCAGGGAAGAGGAAGGGAAGCCAGAAGGGAAGAAGGGAAGAAATGCTTAGGAAGACAGAAGGTGAGAAGTATAGGAAGCCACACGGGAATGGAAGGGAGTGGCAGCTGAATGGTAACCCGGGAGGGAAGGGAAGGGCAAACGGACTGGAAGACGGAAGGGAAGGGAAGGGCAGATGGATGGAAAGCCGGACGGGAAGGGGAGGGCAGAGGGACTGGACGTCGGAAGGGGAGGGAAGGGCAGATGCACGGAAAGCGGGACGGGAAGGGAAGGTCAGACGGACGGGAAGCTGGAATGGAAGGGAAGGGCAGACGGACCGGAAGCCCCAAGAGCAGGGAAGAGCTGAGAGAGGATGCCGTAAGGAAAGGAAGAATGACGGGCAGTATTAAGGGCAGGGAAGGGAACAGAGTATGGAAGAGGAAGCGATGGGAAGGGAAGACAGATGAAAAGACATAAGGGAAGTGAGGGACGGTAAGACGGAATGGAAGGGGAGAATGACAGGAAGCTGGACGGGAAGAGAAAGGCAGACGGACGGGAAGCTAGAAGGAAAGCGAAGGGCAGAGGGACGTGTTTTGAAATGGAAAGGAAAGGATGGGCAGCCGAAAGAGCAGGGAATGGCAGACGGTGGGGAAGAGGAATGGAAGAGAAGACAGACTTAAAGACAGAAGGGAAGGGCTGGAAGTCGGAAGGGAAGGGAAGGGCAGACAGATGGGAACCCGGAAGAGTAGGGAAGGGCAGATGGACGGGAAGCTGGAAGGGAAGGTAGCTGGAAGAGAAGGGAAGGTTCAACCGGATGGGAAGCCTGAATGGAAGTTAAGACAGAAGGGAACGGAACGGAAGAGAGACGGAAGCTGGAAGGGAGAGGAAGGGAACACGGTGGGTAAGATGAAGGGAAGTGAAGGGAAGACAGACGAGAGGACTGAAGGGAAAGGAGGGAAGGGAAGGGAAGGGTAGGGAAGGGAAGACAGATGGGAAGACAGAAGGGAAAGGAAAGGAAAACAGACAGGCAGCCTTAAGGGGAGGGATGGGAACATGGTGGGGAAGAGGAAGGAAAGGGAAGGGAAGACAGACGAGAAGACAGACGGGATGGGTGGGACAGGAAGCTGAACAGGGAGAGTTGTCCAATGTGTTCTGCTATCCATGGTACTAGACGTCCTCTGCAGGCCCCAATGAACTGGTTGTCATGTCCTCCTTCAGTATCTGATCTGGGCATGCTATCCATTGCACAGGCCTCAGCAAATGTAGAGATCCAGTTCTGTCACATGAACTCCACGGTCAGACCATAGGAGCTATAATTTTCACCATGGTTGGAGTTCTGAGTCCAGTGGTCCAGTTATGGAGGTCTCCAAGGAAACCTTGCCAGATTTCTATGTGTGCCAGCCAATGTAGGATCTGGCTCAGTCTGTCACTCATACCAGCCTATACACACACTGGTGGTTACAGTCCTCTGGTCAGTTTTGACCCTAGTCCCATCTTATACACAAACCAATAAATACTGAGGCCTAGCCTAACCCTGTCCACCACACACTCTGCCCTTATGTACATTAGCAGGAACTGCAGTATAGTTAGATCAACCCTCCAATTCCTTCTGCCAGACCTGCCTGGTTTTTGTGCATGCTGGTATGTGCAGCAGATTGGTCCACTCTATCTCATATCTAGTATACATCAGTGAGCATTGAAACAAGGCTCAACCCAATCAGCTCCATTATCCAGCCCACACTCATGCCAGTGGTTGCCACTGCTGTCTAGCCAGGCCCACCCCAAGCACTGGTTCTCATGTTTACCAGTGGGAGCTACAGCCCATTAGAGAAGTGCCCACAATTTCCCTACTGGATCCCCTCCCAGCTCTGGATCTTGTACTTTTCATGTGGTCCTACCATCTAGCCTGACAGGACTAAAGCTCAACCAAAGTTCAACCAGCCTGCACTTACACTTTCATGCATGCACCAGCAGATTTGGTTGTTTAGTCCAGCCTGGGAGATAGGAAATGGGCATCAAGGTGTTACTATTCTACTCTTAACAAAAATAGTTCTACCTACACAAGGAGTCAACTTTTCCATGCCAGGGTAAATAATTGAGAGGCTGGAAATAACTCAATTTGAAGGGATTTGAGCAGTCACTCTCTCAGATGATCAGTTAGCCAGTGACATGAATTATAAAGTCAAAGCAGTGCAGGCAGCATGGATTCCCTTGGAGATGGCATTTGCAGCCCAGATATTGCAAAAAAAATAAATAAATAAACAAACTCCCCCAAAACTGGTTGTGTATGTTTAATTGAACCAGGGTTTTAAGAATATATTCCATTTAATGTAACAGGATGCCTACATTCTCTACATTATAAAGGTAAGCATAAAACATTATTAAAAATAATTATACTCCATGCTGTTTATGCCAACATTATCATTTTTCCATTAGGTTGATGAATATTCATTAATTTTTATACCATAATATGTTGTTCATGTAGAATAAAAGTTCCTTTGATCTAACCCTGAGGTTCTTTTATTATTATTATTATTATTATTATTATTATTATTATTAATTGCATTGCATTATGTGACACAGTTTCATAGGCCCTGGGATTCCCCTATTCTCTGCCCGTGCCCTCCTCACATAGTGGATTCCTCCACCTTGTTGCAGTATTGTAGTTCAAGTTCAGTCAAGATTCTTATCTTGCAAGCATATACCAAGCATAGAGTTCAGCATCTCACTCTCCAGATGAATTCATCGGTTTCTTGGGGAGACCATCTCTGGTCTGAAGGTAGAGCTGGCAGAATATCATTCCGATCCATTAAAAGCTCCAGCATAACATCAACAACAATTTACAAATTGTTGGAATCTTGACTACTAATCCAATAAGAGAGAATTAGAATAATACCCACATTTCATATCAAAGGAAATAAAGAGAGCTAGTGTCTGGTATGCTTAGTACTCCTAAAACAAGGATTTGATGTGCAGGAACTGCTATAACAGGAATTAGCTTTGTGCTAGGAAGAAAGTATATCCTGTAATGAAATAATATTTTACTCAAGAATGTTTACTACTCTGGATGGAATCATCCAAAAAAACAATTGGGATGGTCATTGTGGCCACAACTTTCTTTCCAAACTGAATTTTCTCTTGATTAAAAATTCATTCTCAGAAACACGGAATTGGCAAAATCTTGTACTGAAGATTAGATTTAGGAATACAGAAAGTCAAATCAAAGCCTAACCACACATTCGCCATGTAAACTTGGATAAGGAAAATATTACATTGAATGTCAGTTTCATCGTGAATAGATAGTAAACATAACATCACAAAGTTTCAAAATGCTATTGTAAGGATAAATGGTAAATTCTACAAGAAATTTTCCCAAGACAAATATTTTTTGTACCAAAATATGAATATTTGACTATAAAGTGTTTTTGATAGAGTAAGAATTGATAGGGTTTATTGAACATTGACATGTAAATATGAAGTGAGTGGAATGGAATGACAGTGGTAACATCTCAAACTTCCAGTGCGTTGACACTTGTTCTTAGAAGCTATTGCATTCTGGCACCATTTTTCTACCATCAACATTTTCCTCATTCCCTGTTACTCTTTGTAGGGATTTTTACTGTAGTCCCAGTTTGGTTCAAGCTTCAGTAAGGCCTGAGTTGAGTAGCTACAATATGCATGATAGCTGACCTCACCTTATTAATGGAAACCAGGTACCTAACTCTCATAATTATTTATGGGCATAAGATCAGGGTGGAGGCACGCTTTCTTCTGCTCAGGTGCATATCATGGAAAGGGATAGATGTTTGGAATGCTGGCATTGAGGCCTGATTGCCATAAAGACCATGGAGGTAGGGGATCATAGGCTTGTGTTAATGAGGGGGTCCTTCACTTAGCACCAGACTGCCTGGCACTTAGGGGGACACCGACTAAAATAATTAATCAATGAATGTGTTGGCTAATAATTGTTGTTGTGACTTGCAAGTAATCTCAGACCCTCAGATTTACACCATGCTTGATTTTCACACATATAATAAAGATGGACTCAGGGAGTTTCTCTGGGCTCTTGTGCCTGGCTCATTAACCCTTATCCCCAACACTTCTTTCTCTTGTGTTATTCACTCTCAAGTATTTATATATATTTTTTAAATATTTGCTTAATTTTCTTGGAAAGATATATTTACAGAGAGAAGGAGACAGAGACAAAGATTTTCCATCTTCTGGTTGACACCAGATGTAGCACTATGCTGGGAGTCACTGACTTTGGAATAACAATGGCTAATTTAAATTGTCTTTCATAATTTTCAGACTCAGCTCAAATGTAATATAGACTCCACGTGTGACTATATAAACCTTCTTTTTAATCTTATTTATTCAGAAAGCTGTAACAATCAGTATGTTACTGCATAGGAGTCATGAACACTCAATGATATAGAGTACTAAGAGACACACCCAAGTTAAAGGGAACAATAAAATGTTGAAGACTATTGAGCACTGATTCCCTTAATCAACTACTCTGCAAGGAAAAAATAAAAGATGGATTTTATAACATGAACAATAGAATATGTGTGGTTTCTCCTGATCTTTTCTTTCCTATCATGAGTTTCTACCTCTCCCTATCACCTTCCAGAAAGCCCCACTTATATCCTTGTTCCTTAAAGTATAAATTAGAGGATTGAGAATGGGAGCAATTATAGTGTAGAAGAGAGCAACAAATTTCCCCTTACTCTCTGAGTAATGGTGTTTGGGTTGGAGGTATGTGTAGATACCTGAACCATAAAAGAGGGAGACCACGAGAAGGTGGGATCCACAAGTACCAAAGGCTTTTCTACGTCCGGCCATTGACTTGACTCTAAGCACTGCCTGAGCAATGTGTACATAGGAGATGAGAATTAATGCTGCAGGAACAATCAGGATTATGATTCGAAACAAAAACATCTTGACTTCTGTTCCTTCTATGTCTTCACAAGCTAGCTTTAAGAATGCCGGCATCTCACAGAAGAAGTGGTTCAGTGTATGGCTGCAGAGAGGCATGGCCATCATGAGACCTGTTTGAATCAGAGAATTCACAAAGCCCACTGCCCAGGAGGACAGAGCCATTGTGTGGCAGAGAAAAGGGTGCATAATGTTTGTGTAGTGGAGTGGACGACAGACAGCCGCATAGCGGTCAAAAGCCATCATCACAAGGAGGACACACTCAGTGGACGCCAGAGTGAGGAAGATGAAGAGCTGGGCCACACATCCTCCATAGGTAATGGTCCGGTCATGTCCCTGAAGATTGACCAGAAGTTGGGGCACGGTAGTGGTGGTGTAGCAGAGGTCCACAAATGAGAGGTGACAGAGGAAGAAGTACATGGGCTTGTGCAGGCGAAGATCCAGTTGGTACAGCGTGATGATGGTGATGTTGCCCAAGAGTGTAAGCGAATAGAAAATTGAAATAAAGACTAAAAGGAAAACTTCCAGTTGTGGCCAATCTGAGAAGCCCACCAAAACAAAGTCTTCTATGAAACTGGTGTTACCATGTCTCATAGCCTTCAGCCTGTGGAAGTACCAGAAGACAATTACATCTCTCATGAAGAACAAGGATTGAAACTTTTTGTTCCTACAGCATTTGCAACTACTCCCATATCAGTCATTTTACAATGTATTTTATGCCTTTCCCCTATTTTCTTTAACTTCTTACCTCTTATTCTTTACTGGAAATTGGTGGATTAGGACTGATGTCAATTTTGTTTGAACAAGAGTCCTACCGTCCTTTTGTCTCATGACTTGGGTCACTCTTTGAGCCTAATGTTTCTTTTCAAAAGGAAGGGCTGGTATGCTGTCTCCCTTAAAGTCTTGACCTGTCATTGGAACTATTTCTAAAAACCTGGAACATAAGTAGGTATTATTAATATTCTATGTTTTTCTCTTTTTTTTTTTTTTGGTTTATGTTTTGTTAGTCTGTTAGGCATTCACTTCATCCAGCTATTAAACAGGACTACAAATGTTGTCACTTGTTTTGGACCTGTTAGTTCTCTGCGTCCTTTTGATCAATGAATATGGTTTATACATCCATCTAGCAAGTCATACTCATGTACAGCGAAAGAGTTAGACAAATGTGAAACATTTAACTCTGTTTAGGCACCAAAGAATCTTGCTTCTTTTCTTTCTTTTTTCAAAATCAGATTTATTAATTTTTAATTTACTTGAGATACAAGTTACATAGAGGACGAGAGACAGAGAGAAAAGAATCTTTTGTCTGTTGTTTTACTTCTTAATATACAGAGCTCAAATGGCCTGAACGATGAGCCCACAGCTTCTAGATCTTCCATGTTGGTCCAGAAGTCCACAGACTGGGTCGGCCTTCTGCTTTCCCTGGCACATTAGCAGGGAGCTGGATTGAAAACACAGAACTGGAATGTGAATTGGCATTATGGGATGCTGGCAAGGCAGGATAAACTTAACTTGCAATGCCACAATGCCTCCCCAGGAATCCCATTTCTTTAAAGAACCCAGCAGAGTAATTGTTAATACACTGATAAACTACCAAAGAGGGATTGGTCTAAAAGATTTCTCTCTTGTTAGTTTGTATTATTTGAAACGGAAATCTAAACATTTTCAAAGCAAAGTGTATAAAAAATAGAAAAATGATAAAATCATTAAAAATAAACTAATAAGAAAATACTATGTAAAATATATAATAAATTTGAATGACATAAAATATTAATAGATTAATGTCTGTTGGAGAAAGAATGGTCAATTCAATAGATAGTGCTTGTAAAATGGAATGCAGATAAAACTAGAAGAATGAAATTAGATCCCAATCTGTTATATATATAAAAACACCTCAAGATGAATCAACACTACAAAAGGAAGACAGTAAACTATAAAATTGCTGAGGAAAACATAAGGGAACACCTCAAGACATAATGTAGGCAAATATCTTTGGATTAGATCACAAAAATGTAATCAACAAAAGCCAAATTTGGTGGGTGGATTTATGAAAGTAACACTTTCTACTAAGCCAAGACCATAACCAACAGAGTAAAAAGGCATCTAAATTCATCTACATGACAAGGGGTTAATATCCAGAATATAAAATACATTAAGAAGGCTCAGCAAGATCTGGCGTGATGGTTCAATGACTAAATCTCACCTTGCAAGCACTGGATCTCGTATGGGCGCTGTTTCATGTCCTGGCTGCTCTACTTCTCATCCAGCTCTCTGTTTGTGGCCTGGGAAAGCAATAGAGAGTGGCCCAAAGCCTTCGGACTCTGAATTTGCTTGGGAGACCCAGGAGAGACTCCTGGCTCCTGATTTTAGATCAGCTTAGCTCTGGCAATTGGCGCCACTTGGGGAGGGAACCAGTGGATGGAAGACTTTTCTTTCTGTCTCTCCTCCTCTCTGTGTATCTGATCAGCCTTTCCAATAAAAATAAATAAATCTTTAGTAAAAACAAAACGTCAGTAACTTAAAAGTTAGAAAGCTAGTTAAAAATGAGCAAAGACTCAGAAAAGTCATTTCTTATGAAAGAAATACAAATAACCAACAAATATATTTTGAAAACACAACCTAAGTAGTCATTAGAGAATTTCAAATCAAAAGTACAGTGAGTCATCATCTGTGCCCAGTTAGCATGGCTATTTTGAAAAAAACCAAAAGTAACAAATGCTGGAGAGGGTGTATTCTTATGGTTTATGGGAATATAAATTAATACAGCCACTATAGATAAGAGTATATATGTAGATTCTCAAAAAGCAAAAACAAGCAAAACCACACAGAGTGAACCGACACATAATCCTGCAGTTGCACTATTGGTATGTATCAAAAAGAAATGACAGTATCAATGACATATGTACATCATGCTCATTGTTGCAATACAATAGCCAGGACTGTATTCTTGATACAATAGCCAGATAATGGAATTGAGTCAGCATTGTAGCTTAATGATAAAAATCACCAACTGCAATTCTGGATCCTACATGGACGGTGGTGGGAGTTCCAGTTGCTCTGCTTCTTACATAGCTCCCTGCTAATGTGCCTGAGAAAGCAGCAGAAGATGGTAAGGCTTGGGGCCTCACACCCACATGGTAAGCATAGATGAAGCTCTTGGCTCTTGGCTTGTAGCCATTTGGAGTGATCCAGCAGATGGAAGACCTATGATTCTATCATTCCTTCTCTCCTTCTCTCTCACACTGCCTTTCAAATAAATCTTGAAAATATGGAATCAACCAATACTCCTATTGATTGATGAATGAATAAAATGTGCTACATATGCATAATAGACTATTATTTAGCCACAAAGGAGTAAAATCCTATACTTCCCAGCAAAATAGATGCAACTGGAAGATATTATAATAATACAGACTAAGAGAAGTTTGGAGTAGTAGAGAGAAATTGGAAAACAGAAATCAAAGCATTGTTAAATAGGAGGAAAAAGTCCTAATGTAACCCAACACAATATGTGTTTCCTGAACAAGCAAAAGAGCAAAGCTCCAAGGATCCAATAATAAAGAAATTCTTTACATAATTTCTCATCATTAACAAATGTGTCTGTATTTAACATAAAATAGAAAAATGAAATATTTCAAGAGTTTTGCCTGAAATGAAATAATCTGACATACTTTGTAAAACAAAGAGAATATTGTATGTATATTTTAAATATTTATCTATCTCTATGTTTCACTAATCTTTAAGTTCCATGCAACTAGGTCTGCCTTTATTCACCACCATAAGTTTGTCACAAAATACAGTGAGGGAACAGTACAGAATTTTCAATTCATATTTTTAATTAATTAATCACTGCATTTGAAAAGGTGGAACCATATCAATTGCCCATATATGTAACAAAACTGATTCAGGTATAGCAACGTAGGAACCAATATATTTGCAATATTTCTCATTTAGTGGTTTGCAGTCATTAAAAATTTCTTCTCTGTATATTGGTTGATGATGTTCTAATGATTATTTTATAATTTAAAAATAAATATGACTATGATAAATGCAGAATAATTATGCAGGATTTTAATATGACTGATAGATAAACCATAAACCAATAAAAGCCATTATAGTAGGTAAGAGACTAATATAATGGTAAGCAGGAAAAACTGTGCTCACTTCCCAAACTTCAACTAAACAAATGTACGATGAATCTGAAAGATAATTATAAGCCTTAACACTGTTTCTTAGAAAGGCTTTTTTCTTTTCTTCCTTCCTTCCTTCTTCCTTCCCCTACCAGCATTTCTCATCCATGAACTTTCACTCTTTTATTTATTTCAGCTCCCAACTTCTACTTTTACATACCATTTGTCCCTTGATTTATTCAGTTATTCAATTTCTTATTAATAACCTTTACTTATTATCATATTGTGCCATTGCTCTTCTGGAAATACTCAATTTTTTATAGTCTCCCAATGTCACATTAGTAAATTTCAGCATTGTGAAACTTTACTTAGATCATAAAAATGTATATACTTTTTGCAAATTGATTTTTTAAAGGTCATTTAATATAAAGAAAAAGGATTTAATGTAGCTCAAAATTCCAGTTCTAGGCATAGAATGATACTTTCCTCTCTTCAATCCTGGTTCCACCAAACAGAAGTGGCCTAATGTCTTCTTCTTGCTAAGAAATCAGTAGTGTAGCTCTCTTACTGATTTGTAGATTTCAACTTTGCAAAAGTTAATCAGGCAACAACACACCCATTCTCCAATTACAATTTACTTATACAGAATCGTTAACTCTTAATCTACTCTTTCTGTCGTGTTAGAAATCACATCCTACCTCATCCAAATTCCATACTTCCTTAACATCATCTATAAACTCTTTTATAAAATATTTAATATTAATTGACCTAATCATTGTATTGTATGGTAAGAGAACTACAGTTTGAGTCCAGTCTGAGTAATTCACACCTATAAGATGAATTAACAAGTTGCTTATATGAACCCTGACTCTTGGAACAGACCAGTATCTCCAAAAATAATATGGAATCTTTGCTGTTTTTCACTCAAAATAGATTTACCTTCAGCAATTCTAATCATGCCTTTGTTCTTTCATTTCTGATTTTGATATCTATACTCTTTTTGAACTTTCAAGCCTGTGTTTCATATGATTTGAATTTTGCAAAAAACTTCCAAATGATGTTAATCCTCACACTTACATAAAGACATTAATTTTCTTACGTTTGTACAGTTAAAGCAAAGAAGATGTGCACGAAAATATTTCTGGAACGGTATCTGCAACTGAGAGGGTAGGTGGATATGGAAGCATGGAGGAAAAGAGAGAAACTCTTCTACTTGATAAAACATTCTCTCCCAGGGATTTAGCTTTTCTATGCACTTAAATTAGGGACACAGCATAAAACAACCCAGTACCAATTACTTATTGGACTAATTTTAATTTTTTAGACAGAGTAGCCCATTCAGTTAGGTTTCACCCATATTAGAAATAAAAATTGCAATTACCTTCTTCAATTCCCCTGCTGAAAAAAAAATGTGACATTGGTTGGACACATGGAATGTAGAGAAATCAGAAAAATAAGCTTATATCTTGTGGTTCCTGACTTCCTCTTAGGATGGTGGAGGGCTTGGACCAGAGCTGCTGTCCTGGAGATCCCAGGGTGACATCTGTCCCTCAGAACAGATGCTGAGGCTCATAACCTAGGAAGTGGAAGCAGCCTCCCAGGTACACCTTTTACATACCCTACCTAATTGGTTGAAACCAAGAAAGAGCTGATTCATTCTCAAATCATCTCTGACCAAGGGTGAGCTCACTAACTCTGCCCTGGGGACACTGGTTAGGGCCCCCTTCTGAGCAACAAGGGGAGAAGTGTTCATCAGGTGAGGCCATGGGGACTTTGGGACTCCAGTGTGGTAATTAAAATCAACTGAGTGACATTACAATATCTGCCCTGAAGATCTCATTCTTTGTATTCCCCATACTCTTCCTAAACCAAACTGATATGTTTAATGTCCACCTTTTCATTTGATTCAAGGAATGTGCCAGCCTGGGTCCATCATACTTTGGTAATCCAAACTGTGATCTGAATCCTCTTATCTCTTCACTCATCAAAGGAAATTCCATGTCTCATTTGAAGTCTACCAGGGTCACCACATATCAGATTTATTCTTTCTCTAGACTTCTTGTGTAATACTATATATCTGTATTTATTTGTGTCAGTGACACCAACAAAATATTAATTTCTCACATGTTTTATTTTTCATAAGACCTTAATGTGTTATGATTTCCTTTGTCTTTTATCCCATTTGTGGCAAAATTAAAGCATACAAAAAATTCATATTTATTGAACAATGGGCATTGTGGCACACACTATGAAATACAATAAAAATCAACATTTAATGTTATCTACACATAGTAGACAATAAGCTATACAGGAAAGAGCTCTGAAGCTACTGTATTTGCAATCTAGAGAAATTTTCTAGACCTTGTAGAGACTCCGTTTCCTATAGTAAGATGATGCTGATGTCTGTCTGATGCTTAGCAGGTTAATGACACAGTACATTCAAACAGAGGCCTGGCCAGTGTGACTTTAGCTTGCAGCATTGTTACTGTGGCACAGCAACTTATTTGGCACCTTTCTTTACCTAAATAAATGAAATAAATAAATATACTTTGCTCCATGAAAGTTCATTCTATTGAAACAGACATTACCTAAAATAGTTGCAGTCAGAGTAGGCATTTCACACATCCATTCCTTCAAAGAGTTTAAAACCACCAGGTGAAATATTAAAATAGGGTCTTATTTTAACTAATACAGTGCCACAAAATTTTATTACAATCACAATAGATAATTTTACTTCCCAAATGGATAGGAAAATCTTCCAAAATTAACTGTCTGTTAGAGAAAAACAATGCATGAAATTTATAGTGCGTATCTTGTGCCAGACACTAGTTTAAGGACTCTGTGCATATTAAACCAACTCATCTCAAAATAACCTTGCATGGTAATTAGCCTTGATATTATCATTGCACAGAGCAGAGCACTGTGAACCACGGGGTTATTAAATTTGCAGTTACAAAGTTATCCAGTGTCAAATTCTAGCCAATGTGAGCAAATAGAGGGCTAAATTGACACTGCTCTCCTATTTCTGGACAAAACAAAAAATGGGGAGAGAAACTTAACTAATGGAAATTTTTATTTGTATACAAGTGTATATGTGGATCTATATGGAAAGACAGAACCTAAAGTGTAATTCTGGTGTACTTTGCATACAGATTTTTGGATATAAACAAGGAGTTCAGAGAGTGATACATATTTTTTAAAATAATAGTTTTATTTGACATGTGCTTTTCTAAGAGCTTGACTGATACATAATTTATGTATCATATTACCCATACATTTAAAATATTGAATTCAGTGTCCATTCTGAAATTGGATATTGTGGTATCTCTGGTTTTCTTTTTGTTGCTTAGGATTGCTGTGGATATTCAGCCTTTTTGGTACATATAAAATTTTATAATTTTTCTGTTTTTGTGCACATTTGGAGGATTTTGGTGGGGATTGTGATGAATCTGTAAATTGGTATTGGTAGTGTGAGCACTGACTTTTTTTTTTAAAGATTCATTTTTTTTTGAAAGGTAAATTTACAGACAAAGGGAGAGACCAAAATATCTTTCAACTATTGGTTAATTCAGCAAATGGCCACGGGTTTTGAACAGATCCGAAGGCTGAATCCAGAAACTTCCTTCATGTCTCCGACTTACATATAGGTCCCAAGGACTTGCGCCAACCTTCACTGCTTTCCCAGGCTGCACACAGGGAGCTAATCAAAAGTGGAGTATCTGGGACTAGCAACAGTGCCCATATGGAATGCCAGCACTTACAGGTGGAAGATTAGCCTGTTGCACCAGCATGCCAGCCTCTGAGTTGATCTTATGTCCTGCAGTTTTGATGAATTCTCTAAAGTCCTCTTGGCAGATTCTTTCCTAGATACGTTATTTTGTGGCAGTTTCCTTTGTACAAAGAATCGTGTCATCTGCAAACAACAATAATATAACTGCCTTCTTTACATTAAAAAAATTTTAAATTTATTGTATTCCATGACACAGTTGTATAGACTCTGAGATTTCCCTTCCCCCTTCCTCAAAACCCCATCCAGCACACTGATTTCCCCCATGACATTAAAATAGTGTAGTCCTTCACAAGCAGTCATAAGTCCATCATTCTGCTATTTTTAATTGTATCCCAGTATTGCAGGCATGAACAATGGCAAAGAATCCAGCATCCTTCTGTCAAGATACATTCAACAGTTTCATTGGGAATCCATATTTGATTTATGTGTAGAGATGCATACTGTATTGTACCTTTACATCTGTATCTGATAGTCTCTACTACACAGTTAATATACATCCCTATAAATGAAACTCATAAAACAAAATCAATAACACAGAGGAAAATAGAAAGTTAACAACAGCATGAAGTTAAAAAACAATGCTACTGAATGATCAATATGTCACTGAACAAACAAAACAGAAAATCTAAAAAATCTGAAGCAAGCAATGCTATTGTGCGACCAATGAGTCAAGGAGGAGATTAGTAAGAAAAGCAAAAACTTTTTTTGAATTAATGACAATAAAATCAATACTATCAGAAACCATGAAATGTAGGAAAAACAGTACTGAAGGGCTGTTGATCTTGTATTTTGCATGAAGGTCGCCTGATATCAGAGAGAACTTGATATTTTTCCTTTTGGGATTGACTTCTTTCACTGAACATAATGGTCTTTAATTGGGACCATTTTGTTGCATATGGTAGAATTTCATTCCTTTTAATGGCTGAGTAGTATTCCATGGAGTAGATTACCATGATTTCTTTATGTACTCCTTTGGATGGGCATCTGGGTTGTTTCCATATCTTTTCTATTGTAGATTGTGCTATTGTAAATGTAGGGGTACAGATCCCTTTCTCATATACATATTTCATTTCCTTTGAATATATTTTCAGAAGTGGGATAGCTAGGTGATCCTGCATATCAATTTTCAGGTTTCTTAGCACTCTCCTTATTGAATTCCATAGTGGTTGTATTAGCCTACATTCCTAACAACAGTGAAGGAGGGTACCTTTCCTCCCACATGCATACCAGCAGGTGTTGTTAGCAGAGTTCTGAATAGAGACCAATCTCACCAGAATTAGATGGAACTTCAATGTGGTTTTCCTTTGTATCTCCCTGACATCTGGGTTTCCTTAAACTTCACTCCTCATTTTCTGCTACCTTTTCCTCACTGACTATGTTGCATATCGGTATGAGTTAACTCATTATTTGCATGCCTCATTCTTTTTTTCTCTTCTTATTTGCACTAAAATAAATTTTCACAAGACACCAAGCAGTATGGCTGCTCATGCAGCTAATGGGATTTTGATGTGTGTTAATCTTGGTGCTGTACTCTACTTTCTCTTTCTTCTTCGATGAGTGCATGACATTCATACCTGATGGTCTAAATGCTTTTACACATGTCCTTCTTATTTGCCTAAGTATAAGAGAATGGCAACTACTGGGAAATACATTAGTAAAAGGCCCTACAACATATGAAGGCATGACCAAGACAATGCCGATGAGAACCAAAATGGAGAACTTCTACCATTTATCATTGGACACAGTCTGAAATATGGCCCTATGCCATTGACTTTGGATCAACGTTGATTATTGTCTTCCATCACTTCCAGATTCACCTTAAATACAATATATGCCTTGCATATGTGGTTAAAATACATCTTCATAATTTTATTCATTCAGAGCTACCATATAAATCGATGTTCTCTATTGTATAATATTCAGAAGTACTACTAGGTAAGAGATCATTAATAGATCGCTACTTCCTACCTCAGATTGAGGTAAGCGGAAAAAATGGTGGAGAGCTGTTTTCTACTGAAACGCTATTTTGAATGTGTGTTATAACACAAAAATTACAAAATTCTGTTGGCCCACTTTGTCTTTTCCTATCATGAGTTTCTACCTCTCCCTATCACCTTCCAGAAAGCCCCACTTATATCCTTGTTCCTTAAAGTATAAATTAGAGGATTGAGAATGGGGACAATTATAGTATAGAAGAGAGCAACAAATTTCCCCTTACTCTCTGAGTAATGGTGTTTGGGTTGGAGGTATGTGTAGATACCTGAACCATAAAAGAGGGAGACCACGAGAAGGTGGGATCCACAAGTACCAAAGGCTTTTCTACGTCCGGCCATTGACTTGACTCTGAGCACTGCCTGAGCAATGTGTACATAGGAGATGAGAATTAATGCTGCTGGAACAGCCAGGATTATGATTCGAGCCACAAACATCTTTGCCTCTGTTCCTTCTATGTCTTCACAAGCTAGCTTTAAGAATGCCGGCATCTCACAGAAGAAGTGGTTCAGTGTATGGCTGCAGAGAGGCATGGCCATCATGAGACCTGTTTGAATCAGAGCATTCATGAAGCCCATCACCCAGGAGGACAGAGCCATTGTGTGGCAGAGAAAAGGGTGCATAATGTTTGTGTAGTGGAGTGGACGACAGACAGCCGCATAGCGGTCAAAAGCCATCACCACCAGGATGACACTCTCAGCGGAGCCTACAGTGAGGAAGATGAAGAGCTGGGCCACACATCCTCCATAGGTAATGGTCCGGTCATGTCCCTGAAGATTGACCAGAAGTTGGGGCACGGTAGTGGTGGTGTAGCAGAGGTCCACAAATGAGAGGTGACAGAGGAAGAAGTACATGGGCTTGTGCAGCCGAAGATCCAGTTGGTACAGCGTGATGATGGTGATGTTGCCCAAGAGTGTAAGGGAATAGAAAATTGAAATAAAGACTAAAAGGAAAACTTCCAGTTGTGGCCAATCTGAGAAGCCCACCAAAACAAAGTCTTCTATGAAACTGGTGTTACCATGTCTCATAGCCTTCAGCCTGTGGAAGTACCAGAAGACAATTACATCTCTCATGAAGAACAAGGATTGAAACTTTGTTCCTACAGCATTTGCAACTACTGGCGTATCAGTCATTTTATTATATATTATGCCTTTACCCTATTTTCTTTTACTTTAACTTCTTACCTCTTCTTCTTTACTGGAAATTGGTGGATTAGGACTGATGTCAATTTTGTTTGAACAAGAGTCCTACTGTCCTTTTGTCTCATGACTTAGGTCACTCTTTGAGCCTAATGCTTCTTTATCATAAATAGACCTAATACACTACCTACTTCATGCATTATTACTGACGGCAAGATTCTATTGTAGAAACTATTATTTACAATAGCCGTGCAAGTAAGTAAAAGCAATTTTTCAATTTTTTTAGAAGTTTCTCTTTCCTTGGTCTATTAAGCCGGCTTTCCAACCAGTTAATCAACAAATCCATAAGATCACATATTTGAGTTCTGCATATACTGCTTTTTTCTATGAAATAAATGTGGCCACAGAATCAATTCTGGAAACCCGGCTTAAGATCAATAAAGGATTGAGGAGAGTTCGAATTATTTAATTCATATTTTATATCTCACAGACTTCCATATCTGTAAGAAACCCTAGGACCAAGAGAGATAGACATAAAATGTTGTCATCATATGAAGTTGATATTCCTTTTGAGAAAAATCTGAATGTCATTATTAAAAAGTATGCAGAATAGTCAAGCAATAAATTATTTTTTAAACTTACAGAAATTACTATCCCAAATTTGAAACACTATAAAGTCAAATATACAGTTCTAGAAATTTCAAATGAATAAATTTAGCTGCCAAAATTTACAGATTTACGAAGAAAAATAAAATTAGGTTTCAACCTGTCATTATATATAAAAAGCAATTCCAGATGAATCCAAGTGCTGAAAAGAAGACCTGAAGGTATCAAATCGCCCAAAAAACACGCAGCAGAACAAGACATTTTGGGGTTAGAACATAAAATCACCAACGATAAAAGGGAAATTTGATGAATATCTTACTTAAACAAGACATTTTTCCTAACAAAGACAATGGTCCGAAGAGCAAAACGACCTTTAAATGTATTTATCTGACAAAGGATTAATATCTAGACTTTGAGAACTTCAAAAATTCAATAACAGTAAGGAATCTATTAAGAACTCAGAAAAGATACAAGTAATTTCTCAAAAAAGAAATACAAGAGTATAAGAAAAACCCTCAGCATCTAGTATTTAGATAAATTCAAACCAAATCCACAATGAAATAGCATCTTTTTCCTGTCAGAAGAGCTATTCTCAATGAGACCAGTGTTTCCAAGAAATGTTGAGAGGGTGCAGAGAAAGGAGAACTCTTTTGCACCATTTATAGGACTATAAGCTAATATGTTTCCCATAGAAAATAGTATGCAAAGTCTCTGGAAAAACCCGCATAACTGAACTGACATATGATGCAGCAATCCCACTCGTTGTATATATTAAAAAGAGGTGAAATCATTGTATCAATGAGACAGCTGTGTCGCCCTCATTCAGCACTATCCACAATGACCATAATAAACCAACATTTCATAATAAACCAACATCTCATAATAAGCCAACATTTCTACTAATTGATGACTAAACAAAACATGCTGTACAAACACGTTAGACTGTCATTTTCCATATAAAGGAATAAAATCCTAGAGTTTGCAGCACAAGAGATAAATCTGGAGGATTTTATGAAGTCAGATACAGAAAAGCCAATGTCTCCTTTTTTCCCTCGTATGTGAAACATCAGAAATGTGCATCTGAATATAAGTCAGACACAAATGCAGTCTAGGATGAGTTAGAAGAGTACATCGAGGGAAGTTGGATAATCAATACAGTTAAACGGGAGAATTTAGCCCAAACGTGACCTAGCATAACATATCTATTTTAAACAAATAAAAGAGAACATCTCAAAGATTCCAATCAGAAATGACACAAATGGACATGCTAGTTATCTGAATGCATCTGCATACACTGGATACTTGTATTCAAATGTCACATGTATCCCTTAAACATGTTCAATTATTCCAAAAATCCTTACTATTGAAAAATAATGAATCTCAGTATATTTAATTAAAGAACAGAAACATGACATATTTTATATTATTATCTGGATTACATAATCTAACATTACTGTAAAAATAATATATGAATTTTAAATACTTATCAGTCTCTATATCATTGAACTTTAAGTTTCTTAAAATTAGGTCTACATTTATTTGTCACTGTAATTTCATCGCTCCATGTAATATAAGGCAATAAGAAGTCTTCGGTGAATATGTTTTAAATAATTGCTTAAGGAGTGCATCTCAGAAGGTGGCACCATGCTAGTACCCATAAATGTTACCAATTTTTTTTTTCATGTATAACTTGCAGTAATGAGGACATATGCAATAGTTCTAATTTAGTGCCATTTAATCATCAATTTCTTTTCTAAACATCTACTGATGATGTTACAGTAATGTACATTTGTAAATGCAGGTAACTTAATAATATAATGAATATGATAAATGCTGGAATAATTATGCCAAAGGTTAATGTGATTTAATGTCTTAAATCTGGAAAAAAAAAAAACCCACTGTAGCAGAGAAGAGAATAAGATATCTTTAAGCAGGGAAAACGGAACTTACTTTCAAGCCACTAAAAAAATGCACAATAGGTTTTCAAGATAGTTGTAAACCTGAATACAATTTTTAAAGCTATAAGAAGAGAAATGTCTTGGTATTTTCTTGGACAAAGCACATTGACTGCTTAATTTTGATAAATGCTAGTTCAGACTCAATAAAAGTCTGCATGTCGCATCCTATTGTGATTTGTGGCTTCCCGAACACAGAGGGAAACTTAAATGTCATTTCTTCACAGAACTGTCATATGGTCTGATAGATGTTGTCAGTACACAGAATCTAAAATCAAAATGATGATTTTTCATGAAACTTCTTGCTTATATTTGTCATCCACAGATTTATTTTTCAATTCCCAACTTCTACTTTTATACATCTCTTATTCTTTGGTTTATCATGTCAAACATTTTCTTGCTAATCACATTCACGTACTGCTCTGTTTCATATATTCTACTGTGAAAATATGCAATTCTCTATATTCTCCATGACTTATATCAGGTTGGTAAATTCCTCTAAAAAATAATTCAAACAACACTATTAAATATTCATAGTCTGGCGAAAGTACTTTTTTTTCCCTTTAGCATTATTATTACTCAGGTGACAAATAGTAACATAAAACTAGAGAAATTGTAAAAAGAATGCTTGTGTGTCATGTAACAAGTAAATACAATACATTATTAATTAGATTTTTACATGTAAGATTTCCCTAAGATACTTTTGTGAAATTTATTAGGTTGTCAAAATAATTATACTTTGCACAAATTCATTCCCTTTGGAAAAAACTATTGCCATATTAATATGAAAGGGACAGACTTAATGTAGATTATACATAAACCTCTTAGAATGATACTTCCTTCACTCCCATCCCCTGTAAAACTTGTTCTACCAAACACACGTGACCAATGATCATGTCTTGGCAACTTTAAAATGCTCCTTCTTGCTAATAAGTCAGCTTGTGTAGCCCTCATCCTGGTTTGTGGAGATTTACTCTGAAAATCTTGCCAGGCAAGAGCACACTCTTCTATCCATTCTTCAATTACAGATTTTACTTAGAATCAGTCGTTCTCTCAGTCTACTCCCTTCCTATCTCAGTAATCACAAAATAGCTCACCTAATTCCACATTTTATGTAGGTGATCTGTTTAATAGTAACACATCTGAATAGTGCAATGTAAGGCCATCGAACTATCATTTGATTCAGAATAATGCACACCCAGAAAAAAAAAAAAATTAGCAAATTGCTTGTTTGAACCCTGGCTCCTGCTCCTGCCACAAATGAGTGTTTCCAAATAAGACAGAATCCTTATTGTTGGCCACTCCAAAACACTTTTCTTGATTTATTTTGGACAACTCTGACTATGCCCTTAATCTTTCATTCCTGGCTCTGATATTACACACTTTATTTTGTAAGCTAAAATATTGGCTTCATAGAATTTTGTTTTGAAACAAAACTTAAAAATAACAAAAATTCTCACATTTTACAAATCAAAATTGAGTTCCCCAATTTGTTCAGTTAGAGAAAGAATTGTGCATACAGTATTTTCTGACATGCTGTCTCCATTTGGGTGAGTGGAGGAAGAGAAGAACTTCCATTAAACACTCCACAAAACACTCTCTTGATGGGTCAGGCTTTCCTGTGTCTTCAGATCAGGGTCAAATGAGAGCAGAATCCAACATTAATTTCCCAATGGAGTATCTTTGAGAGCTAGAATTTTTACTTTGAAGGCAGAGTAACCCATCCAGTCAAGTCTCACTCACATCAGAAACAAACACCGTCATTACCTTCTTCAGTTCTACCAGCTTTGAAGGAAATGGAAGATCTGTTGGCTACTTAAAGAGTGTAGAGAAATCAGAAAAATAGACATACAACCCGTGGTTCCCGACTTCCTCTTAGGATGGTGGAGGGCTTGGACCAGAGCTTCTGTCCTGGAGATCCCAGGGTGACATCTGTCCCTCAGAACAGATGCTGAGGCTCATAACCTAGGAAGTGGAAGCAGCCTCCCAGGTACACCTTTTACATACCCTACCTAATTGGTTGAAACCAAGAAAGAGCTGATTCATTCTCAAACCATCTCTGACCAAGGGTGAGCTCACCAACTCTGCCCTGGGGACACTGGCAGTGAAGAGAGAGCCGATCGTCAGCTGAGGCCGTGGAGACCTCTGGGTCCCAATGTGGCAATTAAAATCACTCACTGGCATTCCAAGATCTGCCCAGAAGACCTCGGTTCTTCATGTTCCTCATACTCTGCCCAAACTAAAGTATTTAATATCTACTTCTCATTTGATTCAGGGGACTCTTCAGCCAGGGGTCCATCATACACCTAGAACTTTGACCTACACTATTCCATGTCTTAAGCAAATTTCATTTCTCATTTAAAATCTACCATGGCCACTGCATATCAAATTGACTCCTTTTCTGTACTCCTCATAAAATTCTATATATTTGTTTCTGTTTGGATCACCAATACCAAGAAAATAGTAATTTATTACATAGCAAGTTTGATACTGTATATTTGTCTCACAGATTATCTTAGTTGATAATAATTTGATATTCAAATTCAAGTGCTTTTAAAAAAATCTTTTATGATGCAGTTTTTTAGACTTGGGGATTCCCTCTTCCAGTCTCCCTCTTTCTTCTCTGCCCTCTTCAGTTTTTTCCTATATTTTAACAATAAAGTAGCCCTTCACCATCCATCATTATTTAACTATATCATGACATTGTAGGTATAGACAATGGCAAAAAATTCATTATTCTAGTGTCAAAATATATTAAACTATTATATTGGGAGTCTGTCTTTTAATTCAGAAGCAGAGATGCACACTGCTGGGTATTTCCACTGCACTGTATACTCGCCTCCATTATATAGTTTTTCTAAATAAATATGTGTGCATTCATGTTGCCTATATGACTATTGATCTTGTATTTTGCATGAAGGTTGCATTATATCAGAGAAAACAAAAGATATTTGTCCTTTTGGGATTGACTTGTTTTACGTAGCATAATACTCTCTAGTTGGACCATTTTCTGATATCGGAAAAGTATCATTCTTTTTCATGCCTGAGTGGTATTTCATGGAATAGATGTACCACACACAGTTCATCATTCCTCTTTTTTTTGTTTTTTTAAGATTTACATTTTTATTGGAAAGGTGGATATACAGAGAGGAGGAGAGACAGAAAGGAAAATCTTCCATCTGATGATGAGTCACTCCCCAAGTGACCACAACGGCCGGTGCTGTGCCGATCCAAAGCCAGGAGCCAGGAGCTCTTCTGGGTCTCTCACGCTGGTGCAGGGTCCCAAGGCTTTGGGCCGTCCTCGACTGCTTTCCCAGGCCACAAGCAGGGAGCTGGATGGGAAGTGGAGCCGCTGGGACTAGAACCGGCACCCATATGAGATCCTGGCGCGTTCAAGGCGAGGACTTTAGTTGTCGTGCCGGGCCCATCTGTTCCTTTTTTGATGAACATCTGGGTTTTTAATGATAGACAACTTCTTAAAATATTATTTTCTTTTAATATTGTTTACATAGTTGAGAAGAATGCATACCCATGTGGACCTCTGATTAGGGTGATAGGTTCAGATGCCGAGTAATAAGAGTGGGACATATGATTCAGGGGTTTTTTCTCCTTTGTGTGTGGAGGGAATGGGGCGGAAAGGACCTCTCTTTGTTTTCAAACTACCCAAGCATCTGGGGATTTTTTTTTAAGGATTTATTTATTTTTATTGGAAAGGCAGAACAGATGTATAGAGAGAAGACAAAGACAAACATCCATCCATCTGCTTGTTTATTCCACACAATGAACACAATGCCCAGAGGAGCTGAGCTTATCTGAAACCAGGAGCCATGAGCTGCTTCTGGGTCTCCCACTCAGGTACGGTAAGCATACATACATATATACATGTTGGTATATGCTAATGCTATTAGCTTTTGTGTGTTGACTTTGTTTCCTGCAATGTTTCTCCTAAAGTTCTAATATCCTCTTAGTAGATTGCTTTACTTCCGTAATAAGCAGAATCGTGTCATCGGCAAACAGAGATTATTTGAAATCTTCATTTCTTAGTCTTGCCTAATGACTCTAAAACTTGCCGAACTACACTGAATAAATGCTAAGAGCTGGCACGATTTTGTGGTTCCGTTTCCTATTGGAAATGCTTACAGCTTTTTGTCATTCATGTTGACTGTCTGCTATTTATATGTTGCCTTCATTGTGTTTTTAAAAGTTTTATTGTCATAATGCAACGTCTTTTGTCATCCTACATATATCTTTATATATCCTATCTATATCTTTATCTATATCTACTGAGATAATCATATAAATTTTCTGCTTAGTTCTGCTTATGTGATGTATCATTTATTAACTGCCAGAACCAGAACCTCCCGGCGTGTTCAAGGCGAGGACTTTAGCTGCCAGTCCACGGTGCCAGGTCCTGTATACCATAATGTTTTTATCCAGACATCAGTTGTTGGACTTTTGGGTTGATTCCATATCTCAGCTATTGTAAAATGAATTGTTATAAACATGAGGGTGAAGATAACCCATTCAAAAGCCAATATTTCCTTTGGCTAAATTACTAGGAGTGAAACGGCTTGGTAATATAGTAGATCTATTTTCAAATTTTCTGAGGAATCTCCATACTATCTCCCAAAATGGTTGTACGCTAAGTTTACGTTACCACAGCCAATGCATTAGGATACCTTTTGCCAACATCTTTGTCATCATTTGTTATTAAGTGAAGTGAAATCTTATTAAATTTATTTGCATTTCTGGGCCCAGCACAGTAGCTTAGCAGCTAAAGTCCTAGCCTTGCACACTTTGGGATCCCATATGGTCACTTGTTCATATCCTGGAGCCCTGCTTCTCATCCAGCTCCCTGGGAAAGCAGGTGGGGACAGTCCAATGCCTTGGGACACTTAACCTGCGTGGGAGACCTGGAAGAGGCTCTGGGCTCCTGGCTTCGGATTGGCTCAGCACCAGCCATTTCTTAAGGAATGAATCAATGGACAGAAGATGTTCTTCTCTGTCTCTCCTCCTCTCTGTTATATCTGATTTTTCCAATAGAAAATAAATCTTAAAAAAATTTCATTTGCACTTCCCAGATGGCGAATGGTCCTGAGCATCTTTTCATGTACCTGCTGGTAATCGACAACATTCATCTAGGTCTTTGCCTGACCTAAAGCCTGTCTTTTATTAAAAAAAAAAATCACTTTATAACATGTGAATTTCCTTATCAAAACCACTTCAGCAAGAACCTCAGAGCATGCCCTACATCCGGGACCTGGGGAGGGTGGGAAATTGGGTGGGCCTTCTCCCTTAATACCCCCCTTTAAACATGAAGGAAACAATATGGAAAAAATAATAGTCTTACCCACTTTCCTGTAGCCCTTGAACTTTTTACCCTAATTAACTATGTTAAGATTGTCAAAATATAATAAAAAAAAATGCTAACCAAGAAAAAAAACATGTGAATTTCTTAATTTGAATGTACAATTGTTTTTAATCCTTAATTCATTGGAGAAAACCATTGATAACATTGCTTTGTCTAGAAAAGTTCATATGTAGGTATTTGTGTACAAATAGATTTTTCTATCAGTTGAGAAATATGTGATTGCTGATTATTGCCTCACATAATATTGTTAAGTATTTATTTTTTAAATTCAAGTGACCTTTTAAAAATTAGATATGAGCATAATTTAGCAAACAGTATCTCCTTAATCTTAACCTAGGAAATCTGTATGAAAATGACAAATACGTGATTTCAATTGGCTAAAGTAAAGGTTGTTCCAGATAAAGTATATACTTTTGCAATCTAACTTTGCTTTCATGTTTTTATGAATATGTTTGCATAAATTAACCAAGAATCATTATCACATATACTACATAACAATATCAGTTATTATTGTAATGATTTAGAAAATTAGTATATCATTAAAATTGGCCTTCTTTTATTTTTGCCTCTTCTTTCTTCTGTCACCTAAATGCCTTATATATTAGTGTTCCTTCTGGTTGAATTAATAAGATCCTTATGGTCATGTAAATACTATTTAACACTTAAAAAACATAGTTTTAGTAATTTTTAAAAGTAAAACTTGAAAAGTGAATATTGCATACAAGCTAGCTTTAATCCCCTTGGTACTTCACCCTCCCTGCTACCTGTGTCTCTCCAGGGTCTTTGACTTTTCTGTACTAATTGGTCACTTTGGGTTGCTTCATTCAGATGAAACTTCAGAGGAACTGGAAAGTACTTGTTACTTCTGAGTAAACAAGTAGGTTGCTTGTGGGCTCGGTGGGCGGGGTAATTTCCCTTTTCGCAGTTCTCTGGGAACTTGGTATAAAAAGTCCTTGCAATGCTAAGGTAAATCTTTGGGAAAGAAAGAAATCCCAGCTGCTACATTAGATCAATTTTGAGGGTCTTTGGGCACAGTAGCCAGACTCTGCTAAGAGCTGCCAATAACTGCCTGAGCCACTGCAAACCCTGGGTGCATAAGCTGTACAAACCCCTGAGATCCGTCAGTGTTTTACAAAAGATATCAGTATAACACCTGGTTCTCACACCATGGGATGTGTGTGATGGGATGAGGACATGATTTGATGGCTAACGTTTCTGAGAAAGGTGCAAAGCAAAATGGTTTGTAGAAAGAAGCAGGAAGAATAATAGAACGAAAAAGCAAAGGGGTGCTCTAGTGGAATTGCAAAATCCCAATTCATTTCCCTGATCCTATTTTGCTGTGGCAGACAGCTTTTGCGCTGTGTGAAAGATGATAAACAGTCTTGGATAAAAGCTCTGTTGTTGCCTGCTTGCATGGTGAGATCCATGTGTCCTGCACGGCTCTAACATAGCCTCACTTTTTCTTTCTCCATGTGAAAGGAGACCATGACTAGAATATGGTCCTCAACATGTCAGACTGACAAATGTCTGTGAAGGTGAGTGTGTGTCTTTGTTTTCAATCTCTCTGGATGCTGGGAAGGTCTGAAAAGCCAAGTTGTGCTTTTACTTGAAGTGGCAAATTTAGACCCTACATAAACATAAAACTGGACCATGAATCCTTTCAAGGTTCTAGAAAGTTGGATTTTTAAATTAAAAGGTATATATCCTGAAGGTCCTTTTAATTAAAAAAAAAATCCCACTTTATATATAATTTGTGTGTGTGTGTGTGTGTGTGTGCGTACACAAGATTGTCACTTGTTACAGTTCTGAGCAATGACAGTTGTTTCATTGAATGCCATATACTCTGGCAGATCTAATTCTATATTACCCCAGCAAACATTTATAAAGTATCTGTTTTTTAGGTGCAGGGCACTTAAACATATAACTACAAAGAGGTTATACGCACATTTACCTAAAATAATGCAGGCACTGTTGTAGCGTATTAGTGATTATGTGTTTGGGAATTAATCAGAGTTGACTGTGAGTGCTAGTTCTACCATATTGCGAAAATGTGACCTTGGTTTTAGGACTAAGTCACTGAAAGCTTTATTCCTCTACTCTATAAAATGAAACTTTAATATTAACAGTGTTACATAGAAATATCAATTGAGATAATGCACTCAAAGTACATTTCTAAGCCTGGAATGTGCATTTGAGAAATGTGATCACCATTCTTACTACACAAATGGTAATTATTGAGAGAATAACATTTCACATTGACTTTTACAGGTATGATATTTTGCATTTTAAGATAATCATGAAAAGAATAATTTATGCTATTACAATTCTAAAACTGTAGGTGAAAAAGACCCATAGGATCAAAGATCATTCCAAGTTGAGCCAGAATTTTTTCCACTTATTATTATCATTTTTTGATACAGTTCCACAGACCCTAGAATTTCCCTTACTTCCTCCTCACATCCCCCCCCCCCGGTCCTATATTATTACAATAGTATAGTTCTTCATAAACAGTCATAAGTCCATCGTGGGCATGTACAGTGGCAGAGAGTCCGGCATCCTATTGCCAGAATATCTTTTAAAGATTTATTTTTATTGATTGTAAAGATAGAATTATAGAGAGAGAAGAAGATATAGAGATATCTCCCATCTAAAGGTTCACTGCCCCAAAAGGCTGAAACGACGGGAAATGGGCAGGTCAAAAACCAGGAGCTGGGAGACAGGAGCCAGGAGCTAGGAACCTCAGTACACACAATGGTACCCAATGTAACATTGGTGGGCATCTGGACTGTGACACTCACCCTGGTCTTGCACTGCTGCTCTGCTCCTGGTTGGATCAAAGAAATCAGCAGAATGGGCAGGTCTGTGCCTGAGTTAACCTCCTGAGCTCCTGGTGAACTCCCTTTCCCGCCTGGGTGCCTGTGGAGCTCTGGCCACTGGTAGAGCTCAGATCAACAACCACTGGCTGCTGCTGGGGTATTTTGTCACTGCAACACCACACTGTTGTCTATCAGTCTCTGGGAACTCCTCTTGTCACTGGCCTGGCCTGTCCTTTTTGCTGGCATAGGCACTCTCTGCTTCACCCTGGCTAATGATTCTCTCTGTGTTTAAGTGTGTTCTTATCCATTTCACCATCTTGATTCTCAGTAAATGTGTTTTGTAGTCTCAGGAGGCACTGTAAGCCAGTCTGTCTTTTTGCACAGGATGTTTAAGGAGAAAATGGCAATATCTGCCACAGCGGTAAAGCTTAACAAACTGGGGTTGCTGCTGTAATTTTAAGACAAAAGATGAAAAGGGGTCGCTGTGTATCAGAGGAGGGTTACAGAAGCAACCATGGGAACAAATGAATCACTAAGAGGATTCTGGAAGAGGACCTAGCATTCTCATAAGTTACAAAAGGTGTTGGAAACAGCGTCATAAGGGGACACATCAACTCAGGTTAGGGGTTTTCATGTCCTCTAGACCATTAAAGGGGTTTCTGAAGAACCCACACATTTTCTCTAAAGGAGTAATCATCTCACTACACATCTCCAGGCTTGAAAATCAAGAATCTGTTTTGGGAGATTAAGAGCTTGCTGGGACTTCCTTTCTCATCCTTGTGCAAGGCCCAAACAGGAGGACCTTGTATCACTGTTGAAACACTGGCAAAGAAGGGGCAGGCAGATACACAGGTTGTTCATGGTCCATCTAAAGCACAGGGATTACCTGAAAGGAGATCTGTTTGGGAAGAGGGCAACAATGAGTATAAATGAGATTCTGAGATTTTAGTATCTGTGCAGTCACCTTTCATATTAGTTGATTTAGATTCTTTTGCACCTGAAAGTGGTTGAAATATTTTATGACAATGAAGGCAATAAGCCCTTTAATGTTTTTATCCAATGGCAAGGGGAAGTCAATTGAACAAAAGGAAAAAACCACAGAACATAGACCATATCTAGGGTCCATGATTGTTCATTACATATATTCATTGCCCACATAGCATCGTCAATCTTGTTGCAGATGGAATGGGATCATCCTCAGTGATGGAAGTGGAAATATCCAATGACAGTGCTGGTGGAGATTTCATCTTGGTGGGCTTCTCTGACCGGCCTGAGTTGGAGCTGGTCCTCTCCCTCTTCGTCCTGACATTCTACAGCATAACCCTTGTGGGTAACATTGCCATCATCTTACTTTCTATCCTGGATGTTCGACTGCATACACCCATGTACTTCTTCCTCAGAAACCTCTCTGTGCTCGACCTCTGCTTTACAACCAGCATTGTCCCCCAGATGCTGGTGAACATGTGGGGAGGCAGCAAGAAGATCAGCTATGCTGGCTGTATGGTCCAGTACTGGGTGGCCTTGGCACTTGGATCCACTGAATGTGTGCTGCTTGCGGTGATGGCAGTTGACCGCTACGTTGCAGTTTGCTGGCCTCTGCGTTATGCCTGCATCATGCACCCGAGGCTATGCTACTTCTTGGCAGCAGCTTCATGGTCCTCTGGCTTTGCCAACTCTTTTCTGCAGTCCTCAATGGCTATCGTACTGCCTCGATGTGGAAATCGGCGTGTGGACCATTTCTTTTGTGAGCTGCTGGTCATTGTTAAACTGTCCTGTGTGGATACTGGCCCAACAGAGTCTAAAATGTTTATTGCTCGGCTTATCATCCTGGCCATGCCCGTCTCCATCATCCTGACGTCTTATGTGTGCATTGGCAGGGCAGTAGTGAAGATGCGTTCAGCAGAGGGCAGGAAAAAAGCATTTGGAACCTGTGCTTCCCATCTGATGGTGGTTTCACTTTTTTATGGTACCATTATGTTTTTGTACTTACAACCAAAAGACAACTACTCGCAAGACCAAAGCAAAGCACTGGCGGTACTATACATGATTCTGGCCCCTACTCTCAACCCCTTGATCTACACATTGAGAAACAAAGATGTGAAGAAAGCAATTAGGAAAGTTATGGGGAAGGAGCAAGTTTAGGAAGATCAAGAACTGTAAGGCCAAGTGAAGCGATCTGGAGACACCATGCAGAATACCTGCACTTGTTTCCTTTCTCCACTGGATAGAATTGTCAAACCTCTATGTCCTCTGGCTAATTCTGGGATATTTCAAGGAACAGAGTTTACCATAAGAAATTTAACCATCTCTTAAAGAAATTTTTTTGTCCAGGGAAATTCTCACCAGCAAATCTTCATCCTATTGCTATTTCCTTTTTAATCTCAATAAATAATAACTTATTTAAATGCCATAAAATATATCTAGATGTTACAATAATGCTGGTAATATTTTTGTTACATTCGTAAGTATTGTACTGACCATAGCAGATTCTATATGACCTCCATTTTCTTCATCTCTCCACCAATAGAGTGACAAAGCATTGTTAACTTAGAAGGTATAGTCTATAATACACAAAAGAATACTCATCCACCATAGAGAAACACTGGGAAAACAAACACAAAGGATGAAAAATAATTAATACGCAGAGACTCTATATGATATCATAGATTCCTGATTTTTTTAAGCTGAAAAGAATATTGTGACTATTCAGTTCAAAGCTGTAAAATATCCCAAATTTTATCGAGTTTTGAACTTATCTCCTGAGGAACTATTTTAGTTAAAGGGATGGATATATTTGCTGGGAGTGTAACAAGGATTATAAATTCCATGATAATGAGAGTTATAACAAAGAGAACTGTGAATTTAGTACACAAAAAGTAATCCATCTCAACAAGTCTCCAAGCAGAATTTCTCACTGACTTTTAAAGAAAGAGAGAAGTGGGGGGAAAAAAACAACAAAATGAACCATTTTGAACATGAGGCCGTGGAAATGGATATAGTCAGGTAGTCAGATATGGTTGTAAAGGTCTCTAAGAGACCTAAGGAGAGTATAGAAAGGTAGGCAAAAACATAACTCCGTAAGATTCCTGTGTTATACCTGTACAGCCATCTAAAGCACTGGTTCCTCCACTCTTAGAGTATGGCTAAAACCCAGTGCTAAACTATTCCTGGGTTCTGGCTCCACTGCAGGGCTGGTTAGTGCTTGACCAGGTGTCACTGGATTCTTGGACTTTAGTACAAGTAAGTCATGAGTGATACTTAATTTTAACTTTAAAAACTCTGAAAAGCAAGAGGCCACCTGCTTAACAGTCAATGTTTAGACTTGTACTTATATGAGATGATGACATCACAGGCAGTGCTTTACCCAATGCAACAAAATTCTGTCCCATATCTTTTTATTCAAATCTTTTTAGTTGAAATTCAGAATTGTAGAAAGAGTGAAAGACACAGATACTGTAATTTCAAATGTAAATTGTGCCATCTACTCTCAGGCTCATCTAACAGCTCTTTAATTTTCAATTCCTCCTCAGCTTACAACTTTTAGAACTTTCAGGAATAGATAGATTGAGACCCTCCATTTTGGAGACTTGGACATGGAATATCCATTTTTTTGTCATTGTGCACATTTGGGAAGTATCCTTAAGGGACTTCTCCCCATTGCTTCTCCATTTTCAAAAGAGGTACAATTGTAGTACTATATTCTACTTTAAGAAAGTATTCCTTGGGCCTGGCGCGGTAACGCAGTGGTTAAGGTCCTCGCCTTGCACGCCCGGGATCCCATATGGGCGCCGGTTCTAATCCCGGCAGCCCTGCTTCCCTTCCAGCTCCCTGCCTGTGGCCTGGGAAAGCAGTCGAGGACAGCCCAAAGCTTTGGGACCCTGCACCCGCATGGGAGACCCAGAAGAGGCTCCTGGCTTCGGTTCGGCATAGTATCGGCCCGTTGCGCTCACTTGGGGAGTGAATCATCGGACGGAAGATCTTCCTCTCTGTCTCTCCTCTCTGTATATCCGCCTTTCCAATAAAAAAAATAATAAAAATAAATCTTTAAAAAAAAAAGAAAGTATTCCTTGAAAATTTTTTCTTGCCTTCTAGTTTATATTGTAGGCAGAGAGTATTGCTGAGGAAAATTAGTTAATCTTGTTCTAATTCTTTCTCAAATTGCTTCCAATGATGAAAACACAAGCCAATAAGGAACCAGAGGAAAATCCAAGATTTTGTCCCGTGTTTCTCATTAAGGCTTAACTTAAAAAAAAAAAAAGATTTATTTTATTTTATTGTAAAGTCAGATGTACAGAGAGGAGAAGAGACAGAGAGGAAAATATTCCATCCACTGATTCATTCCCCAAGTGGCCACAATGGCTGGAGTTGAGCCAACCTGAAGTCAGGAGCCAGGAGCCTCTTCCAGGTCTCCCACACAGGTGCAGGGTCCCAAGGCTTTGGGCCGTCCTCGACTGCTTTCCCAGGCCACAAGCAGGGAGCTAGATGACAAGCAGGGCAGCCAGGATTAGAACTGGCATCTGTGTGGGATCCCAGCACATGCAATGTGAGGACTTTAGCCACTAGGCTACCATGCCAGCTCCAAGGCTTAACTGTTTACTGCTCTTAAAATTAAAAGGAGCCAGTTTTGGTTGGTGAGCAGAGGGCACAGCCTGCCCCCAGCTACTTTTTTAAGCAGCTGACACCATCTTTTTTCAGGTGGCCAATGCACTCATCGGGCACCTGACTTTGCCCACTGGCCACCTGCTGATGGGCTCTGGGGGATTAGGGTGATGAAATATTGCCTAGGGACGTCCATGATTATGTACAGCATACATATAAGTGAGGAATGAATCCTGAGGGACACCTAACAACAGGGCCACTGTACTTGCTGGGAAGTGAGGTACTGAGACCTGGTGGTTGGAGGGGAGAGAATGGAAGATCTGAATGGTGAGACTGATTTGCCAGCCAACATAGGAGTCCTGAGATGGGCTTGTGGTACAACCACACGCCAGACCACACAAAAGCTATGGATCTAGATCATAGCTTTTTTTTTTTTCATAGATCACAGCGCAGAGCTAGTCCCAGTATCTGATTGAATATCGAAACAGGGGACAGGTATTCCCCTGTTGGGAATGGCAGGGCCATGACACTAACCAGCACACTAGAGAACCAGCTCCAAGGAGTAGATTCTGTGGGAGATAGGTGGGCCCAACCCTATGGAAATATAAGTCCTGCTGGTTAGCTTAGGAGTTGGGGTGGGGACTGGCTGAACTAGGTGTGAACATGTAACCTGCCAACACTCACAGGTACTAGGCTGTGAACTGGTCTGGACAGAGCTGCAGAATCCCTCAGCATGGGTGTGGCTTGGGCCTGGGATGTGCCAGACTGGACTAGAATCTAGCACCCACTGGTGCTCAAGAGAATCAAGTTAAGTATAGGATAGGCTAGGCCAGGTCTCTGCCTCGGCTGAGCCATGTGTAAGCTGTGTCTGGCTGCAGGCCAGGCGTGGCTGGGCTGTAGCGTGCAACAATAAGAACTGGAATGGGTGAAGGCTGGTGAAGAAAGGCCACTGTTCCTGCTAGGACAGGAGGTGGACTAAGTAGGGCTGGCCCATGGACTGACCAGTGTGCACAAGATCTGGCACTGGGAGAGATCCTGATGGAGTAGCTTGGGTAACTCCTCTGTTGGAACACGCTCCCTGCAGGTGAATGCAAGAACCAAGATGGGGAGCAGTCCAGACCAGGCCAAAATATACGGTACTCACTGGCATACATTTGGCACAGGTTGGGAGCAGGCCAGGCTGGGCCAGTCTATATCACCAACTGGCAAATCCAAGTGCCACAATGGAGTATGGGTCAGGCAGCATCAGGCCACAAAAACAGCCAGTCCACATGAAGGCCTAGACTGGGGGCTGTCAGGGCTGGGCTAGGCTGTAGTCCCCACCAGCGTGAGTTGGAATTGGGGGTGGGCCTGGCCAGGCTACAGCACCCACTGGAAAATGCTGAGGTGAGGCGGGCTGTGCCAGACTGGGCTGCAACGCCCAACCAGCACATGTGGGGTGGTGGAGATGGCCCCAGTGAGGGCTGTGAGGACTCCACTACTGGGCCACCACTTCCACTGGTGAGCATGAGAGTTGGGATTGGGGCAGACCAGGCCGGGCAGGGCTACAACATCTGATGGCCCACATGTGAGCTGGATCAGGGAAAAGCCAGGCTGGGCTGACTGTGCCTTCTGGTACATGCATAAGCCAGTTTGGATGTGGATTGCTTGGGCTTTGCTGCAGCATCAGATGGCAGATGCTGGCACAGGGGCCAAATACTTCAGGCACAGGCATTGCCTAGATAGATGGTGGCCCCCACTGGTACCAGTGTGAACTGGATAGTGGGGCTGGTTGGGACGAACTGGGCTTCAATGCCTATCAACATGTATGAGAGCTGAATGGATGTAGGACAGACGGGACCAGTCTGCTGTACACACTGGCAAGTGTATGTAGAGCAGAGGCGGGCCTGGTGGGGGTTTTGTGGGTTGTTCCCACTAGACTGCAGCTCCCACCGGTTTGCATAAAGGCCGAGTATGTGGTGGACATGATCAGGCTGGGCTCCAACACCCACTGGGTTATGTAAAACATGGGACTGAAGACAGAACTGATCAAGCAATTCCAACTACCAGTGTGTGCGTAGGCTGATTTGGGTGACAAACTGTACCGGACCCTGTATTGGCAAACAGACAAGAATCAGGTCTGGGATGGCCTCACATGAGGTTTCTTTGGCGACTCCCTACTAACTGAACCACTGGACTCAGAACCCTAACCATGAAGAGAGTTTCAGTTTCCATGGTCTGATCCTGGAGTGCATGTGTCAGAGCTGGGCCTCCTCAGTTGCTCAGTTGCTCAGACAGAGCAGTGGACAGCATATTCAAATGTACATGGAGGATATGGAAGTACATTGGAGCCTCCAGAGGACACCTGGCACCATGATAGAGGATGGAGGACAGAACGAATTACCCCAGCCAGTCGTTGGCAGTGAATATGTGGGCAGACGGAGACACTAAGTTGGACTATAGCAACCAGTGGATTCGGAAGAGATTTCAACACTATTGGAGTGGAAGGATCGTCAGCAATTCAGGACTATTGAACTATCCAAACCTCTTGAGAAATCTGTGACATTGTAAATTTCTATTTTTACTTCCTGTTGTTGATTTTGTATTGTGGCTTTTCGTTTAAGAGTGATACATTATTCTGGACTGATAATTTTTTTTTTTGCCTTTTAGAATCTGGAAGGAAAGTTTTCATTTATTATTCCATTGAATATATTTTTATTATTATTATTTTTAACTTGTTTATTTTTATTGGAAAGACAGATATACACAGAGGAGGAGAGACAGAGAAGAAGATCTTCTTTCCGATGGTTCACTCCCCAAGTGACCACAATGGCCAGTACTGCGCCGATCTGAAGCCAAGAGCCAAGAGCTCTTCCGGGTCTCCCACGCGGGTGCAGGGTCCCAAGGCTTTGGGCCATCCTCGACTGCTTTCCCAGGCCACAAGCAGGGATCTGGATGGGAAGCAGGGCAGCCGGGATTAGAACCAGCGACCATGTGGAATCCAAGCGCATGCAAGGTGAGGACTTTAACCACTACACTATTGCACTGGGCCCTATTATGTTTTTAAATATATTTTTAACTCAACTTTTATTTTTGCACCTTCTGAAACTTCAATAACCTTTATATTTGACCTTTTAATAGTTTCCCTTCATTCTTGAACACTTTTGTTGGCTTGACCCAGCTCCACTTACAGATTTTAATTGTTTCCCCATTGCTGCAAGAAATAATTTCCAATTTTGATATTCTGAGCCACATGAGAGGGTGTGTTATGCAGAAACTGAATACATTAGTTTAATTTGTCTAGGGTATGGGGAATAGAAATATATGAAGGCTGCAAGACAGATCTTGGAATGCTGGCCAGTTGCTTTTAATTGGCACATCAGGGCCCAGAGATCTCCAAGGCCACACACACATACTCTTTCTTTCCCTACTCTCAAGTAGAGTCCCTGGAAAATGTCCCTGGGGAGAGCTGCATAGTCAGCATTAGGTTCAGTGGTGATTTGATAAAACCCCAAGTTCTTGCTGAGTTTAATTTGTTACAGAGAGTAAGAAAAGGACAATGGCTAAGTTCCCATTTGCTACCTTTTAAGCCATGGCAGTCTCGTTTGCCAATAATGGGAGAAAGCGTACGCACGCAATCACGGTTCCCCAAGATGAAAGCTTCGAATCAAGCTCCTCACCCAACAGAAGTTAGAACCGAGGAGCAACAGTGTCTCTAGATTTGACCAGACTCTGGTGAGTTTCACAGCACTTGGAAATCAATAGAATTGAAAGAGGTAAATAGAATTGTTTTTTTTTTTTTCCCTTAAACTCCTAGTGGGTCCTTATTGGGTAAGCTGCTCTCCCTTCACAATTCAAATTCAGAATTAAAATTATCCCACTTTTGAATTATTACTGCAGTCCATTGTGTTGGGTACCTGGTTTAAGGAAAGAGAGATGCTGAATTTATATAAAGACAAATTATCAATGAAAGTGTCTCTTCCTGTGTTGGTCAGTCACCCACCCTGACATTTCACACTTATGTTCACAGATATCACCCTTGCACCTCTTTGCCTCCACGTGTGTAAACACTGGGGAGTGCATTTGCTGTGTTATGCTCGAAAACAATTTTAAAATCCTTTTCTAAATTTCAAGTCCTAACACTCTAAGATACGATATTCAAATAAACTGTATCCATCAGAGCCTAGCATCAAAGCATAGAAGCTTGTGATTTTTATAATTTGTTAAAGAGTATTAGGAATGTAGAAGAGCAGATTTTGTGGGTTTCATACGCACAGTTCAGGAAGATTGTCCTGATTCCCCTTTTCCCAGTTTTCCTGCCACACCATTCCCTCTCAATGCTCCTTCTTCCCTTCGCACTCCTCAGCGGCATTTTCAGGCTTAATTTGTCACTCATCATAATATTCAACTAGCAAAAGGAGTACAAGACCATACTTCCACTGGAGAATACACAATCCTATTCCAAAGTGACCATTTCATCCCTGCACAGTTTGTATTCCATATTACCTGCCATATATCAGAGAAAATACATATTTGCCTTTCAGATTGTTTACTTTAGATGAAAATAGCTATTTCCAATTATGTCCATTTTGTCACTAAAGATGTTGCTTTTTGCTTTTTTTTTTCTTTACCTTTACATTTTTTTATTTGGTTTTAGTATATGTGCTGCCAAAGGAGCACTTTTTATTTGGTTTTATGAAACAGTTTCATAGGCTCTGGGATTCCCCCAACTCCTCCCCATGCCCTCCCCCCATGTTGGATTCCTCCACATTGTTGCAGTATTACAGTTCATATTCAGTCATGATTCCTTCATTGTGGGCATGTACCATGCATAGAGTCCAGCATCTTATTGTCCAGATAAATTCAACAGTTTCCTTGGAAGACCATCCCTGGTCTGAAAGTAGAGCTGGCAGAATATCATCCCGTCCAATGAAAAGCCACAACATAACATCAACAACAATTTGCAACATTATGGAGTTAATTGACATGGTATTGAGTGACCAATATGTTAGAAAATGCAAGTTCTTAACCACATCCTGTGACTACTTCATTGGCTTTTCAATTTTCTTATGGCTGAGTAATATTCTAGAATGTAAGTGCTGCTCTGATTCTTGTGGCCATTTGGATATAGACTCAGCAGATAGCAAATTCTCTCTTTCTCAATCTCCTCTTCTGTTTATAACTGTACCATTCAAACACATTTTTAAAGATTATTTTTATTTGAAAGGCTGATTTGCATAAAATGAAGTAGAGAGAATCTCCCATTCATTGACTCACTTCTCAAATGGTTGCAACAACCAGAGCTTTTCAGGCTGAGCCCGGAGCCAGGAGCTTCTGGGTATCTCATGTTCCTATATAGGTGTCAAGGCCCATCCTCCACTGCTCTCCCTTGCCATAAGCAGGGAGCTGGATCAGATGTGGAGCAGCTAGGACACCCAGCAGTGCCCCTATAGAATGCTATAGGCAGAGACTTAATCAGCTATGCCATGGCACCTGTTGTCAAATAGATGTTTATCAAGGATTGTCACTATAGTATTTAAGTTGCCTATTTTTTGACTAATACTTTTTTAATTTAAATGTTCTTAATATTGAAGCACAATCTGGCTTTTGTAAGTTTAAATCAACTGGTAACAGTTGGAGTTTTTACAAGGAGAATGACTTAAAAGAGAAGGGAGTTATCTGTTTCAGTTATCAAAAGGTCAATATGATAGAACAGGGACTAAGAAAAACACTTTGAAAGGATATGTCCATATTGTGACACTCTGTTGACACATCACAAAAAGGCACTAATCCAAAGGAATCAATACTATCACCACATGTAACTTTTGAAACTAAACTTAACTACAATGAGATTCAGCCTCTTTCAGAGTTCGGGCTTCTAGAGATTTCACTGTGAATATCTTTTTTTGTACCAGTCAAATAAAAATACAGAGTGCACTTTAGGTATTAAAATGCAATAACAGAAATGATAAGTCAGTTTATTTACTAGATTTAGTTATGGAAATTGTATAATATTGCATTCTTCCCAAGTTGGGTGTGAGGAGCAGAATGATAACAGCTAAGAATATCAGCAAGAAAACCGTGGACGTAATGGATTAAGGATTCCAGACATATAAAAATGGAAATCCAGATACTACAGGCAGGAGACAATAGAAGCACATATTACTACCAATAAGAAATGAGACCAGGGCTTCATTAAACAGTTTGAGATTCTGTGCAATGGAACGGTGAATCAGTGTAAAGATGGTGAGGAGATATATTTAATTTTCTTCTTAGCTTTTGAGGACAAGTATTGAAACTTTTATCCGGTCTTAGCTTGTATTTGGTAAAATTCAACAATCAAGTGATCACTGCTTATGCGTTGAATTTGTGTTAGTTACACCTCCATATCAACCTTGTTTTTTGTTTGTTTCCAAATAGACAGCTATAATACATGCAGTTTGTCCGCATCATATTATACTCTTGATGATGAGGAAAAGGTAATCGATTGTCTCTAAATTCTACAAGGGAACATTAGATAAAGGCATGAAACAAACAGAATCATGGCTCGAAAGAAGGACATACTATCCTAAATAAATTGGTATCTACTTTAAAAAGGGTAAGTGCAGAAGACTAGACAGGAAAGAACTGCATAGAAAAATGGAAAATAGCACCTACGAGTTATAAGTGTTTGTGGAGTGTCTGTGAAATAATAGTTTCATTCACGTTTCTTATAGGAAGCATTCAATTGCCTTCCGGTGTTTGGACAGATGAAAGGCAATGGGAATGTCAACAGCAGTCTCAGAGAAGACTTCATTTTGGTGGGTTTCTCAGATTGGCCTCAACTAGAACTCCTCCTTTTGGTCTGTATCTCAATTTTCTACTCTCTAACTCTGTTTGGCAATAGCACCATCATTGCTCTCTCCCGACTAGACCTTCGTCTGCACACGCCCATGTACTTCTTCTTGTCCCACCTCTCCTTCCTGGACCTCTGCTATACTACCAGCACTGTGCCACAGCTTCTGGTCAACCTGCATGGACTTGACCGGACCATCACCTATGGTGGCTGTATGACACAGCTCTTTGTGTCTCTGGCTCTGGGATCCACTGAGTGTGTGCTGTTGGTGGTGATGGCCTTTGACCGCTATGCTGCTGTGTGTCGGCCACTCCACTACACTGCCGTTATGCACCCTCGGTTATGCCAGCTAATGGGTATTGCCTCCTGGGTGGGAGGCTTCATGAACTCTCTGATTCAGACAAGCCTCATGATGACCATACCACTCTGTGGCCTCCATCACCTAAACCACTTCTTCTGTGAGATGCCTGCACTGCTTAAGCTGGCTTGTGAGGACACAGAAAGAACAGAGGCCAGGATGTTCGTGGCTCGAGCCACAGTGTTGATTGTCCCTGTAGCATTAATTCTAACCTCCTATGTACACATTTTTCAGGCAGTGCTGAAGATCAAGTCGATGTCTGGACGCAGAAAGGCTTTTGGGACCTGTGGGTCCCACCTCTTGGTTGTTGTCCTTTTTTATGGCTCAGCTATCTACACTTATCTCCAACCTGTGAAAACTTACTCTGGGAGTGAGGGGAAGTTTGTTGCTCTTTTCTATACTATAGTAACTCCCATGCTTAACCCTCTGATTTATACTCTGAGGAACAAGGATGTGAAGGGAGCTTTGCGGAAGGCACTAGGGAGAGCCAAAACTTGGAATGGGAAGAAAAAAGAGGACTCATAGAATGTTTTGTGTGATCACTGATATTTTGAAATCTACCCTATTCTTTAAGGTGCCATTGTTAACATAGAAAATAGTAAGGATTATGCTTGCAGGTTTCATTGCTTTTGTTATCAGATGTTAAAATCTCTTATAAATGATTTTTGGTTGAATATCTATAGATACTGTGGCCGAGGGAGTGTTTATTTGTATTATAAATGTTCCAAAGGAATGTCACTGACAAGATTATGTGTGGCCAAATAGGAAAGATGGCAGTGTGAGTGGGGTGGAAGACTTCATTTGGAATGTAAAAGCTTTTTACATGATTCTCTACAGATGGTACTGTACCAGTTGTAGACACCAGGGCTCAATACCAATTTTCTAATTAATCTATTCTGAGGGTCACATGTTGTGCAAAACCTCTATGGTACCTGAAACAAACAACAATTTTATAAAGGTTAGTACTTCATCAATTGTGTCATGTTTCACTGATTAATGACATTTATTACTTGAAAAACGCATCACAATCATTAAGACAGCACTGAGAGGAACCAACATCAATGAGCTTCACTGATTCTCACTGTCATATAGTAGATATTTAGGAGTGAACCAGCGGATGGAAGATCCTTCTCTCTGTATCTCCTTCTCTCTGTTTATCTGCCTTTCCAATTAAAATAAATAAATCTTTTTAAAACTTAGGGTGACAGAAACAAACAAGAAAGAGAATGTAAGATTTTTTCCCCCCCACAGGGACAAATTCAAGAGACAGAAGAATGTGAAAAACCATGTTAAACACTTAGTATGTTAATAAAGTGGGTTCTTGAAATTTTACCACTACCACTATCATTTCACTCCAATCACGTGATTGATTCATGCCAAAGAACAGCTTCCCTATGAATTGTTCTGTTATAATTTCTTCTAATTTATACTGAAACTAAGAGTTAAGTAACTTAGGCAATTTTATGTCATAGTTACGAAGTTAAGGTGCGGCCCATGTTTCTATATCCTGATGTTAAATCATTACTACCACATTCTATTCTGTTTATCTGGAAGTTATTTCTTAATAGGTAAAAATTCAATTTCGAAAAAAAAATGTGATTGGAGAAGAAATAAAATGTGAGATTGTGCTATTATTCCTCACTGTCCTGCATATTAAATACCTCTAGAAATTAATATTGAGCAATCATTAAATGGCTTACAACCTTTGAAAATATGTTATATTTTTAGAGTTGTAATCTTTTGAGAAAAGTAATATCTGAATAACTGGAATTTTGGAAATACTTTTATTTCATTGTGAAAGTGGCACAAGTTACTTTCACTAAAAGTTCCACTGAACAAAAAATATAAATGATATGTAATATATGAAATGTATGCATAAATGTATTTTCTCAAAGCATATTCTTATTTTGTTTCAAGGAAATATATCGTATTTTAGATAATAACAGGAACTTACACCCTGCATAGTTACGTGTTATATACGTAATAGTGTGTAGTACTGCCCTACTGCCTGACAAGCTATAATAATTTGCTATTTTTAGTTATGTATTGACAAGTGGGGATTGGGTTTTTGTACTTTTCTTAAACAGCTTTGCATTCATTATTGTGATGGCAGCACTCACATAAAGCATAAGGTCCTATAGAGTGGATTCATTAAAATTTATAGTAAATTGCTTTAGATAATAGTAATGAAACATAAGAATTTCAATGTGGAATATTCCACTTCCATGAGATATAAAAAGAACATATTGGTCCTGTTCACTTGGATAGTTAATGTATGTATTTTTAACTCTATGGTGTGGAATAAAGACTCCATTGTTTTATTTTGTATTTCAAAAGGGGCATATTTCAGATACATCTAAAATTATGCAATGAGAAATCATTAAGGGCAGGAGAACACAACACATTTGGACCCTCCACTGTTCAACAGTGTCAGTTTTGACATAAGGAAGGATGATGTCAGAATACGTAATGTTCTGAGAAACTGAAATTCAGAAAGAAACTTTTAGTCATTTATTTGAAGTTTTTACCCTTTCTCGTCAAAGATAATCATTGAACAAGTATGACAGTCACTGCTTTGCAAATTGTGTGATCAATGAAAAGATATCTTGCTTGTGCATCATCCTAGTAATAGGACAAGTGGTCACAATGGCCAGTGCTGAGCCAATCTGAAGCCAGGAGCCAGGACTTCTCCCACGCCCATCAGCTATGTAAACATCATCAAAAGTAAAAAAGAATATCTGTTTCTACAAAAAATTATTTCACCATTATTTCATTTTTTAATGTTAAACATGTTTCACCTCCTCAGTTACATTTATTCCTACAGATTTTCCTTTTTCATTTTCCTGAAAATAGAATTTGCCTCCAGATTTATTTTTAGGATAGTTTGTTTAATTTATAAAAATATATATCATTTCAGCATGGTGATTTTCAGTCCTGTAACTTTACTGAATGTATTTGCTTGCTTTGATCATTTGAATGGTATCTGTAAAATGTGAGAGTGTATCATCTTCAAGTAGAGAAATTCCATTTCCTCTTTCCAACTGTAATATCTTTTATTTCTGAGTTGTGTCTCGGTGATGTAGTGATTACCTCCATTCATGTTGAGTAAATGCAGCAAAAGTGGACAATTATCTCTGAGATAATCTTGCAAATTTTAAGTACACATGATGAAAGTAATATTAATGAAATCTTTATTCATTTTTTAATTTTGACGCCAATATTTTGCAAGCAACACAATGTTTTCACAATACATATCTTTCATTAACTTTTCAAAATAATTTTATTTCTTGTCTTTGTCTATACCTGCAATTCCATAATGTACTTAAATAGCAAACTGTTGAACTTGTAAATGTTACTCAAGGACTGTGTTTCTGCAATAACATGAGCAAAGTGGTAGGACGAGAAAATAGAGAGCAAAGGGGAAATGTACCATGGAAAATAACACATTTAAAAATAAATAAAAACAAAAAATAATTTTATTGAAATACACTTAAATACCATGAAATACACATAAATGTACAAGTAGTATTTTGTCTTCTGATATTTTCATTTTAAAAAACACTAACCCAACAGTGTTTAGAGCCTGTAGTAATAAAAATGCTCTAAGCATATATTATTTCTGCTTTGTTAAATTATCCCTTCACTTTTCATATGAAAAGCCAGTCTAGGATGAAACATTTTATCCTAAGTCCCCCACATCTTTCCCTTCAAGTATTCTATCAATCCTTATTTCTTAACCCAAATCTCATGTAGGTGGTTTAGCAGGTAAAGGACATACAGCATCCAGGTTTCAAGTAGCAGCTAATGGGGCTTTAAAACACAAAGGACATAGGTGCCGAGAGTTTAAATGCTAATTCACATAGCAAGTCTAACTTGCTCTCTTAGATGGGCAACTGAGAATTTGGAAATACTCCACTGATACTGAAAGACTAAAGGCACATACTACCTGCAATGATCATGTAGCCACCATTGACATGAGAAAATCCAAGGAAGACACAGAGTATAGGGCCCTACATGGATGACCTATCTACCATGAAAACATACTTGCAAGAAAAAAAGACTGTTATGTGTGTATCAGTAGCTCACTAAATTTAGATTTAAGAATATAGAAAACTTCAGATATCACCTTAACATTATATTTGTTCCGTGAACCTGGTTGTGTGATTTAAATCTTTATAACATGAGCCTTACTGTGTATAAATAGGGAGTATCAGAACTGTTGGCATAGCAGGTAAAGCTGCTGCCTGTGCTGCCAGTATCTCACATGGGAACTGTTTTGACTCTCAGGCTTCACTTCTGATATAGCTGCCTGCTCATGGTTTGGAAAAAGCAGCGGCGCATAATAGAAGAGTGTGGACACTAACCACCTGCATAAGACAACCATTCTGGCTCCTGGTTTCAGGCCGACCCAGCCCCAGCCATTGTAGCCATTTGGGGAGTATGAAAATATTAGGGAACCTCTAATCTCTTCCTTTTCCTAATACCTTGCTCAGAGCTCCCTTCACATCCTTGTTCCTTAATGTATAAATCAAAGGATTGAGAATGGGGGTAATGATTGTATAGAAAAGGGCAACAAATTTTCCCTCACCTTCAGAATAACTGTGGATGGGTTGGAGGTATGTATATATGGCTGAGCCATAAAAAAACGAAACTACTAAAAGGTGAGACCCACAAGTTCCAAAAGCCTTTTTGCGTCTAGACATTGACTTAACCCGCATGACTGCCTGAGCAATGCATACATAGGAACCTAAAATGAGTACAGCAGGAACAACCAAGATTATGCCACGAGCCACAAACATCTTGGCTTCCGTTCCTTCTGTGTCCTCACAAGCCAACTTCAGAAAGGCAGGCATCTCACAGAAGAAATGGTTCAGCTGGTGGCCACAGAGTGGCAAAGCCATCATGAGACCTGTTTGAATCAAAGAATTTATAAAGCCTACCATCCAGGATATAATAGCCAATGTCTGACAGAGACGAGGGTGCATAATGGTTGCATATTGAAGTGGATGGCATACAGCAGCATAGCGGTCAAATGCCATCACCACCAGAAGCAAACACTCAGTGGAGGCCAGGCCAAGGAAGATGAAAAGCTGGGCCACACATCTTCCATAGCTGATGGTCCGGTCAAGTTTATGCAGGTTGATTAGAAGCTGGGGCACAGTGCTGGTGATGTAACAGAGGTCCAAGAAAGAGAGATGACAGAGGAAAAAGTACATGGGCACGTGTAATCGCATGTCCAGTTGGTAAAGCGCTATGATGGATGTGTTACCAAAAAGAGTAAGAAAGTAGAAAATCAAAATAAAGACAAAAAGGAAAACTTCCAGTTGAGGCCAGTCTGAGAAGCCCACCAAAATGAAGCCTTCCTTAAAACTGGTGTTGAGATTTGCCATTGCCTTTTGCCTATCCAAAAAAGCAAAAGACAATTGAAGAATTACGGAAAACATAGATTCGGATACCATTTTGTGGAGCTGGTGGCATGCTATGGCACGCTAAGCCCCATTTGCAACAGCAGTATCCTATATGGGTACCAGTTGGAGTCTGGCTGCTCCACTTCTGATCCAACTCCTTGTTAATGGCCTGGGAAAGCAGCAGAAGCTAGCCTGAATACTTGGACTGCAACATTCATAGGGGAGACCCACAGGAAGCCCCTGGGTCCTAACGGAACTGATTTCTGCCATTGTTTCAGTCCGGGGAGTGAACCAGTAAATGAAAGATCTCTTTCTCTCTTTCTTTGACCCTTTTTCTCTCTTCTTTCTCTCTCTCTCTGCCTCTTCCTCTGTGACTCTGTCACTCAAATAAATACAATTTAAAACATTTTTGCAATATTCCTCAAATACTACTAAATCAGCCATTTTATTACTTACGTTGCTATCCAGTTTCATTTTGTCTATTCTTACTCTTCTATAGACTGGAAATCACTGGGTTATCAATACTGTCATGTTGCTTGCGTGGTAATCTGGCTGTCAATTTCTTCCACAACTTTAGGCAAGCCTTATATCTGATATATCCTTGCCTGAAAAGATATTGAATAGTCCCTCCCTCAAAGCACACATATCAGCACCAAACTCATTCTTGTGAAAACCCCTAAGAGAGCCTAAAGGATGGAGAGTTAGCGATGCTAATATTGATTGTTGCTAGTTGCTCCTTTTTGTGCTCGATTAAGCAACTATTTAGGAAATTACTATCTACCTATCAGATATTTCTTAAGTTTCAACTCTGTATACTCATCTGTTTCTTTCTACTCAATTGAAACTGTCTGGAAATGCTGTTTATGACCATGACAGCATTGAAGAGTATACATCAATTTCCTCGCAAATTAAAAAGTAATTAACAATGAATAATTTTTTTGTGAGGAGTCATGAGGCCTAGAATAACCTTTCATATTTATTCCCCTAAAAAATGCCCCTTTGCCATCTCCCCTGAAATAGTTGTTCCCTCTTTATTGGACTTTATGGAATTTGTCACTAGCACTTAGCACAGTTGCTGAATCACACATCTTTATTAATCTCTGAAAAATCAGTACCTCAGTACAAGAAAGCATGCTGAATATAAAAATACATAGTGTAATGCATTTTATAACACAGAATGGGTTTATATTAAAGTTAATATCATTCAGGATACATAAAGCTGAGTGAAATATTTGATTATGTTTCAGTCTCATGAAGAGTCATTTCTTCTATTAAACCTTCGGAATAGCTACTCACACAATTTGATAAATTTCTGAAGTAAGGGCTCAATGTGGTAGCCTAGTGGCTAAAGTCCTCACCTTGCATGCACTAGGACCAAATATGGGCACTGGTTCCTGTCCTAACAGCTCCACTTCCCATCCAGATCCCTGCTTGTAGTCTGAGAAAGCGGTCGAGGATGGCCCAAAGGCGGGATCCTGCACCCATGTGAGAGACCAGGAAGAGGCTCCTGGCTTCAGATTGGCTCAGCTCCAGCCGTTGCAGCCACTTGGGGAGTGAATTAGCGGGCAGAAAATCTTTCTCTCTGTCTCTCATTTTCTCTGTAAATCTAACTTTCCAGTCTAAATAAATAAATCATAAATTGTGACAGTAGGATAAGGATAAAAACTTGCTAGCTCTTCAGGTTGAATTTGTTTTGTGTTAAATTCTAAATAGGGTCTGAATGAGTTAGGTGAGTGCACTCCTGAGGCAGGAGCCGGGATTGGTGAATGTAAATATCTCAACAATTCTTTCATGTGAAATAGGAAATAATTTATACATCCATACTACTTCATTAAATATTTACTAACTTTCTTCATCTGTATTTGTTTTCTTTATAGTGCATATAAATCTGCTGTTAAGCAACATTTTAGTTTTAAAAACATAGAAACACTATTAATACTGGAATAGTAGTCCCAATGATTTCAATATGATGGAATAAGGAACTTCAAGCCAACACAGGAATACCATAGTAGATTAAGAAGTTGAATAGGGAAAAATGAATTTACTTCCAAAATCTCAGTTAGATAAGTTTAGAATGAAGTAATCAAATTGCTCATTTGGCAGCTATTAAAAAGAAGACAAAGATGAGCTGCAATTGTGCTGACCGAAAACTAAACGCAAACCGATATTGTCTGTTCACTATTGAACATCAACAAATACTATCTCTAAATACATTAAAAACACAAGATACTAACTTCTCAAGTTTGAGGGAAACTGAAATATCATTTCTTCATAGCTTATCTGATACACAAATCTTCATTCACAAAAATCTCAAACATGAGCTTTTTTTTTTTACAGAGGCTCTATCTCAATTCTTCACCTACACTCTCGCCTCTCTATATCAGCAACATACTTTCATTTTAATGTGTCATTTATTCCCCAAACCATGATGCCAAACATTTTCTTGCTAACACCTATTCCTTAATTATATCACATTGTTCCTTGTACCCATTTCTGAAAATATAATACAAGTCACTGGTTGTCAGGGTTTAAATTCCAATTCTGTTTTTGATTACACCTTCCTACAAATTCGCACTCTGGAAAACATAAGGCAATGGTTCGGACAGTTTGGACCCGAAACCCTGATAGGAGTTCGTAGATTCTCGTCCCAGCTGTTATAGACATTTGGAAAATGAATTATCGGTTGAAAAACATCTTTCTCTGTCTTGCTCTCATTTCCATTCTGGTTCTTGCTATTCTCCCTCTCTCAATTCTTATTTTTGAAAAAAAAAATAACCCATTGTCTAATTTACTGTGATTAAATATTAAATATTCATAGCATTGCTATTATCTATTGGCCATTCTCATCTCTGCTGACTTTATTCAGAAAAAAAAAAAAACATTCTATGTATAAGTTTTCGGAAGAAAAGGAGTATCTTTTCACCCTATTCCCCTTTTAGATACTTTTTTTTCTTGCCCATAATAGGAAAATGTATAAAAAGAATTTTGTTCAATGTTTCAGCTACCTCCCACTCTTCAATCCATTAAATGCTGTATGAATTTTATTCTCAATTGTTGTCATGAAAACTACTGTGGGATTAATTCTCGTTTTTGTCGCAACTTTCTATGTGTTGAGTATTTTACTGTTGGCTAAAACATCTTCCTTTATCCTTCTGTCATCCTTCTTCTCTGGCCATCCTTCTGTGTTTGTTGGGTACTTCTCTTTCAACGCGGATTTCATTTGTGTTATGACTCCTCCTTACAGCTGACCTCCAGACTTCAATAACTCATGTATCTTAGTAAATTTGATGTTGGTAATAGCACAACACCACACAATAAATAAATCATAAAGAAAAAAAGTATTACTTTGTCAGATGACCCTAGGATCATTATTCCATGGGTCCATATCTGATGATAACCTTCTTGCTTACACAGACCAAAGGCAATTCAACAGTGAGAAAATGACAGCACATAAGGCATCTAACCTGGGGCCAGTGTGATGATGCAGCAACATAATCTTCCACCCTGTGGCAGCAGTATCCCATTTGGGCACCAGTTAGTTTCCTGGCTCCTCCACTTCCAACTCAACTCTCTAATAATGGCCTGGAAAAACAGCAGAGAATGGCCCAAGTCTTAGGACACAGAAAAGTCTCCTATCTCTTAGTTTGAGATCGGCTAAGTTCTGGTCATTGTGGCATTTTAGAGAATAAACCAGATGATGAAAGACCTTCTTTATCTTCCCTGTATGTGTAAAATCAGTCTTTCAAATTACAATAAGTAAAGCTTTAAAAAGAAAACATTTATCCAAATGACTTCTATGATAGATTAACTCAGTAATCCAGTAATTGTATGAATACATTAATCTTTTCACGAAAGAGGAACCTAGTTTATCTCTTTATGATCCCACATTAGCTCACCTCTCAGTACCTCATAGTGATTAAATTTCAACATGAGTTTATATGTTAGGATGCCTTTTATATTCACATTCTGATGCTTTGATACTTGGGGAATTTTATGACACTGGAGAGATGGTCCAATTCAGGGTTATCATTCCCTAGAATTAACAAAAAAATTGCCTGTTAGTTCATCTTCTTATGCAAACTAGCAAATACACCATAGCAGACAACAAAACAGTAGAGAAATGTGTTCTCCCCCATAGATTCCTTAAATACACAGTTTCATTTACTCCTTTTAATTCCATATCTCTCAAATTAGGAATCCAATTTTGCATTTCTTTAGAGTGATCAGGAGGACTCTGCTATAAAATAACGATAGTAACTCATCCAAATGTTGTATTGTATGATTACAGAAATACTATCTGTGCTCATTCGGAGTAATCGATACAAAACAATGCGAAGTAGCAGAGTACTTGTCTTAACTCTAACTCCTCACACAAAACAGTGTGTTTAAGTAGAATAAATGCCCTTCTGTTGTCTGCTCCTGATTTCCCTTCTTTGACTCCGACTGTGATGCCCACAATTTATGTTGCACAGTAAATCCTTAGCATGATAAAACTTGAGCTTTATGGAGGAGCTCAAACTATTTTAACTTACATCTTACATGAAGGTATTTAAGTTTGTGCTGTTCAAGAGCAACAGATACAGGAAAAGATGTGTCTTGATACGCTGTGTGCCATTGAGTTGGTAGATAAATGTTTGGGTAGAGCAGAAAGAGATAAAGGCACTTGTGCTGAAAAAAAAAAACAAAAAAAGAAAGAAAGCAGATCTAGGACTTACAACAGAGTAACTGAGTTCTAACTACTTAACCAAGTATTTTTAGTTTTCTGAATTTTAAATGTGAAGCCATAAAAGAACATCCAGTAAGTTCTCACCCAGAATGCAAAGAAACAAAGCAATGTTGACCTCCCTCAGTTCTTGCTTCAAAACTGGGATGAGTAGACTTTATCACACCTGCAGGAGTCTGAAAAACATTCTCCTCTTTGGTTCTGACTTCTTCCACAGGGTGAAGCACTTGGATTGGTGATTAATTACTGTGGAGTTCCATGCTTATGTCTAGTTCCCTTTGCTGAGGTTCATATCCTAAAAAGTAGAAAACCCTTCTCACTACAATGTTTAGCTCACTCTAATCAGCTCGTGGTATGTTATATAATCAAAACATCTCTGACACTGAGGCAGAATTCCTCAATTCTGCTCTGGGGACATTGCCAAGGTCTGTTTTGGAAAAGCAAAATAATTGTTTACCAAGTTCAGCCTGGAGACCTCAGGTTCCCAGCATGACAATTACTAGCAACTGGGGAAGGGAAGGGAAGGGAAGGGAAGGGAAGGGAAGGGAAGGGAAGGGAAGGGAAGGGAAGGGAAGGGAGGGAAGGGAAGGGAAGGGAGGAAGGGAAGGGAAGGGAAGGAAGGGAAGGGAAGGGAAGGGAAGGGAAGGGAAGGGAAGGGAAGGAGGGAAGGGAAGGGAAGGGAAGGGAAGGGAAGGGAAGGGAAGGGAAGGGAAGGGAAGGGAAGGGAAGGGAAGGGAAGGGAAGGGAAGGGAAGGGAAGGGAAGGGAAGGGAAGGGAAGGGAAGGGAAGGGAAGGGAGATTCTGTGAGAATCTGCAGAGATCCATTTTCATGATCACAGAAGCTTTAAAAGTATGCACACGCCTCTAATTTTTCATATTTGTGATGCTCAGCAGATGAGGAGTGATGAATATGGTAAAGATAGGGAAGTGGTGAGTGAATTTTTACAATTAAGTTTCATTTGTTATGTATTTCTTCTATATGTTTTTATTAGAGGTCAGAGCTATGATATAGCTGGTACCACCTGCTGGACAAGCATCCCAGATAGGCACCAGTTCGAGTCCCAGCTGCTATACTTCTGACAAAGCTAAGGCTAACGTGCCTCTCTTATGGGAGACTGGGATGAATATCCTGGTTTTGATCTCGCCCAGCCCTTGCTGTTGTCACTATTTGGGTAGTGAACCAGTGGATGAAAGATCTTTCTGCCTCTGACTTTTCCTCTCTGCAACTCAATTTTTCAAATAAATAAAATGTTTAAATGTTATTAGAAATATAATGCATATATCAAATATCACATAATTCATAATTTAATCTGCATAATTCAATGGCCTCTAATAATTATGAGTCCAGAATTCAAGAATATGTTCATTACCACAAAAAGACATCTCCCATTCGTTTGCAGTCACTCATCTTTCTCATTCTCAATTCCAAAGACTCTGTCTGAATAGTTTTGCCTCTTCTGGAAATTTTATGTACTTGGATCTTTAAAATAAGGTATATTTTTTTGTATGTTTTTCTTTCAACACTTTCCACACTTATGTAGCAATATGTTTCAGCATATTCTGTTTCATGACTAGATAATATTTTATTTTATAGATATACTTTATTTACTCCATGCATTAATTTATTGATGTGCACTTGAGTTTTTTCTATAGCTTGGTTATTATGAATAATGTTGATATATATTTATTAAATAATTTTGCATGCATTTATTGATGTTTATAATTGCAAAGAAATTATTTCAATGAAACTAAAGAGACTAACTTACAAAGAAAGCAAAAATTGAGAATTTCTGAGTACAGAGATTACACTGGCAGACACTTGGAAAAGTGGGCAACATAATTGTATAAAAAGATGAACCAAGGGCCCTGTGTAGTGACCTAGTGGCTAGGCCCTTGCTTTGTAGGCGCCAGGATCCCATTTGGGCACTGGTTCATGTTCTGACTGCTCCATTTTCCAACCAGTTCCCTGTGTGTGCCCTCGGAGACCGTTGGAGGATGGCCAAAGGCCTTCGGACCCTGCGCCTTCGTAGGAGGCCTAGGAGATGCTCCTGGCTCCTGGTTTAAGATTGCCTTGGCTTTAGCCTTTATAGACTCTTGGGGAGTGGCCACTGGACAGAGGTTTTCTCTCTATATTCTCTTTCTCTCTGTAGATCTGCCTCCTTTCTGGTAATAAATAAATAAATAACACTTTAAAAAAGATGAACAAAAGATAAACTATATTAAGAAAAATAAAACTAAGTACAGCACAAGGAACTCAACAAAAACAGTGATCAAAACTGAATTACAGCTGTGACCATCTATATTAAGAATAAAAGAAAGTGTAAAATTAAATAATCTAAATGAAAACAAGCTTAGAAAAATAATCTAAATTTTTAAATTTTAATTATTTTCTTGGATTTACTGAGTATAATTTATAAACTCTAAATTAGTTAGTTTAAAATGAAGCAAGTCATAAATTCTGAGATGTGCCATTTTACCCTACTTCTTTGGAATGCCAGTTCTACACTATATGCAGTTGGATGAAATGTTGATTAATTCAACATTTATACAAAGATCCATTTGGTTTAGAAGAAGTGCAAATCATGCAGTATCCTTGTTCAGGATGTGGAGGATGAGTAAAATATTTATTCACCATGTTTTTCTCTGCAGGAATGTGAAGCAATACAATTAATTTGTAAGTCATCATTTAAATCAAGCATACACACACAATATGCTCTGGGCAATTTCTAATAAACAGACAAGGAGAGTAACACAGAATGAGTAAATTATGGGATAGCCATGTGTTAAGACTCTGATCATCTTTTGTCATCCTGAATTTCATCTTAGAGGTATTCATTGGGAAATTTTTCAGATAGATACAAGAACAAGTCTAAAAAGGTCATGGTTGCATTTGTTTTGCCAAAAACCATCAAAAAACACACACAAATAAATAGTGCTAAACAACTGCCTATGAAATTAGACTCATCTCACCTATTATGCAAGAATTAAATAAAAAAAATGGATTAGCAGTGTAAGACAATACATGAAAAAGTAGAAGAAAATGAAGAAAAAGATCCGTCACATTACTTTAGATAGTGATTTCTAGTATACAACCTACATTGCAGATATAAGATAAAACACGCAGATAGGATTGCATCAAACTACAATGTTTCTGTATGGCAAAGGAATAATGAAAATCTGAAGTAAAAATTTACACCACAGGCAAAATGCTTGCAAATCCTACATTAGACAATGGTCTTATGCCTAAGATCTACAAGAATACGAATCTTTTAACAAAAACAGAAAAGAAGAAATAAACGATCCTTTTTTAAAAAAAAAAGATTTTATTTATTTATTTTTTTATTGGAAAGGCAGATATACAGAGAGGAGGAGAGACGGAGAGGAAGATCTGTCCAATGATTCACTCCGCAAGTGGCCACAAAGGCTGGAGCTGAGCCAATCCGAAGCCAGGAGCCAGGAGCTCTTCCGGGTCTCCCATGTAGGTGCAGGAACCCAAGGCTTTGGGCCATCCTCGACTGCTTTCCCAGGCCACAAGCAGGGAGCTGGATGGGAAGTGGGGCCGCCAGGATTAGAACCGGTGCCCACATGGGATCCAGGCGGACAGATGGTAGCCGTCACAGTGACACATAGGCTAACTTCTGCCTTGTACCGCCAGTTCATGTTCTGGCTGCTCCTCTTCTGTCCCAGCTCTCTGTGACCTGGGAGACTAGCACAGAATGGCCCAAAGCCTTGGAACCCTGCGCCGATGTAGAACTGCAAAAAGCTCCTAGTTTCAGATCCGCTCTTACCTTCACGTTCTGAGTGATCTGTAAGAGGAAAAACAAAAACACTTGACATGGTGTTCTGGTTCTCATTTGAGAATCCTGCATAAAAGCAACGTTATTTATAGAAATGGAACAGATTTCATGTGTTTCTTATATATGATTTTTTAAAAAGCAATGATACTTCTCATTCTGTCTTCTCCTTCCTTTCTTATGTATCTTTTCATTCAGCAATGGCATGTTCTTCAATTTGTAATTACAAATTTAATTCTCCATTAAATTAGGACTGACCATAATGTACTGACCATAATCAAATTTCAAGATGTCAATTTCACTTCTATAGATTATTTTTTCTGAATCTTGTATATTAGTTTCCACAAGTGAGAGAAAACATGTTTGTCTTCTTGAGACTGGCTTGTTTCACTGGCATGGTGGTCTCCAAAATGTAAGATGTCTTCTCAGTGGTTTAGCTGTCCATTTTTAAACTAAAAATAGCTGGCAATTTAGGAAACATCTAAGCAGTCACTGAAAATGGCACCAAAGGGGAAAGTAACCAAGCTGTTCTGGAAGTGACCTTGATTACGTGGCACAATTCTGCTTCCCTGCTTTTCTCTAAGAACTTTGTCTCTTTGGGGGGATTTTTCTGTGGAAATATCTAGAGTTCTTTATTACCTTAACCTTCATAAGATCATCATCTATCCATCCTAACTTACTTGTTGTGTATCCCTGGCACCCATAACCAAGTGTGATTAAGAATCAAGTAAAGCATTAACCAACTAATGTGAAAATAAATAAAACCACTCACACTAAAGATAGAAAGTTATCTAAGACAGAGTAATCGTGTCAAGGCTCCATAAGGAGAGAAAGTTGGGCCATTGGAAGATGATGGAACTAAGGAACTAACCATGTAAGGAGAAGAAGTGGCACAACGTGTTGACAAATACTCCCCCTGGTGCAATAGCATCAGATCATCACTTCCCTCTTTGCTTTCATTACGCCTTCTGAGGACTTCACAACTACACTGCTATTTGTTTTATTCTTAAGTGTGCATAAATAAAAGTCAGTAGGATAGTGCTGTTTGGATTTTCTTTCAATCCATGTAACAAAGGAAACTCATGTTCAAGTTTAGTAAGCAGTTTGCATAATGGGTAACAAGCGGGATGGGATATTGATGGTGTCATTGCCAGTTCATGACTACCTACTCAAATTGCGTTAATCATAAAGTTGATGCTCGTATACTCCCATCTCAATTTATTCTTTGATAGAAGAGAAAATATGTTTTAAAAATGCATGGTACTTTATACTTTAGAGACTTCACATGGTGATCTCATTCAATCCTCATAACGCATATTTTAGAAGCAAACCAAGAGTTGGAGAAAAACACATCTGATGCCAATAATTCCACTTGGGTGTCTTGCAATCACCAGAAAAGCTTGTTAAGGCACAGACTGGTATCTCCCCCTCCACAGCCTCTGTTTTAGTAAGTCTCAGTGGAGCTTTAGGAATCTTGCACTTTTAATAAGTTCCCAGGAGATGCTGATGTTGATGGTTGGGACCGTTGAGACATTGCCGCTCACAGCGAGCATTCTGAGAAGCACTGTCTTACCTCATTATTCTCACGAAGTATTCCTTATTGCATCTTTCACAGTTAGCTAAGGAAGTATAAAGATGTTCCCTTAATAAAATACTTAACCAGAAGATTGCTGAGGGAATTATAGAAAATCATAATTGGCTAGAAGTTCTTGAGGCCCCAGGAGTTGCCACATATCTGATCTGTATGTTTTATTATCGATACACAAGTTCTTTCCAGAAACCTCTTCCAGATTTCCCACGTGGGTGCAGGGTCCCAAGGCTTTGGGCCGTCCTCAACTGCTTTCCCAGGCCACAAGCAGGGAGCTGGATGGGTAGCAGGACCGCCAGGATTAGAACTGGCACCCATATGGGATCCCAATGCATTCAAGGCAAGAACTTTAACCACTACGCTATCTCACTGGGCCCCCCCCCCCCAATTTTTAAAAAGCACTTCTGTGTTCTTGAGTTGGTAGAATTAATATCAGAATGGCCATATAACAAAAAGTGATTTACAGTAGGTTTTGTCATTATATATTTGCCATACTTATCACCAAAGGACCCTACATCAGAGCTGGCAAAACTTTGACTATGCTGCCTCAGGTTGTGTCACACCCAAGCCAAAAAAAGGTAGGGGAGTAGGCAACACTTGTGCTATGTAACAGTAAGTGATTTCTCAAACTGCTGTAGCACCAGCATAAAAGCAGACAAACAAACAATGAAATGCAATAAGCTCCAAAAATTCTAAGATAGCTGAATAGGGAAAAGATGCACTAATTTTAGTAACAGAAGAAAGGCAGAACAATTACATTCCTAGGGCATAGTTGGGGAAAAGTTTGCAGTAAAAATTCCACAGAAAGGAGAGTGATGCCATGGGGCAGGGCAGGCAATGTAAATGTAGTAGCAGAGATGTGACAAGCAACTACTGCACCTGAAGGCTGGAGGAGACTCTATTGCACTGGTCCAACCAGAAAAACAATAACTTGGCATCCCATGGGCTCCATCCAATATGGATCCAGGGTGCCCCCAGACCTAACTGCCAAAAGGTTCTGGCAAGAAAAGGAAAGAAAAAAAAATCTGTAGACAGCTGTCACTGACAACTATGTGATCTAGTTTAAAGTCACAGCTGGGTCCACTGTCATCCTTGTTCTGCTGGAATTGCCAGCGGAAGAAAGGCTGAACAGGCAGCTACAACATGTGCTCACAGTGGACAGACAGTGGAGACCTGGGAGAATCGGCTGCCGAGGTCATGGCAGAAGCATGAAGCAGGAGCCAAGGCCTGGGCACTGAATGGGATCGATAAAGTCAACCTGTAGACCTGTGGATGGCATAGTTTAAAACTATGGGCCCTCAGAAGAAAAATTCACTAATCTGAATTGCAACAGCCAAGAGCAAAAGAGGCACAGGCATAATGAATGAGGTTACAAACACCTCCCCCAGAAAGCAGCAAAAGACTATTTCAATCTCAGAATTAACTGATGAAGATAGCATAGAGAAACTACTGAATATATTTTTTAATATTTTATTTATTTTTATTGGAAAGGCAGATATACAGAGCGGAGAAAAGGAGAGAAAGATCTTTCATCTGCTGGTTCACTCCCCAACTGGCCCCAAAAGCCAAAGCTCAACCAATCCGAAGCCAGGAGCCAGGAGCTTCTTCTGGGTCTCCCATGCTTGCAGGGTTCCAAGGCTTTGCACCGTGCTCAACTGCTTTCCCAGATCACAGCAAGAGATGGCTGGGGATTGGGGCCGCTGTGACACCAGCCAGTGCTCATATGGGATCTCAGCATGTGCAGGGCAAGGTTTTAGCCACTAGGCTACTACACCGGGATAAATGATTTTAAAATCATTACAAAGCTCTTTATTATTTCATTGAATACATGTTTCAACTCAGTCTTATACAATGACGCAAAAGTCAAAACAAATTTTTTCTGTGCAGGTGGTTTGATAGTTAATTTATCTAATAGATCTTTATGTAGCGTCTAGATTAGTAGACTTTGGTAAAAGACAGTGAAAATTCTAACTCTTAATTGCATTTAATGCCTGAGTAATCAGATAAAAATCACACAAAAATAATGATCAATCTTCAGTCTCTTCATCTCTAAAGCTAACAGAATAATTAAGTTTAATAATTCAGAATCTGGCAGAGAGTGATGCTTGAACTATAGCAAGAGTTCAATTCAGGATACGGTTGTTCTTTATAAGAAAGACTGTCCTCTGAAGACGTGTAAGTCAGGGTCCCGATCCCTGAACATAACCAAACTGTGAAGAGCATTAAGCTCATCTTTGATTTCTCCTCCAACCACCCTTAGCTTCAAGCCCAATTTCCCCTTTCAAAAATTTATTCTCAGAAAAAATGGCAAGTAGCAAATATAAAAATATGGAAATTTACGTTTCAGTTTTATCCAAATATCCCCCTGAGGATTAGCAAGATTATTTTCCAATAGAAGCTGTCCTTTGGAGAGGGTAAGCTTTCTGTCATGAGAACTATTGAGAAACGCGTGACTGTCCTCTGCTTGCTCTGCTACCCTTGTTCTCTACCCCCGTGCAGTATCTTCCACACAGCTCCTTTCACATCTTTGTTCCTAAGGGTATAAATCAGAGGATTAAGGATAGGCGTAATAATGGTATAAAATAGGGCAACAAATTTTCCGTCACTCTCAGAGTAATTTTGCATGGGTTGAAGATATGTGTAGATGCCTGAGCCGTAAAAAAGAGAGACCACTATGAGATGTGAGCCACAAGTTCCAAAAGCCTTTCTACGTCCAGCCATCGACTTGACCCTCAGCACTGCTCTAACAATGTGTGCATAAGAAACCAGAAGTAGTGAAGCAGGAATAACCAAGATGATGGTCCTGGCCACAAACATCTTGACCTCTGTTCCTTCTTTGTCCTCACAAGCCAACTTGACAAATGCAGGCAACTCACAGAAGAAGTGGTTCAGTCGATGGCTACAGAGGGGCATGGCCATCATGAGATTTGTCTGAATCAAAGAGTTTACAAAGCCTACCATCCAAGATGAGAGAGCCATTGTGTGGCACAGATTGGGGTTCATAATGGTTGTGTAGTGTAGCGGTCGACAGACAGCAGTATAGCGGTCAAAAGCCATTACCACCAACAGCAAACACTCAGTGGAGACCAGGGTTAGGAAGATGAAAAGCTGGGCCACACACCCTCCATAGCTGATGGTGCGGTCAAGTCCGCGAAGGTTGATCAAAAGCTGTGGCACTGTGCTGGTGGTATAGCAAAGGTCCAAGAAAGAGAGGTGACAGAGGAAGAAGTACATGGGCGTGTGCAGTCGGAGGTCCAGTCGTGAGAGAACAATGATAGCAGTGTTGCCAAAGAGAGTTAGGCAGTAAAAAACTGAAATAAAGACAAGAAGGAAGGCTTCCAGGTGGGGCCAGTCTGAGAAACCCACCAGAACAAATCCATCTCGGAAACTTGTGTTGAAACTCTGCATAGCCTTTCACCTGTGCAAACGACAGAAGACATGGTAATATTTCCTAAGAACATGGTTTAAAATCTCATTTCATAGTCTTCCCTAAATACTCCCAAATTAAATGATCTATTTTGATATTCATTTCCTTTCTTTCTGGTCCTCTATTGTGCTTGCTTTCCTAAGACTAGAAATTTCTGGGTAAGGAATGAGTTTGCCTCTGCTTGAACCAGAGTCCTTCTTCCCATCCCCACCCCCACCCCCCACGATTTTAATGATGTTATTCATCCCTTGGGATCTGTTATTTCCTGACCTTAAAGTAGAAATAGTGACCTGTCTAATTCAAAGAAGGAACATTAGGAAAATTAAAAAAAAAAAAAAAAAAGATTAGAGGGCCTGGCATGGTGGCCCAGAGGCTAAAGTCAGTCCTCCCTTGAAAACACCAGGATCCCATATGGGCACCAGTTCTAATCCCGGCAGCTCTGCTTCCCATCCAGCTCCCTGCTTGTGGCCTGGGAAAGCAGTCAAGGACAGCTCAAAGCCTTGGGACCCTGCATCCATATGGGAGACCCAGAAGAAGCTCCTGGCCCCTGGCTTCAGATTGGCACTGCACCAGCCATTGCGGTCACTTGGGGAGTGAATCCTTGGATAGAAGATCTTCCTCTCTGTCTCTCCTCCTCTCTGTATATCTGCCCTTCTGATAAAAATAAATAAATCTTTTAAAAGATCAGGGAAATTTTCAATAAAGTGAACATAACATTAAAAAATCTAACGTGTAAATACATAAATAGGACTCTATGTTGTCCTTCACCTTTCTTTTCATTTTCTTTATGCAGCCATTTCCTGTTACTATATATCTAAAGATAAGAGCATAGATTTTACCTCTGGGTAATTATCTGCTTCCTTCTTGTGAGTTTCCTCAGATCGCTGATTCTTGAAGCCCTCATCTTGAACACCAAATGACTCAGGAGAGTGCGAGAGAAGATTGGCCACTTGGCAAAGCAATAACAGCTGACCACACTTTCACACCTGGGAAGAGCTCTTCTTTCCTCTCTACCATCTTTCTACAGTTTCATTCTACCATTTGTCCTACTCACTGAGATTTTTTGTGTATATCCCCTCTCAACTTTGAGCTCCCCCGTTGTAGAAAATGTGAGATGTTAAACAAATTTGGTCAGTGAAACATTTGACTCTCAATTGAGATATCATAAATATTCATTTCTTCTGAGGAAAAGTCAACTAATTTTATTTACACTCTGTGATATTCAGGACATATGGAATAGGAATAAGAATTTGTTCCCCTTTAAAGCTGATACTAATTATGCATAAAACTCGAAACAGGATTTTAAGCAAGTAGAGACCAATAAAAAAAACTTAAGAAATCAAAGTAATAAACCATCTCTGGTACTGCTACATCAAAAATGTGCAGACCATTAAAACATAATACAATGTATTTCACAAAATTTTGATTATAATTAAAAGGTATGATATATTCTATAAACTGCAAAAAAATACTATATGCACTTTTCACGCTACTCTCCCACTACTCTTTAAGTTCCATGCAATCGAGTCTGCCTTTGTTCCCAACTGCATTGTCATGATAGTGTTCAATGCCTGTAGAATGAAAAGCTCTCAAGGAGTATTTTTGAATAAACTAAGAAACATATTCCTAAAGCTGTCACCATACCTGGTGCACAACATGATATAAAAATTCGTTTCATGTGAAACATTTGTTGGTGCTAAATTTTAACCATTTTTGCTGTATAATTTTAATCATTTATGTCTATTGTAACATAAATAATGCTTAATATATTTGCAACTAGATAATAGTTTAGGAATATAGTTAATATTATAAATATCAGAGAGATGATCCTAAAGAATGTCATTATATTGCATACAAGGAGCCTTTAAACAAATAAAGAGCTACCATGGTAAACAAGATAATGGAATAATCTAGAAAAGGGAAAATTGATCTTACCTGAAAATTTCAGCTGTACAAGTGAAGAATGGAAGTGACTAACTTGCAAACTTGACAATTATTTAATAAAAACAGAAGACAAGGATGATTTGAGGAAGTGCTGACATATTCCAACGTCAACGGCACACTAACAGGTGAATTTCAATAAGTGCAGGATGGGGCTAAATAAAAATTACAACACAAGCTGTAGTCTCCCTTGTTTACAGGGAAAACCTAAAGCTCATTCTCTGAGATCAGACGAGATCGGGCGCGTTCAGGATGCTATGGCCGTAGACCAGCTCATTCTCCTTAGCTCCTCATACCATCTGATGTGTTACTTTTCTACATGGACTTTGAAATCAGGAGTTTATTTACTGAAACCTCTGTCTCAAGTTATTTTTCATGGTCTCCTGTACCTTTGCCTCTATCACCTCTCTTCCATATCCATATTTTTTATTTCTCAATCAATCATACCAAACATTTTCTTATGTGTCTCGTTTAGATACGTAAGAATCACTGTCTCCTTGCAGCATATTCCAAAAAGCGTAGTTGTCTGTAGCCTCCCTGTCTGAAATGAGGTTGTTAAATTCTGAGAATAACAACTCAAGTGTCAAAAAAAAACACCACTATTAGCTAAGTATTCTTAGTCTTATTCATTTATCCTTAGCATCCCTCTCCATGACTCTGACTGAACATATCTGATCTATGATCAAGTCTTTACAACCAAAAATCTACTTTAACATTTTTCACCTTTCAGTTACCGCCCATCTTTTCCTCTTCGTGAACAGAATGAGTTGCTTGTATTCAATGTTTCATCTACTACTCTGTATGCTCACGCTTCAGCTTATTACTGAATATTATAATGCCATTATGGATATTTTCTTATCCATATTTTATGAAAAAAAAAACAGTGGATATTTCTACTACTTCTACAGTCATTTTGTCACAATTTTTTGTCTGAGCTACAATGCCTTTATCAAAAATTCCAGCCTTTATTTTCCTGAGCTTTATTTTCCTGAGCTTTTCCACCTCCTCTGGCCAGCCATCATTTTCTTTGCTGTGCCCCTCCTTCTCTACACATGCCTCACGTAATGGACCTATCATGGTTATACCCCACTCTTCTCTTAGTATTCTAAGTGCTCTGAAAATTCCACCATCTCCAAAGCTAGAATTGCATCTTTTCAGTTCCATGCACTCTTCTGAACTTGAGACTTCTATAATCCACCTGTTTTAGTCTGTTCTATGTCACTTTCGTATCTCAGGTCAGAGGTAAGGAAAACATACAGCGTTATAGTGTTAACACGTAAAGCTGCTGCCTAACTGGCTGCTCATGTGAACCAGATGGAGGCTTTGCTGCTGCACTGCTGGTGGTCTGGGGAAAGCAATGGCGTATGGCCAAGCGTTGAGCCTTTATAGCAATGTGGGAGACCTGCCGGCTGACTTCAGCCCTGTTCAGGACTAGCCATTGTGGTTATCTGGGCAGTGAACCAGCAAACAAAGGATCTTTATCTCCCTGCCCATCTTGCTCTCTCTGTCTCTGTCTCTCTGTCTCTGTCTCTCTCTCTCTCTCACACACACACACACACACACACACACACATAAATAATAAATTTTAAGGGGAGGAAGAAAAATAAGAGGAGTTACAACAGAAACAAAGCTTGCTGAAGTCATTCAGTCTAGCTAAATGCTGATGACAATGCCACCATCCCACAGTGGAGTGCCTGTGTTCAAATCCCAGCTGTTTCTGGTACCAGCTTCCAACAACTGTAAATCCTAGGAGTAAGCAGATGATGGTTAAATTACCTGGTTCTATGTGAACTGTGTTGGAGATTTAAATTTGCCAGCATGCTATTTTGGAATGCTTGTGTTCAAATCCCAGCTCTGTTTCTGAGTCAGCTTCTTAAAAAGTATGAACTCTGGAAGGCAACAAATGATAGTTACCTGGCTACTTGCAACATATGTGGAAGACTTAAAACTGAGTTGTCAGCTCCTGGCTTGGCGCAGGCATTTGCAGAGTGAACCTCAAGCCACCAGGTGGAAACTTCTGATTTCATTCTTTCTTCCTCTATTTTTAAATCAACATTTTAAAAGTAAAGAAGAATGTTAAGTTTTGGTCCAAGATCAAGGGGTTATATCTGATGATGTTCTCCTTGCTGACAAAGTACTTAAGAGATTAGGGATTTGGGAGAGAGATATCTAAACTGTATTTCACATCACCCACTTTGAGGCTATCCCATCAACTCAGTACTCCATTAATCCCACGTGAATGGATCATCTCGAAGGTCCTGTCTACCCCCATATTGTCAAATCTCTTCATAGGGGTTAAATTTCAACATGTGTTTTTGAGTGACAAGCAACGTCAAAACCAGAAAACTTTACATTTTACACATCTTTTTATTGCCTTCAATTTGACACATTTGTGGACTACCCCCAGCACACCTCTAAGCAGAGCCTAGATAAAAGGTTTGCCTTTCATAAAACCCACAGTGTGTACTTCAGCTGCCTCCTTTATTGGATATCTCCTTTATTGGATATCTCCTTTATTGGATACCTTTATTGGATATCTCCTTTATTGGATATCTCCTTTATTGGAAACAACTTGATGATGCCTCCATTCTGATTCATATAACTTAATATTATAGGCTTTATATAGTAAGATTTGATATTTTATGGGAGTTTCAAAATTATTTTAACAATCATATTTTACATAAAAATAGTTTCTGTAAGTTTATACAGTTGAAGAAAAAAAGAGATGGTAGTGAGAATTATTTCTTGGCCTGATATTCGTAGTTCACTTAGTAAATGTGTCATTTGGCGGAGGAGAACGAAACACACTTCTGGGGTAAAATATCATACATTTAACATATCTGTGTCTAAAATGAAAGTCTCAACACAATAGATCCAATGTTAATTTACCTCCCTCAATTCTTCTGACTTCAAAGTAATGAGAGACTGACGGCAGGTTAGTAGCATATCAAAGTCGAAAATGAGACACTTCTCCTTGGGCCGAGCTTCATAAGGACAGAGGACTTGGACGTGAGCTCCTGTCATAGAGACCACATGATTGTATCTGGTTCTCTTCCTCAGTAGAGGGGAACTGTTGAAGCTCTTAACCTAGGAACAGGAAGAGTCCTTCCCAGGGCAGCCCTCTTTCTCAGCCTAACACCCTCACATTATGAAGGAGCTGGTGTATTATCAAGACAGCCCTGACACTAAGGCTAAGCAGGATAATTCCGCCGAGGCCTCCTCAGAGGAGTGGAGGAGCTTTGTTTATCAGGTGATGCCTTGGAGAGTTTGGGTCCCAAAAGTCATAATTAAAATAAGGGCTGTGTTACAAATCAAAGTTCTCTCTATCTTCCATATTCTATATTCTGCCTAACCAAACTTATCTAGTCGGTATTCTCAGAATGTACCTTCTCACTTCGTTTTTGAAACTCTCCAATCAAGGATTCGTCATATCCCCTTCATTTTGATCCAATACTACCAACTCTTCACCAATCCCAGTTGAAGTCTACCCTGTTCATAATACATAAAGCCTCTTCCTGTCCTGGACTCTTCATATATTTTTGTTTACTTACATGGATGATCCAACAAAAAGTTAATGTGCCTTATGACTGGCTTTATATTTGTATTACTGTATGACTGTATTTTTATATTTCCCCTTCATGTAAAATCTGCACATTAATATTTCTTATTTTTATATCTTGTTTTATTCACAACAACGTTTTTTAAAGGATATGTATTAATGTACCAATGTATTCAGCAACAAATGCCATTTTGTGAACCATGGTAAGTAAAAAAAGCAACACTTCAGGTCTGGGGAAATACCCCAGTGGCTAAATCCTCAACCTGCATCCACCAGAATCCTATATGGGTACCAGTCCATGGTCCGGCTGCTCCACTTCCTTTCCAGTTCCCTGTTTGTGGCCTGGGAAAGCAGTAGAGGATGACACAAACCCCTGGGACCCTGTACCCACATGGGAGACTAAGAAGAAACTCCTGGCTCCTGGCTTCAGATCAGCTTCAAGATCTTTATCTCTGTATCTCCTTTCAGTATATCTGCCTTTCCAATTTAAAAAAAAAAATTTTTTCAAAAATCACCATTTGAAATTATTTATATTCAGTTAAAGGCTCACAATTCTGTACAGGAAAACTCTGCTACTACCGGTTTTCAATCCTGAAAGCTTTTTCAAGATGTTTGAACTTTATTTTATCTGTCAGGAAGACAATATTTTAAGTTTTATGGATTAAGAATATAGCATCTGGGCCTGGTGCGGTGGCCTAGCAGCTAAAGTCCTTGCCTTGAACGCCAGGATCCCATGTGGGTGCCAGTTCTAGTCCCAGCAGCTCCACTTCCCATCCAGTTCCCTGCTTGTGGCCTGGGAAAGCAGTCGAGGACAGCCCAAAGCCTTGGGACCCTGCACCCATGTGGGAGACCCAGAAGAAGTCCCTGGATCCTGGCTTTGGATCAGCATAGCATCGGCTGTTGCACCTACTTGGGGAGTGACTCATCGGGCAGAAGATCTTGCTTTCTGTCTCTCCTCCTCTCTGTATATCTGACTTTCCAATAAATAAATAAATCTTTAGAGTTACAAAGCCAACTTTCAGCTTCACCTCATATTCACCAATGAATTTGAATAAATAAATTAAACTCTGAGTATCAGTTTCATGGTGAATAGGAAGGAAAAACAACAGAACAAATTAGTATGAGGTCTTTATAAGGATTAATGAATAAGTCAATAATATTTTCAAAAGTTATGCAAATATTAGGTAGTACTATTGTATTACAAGATAATTTGCTCAAGGTGAAATCTACCAAGACAGTAAAAAGTCATCAAGAAAGACACTTGCCCTTTGAGGTGAAATCGTCATTTATGTTTATGGCATAAAATGGCGTGGCTGAAGTCTTGGATGTCCTCTGTCTTCACATTTTTGCTGACTGTGTCTGGACCCTCTGAACACTGGAATCCTTTTGGTTATTTTTCTTTTATTCTTTCTGCTTTCCTACATTATCATTTTTCCTTGATTTGGGTCAGTGTTTTTTTCTTTGCTAATCTCTTTTCTCTTGCGTAACATCATATTGTCCGTGATATCCAGGAGCAATGCCTGAGACAGTGCAACTGAGGAGACACACATGTCCCCTTTCAGTATCACCCTAATGATGTTTGCTTTTGCTTCAAGTAGGTAAACCTCCTTCATATCTGAAACTCTATCTGCTTCAGGAAGTAACTCTGTTCATGACCTTATTTCCTCCAAGCATCAAGCAATTATATCAATTATTTTATATGCCTTAGAAACAGACCCCTGATGTGTGAGTGGACATGGGCTCACACCCTGTATTCTGTTTTCGGTACCACACCATCTACGTGCCACCTTGCTGGCTTTGGCAGAGGTGCTGTCAGTCTGCGTTAGGCCTTTCAAGACTGTCTCCTTATCTAGGATCCATGCCCAGTCTCCAGCTTAATCACAATACACCCTTTTCTCAAGAAAAAAAAAGAAATACAGAACAGTACTTACTCTCGGGTGCATCATGTTCATGGGTGCTGAACTAAAATGGGTCCCAGGACATACCTTCTTCCAAACCTCAGTCATGGAGGACACTAAAGACTGTGACTAACTCTCCTACAGGGAACAGGATGAGCTAGTGCAGAAACTTTAACTGATCTTACTTCCCAACCCTCACCCCTGCCTACCCTGAATCTCGCCCTCTCATTAGTATCTTTTTCAGAGCCCCCTTAACATCCTTGTTCCTTAAGGTATAAATCAGAGGATTGAGAATGGGGGTAATGATTGTATAAAAAAGGGCAACAAATTTTCCTTTGCTCTCAGTGTAACTGTGGATTGGTTGGAGATATGTGTATATGGCTGAGCCATAAAAAAGGAAAACCACGAGAAGGTGAGATCCACAGGTCCCAAAGGCCTTTCTGCGTCCTGCCATTGACTTGATCCTTAAGACTGCTCTAACAATCTGAACGTAAGACCCTAAAATTAAAGCTGCAGGAAAAACCAGTATTATCACTCGAGCTACAAACATCTTTGCTTCTGTTCCTTCCGTATCCTCACATGCTAACTTAAGGAATACAGGCATCTCACAAAAGAAGTGGTTAAGTCGATGGCCACAGAGGGGCATGGCCATCACCAGACCTGTCTGAACCAGAGAGTTTATGAAGCCTCCCACCCAAGAAGACATAGCCATTGTCTGGCACAGACAAGGGTGCATTATGGTTGTGTAGTGCAGAGGACGACACACGGCTGCATAGCGGTCAATGGCCATTACCACCAGGAGTACACACTCAGTGGAGCCCAGTGCAAGGTAAATATATAGTTGAGCCACACACCCTCCATAGCTGATGGTTCTGTCAAGTCCATAAAGGTTGATCAGAAGCTGTGGCACAGTGCTGGTTGTAAAGCAGAGGTCCAGAAATGAGAGGTGGGACAAGAAGAAGTACATGGGTGTGTGCAGTCGAAGGTCCAACTGAGAGAGAATAATTATTGTGGTGTTTCCAAAAATAGTTAGGGAGTAGAAAATTAAAATGAACACGAAAAAGAAGATTTCCAGTTGAGGCCAATCTGAGAAACCTATCAAAAGAAACCTTTTACCAAAACTTGTGTTGAAACCTGCCATAGTTAATCACCTATCTAAATAACAAACAAAAAACTTCATCCATCTATGGAGAATATGAATTTAAAAATTGTTTAACAGTAGTTTAATAATGTAATCCCAAATGATACATTTTATTATCTACTTTGCTGTTCTATTCAATCATGTCCAAGCATGTTCAGTTCTTATCCTGTCCTGTTAGACTTGAAATTATTGAATTGCAAGAATTACCGTAGTCACTGGAAACTTAACTCTTCCATTGATTTATTCATTACTTAATCTGGGTACCTCAGTCCTTTTGATCTGAGGCTTAACTGTTTGAAAGTAGAGGCAGTATATTGCCTGCCTCATGAATCAGATATTGTGGAACCTATTTTTAAATTAAAACAAAACAGACATTAGTGTCCTATATTGTTCCCTTTTGCTTCTTTTCTTGGCTTGTTGTGTAGCTTCTTCAGTAGATTACTACACAAACCAACAGGACAAGATTACGGGTTTGCTCTCCAGGTGTTCATCTTCTCTTTGTTCAATGAATGCGATTAGTACACCCATCTGTGAGCAACCTGAAAGAGCGTAGATCCAATCCTTTGGAGAAAAAAAGCAATGCATGATTTGTTATGATGATTCATCATGCCGAGAGTGCCTTTCACCTGTTTCACCTGTTTCACTGGTAAATCCAAACACCAACTCTCTAAGAAAAGCTTCTCTCAAGCTGCCTCATAAAGCTTCTCTCTAGCATTTTCCATTTTCACTAAAACTTTCTTTTTTAAGTCATTTATTTTAAAGATCGATGGACATAGGCAAATAATCAGATGGCAAGATACAGAGAGACATAATGAGATGTTGCATCCATTGGTTCACTTACCAAATGCCTGCTACGACTAGGATTGAATTAGCAAAAGCCAAGACCCTGGAACTCAATGCAGGTTTCCCATGTATGTCATAAAGACCTATTTATCTGAATCATTACCTGCCATCCCTTAAGATATGTTCATTTTCAGGAAAATGCAATGGAGCACAGATCCAAAATTTAAACAGGCTTTCTAATATGAAACACGGACATTTTCAGTAATGGCATGATTGTTGAACCTAATTCTGTCTCTGAAATTCTTTTTACTTATCTTCCTTTCCCTCTGCTGTGAATACTCAGTAACAGAAATACAGTGAAAATAAAACTAAACAGTTAACAATAGGTATCAAAGGAGTGTTAATTTCAATAGAGACCCATGTAAAAAGCTAAATAAATTTTGTTGAAGAAAATTCCATGAAAAAGTACACCCGGAGTCACTGTTCACCTGTCTTAAGCACCACAGGTCCAGGTACCAGCCAACTAAGGAAAGCTTTTAAAGAACACTAAAAATGGTCAAAAGTTTCCGTTCTTAGCATGATCACGATGCCTCACCAATTCCTTCTTGTGAAAACTGTAAAAGAGGCTCCTGACAGTATTTCCCTCGTCTCACTCGCACCTAACTAACCTTAGCACCTTGCTCTGTGTCCCAGTGTAGACCACACTGTTCTCTCTTGAGACTTAAAAATACTAAAATCGCAATAATCATGTTTCTTGGTCTCTCAATATCTGAATAATAATAAAAAACAATCAATGCAAAAAAAAACCTTCTTGCTGTTAACCTCCACTCATATGTCCTTGAGGAACATAAAGGCAGACTCAGAATTTCTCATCTTAACCTCATCATCTTCTCCCTAAAAGCTTTTAATTAGGGGCAGTGTGCTGGCTCAACAGGCTAATCCTCCAGCTGCAACTGCCAGCATCCCAAATGGGCTCCAGTTCATATCCTGGTTGCTCCATTTCTGATTCACCTCTGTGTTTATGGCCTGAGAAAGCCTTGCATCCCTCTACCTACATGAGAGACCTGGAAGAGGCTACTGGCTCCTGGCTTCAGATCAGCTCAGCTTTGGCCACTGTAGTAGTTTGAGGAGTGAACCAGAGGTGGAAAATCTTTACGTCTTTCCTTCTTTCTTTAAGTCTGCCTTCCTAATAAAAATAAATACACATATACATTTTTAAAAATCTGCTTCTCTTTCTGTGTGCTCTAACACAATTATCCACATTGGAAAACTGACCATTGGTCTCCAGCCATCTCACTTTGTAAACTAACAGTTTACAGATCACTTTATCTAAGACGATGGTTTTCACCCAGAAGTAGTTTTACTTCACAGGGGATATCTGACCACTTTTTTTTTAAACAATTTTGGTTGTGACTACCGTCATCTTATCGTTAAAGCTAGTAGTACTGTTACACTAAGGGGCACAAAATATCCAATCCACCCACACTCACAAGAATTATTCAGCTCCAAAATGTCAAACAGCAATGAGGTAGAGAAATGTTCTACTAAGAAATAACTTAACCCCAGTTGTCTCACCTTTGTTATATGATGTTATAGCTATTTGATCTCCCAAATCCCCAGATAACTTACCTTGTCCAACTTAATTTCTGGTGTATCTGTGTCACTTCTTTAGTAGGTACTTAAAAAGGCACACATCCATTTCATTTTCACTCTGGAGATGCAGAGGTAATCTTGAATCCTTGGAATGTAATCTTGACTCGTTGCACTCTATCCTGGTGTTTAAACAAAATCCCAACATCACATAATCTCTAGGTAGAAGCTTTTCTAGCCCCGTTTCATCTTACTGAGCTCCTTCTGCCGAATAAAAGTTGTGGCAACCAAAGCTCTCCTGTATGTTCCTTTTTCAGAATCTATGTCTTGCCCTCCGGCCAATAGGGTTCTGCTGACTTAGTGTCACCACCACAACATCCATCTCTCCCATAATTAATACCAAACACAAACCCTAGGACACAGACGTGAACACAGTCATCAAGACAGGTAACACAAAAAAATCAACAACATAAAAAGCTAAAATAGTTTGTGAGCGCTAAGGGATTTAGAAATAGGGGTTACAGCTTTAAATATAATTTAACATTAGAAAAATGTAGAATATCATGTTGGATGAGATGATCCAAATAGACTCGGTCTTTCAGTGACGGAAACATTTTTGCACTGCTCAGAAAGCTCATCTCAATCTTAGTGATGAAAGAGGTTTCAAATGACCAGGATATCACTTACCTTCAGGAAAATATGCATTTTAGAATGCTTCTTTTTTCCCAAGCTTCTTATCTATTGAGCTGTAATTTATCATACTGTAGATTTCATCAATTGATCCTATCTGTCACTTTTGAGGAGGAACAAAACAATCTTACAACTTTCCTGTGAAATGTACACAAACCGTAACTCATGTCTTTAAGCATGCTATTATCTAAGACACATGTTTGCAGCACCTATTCTTCATGTAAGCTGTCTTAAAATGTCTTGTTTATTTTATTGTCATTTGGTTCTATGCTGTATTTCAAGATTTTTAATGTGCATTCACTTCCAAGAAGTTAAAAAGTACTTAGAATTTTATCTGGCCTAGTGCAGAGTATAGGCGCTGAGTTTTATTTTAAAGTGAAGCTACTGAGGAATCAGTTAACAATGATATACGGAGAGAATGAAAAAATGAGCCCTTGGAAATCATATATGTGATTTTTAAAATTTTCAGCATAGTGATTTACACCCTTCGTAGCAGTTCACCAATTCAATGGTATTGGCTGAAAATTAAAAAGTCATGTTCAGGTCTGAAAATCTAATCATCAATGTAACAAAAGAAGAGGTTTATCAAACTACTTTCACTGTTTGAATATTCATCCTGGACTTTAAACCAAATTTCACTTTCTCCTATTATAAGTATATATGTACCTCTCATAGAAGCTTTGGTATACTGAAAATATAAATCATTACCAAGTCTTCTTCCTATCCATTCTCCATCTTAATCTCATTTTTTATAGCCTCCATCATACTGTTATCCCCATTCCACCAATATGACACTGACAATCACTCAATACTTCATTGTATTCCATCCTCTATAGGTTGGTCTTAACAAATCTATGAATTGATTATTAATAGCTCCAACTGTTTTCTAGCAAAGATCAGAAGACCACAGTTTAATTTCAGTAAAATTAATTAACATTCCAAGGATGAATTAACAAATTGTTTTAATTCTGACTTCTCCCAAAGAATATTGTCTCCAAAGATTTCCCTGTGTGTTGTCTACTCTTTCCAAATGTTTTCTTTGATTTATCTTCAAAATCTGTAACTATTCCTTAAGTCCTCATCTTCTAGCCATTATGTATGCCACTTACTTCATAAATTGGTGCCTTTGCATCATAGAATTTTATTTTTTAAGGAACTTCAAAATAATTTCAAACCAACTCTTACACTTCACAAAAGAAAGTTCTTCAATTGTTTATTGTCCTTAAGATTGTGTAACTGGATAAGAAATGCATATTCGAATTCCTATATGCCATGCATAGTCAGGTGGTTAGGTGGATAAGTATATGGTAGAAAATGTCAGTGACAAAGCATGTTTTTGCATCAGGTTGCTTATATAACACAACCCACTTCTAACTAACTGCCTAATTAAATACTAGCAGTCAGGAATTTTAGCTATCAAGTCTGGGTATCCCACACAGTAAGTTATCACCAAGAGCTTTAGTAAGGAAAACTACTGCATTTACCTCTCTCAATTCTATGGGCTCCAGGGGTGGTGGAAAGGCCACAGTTGCTTAGCTTCAGGTAGAAAATGCAGCACGTTTCACCTCAGTCACACTTCTCCTTACTTCTAACTTACTTCTAGGGTGAGAGATTTTGATCAGAGCGCTTGTCTTGAAAAAGTAGTGCTTATATCTGGTTCCTTGGCTTGGCGGAGGAAACTGGCACTCATATCCTGGGAGATGACAACATCCTCCTCTCTGAGCCCCTTTCACTCACCCCAACCAACTCAGATCAGAAAGGAACCGGTGCGTTATCAATCCATCACTGACCCTAAAGGTGAGCTCATCAACTCTGCCAAAGTGGCCTTAAAAACACTGGAGGGAGAATTGTTTACTTTGAATTGCCCTGGAGACTTCTCGGCCCCAATGTGGTAATTATAATAAACACACACATTTCAATTCTCCCTTGCAATCCTTAATTCTCTCTATTCCCCATAGAAGAATTCAAACTATTCCTCCATACAAGCTAAACTGACCTTTCTGTTCTCTTCAGAATATACTTTTTCGCTTAGCTTATGCAACTCAATAAACTGGAATCACTCACAATTCCTGTACTTTGACCCAAGTCTCAGCAGTGCTTCACAGTCAGATCAAATGCCTCTCCCTGTTAACTCCTTCTAGCATAGTCTTTGTTTTGGGTATTTTATATAATGGTTATATAGTATTACTACTCATATGCATCATTAATCTGACTAAATATTAACTTCCATAATGACAAATTTGATATTTTATATTTCTGATAGAAAAATATTTAATGTGTTATTATTTCATATTTATTTATGCCTTGTTGTTATTCACAAAAGTAAAAAATATATACTCTTATCAATTCATTTAAAATTATTTATTGGGTCCATGTTTTGAAGCAGCAGGTTAACCTGATGCCTGTGGTGCAGGCATTCCATATTAAAGAGCTGTTTCTAATCCTAGATGTTCTGATTCAACTCCATCTTCCTGCTAATGTGCCTGGAAAATCAGTAAATAATGACCCGAGTCGCTGTGTCCTTACCAGCTATGCAGAAAACCAGCATGAAGTTCCTTTCGCCTAGCATCCATCTGGCACAAACTTGGTTATTGTGAACATTTGTGGAGTGAACCAGCAGATGGAGGATCTCTCTCTCTCTCTTATTCCCCTAACAGAGTGGGTGTGGAACAGAATGGGTTAGCTCGTGACACCCCACTGATCCAAATGAGAGCCGATCTAGCGGCAGACTAGGCAAGGCTGGGCTGTAGCACCCACTGGTGAGAGCCAGACCGTGTGGGGGCCAGTCTGGAAAGGCCACTATACCCACCAGTGAATGTCAGGACTGTAAGTGGGCCAAGTCAGAATGGAAGCACCCACCAGTGTGTACAATATCTGCAACTAGGAGCTGATCTGATAGGGGAGCTTGGGAAACTCTTCTGATGCAACACAGCCTCAGCCAGTGAACACAAGACCCAAGGAGGGAACAGCACAAACCATGCCAGGTTACAGTACTTCTTAGTCTGGGGGTAGGCTGGCCTGGACTAGTGTGAGAACCAGGATGCAGTGCAGACCAGGTCAGATTGGGACACAACATCCATCAGTTCATATTAGGGCTGGCACTGGGGACTGAACAAGTTGTACTATGTTGAAGCATCCACCAACACAACCTCCAAGTGGAACCAGGCTGCAGCGCATGCTGATGAATGCTGAGGTCAGAGGGGCCATGCCAGACTGGGTCACAGCACCCACCAGCAAGCAAGACCCTGGGCCTGCAGCAAGCCTTGTGCGGGGTGAGGGGCTGCGAGGGGGACCCTGCTGTGCCACTGTTCCCATCAGTGAGTATGATGCTGGCAGGCCAGGCTTTGCTGTAGTGCCACTCTGTAGTGCCCTCTGGCAAGTGCCAGTACTGGATGCAAATCATAACAGACTGGACTACAGTATCCCCTGGAAAGTGCAAGATATGGGGTTTGGGAGTTGGCCAGAAAGGGAAACTGTGGGTACTCCGGTGTTATGCTGAAGCTCCACTGCTAAGCATGAGAGCCAGGAATGGGATGGGCCAGGCTGAATAAAGTGGCAGTATCTATTGTTATACATATGAACTGGGTCATGGGGTGGGGTGGGATGAGCTAAACTGCAACACCCATGGGTCATACAGGAACTGGATGGAATGTGGGATAGACTAGTCTGTTGCTGCCCATACTGCAACACACAGGAACTGGGGCTAGGGCAGGCTTGGTGGGGGTTATTGGGAGTTGTCCCAACTAGGCTGTACCTTCTACTTATGTTTGTAAGGGTGAGGTCTGTGAGGTACATAGGTTGGGCTGGGCCATAGCACCCCCCCCCCTTTTTTTTTTCATGGAACATGGTGTTTGGGACAGAGCTGATCAGGCAACTCTAATCACCAGTGTGTACACAGGTTGATGTGGGAGACAAACTGAGTAGGGACCAGGTGGCAGAGACTGAGACTGGAGGGACAACAGTGAGTTGCACACAGGCTTGTGCTGGGAGCAAACTCACTTCCAGCTCAGTAGAATGCACTGTTCCCACAGGGAAAACAATACTGACTGCTGGAGACCAGCTCCGGCTGACTGAGAGCTTGCAAAGGATGCGTGGATCGGCGAGATGATAGGAAGAGATAAGACACTGACCGCTATGACATGATGCTCATAATGGACAACTCAGAAAAGTTGATTCTTTATTTATACGTAAATCATCACAAGCTTTTGCACAACATCCAATTGTTTCATTTTTCATTACATCATGGTTATGAAAATGCAAGAAGCAATTCTAAAAAATATTTTTCTATTTCAAAGAAAACATTTTTAACAAACCATTACTCATTGAAACCTGCAATCACCTGGCTGAAGCCAGGAACTTCACAGTTGGCAGTGCATGCAATTACATAGTGACAAGTAGTTTACTTATCCTCAAAATCAATTTTTACTAAACACAAACTAATATTGAATAAAATATTAAGAATACAGAATTTAAAGATCATAAATGAAATAATTTTATAAAAGCATATAACGTAGATTCTTTGCTAAATCTTATAATCAAATCCTGCATTAATTACCGTCACCTCCACCTAGTGCTGATTCAATTGTTTTTCATTCTTTTGTTAAAGGGCAGTGAAAGGGATCAAGACAGCTCAGCCAATCTACAAACAGAGGGCTTTTACAAGAAACTTTCTTTTATCTTTATAAACTGTTTTCTTTCCCTAAATATAAGTGCCAATGTAAGATTGAGATTTTAAGCCATTTTGAGGGAGTTCACATCTATTTCCTTATAAAAGATGCCCCATATACTTTTGCTTTCTGTGGTAAGAAACTAAAATGCGTCATATCATGTGTTGTAACGGTTCGAGGTGTGTGGTAAACAAACTCTTTGTACCTCCATGATTGCCATCTGTTCCAAGATATTATCAAGCCATTTTTAAGGAAAACATTACTTATGTTAGGGCAAACTTCAGTACAAAAGTGGGCACACAACAAGATATTTGGAAACATTGTGGGCTCAATTGTACTATTGTATACTTTTAGCTGTGTGTCATAGCCTTGCATTACTAAAAGTGTCATACCAGTTACAGGAATCGCTTCACAAAATAATCCCAACCCCACTTATTTGTGGTAATCTTTGTCTTTCCTACTTGCTGGTTTTGTTTTTTTCTTGCAAGCCTATCTATAGACTAAAATCAAGATTTATTTTTATAAATGACTTAGGTTTATGCAAATCTGCATTTCCATTTTATGGTTCCTTTAGGTTGTCCACAAGGGCACTTATCACCTAGAATGGATGTCAAAATACTTTCTCCTAAAGTACATCCAGACATGTTGCAGAGGAGTCCTTGTTGTTTGTAGTTTAGCTGGCTCATTTCCTTTGTGTCTGATCTAACATGTTTCATGGGAACGTGGTGACATTGATGAACTGCATTTGGTAAGACATGTGTATCAAGAATTGTTGCTATGCATTACACAATTTACATACAGAGTTGGTCTGCAGTATACAGTTTAATAGCATTTGTTGTATTCACAAATGCAAACTGTTAAAAAGAATTAGATGAAAGCATACTAAAAATCAATTTCATGCAACAAAAATTTTATTTCTTTGTGCCTCTCTTGAAATTCTTCTGGGATAAAGCTTCTTTATTTTTTCCTTTGAAAAATGTTCAGGCTCCATGGCTATTAATGTAATACCAAAAAATTTGAGATTCTAACTCCAGTAAGACTGGCCTACATTTCGAACTCTAGCAATCTCTCCCGAATTTAGGTCTGGGGAGAAAGGCAACCTACTCCACTTGTGGGAGTATAGGCTAGTATAGCCACTAAGGAAGTCAGTATGGAGAGTGCTAAGAAAACTGAAAATTGACCTGTATATGACCCAGCTATCCCACTGCTGGGAATACATCCAAAGGAGATGAAATCTGCATGTGAGAAGGGGATCTGTAATCCTATATTTACGGCAGCACAATCTGCAATATCGAAGACATGGACACAATCCAGATGCCTGCCAAAAGAGGAAGGGATAAAGAAACTGTAGTACTTCTACTCCACGGAGTACTACTCAGCCATTAAAAAGAATGAAACTCTACCATTTGCAGCAAAATGGTCCCCACTAGAGATCATTATGCTCAGTGAAATAAGCAAATCCCAAAAGGTCAAATATAATATATTCTCTCTGATATAAGGCAGTCTTCATGTAAAATACAAGATCAATGGATTTATAGGTAAATGTGTATCTACATATATTTATCCAGAGGAACTGAATAATGCAGGCAAGTATACCATGAAGTAGAGATAAACTGAAGCATGCACTCTACTTCTGCATAAAACATGAACTCCCAATGAAATTGCTAAATATATTTTGACACTAGAATGCTGGGCTTTGTCATTCTCTTTACCTACAATGTGATGATACCTAAACAGAAGAATGATAGACTTGTAAATGTTGAGGGACTAAAATTGTTACAGTTACGAGGGAAAACAGTGAGATAGACTTGTACGGGAGGTTGGAAATCTCTGAGCTTAAGAAGCTGTATCGGGCCCGGCGCGGTGGCGCAGTGGTTAAGGTCCTCGCGTTGCACGCCCAGGATCCCATATGGGCACCAGTTCTAATCCCATTGGCCCTGCTTCCCATCCAGCTCCCTGCTTGTGGCCCGGGAAAGCAGTCGAGGACAGCCCAAAGCGTTGGAACCCTGCATCCGCATGGATCGGCATAGCATCGGTCGTTGCGCTCACTTGGGGAGTGAATCATCGCACGGAAGATCTTCTTCTCTGTTTCTCCTTTCTGTATATCCGCCTTTCCAATAAAAGTAAAATAAATCTTAAAAAAAAAAAAAAGAAACTGTATCATGAAAACTAAAGAAATTTAGAAAAATCGTTAAAATGTGTTATTAAGTAGCACAATCTGTCACTAACAATGTTCTGTGCAATAAATATGATGGAATGTATTCATATTTATAGATTGTACATTTATACTTTCATGTACACGCCCATTGTATTTAATCTATATAGTCCAAAAAATGTCACTCAGCCATTAGAATGAAATTCTATCATTTGTCACAAAATACATGGAATTAGAATATATCAAACTAAGTGAAATGTTTCTCATACAGAAAGGTGAATATTAGCATGTTTGTCTAAATTTTATAGTAACAAAATTCATTGAATCTGATCATAAAATGATGATTACTAGAAACCAAAATGTGTATGTGTGCGTACACCTGTGTACAAAGAAAAAAGAATAATTATGTTAAAAAATATAAAACACTCTCTTACACTTGAAATCTTCTAAGATGGTAGATTTCACATGTTCTTGTGACAAAAAAATAGTAATGATGTGAGGTAATGGATATGCTAGCTAGTTTTGAAATTATTTCATATTGTATATGGAAATTAAGAGATATCCACATTTGCTTCAGTAAGTTTATTTTAAATAAATCTGGAAAATCAAAGAAAGCAGATTAATGAAATTATACTAAAGTAAACAAAAGCTTAAATCTTGGAACTGAAGAAGTCAGTGAATTATAAAAAAAAGAAGAAGATGGGCCCGGCGCGGTGGCGCAAGTGGTTAAAGGTCCTCGCCTTGCACGCCCGGGATCCCATATGGGCGCCGGTTCTAATCCCGGCAGCCCCGCTTCCCTTCCAGCTCCCTGCCTGTGGCCTGGGAAAGCAGCAGAGGATGGCCCAAAGCTTTGGGAACCTGCACCCGCGTGGGAGACCCGGAAGAGGCTCCTGGCTTCGGACCGGCACAGTATCGGCCCGTTGCGCTCACTTGGGGAGTGAATCATCGGACGGAAGATCTTCCTCTCTGTCTCTCCTCTCTGTATATCCGCCTTTCCAATGAAAAAATAATAAAAATAAATCTTTAAAAAAAAAAAGAAGAAGAAGCAGCAGAAGAAGAACAGAGCAGCTCAACAAAAGACTAGATAAAGCAGAAGAAAAAAATGTGAACCTGGGCCAGTGGTACAGCATCCTATACAGGAAACAATTTGTGTCCCAACTGTTCCACTTACAATCCAGCTCTATGCTTCTGAACGGGGAAAACAGCAGAGGATGGCTCAAGGTCTGGGATGCCTGCTTCCAGGTCTGGCTTCAAGTCAACTTAGCTACAGCCACTGGTTCCACTTAGTGAGTGAGCCAGTGGATGGAAGATCCCGCACCCCCTCTGTCACCCCTTCTCTCTGTAGATCTGCCTTTCAAATTAGATAGTAATAACAATTAATAATAATTAATCTTAAAATTAAGAAGTTACCATTAGGTGAACAAATGTTCACAATTTGGAAGGTCAATACAATTTAGAAATAGGAAAGGAAATTTATTTCATGAAATAGTTACTGAAGCTTTCCCAAATCTAGGGAGAACCATTGACATCCGATCCATGAGCCGGAATGGCTTTTATGCAGCTACAACCCAAAAGTCATCACCAACACATATTACAATATTAATAACAAATCTTATAAGCCAAAGAGAATTTTCAAATTAGCAAGAGAGAATGAAACTCCTGAAATAGCAGAATAGAAATCAATAACTCCAATTTAATCCACAGAAAACCAGCTAACACTGACCATCAACAGGTTATAACAGAAAATATCTCAGGGCTCAAGAACGATGCATTAACAATCCTTCGGGGTCATACTGATCAACGAAAACCACAGAAAGAAGGCAAGAGAAATGAACCTGTCTCATCACAGTCTCCCTTCCCTCAGCTGGTAAACCACCACTGGAACTAACTGCTCTGGACTCAAATTTTTATGTTTAAAAACCTAATCAATTCTATATAATATATAATCAATACACATTATAATATATATCCCACTGTCTGATTTTCTAATCAGCTTTCTTACACAGTTCATGTATGCTACTTACATTTATCTAACACTTTTCTAGGCTAGACTAAGACTTCTTGAGTTTAAATTAAAACAAGCCTGTGCATAGAGTGACATCTAGTGCTTGAAAGGGGGCAGTATTTCTCAGACAAACAGCAGTAAATCTTCATAGGATTCCCATAAACTATAGAAGACACAATTGATCAGTGAAAAATAAAAATCAAAAACTCGTAACTTTTATACATGATCCTCAATGTACATTTATAAGAATCACAAGCTCAGGCCCGGCACAACAGTGTAATGGTTAAGGTCCTCGCCTTGAATGCACCAGGATCCCATATGGGCACCAGGTTCTAATCCTGGCAGCTCCACTTCCCAGCCAGTTCCCTGCTTGTGACCTGGGAAAGCAGTCGAGGACAGCCAAAAGTCTCTCCTCCTCTCTGTATATCTGACTTTCCAATAAAATAAATAAATCCTTTAAAAAAATTTACTCTCAGAGAACTTATATTGCATCGAGTATATATTGTGTGTTTATTGTATATTGTGTGTATATATAGTGTATCAAACTATACTCTACATATAGCATATTATATATAATGTGTATATTTTGTATATATATATATACACACACAATATAATATGCACACATCAACACACTATTATATATATACTATATATTGTAGTAAGTGTTGTATTTGGGAACCCATGAAGGCTGAATGGGGAAAAGATGTGCTGATATTAATCATAGGAAGAAAACTGAAGAAAAGTGAAGTAACCGCATTCCAGAATGGGAGTTGAAGAGAGTCTCGCAGTAGAAATGTAACAGAAAGAAGCAGTTGAGGAGCAGTGTGGACAGTACAAGCACGTAGCAGTGAGTGGGTGAACACTGGTGACTTCTGCAGCTAGAGGCTGGAGGAGAAAGTGAGGTGCGATTAGACTGTGGCAGCCTCTATGTGACCTGGGTAAGGGGCAGAGCCGGGCTGGGCTAATTGACTGTACCCACTGGTGCATGCATAAGCCAGGGTAAGCGCAGGTTGGTTTGGCTGTGCCACAGCATCAGCTGGCAAGTGCTGGAACTAGGAGCAAATCCTGTCAAACTGGACTTCAGAACTACCTGCAAAGTGCAAGATCAGGGACTGGGAGTGGGCCTTGTAGGGAAACTGTGGGCACCTCACTGATAGGTTACAACTCCATGGGTGAACATGAGAACCAGGGCTAGAGGTGGGGCTGGGTAGACAGGTGGTAGTACCCACGGGCATAAATGTGGGCTGGATAGTGGGGTCAGTGGCGTAATCTAGGCTTCAATGCTCATTTACGTGTATGAGAGCTGAATGGGATATGGAACAGACTGAACCAGTCTTCCTGCACATATTGGCAAGCATGGAGTGGTGGCTAGTGGGGGACAATGGGGGTCACTTTGACTAGACTGCAGCTCCCACTGGTGTGCGTGAGGGCCAAGTGTGTAGTGGACAGGGTTGGGCTGGGTGCAGCATCCACTGGTTTACATTAAGAGACCAGGCTGGAGACAGAACTGACCTGGCAATTGCAACTACCAGTGTGTGCATAGGCTGATGTGAGAGACAGACTGATCCTGACCCCATACTGGCAAGCACACACAAGAATCAGGTCTGGGATCACCTCAAATGAGGTTTCTTTCGGGATCCCCTCAACTGAACCACTGGACTCAAAACCCCAAACATGGGAGAACTGCAGGTTCCCTGGTCTGACAGTGGAATGCATGTATCAGAACTGGGCTTCCGCAGTGGCTTAGGCGGAGCAGTGGACGGCATGCTCAGATGCAGGTGGAGGATATGGCAGTCCCATTGAGACCTGCAGAGGACATCTGGTATCACAGCAGAGGAAGGAGGGCAGAACAAAATGGTCAACTGTGCCAGCCAAGCTTGACAGCTAGTAACTGGGCAAATGGAGACTAAGGTGGGCTATGTCAGCCAATGGACATTGGATTTCCTCATCCTTGGATCAGTAAAATCGACAGCATTTCAGAACTATCAAAACCTCTCGAGCAGAACCCTCTGAGCATGCTCTACATTGGGGACCCTGGAATGACATTGGGTGGTTGTTCCCCATTCCTGGTTACTGAGGCAGTTGGGAGGGTAGGTGCAGCTTCTCCCCTTATCGCCCCCTCACCCCCAGATACAGGAAAAAGAAAAAAAGAAGGAAGAAACAATGGTCTCACCCACTTTCTCCTAATCCTAGACCCTTCCCACCCTAATCAACTAAATAGACATCATCAAAAAATAAATTTTAAAAAACACACCTGAAAAACAAAGACAATATAATTCCCCCGAAGTAACACAACAGCACCTCAGTATGAAAATGTGAAGATTAACAGACTGATTAAAAGTCTGAAAAAGGAATTCAAAAGAATTATAAGATTGTGCAACAATGCAGAAAAGCAAACACAGAGATGAATAAATCCACACACATGAGTGAAAAATTTGGTGATAAGTAAACAAAATGAAGAAAAATGAAACTGAAATACTGGGAATAAAGAGTTCAATTTGTCAAATAGAAATATAGTGGAAATAAACAACAGACTTGGTAAGGTAGAAGAAAGAATGTCTGAGCTTGCAGACAAATCCTTGCAATTCCCCAGTCAGATAAAAAAAACAAAAGAAGGAAAAATTAGAACAACTAAAAATAGTGCTCAAGGTTTATGGGATGGAACCATACATCAGTCCCATCCAAATAGCCACAAAATATTTAAACACCTTGGTAACAATTGAACCAAAGCTGTGAAAGATCTTGGCAATGAAAAACCCAACACATTAAAGGAAGACAGACCACATATAAAAACAACTGAAAAGAATCACCCATATTTGTTCACCGATAGATTTAATGTAATCAAAATGTCCTTATTACCCAAATCAATTTACAATTATAATACAATCCCAATAGAAATACATAAGATACTTCACTCAAGTCTAGAACAAAAACTATGCTAAAATTCATATAGAAACACAAGAGATCCTAAATAGCTAAACTAATCTGTAAAAAGAAAAAAGCTGGAGATGTCAGAATATCAGATTTTGAAATATACAAAAGGGCAATTATAATCAAAATATACTAGTATTGGGAGAAAAATAGACTTGCAGACCAATGGAACACAATAGCCACCCCTAAAATTAACTCATACATCCAAGCAAATTGATCTGACAAGTGAACTAGAAATCAAACCATGGAAAAAGTCTCTTCAACAAATGGTGCTGGGAAAAAATTTTCCCTTAAGTATGCAGATGACATCGGTGCTTGAAATTCTGACTGATCTAGGAAGTATCCCTGTTCACGACCTCATTATTTGCTCTAAGTATCACAGAAGGATAGTCACTGCTATGATACCTTAAAAGAAATGGGCCCCGAGATACAAGAGGAATGATCCCAGGCATAGTACACTGTCCTTTGTCTTAGGTCTCAGCTCAAACACCCTCTTCCCAATTGTCAAGACTTACTATTGTACAACAATTATAGAAATTGAACTAGAAAGTGTCTTAAGAGATTTCCACTTTAAACTACCAAGGAAAGAAGCTAATATCTACTGGGAGTGATTTCCAACTAACCAACTCCACTTCAAAGACCAGAAGGCGTTCCACTGTCAGAGCCATTTCAAAAAAAAAAAACAAAAACAAAAACCATTGATCCTCCTCTCCTTTCCTTTCCTACCTTGAGCCTGTGCCTCTCCCTAGTACCTTTGTCAGGGCCCCCTTAACATCCTTGTTCCTTAAGGAATAAATCAGAGGATTGAGCATGGGGGTAACAATCGTATAAAAAAGAGCAACAAACTTTCCCCCCTTCTCCGAATAACTGCCAGTGGGTTGGAGGTATGTGTAGATAGCTGAGCCATAAAAAAGGGAAACCACAAGAAGGTGAGAACCACAAGTCCCAAAAGCCTTTCTCCGTCCAGCCACTGACTTGACCCTCAGCACTGCCATAGTTATATGTACGTAGGAGACAAGAATTAGTACCGCTGGAAAGACCAAGATTACCGCTCGAGCCACAAACATCTTTGCCTCTGTTCCTCCGGTGTCCTCACAAGCTAACTTCAGGAATACAGGCATCTCACAGAAGAAATGGTTTAAGTGATGGCCACCAAGAGGCATGGCCATCATAAGACCTGTTTGAATCAGAGAATTTATAAAACCACCCAACCAGGCGACAACAGCCAATGCCTGGCAAAGAACGGGGTGCATAATGGTCATATAGTGGAGTGGACGGCAGATGGCAGCATAGCGATCAAAAGCCATTACCACCAGGAGCATACTCTCAGTGGAGCCCAACGCAAGGACGACGAAGAGCTGGGCCACACACCCTCCATAGCTGATGGTGCGGTCAGATCCTCGAAGATTGATCAGAAGCTGGGGCACAGTGCTTGTAGTATAGCAGAGATCCAGGAAGGAGAGGTGGCAGAGAAAGAAGAACATGGGTGTTTGCAGTCGAATATCCAGTTGAGAGAGAGCAATAATAGTGGTGTTGCCAAAAAGAGTTAGAGAGTAGAAAATCAAAATAAAGATGAAAAGGAAGACTTCCAACCGAGGCCAATCTGAGAAGCCCATCAAAATAAAGCCTTCTATGAAAGTAGTGTTGAAACTTCCCATAGCCTTTTACCCATCCAATCAGTACGAGAGAGTTTAACACCTCTTATAAAGAATATGGATTAAAATTTTATCTGCAGTACATCTTAGTATATGTGCTGCCGAAGCGAGCGTTGTCTGCAGTACATCTTAACTCATACATTTTATTATCTGCAAGTAGGTTTGCCCTCACAATGTTTTTTTTCACATCCTCTCCTATTCTTACTCTTTTATTTAGACTGAAAAATCCCTGGATTGGGAATACTATAATCCTGCTATCCACGTGTTTGATGACTTGAGCCTGGCCAGTCACTGACTGTGGTGTTGCCTTGTCTGACACCACAAACACAGTAATGTGAAAACTACTTTTAAACGTGCAGAGCAATAAAATATAGCACTGTTCTATATACTTCTCATTTGTTTCTTTTCTTGATCTGTTAAGAAATCTGTTTCAGCACGGTAACATCCAGGACAAAGTTAGAGATGATAATTTTAACTTCTGGCTCTTCCTCTGCTGCCTTCTGTTCAATGGACATGCTTAGTGCACCAATGATGTAAATCCCACTTGCAACCAGCAAAGGAATTAGAAGAATTTAGAGTCATACCTTTTGGAAGAGAAAAAGACAGTTAGTAACAAATATATTTATTATAATGAATCATCACAAATTAGATTCTGCAACTGACAAATTTCTCAAATCCCCAGCTCTTCTTCTTCTATAACTTCTCTTTGTGAAGTTCCTGTCTAGAACATGTAACATTTTTTACATAACTTTATGTATTTGTTCCCCTCTTAGCTGTGAGACTCTGTTGTAAAATACAACGCACATGAAAGTAAATGCCAAAAAAAAAAGTAAATCTCAGTGTCTTTCTTTATGGTAAACAGGAGGTGGCAGATTAATATTGCTTTTATTCAAAACTCATAGTAGCTTAAGTATTTTTGCTGAGTGAACATTTATTATCTCTTCAAATTTCATGAAAGTTCCTACTAGAATAATTAGTGCAGAGTAGCTGCTAATACACTTTGTTCAATTATGTAATTGAGACGCGCATTCAAAGTTACTCCTCTTTAAAAAGTTGACATATCTTGTGTTAAAAATATCTAAGCAACTATAGAAAATGTGTCACATCTTGAAAAAAAGAAACAAGTTATCAAATACAGTATTGTGCATGCTCAATATGAACAAATATTACCAAATTTAACCATTACTCTTTTCATTAAGACTGATGAACTGTAAGAACATTAGTTACAGATTAATGCTCATCAAGCATTCTGAATAAGTATTTTGATGCTGACCTTGCTTCTGTTACAGAAAATAGAGAAAAAGATGTGAATTAAGAAAGCATTAATTCACATGAGCTGAAACATACCACAACCAGTTTTTAAATGGCTACCAAAAGTTGAGTTCAACTGAGTTGGAAGTGCATACTCAGATTCCCACAGCTTATTTCTGGCACTAACCATCTCTTCCACTTGTGCTGAAATTCATTTTTGTGTGTTTTCAGTTTAATTAACTGAAGACGTAGAAAATAACCTGGTTCACAGAATTATTATCATGATAGAATGATCTTACAGCTTCTGCATGTTACGAATAACAGACTATGTACACTTTCAATACTTCAATGCCTGTACCATTAATGTTTAGGTATCATACAAACGTACCTGCTTTTAATTCACCACTATATCCACATTGCTCATTGTAGCACTTAGAGAACAAGAGGATCTCAAGAAAGATTTTTGAATGAGGTAAAATCATTATGACGGATAACTATGAATTCCCCTCTCTAGCATTATCCTTAGCACACATAAATATTTCATAAATATTCGTTTCTGTGCAACATGAGGAATTAACACAACTGCAATGTCACCAATGAAATAAAATTTTGATGTTTTCTACTCCACATTTTTATTAACAAGCAGTTGATATTATATGGATTTGCTTAATACATTTGCAACTTGGAAGTGACTTAAAATTAGCAGTCACTGATATAAATGTTAGAAACATAATCCCAATGGAATTCAGCATGATAAAACAAGAAATAAAAAGTCTTCCATGTAGATAAAACAAACACCAAGAAAGAAAAATCTAAACCTAGGTTTGAAACACTCAGTTTGACAAAAGAAGAACATAGCATATTAAACTAGCAACCTGAGAGCCATTTGCTTTTAAAACAAAAAGACAAAAATGATCTGGTGATATGATGACAAAAAACCTAACGTAAGGAAGTACAACCTTGTGTTTCTGTCAAATTGCAACAATTTCAAGCTCAGAATGCTTAAAATCCATAACTTGGTGCCTAAAAGTCATTTTTTCATAATTCTTTACACCTCCCAGTTCATGAATCCTCTATACAGGATATCAATATTTAATAAATCTCTAATGAAATCTCAGACTAATTTCCTAATTCATAGTTTGTGATACCTTATTTTCGTTATCTGTCAGCTTCCTATTTCCACATTTGAATCTCTTTCTTGGATTCCTTGAGCTACAGTCAATAATTTTCCTACTAGTGTCCTTAACTCTTTCTCATCGTATTCAATTGTGGAATAATCCAGTGCTCTGTCTCCATGAGCAATATCATGTCAATACTGAACTATCTTTTCACTTTTACAATTATAGTGCCTGGAACAATGATTGGCAAACACACAAAACTGTTCATGATGTCTGTGATAACTGCAGATACTCCCCTGCACCAATAGGTTGCTGTAAACAGCTGATGTTTCACTGCATTTTCAGTCTATTTAGAAAGTCAGATATGAAGTTATTTCTGTTTCTATAAGGTCTGTCTCCTTTTATCTACATTATGGTGTTTCAGAAGAGTTCCAATATGCATACAGCCTATGAAAAGGTTTTTATGTCTGTTCCATAATATTAATTTTCTTCCACCTAACCAAGACCTTGATATGCCTGCTTGCTCATTTGTGAGCACTTTCTTAGGGACTATATCCCACTTCCTAAACCTTGTTGAGAATGTACTTACAAAGGATTACAGCATTTCTATCCACCCAAAGTGTCACATTAGAACACTTCTAAACGGAATGCCAGTGATTGCGTTTGTTCAGCACAGCTTGCCAAGCTCTCACTGCACCAGTCACATTCCTTGCACTCAGACACAAACTGCTGCTCTTAGGACACTACGATGGTCCTTAGCATAGTTTTACATTTTTTTCCACCGTTCATGTGGGTACTGTTGTTAGAGTTTGTTTCATGACCAAGTCAAACAACCAGGAAAATAAAAACTCTTTTACTCACACACTTTCAAAGAATCTCTTCCATCTGCCAAAATCAGGCAAAATGCAATCCTTTTGTGAACACAGCCTTGAGTTTCTGTTAGATCCTAAGCATTGTTCCCAGTTCTATATCTCATGACCCACATAGAGTTTGACTCAAGCCAGAGTGGTTCAGCGGTAGAAAAATCCCTGCACCATCGCATGGAAAGTCCCAATACACAAAGGGGACAAAGCAGTCAAAGTCTCTTCAGTGAAATACACAGAAAAAGCACCAACTTTCTTCCAAATAATATTTTTTCCATTGTTGAAGAAAATAATCATAAAATGCAAAAATACCCATGTTCCATGTTATTAGAGTGAAAATAGCAGCCTGAAAATGTACACTTTATTTCATGTTCCTCAAATATGATACTCAAGTAAAAGAAGAAAACCAAGTTAGTCTGATGTAACTAGCTTTGAAGGATTTGGGTTTTCAACCCATCTATCTTGAGCTATTCACAAATTATCCTAATAGGAATCCTTACTTTTTTTTAAAAAAAAAAAGTGCAATATCAACACGCGTACTGATTGAACAAAATTTAAAACATTTTGCAATTCCGTAGCAAAAGTCTTGGATAAGAATACTAACAAAATACATAGAAATAAAGGACTATAAAGCTAATAAGCCAATGATAAAAATCCTGCTAGAGAAATAGATGTTTTAATCACATTTTGTATTTCCTATTGAATTGTTATGTTCTAGAAAAGAGAATGCTTCAAGAAAAGTCAGACCATTTGCCTACTTGTTGAGCAATCTTCCATAGGGGAAAGCTCATACCTAGCCAATAGTCACCCAGGGTCCCATGAAAGAAAACTACTTCATTTACCTTTCCCAATTCCACTGGCTTCAAACGCAAAGTGAAGCCAACGGAGATTGACACTAGAGATGTAGATGAAAGGTATTTTCCTCTTTGGTTGTATGTCTGTCTTAGGATGAAGAGCTCCTCAAACAGAGAAGTTGTGATTACCCAAGGTTTCTTCCCTCAGCTGGGGAGACTGGTGAGGCTCATATATTGGAAGACTGGAGCATCTTTCCCCACTGTACCACTCTCACACACTCCAGAAAATAGCATATTATCAAATTGCATCCTGAATCTAAGGATGAGGAGAGCAACCTTACTTTGGGAATATTGCCAAGGCCTCCTTAACAGCAGGGAGAGAATTGTTTCCAGGATTAGGCCTTGGAGACTTTTGGGCCCCGATGTGATCATTATTATCAACTTACTGGCACTCCAAATCTGCCTGTCCTCAGTTCTCACTATTCCCTAAACTCCACCCAAACTAAAATTCAATGCTTTCATAATAAATCTTGTCACCTGGCTTATCAAACTCTCCAATCTGGAATTACTCGTGATCCTCCTACTTTAAGTCCTACTAGATTCTCAACAACCAAATCAAATTCCATTTTATTTCTTGGAGACTACTATAATCCTCCTACTCAAATCTCCTTTTCTGACTTCTTAAGCAATTTTTATATGATCAACCATATTGGGAGTTCTGTGCCCCTCATGTATTCTGTTCCACAATTCTTTCTCCAAATTAGGGAAGTTTTCTTTTATTATTTCATTGGATACACGTTTAAGCTCAGATTTCTCTTTCTGTGCCTTCTGCAACTCCCATAATTCTTATATTGGGCATTTTAATAATCTCCCTTAATTTTTGAGTACTTCCCTTAGTTTAACTCAGTTCCTCTTCCAGCTTTTTGATGGTTTCCCTGTTGTTGAAGTAAATGTCTTCCAATTCTGAAATTCTTTCTTCTGTCTCACTCATTCTATTGGTGAGGCTCTCCATTGAATTTTAAATTTGTTTTGTTGTGTCCAATTTTTACAGTTCAGCTTGGTTTTGTATCAGTATTGCCATTTCCTATGTGACATACACCTTAAATGACTTGAACTCCTTCCTGCATGTGCTTCTCAGTGTTAAAAAGCTTTATAACAATTGTTTTAGATTCATTATCCCCCATTTCCTCAATGTCTTCTTAGTTAACTCCAAAATTGACAAAGGCTTTTGCTCCTTTGCAGGGAGGTGGAGCATCCATAATATTCACTGTGTCTCTGTCTCTTCTTTTGCTCTTGGTCATTGCTATTCTGGTTAGCAGATCCCTCTCCTTAGGGCAGGTTTCTAAGTTCTGTTGCCCACTAGTCTACACGTCAATTTTAGTGATTGCATTTGGTTAACTGGTTCTTCATTTGCTGTCACTTCTGCCAGCCCCTCCAGTGAGTTGCAGCCCTAAGCTCTTGTTCTAGGTTTCTACCATGGTCTCAGTAACCCCAGCTCCTGGCTCACCACTCTCCACCTCCTGTGATCCTGTGTTGTGCTGCACCATTACCTGCATAGCTTTTCTTCCACCACTGGTTCAAGTAGTGTGTGGGATTAGCAAGACACAAGCTCTCCTAAACCACTGGGTTGCCAGCAATTCTGGTTTTGTCGGACCCTGCTGGTCATTATGTCTGAAGACATATTTTGGGTGGAAGCCATAGGATGCCAAGTCAATACTGTTTTCCCTGGGCTATGATTCAGAAATGAGCTGAATCCTGGCTTAGCACAGTGCAACTCGCTGTTGTTTCTCTAGCAACCCAGTCCCATCCCCCAAGCCTTTTCCTCAGTACACAAAATGGTGTCTGATGTGGCACTGGTGGATGTCTGGGCTGTGAAACCCACCATGCTTCTGCCTCCACCTATTTGGGCTCTGCTACTCTGCTTCTACTCATTGTTGAATCAAGGATATCAACAGGACAGTTTTATGCCTAAGTTCACCTCCTGAATTCTTGGTGAACTTCAACTTCCCACCTGGCCACTGCTGGAGTTCTAATCACCAGTCTCTGGTGAAGTATTTGATCCCTGCAACACCATTCCACTGTCTCCACTGCTTCACTGTGTCCATGGGACTCGCAGGTGTCCCTCTGCCATTGGTCTGTCCTCTTTTATTTTCTGGGATCACATCCTTTCTGCTTAACCCTGACTAATGATTCTTCATCCGTTTAAACATGCCCTTATCCTATCCTGTCATTTTTTTTTCTCCCTCTGGATTGTTGTTTGTTGTTGACTTTTTAAGAATTCCTAATAGACAATGGATGTTCATTTATCATACAAGTAACTTGCAAATTAGTTGTTTGTTGAATGTCCTTGTACTGATTTTTTGCATTGCTGTGTAGAATATTCTGAGCTTGAAATGATTCAATTTCTCCAATTTTGCTTTCATTACCTCTACTTTTTGGGTCTTCTCTAATCGTTGTATGAACCAATACATCAATGCTTCACCGATTTTTTTTTTTGTTCTGTTTTGTTAGTGTCGTGATTTCAGGATTAACATTTAGGTCTCTGGACCATGTTTAATTGATTTATATATATATGGTTAAAGATAGGGATTCTTTTCATTCTCCTACATATCTATCCAATTTTGCCAAACTATTTAAGGAAAGATCAACAGTTTTCCAATGCATGTTCAGATGGCAGGCTATATTTGCCTGGATTCTTTATTTTGTTGCATCAATCTAGGTGTCAGTGTTTATACCAATGTTGTGCTACATTAATTATTAGTTTATCATATGCCCTGAAAATCAGGAACCATGATAGATCCAGCTTTATTTATTTACTTATTTATTTGTTCATAATTGCTTTGGCTATTCTGAGTCTTTTGTACTGCCTTACAAATGATTGATTTTTTTCCCTAATTCTGTGGAGAATGTCAATAGTATTTTAATAAACACTGCACTGAATTGCTTGAAACAGGCTGAACATTTTATTTTATTTTTTAAGACTTATTTATTTTTATTGGAAAGGCAGATATACAAAGAAAAGGAAATACAGAGAGAAAGCTCTTCTATCTGAGGGTTCACTCCCCAAACAGCCAGGATGGTTAGAGCTGAACCAATCCAAAGCCAGGAGCCAGGAGCTTCTTCTGGGTCTCCCAAGTGGTACAGGGTCCCAGAGCTTTGGGTCGTCCTTGGCTGCTTTCCCAGGCCACAAGCAGGGAGCCGAATGGGAAGTGGAACAAGCTGAGATTAGAACCAGCATCCATAAGAGATCCTGGTGCATGCAAAGTTAGGACTTTAGCCACTAGGCTACCATGCTGAACCCAACATTTTATTTTTAAACATTGATTTATTATGTATTTGAAATCATTACAGGGAGAGGGAAAGGAAAAGTAGGGGAGAAAGAGAGAAGAGAAAGGAAGAGAAAAAGAGAGAAAGAGAATCTTCTATCTGCCAGTTTGCTTTCCAGATGACTACAATAGCTGGGACTGAGAAAAACCAAAGCCAGGAGCCAGGAGGTTCTTGTGGGTTTCTCCTGTGGATGGAAAGAGTCCAAGCTCTTCAGTCATCTGACATGGTTTTTCTCATGCCAGAAGCATGGAATTGTATCATATTGTAGTGAAGAAGCTGGGATGGAAGCTCACATCCATATGGGGTGACAGCAGTGCAAGTTATGTCACAATGCCAGCCCCTGGACATTGTAATAGTAATTATTCCAAATTGGCGAAGCAATGAGTACCGTTCCTTTTGTGTGTGTGTGTGTGTGTGTGTGTGTGTGTGTGTTTGATGATTTCTTTCATCAGTGCCATTGTAAAGATCTTTTGTTTTATTGGTTAAATTTATTCATAAATACTTAATTTTTGTAACTATTTTGAGTGAAATTCATATCTTGATTTCTCTTTCACTAACAATTTTTGATGTTTAAAAATTAAACTGAGGGCCCAGCGTGGTAGCCTAGCAGCTGAAGTCCTTGCTTTGCACATGCTAGGATCCCACATGAGTGCTGGTTTGTGTCCCAGTAGCCCCACTTCCCATCCAGCACCCTGCTTGTGGCCTGGGAAAGCAGTGGAGGATGACCCAAAGCCTTAGGACTCTGCACCCATGCAGGAGACCCAGAGGAAGCTCCTGACTCCTGGCTTCAAATTGGCGCAGCTCTGGCCATTGTGGCTGCTTGGGGAGTGAATCAGCAGATGGAAGATCTTCCTCTCTGTCTCTCTTCTTCTTGTATATCTGACTTTGTAATAAAATAAATAAATCTTTAAAAAAACAAAAAAAGAATGTTGGTAGGAATCTAAGTTCACTCCCCATGTTTAGTGCAGCACTGTAACAAAAAATATAACGGATAAACAGATATTGATTATATAATAGGCAAGAAATGGAAACAATTTGCCCAGTGACAAACTGATAAATGTAACACACACACACAATGGAATATTACTCCACCATAAAAAGGATGCGATCCTGCAATCTGCAGTAACATGGATGGGCCTGGGGGTTATTAAGTAAAATAAATCAAACACAGACAGATAAATATCACGTTATCTCAAGCATATGTAGAATCTAAAGAGTAAGTGGGCTCACAGAAGGTAAAAACAAACAAACAAGCAAGTGTTTACCAGAGGCTCGGGAAGGAAATGGACAGGATTGGGGAAATGCTGATTGAAATACCAGGTTAGAGATACCAGAACTTACACGATTCTCTCACGCAGTAGGTTTACTACAGATAATGTCAATATACGCTATATGTCTCGAGAAAAAATCTGGAAGACAGAAATTTGGATGTTTTTAAGAAAGAATTGTAAAATTGTCAAAAGGATAAGCATTTACTCTGTACATTAAGTAATCTATACATTAAATGAAACATAATATAGTTTCATAATATTTTATGTCTTTTCAAATACGTTTTAAAAGTAGAAAATGTAAAGATTTTGGTGGAATCAGGAACGTGAAGAATCAACTCAACAAACCTCGTTTAAGCATCCCAGTACCTGGTAATTCACTCAGTGGTCAATAGAGGGCACCCCTGACTAATGAAGAACAAATTCAGATTTGAAACTTGCGGGCAAGCTAAGAACAATACAGTTAATATGAGCAAATGGGATTAAACTTAAATATTTTTTTAAAAGACCTATTTTTATTGCAAAGTAAGATATATAGAGAGAGGAGGAGAGACAGAAATATCTTCTATCCGATGATTCACTCTCCAGGTGACCACAAAGGCTGGTGCTACGCTCATCTGAAGCCAGGAACCAGGAGCTCTTCCGGGTCCCCCACGTGAGTGCAGGGTCCCAAGGCTTTGGGCTGTCCTCTACCGCTTTCCCAGGCCACGAGCAGAGAGCTAGATGGGAAGTGGAGCTTCCGGGATTAGAATGGGTGCTCATATGGGCTCCTGGTGCATTCAAGGCCGCTAGACCACGACACTGGGCCCTAAAGTTAAATTTTATTTTTATTCTGTTTTCTACCTTTCACAGTTACAAATGAATATATAGTTACCTATGTAATTTTAAAGTTATTTTTGGGCTATTTAGTATGTAACTATTAAGTAACTATACCTGTATGTAATTGACATATGGCAAAATATTGTATTGTTTTAGTGAAAGTAATATGAGTGTTCTTGGTACTAATCTTTCAAATTTACTGTAGGTTTGAAAACTTAGTAAAAACATGGAGAATATTTTACATAAACATGAAATTTATTTTGGCAAGAAATGTATATCCTTATCCTTCAGTCAAAGGATAACTTTTAACTAAAAAATATAATTAGTCTCTTGGCATACACTGTCCTTATTCCTATGTATTGAACAAATGTTCGCTATACTCTAAAACTGTTCAAACATTTCATTCTAGGTATATTAGTTCCCCTGGCATTTCAATGACAGCACACGGTATCTAAAAATTTTTTCTAAGTTAGCATCATCACTTATCAAAATACCTGAAAAAGCAGTACTTTGAAATATCACTTAGTTTGCTACCAGCGGGTCAGAAGTTCCTTAGTATGGCCGAGCATTTGTTCCTGGCGGTGACCCCGGCAGCAATGAGACGTCAACCAGTGCCACGTACACTCAAGACAGTTCATCCCCGTGACAGCCGCTGAGGTGGCCAGCTGCGCTGCCTGGCCTCCCCAGCAAGCGTGCAAGCACGAATGTTCCCACAAACTAGACGTTATATCGCCTTATGTGACGGAATGTAGAACTCACTGAGCCTTCCACGGAGGACCCACAGCAGGGCTCTTAATGCCTGCTTCAGGAAGACACTGGAGGCTGATCACCACTCACCAGCCTAAAATGTTGGTTTTTGCCTTTCCTCTACAGATACTTTGACAACAAACATTATCCCAGGGAGGAATTCTAGATGAATTCTGCCCCAAGGCTGATATGCAGAGAATGTTGTCTTTCACTGATTATCCTCCTGACTGTACACGCATCATAAAGGATGCTTTAGCTAAACATGAGGCTGCAAAGCTGGACTCCGTTTTTCACTATGGCAAATGGTTAAACTAAAGTATTTGAAGAATATGATTTGAGAAGGTGCTAGGATATTGATTTGTTCTCTAAAGAATGGGTCCCTCCCCCTTTCCTCCGTCCTGGTGGCTGGAACCAAGGAACCATTCTGGACTGTGAGCTGGGAGTCAGACATTAAGATTATGAAGTGAGAAAACGGTGGCAGACCCAGTTCCTGGTCCGCTGGCCAGATTTCTGAGGAATGTTGTTTGTCATGCAGCACCCTGGGAAAGCCTAGCTCATTTCAGCTCAGGTAAGACTTGTCACACAAGCATCAGGGCTGGGCGTTTGGAGTTCTGACTGAGCTTCTGTCCTAATGCATCCCCACCCCCATTATTGTTCCCTCTCCTAATCCTGCAGCTCAAGTGTTTGATCTTCCAGGAGCAGTTGTGGGACAGAAAGCTCCGTAATTGCTCACATGATCATTTCCTTCTTCATTATGGAAATCTCAATTTGATATTAAGAATCATTTAAGCTAAAAGATTTTTTCCCCCCAGTATCATTTGCTAGGCTCATCTATGTGATCTGGCTCTGGCCAGGGAACCTGTGGCCCCCAAGAAATAACACCCAGATTAGAAGTTTCATGCTAAGGAAAGCAAAACAGAGATTAAGACAGTGACCAGGGTCCTGAAGATACCAGGAATCACCATGCCAACTCTGTGCCCCCTACCTCTTTCTTTCTGAGCCCTATGATCTGGATTCCTTACTATATGCTGCTGAATCCAATTCTGGCACACGGTCTTATCAAGGGGGCTCAGTAAACTAAAGGCGGGATTTTAGGAAAGATCTAACAACCTCAAGACCCCCTGCACTTACTACCCCCTGAACAAACATGGAGAGGGTACGAATGTGAGGAAAGGAAACAAGAGGAAAAGGGGAAGGACACAGACTGCTCGGGCACCTCCAGGCAGGCACTGCTGCTCCCGCCTCAGGAAGAGGCTCTTAGTGCAGATATTAGAGCAGTGGGTCCACAGCAGGTCCATCGTACCATACGCTTTCAGCTGTGTCCGGACAAACAGGGTTTCCATCCTCCCTCCAGCAAGGCCCGTGACCTATGCTCCCAAGTTAGAAAGCAAACAGACAGAAGAAAGCTCAACCATCCTGCTATTGGCAAACCACTCACCCGTACAGAATTCCCACCTGGAAGTCTGGAATATGTATTGGTTAACACAGAAAAAAAAAAAATTAAGCTCACTTATAGAAAACTTACACACAATAGAAAGAAAATAACGAACTAAACCCATATAAAATGAGATGGACTTGACAGATTTATAGTAGGACACCCAAATGATCATGCAAACGAGGCAATATGGAAGTATGGCTTTACGTATTTTGAATTCTAAAAACTGACATGGAATAAGGAAAAGTTAACTTTTAAAAGGGCATTTTGTATCAATCTCTCTAAATCGCCTCCACTCCCATCCTTTTTTCCTGTCCCCAGAAGCTGTTCTTTGCTTCAGTTCCCTTACAATGTAACCCTGGCGGGACTGATTTGTCAGGGAGGCCACAAAATGTCCAGAGTTCTGGTGAGAGACCACCTCTTTGTCTATGTTAGGGGTCACTCACTCCCCAAATAAGATGCTGCTACAGTGAGCCAGGTAAGAGGTGAAAAGGAGTTGAGTGGTTGTCCTGAAACCTTCAAACCATGAGTGAGCAGTGGAGCAGGAAAGGCTGTCATAAGAAAAATAAAAGCAGGAACATAGCAGAAAGATTAGGTGGATGAATTCAATGGATTTGTATGCATCCCCAGGCTCCTGTGTTGAAGGTTTTGTCCCCTGTAAGATGTGAGAGGCAAGTCAACCTCTAATAAATGAGTCTACTTAGGTGGAATTGCCATTAAGAGTGTCTCAATTAAGAATTAAACCATAGAGCCCAACGCAGTGGCCTAGCAGCTAAAGTCCTCACCTTGAACGCACAGGGATCCCGTATGGGCGCCGGTTCTAATCCCACTTACTACACTTCCCATCTAGCTCCCTGCTTGTGGCCTGGGAAAGCAGTCGAGGACGGCCCAAAGCCTTAGGACCCTGCACCCATGTGGGATACCCGGAAGAAGTTCCTGGTTCCTGGCTTCAGATCAGCATAGCATCGACCGTTGCGCTCACTTGGGGAGTGAATCATCGGACGGAAGATCTTCCTCTCTGTCTCTCCTCCTCTCTGTATATCTGACTTTCCAATAAATAAATAAATAAAATAAATATCTTAAAAAGAAAAAAAAATTAAACCATAGGGACTGGCGCCTTGGCCTAGTGGCTAAATCCTCACCTTGAACATGCCGGGATCCCATATGGGCACCAGTTCTAATCCCAGGAGTCCTGCTTCCCATCCAGCTCCCTGCTCGTGGCCTGGGAAAGCAGTTGAGGACATCCCAGGGCCTTGGGACCCTGCACTCACATGGCTCCTGGCTTCAGATCGGCACAGCACTGGCTGTTATGGTCACTTGGGGAGTGAATCATCGGGCGGAAGAGCTTCCTCTCTGTATATATCTGACTTTGCAATAAAAATAAATAAATCTTTTAAGAAATTTTAGTTGCAAGTTGTTAGAAAAAAGGAAGTCTGACACTTCCCACTTTTTTGGTTTTTTTAGAGAAAGGAGATAAAGGTCTGCCAACTAGTTTACTCCTTAAATAGGAAACAGCCAAGGCTTAGCTGATCCAAAGCCAGGAGCTTCTTAGAGGGTCCCTCATGTGGGTATAGGAACCCAAGGACTCCAGTCATTCTCCGTTGCTTTCCCAGACTACAAGTAGGAACTTGATCAGCAGTGAGGCAGCCAGGACACGCAACGGCAAGCTCCACCCTCTTCTTCTTGTTTCACAACGTGATCTCTCCCTTCAAACAGGCTCCAAGGAACGGCAGCTACAGCTAGGTGCTCACCAGAGGCCAAAACAATGGAACAACTCAGTCTGTTAGATTTTCAGCTTGCAAACCTGTCAACTAACTTTTCTTTTCTTTTAAATGGCTTGTCTTACACATTTTGGTTAAAAAGTGAAAACCAGATTACCGTAGTGATCTTTTTGGAATTACCTAATTTAAATTTCCAAACTCAAAATTAGAAGAGTTTTACAACACCTAATGACATAATGCTTTTCATTTCAGTGTTTATAGAAGCCTGGGTTCCTAAGAGGCATCAACACACACGTATGACACCTGAGGCTTTCCTGGCAGCCTGAGAACATGTATCAAAACTAAGAAAAACAATACAGTGGACCCCACAAGTCCTCCCTGCGTGAGAATCACAAACCATAAAAATGATTCTCTGGCCTCCGCAGGCTCAAGTCCTCGTCCGTCTCTTTTGCATCCCACTCCAACCCAAGCAGGACCCTCAAAAGGAGATCACCTGAAAACCCAAATGCGGCTGGACAACGAGGCAGTAAGGGAAAGAATGGAAAAGGCCAGCACCAGATAGCACTACAAGTACAGGTCCCATTAAAACCCAAGCTCCAGCCTGACATCTGACCCTGGAAAAGTAAACTTCTCATTCCCATTTAGCCACTGGTGAAACCCGAGTGAAACAATATCACTCAGGGATGTTGATGATAAAATAAGCTGATGAAGTAATTTTTCCTTACCTTTAGGAGGAACATTTCAATACCGCTGGTGGATGCACAGAACTCGATACAGATTATTTTTTCCTACACATATAAGTTTAACTTATAAATTCGTTAGGAAATTAATAAAACTAAAAGGATATATTCTAAAAGATTGTATAAATGTCATTCCTCTCTGAAAATACTGTAACATTATCACCCTTCTCCTGTTATAATAATACAAGATACGAAACTTACCTGATGATAAAATGAGATGACTGGCATGGGTGCTGCAATCTAGCAGTATTCTACTGATATGACATTGAATCAAGAGGGTCATCTGCTTGGAATGGGACTATTAAATGGAAATGCAAATTCCATTTAATATTTGTAAACCACAGCTGATAAAAGTGGGACGACTGTATCATTTTAGGTCAGTAAGACTAGCACACTTGGTTAGCAATTATTGCTAAGGTGGGAAGGCTATGGAATCTGGACGTCAAATTACTCCAACGTAATTATCAGGCCAGATATGCCTCCAGTCTGGATCTATTTCCCCATCAGGAAATAGCGGATAGTAATCATCTCCCTTACTTAATTACAACTAAGTTTAATGTCCAAAAACTACATGGGAAGGCAAACACTAACACCATACGGTCTGAGAGGTTAAAAATAAACATGTGACATTGATTCCCTCTTTACAACCCACATTCCTGAATCCAGAAGGGACACAGCCAGTGATGCCTTCTCCGACCTCACCGCCCTGGGCAGTCAGGGACTGCCACCATCTGGTGTGAACATTCTGCTTTCTGTAAACAAAGTCACTCAGCCTGGGATTTCCCACTCATGATATCAAGTAGGTGGTTGAAAATCTTCACTTCAAAATAATAATGAAGAGATCAGAATGTGTTGAGTATGATACAAGCATATAAAATGTCAAGAAGCATGTGTTTTCTGTATATTTGTTCCTGGAATGCTGGTGTCAAAGTCATTCTTAAAGGGATCACTGTCAGGAGGCTTAAGTATCCTTGCTGGGATAGGCAGGGCATTCTGGGATTCCTTGGCAGATCAATGCAGCCTAATCCAACACAGCGCACCTAGAACAAAGCAGCTGCTGAGTTTAGATGAGCAGGACGGGAGCCTCGGGGTTCCTCATTGTCCCCCACCTCTCTACCCATCAATCCCAGCCCTCTCAACTGTCCTGTGGTTTGGTTCCCTTGCTTCTCCAGTCACTTGGCTTCCTTCCTGCAACCTCCCTCCCTCTTCCTTCTTTTTTTCCTTTCTTCTAATACTCTTCATTTCATATTCCAGGATATGTATACACACACACACACACACACACACACAGTATTTTTCAGACAATTTAGCCTTTATTTTTGAAAATAATTCTGTAGCTTTCACTTTTCATCCATGAAATTGAGGCAAGAAAATAAAACACAAACACACACACACACACACACACATACACACACATTCCTCTCCAACCAGTATCTGCATCTTAGCCTGTGAGGACATGGGAATGTCTTGGGGAAGGTGGGCAGGACCTGGTTCAGGGCCAGAGCTTGTCCTGTTCTCTATCTCATGACAAAGGGTCAGCAGAAGTCACAGCTTTTAGGAAGCAGCCTGTGCACAAAACTCAGGGAGGAAGGACCACGGGGAACCGACTAGCATGATGCCCTCCAAAGCAACAGGGAGGAAAGGAACTATTTTAGAAATGAAGGGGTCAAAGAATACCTCCTTGAGATGGTATCCTTTAAGCTTCCACCACCTTCCACTAGCCCACCCCAACCCCTTAAGTGGGCATGAACTGATGAGAGCTTCTGCTTCTCCCTCCATTTATCTTGGAACCAAAAGATGCTAGGTTGAAGACAGAGGTCAGAAATAAGGAAAGAACAGGAGGCATTATCCCTGACGACCTCCTAACAGTGCACAGACCCTGATAATGGTGTCCCTTTGGCTTCTGTCTTCCTAGCCACAAATACGTCCACTTCTGTATTCCACACTCCTAAGTGGAAGGTAAAAAGAACAGAACAAGAGGGTTAATGCTCTGGCTGAAAGACTAAGAGGGAAGGGCTGATCAAAAAAACTAAAGTTGCTAACTCCTCTGCAGATGATCTAGGAGAAAAAAAAAAAATCAGCAAAGGGACATTTCTGGCCCCCAACAGCCCATTCATCTCCAATCACACAGTGGTATTCTGCTTAATGCACCAAACAGACTACAGAGCGGATACCCAGACCTAACTTTCTTGAGAACAAAAGAATCCTCACCTCACCTTATCTGTGCACTCAAAAATGCCACACTCAGAAGGAAAAAGGAAAAAGGAACTCAAGGAGACAGAAAACATGATACAGTCCAGGGAGTACCCTTAGCTCATGAAATGGCAGCGAAGGAGCTCACGCGGAACAAACAGAAGCTGCTAAGTCCAACTAGGATCATAGCCATCCCAGGTCTGTGGGGGTGCCAGGTGAACACGGCGGCCCCGAAACTGGAAGGTGACAATGCCCCGGTATCCAGCCCTGGGCACCCCTGATTTGAGGTCATCCATGACACCCAGGGCCTTGGCAAAGGCCTTGAAACTGTCCCTGCCTGTGTACTGTACTCGCACCTCTCCTAGCTCCTTCCGTTCATTGGTCCTCACTTTTTCCACCTGTAACTGAGGAGCACCATAAACACGAGCAAGGAAATCACGGTCATAGGCCTCTTGCTGCAAGTATGACAGGTCCAGCTGGGTGAAGGGTACAAACTGCTGGTTCAGCTTGATGAACTTGAGATGCTGGTCAAAGAACTGCCCGTGGCTCACACCCTTCCGGCCAAAGGTCATCGTTCTTGAGATCTCCGGGCGCACACAAGCTCGCCCCTTTCTCTGCTCAGGCCGGCGCATCCAGTCATCCCAGAAAGCTTTCGGCCACTTAGGCTCCAGTTCATCCCAGAGCTCGGCCAGCAGTAACCAGCCTAGGCCAGGAAAGAAGTCAGTGCGGTAGAGTAACTCTGGTTTGCTCGAATCTACCATCTGTTCTTTCCCATTGTCATTCCAGGCAGATACACACCACAGGGAGGGGTCTGCTTTCAGCAGAGGGTAGGTGGCCTGGAAGTATTCAAAGAAGTCTGGTGCCACCTCCAGGTCATCTTCCACAACCACAGCTGCTGGGTAGTTGAAATTGTGGAATATCTGGCCCAGTGCCCAGCGGTAATGACGCGCAATCTTGTAGTAGCCCTGAAACTTGCGGTGGTCAGGCTGTACAGGAATGTTGCTCAGGTCGGGCTGCCGGATGTGTGTGACTGCACTGCCATAGGAAGCAATGACCTGGGCTGTTTCCTCGTGCCCACAATCCTGACTGACAATGATGGGGAAAAGCTCAGCTGAAGGCCGATAATGCAGCAGCTTGTCCAAACAGCGCCGGACGGTGCTGCGGTCACAAGCAATGACCAGGATGGGGATCACATCTGGTGATGGGGTCACAGGCACATGCGGCTGAGCAGGAGGGGCTGCAGTAGGCACCTTCCACCGCCGGCTCCACAGTGCATGATGCTCCCTAATCTGCTGCAACAGTCCCCGCTGACGCTCCAACTCCACCTCGGCATCCTGAGCCAGGCGGATCACCTCACGGGTGAGGCTGGCGGGGTCATCATCGAGAGCGCTGTCTGACGGCAGCCTGCCAGGAGCCGGACGCGTCCAGAAGAAGAGGAGCAGCAGGGCATTCCAGGCCACAAAGAGGACAGCACCCCACAGCACAAGCCCAGCAGACTGCTTCTTCAGCATCCTGGCCCCCACGGGGGAGGCAGGCAAAGGTGGGACTTGAGGCTGCCGTCAGCTTATCTGCTGCACTCTCACAATTCTAGAGATGCTCCCTTTGTTACAGGATTAGAAAGCAGCCACGCACCTAAAAAGAGAAAAAAAAAAAAGTTACTGCAAGGCATGAGGCTCCACACCCCTTTGGTGTAGAGAAATGCGAGTAAGAACAGGCAAAAACGTGAGGGGAAACAAAAGAGAAGGGAGCTGACTTCAGAGTCCTCATGGAGAACAACTAGGCTTCTCTTCATCGAGAGAGTCGGCCTGCACCGGAGAACAGGCCTGGAAAGACAGCATGCTCCACCAACCGGAAGTAACTGATGGATCCCAAGAAAGCAATTTTTTTAATATATATATTTGTATTAATTACACAGCATTATGTGACACAGTTTTATAGGCTCTGGAATCCCAGGAAAGCAATTTATGTTTGGGGGAGAGTGGAGGGTGAAGGGAGAGCATGGAACAACCCAGCGTCCCTTTTCCCTTGCTTTTCCTATCTCCCATGCAGAGGACAGGGACAAGAGTATGAGGTAAGATCATCTGCCCACCATCCTTCAAATGAAACTGCCCTAATATTATTGATTCAAAAAATGCCTCAGGACTAACACTAGTACTTTACCTAATAAGGAGACACAGAGGCATTGCCATGCATATCAGGAGCAAACCCAAGCTGCCCAAGAGCTCCAAGTACTGGGGGAATCAGCCAGTGTAACTGCAGACTACAATTAAAACTAGAAATGAGAAAGAAGAAAACGAGGCCCATACTGAAAACATATCCAGAAAACTCTAGAAGAATCAACGATACAACTACACCAAACACTGAGAAAGTCAGAAAAATTTACATGTAAAACTTACTCTTCCAAACCATAAATAATAACTCATAAGACATAATGGATAAGAAAAACCTATTTATAAAAGCTATGGAAAGGCTACAACATATAGAACTAAGTTCAACAATAAACATTTAAAACGTACATAAACTAAACTATAAATTCTGAAAGACACAGAGGATTTGAATATTCTTTGTTTTTGGTTAAGACATCTAAGCATCATCAAAAATCTCAAAAAATGTACCTCCGTGAAAGCAGGTATTCAAACTGACAGTGAGGTTCACATGAAAGACTAAAGAAATGAGACAATGAGCTGTGAAGAGATTAGCTTTGCAATACATTAAAACAGTACACAATACAAAGCTCTTACAAGTTAAAAAAAAAATTGCGGTACTCATATAAAAACAGGCCATTATTGGGAAAGAATTTAACTCCCAGAAACAGATCCTCTACACACAGAAATCTAACTTATGACAAAGGTAATATTTAGAACTAACAGGGCAAAAATATCTTGTAAATAATTATTTACCCATTTGTCAGAAATTAAAAATAGACCCACAAGAATGTTTTTCAAGTGTATCAGAGATATAAATATAAAAAAAAAATAAAATTACATAAGTGCTAGGAAAAAAAAGGGGAAAATTCCTCTGTAAATTGGGTCAGAGAAATACTTTTTAAGTATAATTCAGAATCAGATGCAGTTTAAAAAAGACTGATGCATTTCACTACCTGAAATACTTTTAAAATAAAAATATAACAAGCCAAAGACAAACGACAAATGGGGAGAGAACCGTTGCTTTGAACATCACAAGTACTAGCAGATGAAGAATATTTAAAAACTGGGGAGAAAACACCAAACATTCTATAGAAAATGGGTCAAAGACACAAATAGTCCAAGAAATATGTATTAAGCGTAAGGTTTTAGATATGAAAAAATATTCAGCTTCCCTCAGAATAAGAAAAAAAAAAATGAAGGCTAAAATTACCGATATACCACTCACTTAACTATACTAGCAATACTCAAAAATTTGCCTTTTTTCTTTTAAAGATTTTTTTTTTTTTGTAATTTATGTGAAAGGCAGAGTTGCAGAGAGGGAGACAGAGTGTGCATCCATCTGCTGGTTGATTCCCCAGCTGGCTGCAACTGCCGAGGCTGGGTCAGCCAGGACCAGGGCCAGGAGCCAGTAGCTTCCTCACACATGGTTCATGCTTCGCTGCCTGCTCAGGGAGAGGCAGAAAGGAGCTGCAGTGGAAGTGGAACCACCAGGATTAGAACCAGCACTCATATGGGATGCCAGTGCTGCAGGTGGAAGCTTAACTAGCTATGTCACAAGGCTGGCTGCCCCTTCTTGAGAAAATTATTAATGTTGATTACCTTCCATTATCATGGAATTTTTTTCTCTTATGGATCACACCTAATCTCAAAATAATTACAACACAAGATATGAATAAACAATATACATAAGTATATACATAATTTTATTTTTATTGGAAAGGCAGATTTACAGTGAGAATGAAGACAGACAGACAGAAAGATCTTCTAATACCTGCTGGTTCACATCGCCTAAGGACCACAAAAGCTGGAGCTGAGCCGATCCAAACCAAGAGCCAGGAGCTTCTTCCAGGTCTCCCTTATGGCAGAGTCCCCAGGCTTTGGCCTTCCTCCTCTGCCTTCCTACGCCATAGGCAGGAAACTGGGTGGGAGGTGGGAGTATCTGGGACACAAAACAGCACCCATACGGATACGAGCATTTGCTAGCGGAGGATTAGCCAATTGAGCCATTGAGCCAGGTCCATCAAAAATATATTTTAAAAGGAAGAATTATGATTCTTTTTATATAAAACTCTGAAAAACAGAAACTAACCTATACTGAGACCTGATCAGTGGTTTTAACGGAAAGGGGCAGAGATGGCCACTGGGCAAGGTTTTTAAAGGTGTATTAGGAAATTTGGGAGAGAGTGGGCATACTAGTTATTTTGACAGTCTCTCAGTATCTACATATGTGAGAGCTTACGAAATTACACATTTTAAATATGTATGGGTTACTGTTCATCAATTACAGTTCCAAGTAACTTCATGAAGAAAAAAAAAGGGGCAGTATTGAGTTAAACGACAAAAACTAGACTAGAGAAAATAGGTTACAGTTACCAGCGCTCACCGATAACTGCTGTGCTCATGTAGGAGAGCTGCCCGATCCTCAAGGATTACCTACTGCAGTATTTAATGGAAGAGAACCAGAACAGATGCAAACATGGAGAGAGATTAAGGGAGAGCAAACATGTGCAAAGTAAACAAAATATTAACAGGCAAATCTGAGTAAAGGGAATTATTGATCTCGTATTTTTATTTTTTAAGTTTTTTTTTTTTAAGTTTTTTTTAAGTTTGAAACTACTTCAAAATAAACTTTCTTAAAAATCAAACACAGAGGAGCTGGCGCTGCGTAGCAGGTAAGCCCACTATGGCTGTGTGCCAGTTAAGAGACCCAGCTACTTGACTTTCAGTTGTTCGCTCTGAGTGTGCCTGGGAAATCAAAGGTAGATGGCCCAAGTGCTTGGGCTCCCACACCCCAAGGGCGACCTAGAAGAAGCTCTAGGCTCTGGTCTGGCACAGCCCTGGCTATTGCACCCATGTGGGGAGTGAAACAGCAATGGAAGATCTCTTTTTCTCCATCTCTCCCATCTACTCCCCACCGCCTCTCCCCGTCTCTCTTTCTGTAACTATGTCCTTCAAATAAATAAAAAAATAAATCTTAAAAAAAATCATGCATGGGAAAACAGCACACAGCCCTGGAGTTTCATCTACCAATATGGCCCAGGTAAGGGAATGGAGACAACTCACTGGAATTCCTCACTCAGTGACATACAACACAAACCTGCTCTCTGCCAGGCTCCAGGAAGGAACCAAGATATACAACCTACAAGAAAAAGACATATTTTCACCAAACCACCACATCACTAGATCCCCAATACTTGAAAGGATCTGAGACACCCTCCAATTCTCAGATGAGCTGCCACTCCAGACCTTGTGACGTCCTGGCCTTTCTGTTTTTGGTCTCAATCCTTTACATCCCAAAGCTTTATGTACACATGCTCTTCTGCCAGTTATATTCTGTTTCACAGTCCAGCTCTATATTCCCAGACAAAACCTTGGATTCCAAAGCGAATCCCTAGGGCTCTGAATTCTCTAGACAGACTGCAAAGCTTGATCCTGCAGAATTTCCACCAGTCCTGAACTATGTCCTTCCTAGGGAGTTCTCCATGTTCCCCTGTCCCTGCCAGCATCCACCACCACCACCCACAACTCTAGAACAGCAGTCCTGTCAGAAACCCTGAGCGCAATTTCATTTAAATACTAATAAAGTCCTTTTTACAAGGGCTCTCATACTAATTAGTTTCCAGGAAAAAGAGAAAGAAAGATACATAGATTTCTGGTTTCTTTACACCCCAACAGGATGCGGTCAATGCTGGAAACTGTTCTCTAATCTATGGTGAGGATGCCCCATTCCACCTTCCCCCTTCCTAAGTAACTAAGGAAGAAAAAGTCTTCAGGAAAAAGGATTGGGAAAAGAGGAGAGACTGAATTCTATTCGTCGATCAGCTGTCTTCAGGGTTAGAGAAACAACCTGTCCACCCTCACACTCGCAAGCTCCAATTAGTGACAAAATGCTGGGGACCATATCTGTCCTACAGATGACTTTTCATTCCTCTCTAGGCACTGGAATTATGTGGCCATACATTCACTCATTACCCAAGGCCTAAGAGATTGCCTTCCCAACCCTTCAAAACTATGAAATAAAAGTAACTGCCTTCTCAGTCAACTGGATTCTCAGCAAATCTATACACTACAGTGGTTGGACTGCCCTCTAGACCAGCACAGGCCTCCAGCACAATTCTGACACCAGAAGTACAAAACTTTTGTCTTGCCAAGGCCAATTAACTTTATAATTAGCTTGCTATGTATTTATTTTAAATTTCAAGTACTGTCTGAAGTTTCCCTGACAGAGCCAGACCAAGGCATTTCCCGGCCCTGCCTTAGACCCTTGCTCCCCATCTAATGGTCCTTTTATGTAAGTGTGCCAACAAAACCCACTTCCTTTGCCTTAAGAAGACATGACAACTTTAAATCCAGCCCCTCAATGTAGACTCATTCAAAATCTTACTGCTGTCTTCCTCCTATTTATCCACTCTTCATGGCACTTTTGTCTCTAAGATCCTGGGATGAGCACCTAAGCAAACCAAGCAGGACATAATACTCTCCAGGAACTGTCTGTGTCCAGAGGGATGATCAAATCCATATATTGGCCTGCAGACCTGATCCACTCCTCCAAGAAGCACTCACTAATCAGGCTTACTTAGGCCACCAACAGAAGACTATGAGAGTAACAAGGACAAGCCAAAGGACACAAAGGGAACGCTCAGCATTACATCTTTAATTTTCACATCTTGGAAACAATTTTATCACCTCTAAGATGGAGACTGTAATAGAATATCACCTTGAACTGTTGTGAGAGTGGGATAAAATAATCCAAGTCAGATGTTTAGAACAGAGTCCAGTGTGAGGTACACAAAGCAGAAGTTACCAGATAAGAACACGCCATGAGGAAGAAGATGGTTTACCAGGAGGTAACACCGCCAGGTGGTTTTCAAGAGAGCAGCAACAAGCACTATGAGGAACTTCCTTTTTATCGGAATGAACAGAGGAGGTAAGCTTAGGGGCAGGAACAGCCAACAGCTAGGAGTTGGGGAGCTGCAATGCCCTAGCTGTGGGGCTGCAATGCCGGTTCCCAGAACCCAGAGGCGAGCTTTGCTTTGGGAAGCAGCTCTGTAAAGCAGGGATAGGGTGCTGACCAGTGACTAAACTGCCTGCTGACCTTATATCCAGCACATGACACCGTAACTGTTATCCAGCTATTTGTCTCTCCCCACTCTTTGTGCCACTCCAGTAGACTTTTTCTAATACCTCTATACCCACTTGTACCCCAGGCCCTTAAATGCGCCTGCAGGCCTAGTCTGCTTGCTCTTCCTTCCCTTCACCAGGCATTCCCTGATTCATATCTTGGCCAGGACTTCTCCTTGATGCTTCTGGATGATGCGAAGTTCACCTCCCCTTCATAGCCATGAGTAGCATGGGACTAGAATAATGTTCCCTGGTTCCTGGCTGTTGCAGTCATCTGGGTAGTGAATCAGTGAATGTAAACTCTCTCTCTTCCTCTTTAATTCTTTCAAAAGCCACCAATTCGCACGAAAAAAAAAAAAAAACAAAAAACAAACAAACAAACAAAAAAAAAACCAAAAAAACCCACCTTGAATTCATGATGACGAAGTACAGTGGCCTCACAGAAATGGACTCAAACATCCTTTTTCAACTATATCTCCAACCACCAGCCCCAGAGACCCCCCACTCTGGATTCAACTGGCTACTCGAACTATTCAATAGTTCTACCATTGTTAGATTCAACTATTGTTTCCTCCAATAGTTACATTCACACACTGCTGTCTGCTCCAGCTGGTATCTCAGCATGAAATTTTACCCACAACCCTGCTGGCAAACTACCCACACATTCTTCAAGACTCTAATCAGGCAACTCCTTCTGTAACATCCCAGAGTCAGGCCCCAGCATAACTGCACTCCTACAGTAATCTCTCCACATTGTAATGGAATCTGTAGCTATAACTTATGTGGCACTCACTTCACTTTTACACAGAAAGATTCCATGACCTCTATGCCTACCATAGTGATTGGGACATTATGAAGTTCAAGTTTATGCTCACATTATGACAAACTGCTCTCAAACAAAATCAAGGAGAAAGAACAACAGGCTAGCATCAAGCAGAGTGAAAGACTGTACTTCCCAAACACGAACACCACACACTCCCTCATGCTCTTCTTGTAAAACAAGAATGGCATTCCTCTCTCGGTAGCTAAGGTGCTACATTTTCCCCCTTTTGTTTCTAAGAAGAGCTTAGACTCTGGAGGTGACACTGTGTGGACGGCAAGAAAGTTCATGAGATGTAATCGTTGCCAGTAAAACGCTTGCTTTTGGACACTTGTCACACAGGCAGGAGATTCACAGGTGCCAAAGCTGAGCATCTCAGCCAAGATACCTACTGACGGCTAGCATTCACCACCAGGCAAGGGAGGAAGCCTTCATTTTACTTCAGAACCCAATCCCATCTGACTGCAACCACATGAAAGACAACCAGGAAGAACCATGTAATGTAGATATTAATAAGACGATTTTCCTGTTCTAACCATTAAAACTATTCACTGTGCATGTATCTAAAATAAATATTTTAGAGTAAAATACAGGCCTGCCGCCATAACCCAGTGGCTAAAGTTCTCGCCTTGCATCTGCCAGGACCACATACGAGCACCAGGTCATGTGCCAGCGGCCCACTTCCCATCCAGCTCCCTGCCTGTGGCCTGGGAAAGCAGTCAAGGATGGCCCAAAACCTTGAGACCCTGTACCCACGTGGGAGACCTAGAAGGAGCCCCTGGCTCCTGGCTTTGGATCAGCGCAGCTCCAGCCACTGCAGCCACTTAGAGTGAGCCAGCAGACAGAATATCTTTCTCTCTGTCTCTCCTTCCTATTAATCTGATTTTCCAATAAAAATAACTAAATCTTTAAAAAAAATAAAAGTAAAATACAATCTGAAGTGCTCCTCTCTGTCCTTTATACTCAGGTCCCAAGTTAAAATTCTCAGGCCCTTTCTATTTACGCCCTCTTCTTTACCAAGTATCTACAGCTAAATAATACATTACCTCAAAAGTCACTGGGTTAAAACAGCAGCAATCATTTATTATTTCACAATTTCTATCTTTCAAAATGCGGACAGTACATCAGAGAGGCCGATACTGGCAACAACTAGGGCATCAGTTGTCCTGCAGAAGCCCTCCACGTGGTCTCTCCACACAGCAAGGAGCTTCCTGTACAGATGATGGCCCAGTACCAAAAGTGAAATTTCCAAGAAAGATAAATTTGTATCTTATTTCCTAGTCCTGCCTTGGATCACTTTTGCCTTATTTCCTGGTTACGGAAATCTCTACTCCCTGTTCTCATTTGAAGGGAGACCCACAAACTTCACCTTCAGGCCAGAGGAAGAGAATGTCAAACTCTAATAGTTAAAATGGAAAATTTACGGGTGCGACCATTTTGGGAAAATATAATCTATCATACCCTTTTCAAAACAACTCTCCTTAATCATAACCTGAGTTTCTATTATTTATGAGACTTGCTTACGCAGCACAAACTCAAAAACTGGCTCTGATTTTAAAAGTCTTTTAGGGAAGTGACACAGCTAGTCTGAAGTAACATGTGTATTAAACCAACTAAAGCCCGCGTAACTCAGGAAGGTACTCTGGGGCCCTCTCGGTCTGCACTGAAGCACCGTGGGAGAGCAGAAGAGCTGCGAGATCCCTCTCTCATTCTGATTCCAAAGTATTTTCCAGTCCGTTTTGCCTTATCAGCAAAAACATTTGTGAAACAGCAAGTGAACACCCAGATAGTTAACTTATTATAAGCAAAAAGCCACTGTGACTTAAATAAAAGTGGAAAAAACACTGACAGACATTCTTATTTCTGCCTTGCTCAGTAAAAAAAAAAAAAACAAAAAACACAGCTTTAAGGAAAAGCCAGAGTACAATACACAAGGCAGATAATGGAACACTAAGTCAATTACCTTCTTGTGCCATTATTAGACCCCTCTTATACTCCTGTATCATGTACCAGGCTCCACAATTTCAGAAGGAAAGGACTGAAAGGGAGTCAGAGAAGTTACACTAAATAATTCATGAACTTAAGAGAATTAGACCTGGGAGGGAAGGGGCACGGGTTATTCATCTGGGGGAAAACAGGCCAATGGGAAATACAACGCCAGGATAGTGAAACGCCTGGAGATCTGCATGCCAGCAATCCAGCAGCAACCGGAATGCCAGGTAACTCTGGAGAAAATCACCTGATCCCACGTGTGCCTCAGTTCCCTCATCTGCAGAGTGACAGGGTTGATTTGGATCAACTCCAAGGTCCCCAGTCTCTAGATGAAAAGAGGGCAAATTTTCCCAGGGCCCTAAAGAAAAAAAAAAAAAAAACACAATTAATTTGTCATATATGTCACTTCAGTCAGAAACATTACTGTTGCCTTTTAATGCACTGTGAGATTAAGTCACAGAAGTAGGGGTACAGATAAAGCTCAGTGGTCCCCAATAAGGGAAAGATTCAAACAGGTGATTCACTAGGGAAGACAGACGCTGGCCCAATAGAAGCGTGTGAGAGCAGAGGCTACATGACGTTCAGATATGATAAAAGCAGGACACGAAGCAGGGAAACATCTGAGCAAGCGATGTTCCAAAGCGAAGAATGAATACACCACAGTAGCAAAGATGTTTCACCCTTGGACTCACTATTGTGGAGGGAGCTACTTGAAATTTGTCAGACAGGGGCCAGCACATCCCAGGGCCCCTCTACTCCATACCGATTAATAAACAGGATGGAAGAAAAGTTTTCTAGGCAATTTACATATTACAACATTGAGTCAATTATTCCCTAGGGCTGAACAGAAACTTGCTGTAATTTGTGGAAGACACCAGGCTGAGGTTGGGAGTAAAGGTCACGTTCTATTCCCATTCCCCAAATCCACTGGCCAGACCCCACCAGCTCCCTGCCCCGCACCGACGAACTGAGTTTCAAGACATTTAACCCCTCCCCCCCGGGGCCCCCTCCCTAACTCCAACAGCTGGAGACAAGGATTCCGAAATCAGAATCCGAGTTCTGACTTCCTGGTTCAAGAGAGGCACGCGCAGCCGGGACCAGGGTCCGCACGGTTACTTTAGGGAAAAAACAACAGCAACAAAACAAACAAAAACCTCTAGCTGGAGTTTTCAAAGGGACAGAGCTTTGGGGTGGGGTCGGGGGCAAGAGGGATGGGATCTGGCGCCTCTGGAGCGCCCTTGTGCGCACGCGGGGCCTCCCTAAATCGGTTTCCCGTATCCTCCCTGGGACAAGCCCGGAACTGAGGCAAGGCAGAGTTTGCAGATCCTACTCACCAGATCCTCCCAACTTCTCGAACCCCAGACTTGACCGCCCAAGGGGCAGAGAGCAAGCCGCAGGCCAGTGGTGCCCGGGCGCTGCCTTGGCGCCACCCCTTCCACCCGGCCGGCCCTTCCTGCAGCGCCGGGGCCAGGCAGCCGGCTGGCAACGTGGCCCTTCCCCGGGGAGGGCGGGCGGCCGAGGGGCGGGGCGGCACGCACGCCTCACCTCTTGCCTTGGGAGGCCCCGGCCCCGCCCCGTCTTCCTGGCCCGCCTCCTCTTGAACACTCCCCAATCACTTTAGTTTTCCTAGAGCCCCAACTTTGGGAGGCAGCTGTGGAGACAACTAGTATTTTTTCTCCCTTCCGCGCTTCCATTCGCAGTTGAACGGGTTGATACTCCGCCCCACCCACGCTCTCAACCCTTCCAGTTCAGACTTCCCAGCCAGAGCTCAGACGCGCAGCAGTGTGGATAGTAGGGCCTTGGCTAAACTCCAGGGTCAGGATCTGGGAGCCAGTTGCACCTCCACCCCAGACCAAGCCAGGCTTCAGAGTCGGAGCTGGGGAAAGCAGAGGGTCAGGGTGGGTGACACAGGGACAAGTGGCACCGGACCCAGAATGCAAAAAGGGAAGTCAGGAAGGAAGCACCTGCTGCCAAAGGCAGAGAAGAGAAACACACTGACATTTTTGCTGTTGGAGGTAGGAATTTAAGAATTAGTTACTGTCCCAAACGCTTAAGAAGTGGAAGGATCAACCAGGCTTCTGAGACAGACCTGTAAAAAGGGAAGGGAGGAAGTGTCCCTGAAAAGCACACACATATGGTAGTTTCAAGGGAAGAGAGCAAGAACCCAAACAACTAGAGAAGACATTCAAACCCCATGGCCACCAAGGAGCAAATGCTCAACAATAACCACCCGTGGCTCAAGCTCGGAGAAAAATCCGAGATAAAGAAGCGGAAGACAAGAAACCGCAGGGTCTGCCTTCAGAAAACTGAGCGGTTTCTTCAGGCAGCCAGGGCTGAGGCCCAAAGCCTGGATGCCAGGACAAGCGTTTCTAGAATTCAGAGGTTCCTGCAAACAAATGCTCTACTTCTCTTCCTTCTCTTCTGCATGAACGGTTCCCTCCCGCCAACACTGTCCCCCACGTGACCCTCTGCAGAAACCACGTCTGCCGAATACCTACAGGTGTTCCCACCTTAAGCGATCGTGGGCGGAGGGCTGGGAAATACTGGCTGCTGGACAGGTTCTGGAGAAGGACTGCGGCCACGTGGCACACTGATGTGAGACCCTCTATCTTCCTGGCTCCTCTGTGTTCCGTATCACAGAACAGCCAGGGACTCTGTGGTATGTGGTTACCGAAGGACTGTTGCCACTAACTTATTTCTGCATGAATCTAGGAATTGCAAGTTCTAAAGAAGCAAAGGTGGGCATACCCTAAAGGTCCTACTTGAAGGGGAAACACTAAAACATACCTGTAAACGGCCACAAGGCACCAAGGCCTCCCCAGGCCAGACCTGTTCCTCAGTTTCTCTCTAACTTTCCTACTTGCTCCGCAGAATGTACACAATCATCAAGTGGGAGGCTCAGAACACACATCCACTTGCTGAAGTCATAACCCTTAGGTTACAGACCCGTGCAGTCCTGCCTCCAAGCCACATACTTTCTCCTCAGTCATCCTTGAATGCTACTGTAGGACAGCCACATGCCCAGCTTGACAGCCTACAATGGGGCACCAGAAAGATCTTGGTGGAGCAGCTGAAGCCTCATCCTGGAAAAAAAAAATAGAAAAAGCTGACATATCAAGTGAAGCTAAACTATATATGTTCAAGGGTCTGCAATTCAGAGGACTGTGTCTCAAATCCATCTCCATTCATCAGGAATGGACCAGGGTCTCAGTACCACTGCCCTCTCTTTCCAATACTCTTATGAAAGGAGTTGGGAAGTGTGGGGGCTTAGCAAACCCAAATTCACTGTTAAGGTGTGAAGAACAATGATTGGCTCCTAACAGTGCAAAAAGTTGGTTAGTAATGGTTTATAGATTTGAGATGTAGGAAGCTAAAATCGCACCCAGCACAATGGCTCAATGGCTAGTTCTTCACATTGCATGTGCTGAGATCCCATCCGGGCACTGGTTCATGTCTAGGTTGTTCCACTTTCCATCCAGCTCCCTGGCTTATGGCCTGGGAAAGCAGTCGAGGATGGCCCAAAGCCTTGGGACTCTATCCGTGTGGGAGACCTAAAGAAATTCCTGACTCCTGGCTTCAGATCGGCTCAGCTGATATGGCTATTTGCGGAGTGAACCAATGAATGCAAGATCTTTCTCTCTGTCTCTCCTTCTCTCTGTTGCCATCCAGGAGAAAGGATAGACATAGTGGGGTGCTAAGGCAGGGAAAAACTGATCATCCCAGGACACTTTGAGAGTCTTACCTCCATCTCCATTAAGGCAAAGCAGTAGGAAACGGGAAGTGGACTTCCATGGAGAATACACTCACAGCCTGTATCTCTACAGTCTTCTGTAAAATCCCAAGGTACCGGGAGAACTACAAGTAGGAACTGTTTGCAACAGGACTATCCCAAGAAGAAAGGAACTGAAATGAGAATTGGACAGGCTGAACTGTTGGATAGTAGCAAGAGAAAATATTTGGTATTAGAGAAAAATTAAAAAGACATATGGCAAACTGATCTGGGAAAGGAGTCTCTGGAATCTTCACAGAAGTTTCATAAGGCAGAAGGGTAGGGAAGGAGCAAAAACTAGGAGCCAGATGCCTGGCTTCAGGGATGAGTCTGGGATCAGATTATGCACAAACAGGAAAAACAGCAGGAATATCTACTCACAGGCCAAGAGTGAATTAGAAGAGGCAACACTCTTTCCTGCCTGCCCCACCACCACCAAAAGAGGAAGTGAAAGAAAGCAAAGCTAAAATTGTTTCAGGAAACTGCTTTGTAAAACCCATTCCAAAGATACCTAACTTTTTAAATATGTAACTTTAAAAGAATTTGTGCTCCAAATTTAAGACAGGATTTTGGCCCAAAATCACGAGCAGAAATAAAAGCAGTGTTTTAAACCAGTTGTTTTAGATCCCTTTCTTCCTTATTCTCAAGGTCCCTGTCCGCTCCCACTGCCATGGAGATTCAGAAACAGCTCAAGGTCAAAGAAAGAAGAGATGAACACAATAATCATAGAATAATGTCGACAAAATGCAACTTTTGGATATTTATTTACACTTCCTTTTGGAATGATAGAGAATACAAGCACTTTCAATTAAAATGCAAACATTTATCAAGACCTGGTAAATGCCTTATCTTGGCATCCTGGCACTCCTGTGAGAAGGCTGATGGCTGCCTGGGCAGGACTGTTTCTCAGAAAAGTCAGAGTACAGTTCAATAGAAGTGCAGGGTACAGGAATTCTTGCCCCTTCGGTAAGAGTGTACTAGCTCACACAGAGGCCATCTGACAAGACAGAGGTTCCCTGTGGAGGTCTGCAGCAGAACCCAGGCGAGCCTTTGTGTGGTCAGATGCTGTAGAAACGGCACAGCACTGCACTAATGACTTCACTGTCCACCTCTCCACTCTTAATGCAAACCATTCCTTCTCAGTGCTTCTGTAGCTTCTCTTCATCAGGGAAAATAATCCCTCCTCTGTCTTCCTCACAGCAAAATGGTGAGGGCAAATTGATACAACAGGCTGGATACTCCATGCAGTATAAAACAATTAACACACAACTCACTTCAAGCGCTTCAAAGCACTAAGAAGACAGCTCAGCCTCCCAGGCAAAATGGGGAAAGGCTTCTAGGACACATTGGGATCTTAGAGAAGGCTGAGGGAGCCATCGCAGAATCCCAGGGTCGCAAGAGATTAACTCTGAGTCCCCACTCCTAGGCAAAAAGTGGAACATGGAAGCACACCTTCTCACGTGGTAGGTTAGCTTCAGAAAGGATATACCCAGCATCAAACCACAGGAGAAAAAATAGTTCAGGACCAGTGACTCCATCTGAGCCTCTGGCTAGCACTCAGGCTGAGGGTAAAAGAGGAAGGTTGGGACTCTGACAGGAAGGGAGGAAAGAGGGGGGAAGAGAGAAGAAAGAAATTCAGCAAACAATTAAAGCCTAAATACAGGATTTTACATTTGCAATTGAACTGTCATCAGTTTCTCAAAATGTGGACCAAGCGTTGCTGAACTAGTCAGAGGCAGAGATACCAGAATCCAAGCTTCCCGGCCTTCACTCGGTCCTGCAAACCCTACTGTCTCTCAAAGCTCTCAAAGCTATGTCCTACTCTCTTTGAAACTGTTATCACTGAGAAAAGCAAGCATCTTAAAACAGGCAAACTGGAATTTCAGAAAGGAACAGGCAGCAGGTAAGATAACCTTGTTTGAAGTGGGAACACAGCCTGCAAAATTATGAAACTTAAAAGAGATCTCAGCTTTCAAAAAATTGTCACCTTAAAAGACGAGGCTACTAGCCCAGTATGATGGCTCAGTGACCAAATCCCCTCCTTGCACATACCAGGATCCCACATGGGCACCACCAGTTCGTTCATGTCCTGGCTGCTCCACTTCCCATCCAGCTCCCTGTTTGTGCCCTGGAAAAGCAGTAGAGGATGGCCCAAAGCCTTGGGACCCTGCACCTGCATGGGAGACCTTTGAAGATGCTCCTGGCTTTGGTATGGCCACTTGTGGAGAGAACCAGCAGATGAAGATCTTTGTCTCTTCTCTCTGTAAATGTGCCTTTCCAATAAAAAGAAATAAACCTTAAAAAAAGAAAAAAGACTACAACTGGGCTATAGCACAGGAAGGAAAAAGATCACTGAAGAAAATGGAATTTCATCTCTTAACCAAAACGTGTGACTTTACTCCTTTTTAACTTGCTGTCTCAGAAAGCGGCACATAGAACCTGTCGATTTAAGTTCTCGCAGGATGGACTGACCTCTTCTACAAGATGACCCTAGGTCAGCAAGATGACAGAACGCAGGACAGACTTCTTAATTAAGGACAACTTCTAAGACATTTGCTAGCACACAAATTCAACACAAGAAATCAAATCAAGTAATGTCAATACTGGTATTTAGCCCTTGGCACTTTCCAAAATTTTTCCACTTTCTTCTCATTTTAACAACCTACGAGGGATTTGGAAAGTTATGCCCATTTTCCAAATGAAGAAAACACAAGGAGATTAATCAGCATGTGTAGGGTTGCACATTGACTAAAAAAGTTGGAGTGGAAAATAAATGCTACTGAATTCCCAAACTTGTGTTCTGTTTTCCGCAGTCTGTAAAGTTTCATGGCCTAAATTCCCTTGCAGGGTCAAGAAGCGGAAAGGCCATTCACCAACTTAACACTGTTTCCTGCCCCTCATCCTCCCGTTGGCCTCCCAAACAGAACAGCCTATCTCTGCATAATCCACTGCACAGTCTTAGCTGTGACTGACTAGGAATCCTATTACCTCACCGGCGAAAAAACCTTTTAATCCAATGACCTTACAGAAGCCAGAATTCTTTGCATGTTCTCCTTGGCCTGATCTCACAACTACCATTTGCTACCAGTCGTTTCCAGTGTAACTCTATAGTCTCAATAAGGTTGAAAACAAGTCACTCTTGAAGGAGTGAAGGAGAGGTGAAGGTTCCTGTGTGCCCATCAGGATAAAGGTGCCCATTAGGGCACAAGAGCCACTCTGACTTTCCAAATGACAGTGTTCCCAGACTTGCCCCACTCAACACTTTCTGCACAGGCACAGCAAGACGCACTCAGTGGGCAATGACACGAGAACCTTACCTTTCTTTTCTCTGTTGCTCCCCAGGATGATCAAACCCCCACTGAGCACTTCATTGCCACAATGGAGTATTCCAAATCAAAGTGTAGCTTCCCTCCTCTTCTCCAGGTCAAGTCCATGGCAGAGCGGACCCTGAGGGGGAGGAGTCTTGGGGGGAAGGGGTGTGTCCAAGCCCCTCCCCCCCACACGTGGCAGGCTTCAGCGTCCCTCTCAGGGGTCCTTTACATCCCTTCATTCAGCTGGTGATGGGGAGATCCCAGGGACTAGCCCATCTCTTGTTCAGGAAGTCATCCGCTGAGAAGCCTGGCCCATCTGTCTTCTGCTGGGACTCACACGAGGAAATAGGCCTTAGAAGTGGCATGGCCCGGGGGAAGCTGGTGTCTGTGTTGTCCTGCAGAATATTTAAACGTTATGACATTCTCTAATCTTAACATAGAGCCAAATGGATTCCTAAGACGTTGTAATTCCTTTCCTACATAAACTGGAGCACAACGTTCTATCGTCATACAAAACTTTCATTTAGCACTCTACAAAGTTACACCAAGTATTTCATTTGCATTTGCACCACATGAGTTACTCATCGATATACATGCACATAAATGGCTCAAGATAAAAGTGTCTCTTCTCACTGGAGACCATGAACCAAAACTACTAACGTATATGGAGATTGTCTTCTTTATGGAAAAAAGAGAAAGAAAAGAATGTTTTCCAGTTATTTAGAGCACCACACAGTCATCGAATCCTTCAAGCTTCTCAAATAATTTAAGAGATTCGAGTTGTCCTCCACTGAACCCAGTGCTTCCCACAGCGGAAGCCTGACGCCTTCCATATGCATTTCATGGTCCTCTTCCTCCAGCCCTCACATCCCTCTCTGTTTCGGAAAATTATGTCAGGCATATAATTCCCACTTTCTGTCAAACTCCTTCCCGAGGCCACTCCCTGGCACTCCCTGGACGGAGGCCTCCTGCTCGCAGTGGCCCCACGGTGTTCCAATTTCTCAGTCCGGGAAGCCAAACTCTTGTCCCTGTCGCCCCCCTCCCATCTAAGTTTATCCAGTCTCACACTCTCCGTGCCTCACACTCTCGCTAGCTCTCTCACTCACTCTCTCACACACACACACACACACACACGCACACGCACACACACCCTTCCTTCCTGTAGGGGCGTGGCGTCCACATGCCCCCCCCAGGATTTAACTCCTCCCACCCTTCCCCCCCCCACACCCCGCGCTCACGGTTCTCGGGCAGTGACAGCACGACCCTCCCCATCCTCGGCCCTCTCCCCGGGCTCGCCGGGCCCTCACCTGGACGTCGCCCCGCGCCTCGGCGGGGAGCCGCAGCGGGCCCCGCCTCGCAGCCCAGGCCGCGGGCCGCTCCCCATCGCCGGCCAGGCCCCACCCCCTCGACCCCCGGCGTCCCGGCCCTCCCCTCGCGCTTCCTCCCCCCCGCCCCCCGCTCCGCAACCACTTCCGCCCGCCTTCCGGAAGTGGGCTGGCGGCCACGACGGCCTGCCCACCTCCCGCCGCGTCCCTTTGGCCTCACACCCCCAGGCCATCACCGCCGCCACCGCGGGATCGCGGAGGCTGTGCTACGAGTCAGTGTTCACGGGGCTGAAGACCAGGTGTGGGCAGAACCAGGTCAGTGTGTGAACGCGGAGCTGGGGACGCCGAAAAGCGGCTGTACCAGGGGGCGGGGCAGAGGACGGCGCTGCGCGTGAGGGGAGGAAGAGCGCATGCGTGGCGAGCCGCGCCGAGGCCCGCGTTGGAGGGGGCGGGGCGGGAGGCGCGGCCGGACGCGGAGCGGGAGCGTGCGGGGAGGCCGGCCCCGACCCCGACCCCGACCCCGACCCCAACCCCGATCCCAGTCCCAGCCCTTCGGACCTCTAGGACCCCTCGGACTCCCGGCCCTCGCACCCCGAGTCGCCTCACGACGCCTCGGCTCCCGGGGTTGCGGGCGAAGGCAGGGGTTCGAATCCCGCAGCTTCCGCCGGCGAGAATGCATCAGGAAGCGGCAGGGTCTGCCTTGCGGGGAGCTGGTACTGAGCCTTCTGTACAGCAGTACCAGAAGATAATTGCTTGGTTTTCTCAGACTTTCAGTACTGAGAATGTAGTATTTGCTGAATCCGGGACCTAAGGTAATTTTTTTTTTTTTTTTTTTACATTGGAGCGGTGCCATAATATCTGGAACATCTTTAAAACAAAATGTAAAAAGAAAAAATGTATCGCACTACACTCGTAATTTCCTGATCTTCCTCCATCACCCGACTTGTGCTGCTCTGCCGGCTTTCCCAGTAGAGTGTAAATGACAACTCCCACCGAAGCGCCCAGAGCCATTTTCTGCGCAGTCTGTGTTGAGGTCTTGTTAGCACCCCAGTCCCCAGTGCCTTCAGCCCTCCCCAACAGCCTGGTCCAATACAGAGCAACCATCTGGGCATCCCTGGGCCCAGAACCCTACACTGGCCCTCAGTCTTTTATAACAGCCTACCGGCCCCCACACCAACACCGACCGGCTTGCTTACCCAGCCTGGACTCCTCACTCCTGGCCCTTGCCTGTCGCCTGCAAGGCCTTGGCTTTCACTGGCCTCCACTTTCACAGCTGGATCAGGTATGCGCATGCCTCCCCATCTCCTTCCGGTATTTGTGGACAGAGTGTTACACCTGCCTCTCCACCTGCCGCATCTTCCCACAGTATTCGTGTATCACTAAATGCTTCTTATACTTGTATTTCCTACTTCTTGTCCTTACTAGGATTTAGGTTCCATGACGGGAGGCATGATTCTCTGCTATATCCCAAGTACCTAGAATACTGCCTTGGGTCATATTCAGTGCTTAACGCATAAATGATTTTTTTTAAAGATTTATTTATTGGGCCCGGCAGCGTGGCCTAGCGGCTAAAGTCCTTGCCTTGAACGCGCCCGGGATCCCATATGGGCACTGGTTCTAATCCCGGCAGCTCCACTTCCCATCCAGCTCATTGCTTGTGACCTGGGAAAGCAGTCAAGGACGGCCCAAAGCTTTGGGACCCTGTACCCGCGTGGGATACTTGGAAGAAGTTCCTGGCTCCTGGCTTCAGATTGGCATAGCATCGGCCGTTGTCGTCACTTGGGGAGTGAATCATCAGACGGAAAAATCTTCCTCTCTGTCTCTCCTCCATTTATTTATTTTTATTACAAAGGCAGATATTACAGAGAGGAGGAGGAGAGAAAGAGAGGAACATCTTCCATGCAGTGGTTTACTCCCCAAGCAGTGGCAGCGGCTGGAGCTGCACCAATCCAAAGCCAGAAGCCAGGAGCTCTTCTGGGGTCTCCCACGTGGGTGCAGGGTCCCAAGGCTTTGGGCCGTCCTCGACTGTTTTCCCAGGCCACAAGCAGGGAAGTGAAAGGGAAATGGAGCTTCCGGTATTAGAGCCGGCACCCATATGGGATCTTGGCGCATTCAGGGTAAGGACTTTTAACTGCTATGCTATGGCGCTGGGCCCAAACAAATGAATTTCAAGAGCCATTTTCACTACAGAATATTCCTGTCCAGGCTATTCTCATCTGCAGTTACCTGAACTTAATTATAATGTACACATATTGCCATGTGATTTTCAGTCATGCCAAAAATATGGTCTCTTTTTCTAAGTATTTTTATAATCATCATTTATACTTTTTGGTATGCTTAGGTTTTATATACATCTAATAAAACTAAACACTTGTATAAAAAATTTTTATGACCAGTTTCCTTCTAATTGCATCCTTCTGAAGGAACCAATTTTTAAATTTAGTGGATATTTTAAATATTTTTCTGTGTACGCATATATACTTATGTAGCAGGTATAGAATTCACAGGAAAAGATAAGCATGCCTGAATTTTAACTATTTTTTTGTAACTTGTACCTATTCTTATAGTCCTTTGAAGGCAGGAAAAAAAAATTAATCCAAAGTAAATGCTAGAAGGTATAGTTTAGTAATTGCTGTTTAATATCTATTTGGGATTTACTAATGCTATCCTCTCTTTTTCATTTTCTTATAACCCAGGTTTTTTTTTTTAAGTATAAAAATAATTGTACCTTTATCGCAAGAAAAAAAATGCATAGTATCCATAAGTAAGCAAAATGAAAACAAAAATAATTGTATAGTCAACAGGCAAAAATAATCAAGGCTTCCAGACTTGAGCTGTTCATGTCATCGTGACATTATATTTTAACTTTTCTTATTACTCCATTTGTCATAAACACGACAGATGTACCCTTTCTTTCCTGTTTTATACATTTCCATTGTTTCCAGCTTTTCAATTCTGCAAAATTACAGCTAAATCTCTGCTCTTAACTATTTCCTCTCCAGAAAGTCCTGGACTGTTGTCTGCAGTTCTACTTACTGTTGGAGACTGGATGCATTCATGGAGACACTCAGAGAAAAGTGACATGGCCTTCATACCAGTTAGTCCGCCTCAGGGCCAGCTGGCAGTTTCCTGGACTGATGTTTGAATTCCAAGGGCCCAACCATCTAGAGAGTGTAGCTATGCTTTGTACGACTGGTGGATTCCTTCTCTCCTTGGAAACAGCAGGAAAATGGCCCAGTTCTCTTCTGTCTTCCAAATCTAGTTCAAGGATGCCTAACTGGCCAAATCGAATTGCAGTTGGGAATTGGATTTCCAGCCTCTCCTGGCTCCCTAGAACATTCCCAGTACTCGGTTCTAATTGTACATTTCCTTTTCAGGTGATTGCGTAGAGATCCCCTGGCTTCCATCACCAGTTTGATGTTAAAGATCCCAGGACATGCCTTCAAATTCCTTCCCTGTCTGCTAGGTCTGATCATCCAGTTACTTGACATTTCGGCCTGCTCCCTTTGAAGGTATCTCTAGTTCAGCTGTCTGAAGCTTAGTCAGTGTATCCCATCTCCTTTCCCAGTAGCTCCATTATCAGCAGGGTTCCATCACCCAACCTGTTACTGTATTCAAAGCTCCAAAGTTTTCCATAGATTTGTCTTACCCGGTTCTCAAAATCCGCAAAATTCATCTCAATTATTTCATGACTGCACCCCTCTCTGTCCCATCTGCTACTGCGATAGACATGTTATCTCAGGCCTGGATCATAAAGAATTGGGTGGATCAAGAACCAAATCTGGCCTACCAGCTGCTTCCTGGAATCTGCTGAACTAAGGGAAATGATCTTGTAATTTGGCAAACTTTAAGCACGTGCCAGCAGATTCAGCCTTTCTGCTCAACAACCAGCTGAATCAACTATGGAGATCTTGTGTAACACTTCCCTTGGAATTTTTTAGCTTTGGTCAAACCTTTTGCTACTGTAATAATAATTGTAGCTGAGGGTTACTCTGAAGTCAAGCAGATGTTTATAGAGAAAAGCATGAATTTTAGTCTGAGATACCCAAGTATGTTTTTATCTCTCTTTCTAAAGTTAAACTTTACTCAAAAACATAGTGGTTAGTTTTTCTGACTGCATTGAACTTTCAGAATCTACATATAGAAGTTTAATTTTACCCTTGTTCTGCCACTTATTATACTGTTTTCTTTGACAAATTGCAAAGCCTCTTTCAACCAGTTTTCTTTTTAGTTCTTAGGGATGATAATAGGCACTAACTTTATTTAGTTAAGTAAAGCATTAAGTGAGATATTGTATGTAAAATGCTGAAAATAATACCAAGTATATGGATCGCGTATTCGATAAATTTTGGTTTTGTTTCATCTAGTGCTATTTATATTCTGTTCTCTTTATATTTATTGCATTATATCAATCTATAATAATATAAATAAATACAATGTATAGATATTAAGATATCTATTATATTTATATTCTATTCACTGCATATGGTGTATCTTGACTTTTGACTTTATCTCCCCTTATTTTAATGGCTTGTTTCCCATTTTTCCTTTTTGGGACATAGATGTTCAATCATCATTAATTTATTTTTGATGTTTCTAATACATTTCCAGGGCAAAAAAAAGGGGGAGAGGTTACAGTTTTTTACAATTGAGTTTCCTTTATGTTTTCCTTAAATTCAGACTGAAGGTCTAACCTTGAGTACCTTTTTCCATTCTTCTGAGTTGTACAGTCCAGTGGATCTTAGTGTACTCAGAGTTGTACAGCCATCACCACTAACACTTATCAGCCAAAAAGAAACTCCCGCTCTGTTCCATCTTCCTCCTTTCAGTCCCTGGAATCCACTATTCTGTATTTGTTATCATTTGATCTATCTGGACATTCTACCTAAATGGAATTAGGCATTATACATCTGGGTTTTACTTAGACTTATTTCACTTATTTATTTTATTTGAAACACAGAGTTACAGAGAGTCAGGGAGAAGCCGGGCTATCTTCTAATTGCTGATTCACTCCCTAAGTGACTGCAATGGCCAAGGTTGGTCCAAGCTGAAGCCAGGAGTTAGGAACTCCATCCAAGTCATATACTTGAGCCACCGATACTATTTCCCAGCTATGTTACCAGGGTGCTGGGTGGAAAGTGAAGCAGCCAGGCCTCATACTGGCACTCCAGTATGGGGATACCAGCATCATAGGAAGCTGTAGCTTGAGGTGTAATTTGCTACATACCATGCAATGCCACCCCCACCCCCCAGCATGATTTTCAAGGTTTATCTGTATAGAATTAACCAGCATTTCATTCTTTTTGGTAGCTGGAGAATATTTCAGCTGTGAGTACCGTTTTTTTTTTTTTTTTTTAATTCACCCATTCATTAATCGACATTTGAGGGTTTTTTTTTTTTTTTTCTATTGTGCATCTATTTTTGTCAATGCATCAGCCCTAATTGAAGGGAAAGCAGACAGGACCAACCTATAAGGGAAAGGGCACATAATTCCCTTGTGATGGAGATAGTATTTAAGGGAATTTGTGATTTCAAAAGGACAATAGGTAGGAGCCAATCCCATCCTAGATTTTAAAATTGCATTTTAAGTGGTCTTATAAAATATTTGTTTGAAAAACAGAGTGGCTAAGAGAAATGGAATTAAAAAATATGACAAAAAAAAAATCTTTCCAGTACTGATTTATTCCCTAGATGGTCACATCAGGCAGGGCTGGGCTGGGCCAAAGCCGGGTGCCTGGAATTCCATCTGGTTTTCCTGCATGGGTGGCAACGTCCTTAGTACTTGCTGAACTGTCTTCCATTGCCCTCTTCTGCTACTGCCTTAGCAGAGAAGTGGATCATGAAGCAGGGTATCCCCCCCCCCCCGCCCCCTCACTGCACCAAACTAAATTTTGAGCTTAGGAACAGTCTTGTATGTCTCTATTTGTTCAACTCAATGAGTTTTTACCTGCATACTTAGATGTTCACTGATTTGAATTTTGTGGTTTCTGGGGATTCCATAACCATTGAGGATAATTAAGCCTTTCCTTTACCCCCTGGCAAGACATTCATGAGGATCAGTTGAAGCCATGAAACCAGAAAGAGCTATATAAATTTCCTTAGTGTTTAGAAGTTCACAGCATTCAGAACGGCTAGGGTGTTGGTATGCATTGAGCTTTCATGAAGGAATACTCAGTATCCCCTCCATTTGAAAACGAAATGTTCTGAGGAAGCTGCAACAAGCAGTTCTTGCCTGGCCTCTTCTTTTTTGCAGGACTCCTAAAATGTGATTACCTCATAGAGAAATCTTTTTATGTATTCTTTTTATATTCGTGTTTAAAAGGCAGATTTACAGAGAAGAGAGGGATATTACATTCACTGGCTCACTCCCCAAATGGCCACAACAGCTAGACTGAGCTGATCCAGTCTGAAGCCAGGAGCCAGGAACCTCTTCCAGGTCTCCGACATGGGTGCAGGAGCATCTAGGTAATTCTTTGCTGCTTTCCCAGGCCATAAGCAGATACCTGGACTGAAAGTGGAGCAGCTCGGACAGAAACTGGAACCCATATAGGATGCCGGCGCCACAAAGAGAAGTTTTTAAACACCTTTCTTAACAATACAGGTTGATTATCACCAGTTGGTTTGTTTTTAAGAATGAATCTGCATTTAAACCAGAAGTTTATTTCCTGATATATAGTCAATATTTGCAGCCTTGACTCCTTCGGGGCTTCGGCTAATAGGCTGAAGCTTTTCTCTACTGGATTTCTACTTGCCTGGAGGAAAGATGAAAGGGAGGATGTAATATGTTTAGGTCGATAACCCTAGTGCTTGTGATCTTACCACACATGAGGGAGACCCAGGTACAGTTCCTGCCTCCTGGCTTCAGCCTGAACCAACCCCAAACATGGCGACCAGTATGTTAAAAAGTCAGTGACTAGATCTCTCTGCCTCTCAAATAAATAAATCTCTAGAAAGAAAGAAGTGTTGGGGGAGTAAGGGTGTGACAAGAACACAGAAACAGGTTTCTTCAGGATACTTTGGGTCACATAGAGAGGGGACACTCATCTTCAGTAACTAACAAAAGGAAATAAGTGAAAAGAGTTGAAGGCAATTCGGAAAAGGTATGATGGTATTTAGACGTATATAATATTAATCAGGATTAACTCCTGGGAATATCACCAACAGCTCCTGAAGGGAACCAGAGGAGAGAGGAACTTCCTGTTGAAGGGCACAAACAAGTGCAAGTTCAATCAAAATCCTTCAGGTACAACCAAAATCAAATGAATGCTTTGCAGTCTTGAGTTTGGTGTTGAGAGCTTAAATCCTGATCCTGATTGCAGCAGCGAGCTCTTCCCATCCCTCAACTAAATCCTTTCCTCTGCTTTTCTAAAGTACCCTCTCACGTAGGCGTGGTTGGAAAGTACTGTGAGCAAAACAGCTGTAACTGTTAAGGCCTGTAGAGTTAGCAGTTTTAATTCATCTTTTTTGAAATGGATTTTAAACCAGAGTAACCATATCTAATTTTAGAAACAGATGTCAAGAATTAATCATAAAAAGGAAAACACATGTATTAGTCCTTCAAAGTATAACTCTGATATGTTGCTGAGTCTGTGATTGCTGTTTTCTACATTATTTTGAGATGAAGATGTGGCGTACAAATAGACTTAACTCAGAATCAATATTAGGCTCCTTCAAAACAATGGAAGAATGAATGTTAAAAGCATTTTAACACCCTCAGCAAACATTCCTTAGAGTGTTCGCAGCAAGCATTAAAAAAAGATTACCAGCTTCTGAAAGTTTATTGACTACTGCCATCCACCTCACCGTTGTCCTGCTGACTGGAGTCAGTCACATGTCTCACACCATGTGTCATTCTTCGGATCTGTTAACCAGCTGTTTCAGATGACTGGCCCTCTAAAATAAACTACACCATTTGAGGCCATTTCTGAGGACATATGCTTACTTGCTTGCATTCTGACATGGTTTCTTGAGTGAAAAAAAAAAAATTTTTTTGAAGAGCCACAACCTAATGATTCCTTTTCCAAGCCACCAGAACTCCTGGGACTCTCCCCAACTCCCACATCTCCCTTCCATCTCCACCCTTACCCCTGCCCCACCTCCTCCCTACATTAGCCCAGATGCCGCCATTTCTTCTACTTACGCTTGTAACCTGCTGGCACCATCTTCAGAACATGCACCATTTTCAACTCTCCCACCAATGCCAAACCCAGGTCACGTGGATTCACCTCCCTCTCCCCACCTCCCCCTCAGCCCCCATTACTCAGCCACTACCCTGGTTCCTCCCCCGCCTATCAGCACACATACCAGATCCCAAACCTGCCTGTCCAAACAGGCAGCTGGCTCACAGGTCCATGTAGGTCCCTTTCGTGAAGTGGCCGGAACAGAGGGAATGTTTCAGGTCCATGTCCCCTACTCCATCCAGGATCTCTCAAATCGAGCAACGTTTGGGCTCCCTTTCTGCTGGTTGGGAGATGTACATTACGGAATTTAAGCATCTCTCCCAGGCTTATGATTTAACTTGGTGAGATATTTATGTCATCCTCACATCTGAGGAATGAACCTGCATCTTCCAGGCAGCCAGGATCGTGCAAATCAGCAACACCTCATCGACCAGACCCTCCGACCAGGGGCTCAGGTGGTCCCAGATATGCCTCCTGGTTGGGAGTACCAGCACGGTCAGTAGGGCTGCTGCAGTGTGGTTCGCATGGTCCAACATATCCTGGTGGGCATGCAGACAGTTTCTAAATCGGTGGTCATAAACTGTGGGAGATTACTCAGGAACCAGATGAAAACCCAGCACTCTTTCTCAACAAGTTGAGTAAGGCCCTTATTAAGTATGCCAGATTGGACCCGGAATCTCCCTGGCAACCCATTTTATTTCCCAGTCTGCCCCAGATATTCGGAAAAACCTCAGAAGAGCAAAAGAGGTCCCTCAGACCCCTGCCCAAGATCTGGCAAAAATGGCATTCATACAACACTTGTGAAGAGACAGCCAAACACATGAGGCAGGTAAAGCTACAGAAAAAGGTTGCCCTCCAGTCCCAGGCATGCATGGTAGCCCTGTTAGCCTACTGCTCCTCATGGGACCCAGACAACACCAGGGGCCTGGTCTAAATGTGGCCAGGAGGGACACTGGTCCCAACAATGCCCATGCCCTTTCAAGCCTACCAAGGCTGCACTGTAACTGTAACCAACCAGGTCACTGGGGGTTAGACTGCCCAGTGCAGGCGTCTGGTACTCCACCTCCACAGAGCACCACATGCCCCCTCCCCCACAAAGCAGTCTTGCGTACCCTGGAACTCCTAGGACTGGCTGAGGATTAAGGGGGTCCAGGGACAGACACCTCCATCACTCTGGCTTAACTCCAGGCCCTAGTCGAGATAGCGGGTAAGTCCATCAATTTCCTGGTGGACATGGGGACTACCGCCCACTCTGGTCATACATACCCTTCTACTGTCTCAGTTATGGGTATCAACGGAACTCCTTACAGACGGGCCACTTACTGTGTTCCCTCAAGGGAATGCCCTTCACCCATTCGTTAAGGCTTGAGGAATTAGGAAGGCTGTCGTGTTGACAGTTATGTGTATATTATTTGTAGGAAAAGAAAGCAAATATAAAATATTGACAACCATCCAGTATTGATTGGGAGGAGAATTAAGAGGCAGGAAGAAAAAGGGTTTCTACAATAACCTAAGGAGCCCGTGCTGGAATTCTGGATCCTCCATGTGGACAGAAATAAAGTACCTACTTGAGCCATTATCATTGACTCCTAAAGTGGACCTTAAACGGTATTGTGGAGTCAGGAGCCAAAACCAAGAATTATACACTCTTCTGTCAGATGCAGATACATGAGCTGATGTCCTTAAAAAAACGATTTAGGGAGATATAAAAATAAGGAAATTTTTTATTTTCCTTAGCTAATTTCAGCCAAGCATCCAGTACTTTACAGGAAATCATTCATTCATCCCAAACTGAATATTCACACTATAGACATGTGATTTCAAGTGTTTTTTTTTCCCTCCATGTCTCTAGAAATATCCCCCATAGAAAAAATTTTATATATACTATTTTTTTATGTCCAAATCAGATTGTCAGATTAATCAGCAAGTAATATAGAAAGCTATTTTTATAACTGCATTTAACATTCAGAGTACTGACACACTAGACACTTTGGAGAAATTATATTTTAGAGATGAATTTTTGTTGTTGTTGATCTGATATAGGCATTGGCTGTCATTTGCATGCACTTCAAGTTTTGTAAGGCTTCCAAATTAGAATAGCATCATTCTCTATAGCTGTCCTGGCAACACATAGGCACAGATTTTTTTTTTTTTATTTCAGTGCAGTTATTTCAGGTGTGAGAAACCTCTCCCTGATTTGTTTTGTTAATGTAACCAAAGATAAAATTAACTCTAGTTGGAACCAAAATTACACTTATTTGTTATAATTGCAGTCTGGGAAGACAGACTGGAGCAATCTTGAAAACATGATTAACAAACTGGTGGTTGTATCTGTATTTTAAGATTAAACACACAAAGGGTGTTTTGGTTATATATATTCTGCGTCTCAAGAACTATGATTATTTCTGGCAAATTAAGCTGTTCTGGGGCACTTCACACAATGGCTGACATTGGTTAAGAAGCCTCCACACCACACTGGAGTGCCATGCTTGAGCCTCCACTCGTTTTCTTACTCCAGCATTCTGTTCATACGGACCCTAGAAGGCAGCGGTTGTTGGGTTCTCGGCTCTTGGCTTCCCCTACCTTAGCCCAAGTTATTGTGGGCATTTGGATAGTGAATAAGCAGGTGATTCTCTTTTCAGTTAAAAGATAAATAAATAAAAGTTACACTGTCTTATAAAATAGGAACTAGTTCTTTCAGTCTCTTGGGGCGGGTGGTAACAAGTAGTGCATTGCAGTTATTCCCTAAAAAGCATGCATGAGGTGAGGGAATAATGTCTACAACCACTTCTAAGGATCAGTTACCGGCACATCTAAAAATCTGGTTTAACATGATCTCTCAACTAATTCCTTGCTACTAATCAGACGTACTCCATTTTCTTGACATTTCCACCTTTTGAGCAACACTCACAGGGTACCACTGATGATCAATCTAAGAACTAGAAACCCCACTACTGGGATGGAGCTAAGCAAAGTATGTGCCTCTTGGGGGTGCATTTGTTATCTGTAACAGCTAAATATAAATAATAAATATATATATAAGTAATAAAAGAAAGCAGGCCGTATTTGAGCAATAAGAAGGCAACTGAAACACCAGAACTACAAAGTAAGTCAAGTGACTTACTCTACTACCTGAGGCCAACAAGAAGTAGCTAGGTAAATATTTTATAATTGTTAAGATACCATTATTTTTATGTTAGTACATGTCCTGACACATTTACACAAAAGGCAGGTAACAAGGCAAAGACAGCAAGCAATAATTAGCACAGAAACAATTTTTAATCCTGAATTAAGCAGTACCACTCTACTATGTGATAAAGAACTTTAACCCCTATTTTGAGAACTAGATGTAAACTAGAAATATTTTTAGATTTGCCATTTTCTATGGAGCTTTATGATCTCATATTTAATCTATGAGTATATATTAATCAAAATACAACAAGAAGTATTTTTAAATGTTAGCCATTAGTTAAGCTACTACTTCGGACACTCTTATAATCACAATTCAGTCCTCTGAGGAAATCCACTTACTATATGGAAGCAAAGAAATAATACGGAAGAAAATGTTGACAGGAGAAAAGTGGTAGATTGTTCACCATGATGTTTTGTTCTGAACCAATTTCCTGAAATTTCGCAGCATATGGTGATGATGATACATCTGTATGGTACGTGTCAATGTAAACATTAACACAACAGTGTTTCTCCACTTGTGGTCGTGCATGTATAGAATTCCTTTTCCGGAATTTTCAGGGATTACTTTTCCCTGTCACCTTTGCAGGAAACAGCCTAATCAGTAATATGATATCATTCTGATGTAAGCCTCTGGAATATTTGATCTTCTATTTATCACCTACCAGAAATTATTCCCTGCAGTCCATTCCTTACCCAGTTTCCAGGAGAGCGAGTTACACTGAGAACAACCAGAAGTATTTGCTGGATAGTCTTTGATAGGGTCAGATTTGCCAACATGACGAGTAGAGAATTATCAAGTATATAAATAGATATCCAAAATAAGGGTTCAGTTTTCACATACTTCGCATCTCTGCTCTTCACAACCCCATCCCTCAACATTTAGGGGTTTGGAGACAATGGAAGAATTATACTGCTAGAAAGCGTCATAGACATACATAGCTAGAGAGAGATGGGAATACTAGGGACAGAGAATTATCTGACTAGAGATTATTCTCTTAGAAAGGCAGTGGATTTGGATGTCAGGTACCCAACTTTAAATTACCTGTACTGTTGTATCCAACCCACCATATTCTTAAACAGGTTATTCACCTTGCAGAACAGTCTACTCTTAACCTTTGAATTAACTAGCTAACAGCTTCATAGTTAAGCATATTCCAGAGGCAGGCATTTGGCCTAGTACTTGAGATACAGTTAGTCCATATACCAAATCAGAGTACCTTGTTTCAATTGCCAGCTCTACTTCCCAATTCCTTTTGGCTGGTGCAGATTCTAGGAAGCATTATGTGATGACCTGAGTGGTTAGGCCCCTTGCCAGCTGTAAAGGAAAACTAAACTGTTTCTGGCTTTCAACCCAGGCCAATCCTGGCAACTGTGGGTGTTTAAAGAATGAGCTAGCGTGAGATTCAGAGGATATTGTATTCCTTTTTATTTTTTCCATGTTAACTTCTGTTTTGTTACAGAATTCTGTGTCAATATTTCCCACAAGCTATGGTCCAGCTCAAGTATAGAAACCCATTCTGTGTTTTCAGTGGAGGTTCCACCTAATTTGTGATAAACACTAAGTTGCAAGTCGCATTAAAAAAGAGCTTTGTAACTATCCTCTGGTTTGGATCTGATATAACTTACCCACTAAAAATCTATGCAGTTAGTTGGTTTTTAATATTGATCATCTAAATTAAGTCACAGCATGCTTATATTTGAGGAATTTCTTTATTGTAGTTGGCCTTTCCTTGCCATAGCTGTCTAACCTGCATGGCAAAAACAGTGAAACCTGTACAAATATATTCATAAGCTTTTACAACAGACAATACACACACAATACATGGAATCTATACAATAACACATTTCAAAACACTCAGAAACCTAAAAGGATTATTAAGAAACACCAGTTTCCTCCTCTCTCTTGCTTACAGGTAGCTAGCCTTTTAGCTGAAAATATACCTTCCTTCCCAACATTTCTAGTCCTTGGAATCCCTGACTCAATTCTGTCTTGTAAGGTGCAAATTCCCTCCATGGAAGAACTTTTCACTGTCGCATAATCTTGTAGATTTACACTTAGATACATATTTGTCAGTGAAAAAGTTTCAATGCAATACTTTTAAAAAATTTCACCCACTCAACTAATGCTATTATAATACTAAATTTGTACTTTTATGAGTGACTGTATCCTATCTCATTAGGAATGTTTCTACTTTGTACATCCCCAAAAAGGAAACCCAAATTTTCTTTCAGAAGTTACCATCCACCCCACCAAATTATTCAATTATATCAACTTTGTACTTCAAGATTACTGTTGATAAATAAATTTATGTTCCTTGAAGCCTACCTCTCCCTGAATTTACTTTTAAAGGCCTTCCTTATATTTATCTCTTTCACCAATTTGAAGCTATTCCCTTGTTTTCAATAAAATTTCTTCAAATATGAACTTTCTTAGGGTAACTATATGCTTAATTCCTTTCTTTTTTTTTATGTCGTGTCTGCTTGTTTTGAATTATTTCATGTTCTATAATAGATTTTAAAGCTATTACGAATTATGTTATATTCCAAAGAGCTCAACTGCCTTGATACTGGAGCCTTCCTTGCTATGATCAAAAACCACAGAGAAAGGATAGTCACAGTCATCTAAAATGGTTTCATTTTACTACAAAAATTATAAACCACGAATATAGACCTCAGATATTTTTAAATCTGAAAGATTCCACCCTCTTACACTTGAGTTCTTCGAGACTTGTTCATCTTCTACAGAGGGATCCTCATCCTGGTCCCATCCAGGACATTCACTCCCTCATAAGTTCTCATCTGGAATGTGCCACTGTGACTTCCCATTATCACATTCAGAGTTTCCTCTCCAGTGTGTATTCTTTTATGTTTGGTGAGATTTGATCTGATATTAAATGCCTTCCCACACTCATTACATCGGTATGGCTTCTTTCCAGTGTGGATCCTTTTGTGTTGGTCAAGGACTGATCTATAATTGAAAGATTTCCCACACTCACAGTTATAGGGCTGCTTACCTTGGTGTATGCTTTTATGGTTTATCAGACTTGAGTGTGAGATGTATGCCTTCCCACACTCATCACATTCATAGGGCTTCTCACCTGTATGGATCCTTTTATGTACTGTGAGGCCTGAGCTGTTCCTGAATGCCTTGCCACACCTATCACATACATAGGGCTTCTCACCTGTGTGGATTCTCTTATGTTGAGAAAGGAGTGAGCTGTAACTGAAAGATTTCCCACATTCAATACACTTGAAGGGTTTCTCCCCAAGGTGGATTCTTTTATGGCTCATAAGAGTTCTGCTTGAAAAAAAAGCTTTCCCACATTCATCACATGTGTAGGGTGTCTTACCAGGATGGGTACTTTTATGGTTAATAAGGCTGGAATGTGAGATGTAGGCTTTTCCACACACATCACATTCATAGGGCTTCTCCCCAGTATGTATTCTTTTATGAACTTTAAGGCTTGAATTGTTTCTGAAAACCTTCTCACATCTGTCACATTCATAGGGCTTCTCTCTGGTGTGTACTCTTTTGTGTTGAGAAAGGAGTGAGGTGTAATTGAAAGATTTCTCACACACATCACACTTGTAGGGCTTCTCCCCAAGGTGAATTTTTTTGTGATTTGTAAGTGTTCGGTATGTGATGAAGGCTTTCTCACACTCATCGCACTTAAAGGGCTTCTCTCCAGGGTGTATGCTTTTATGATTTATAAGGCTGGAGAGCGAGATGTAGGCTTTCCCACATTCTTCACATTTGTAAGGTCTTTCCCCCGTATGGATTCGTTTATGTACTTTGAGGCCTGAATTATTTCTGAAGGCTTTTCCACACTCGTTACACCCAAATGGTTTTTCCCTTGTATGAATCCTTTTATGCTGTTCAAGGGCAGAACTGTAGTTGAAAGATTTCTCACAATAGCTACATTTATAAGGTTTTTCCCCAAGATGAATTCCTTTGTGGTTTTTAAGGCTAGAGCGTGAGATATAGGCTTTCCCACATACATCACATTTATACGGCTTTTCCCCAGTATGGAGTCTTCTATGAACCTTCAGGCCTGAATTGTTTCTGAAAGTTTTCCCACATACATCACAAACATAAGGTCTTTCTCCAGTGTGAATGGTTTTATGTTGAAGAAGAAGTGAATTATAACTAAACGATTTCCCACATTCCTTACATTCATGGGCTTTCTTCCCAGGGTGAATGCTTTTATGGACTGCGAGGCCTGAGCTGTAGCTGAATGCTTTGCCACAGATGTCACACTTGTAAGGCTTCTCTCCTGTGTGGATCCTTTTATGCACTATGAGGCCTGAGCTGTTTCGGAAGGCCTTCCCACATTCATCGCATTCATAAGGTTTCTCTCCAGTGTGGATGACTTTATGCTGAATGAGGAGAGAGCTATAATTAAAAGATTTCTCACACTCATCACATTTATAGGGCTTATCTCCAAAGTGTATGCTTTTATGGTTTAAGAGTGTCCTGCAAGTAATGAAGGCCTTTCCACACTCATCGCATTCATAGGGCTTCTCCCCTGTATGGATCCTTTTGTGTACCCTAAGGCCAGAGCTGTTACTGAAGGTTTTCCCACAGATGTCACATTCATAGGGCTTTTCTCCTGTGTGGATCCTTTTGTGGACTCTGAGACCAGAACTGTTCCTGAAGGCCTTCCCACATTCACCACATTCATAGGGCTTCTCCCCAGTGTGTATCCTCTTATGTTGGTCCAAAACAGAGCTGTAATTGAAGGATTTTCCACACTCATCACACTTACAGTTCTTCTCCCCAGAATGGGTGCTCTTGTGGTTGATAAGGCTGGAGTAGGACATGTAAGCTTTCCCACACTCCTCACATTTATACGGCTTCTCCCCAGTATGTATGCGCTTGTGCACTCGAAGGCTGGAGCTGCTACGGAAAGTTCCTCCACAGTCATTACACTCATAGCGCTTCTCCCCCGTATGCATGATTCTGTGTTGAACAAGGCGGGAATTATATTTGAATGATTTCCCACACTCATCACATTGATGTGATTTTTTAACACTGCTCGTTTGCAGCTGTAGATCAGGGTAAAATGTTCCATTAAGGGTCTCCACATGGCTGTCTTGCTCGGTGTTTTGCTGTTCTACAATCTGATGTTTGGTGCTTACATATAGCCTTTTCTCAGAAGTTTCATCTTCCTGTTCCATCTTAATATTTGCCAAGTTCTTGGTTTTGTCAGTCTTTTCCATTATGTCACCCTTGTCTTCCTTCATTCTTTTTTCCTCAGTCTTTTCCAGTTGTATCTTTACCTTGCTATCCCAGTCACAAGTTGCACCAAGCTTAGATTCCTGCATGTTATTCTAATGAAATCCTACTTCTGACCACTCTGTATTTCCAACATTTTCATACTTTTCGGTTGTTTCTTCATCCTCAGATCCTTCAATTGTGACACTAAATTTAAAAAAAGAAAAATAAAGATACTTTTTTGCTTTGTTTAGGAGAAACTGAAAGAATCATTTCAAAACTCATGCATTCACATGATCAGTATTTATTGACTATATGCTGTGTGACAGGTCCCTTTTTTAAGTACTGGGTGTACAAGCAATGGAAATGACAAAATTTCTGCCACTAATGTTAAGATGCTAGAGCCCAGGATTTTTCAATGTTAACAGTATTTCTATTCTTATCTAACCTCTGAGCAAAAGAATAGGATGAATGGATTGAAATAACGTACAAAACTAAGAGTCATACTGATCAGTCTGCACATTATCTATCACTGAACTGTGAAAAAATAGGGCAGCAGTCTTCTCTGAAACAGAAAAATAAGAAAAACCTTAGGTGCTTTTTGTTTTCTTTTTAATTATGATGTTAGACATATTTAGCCGACAAGCAAAACTAAAGAGAAATCAGCACCTAGATACACATACCAGCAAATGAGTTATAACATCATAAAAGTGGATGCAGAAAAGGCAAAGTAAACAATTTGAAATTATCTTTAGTTGGGATGGCTTTCTAAACCTTCCCGCTAACATTAATACCAATCCTAGAAAGTAAGTAGCCAAAGAACTGTGCAAAGTCCAACCTGCCAGGGAAAGATACTTCCATTCTTAAGAATGAATGGGCTAATTACAATCAGGGTATATCATAGATCAATAGTAAAAACAAAACAAAAGAACCCCACTTGTTTAAAAAAGCAAAAACACAAATCATAAGGTAACTGGAAATAATATTGCTTTACTTCAAATACCTAGCTGTAGAACCTTGAGAATATTAACCTTGGAGAAACATTTTCTCTAAAATGAAGACGGTAAGTTTCCTGTAAATACTAATTGAGACAACATGTTTCAAACATTGAGAACAATGCATGTCACTTGGTGGCACTACATGCTTCTAATTTTATTATTATAAAACTGTGGTGGAGAATTTTAGGCTAAGATATTGGATCTGGTTCAGAACCTGAGGATAAACCTTATCAAGAAAGATATTCCTTCCCAAAGTAGATTTTAAGGTCTAAACAAGTGCTCTTTTGTTCTCTTACAGGTTTTCTGTAAAGGACTATCATTCTATCAGCATCCACAATCCACTGACAAACTGACTCTAAGAACAAACAAAACCATTCTAAGCTGGTTATCACCCAACTTTAAACAATTATATATTTTATGATTAGCCTTAGTGGATATACAGAGCACTCCTTCACTGGGTCAGTGCTATGAAAGTCTATTCATTTAACTTAGAAATTCTATATGTAAATATAGAATTTATACACAAGGAAGAAGTAGGCGGGGCATAAAAGGTAAAATATACTTTGGAGTGAATAAGAAAAGTTATGATCCAGTTTATACTCACAGGAATGATGGACTTCAAATAAAAATCTGCATAACAGAGAAAGCAGGGAATTCAGGTATCATCAGGAAGATAAAATACAATATCACTCAGTGAATTTGAAACCTAAAGCTAACAGAGGTTCACAAAACATTAAATAAAATAATAAGTACTAAATATTAAGACATCATCAGAGGTTATAGGCCATTATTCTGCCTATCTTCATTGCTTTGGACAGAACTGCCCAGGTCATTTAAATTGTGCAGACTACTAGGTGGGGAAGAGAAAACTGAGTTTTGAAATTGTTGAGGGTTACTATATTCAGCCAAGAAGACTGATGTGGCACCTGAGTCATGCATTCCCTTTGGACACAAGAAAGGAACTGACGGGATGGGTGCTGTAGCAAGCTAAGCCTCTACTATGGACCAAGCATCCCATATGGGCCCTAGTTCTAGTCCTGGCTGTTCCACTTCTAATTCATCTCCCTGTTAATGGCCTGGGAAAGCACTGGAGGAAAGATGAGGTCCTTGGACCCCTTCACCCATGTGGAAGATCAAGAAGAAGTTCCTGGCCCTTGGCTTCAGACTAGCCCAGCTCGGTTATTTCGGCCATTTGGGGAATGAACTAGCAAATGCAAATTCGCTTTAACTCTGCCTTTCAAATAAAAATGAAATGTTTTTTAGAAGATTATAGAAAGAAAGAGATCTTCCACCCACTTAATCATTCCAAATGACCACAATGGCCAGAGGTGGCCTGGTCAGAATCTGGATGCCAGAAGCCTCTTTGAGATCTCCTTCACAGGTGCAGGGGCCCAAAGTCTTGAACCACTCTCTGCTACCTTCCCAGACCATTAGCAGGGAGCTGGACTGCAAGTACAGCAGCGGAGGATTAGCCTGTGAAGCACTGTGCTAGCCCCAAAATAAACCTTTAAGGAAAAAAAAAGTTACTCCAAAAGCCCACTCTTCTACAGAGAAGGCTGGAAAAACTTAACATCCCCTATAAGTTTCGTCTTTTGTTTTGTTTTTCTTTTTAAGGCAGATTTTATTGGAAAGATGGATCAGATTTACAAACAGAACTTGTTCACTCTCCAAGTGGGTGCAATGGCTGGAGTGGGTCTCCCACGCAGGTGCAGGAACCCAAGGCTTTGGGTGAAGAAGCTGATAATGTCTGTGGACTTATCACAAGCCAAGAACACCTGATTTCTTGGAGCAACCAAATCCCAATGCTATCTCTCCTTCATGTCTCCCTCCAGTTGTAAATGGGTTAATGGGTTGTAAATTATGGAAGAAGTACCCCAACCCCAAGGCTAGCACCTCTTCTCTCTCTTTGTTCAGCTGGGTTATGCTGCTCTTCCTTTTTGGCTCTGTTTAATAATTAACATAGCAAAACCAACTCTAGAGACTCTTAGTTCCACCCAAGACAGTAATGAACAAAAGCTTACATATCCTGGCCTTTGTAAAGCTTGCCACCCTGGCTTTTGGGATAGAAAAGTCTGTATGTCCTTACACAAGGAGCATCATCCTAAAAGCATGGATGATGGCCGCAGTGTAGTTTAATAAAATCATTTCTCCGTTAAGCATCTTCTTGTCTGTTCAATCAGTCCTGACATCTGGGCCATCCTCTGCTGCTTCCCCAGGTCACAGGCCAGGAGCAGGATGGGAAGCGGAGCTGCCAGAACACAAATCAGCACCCATATGGGATACTGGCACTTGCAAAGTGAGGATTTAGTCACTGAGCCATCGTGCCAGGCCCATCCTCTGTTTGAAAACCTGGACTGAAAGCCCTTCTCCAACCTCTTTTCAGCAGAAACAAAAAAACATCTTTATGGGCTGGTTACCTTAGTCAAGAGGATATTCATGGAATTTCATCTATTATTTACAAATAACCTCTATACTTCCTGTTCACAATGTACCAACAATACCAAGAAAAATGCATGCAGATAAGAAACCTCATTTAGTTCCCACCAGCCCTGCCTGGAAGAATCAAGAACCTAAACAACTCATAAAAGAGGAATTAAGATTATCTGGCTGAAATTCATTTCTCGTTAATAACAACTGCATCAAGCAACAATTAGCATATACCAGTAGCTAATTTCAATTTCCAGAGTCCAAGCATACAAGTATTCCACAAACCAATCCTACAATCACATCTGTACCTTAAAATTTCTAATCATCACATCTGACTTAAAGAAAAAAAAATAAAATGTGATTATAAAATAAAATGCTTACCAACTGAGAAGAGTACCTAAGGAAATAAGCCGTGAGTAAGAGGAACAAGAGTGATGGCATACAGAGAAAAGAGGTTGGTGCTCTAGTTATTACTGCATATTTATAAATACCAGACTTTTAAGGGTCAACATGAGATGCTTGTATTGCTCAAAGGTAGAAATAACAAAGGTCAACTTTCCTTAAAGTAAAATAAATGAACTAGAACATGCTTACATCTGTATAGAAAAAGATTTCTAGTCATTTTTCAAAATTACATGAGCAAAGGTGAAAGGTGGCTTGAAGAGTCATGGGGAGTTAGTCTGCTGGGCTAAGACTAGACATCACCTAGGCAAGGACCAGAGGAAAAGGCTAGTTAACTGTCCTTTCAACACTATACACGAAGCATTATTAATAATTTGGCATCTTTAACAATGTGCCAGTAACTGCTTGACTTAATGTAAAATAAAATAAAACTCATTTTATGATCGACTCCCTTCTTTTAAAGCCCTCATCTTATACATCAGTGTGCAAATGAGGTAACAAATCGGAAGCAACCCATAATTCCCTGAATAAAACTTACAAATTACAGAACGTCCAAATAATGGCCAATCTAATACTATGGCATATAAACGAAATGCCCTATCATCGAGAATGCAGAGATGAGTAAGGAAAAGGGGACAGATGTAACCTACTCCACCATCTGCGTTTAAAAAGGGGAAACAATGATATTTACATTTCCCTGGATTTGCTAACAAGATCCTGGAAAATTACACTTCAAATCTACAAAAACGGTTAACTAAGGACGTGGAACCTGCGATAACCGCTGAGTGGAAAATAACTTTTTGTGTTTTTCGTATCAGAACCATAAGAATGTATCACATATTTTAAAATTCGTTTTTAAAAGAGCCAGGTGCTTGTAAAAAAAAAAAAAATAGTCTCGCTGGCTACCTCGGGAGCTCTCTTGCAACGCAGCAGCCGCCGCACTCCCCGCCTTCCTCTCTACCGAGTCCACTCCTCCTCCTCGGCTTGCAGAAGCTCCGCTGCGCGTTACACCAGCGAGCCTTCCCGGGAGAAGTTAGCATCACCGCCCATGAGAGAGGGGTGGGGAGGTCGAAGCCTGTCTCCGCTGGAGTCCCCTCAGGTGCAGGAATTCCCTCTCAAATAGCAGGGCAAAATCGCTACCGGGGCTGGAAAAGAGGGGTAGTTTAAGGCGCTGGCTTTCAGAGTCCACTTCCTCCCAGACCCGTTAAAAGTGGAGAGAAACACGGGAGCAAGGCTGCAGCGCTTTTTGGAATCCTAACCGGCCTTAACGCGCCCCTGGCCAGCTCGGAAGGCTGCAGCCGAGGCCTGCATGGAGCACAAGCTCAGAGCTAGGCCCCTCCATGGCTCCCTCGGCTCGCGCGTCCGGAGACGAGATCCCTACCGGCTCCCAGGTCCCGCCCGGGGCTGCAGGAGCAGCCGGGACCCGCCTAGCAGGGAAGGGCGTGGCAGGCACGGGCGCGGGGCGGAAGCGCGGGTAGCCGCGGACTCACGTACTGGTGTTGCCGGCGCCGCGGGAGCCCGGACTGCGGCGGGACAAAAGCTGGGACGGCCCGGCCGGAAAAACAGCTCAGGCCATGGGGTACTTCCGCGCCCACTCTGGGACGCTGGAGGACCGACTCTATGGTCTGGCTGCGTTGGGCTCGGCGTTGGTGTGGGGTGGGGAAGCTCCCTACAAACGCTGTTTATGCACTTGCCCAAGCCGTGGTGCCCCTGGGTGCAAGCCCGAGAAACTCTAGAAGCTTCTTATTTCCCTCTGTAGAATGGAGAGGGACACGGGTCATGGAGTGGCTCGCAGGAAAAATAGCTAACGCCCTGGCTTTGAACCTGAAAATTAGGCTGAGCGGTCCAAGGAGAGGTCAGTAGCCAGGGGCCCTTGCTGCTTAGTGGGATGGGGCAGGCCAATGTTCCCAGGAAACAAGCTGCCTGTGGATGCCCGGTTCAAGTGCCAACACAGCATCCAAACCCAGGTTATGAAATGACTCAAAAACTACCTCCTCCCCTTTTTACACTCAGTTACGTTTAAGGATCTTCCATGTACAGTTTAAACAGTGGAGAATGCATACGGAAGGAAGTCAAGAAGTTAGCAGAAATTAAAATTTAAAAATAGGTTTATTTTATGCAGAAAGAATTTAGAGATCATTTATACCAGAGGCCTCCAGAAATTTAGTAGAAGTAAATATTCTAAGACAGCATACATAGATTTCAAATATTTCGCACCAAAGTAAGCCTTTCAATTCCATTTTCCCCATTTGTATTACAGGAGGCAACCGCTGGGAGCCAGCATCAGAGCAGTGAGAATTAAACATGCTGCTAGGGAGCCCTGAGGTAGGCGGGGCAGCCTGCAAGGGAGCAGGGAGCACAGCCCAGGGCTCTCAGCTGCAATCACAATATCAGGATGCTTTCCTTCCCGCGATCCAGCAAGAATGGGATCTGCACAGCTTTTGGCTTTGAGACTTGGTTGCAATTGCCATGCTGTCAGTTTGGGCAATTTGATAAACCTTTTTCTTTCAAATGTGTCCAGGGGAATGTAAATCCATGGGGACTTGATGCTACCATCCACTTTGATCCTGTTACTAGGAATCACCCAGAATTCATCTCTCACCTATACTAAAACTGGCCTTATTCATGGGTGTCCTAGGCAGCAATTTTATAGCCTAAAAACCCCAGAGCTCACTGCTGGGTGGCCAGCAGGCAGAGCCTGGCACCACTTGGTGCACTGGCCACCAAAAGCCAAGGACTCAGTCACTGCCTTCCAGCAGTGGCTTTGGCCTGAGTCCGCAGCATTGGGTCCGGCCTGGCAGGGGCGCCCCTCACAGCCACCAAAAGAGGATTTCAGTCATGAGACAGGTAAGCAGGAAACATGATAGTGAAATTTAATGAAGTGTATGTATGCACTTGTGGGGCCTGACAAGCATTTCAGCTAAAAAATGAGAGCCCAATTCTGCCTTTAGAAACAGGAAAAAAAAAAAAAATCCATCCGAGGCTCACATTTCATTTCTGTTGGATGCTGTTGCACTAAAACACCAGTAGGTGGAGCAGTAACATTGTACTGGAGTTGACCCTTGTTTTGAGGTCTATCTGCTTCCTGTTAGAATGGTTTAAATATGAATAAATATTGAGCCAAGAACTTAGTTCCAAGACCATTTTAAACCATCAAATATGATCACAAGTTTACTTCAAAATAAAAATTCCCTTCCCTATTGCACAAAAAGCAACTCACTATGTAAAATTTGGAAAGGTGAAACTTTAGAAAAAGTATTTTTTTGGCATGCTGTTGTTGAGTGGAAGCCACTATGAGCATCTTGGAAGTCTTCCCTATCTATCAGCGATCAGAGTGTTTGCAGATAGGTGTCATTTTATGCAGCATTTTTACTAATAATATACTCATGCATTAGTATTCTGCTGCTGCTACAGTGATTGTTACATCATTTCCTTGTCAGCTATCTTTAGAGGCTTTCTGTGTTTGTCTAGGTAACATGCCTAGCGTATACATACCTTGTTGAGTTCAATAAAGTGTGCATTGCTTCATTCACCTGCAAGCCCTGTGTCCCAGGCTTTCTCGGTGCGGTCAACACACCTCAGGTCTGGGTCTCCTCAGAGGGATCACCCGCACACATTGGCTTAAGTCATCATTTTTTGGGATCATACCCCAAAAGTGCAAGCAACAAATGCAGAAGAAACAAATGATATTGTATCAAATGAAGAACCTTCTGCACTGCAAAGAAATAATCAACATTAACCTGACAAGGGGTTAATATCCCAAAAGAAATAGGAACTAAAGAAGTTCTACAACAATCAAAGCCAAGTTAAAAAATGATCAACTAATCTGAATAGCTAAAGAAAATATATGAGCACCAACAGGTACATGAAAATGTGCTGAATGCCACTGACAATGATTGAAATGCAAATCCAAATCACAAGGTGGTATCATTTCACTCTAGTTAGAATGTTTACTATTAAAAAATGTAAATGCTGGCAATAATGTGTGGCAAAGGGAACTCTGACACATTGTTAATGTTATATTGTTAATATAATATAATATGTTAAATTACTCATATGTAAAACATTCTGGAGGTTCCTCAAAAAACTAAAAATAGATTGAGGTAGGCATCTGATTTAACAGTTAAGACACCATTTAGGGATGACATAGTGCGAAGCACAGTAAGCTGCTGCCTGGGATACTGGCATCGCATCTCAAATGGGTTCGGATTGATGCTCCAGCTGCTCCACTTCTAATGCAGCTCTCTGCTAATGCTCCTGAGAGCAGCAGAATGTAATCCAACTCCTCGGGCCCCTACATCCTTGTGGGAAATCTGGATGAATTTTCTGACTCGTGCTTTCAGTTTGATCTGGTTTAGCTATTGTAACCATTCAGATAGAATGGGTAGAAGATTTCTCTCTTTCTCTCTCTCTCTCTGTAAGCTTTCTGTGAAATGACATAGGTTTTATTAAAAAATTATGTCATTTGCAATGCCTGCATATCATACTCATTGCATCACTATTTATAATAGCCAAGATAAATTATAAACCCAGATGTCCATCAATAGTGAATTAGATAAAGTAAATTTGGAATATACTCACAATGCAACATTTTCTGCCATAGGAAAATAAATCTTCACATTAGCAACAAACTAGAAGGAACTATAGGTCATTATATTAAGTGAAATAAGACATACAGAGAAAGACAAACACCACGTTTTCACTTTCATACGTGGCAGTTGAAGCAAATAGTTAATGTGAACTTAGATCAATGGGGAGAAGCTAGAGGGAAATGGACAACAGGACTGAAACAGCTTCTAATATAAATGTATTCTAGTATTTCACAGCACAGTGAGTTGACTATAATTCAAAATAATGCATTATATACTGTACATAATTAGAACAGAGGAGCTGGTAGACTAAAAACACATATAAAAGATAAGGAAATGGAGCATTTCAATGGTTCTTTGTTTCATGCTGAATATATATTGCCCTGTATCCCATACAAATATACAAACAGTATATGATAATAATAATTTTAAATTAAACTCTACATGATAAAATATGAAATGTTTTTGCAACGTAAGAGAAAAAAAAATCTGTAAATAAACCAATGTATAATCCAGCAATTCCATGTGATCCCACTAACACATGCCTGTCAAAAGGAATTGAGAACATCATGTTGAACAATCGTCTAACCTGTATTGTTCAATAGCAAAGACGTGTAATCAAATTATGTATCTACCAGTGGTAAGAAAAAGAATAAATCAAGAAAATGTGATGTATATATAGATATATGTTTATGTTATTAATACATAAAAGGGATGAAACTCTCACTTTTCACTAGGAATGGCAATGGAGGACATTATATTAAATAAAATAAGGCAGGCACAGAATGCAAACAAATCACATCTAGTCGCTTATGTTGTCATTAATCATAATCCTTTCATGCCTTGCTTACAGCTTCTTAGCTCCAAGGATCAGTTCAGCTTTTCCAGGTCTCCCATGAGGGTGCAGGGTCCCAAGGCTTTGGGCCGTCCTCGACTGCTTTCCCAGACCACAAGCAGGGAGCTGGATGGGAAGTGGGGCCGTCGGGATTAGAACCAGCACCCATATGGGAACCATGTATGTGCAAGGCCAGGACGTTACCACTACACTATCATGCCGGGCCAAGGATAAAACTTTTTATCTAATACATTGTACAAAAAGCTTTTTAAATGAAGGATTTTTTTTTTTTATTTTTGATTTTACAGAAAAATTGCAAAGAAAATGTGTTTCCTACCTCACCTATTCACTGATTCACTTATTAGTAACGTATTTTTTAGGTTAAATAGGCATTTAATTTTTTTAATATAAAGAGAACAGATTTTACATATTTCATAGATACAACTATTTTTAAAACTTAATTTTATTTGAAAGAATCACAAAGGATGTAGGTTACAGAAAGAAGTGCAGAGAGAGCTGCAGAGAGTTACAGAGAATTACAGAGAGAGGGGGAATGAGAGAGAAAAAGGAAAGAAGGTAAGAGAAATATTCCATTCTCTGGTTCTCTCCCCAGATAGACAAAATGGCCACAGCTGGGCTGTTCCAAAGCTTCTTCTGAGGCTTCTGTGAATTTTCAGGGGCTCAAGGCATTGGGCCATCCTCCGCTGCTTTCCAAGGTCATTAACAGGGAGTTGGATAAGAAACAGATCAGCTGGGACATGACTGATGTCCATATGGGATGTCCATATGGGATGCCACAAGGGGAGGATTAACCTTACAGACCAGCACACCAGCCTCATAGCTACAATTCTAAGACAATCATACTTTCATAGTTTTTTTATAACTACTATAATTAATAAATTAACACTAATATATTACTAATTAACATTATTTCTGTTATGTTTGACAATGCCTGATGTACTATACTCACCATTATAATCTCATTTAGAATAGTTTCATGGTTAAACAAAAATCTATATTTTGCTGGTTTATCCCCTTTCTTTCTTCAACCTATCCCAGGCCGTTGGTAATTAGTGGTTTTCGCTTTTAATTATTATTATTATCTATAGTTTTCTCTTCTCTTGATACTATGTAGCTAGAATCATGCTGTATATAAACTTCTCATTCTGGCTGCTTTCACTTAATAACATATGAAGACATTTTTAAAAAACATGGGAAAAATAAAATTGAAGTTTATTTCACTGTGAAAATACTTAAATACATGCATTTTTATAATGTACATTTTATATTTTATTTTTGAAGATCTTGCATATAATTAAGTTTCCTGTATGCCCTTTTGAGATTTGATGGCTCATCTCCTCTTGTCACGGAGCATATTTCAATGTAGGAATGTACCAATTTATTTATCCCCCAATAGAAGAAATGTTAGTCACTCAAAATTTTTTCTAAGTAAATTAGCTATAAGCATTTGTGCCTAAGTTTTGGATGGGTTTTCAGAAAGAGATTTCTAACCTCCATTCAGCTTCATCTGCTAGCCCGGACCTGAAACTATCTCTATATCAGGTGTTTTCCTGACACCACCCAGAACAAAGTTCATCTGACTGCACTGCAAGCCACCTATGTTTCTTTGCTTCTCAGAAGCAGGATATGTTTACAGCTAAGAAAGTCCAAAGTTCCCATACTCGTGGCACTCAGCTATGTTCATGGAGGGGAGACAGACTATGAGAATAGCTCAGTTTTTCATCAGTTCGTGCTGAATTTCAGCATGGCTCCTGTATGCAGGACAGCTGGTTCGATTTCTCTCTCAACCCATCCCTGCCATCATCTCTTTCTACAGCATGGAATCACTCCATGAGAGCACTTCCACGGCCCTGGTGTTCATGTTGGCTTTCAGTCTTCTCAAGCTGGGATCAGGTAAGGCATCCAGAACAATCTTCTTCTGTCCACTTTTGTTGAGTAGCAGTTTGAATCATCATGCACCAGAGCTGCTATTATAGTAGCCCAGAAACACTGTCATGGTGACAAGGAGGAGACTTATTGCAAATGCTGAGATACATGTTAAATATTTGACCTAGCAAGTGGGTTCTCCAGTAGACTATCTAGGTTTCTAATATGGTTGCCTGGACGGAAGAAGGTACTATGTGGTGTCTTTGAGAAAATGACAATGGTCTACCTGGGGTTATCTGGGTTAGAAACACCTGTCATATGTAACCTGAAACTATGACAAGCACACAGTTCTTTGACTTGGAGCCTAGCTTATGATGGAGAAAAATTCACTCTTCTCTCATTTCCCAATTACCATTCAATGCAAATACTGGTGAACAAAATGTTAAATAATTTGATTTTTAAAAAGTGAAGGAAGTCAGAGGCTGGAGTAACCACAAGTCTGCTCCTTCCCATCTATTTTCCCGGTGGGTTTCTTTACCTCTGTGGTGCTGGAAATGTAGCAGGGTATCATGGAAATGACCTAAGTGTCAGAAGGATTTTAATGCTTGGCATTCCTAATCCCTCTTCTTGTAAGATCTATGCCTCATGACTTTTAAAGTTTCAATTGCCATGATATGGAGCTAGTTTCACATTCCTGATAGGGTTGTAGTGAGGACTGCACGAGCTTTTATATTTAGATTGTGTGCCGTAGGTCTCTACTGTTGCACAATGTATTAAACTGAGGAGTTTTTTCATCTTCACTCCCTTGGAGAAGAAAGAGCAAGCAGTGAAAGCAGTTATTGTGAGACACATGATGGCATCAAGAGCTGGGCAAAGAAACAGATTCTCTGGAAAAAAGTATCCCCTCACCTCAGCAGTTTCACATTGTCTTGAAGACATAAAAGTAAGAGCTCTTCTGGAGCTCCAGATCCCCCAATGCAGACTTAGGGCTAGGGATAGTGTGCTGGTGGCTTATTTAGCAGGTAATCCCAGAAAACCAAAATGAAGAGTTGAGGAGAGCGAAGCCTGAAGGTAGAAATGCCATGGAGGGTTGCTAAAGAGTGCTATGCTGAGAGCAACTGGAACCAAAGAGCAACCGAAACTGAAGGCTCAGAATTGTATCAGCACAACGTAAAAGTTGGTGGAGGTCAGTGTACTGCCTCCAGCTTCCCTAGGGTTGTGGTGTGCTCTCAGGGTGACTACACTCTCACAATGTGTAAGCTGACCTGCCTGACTCAGTAAGTCTCAAAGGCTGGAAATGCAGAGGCCAAGTTCCTGAGGCAGAGCTTCCAAAGGGCATGGAAAAACCACACTATACCACAGCGATACTCAGGTGAAGTTATGGACCTCAGTCTCTGCTACTGTAGATAAAAAGCTGATCAGAGATCATTACGCAAAGTCATATTTTACTTACTACCAGCTTACTTTCACAGTAAAATATTGTAAATCATATACAAAATTAGAGGAGAGTACCAAATAGCCTGACAGAATGAGGAGAGAGGGAGGTAGAGATGCTGATTGCCTGGTTTCATTGGTTTATAACCATGTGCATGTGTTGAAATATTGCCCTGTTCCCCACAAATATTGTTAGTAAAAAAACTAAAAATAATTAATAACAATAAACAATGATCATATAAACACATACAACAAGATACGCAAAACAATTCTGGATTAGGTCTGTGAAGGAAGGCGCTATCAATGCAGTGGTTGATTGGGAGCTTCAGTGGTGAGAGTTTGAGAGAAGCTGAACCCCTGAGTCAACTACATAATGTCTAGTCTGAGTTCTTGGGAAGCTCCTGGGGTAAAAAAAAAAAAAAAAAAAAAAGGCAAATGAATGATGGCTGGTTGTGCTGGGACAGGACATGCAGCATGCAGAATCCAAGCCAGGGGTTTACTGGTACAGCTCAGGCTGCGGGAAGTGCTGGTAGTGGTGGGAACCGCACAGTGGGAGTCCATTCTGAGGTTCTCCAACTCACTCTACACTGTTTCCCCTCCAAAATATGAAACTATCACAGCGCTGTTAGAAGCTCTAACAAAACAATCAAAAAAAGCATAGAACATTAATTAATAATTGTAGAGCTTATTATTAGCAATTACTATTATCTTTACTCTTAGAGTCTATCAAAATTGCTGCCACATAGAGATGACTAAAAGAAGAAAGATCTAGCAGGAATGAATTACTTGGAAAATGAGTGGCATTGCTCAGGTTAGAGACAACTCATCTCAGGAGTTTCTTCCTCTGTGTCCATTCCCAGGAGAGCCTGGATCAATGAGAAGCTGAGTGGCAGTAACTCTGACTTTGAGTTAGACTGTGGAGAAGGAAGATCAATGACGGAAGGAACTTCCTGCCACTCTTACTGTTATGTGTCTAATTGATAAATCTAGGCTTGATGCCTTTGTTCCCTTTACTGGCATCCAGTGAGAAGAAACAAGGACTATTTAACACGAGGCATTATAAAGAGAGAAGCTATTACACAGGTATAAGATTTTTAAAAAGCTGTTAAAAGATATGCCACAGCAAGAATGCACTAAAGAGTCAATCCATGAAAAAAAAGTCACAAAGTCATCCTGTAGCATGTGCTTCCAATTTTAGCAGAACCAAGCATATTTAAAATAATAAATAAAAGTGAACATTTAGTCTGTGGTCAGTGATATTTACTCCTATATCACATCAATGAAATGTTTATAAAATACAATTATGGGTTTGAAGACACTAAAAATCACATCAAACTAGAGATTTATATGACATCTATCCCTGTGAGTTAATGGAAATAAAGCAAGTCTTTGGTTTTCAGCAAAGGAAATGGAACAGAGGCTGTTGCATGTTTTGTTTTGTTCTAGCACAGAGAGGAGAAAATGTAGACGTTTCAGAGGATCTCTGCTTAGATAACATTTAGAGTCTCTCTGAAATATAGTACTCTCTTGAAAGTAAGAATGCTAATAACACACACTGCCAGAGATGCTTGTGAAGTTGAATGAAGTAACAGGTGCAGACATTTCTGCAACAGTATGACTAGAAACAGGAAAGAGCCACTTGGTTTAAAAAGATCATGATAACAGTCTGTCCACATACGTCACCAGTTCACTGCAGCCCTCGGTAGGACACACTGACATGGATCTTGCTTAACCATCTTTGTGTTTTTTCCCACAGGCCAATGGCAGCTGACTGGACCAGACGATTCCATCAAGGCTTTCGTGGGAGAGGATGTGGTGTTCTCATGCTCGCTCTCTCCTAAGACAAATGCAGAGGCCATGGAAGTGCGGTTCTTCAGGAATCGCTTCTCTGCCATAGTCCACCTCTACAAGGCAGGGAAAGATCAAGAAAGTGTGCAGATGGCAGAGTATCAGAAAAGAACTGAGTTGCTGAAGGATGGCATTGTTGATGGAATCGTGTCCCTGAAGCTAAAGGAAGTCACTTTCCCAGATGCTGGTTTGTATGGATGCTATTTTAATTCCAGAACTCATTCAGAAGAGGCCACTTGGCAGCTGGAGGTGTCAGGTCAGTTGCTAATATCAAACCACTTTTAAACAGGTGCATAAAGATGCATAAAAATTTTTAAGAAATAATTGGTGCTAAATCTATAATCAAAAGAAATGTGAACATACAAATTGAAGGAAGCAAACCTCCACAATTTTTACTCCCTGTAAAATGAAATAAAATTATTACAAGGTGCTAGTAGTATTTATACCAGGAATGTTAGTTTTATGTTTAGTGAATATGTGAGTAAATGAGTTCAGAAAAGGCTGTTCGTTAATCACACACATGTAGTGATTGCCTTTTGAAACCAATACTCAGTTTACCCTGAATAGAGGGGATGATGTGCTGCACAGAAAAGACCCAACCCTGTGGAGTTGCAAACATGCAAGGAGGCTCACAGAGCAAACACTCATCGCACATAAATCAAGATGATGAAGTTTCAAAATGAAGGTGGAATCAAACATGTATCCAACACACACAAACACACACACACTCTCTGAAGATAATACATATGCACAAAATATAAAAACAAGTAATATTTAACACCAGGCATCATAAAGAGAAAGTTGTTACACAGATACAAATTAAAAATGTCATAGAAAACACATGCCACAGAAAAACTGCACTAAAGGATTAATCTCTGAAATGAAAGACATAAAATCTTGCCAGAGCATGTCTTTCCAACATTAGCAGAGTCAAGTAGGCTAAAAATAATGCATAACAGAGACAAGATGTGCAATGAAAGAATCTTGACTGAATTTGAACTGTACTACTGCAACAAGGTAGAGGAATCCACAATGGGGGGAGAGTATGGGAAGGGGTTGGGGGAATCCCAGAGCTTATGAAACTGTCACATAATGCAATCTAATTAACAAAAATACATAAAGGAAAAAAACAGAGACAAGAAAGCAGTATAGGGTGCAGACAAATTTGGGATAACAGAGAATATTTAGACAGGGTGAAACACAAGCAGCAGATTACAGGAAAAGATAGGGGTCAGGCTGTAGGCAGGGAGTACCTGGAGGCCCACTGGATACAGGGAAGTGGCAGCAATGGCAGAGCAGTGTTGCAGTGAACAGAAAGCCCACCAGTGGCTGGCTAGTGGTGATCTGGACTACAGTGACAGCCAGGGATCCAGTGGTGGTCCTAGCCCAGCTCTTGTGTCAGCTAGGTGGGAGCTTGGGTTCATGCGGGGAGCTCAGGAGGTGAATGCAGTCTGAGACCTGCCAATCCCTGCTGAATTGTTTGGCCCAGCAACAAGCAGAGAAAGAGCAGTGAACTCTAACCCTATGGTGGACCATTGGCAGGATGGAACTCAAAGCACAGAGCCGGGGCGACGTCTTGGGTGGTGAAGAAGACAGTGCAGAGTTGAAGGAAAGGCCCAGAGTGGGCTCATTCTGGACCCTACAGACTCCATCAAAATAACTCCAGGTGGCACTCAGACTTAACAGCCAGCACGTGTTGACAAGATCAGTGCTGCTGAAAAATCAGTTATTTAGAACAGCTGGCATTTTCCTAATCCAGGACACTGAATGAACATAAACATTGACTTGTAGACCCATAGGTAATACATCTTAGAACCATGCACTAAAGAAGAGAATCCATCAACCAGAATTGCAATGACAAAAGTAAAAGAAGAGACAGGGGCACTATGGACATTACCAAAGAATCTCCAGCAAAGGAGCAAAAGCCTTTGCCAACCTCTGAGTGAACTAAGGAATACATCGGGAAAATGGGGGACACGGAATCCAGAAAACTCAGCATAAAGCTTCAGAACAGCAATGAGAAACACATAATACAGGAGTCCAATGAATTTAAGGAATATATCACACAGGAAATGAATCAAATGAAAGCTGATATATCAGACATTAAGAATACAGTGGAGCAAATTAGAAGTATAGTGGAGTGTCCAAAATAGAATGAATGAAACAGAAGAAAGAATCTCAGAATTGGAAGACATTTCCTATTGCCAAGGGGAAACAATTAAAAAGCTGGAAGTAGAGCTGGGTCAAGCAAGAAAAAGTATTCAATAATTCAAAGACACTACTAAAAGTCCAAATATAAGTTATGGGAGATGGTGCAGAAAGAGAAATTATGTTTAAAAATGCATTTAATGACATAATAAGGTAACGTTTCCCTAATTGAAAGAATTGCTAAACAGTATCCAGGTGGGGCACAGAACGCCCGACATGGTTGACCAAAAGAAAACTTCAGCACGACACATGATAATCAAGCACTCATCCATCGAACATAAGGAAAAGATCCTTAAATGTGCACATTTAAAATATCAACTGACATATAAAGGAATGCCAATTAAACTCACTGATTTGTGTTGCGACTGAACCTGACCCCACCCACACTCTATTCTGGTGCTTGGATTCACCAGCGATTGATGTGAACTTGTTCAGTCTGGTGCCCCCGACCTATGCCAAATGTATGCCAGTGAGTATCTTTCTCTGACCTGGTCTGGGTTGCTCCATAGCGTGGTTCTTGCACTCACCTGTAGGGACTGTGTCCCAACAGAGAAGTTTCCTAAGTTCCTCCAGCAGAACCTCTCCCTATGCCAGATCTTGCACATACTGGTGGGTCCATGGGCCAGCCCTCCTTGCTGGCCTTCAATCCATTCTGGTTCTTACTGTTGGATGTTTCAGCCCAGCCAAGGCTTGTCCATACCCAGACAATGCTTACACATGGCTCAGAGACCTAGTCTAGTCCATCCTATATCTACCCAGGTTCTGCAGAACACCAGATGATGTTGGTGTCTAGCCCAGGTTGGTGTACCCAGCCCCAGTTCACACTTGTGCCAAGGGAGATTGCAGCAAAATCCAGACCAGAATGCAGCCCCTACTCTGGCCCCTGCACTCTCCCATGGGAACCCCAGCAAAGCAAGGGTGTACTCTCACAGCTCCCCAACCGAGCCTATTCCCAGCCCTAGGTTATGCACATTCCAGTGGTTGCTCTGACCCAGTTGGCTTAGGCCCTCACCTGTCTTAGTCTTTACCTTTGATGCTGTGGCATAGTATCCCTGGCTCATGCAGATCAGTCAGTGTAAGAGCCTAGGTCGGAATGACCTGTGCTCCATCCTGATTTCTGTTCTTTTTGGTGAATTGAAGTTTGCTTGGCTCTGCCCAGTCTGCTCCCTTCCAGTTGCAGCTCGGCCCACCCCACATCCTACTGTAGGATGCACATTCGGATGCTGCCTCCTTGACCTGCCCAGACTGTTGTTGGTTCAGGGTTGGGCCTACACATCCCCCACAGAACCTACCCCAGGACCTGGTTCTCTCTCATGCTGGTGATTGTCTTGACACTGCCAAGTGTGACCCGTCCATTGTTCCACCACTCAGTCAGATATTGCTACCTACCCTGCCAGACAGGCCCCATCCATAGTTTTTGTGTGGACTGGTGCTTGGAAGTAAGTGATGTTCTACGCTAACAGCCCATCTCAGAATTCCCACTTGAGCTGGTGAATCATTCTGGCCCAAATAGATCTTATGGATACTCCCCTAAAGTCAGATATACAAAGAGGAGGAGAGAGAGAGAGAGTGGAAGATCTTCCGTCTGATGATTCATTCCCCAAATGAGCACAACAGCGGATGCTATGCCTATCTGAAGCCAGGATCCAGGAACTTCTTCCGGGCATCCCACATGGGATGCAGGGTCCCAAAGCTTTGGGCCATCCTCGACTGCTTTCCCAGGCCACAAGCAGGGAGCTAGATGGGAAGTGAAGCTTCCAGGATTAAAACCCATGCTCATATGGGATCCCGGAGGGTTCAAGGCAAGGACTTTAGCCGCTAGGCCATGCCGCCAGGCCCCTCAGTCCCACTCTTGCCCCAAATTTTTGTGATCTTGTTGCTGGGAATCACCCAGAATCATCCTTCACCTACACTCACACTGGGCTTATCCATGGATGTCCCTAGGCAGCAATTACATATCCTAAAAACCCCAGAGCTCACTGCTGGGTGTCCAGCAGGCAGAGCCTGGCACCACTTGGTGCACTGGCCTTAGGACTCAGTCACCACCTGTTGACAATGACTTTGGCCTGAGTCCTCAGCACTGGGTCCTGCCTGGCTGGGGCACCCCACACAGCCACCACACTGCAGGGATCTGCTTTTGCCCCAACCACATGGCTGAACAAGGCTCAAACCCAGAGGCATCTTTTTTCACGTGGTGCTTTAATTTTGGTGTTGTTATTGTTTTAGCTTCATATCTGTGGCTTACCTTATTTCATGGCTTTTTGCTTAAGGGAATGTGTAGTGATGGAGTAATAGAGACTACCATATCCAGATGTGAAGATACAATGCAATATGCATCCCTACTTCCAAATCAAAGATGGACTCCTAGTGAAAGTGTTGGACATATCTAGGCAATGGGATGCTGGACCATCTGACATTTCTGTACCAGCATTCTCAGGGCATGCTTAAATAACAGATTGATGGAATTATAACTCCTTATGAAAAACTATACTATTGTAATAATATGGGAAAATCAGTTTTGGGGCAACTTGGGGGATTCCATATGCTATGGAATTGTACCAAAACATTCACAATTCAAAATAAAAATTAAAAAACGAATAAAAATAAACATTTAGTCTGTGATCAGTAATATTTACTTCAATATTATATCAATCAGATGTTTACAAAGTACAACTATGCTTTAAGACACTAAAAAAATTGCATCAAACTAAAGATTTATAAGAACTCTATCCCTGTAAGTTAATCCAAATGGAGTGGCTCTTTGGTTTTTAGCAAAGGAAACAGTACAGAGGTTCATGTATGTTTTGTTTTGTTCTAACACAGAGAGGAGAAAATGTAGATATTTCACAGGGTCTCTACTTAGTCAGTATTTAGAGTATCTCTGAAATATAATACTCTCGTGAAAATAAGATTACTAATGAGGTACACTGCCAGAGAACTTTGTGAAGTTGAGTAAAGTAACTGATGCAGATATTTCTGTAACAGTATGAATAGAAACAGGAAAGAGCCACTTGGTTTAAAAAGATCATGATAACAGTCTGTCTACATACGTCACCAGTTCACTGCAGCCCTCGGTAGGACACACTGACACGGATTTTGCTTAACCATCTTTGTGTTTTCTCCCACAGGCCAATGGCAGGTGATCGGGCCACAGAATTCCATCAAGGCTTTCGTGGGAGAGGATGTGGTGTTCTCATGCTCACTCTCTCCTAAGACAAATGCAGAGGCCATGGAAGTGCGGTTCTTCAGGAATCGGTTCTCTGCCATAGTCCACCTCTACAAGGAAGGGAAAGATCAAGAAAATGTGCAGATGGCAGAGTTTCAGAAAAGAACTGAGATGCTGAAGGATGGCATTATAAATGGAATCGTGTCCCTGAAGCTAAAGAAAGTCACTCCCTCAGATGCTGGCTTTTATGGATGCTGGTTCAATTCTAAAACTCATCAAGAAGAGGCCACCTGGAAACTGGAGGTGTCAGGTCAGTTGCTAATTTCAACGCACTTTTAAAATCGTTTTCTCTGAATGCGATGAGCAATTTGTTGAAAATGGAGGCTTTTTTATAACATGGATTTTAGAATAATGAGCAGTTTTTTATATCCTATGGCTATTGTGCTATTCCACTTTATCATCTATATATATTTGTAGATTAACACATACAACATTCATTGACATATATAACAGCATGTGATCTATTGAAATTGTCTTTAAATCAGCAAAAACACTCTTAAGTTCTACTTACACTGTATGTTTAATAAAATTATTTTATTATTTACGTTTCTGGATACTGAAAGCTCATGAAGAGAATACTACCATGCCGAAGTTCTAATAAGAGCCTTCATATAGACAGTAGCTTGAAAACATCTTGTTTCAACTTTTCATAGCACAAAGAAAATGAGGAAACTCCCTGACTCATTGTATGAAAGTGCTACTCCCATGTATGAGGGATTTAAAAAGAAGCCCTGTTAATGGGTTTCACTGAGAGAATTGCAAGAGAATTTTCTGGGGAGAGGGATGTATGATTCAGTATATAGTTAGCTCAATAGTCCTGAATTGCTGGCGATCCTGCCGCTATAATCACAATGAAATCTCTCCCGAATCCACTGGCTGCTATAGTCTAACTTAGTGTCTCCACATACCCAGATCTTCAATGCCACTGATTGGCTAGGGTTGTTGATCAATTTTTTCTGTCCTCTATTCTCTTCCGTGGTACCAGATGTCCTCTGAAGGCTCCACTGTACTGCCATATCCTCAATGTACATTTGGGTATGCTGTCCACTGCTCTGTCTGAGCCAGTGAGGAGGCCCAGCTCTGACATATCTGCTCCCACAGTCAGTCCATGGAAACTGAAATTCTCTCCATGGTTAGGGTTCTAAGTCCAGCAGTTCAGTTGGTAGGAAATCACCAAAGAAACCTTATGTGAGGCCATCCCAGATCTGATTTTTGTGTGTGTTTGCCAAGACAGAGTCCGGAACAGTCTGTCATTCACATCAGCCTATGCACACACTGGTAGTTGCAATTGCTAGGTCAGTTCTGTCTTCAGCCCTGTGTTCTACACAACCCAGAAGGTTTGGAGCCCAGTCCAATCCTGCTTGCCACATACTCGGCCTTCACATAAATCAGTGGGAGCTGCAGTCTAGTTGGAACAACTCACAAAAACCCCACTAGGTCTGCCTCTTCCTTGGTTCCCATGCTTGCCAATATGTACAGTAGACTGGTCCAGTCTGTCCCACATTGCATTCAGCTCTCGTACATGCTGATGGGAATTGAAGCTCAATTCGTCCCAACCACCCCTACTACCCAGTCCACACTGGGGCCAGGGAGTGCCACCATCTGTCTAAGAAATACCTGTGCCTGACAGAATTTGGCTGCTGTGCCAGCATCTGCTAGCTATGCTGTGGCAAAACCCAATCAATCCTCAGCAACACTGGCTTGCATGTGCCAGAAGGTAGTCAGCCCAGCCTGGCTTCTCCATGGTCCAGCTCACATGTAGGCCATTGGATGTGACCCTGCCTGGCCTGGTCTGCCCCCAACCCAGCTCTCATGCTCATCACTTGCCCCTCACATAATCTACCCCGGACCTGGTTCTCTCACGTGCTGGTTAGTGTCATGGCCCTGCCTAATGTGACCTGTCCCCTGTTCAAACACTCAACAAGGTACTTGGATCTAGGTCTGCTAGACAGGCCCCCAGCCATAGCTTTCATGTGGTATGGCATGTGGTGGTCAGTGAGACCCTGCACTAACAAGACCATCTCAGGACTCCCATGTTGGCTGGTGAATCAGTCTGATCATTCACATCTTCAGCCTCTCCCCTGCATACCACCAGCTCTCACTTACCAGCCAGTACAGTGGCCCTGTTGACAGGTGTCCCTCAGGATTCATTCCTCACTTTCACATATGGTGTCTGTATCCATGGATGTCCCTAAGCAATATTTCATCACCCCAAATCCCCAGAGCTCATTGGGGTGGGGGAATGGCCAGCAGGCAAAGCTCGGCGCCCAAAGGGCACACTGGCCACCTGCAGAATAGAGTTGATACCAGCTGCATAAGAAGCAGCAGGACTGGGCTGCTTCCTCTGCCCATCAGCCAAGATTGGCAGATGAAGCAGAGTTCTGCTTTGCATGCCCAACCCACCTCAGTATATTGTTTATAGCTTGATTATATGATAATATTTGGATTGTTAGAAAAACTGAAAATACATAATTATCCCACATGCTTGCTATTTTTGGATATTAAGTGTATGTCACTAAGATTCATGTGTTGGAAGTGTTGAGTAGTCCTTCAGCTACAGTCTCAAATTCATCATTCTGCTATTTAAGTGTGACATGAACTTGTGGGTATAGATAATGGTGGAAAGTCCAGCATGTTATTGTCAAGATATATTTAGTAGTTCCATTTGGGGTTCTCCTTTCATTTGGGATCAGAGATTCATATTGCAATATGTCTTCAATTCTCAATATATTAGATGCATTATATAGTTGCTCTAGATAAATATATGTATATACAAGTCTACCTAGATGTCTATTTATTCTGCATTTTACATGAAGGTTACCTGAAATCAGAGGGAACATATGGTATTTGTCTACCTGAAACCATTTGTTTCAAGTAATACAATTTATTTATTTATTTATTTATTTATTTTATTTTGACAATCCTTACATATTTAATTGGGGTAAAAAAGGTTCAAGGGCTACAGGGAAGTGGGCAAGACCATCACTTCCATACCGCTTCCTTCATGTATTTGAGGTAAAGGGAGATATAGAGGAAGAAGCCCCACCCAGTTTCCCACCCACCCTAAGTCCCGGATGTGGGGCGTGCTCTGAGATACTCGATCAGGTGGTTCCAATAGTTCACCATTCATGCATGGATTGCTACCAGTCTCGCCACTCCAAACACGATGTGGTTGTTGAAGAGTCCATTGATTGACACAGTCCCTTCTAGAGTCTCCATTTGCCCAGTATTTTGCTGCCAACAGATAGCTGAGGTTGTTGCTTGACTTGTTCTGTCTTTTCTTGGTTAGGACTCTGAGTCCGGTGTCTCGACTGGGGAGATCCTCAAAGAAATTTTGAAGTATTCCCAGTCCAGATTCCTGCGTGTTCTAGTAAGCATAGGGCCCGGCACAGTCCATTGCCCCGATCAGCTGGTGGTTGCAGTTGCTGGGTCAGTTCTGTCTCCATCCGTGCCCTCCACTGGAACCAATGGGTGTTACAGTCCAGCCTGGTTCCGCCCTAGACACACTTGGCCCTCATACGTACCAGTAGGAGCTGCAGCCCAGTCAGGGCAGCCCACAGTAACCCCAACCAGGCCCACCCCCTACCCTGGCTTGCCAGTATGTATGGCATACTAGTCCAGTCTGTCCCAAATACCCTTCTGTTCATATACTTGCCAATGGGTGTTGCAACCTACTTCCATCCAACCATCTCATCCAACCAGCCCTAACGGATGTTGTTGGGTATCTGTCTAGCCACCCCAGCCCCTGTGCTAGTTCCCATGCCCTCCCATGGAAGGTGATGACCCAAGAGGGAGGAGCCCACTATTTCCCTCCCAGGTCACTCCCCCATCTCAGGATTTCTAATTGGACTGGTGAATCTGTCTAACTCAAATTATATTCTGGATACATCCCTCCAAACCACCAGGTCTCAGTCCTCATGCATGCTTGAAACTTTCATGACTCTGTCACTGGGAATCACCCAAAATTCACTTCTCACCTACACTAAAACTAGCCTTAGTCATGGGTGTCCCCAGGCAGCAACCATGTATCTTAAAAAACCCAGAGCTTGCCGCCGGGCAGCCAGCAGGCAAAGCCTGGCACCACTTGGTGCACTGGCCACCCAAAGCCAAGAACTCAGTCACTGCCTTCCGGCAGTGTCTTTGGCATGAGTCCCCAGCATTGGGCCCGACCCAGCAGGGGCACCCCCCCCACAGCCACCACACTACAGGCAGCTGGAGTTGCCCCCAACCCCAAGGCCCAACTCTTTGACATTTCTTTACTGAAGTATTTTATTTCAATTTCAAAGAGAGAGAGGAAAGCTTTGCTATGTACATGATTCTGCGCTGACAATTTCTTTTAGAATCTGGAATATGTCACTCCATTGTCTTCTGCCCTGTTGAGCTTCCTGTAAGGGGTCAACTGTGAGGCTGACTGCTGTTCCTGTATAGGTTAATTAATTTTTTTTCACATGCACATTTAAGAATCTTTTCCTTATGTTCAACTGAAGAAAGCTTGATTATCATGTGTCCTAGTGAAGATCGCTTTTGGTCAGCTCTGCTGCGAGTTCTGTGCCCCTCCTGGATGTTGTTTCCCAATTTTTCTCCATATTAACAAAGTCTTCATATATTATTTAATTGAATTCAGCTTTCTGCAGCTTCTAGAACTCCCATAACTCTTATGCTTGCCTTTTTAATAGTGTCTCTTAATTTTTGAATAGTTCTGTTTAGCTTAATCCAGCTCTGCTTTCAGCTTTTTGATTGTTTATTCATTATGATAAGAAATATGCTACAATTCTGAGTTCTTTCTTCTGCTTCATTCATTCTATTATGGAGACTTGCCACTGAATTTTTTTTTTTTATTACATTGCATCATGAGACACAGTTTTACAGGCACTGGGATTCCCCCCTCCCCTCCCCAAAGCCCTCTTCCCCCACCCCCCATGGTGGATTCTTCCATCTTGTTGCATTACCACAGATCAAATTCAATTGAGATTTTTTTTTTCATTGCAAGCATCTACAAAACATAGAGTCCAGCATCTTATTGTGCAGATAAGTTCAACAGTTTCATGGGGAGACGACAGTCTCTGGTCTGAAGGTACAGCCGAAAGAGTATCATCCCAATCAATTGAAAGCCCCGACATTACATCAGTAACAATTTATACCGTACCAGAATTAGTTGATATGATATTGTGTAACTAGCATGTTCAAAGAGAGAGAGAGAAAACAACAACAACAACAAAAAGAGTACAAGTTCTGAACCACATCCTATGACTTCTACTTTGACATTGCAATTATTAGTTTATATACAGCTGGGTTCTATACACCTTAAAATGGCTATAGATTACTATTCAGCTGTCTCATGTCTACTTTAATTTTAGTATTTAGCAGTTCATAGTGTTGAAGCCTGATTTTGCAGAACCTGGCTGTTTTTCGGGTAGTCTGACTCTATAACTGTAACAAGACATATGTCAACAGTTTAGGTGAACAGTTTTAGGAGGGGTGTGCAGAGAAATCCTCAATACCCTAGTGAGGAGCAACCAATCTTCGTGTCCCACCCAGCGAGTTATAAGTGCATCCCCACTGCCCATTTCCTATTTCTAAGTTTTCCTCGCTGTTCTCCATCTATTCTAGGTTTTTGTTTGTTTGTTTGTTTGTTTGTTTGTTAATTTGTTTTGAGGGGTTTCTGGAGCAATGCTGATGGTCATTATCAGAGAGTGGGGACCCAAAATTGGAACCAGGCAAGAACCAGAGAAAGCTCCTCTCCCTAGTCCCGAAGGAAGTTTACTGTTTTGTTTCTGTGGACCGCTCAGTGCTCCTGGTTGTCGTTCTGATGACCTTAGATCCTGCAAGGCGGGGTATGGGCTTCTTCCATCCCATGTGGGAGACCCAAATGCAAATGGGTGACCTCAGAGTTCTCGGCCTCCGAAGGCACTCCAATTCCCCGTGGTCTCCTTGGCAATCGGGATGTAGTCCTCAGAGCTCGTACTGATAGTCCTTGGTGAGGATCTAGGAGTCTTCAGAGTTGGGATGCAAGCTTCCTCCTGTCTGCCTGCTCCACTCTGGGGTCCCCCCCTGCTCTGTGCATATGACCTCCTGTTAAGAGGTTGTTGGAATTGCTCCTGATTCCCCCCATATGCCTTCATAGTTTTGCTATTGTCTAATGCTGATTTGAGTCTGTTGCCTATGAGTTACCAGTTATGATCCTGATAGGTTAAACTTCCCGTCTTCCTCACACCTTCTTGGGTGATGTAAGATTTCTCTGCTCTCCCTCCCCCTTTCCGAGTAGCATAGAGCCTTACAAGTATATTAGGTTTTACAATTCTTTGATGTAGATCAGAAGCAGTCTGACTCATATTGATTATTGATTCATTGATTACTTCACAATATCTTATTGCATGAGATACAGGCTGTTTGGGGTTGAAATAATATTACTGTTTCAGATTGACATCAATTCATAACAACCACATCAACAACAGCAACAACATTGACAACAAAGTATATCACCCTGAAAAAAAGTAACACCACTGAATAGCCAACACATGCATGACAAAAAGGAAACACAGAAGTCTCTTGGGAATAATGGTGCCAACATATACTTCATAAGCACGTGATGAATTCTACTAGAGAATAGAGATTATTTGGAAGCAACCAAACTGAAATAAAAACATCAAAAAACCAGGATAGATTGGACTGTTGGAGTTACCCTTTCCATGTTGGCTTCCTTATATGAGAGAGAATATATGGTATTTGTTCTTTTGTGATTGACTCATTTCACTCAGCATAATGGTTTCTAGTTGAGACCACCTGGTTGTAAATAGAATAATTTTGTTTTTTCTTAATAGCTGCATAATATTCCATGGAGTAGATATACCACAGTTTCTTTAACCACTCTTCCTTGGATGCACATCTGGTTTGTTTCCATGTCTTTGCTATTGTAGATTGTGCTGCTATAAATATAGGATTACAGATCCCCTTCTCACATGCAGATTTCACTCCTTTTGGGTATATTCCTAGGAGCGGGATAGCTGGGTCATATGGCAGGTTTATTTGCAATTTTCCAAGCACTCTCCATACTGATTTCCACAGTGGTTGAACTAGCCTGCACTCCCACCAGCAGTGAAGGAGGGTACCTTTCTCCCCACATCCACGCCAGCAGGTGTTGTTATTCGAGTTCTGAATGTAGGCCAGCCTCACTGGAGTTAGGTGGTACCTCAACGTGGTTTTCATTTGTATCTCTCTGATGGCTAGGGAGCCTGAGCATCTTTTCATATGCATGTTAGCCATTTGAACCTGTTCTTCTGAGAAATGTCTGTTCATTTCTTTTGCCCATTTTGTTACAGGGTTGTTGTTTTTGCTGTCCCTGGGTTTCTGAAGCTCTTTGTAGATCTTGGATATCACTTGTGTAGTATGCAAAAATTTTCTCCCATTCTGTTGGTTGCTTCTTCACTTTATTAATTGTTTCCTTTGCTGTACAGAATCTTTTTAGTTTGATGTAGTCCCATTTGTTCATTTTGGATTTGATTGCCTTTGATTGGGCATCTTTTCTAGGAAGTCTTTCCCTGTTCCAATATCTTGGAGTGTGTTTCCTATGTTTTCCTTTAATCGTTTGATGGTATCTGGGTGTAAATTTAGGTCCTTGAGAAAGTTAGAGCTGATTTTTGTATAATGCGACAGGTGTGGGTCTTGCTTCATTATTCTGCAAGCTGCTATCCAGTTGTCCCAACAGCATCTGTTGAATAGACCAGGTATTTTACCTGGATTGTTTTCCGTTTTCTTGTCAAAGATTAGGTGAGTATACATGTGTGGATTTCCTTCTGGTGTTTCTATTCTGTTCCACTGATCTTCTTCTCTGTTTCTGTACCAGTACCAGACTGTTTTGATAACTACTGCTCTGTAGTATGTCTTGAGGTCTGGAATTGTGAGTCCTCCAGTTTGATTTCTATTTTTCAGGATAGCTTTAGCTATTCGTGGACTTTCGTGATTCCAGATGAACTTTTGTATCATCTTTTCTATTTCCGAGAAGAATGTTGTTGGAATTTTGATTGGGATTGCATTGAATCTGTATATTGCTTTTGGTAATATGGTCATTTTGATAATGTTGATCCTGCCAATCCAAGAACATGGTAATGTTCTCTATTTTTCAAGGTCTGCTTCTATTTCCTTCCTAAATGATTTATAGTTTTCATCATAGAGGTCTTTCACATATTTAGTTAGCTTAATTCCTAGGTATTTAAGATTCCTCTCCTCTATTTTAAAGGAGACAGTACTTATAATTTCCTTCTCAGCCGTGGAATTATTTGTGTACACTAGTGCCATCGATTTGTGTTCATTAATTTTGTATCCTGGTGGAGTTTTAAGATGGCCAATGTAGGAGGAAGGCTGTGAGGGAGCGTCCAGTGAGAGAGGGATAGAACGCTACAGAAGCAGCAAAGAGGAACAGCAGGGAACCGCAGGGAGAGGTGCGTGAAGTTCCCTGGACAGTGTGGAGCCAAAAAGATCCACACAACTTGGAAGAACAACGAGAACGAAACAAAACAAAGGTAGAGAAGCTGACATCCCACTCCAGACCTGCTGAGTCACCTTTGAAAACGGCCCGACAGGAGACGCAGCCGACCCAGAGACAAGGAAATCGGGAGGGATCGTCGCAGGCAAAGGTCTTCAACAGCAGCAGAGGCAGACTGCAGCAGCTGGAGGTTCGGTGAGCCAGGGAAGGGTTAACAGCCTCTGCATTCCTGCCCCCCTGCAGAGGCCCCAGCCTCTGAGAACACAGGGCAAGCGCCTTGAAACTGCCAGGTCTGTGCCTTGGGAGCGGCGCACACAGTGGTCCTGGGGGCTGAGAAGGCACTGGGAACGCGCCCCAGATATTCCTGCACTGAGTGGGCCAGTGCATCTCGGTGCGCAGAGGCTGCCGGCAAGGGTCTGGAATCCCCCACACCCTGATACCCTGTGGATGGGCGACAACACCAGGAGGACTCTGAACGCCGCGCCGGGCGGGCTGGGCGGCCCCGCCTGCAGCAACCGCCTCCGCAGCGCAGGAGTCAGGAGGGCTCTGAGCGCTGGAAGTGTAGTGCTGTGTGTCCCTGACACGCAGGTGCCACTCCCATAGTGTGACTTGCCCACTCATTGCCTCCCACCCCGCAGTCCTGAGCCTGGGCGACCCACCAGGAGAGCTCTGAAAACTCCTACACCACACTGACACTGTGCGAACCCGCCGCGAAGTCATTTTAACAGGGCGCCTGGGCCACTCCTCCTCTACGGTCCTGTGTGGGGGAGCCACACCGGAGCAGGGGCTCTGAACACCCACACACCACTGTCGCGCCCACGTTTCTTATCATCCGGCGATAAGAGGCAGACGCGAGTGAAGTCTTCTGCGGTAATCTTTATTGCGCGCACAAAGATGAGGAGGGAAAGGCTCAGATCCCGGCAGGCTGTCTGCTCTTATGTGCTGACTGGCCCCGCCTCCGCCGATGATAGGTCGGCGTCATGATTACGCAGGGTCCTGGGCGACTGGATTCGTCAGTCCCAGTGTTCATGCGCCGGCCACGCCTCAGCTCACTGGGCATGTGCTAGGCGCCTGCGCAGTACCACGAAAGCTACGTCACCAGGAACCAAGGTGTGGCTTTTCCGGCCGGCGCCATTTTGGGTACGGCATGTAGCCAGTACATGCAGATGCGGCTGGCAACATCTCCCCCTTTCTTATACAATAGAAAAAATAAGCTGGTATGGGCCTGTCTTAGGTTGTAGACTCAAGGCGCACGATCCGTCATAGGGAGGCTGCGTAGCTTGACGTAGTCCCTGTCTTAGACCGATAATTGTCTGGGTCTATCTTACCCGTCATGGGCTACAACCACGGTGGTTGTAAAGAGCAATGTCTCGACAAGGCAGTTATAAGAGTGACTACCCTCTCGCGTGCAATGGACAAGTCCTGCGAGGTGCAAGGGCTAGTCAGGTGCATCATGCTCGAACTCAGTGCAATGCCATAATGGCCTGAGGTGCAGGAGCCATGATGTCCATGCTCTTAACTAAGCCTGTTGAAGCATGCTCAACCATACCATGGGGGAGTCACCATTCTGCATGGCTAGTAGGGCTTTATGTATTGCCACACGATTTTCGCTGAGCGCAGCATCTCAGACGACACAGGCAAAAAAGGCATAAGGCACAGCCTGTACACAAGAGCAGAATCAGCACAACCATTCCCACCCATTCCTTAATATGGGAAGTGATGTTCCCAATCCAAGTGGCCAGGGTTTCAGTAACAACAGGATCCACCCGTGTAGAATTAATCTGGACAATGGCAATTCTCAAGTCAGACTGTAGAATATCAAATTCTCTCGTTCAGTTTCTTAAAAGGTGAGAAGAAAGCTGGCAGGAAAGATTAGCAGCCGTTGCCTCGTGTAAGCGTTCCAGCGGTTGCAGAAACGTCAGAAGGCGGTGATGGACAGGAACGAGTCAATCGAGCTGGAACCCAAACCGGAACTGGGGCGTCCTGTGGAAACACACAAATGGCTCCTCGAGCCTGCCTAATAACTGGGTCTGGGCCCTTCCATTTGGACTCCAGAACATCCTTCCACTTGACCCAAGATTGCTCTTGCGCCGTGTTAAAGGAATGACGATCTGCAGCACTGAGGCCTTGCTCATCCAGCTGTAAAAAATTGATGGTGAAAAGAGCCAGGGCTAGAGTGGCCCGAGGGCTCTGACTGGCGAGACCAAGCGATTCCCAGGTGGTTTTTTGTTTTTGTAATAATTCTTTAATAGAGCGATGAGCACGTTCGATTATTCCCTGACCTTGTGGATTATAAGGGATGCCAGTCACTAATTTGACGCCCATCTTCATGCAAAAATCACGAAATTTGGCTGAAGTATAGGCGGGGCCATTATCAGTCTTAATACACTCAGGTTTACCCCATGCGGCCCATGCTTCTAAGCAGTGTTGGATTACATGGATGGCCTTCTCCCCAGTTAGAACTGATGCAAAGAGCACACCAGAAAAGGAGTCCACGGATACATGAACAAATTGGTTCTTCCCAAAGGATGGGACGTGTGTCACATCCATCTGCCACAATTGATTAGGTCTCAATCCCCTAGGATTGACCCCCTCATGTGAAGCAGGTCTAAATTCGCAGCAGGCAGGGCAATCAAGAACTATTTGGCGCGCTTCCTTTCTAGTGATCCCAAATCGGAGTCTGAGGGTCTGGGCTGAAACATGAAATTGTGAATGAAACTGGCGGGCTTTCTCCCCTGAGGATGGTGGAGACACCATCATAATCATGATTTGGGTTCTGGTGGCGGCATCGGCAAGAGCATTCCCTCGAGCTAATGGCCCTGGTAAACCTGAATGAGCTCGGATATGGGTTATATAAAAGGGGTGGCTTCTACGCCAGATGGCCTGTTGAATTTGTTTAAAGAGATCCGCCACTGGGCCGGACCCTGAAATAGAGCCAGCGGCCTCCAAAACATTCACTGCATTAACTACATATTGAGAATCAGAAACAATATTCAAAGGTTCTAGAAAGGTTTGTAAGGCAAAAAGCACCATATGGCATTCTACCCTCTGAGGAGAGACCGTCGCAAAGGTCTTTTTTATCACAGTATCTCCGGCAACTAAGGCTCCGGCTCCTGTCGAGGAACCGTCAGTAAAAATTGTAAGAGCACCAGGGAGAGGACAGGCACTGGTTCTTATCGGAAAAACCACAGGATGTCGCTGTAAAAATTGTAGTAATGGATGCCTTGGAAAATGATTATCAAAAATTCCCTGATAGACAAACATTAAGATGGACCACTCATTGCTACACCCACTCAGCACTTGTAATTGCTGGACAGTATAGGGGACTATTATGCGGTCTGGATGACGCCCAAAATGAATTAAGGCTAATTTTAATCCTTTAAACACTATTGACGCGACCGCAGATGGATACCATTGAATAGACTTAATCTGAGAAACCTGAGAATGAATCCAAAGTAACGGGCCCTGTTGCCATAATACAGCAGTGGGGAAAACTTCTGTAGGCAATACACATAGCTCAAAAGGCTGATTTTGATCTAGGCGTACTAATTGAGCCTTTTCAATAGCTTCCTGGACTTTTATTATGACCTGTTGTGCCTCATGGGTGAGGGTTCGCCTGGAAGCGAGATCAGAATCGCCTTCAAGCAGAGCAAACAAAGGCCGTAACTCTTGAGAAGAGATCTTAAGGAAGGGTCGCAACCAATTAATATCCCCCACTAATTTCTGAAAATCATTCAAAGTTCGCAAATGAGAAATCTTGAGGCTTATCTTTTGAGGCTTAATACATGTTTCTGTAATTAAAGACCCTAAGAAGGCTTTCACCTGCTGCATTTGAACCTTCTCGGATGAAATTATAAGGCCATAATCCTGTAAAGCCCGCTTCAGATCAACGTAAATCTGTAACAACTGATCTTGCTCTTGAGCACAAATTAAAATATCGTCCATATAATGGACGACACGGGCCACTGGAAAACGATCTCGCAGTGGTTGTAACACTTGGGCAACATAAAGTTGACACATGGTAGGACTGTTAGCCATCCCCTGGGGCAAAACTTTCCATTGATATCGCTTATCCGGTTCTTCATGATTAATGGAGGGAATAGTAAAAGCAAACCTCTCCCTATCCTTCAATGCTAATGGTATAGAAAAAAAGCAATCCTTTAAGTCAATCACTAATAACGGCCATTGCTTAGGGAGGGATGACAAAACTGGAAGGCCACGTTGAACAGGACCAAAGCACTGCATCTGTGCATTTACAGCTCTTAAATCATGTAGGAGGCGCCACTTTCCTGATTTCTTTTTGATAACAAAGATAGGAGTATTCCAAGGAGAAACAGAGGGCTCCAGATGTCCCAAATGTAGCTGTTCCTGAACTAATTGTTGAGCAGCTTGGCATTTTTCAAGAGAAAGCGGCCATTGGGGAACCCAAACCGGCTCCGCTGTTTTCCAAGGTATGGGCAGCTGCGTGCCAATGGCCACTACTAAAAACCCAGACCTTTACGGCCTGGATTTCCCCGGGGTTCAATTGGCTGGACAATACCTTGACTCTGTTTACCTAAACCCTTTCCTTGAATATAGCCCATTTTATCCATCAACTTTTGAGAGACTTCAGAATAACCGGAGGCATTGGAGACTAGTCGTATCCCCATCTGTTGAAGAATATCTCTTCCCCAAAGGCAAACCGGTAGGTTCAGGACATAGGGTGTGACTGTCCTGCAATTGCCTTCCTTATCCTTCCACTGTAGGGCTCTGGCACTTTGGGATGGAGCTTGTTCAAACCCCAGACCGCGTAGGCTATGAGAAGTTTGAATCAAAGGCCAATCACGCGGCCAATACTTGGAGGTTATGATGCTCTTATCAGCTCCCGTGTCTAAAAGTCCCATAAACGGTCTATTCTCTATTTGCAACTCAAGCATGGGTCTATCGATCATATCCATCATTAAATTTATATAAGGAACCTCTACTTGGGTCTGGACAGTCTTATCTGCACTAATTAAAGCTGGTAAAAATATGAGTTGGGCTATAGGATCACCTGAAGCGACAGCAAAAGCACCTCGTGCGACTGAGCACAGCACTGAAAAGGAGCTAGCTTCCGGATGTAAAATTCCAGGTGTTACAATAAAACCTTGAGAGCTCAAGGCTGCTCGGCCTATCACAAGCCCGACCGCACCAGGTGGTACCGTGTCTGTTAAGATGACCGGTACCGGCGTAATGCCGTCCTCTGGTTTTAAGAGGACTCCGGTGGCGGCACAGAGGTCCAGACTTGCAGGGTGTCGCTCCTGGCAGGGTTCCCTCATGCATGACGGAAGAGTGCCCGATCGGTCAAGGGGACCTGGGCCTTCGATCCCCATCTCCCGTTTTTTGACTCCTGGCTTAAGGGGTGTTTTGGCTCCTGACTCGAGAGAGGGCGTCCTTTTATATCCTTCACTGACTTGCATTCATTGGCCCAATGTCTACCTTTGCGGCACCGTGGGCATATCCCAGGAGGCTTATTGCTAGGCCCTGCACGGCATTCCCTTTTCATATGTCCTGGTTTGCCACACTGAAAGCACACGGGTGATGTTCTCTCCCTATGATTAGACCTCAAAATGGCGGCTGCTAGTCCATGAGCTGTTAAAGGGCCTCCTGTATCCCTACAAACCTTTAGCCAATCTGAAATTCCCTTGGACTTACGATCCTTGAGTAGGGCTCTACATTCTGCATTACACTGCTCCCAAATTATCTGCTCTACCATTCTAGTGTTCTGATCTCCCTCTCCAAAGGTCCTTTCCACGGCCTGCATTACGCGTGCCACAAAATCAGCAAAGGGCTCATCTGGCTCCTGCTTAACCTGTGTAATGCCCAGTTTCTCTTGCCCTTTAAGTGAAAGGGCCTTCCAAGCCTTTATAGCTGCAGTAGAAATTTGAGTATATACTGGCCATGGATATCTATTTTGATCATCAGAGTATTGGCCTTGTCCGGAAAGCATATTATAAGACCACGTCAAAGCGTCGCCGCCGCGCTGTTGATTTGCGCGGGCGGTCTCAGCCAAAAGCTCCTGCCATAATCCCTTCCAATTTAGATATGATCCCATATTAGGGAGAACAGCCTTCACCACAAATTGCCAATCAGAGGGAGTCATATTCATTCCTCCCATGCGTTCTAACAGGGACAAAGTGTAGTTGGCATGAAGACCATATTGCTTTACAGACATGGCCAATTCTCGCACTAATAATGCATCTACCTGTCTGTAAACTCTTTCCCTTTCTTCTTCTAAGACGGGGAACATATTTTGAAGTTCCCGGCGTGTGACTGGATCAATGAAGGAGGAGCCGGCACCACAACTCATGGGTGGGGCAGATGGGGTCACAGGAGGAGGAGCCATTAGTGAAATGGCTCCAGAGCCCTGAGGCCATGGGTCGAGCATGGCCGGCGCAGTAGCACCGCAATTCTCTTTCTTCTCCTTTTCTGATCCTCTTCTGTTTCCTGCGGGTTGTTTGCGTTCTAAACGCCTATCCCGCTTGTACCCTTCCTCCGCGTCGGACGTCTCCGAACTTGATGAGGAAGATCCTGCTTTCAGTTTCACCTTTCTTTTCAAACCGGTTCTCCTCTCCCGCTCTGTTTCTGAGAGACTATCCTGGGCAGACTGAAGGGCTTTGTCACTCTCTCTGACCGCTCCCTTAAGGAGGGCATAAACCGTCTGCAAAAATTTTACCAGAGAGATCTGTGCGCCCATGTCTATAACCAGAAGCAGTGGCTCCTATACCTCCGATTTATGCTCCTAGTCACCCGAAAGTTCTCCCTCTCAGAGCTCCTTACCTGTCTTATGGCCGCAGTTCTGACTTCGTCCCATTCAAAACGGGAGGCCCCCTCCAGGTCCCGGGTATTCGGCACCAGTTGTCGCGCCCACGTTTCTTATCGTCCGGCGATAAGAGGCAGACGCGAGTGAAGTCTTCTGCGGTAATCTTTATTGCGCGCACGAAGATGAGGAGGGAAAGGCTCAGATCCCGGCAGGCTGTCTGCTCTTATGTGCTGACTGGCCCCGCCTCCGCCGATGATAGGTCGGCGTCATGATTACGCAGGGTCCTGGGCGACTGGATTCGTCAGTCCCAGTGTTCATGCGCCGGCCACGCCTCAGCTCACTGGGCATGTGCTAGGCGCCTGCGCAGTACCACGAAAGCTACGTCACCAGGAACCAAGGTGTGGCTTTTCCGGCCGGCGCCATTTTGGGTACGGCATGTAGCCAGTACATGCAGATGCGGCTGGCAACACACCACGAGTGGTGGAATCACTACACAAGAGCCATGCCCAGAAAGTGCCTCACCCACAGTTCCGTGTGTGGGAGACACACCAGGTGGGCTCTGAAAAACCCTGCAGTCCCTGACACGGAGAACGCAGGGAGAAAGCACATAAAACCTTCTACGCCCTGTGGATTCCCGTGCAGGGGGCACACCCAGAGAGCGCCTCCATCCCTCCACGCCCTGGGGTGTCACACCTGTAGAAGAGGTGCCCAGAGTGTGCCTGGAATCCACTGGGCCCCCAAGGTGGTGCTCTACAGTCCCGGGCCCTGAGAACGCACCAATGGTGACTTGAAAATTACCACGCCCTGCAACACCAGGCCTGCAGGCTCCAATCTCTACAGGAAAGCGCCTGACGACCCCTCAACACACGGGTCCATTGGCCCCACCAAAATACACCAACGCAATGGGAAAAACCACCAGAGAAAGTTGTGCTCCAGATGAAAGAGCCAGCACCCCACCGAACAAGGGCCAAAAGCCATTATCAATATCGGAGATGCGAGATGAAGACATGGAAGAGTTACCAGAAAAGGAATTTAAGAAAATAATGCTAAAATTTATCAGAGACGAGGACACGAAGCGGGAAGACTTCCAGAACCGCATAATCACTGAAATACAACAAATCAAAACCAAACTGGATGCCCAGGAACGTAAAATTGAAAGCCTGATCAACAGAATAAACGCGGCAGAGGAAAGGATCTCTGAAACAGAAGACACACAAAATGAAGGTGCCCAGCGAATTAAACAGCTGGAGACAAGCCTCAGCAAAACTAATAAAATGATGCAAGAAATGAAGGATTACCTTAGAAAATTGAATATTCGGATCATCGGCCTCCCCGAGGGAGTAGAAAGAGAATCAGGAATGCAAGCAGTGCTTAACGAAATTATACAGGAAAACTTCCAAAACACTTGGAACACGAATCCACCCCGCATACAGGATGGACAGAGAACTCCCAACAGACATGATCCAAAGAGATCTTCACCCAGACACACGGTGCTCAAGTTCTACTCCAATGAAGACAAAGAAGGAATCCTGAGACAAGTGTGAAGTAGAGAAAAGATCACATACAGGGGAAAACCCATCAGAATCACTGCTGACTTCTCCGAAGAGACCCTACAAGCAAGGAGAGAATGGACAAAGATCTTCCAAGCCCTGAAACAAAACAACTGTCAACCAAGAATAATCTACCCAGCAAAGATCTCATTTGTATATGAGAACGAAATCAGATACTTCAATAGCAAAGAAAAACTAGAAGAATATGTTTACACAAAACCAGCTCTGCAAAGTCTCCTTAGAAATGCGCTAGTCCCGGAAAAAAAGGAGGCAAACCACAAACAAAGTTGGCAAATAAGAAGGTATTCAAACTAAAGCCCGCACAAACAAGGCAATTACACAGACAACAACACACACAAAACACAATCGCATGGCAAGGCAAAATTGCAACCTCTCAATTTTAACTCTCAACACAAATGGTCTAAATTCACCAATCAAAAGACAGAGATTAATAGAATGGATCATCAAACAAGACCCAACCATCTGTTGCCTACAAGAAACACGTCTAACCAGAAAGGATGCAAAGAAACTGAAAGTGAAGGGATGGAAAAAGATATTTCATGCCAATAGACGAGAAAAAAAAGCTGGGGTAGCTATCCTAATTTCAGACGAGATAGATTTCAATCTAACTAACATCAAAAGAGACAGGGAAGGCCATTTTATACTGGTGAAAAGAATGATCCATCAAGAAGCAATCACCATCATTAATGTTTATGCACCGAATCTTAATGCACCTAGTTACGTAAAGCAATTACTTACAGACTTAAGGGAAGACATAGATACCCGCACAATTCTTGTAGGCGATCTCAACACGCCTTTAACATCAATGGACCGGTCTACGAAACAAAAACTCAACAAAGAAACAACAGAGCTCACACAAACAATAGAACAACTGGACTTAGTAGACATATATAGAACTTTTTATCCTAAGGCCACAGACTATACATTCTTCTCAGCGGTGCATGGCACCTTCTCCAGAATCGACCACATGATAGGACATAAAGCGAATCTAAACAACTTCCAAAACATTAGTATCATACCATGTACCCTCTCAGACCACCATGGGATGAAACTGGAAATCAACAACTCAAAACTCCCCAGGAAGTATAGGCACTCTTGGAAATTGAACAATATGCTATTAAACGAACAATGGGTCAGAGAAGAAATTAAAGATGAGATCAAAAAATTTATGGAAACCAATGAAAACTCTGATACAGCATTCCAAAACTTGTGGGACACCGCCAAAGCAGTGCTACAAGGTAGATTCATCGCAATCGGAGCCCATGTCAAGGCCCAAGAAAGACACCAAATACAGGAACTAACCACACACCTCCAGGATCTGGAAAAACAGCAGCCGAAGAGTCCCATGCACAATAGGAAACAAGAAATCATCAAAACAAGGGAGGGGATAAACCAAATAGAAATCAAAAAAACTATACATAAAATCAACAAATCAAAAAGTTGGTTTTTTTGAGAAAATAAACAAAATAGACACTCCACTGGCCCGATTGACCAAAAAAAAAAAAAACAAGAGAAAGTGAGAATCAATAGCATTAAAGATGAAAAAGGCAACATAACAACAGACACTGCAATCATTAAGAAAATAATTAGAAATTACTACAAAGAACTGTACTCCCACAAATTTGAGGATCACCAACAAATAGAAAAGTTCTTGGACTCCCACCACTTACCAAAACTCAGTCCGGAGGCAACTGAAGAATTAAATAAACCCATAACCGAGGTAGAGATTGAAACAGTCATCAAGGATCTCCCAACGAAAAAAAGCCCAGGCCCAGACGGCTTCACTACAGAATTCTACAAAACATTCCGAACAGAACTAACCCCAATCCTCTACAAGCTCTTCAAAACAATAGAGAAGGAAGCAACCCTTCCAAAACTCATTCTATGAAGCCAACATCACCTTAATACCAAAACCGGACAGAGAACCATCAGAGAAGGAAAACTACAGACCTATTTCTCTGATGAACATTGATGCTAAAATTCTCAACAAAATCCTAGCCAATAGAATTCAAAAAATCATCAGACAGATCATTCATCCGGATCAAGTAGGATTCATCCCTGGAATGCAGGGATGGTTCAATATTCGGAAATCCATAAATGTTATAAACCATATCCAAAAACTGCAAAACAAGAACCACATAATAGTTTCAATAGATGCAGAAAAAGCCTTCGACAAAATCCAACACCTCTTCATGCTAAAAACTCTAGCCAAAGTAGGCATAGACGGGAAAATCCACAACATAATCAAAGCAATTTATGAAAAACCCAACGCCAGTATCATACTGAATGGAGAAAAGCTAGAACCCTTCCCACTGCGATCTGGAACAAGACAAGGGTGCCCGCTATCACCACTGCTATTCAACATAGTCCTAGAGGTACTTGCAGAGGCCATAAGACAAGAAAAAGAAATCAAAGGCATACGTATAGGAAATGAAGAAGTCAAGCTTTCACTATATGCAGATGACATAATCCTATACATAGAAAAACCAGGAGACTCAATACAGAAACTACTAGAACTTATACGAGAGTTTGGCAGAGTGGCGGGGTACAAAATTAATGAACGAAAATCAACAGCCATAGTGTACGCAAATAACACCAAGATGGAAGAAGATCTAACCAACAGGATACCATTCAAAACAGCAGAGAGAAGTATGAAGTATTTGGGAATAAATCTAACCAAAAGCGTAGGAGACCTATTCGAAGAAAACTACAAACTATTTAAAAAGGAAATTGAACAAGACCTCAAAAGATGGAATAACATCCCATGCTCCTGGATAGGCAAAATCAATATCATTAAAATGTCTATACTACCACAAGCAATATACATTTTCAACGCAATTCCAATCAAATTGCCCAAAACATTCTTCACAGAACTGGATACAATGATTCAAAAGTTCATCTGGAAACACAAAAAACCACGAATAGCTAGAACCATCCTGAAGAATAAGAAGTTAGCAGGGGGAATCACAATCCCGGACCTCTGGACATACTATAGAGCAGTGGTTATCAAAACAGCCTGGTACTAGCACAAAGACAGAAAGGAAGATCAATGGAATAGAATAGAAGCACCAAAAGGGAACCCACACAAATACAGCCAATTAATCTTTGACAAAAAGACCAATGACAGTCCAAGCAAGTGGGAAGGCCTCTTTAGTAAATGTTGTTGGGACAACTGGCTGATAGCCTGTAGAAACAAAAAGATAGACCCACATCTATCACCATACACTAAGATCCAATCTACATGGATAAAAGACCTAAACCTACATCTAGAAACCTTCAAACTCTTGCAAGAAAATGTAGGAAATACCCTGCAAGACCTAGGAGTAGGTCCCGACTTTCTAAGAAGGACACCAAAAGCAATAGCAGTTGAGAACAGAATAAACAAATGGGACCTCATCAAACTAAGAAGCTTCTGTACAGCAAGGGAAACAATCAACAAAGTAAAAAAGCAACCCACAGAGTGGGAGAAGATCTTTGCACACTATATAGGCGATAGGGGGCTAATTTCCAGGATATACAAAGAACTTCAAAACAACCGAAAAACCAAAACAAACAAGCCACTCAAGAAATGGGCACGGGAAATGGGCAAACATTTCACAAAGGAACAAGTCCAAATGGCAAACAAACATATGAAAAAATGTTCCAGCTCCCTGGCAATAAGGGAAATCCAAATTAAAACATCGATGAGGTACCACCTAACACCAGTAAGATTGGCCCACATAAACAAGAACACCAACGACGCTTGCTGGCGAGGATGCGGGGAAAAGGGAACCCTACTCCACTGTTGGTGGAGCTGCAAATTGGTACAGCCTTTATGGAAATCAGTCTGGAGAACACTCAAACAACTCAAAATCTGCATACCATATGACCCAGCAATAGCACTCCTAGGAATATATCCAAAACACCTGTTTTACGACAAACCAACATGCATCCCTATGTTCATTGCAGCACAATCAGTAATTGCAAAAACATGGAAGCAACCGAAATGCCCATCAGCAGAAGATTGGATAAGAAAGCTTTGGTTCATCTACTCCATGGAATACTACTCAGCTATTAAAAAAAAACAAAATGCAGTTCTTTGTGGCTAAATGGGCACAACTGGAAACTATAATGCTAAGGGAAATGAGCGAATACCAAAAGGTTAGATACCACATGTTTGCCTTGATTTAACTTGTAATTTTTGTTTGGTTGTTGGTTATTTTTTGAACCTGTCATTGATACTGTCTCAACCCAGATGTTTCGAAGAATGGAACTTGCATTATTTTTAACATATTGTTTACCCAATACTATGTCAATTAATTCCATAATGTTGTATATTGATACTGAGGTTTTGTTGGGGCTTTTAACTGACCAGATCTTTACTCTGTTAGCCCTATCTTCAGACCAGAGAAGGTCTCCCCAAGAGGCCACTGAACTTATCTGGACAATAAGACGCTGGACTTTATGCTAGGTATGTGTTTGCAAGGAACGAATCTCAACTGAACTTGAACTGTGGTTATGCAACAAGGTGGAGGAATCCACCATGGGGGGAGGGGTATGGGAGGGGTGGGGGCAATCCCCAGTGCCTATAAAACTGTACCACATAATACAATGTAAACAACAATAAAAAAAAATTGTATCCTGCCACTCTGCCAAAGTCTCTTATGAGTTCCAATATTCTCTTGACTGAGTCTTTTGGCTCCCCTATGTAGAGAATCATGTCATCTGCGAATAGTGATAATTTCAATTCTTCATTTCCAATTTCTATTCCTTTAATTGCTTTGTCTTGCCTAATAGCTCTTGCTAGGACTTCCAAAACTATATTGAAGAGTAGCGGTGACAGTGGACATCCCTGTCTAGTTCCAGAATTTAGTGGAAAGGCTTCCAATCTTTCCCCATTTAGTATGATGCTGGCATTGGGTTTTTCGTAAATTGCTTTGATTGTGTTGTAGAATGTTCCTTCTATGCCTATCTTGTTTAGGGTTTTTAACATGAAGTGGTGTTGGATTTTATCAAATGCCTTCTCTGAATCTATTGAGAAGATCATATGGTTTTTATTTTTCAATTTATTGATGTGGTGTATCACATTTATTGTTTTGCGAATGTTGAACCATCCCTGCATGCCTGGGATGAATCCCACCTGGTCCGGGTGAATGATCTGCCTGATGTGTTGTTGGATCCTATTGGCTAGTATTTTATTGAGGATCTTTGCATCTATGTTCATCAAGGATATTGGTCTGTAGTTCTCTTTTTCTGTTGTTTCTCTCTCTGGCTTTGGTATTAAGGTGATATTAGCTTCATAGAAAGAGCTTGGGAGGATTGCCTCTTTTTCTATTGCTTGAAAAAGCTTGTGTAAGATTGGGGTAAGTTCCTCTTGGAATGTTTGGTAGAATTCAGCTGTGAAGCCATCTGGTCCAGGACTTTTCTTGGTTGGGAGGGCTTTAATTACTGATTCAATCTCAGTGCATGTTATTGGGCTGTTTAGATTGTTAATTGCTTCTTGATTCGATTTTGCTGGATTGTATGTGTTCAAGAATCTATCCATCTCCTCTAGGTTTTCTGATTTGTTTGCATATAGTTGCTTGTAATAGGTCCTGATGATTCTTTGTATTTCTGAGGTATCTGTTGTTATATCTCCTTTCTCATCTCTGATACTATTGATGCATATTTTCTCCCTCCTTTTTTTTGATTAGTTGAGCTAGTGGAGAGTCTATTTTGTTGATTTTCTTAAAGAACCAGCTTTTTGATTGATTGATCTTATGTATAGTTCTCTTGGTCTCTATTTGGTTTATTTCCTCCCGTATTTTGACAATTTCTTTTTTCCTACTAATCTTAGGATTCCTTTGTTGTTGAGTTTCTAGTTCTTTCAGTTGTAAGGTTAGCTGATTTACTTGGTGCTTTTCTAGTTTCTTGACATAAGCACTGATTGAAATGAACTTTCCCCTCAGCACTGCCTTGATTGTGTCCCATAAGTTTTGATAAGTTGTGTCAATGCCTTCATTTGTTTCAAGCAATTTTTTAATTTCCCCTCTGATTTCCTCTCTAACCCATTGCTCATTTAGTAACATATTATTCAGTCTCCACATGTTTGTAATTCTTCCTTGGTGTTTTGACTGCTTGGTCTCAAGCTTCACTCCTTGGTGGTCTGAGAAGATGCATGGTATGATTTCAACTTTTTTAAATTTGCTGAGGCTAGTTTTATGGCCTATAACATGATCAATTCTGGAGAAAGTTCCATGCAGTGATGAATAAAAAGTGTATTCTCTGTAGGATGAAAGGTTCGATAGATGTCAACTAAATCCATTTGCTCTAGAGTTTGGGTGAGTTCTATTGTTTCTTTGCTGAGTTTCTGACTTTTTGATCTGTCCATTTGTGTTAATGGGGTATTCAGGTCTCCCACTATGATCGTATTGGAGTTTATTTCTCCCTTTAAGTCCATTAATATTTGTTTCATGTAGCTAGATGCTTTGGCATTTGGAGCATAAACATTTAGTATGCTGATCTCTTCTTGCTGAAGGCATCCTTTGATCATTATGTGGTATCCTTCTTCATCTCTTTTGACACTCTTTACATCAAAGTCTATGTCATCTGATATAAGAATGGCTACACCTGCTCGTCTTTCCTTACCATTTGCTTGGAATATCTTTTTCCATCCTTTCACTTTCAATTTTTTCTGATCTTTGTTGGTGAGATGTGTCTCCTGTAAGCAGCAGATAGTAGGGTTTTGTTTTTTGATCCAGTCCTCCAATCTATGGTGTTTGACTGATGAGTTTAAGCCGTTTACATTCAGAGTTATTATGGATAAGGGGTAGTTTGGTCCTGTCATTATGGCGATGTGTTGTTCTATAATTGAGTCTTTTGTTAGCCTTTTAGTGGGATGTTCTCCACATTTGCCTTTGTTTCTGGTGGTTGCTATTTCTTTTTTCTTTCATGGGAACATCCTTGAATATCATTTGTAAGGCAGGTTTAGATGAGGCAAAATCTTGAAGTTTTTCTTTACTGTGGAAGAATTTTATTTCATTTTCAAAGACAAAGGAGAGCTTTGCAGGGTAAGTTATTCTGGGCTGAAAATTTTTCTCTTTTAGAATCTGGAATACGTCACTCCATTCTCTTCTGGCCTGTAGTGTTTCCTCTGAAAGGTCAGCTGTGAGTTTGATTGGAGCTCCCCTATAGGACACTTGATTTTTTTCCCGTGCACATTTAAGGATTTTTTCTTTTTGTTCAACTGAAGAGAACTTGATTATCATGTGTCGTGGTGAAGTTCGGTTTTGGTCAACTCTGTTTGGAGCTCTGTATCCCTCCTGTATATAATTTTCCAATTCTTTGCTCAGATTAGGGAAGTTTTCCCTTATTATTTCACTGAATACACCTCTAATGCCAACTTCTCTTTCTGCACCCTCTGGAACTCCCATAACTCTTATGTTGGACCTTTTAATCATATCTTTTAATTCTTGGATACTTTTTTTAGCTTGACCTAGCTCTGCTTCCAGCTTTTTGCTTGTTGCTTCATGGTGACAGGAAATATCTTCTAATTCTGATATTCTTTCTTCTGCTTCATTCATTCTGTTGTTGAGACTCTCCACTGTATTTTTAATTTGCTCTACTGTGTTCTTAATTTCTGATATATCAGCCTTAATTTGATGTATTACTGCTATTTCTTCTTTGAACTCTTGTTTGCCTAAAGACTCTCCAGAGCCGGGGCGACGTCTTGGGTGGTGAAGAAGACAGTGCAGAGTTGAAGGAAAGGCCCAGAGTGGGCTCATTCTGGACCCTACAGACTCCATCAAAATAACTCCAGGTGGCACTCAGACTTAACAGCCAGCACGTGTTGACAAGATCAGTGCTGCTGAAAAATCAGTTATTTAGAACAGCTGGCATTTTCCTAATCCAGGACACTGAATGAACATAAACATTGACTTGTAGACCCATAGGTAATACATCTTAGAACCATGCACTAAAGAAGAGAATCCATCAACCAGAATTGCAATGACAAAAGTAAAAGAAGAGACAGGGGCACTATGGACATTACCAAAGAATCTCCAGCAAAGGAGCAAAAGCCTTTGCCAACCTCTGAGTGAACTAAGGAATACATCGGGAAAATGGGGGACACGGAATCCAGAAAACTCAGCATAAAGCTTCAGAACAGCAATGAGAAACACATAATACAGGAGTCCAATGAATTTAAGGAATATATCACACAGGAAATGAATCAAATGAAAGCTGATATATCAGACATTAAGAATACAGTGGAGCAAATTAGAAGTATAGTGGAGTGTCCAAAATAGAATGAATGAAACAGAAGAAAGAATCTCAGAATTGGAAGACATTTCCTATTGCCAAGGGGAAACAATTAAAAAGCTGGAAGTAGAGCTGGGTCAAGCAAGAAAAAGTATTCAATAATTCGAAGACACTTCGTTTTGAAATAGCACAGAGAGAAGAAAATGTAGATATTTCACAGGGTCTCTACTTAGTCAATATTTAGAGTATCTCTGAAATATAATACTCTCGTGAAAATAAGATTACTAATGAGGTACACTGCCAGAGAACCTTGTGAAGTTGAGTAAAGTAACTGATGCAGATATTTCTGTAACAGTATGAATAGAAACAGGAAAGAGCCACTTGGTTTAAAAAGATCATGATAACAGTCTGTCCACATCAGTAGGACACACTGACATGGATTTTGTTTAATCATCTTTGTGTTTTCTTCTACAGCTAAATGGCAGGTGATCGGGCCACAGAATTCCATCAAGGCTTTCGTGGGAGAGGATGTGGTGTTCTCATGCTCACTCTCTCCTAAGACAAATGCAGAGGCCATGGAAGTGCGGTTCTTCAGGAATCGGTTCTCTGCCATAGTCCACCTCTACAAGGCAGGGAAAGATCAAGAAAATATGCAGATGCCAGAATATCAGGAAAGAACTGAGTTGCTGAAGGATGGCATTGTTGATGGAATAGTGTCCCTGAAGCTAAAGGAAGTCACTCCCTCAGATGCTGGCATGTACGGATGCTATTTTAACTCCAGAACACATTCAGAAGAGGCCACTTGGCAGCTGGAGGTGTCAGGTCAGTTGCTAATTTCTAAGAACTTATGAAATTGTTGTCCCTGAGCTTTATAAACGATTTGCTGAAAATGGAGGGTTTTTAAAACATAGATATTAGAATAAATGACCAGTTTTTATATCCTATGACTACTGTGCTATGCCATTTTATCATATATATAGATTAACATGTACAACATGCTGACATGTACAACAGGCACCACATGTAAACAACCATTACAACCATTACCAAACATCTCACTGTTTTCATTCATGTCCATTCCTCGTCCAGTCTCACTACCATGCCTAAACCCTGGGAATCATTTGCTTTCCGGAATTTTGCTAATTAAAGAAAGATTTATAAGTATGTGACATCAAACAGCAGGTGACCTGTTGAAGTTATCTCTGATTCAGCAAAACTTCTCCTAAGTTCTACTCAAACTGTTGCGTATTATCATTAGTTCATTCTTTTTTTTATTGCTGAATATAATGATGTGCAATATTCTTTATTATAGAAAGTGTTTATGTCTCAGATCAATTCCCAAGATTTTGATTTCTGGAATTTTTATGTGAATGTTTATTTTTTAAAATATTATTTTGGGGGATGTTACAACAGGGCACCATAGACTGTATATCTACAAAACAGGATAAATTTATTCCTCACATTTCTGGAAACTAAAAGCTCATGTAGAGATTACTGTCTGAACCTGAGATTGCCAAGATTCTGAAAAGGGCCTTCACATGGACAGTAGCGTGAAAACATCTTGTTTCAACTTTTTATGGCACAAAGAAAATGAGAAAACTCCCTGACACTCCTTGTATGAAAGCACTACTCCCATGTATGAGGGATTTAACCAAATGTCCTGCCTGTTTAAGGACAGGCAGGACTCCAAGGAAAGTTTCTAGAGAGAGGGATGTATGAATCAGTATGTTGTTTTTAGCTTGATTATTTGACAAGATTTGGACTTTTAGAAAAACTGAAAATATGTAATTCTCCCACACCCTTGCTATTGTTGGATATTAAGTGTATGTCCCTAAGGTTCATGTGTTGGAAGTGTTGAGTAGTCCTTCAGCTACAGACTTAAGTTCATCATTCTGTTATTTAAGTGTGACATGAACTTGTGGGTATAGATAATGGTAGAAAGTCCAGCATGTTATTGTCAAGATATATTTAGTTGCTTTATTGGGAGTCCTCCTTTCATTCTGGATCAGAGATTCATATTGCTATGTGTCTTCACTTCTCCATATGCTAGTTTTATCATATAGTTACTCTAGATAAATATATGCAAATTCAAGTTTACTTGGATGTCTGATTTATCCTGCCTTTTACATGAATGTTGTGTTATTTCAGTAAGAACTAATGTATTTTTCAGAATGCATAATCATCTCTAGCTGAGACCATTTTGTTGCAAATCTTAGAGTTTCTTTCTTTTTAAGGGCTGCATAGTATTTTACTGATTAGATATATCAGAACTGTTTTATCCACTTCTCTTTCAAAGGGCATATTCATTGTTCCCATGTCCTTACAACAGCATGTTGTGCTGCTGTAAGCATAGGATTGCAGGTTACTTTCTCATATGCAGATTTCACTGTATTTGGATTTACTTCCTGGAGTGGGATAGCTGGTTCACAGGGCAGATCAATTTTCATTTTTGAGCACTTCCATATTGCCTTCCACATTGGCTGCAATAGCCTGCACTCCCACCAATAGTGGAGCAGGCTACCTTTTCCCCATATCCTTTCTTCCCACATTCATGCCAGCAGGTGTAGATTTCCAAATATGTGCCAGTCTCGTGGGGTAGGTGGACTACAGTATGGTTTTTGTTTCTATTTGCTTAATAGTTAGGGGTCCTGAGTCTTCCTTCACATGTCTATTAACCATTTGAATTTGTTGTTTTAAAAATTTAATTTCGTGGCATTGTAAATTTCCATTTTTTTTTTCTGTTGTTGATTTTGTATTGTGACTTTCCATTGAAGGGGATGTACAGTAACTACATAATGGAGACTATCATCTCCAGATATGAGAATAAAATGCAGTGTGCATCTCTACTTCCACACCAAAGATGGACTCCGAAAAATGCTGTTTACTGTATCTTGACAATAGGACGGTGGACTCTCTGCAATTGTCCATGCCCACAATGATGGACATATGACTGTTTATGAAGAACTACACTATAATAATCATATAGGTGAACTCAGTGGTGGATCAGGAGATTGTTGAAGGGGCAAAGGAAATCTCAGGGCCTATGGAACTGTATCATAAAATGATAATAATAATAAGTAAATTGTTTAAAAAGCAGCTCTATTATTCATTGAACTTATGTATTATTCCTTGGTCTCTAGTTCCTTTTTCCTAATGTTTTTCTGGCTCCTTCAAATGTATGGTTAGCCACTTAATTAGTGCGATTTTCTAATTTTTGACATTAGTACTAGTTAAATTGAACTTTCCTCTTAATATTGCTTTGATTATGTCCCACATATTTTGATATGTTGTGTTGATGCCTTCATTCATTCAAGCAAATGTTGTGTTGATGCCTTCATTCATTCAAGCATTTTAAGAGATCCTATTTGATTGGAATTCACAAGTTATTTCCAGATATTTGTGGCAGAGTTTTAGGTCAAAAATTACTTAGCAGTGGGTATTTTGATTGGCAGTAAAAATGCTACCTACCCATACCACAGAATCTTCGTTGAGTATCTTATTTAATATCTGATTTCGGTTTCCCACTAATGCAAGGAAGATATAATCACTGGGAAGCAGTGATGATGTATCAATATCTGAGCTCTCTCTACATTCATGTAGACAGAGGTAATACGACAGGTAAAGGAACATCATTCAGTGAATCATGTTCCAAAAAATGATGTAGAAACTATGCCTTTTTTGTATATAAAATAAAATGCATGTTTAGACACGAACTTTTAGCTTGTCAAACAATTACAGGAGAAAAAGTTCTTTTATTAAACATGGTACAGGATCCCATACATTAAAATCAAGTTAGTTCAGTGCTTAGCAATGAAATCTTTCACTAAAGAAGTCTGTGCAACTGTTTTTCAGAAAGGCCTTCCCAGAACAATTCCTGGTATGCTGCTCTTGCTGCTGCTATTGCTGCACTGCTGGTTCTTTGCATCATTGTTGGATCTTGCCTTTGGAAGAAAAATCTTTTCCCCAAATGCTGCAGTAAGTGAGAAAAAAATGAAGCTGAGATAGCAGCTGATTTGTGGTCCAGTATGGCCAGCACTGGGACTCTTGAAGCTTCTGCAATTGTCCTCATAGCCATGGGTTCTCATTGCCTTGCTTTGGGAGTCATAGTCCCCTTCCTCCTCTATTTTTACCTAAACGACTCCTTCAGGAAACACCCACTCAGTAGACACTGTATATAGAAGAAATTACTGAAAGTTACATCAGTGTTTGACTTTTAAAAAGTTTCGTTATTCCTAGAAAGAATTATACAAGAAGAAATAATAGTGAAGGTAATATATAATATTCAGTCTAGAAAAAGTTTTCACTCCCAAGAATCCATTTTTCCCCATTGACGATAATACTTTCATTTCAGAATGCATGCTATAATCCCCATCCTCCAGCCCAGTCACCTTCTCTTTGATAACCCCCATTTTCACCTCCAAAACGTTGAGGAATTCTATCCCCATTTCCAGGACAAGACTTCAGATAAGGGCTTAGTACAAGAGAGTTCTAGAGGAGGCTCCATCCTTTATATTCCCACCAGGGTAAAGAAACAGGTTTGTGGTAACACTTCTTACATTCTCATTTTAACCACTTAAAACTCTTTCTGTTTCAGAGACAAGACCAGGACGTAGGTAAGTATCTGTGACATTTGCAGCCTTCCACCAATAGTTCTGCTAAACTCCTTCCAGAGTTTGAGTTTCCTTCCTTTATTTAACAGAAAGATTGGGAAAACAGCAAGAACAGCTGCTGTGTTCTCTCTTTTTTCTAATAAGATCCTGACCCCTATGTATATAAGAGCTTTAAGGTGGGAACTCAGGTCTGAAAACATCTTCAAGTGATTTATTTTGACTTATTGCCACATTTTGCAGGCACAGGAACAGTAGATTATTAAATCTTCTGAGGGAATTTTGCCCAAGAATGATTAAGGAGCTGTAGAAGGTCATCTCCAGCTAGCCTTGATCTTCTTATTTGAACTCTGATCCAAGCTTACCTTAGCCACTGAATATCTTTTTTTTTTTTTTTCATTGCAACTTCAGGAAAAGCTGGATAAGAACGGTATAACCCAGAGAACTTTCCTGTCACACTTCACATCCACATAGTTCTGCGATTTTGATCCTCTAATGATTTTGATGTCAGAGCACAGAAAGGGGCAGAGAAAGGCAGCTGAAGTTATTTCCTTTATGTCCCCAACTTTATGGAATCTTAGTGAACAAGAACCATGAATTCCTGTATATCAACCTTGAGATAGGCTTCTGTACTGTGGAGATTTGTAATCTTCTGGCTGATACTGGCTGAGGCACATTTCCTTTTTTTTTTTTTTTAACCAGTATATGATCACAGCATGTAAGACACAGTTCATAGAAAAACCAGACAAGTCCTCCCCAGATTTATGACGGAACCCTGATCTTAAAAGAACCTCCTGCTTTAAGTCTCTTCCCTTTCTCTGCCTCCTGCTGCCCATGTGAGTACTGGCACTTGGTGATTGTGATTGCTTTCAGCATAGAAAGAGGCCCAGGACTGTACAAGTAATAATAGCTGAAAGGATGACAATGAGACACAGTCTTGGGTGAGCATGGGAGAGGGAAAAGATTACTGGGGATCTGAGTGCAGAGTCACACAAACTCCAAATGATAGTTTTGTGATCCCCTGCAGTGCACAGCTCACCACAAACACACTACTCAGCCCCTACCTAGAAACTGAGAGTGTCAGCCTGAGGAAGCATCACAGGGAAATGCATAGGAAACTGAAGGAACTAGTTATAAGAGGACAGAAATTAATGAAGTTGGGTAAAAACTGACATATGGGAGAAAGTTAGGCAGCAAGGTTATCCAAACTCTCACTAAGTAAAATAAAGAATTTACATGGAGGGAAAATGGTAGGGTTGGGAAGACACAGCGATTTTTTTATTTCACAGCTGGGCTTCTCCAGGTGTTACTGAGTATTTGGTCTGTATTGAAGATAAGGAAATGTGGCATTCAAATGAGACTGTATCCTGGGCCTCACCTCATCCCAGTCTGAGTCAGCATGCTGTGGAAGATAACAATGTCTAAGCACAGTTTAAGCACTAATTTTGTGTAGTAATTCATGCTCTTTCTCTTTCCTTTTGATTTGATCAGTGAACAGGCTCAAGGTGCATATCAGCAAGCTCTCCATGTCTCTCCTGAAAGCGATAACCTTCAAGAATACTCACCAAAGTGAGTCATGGCAGTCAAGGGCAAGTGGTGCTGGGTTTGTGAGTCCCAGGAATGGGGAATCCCGCAGGGTTCGGATGGCTGTCTCAGGTCATTAGACCTGCCAGTGAAGGGGGTACCGGGTTAGTGAGCCCCAGAAGTGGGGGATTCAGCATGGCTCAGGACCTTGAACTCACCAGTGATGGGGGGAGGGTTTCATGAGCCCTGGGAGTAGGGGATCTGCTGGGGCTCAGGTCACCTGGATCAGGTCCTTGGGCTCACACAGGTGAAGTGTTGCTGGTTTGGTGAGCCCCAGGAGTACTTGGGCTCACCTGCAAGTAAAAAAGGTGGAGCAGTGGATACAGACCCTGATGCACATGGAGGATATGGCAGCCCATGGGTACCGTAGCAGAGGAAGGAGAATGGATCAAATTGAACAACTACCCTTGCCAAACGATGACAGCAAAAGTGTGGGTGAAAGGAGACTTGAGGTCAACTATGTCAGCCAGTGGACATTAGGAGGGCTGTCTCACCCTTCGACTGACAATGTCTACAACATTTCAGAACTATCCAGATCACTTGATCAGAACCCTCAGAACATGCACTACGTCTGGACCCTGGGTTGATGTCGGGTGGCGGTTCCCAATCATGGGTACTGGGACACTTGGAAGACTATATGTGGCTTCCCACTTTACCTCTCCCCTTGACCCAGACACAAGAAGAAGCAGAAAATTTGGAAACAATGATTTCACCGACTTTTCCCTAGCCCTCAATCAACCGTGTAATCATCACACACACACACACACACACACACACACACACACACACAAACTCACCAGGAGATGTGTGGTGACTGTGGAAGGATTCCAGACAGAGATATTACTGGGAAGTGTATGTGGGACACAGGAAGTGTGGTACTTGGGAGTGTGCTGGGGTCATGTAGACTGGAAAGCAAGGAAAGTTACTTTTGCTCCAGACAAAAGGTACTAGATCCTTGGACTAAAGAAAGAACAATCATATATTTTAAAGATTTATTTATTGATTGATTTTTATTTGAAAGGTAGACTTACAGAGAACAGGAGTGAGAATCTTCCATCTATGGTCTCACTGCAATAGCTAGAGCTAAGCTGAGCTGCATCCAGGAGCTAAGAGATTCTTCCAAGTCTCCCACATGGCACAGAGTCCAAAGGACCTGGGCCATCCTTCGTTGCTTTCCTAAGCCATAAGAAGAGAATTGGATTGGAAGAGTAGATGAGACATGAACTGGCAGTGGATGCCAGTGCTCATAGGCAGAGAAATAGCCAATAGAGCCGCCATACCAGCCCTGACATCCAAATTTTATATGCAACCCTCATACAACTGTCTTCTCTCCAAAGGACCCCCTTACGTGAACAGGGGTCTTGCTGAAGCACTATATTGGAATTATTTCCTTCTTTGATGTAAATGCTAAGTTCTTCATGTATACCATGACATGTTAATTTAAAGATTTGTTGAGATACTGCATCCAGCATATGTTTGTGATGTACAAAATTTGATTCCTATTGTGTTCACATGAAAGACTCTAAAAGTCATTTTTGGGGAAAAGAAAATTCCCTATTAGGAATATTTTATAGTTAGCATGAGCATGGCCGTGATTAGGACTAGGAATCAAATAGGCCATGGAGAATCGTGAACAAGTGTGAGGCTTCCTCCTATCTTCTCAAGATTAAACACTTTCTTCACATTGTTTACCAGGGCAACCACACCCGGCGCCTACAGACCAGCCCACTCTGAAGTGACCTCTGTCTGATAAAGGACACAAGCCATATGGAAGATCAACTTCTTCACCTGCTTGCCATGAACACTTTCACAGGTGATTGAATGCTAATCTGTGAATAAAAGGAGGAGCAACCACCTACAACTCAACTGCCTGGCACCAATAGGATAAACCACAGACTGATAGTTATGTTACTGTCTCTCCATGATCTTTTCTTTTTTTAATTTTTATTTTTCATGATACAATTCCCTAAGCTCAGGGATTTGCCCCTCTACCCTCTCCATCTCCCCTCTGCTGCACTGCTTTTCTCTACATTATAACAGTAGTATAGTCCTTCAACAACAGTTACAACTCCATCATTTTTCCATTTACGTGTGGATAGAGACACAGCTTTGTAATGATGTATTGCACTAAACCTATTAAAACCAGCATCTTGGAGCAGCTCACTGACTCACTCACTCGCCTGAGTGACAACCACTTCATTGAAGCCTGCAGAGGATGTCTGTTACCATAGAGGGAGAACAAGTTGAACAACCCTCCCGGCCATCTTTGACAGCAAGTATCTGCGTGAGCAGAGACTAAGTTGGACTATGTCAAATAATGGACCCTGGAAGGATTTCCTCAACCTTGGAGCAAAAATCAACAACATCTCAGAACCATCGAAACCATTTCAACAGCATCCTTGGAACATTCTTCACATCGGAGATCCTGAGATGACATCCAGTGGCCATCACCCATCCCTGGTTCCTGACGAGGTCAGGTGGCTGGGAACAGTCCTCTCTCCTCTCTCCACTTTCCCCAGACACAGGAAGAAAATGAAAAGGAAGTCATTATCTCACTGCCTTCCTCCTATGCCTCTGCCCTCCACACCCTAATCAGTGGTCCACATGGTTACATATCTTTCTCAGCTATGTAAACATCATCAAAAATAAAATAAATGCATCAAAAATTACAAAACAGAGAATCATCTAAGCCAGTTTCTAAATACACTGCATATACTCTTTTTTTTAAAAGAGTGTTCAATGATCCTATTATCATTCAGGAACATGCTTAATTCCCATGTATTATTAATTGCCTATTGTTACTCTTGTTATTGATTTTCAGTTTTACTATTTTGTCATCTGAGAAGATGCATAGTATGGTTTCAACTTTGAGAATGCACTGACACTTCATTTATGGCCTAATATATGGTCTGTTATGAAGAAAAAGTTCCATTCCTCTGTGAATGAAAAGAATATGTTTTGTAACTTTTGGAGAAAAATAATTCTGTAAATGTTTATTAGGCCTATATCTTTATAGTATGGTTTAACTATGCTGTCTTCATTGATTTTCTCTTTGGATTATTGTCCACTGATGACACTAAATGTTGAAATGTCCTTCTCTCTTAATGTTTTGAATCTATTTCTCCCTCCAGATCAAGTAACACGATATACATTTTGAGAACCAAATGTTAGGTTCATATACAAAATGCATAATTGTTATATTTTGCTGACTTGATCCTCTTCTCTTTATCTCTATATTTTTAAATCAATGTTTTTTTATCCTATCGTTAAATGATGCAGCTAGTTCTGTTAGTTTTGGTTCCCATCTACATGGAATATCCTTTTCTACTGCTTCACTTTAAGTCTGTTTAACTTGAACTGTGATGTGAATTTGTTGTAGGCAGCATTTATCTGGAGTTATTTATTAAAATAAATAAATATTTTTTAAAAGAAAAAAATAAAAGATACTTAAGTATGTAAGTGAGAAATGTTACATACCTTTTAGAGGCGCATTAATTGACTCACATCTGACTTCTCAGAGGAAAACATACTGCCAACGAGAGGAAACAGGGTGACAGATTCCAGGTCCTAGAAAAAAACAATTGTCAGCCCAAAATGGCATATCCAGCAAAGTTCTCATTTGTATTTTAAAATGAAATAAAACAAAAACTTTGAAACCAAACAAAAACTGAGACTTCATCTCCACCAGACCAGCCTTATAAATGCTGCTTCAGATGTGTTACAGACCGAAAACAAGAATAACCTCCATCATATCCAAAGTCAAAAAATAGAGAGTGTCTCAGCACAGAGAATAAAAGAAACCTAAATCAATGAGAAACCCAAGCTAAACTGACAGCATCAAATCGTTGCCAACCGATCTTAACCCCAAGTGTGAATGGCCTAACCTCATCGTTCGAATCACATGTATTAGCAGAGTATATAAAAAACAGTGCCCATCTAGTAACCTGTTGGCTACAGGAGAAACTGAAAGGATAGACAAGGATATTCCTACAGAACAGATATCCTTCCACTCTTTCCTGCCTTTAGCTATTCATGCAAGTCCTGGAACTTTTCCCTAGAACTCAGTCCTTTCTGGCCATTGCTGGAGTGTCCTGCACATGTTTGACCAACCTGCGCCATAACTCTGACCTGGCCCCTAGGGAGGACATCGGTTTAGATGCTGCTAGGTGACAGAAGGCTTGGTTCCTTACACATTTCCAAAATTGCACCAGGGCCTATGGCAATACCAGATAAGGTGGCATGTGATTAGTTTATTTTTATCCACAAACACACTATAGGGATCTCAGTAAGAAGACTTCACTGCATGTAAACAGGCCTTGCAGATTTCACTCAAGGAAATGCAGGTTATCTTTGTTGCTGCTCTTGTCCTATGGAGAAGGGTATGATGGGTTAAGGATGGTATAAATCCCTTCCTAGCCCTTAGTGGAAACTGAAACCCAGTTTCTATCATTTTTGCTGAAACAAGAGGAACCAGCTAGATGTGGTCAGCTTGCTCACATAGATTTCATGCTCAGCCGACTCTGAGATCTTAGCAGCCATGGAGTATCCTCCCTGCTCCACGTCTCTGCAGTTTGCAGGCTGTACAATGTTCTAATACCTTTCCCCTCCTTCTAAGACACAGGAGAGATTTTTTCCATGGAAATTCAATTCATAATTTCCCTCACAGAGACAGGATGTGACGGGAACTTCCTTGTTTTGTTCTGTCCATCTTGGTTATGACAGCAATCGGCAGAGCATGCATCTTATGAGAAGAGAATTAGACAGATAATTTTGTCGCAGGCAAGTTGGCCCCTGGATTCACCTGCAAACCGAAGCCCTTTGCACCTGGGAACAAAACACTTTACAACAAGTATCACTCTGCAGAGGAGGTGAGCTCTCTAGGATTCACCCAAAAATCTGAACTCATTGTTGCTACCTGCCTAGGTAAGTGGCTCATTCTCAATTCCTGTCTAAGCCTGCAACTTTCAGAAACAGAAAGCATAATTATTTTGAGAGCCTTTGGGGAAAGCATACTATGATGGCAGTATTTTATCAGCTGAGCATGGCTGTAGAATTTAGAGCTTCCAATATGTCAGGGGAAGATGCTTCATCAGATGGACTTCCGACTTATTCCATTTCCCCTAAAAAAAAAAATCTTGGAGTGGTCCATTTTCCTTAGAATTCAGGGGTTGAAATTCTCACATATGAATTAAACCAGATCTGGATGGTGAGCAGGTGTAACATTGCAGTGATGCTAGACGGAGTGAGTCTGAAGAAGGACAAAAGTCCTGCCTAACACTTGGGACTCACACATTAGGATCTGAGAAATGAGGTAAGAACAAAATGTACATCATGCACTTATGAAAGTGAAATATGATCATGTTCAAAGACTGATTCAAGGACTGAGGGCTAGAAAATCGAAGGAAATCAAACCTTGTTCAAGAACTGGAAATGCAAAAGGAGATAACAGGGGTTTTGGAACAGGAGAAAGACAAAAGAGAATGGGAGAAAAACAAAATAAGGAGGAGGAGTGTGCTTCCATTAGCAGAGATCCTGGAATTTTCCCAGCATCCCCTGGATAGCAGGAAGAATACACTCTTCTAACAGGCTTAATGTTGTCCTAAGATAACTTCCTAGGGGCCCGGACATTGCCCTAGCAGCTAAAGTCCTCGTCTTGAAAGCCCTGTGATTCCATTTGGGTGCTGGTTCTAGTCCAGGCCAACCTGCTTCCCATCCAGCTCCCTGCCTGTGTCCTGGGAAGGCAGTCAAGGACAGCACAAAGTCTTGGGATCCTGCACATGTGTGGGAGACCTGTAGGAAGTTCCTAGCTCCTGGATTCGGATTGGCACAGCACCTGCCGTTGCTGTTACTTGAGGGAATGAATCATCAGACAGAAGATCTTCCTCTCTCTCTCTCTCTCTCTCTCTCTCTCTCTCTCTCTTTCTGTCTCTCTCTCTGTATATATATACACATATATATGACTTTTCAATAAAAATGAATAAATCTTTTTTAAAAAGATAACATTCTCTGCTCTCCATCTTCCCCAAATTCCTAATATATCAGCCTTTCATACCCTCCCACTTCTCCCCAAAAGACCCTCTCACTAGAAATTTAGTTCAACTGTGGCATGACGAGCTAAAATTTATGTTTTCTCTGTAAAGACTATTTGCACCTGCACAAGAAATAGAGCCCCTAAACTGAGCACTGAGGTCAGAAAAGGTGGGATTCTAGCAATAAATGGGGATCAGGTTATTCAGGACATGAAAAGGTGTTTGATCCTCTGAAGTCACTAATTTCACCGTCAGAATATTGCTCAACCTGATATTGCAGATATGGACAATGGCAGAGAGTCCAGCATCCCATTGTCAATATATATTGAGCAGTTTCCCTGGGAGTCCAAGCATTTGATTTGGAAGTAGAGATGCATACTGCATGTGTCCTCACATCTCAATATGATAGTCTCTATTATACAGTTCCTTTAAATGCAAGACAGTATGTCTGATCAAGCTGACCAAATTTTATTTTTCACACACAGGCATATATACTCTGCAAAACAGGATCTATGGGTGAGGAGAAAGAGAAAGCAAGATCTGGGATATGGTTTCACAGTTCTTTCTAGGCAGCTATTTCTAAAACCCTCTTATGGTCACTAGAGGATACTGTCATGTAGGGCATAAACCAACAACCTGTTATGAGCACCAAGGGTGGTGAGAGCTGGATGGATTGCTAGATGACTTGCAAACCGCAGAGTGTTGTAGGACTTGGTTTCTCCACTGATCTAGATCTATATTCAAAATGGCTTCAGTATGGCTACAGTATATGGCTCCCAACACTCAGCCCTAGTTACTAACGCAGTTGGGCTTCTGGCAAAGGGCCTCTCTCCTTCTTCCCCCTACTTGCCCAGATAAAAGAAGAAAAAGAGATTGTAAATAGTTGTCTCACAAACTTTCCCCCATTCCTTGACCTTTCCCACCCTAATTGATGGTTACAGAGCGTGCATCCTTCTCAGTCACGTAAACATTATCAAAAATAAAATAAAATTATTATTAAAAAGCATAATATTGGTTTGGTGCAGTGGCTCTGTTGGCTAATCCTCTGCCTTGTAAGCATAGGGATTCCATATGGGCACCTTTGTGTCCTAGCTGCTTCACTCTCCATTCAGCTTTTCCTTGTGGACTGAGAAGGCACTGTAGGATGGCCTAAAGCCATGGGAGACCTGGAAGAGGTTCCTGGCTTCAGATCGGTCATCTCAGCTCCAGCCATTGTGGGTCACTTAGGAAGTGAACCAGTAGGTAGAGGATATTTCTGTTTTTCATTCTCATCTGCTTTCTCAATAAAGATAGAGTAAAGCTTCAAAAAAAAAAAAAAGAATGATTAAAATCTGTTGTCTCTCTAGTGATTCCACAATTCTGGGGCACAAAGCACCAACTTTCTCCTCTGCTTCCTGAATTTAGACTCAAGAAGGGCAGAGCAACCACTATCAGACCATTACTTTTCACTTTCCCTTGCACTTTCACTTTCCTTTCCCTTCATGCCCATACGTTCAAGTCCTTTCTAGCTCTGGATCAATCAAGATCCCCTACTTCTGCAAAACTCAGCAGCTTGTAATGTCTTTCATCTGCCCTCGTGCTGGTGTTGCTGACCCTATGGTTGGGTTCAGCAGCCATACCTCACCAGGAACACATGCCCTGACAAGAACCCCAGGAGAAAAATAAAGGACTTCCGGATACAGTGAGAAGAGGGAGGAGAGGAGAGAAGTAAGGGTAGTGGGGGTAAAAGGCCATGGTGGACTTATCATCTAGAGCTCTATAAGAAGTGAAATAAGGGAGAAGTCGTTTCTGAAGGAAGAGTGATATTTGGAAGCTGGGCGGAGGAAGAAGGTGCTAATTTCTATTTAAGGAGAATCCAAAAATTCCATTGGGGGAGAAGAAAGTTTAGCAACCCTCAGGTGACATGTATTTCTCTATTGTCCAAGTAAAGAGAATAAAGCTCAGTTAACAAAATTCATCTAAAATGCCACAACTAGATGGAAAGGCTCACCTGAATTCAAAGATATATTGGTCACACCACACTTAATGGCCATGAGATTGTGAGATGTTTTTCAGGGCTCAAGGGACCTTAGGAATAAGATGGGATGGCCCTTGTCTAGATTCGGGCTAGTGCCCTTGAAAGGTAGATGTATAATATGGTACCATCACTGGAGCTTCAAAGATGCTGTAAACACAGAAATAGTGGCCGCCTGATGACTGGAGACATTTATGAGGTCTCAGCAACACCCGAAGCCTCAGGACTGCAGGGAAAGCTTCCCAGCGTGTCAGAATCACGAAGCTGGCTCAACTTTTGAAAAAACAGGGCTGTGTCCTTTCCTCTGTGTTTTGGACCTGATGTTCTAGGGCAAAGGCAACCAAGAGCAAGGTTGGGCAGATTGTGAAGCCAGAATACAAATACATATGTAATGCTTTAGAGATTTCTATTTGTTTGTGGAATGTCACCAAAATGAAGAGAAGGGTGGTGCTGAGACCCCATACAATGTATGACTCTGTTCCTGGCTCTAAACAATATGCAGTTCAGAAACTGCTTCCTCTTTTTTTTTTTTTCCACTCTCAGCAAGGCCAATGACATTAGCAATAGTGCCACAAAAATAGAAGCAGCAGTCATAGCCTGGCATAATTTGAAAGAAGCCAGGTATGAAGCTGTTCAGGAATTTGAGAGGCAGACAAAAAATATTGGAGACAAAAGCAGACCTTTGTACTACTGGGCCATGTTCCAGGTCCCCTGTGTCAGTTCAGCTTTACTTTGTCATTCTCCAGGTGGCTTCCTGTGAACGAGAGATGGCAGATTTCTCAGTCTCCCTGGACTTCTCACGGTTAGCACTTCTGTCCAGCAGTCTCTTCCTCGGCCTTCTTCTCCTCCTGCTCCAGCCTGGAAAGCTAAACTCAGGTAGTGTTGTCTGGTCTGCTGCCAGGATGTGAACAAGTAAGCTCTCCCCACCCCTTCTGAAAAATGCTCCCCAGGTCTGTGATGTCATAATAAATCTTGAAAGCTTTTGATATAAAAAGAGATTTCCTTCCTAATCAGAGTGCCTTCCTCTGGTCACCATCAATCTCTTTCGTGCACCCCCACGATTCCCCCGGTGCCCAGCAGCTCTGACACAATTTTTCTAAGGATCCCAAGGTCTACAGGAAGCAGAAAGGTTCCAAGAGTCTCTTACTGGCCTGTGTTTATATTAAATCAATACTGTATTTTGTGTTTAGGTTAAATGAATATTATATTTTCAACATCTGCAGAGTTTTTCAGAGGCAGGAAAAACCTCACTTCATCCCACTCTCTCTCATGAAATCAGCGGGTAAAAGAGGGTGTACATTAATCACATAGCAAAATTCTCTGGACTGGGAACTGAAGTATTAGGGTGACTAAGAATTTCCCAAATAGCTTATGGTCAAAGAAAGGGAGTTGGTTTAGAAAGAATTACTTTGATGTTTGTATCACATAAGCAATTGTAAAAACAAACAAATAAACAAAAAAACGATGTACAAAGATTTATGGGGAAGGGCTAGCATTGCAATATAGGTAAACTAGTTTTCAGCATCTTATACTGAAGCATGATTTCACCAGTTGCTCTGCTTATGATCCAGCTTCCCTCAAATTCTCATTCTAAAGCAGCGTATCATGGCCCAAGTGCCCAGGCCCTTGCCAACCATGTGAGAGACCCAGATGAGATGGAATTCTAGGCTCCTGGCCTCTGGGCCAAGCAGGCAGTTGTAGCCATCTGAGGAACCAGTGGGATGAAAAAGCCTTTCTTTGTCCCTTCTTCTCTCTACGTTACTTTGCCTTTCAAATAAAGATATCTCTTTTTTGTTTATATAGATAAAACAAATTTCATGTATTTCATATATACATATATAGAGACAGAGTTTTGAGATCATGATACTTCAAGCCTCACTCCCGGCCTCCTATTTTCCACTTACTTTTTAAAATGACAAACCTTCAATTTACTTAACAATTACAAGCTTAGCCTTCCACTAAATGAAGAATTCAATAAGCAGTAATCAGAAAAATCACTATCCCTCAAAAGTATGAACAAGGAATATAATCAACAACCAAATCTAAAATATGTTAGTTTCAGTCATATGTAGATTATATTTTTGTACTATCTATATTAGTTGCCATAAATCAGGGGGGCGGAATGAGATTTGTCTTTTTGGGACCAGCTCAGTAAATAAATCTCCGAATCCCAGTACCTACAACTATGTCACATAATACAATGTAATAAGTTAAAAAAAAAAAAAAGAAGAATTTGACAGTACATATAAGTATGGATAAGAGCTATTCTTTTGTCTCTAAAAAGTCAGAGTTGCCAGTGTTGGGCACAAGGAAAACAACCGATGGAGGATAGACTAAGGGAAAGCGTGCCCAGAGTGTGCCCAGAGAGTGAGCCAGATGGGTGTGACAGAGAGCTAGAGAGATTCCAGAGAAGGAAGGCAAGCAGAAGAGTGGAAACTCACCCCTGGTGGCAACCACGAATACAAACGACACAAAGAAACCTACCTTGGTGGCCTGTGGGAAACCTAAGGAGTGGGAAGGGACTCATGAAGGTTAAACTTTGGGAAAGGGATTTTATCTGAACTTGGAAGATAGCAAACTGACTAGTTTTGAGACTGAAGAGTGGTCAGCCGAGACAACACTGAAGAAAAAGGATGATCAAGCAAAAGATTAAGACGTAATTCTAGAAAATAGGATTGGTTTGGCCTTTTGCTATAAAACACCTTTGAAAAAGAGAGCCTCCATGGAGTATGCTCTGTTTTTATATAAAGGATACTTTGTTTTTATTTTGTGTTCCATATGTATTACTTTAAGAATTGAAAAATGAGGAGTGAGCACAATGGCTCAAATAGTTAATCATCCACCTTGCAGTGCAGCAACCTGTATGGATGCCAGTTCATGTCCAGGTGTTCCACTTCCCAGCTAGCTCCATGCTTGTGGCCTGGGAAAATAGTGGAGTACGGCTCAATGCCTTAGGATCTTGCACCCATGTGGGAGACTCGGAGGAGTCTCCTGGCTCCAGGCTTCAAATTAACCCCGTTGCAGTTATTGTGGCCATTTGGGGAGTGAAACAGTAGATGGAAGATTTCCCTTTCTAGGAATCTATCTTTCAAAAAAAAAAATGCTGAATATTTAAAGAAAAGAATTGCAAAGTCAGAAAGGTAAAGATAAAATATCAATTTCCATTATGCAGAAATTATCAAGTTTGTTATACCTCATTTCAGATCTTTTTCTCTGCACATTTATGCCCATATGTAATTTTTTACTAAAGATTATAGTGTGTATGGTGGTTTCAAATGTACCCTTTTTACCACTCTGATCACATTTACATAATTCCCCAAAATAATCTTTTGTCATGATTGATACAGACTAGTAACCAGTACTGCACTACATATTATATCTGGCTGCAATAGCCCTCACACATCTTTAAATATAGCCCCCTGGCTTTTTTACTTACAATTACTGGGCCAAGAAATAATGGCAGTTCTCCAAAAAGGTCACTTAAATGACTTACTTTTGATTTCTGATTGTAAAGTTTTATAACAAAAATTTACTTTTAGGAAAGAATGATTTGGGCCATTTTCTGGCTTCTCATTCTAGAGGAGGTGAAGGTATTAGGCCCAGAACCTTCCATTGTGGCCCATGTTGGGCAAGATGTGGAGTTCCAGTGCCACCTGTCACCGTACCTGGATGCAGAGGACATGGAAATCCGCTGGTTCCGCAGCCAGGCCTCAGAAGTAGTACACCTGTACCAGCACCGACAAGAGCTGAATCACCTGCAGATGACACAGTTCCAGAACAGGACCAAACTCCTGAAAGATGACATCACTGTTGGAAGTGTGTATCTGCAGCTCCACAACATCATGCCCTCAGACAATGGTACTTATGGGTGTCACTTCCTCTCCAGCAACTTCTCCAGCAAAGCTGTGTGGGAACTGGAAGTAGCAGGTGCGTGGCCAGTCAAGCAACAGGGGAGAGGAGAAGAGGGTTGGTTTAGATAGAGTTACTTTGTTCAGGAGTAGGGTAGAGACTAACAGAGGCTCACAGAGAATAAAAGAATAACTCTAGTTTTAGAACACATGCAATTTAAAACAAAGGAACAAGTCTGCAAGCAAATGAATGAAAAAGGCAGTGAACCAAAAATACATATTATCCTTAAACAAATGTAAAAATCATTTTTACTTGTAATAAAGTTAAAACATCTAGATGCAAATTTTACCTATCAGACTGGCAAAACTTCAAAAGTTTTACTACATGCGTTTGATACGGTTGTGGGGAAGCAGGTCTCCTATTTTGTTATTAGAGCTCAAAGATGTGAAGCACCAGGACAGAAGGATTTGGCAACAGCTAAGATGAATATTTGTGCATCTATCAGTGACATAATAACCACATTTCTAGGAACTTAGCCCAAAGATATTCACCTAACACTTACAATATGAAAGGCATTTGTGTAAGTTTAATCTTCATAGCATTATTTATAATTGCAAAATAGTGGAAGCCATGCAACTGTTCACATATGAGAGCTGAACATTTTTCATCCTTACATTAGTATTTAGAAACTAGAAAAAAATGAAAAGGAACTGTATGAATGAAGGTGGGAATAATTTGTAGAATGTGTTGTTAAGAAAAGAAAGGGTCAGGCATTTAAGATCTGGGATTCTGGCAACCCACATCAGAGTAACTGAGTTCAAATCTTGATTCTAATCCTGATTCCTGCTTATTGGCATTGTAGATCTTATGAGGTAGTAGTGATGGCTTAAGTACTTATGCCTTAGCCATTCACTTAGGACACTTCGTTTGAGTTCCCAACTGCTGGCTTTGTCCTGGCCCAGGTACTAGGGAGGTGGGCCAGTGAATGGTATATCTTTCTCTTTCTTACCTCGTCTAAATAAATAAATGTTTTTAAAAAGAGAAAAATGCAAAATACTTTTGTGTGTTAGAAATAACGAGAGACATTGGAAATGAAAAAAAAAAAGATAAAACAAAAACTAACAAAGGGTGGGGACATAATGGGTTGGAAGGAAACACAAAAGGCCAAGTGATTTTCTGATATACATTTAATAACAGCATTCCTGCTAAGGCCATATTCCTGTCTTACATATACAGGTTTATAAACCTAACACATAATTATAAGAAGACATTGAAACCCATACAAAATGCACTTTGGGCTTCAGTAAAAATCAGCGAGTAGAATCTATTGGGATTTGTAGTGATTCAATTCTAACCTCTAGGGGGATTGTTCCTTGCATATGCTTAAATGCCAACCGTTCTTCTCCATCAAACATTCTTCTTTATATTCCCTTGAGACAATATTATAACCACATTGAACTGATCATCTAGACTGTCATTTATGTATGTGGGAGCAGCGGCTGTGAGCTTCTCCCAGCTCGTAATTTCTCACAGTGACTGTGCATGGAAAAAGATGGCATACACTCCACACACAACCTGCAAGAAGGGGCTGATCTTTCTCAATCCTGTCTCTCACAGGGATAGGCTCTGATGTTCACATCTCCTTGGAAGGGTTCAAGAATGGAGGTATTCAGCTGAGTTGCAGGTCCCATGGCTGGTACCCAAAACCCAAAATTCAGTGGAGAGACCATCAGGGGAAGTGTCTGCCTCCAAAGGCTGAAGCCATTGTCCAGAATGCCCAGGGCCTATTCGGTCTGGAAACATCTGTGATCGTTCCAAGAGGTGCTCACAGAAATGTGTCCTGTTCCATTCAGAACCCTTTGCTGAATGAGAAAAAAGAATGTGTAGTCCAGATTGCAGGTAAGTAGATGCCAGCTCATCCTGATCTTCCTCATGGTCATGTCCCTCACATACACTGACCCAGAAGTGGTCAGCAATGAAACAGTAATACCAGGGCTGGGATATATATGGCACAAGTTTACCTGGATAACCTGAAAAATCAGAAGACTTTGTATCAGAAACCTAGGAAGAAGTCACTGGTAACCCACACTGTGAGAAGGGAGATCCCAGAGAGCTACATTAGTACCAAAGGACATGAGCTAAAACCCATAAACTGTACCCACTACAGGTCATCATGACAGCACATACATTCCAAATTTCATCCTTCAAATAATATTTACTGACCACCCATAACAAACCCTAATACCAGCTCTCGGTTTCTCCTATCAGTGGAATGAACAAACTACAAACAAAAGGATTTAATTGCATGATGTATTCGAAGTTGGTAGATGCTACAGACATATGGAAAATACCCAGGAGTGGCTGGGTATGTTTACACATTACAAAAAGTTAGGGAGAGGTAGTAGATGTTTAGGCAAGGAGCCAAAGAGGAGGTCAGTATCTAGTACCAGTCGCATTAACCCATTAAAGTGTTTAATGTTCACAGTTTTTGTCAATTCAAGTATTAAGGACACCCAAATCATGAGATTTTTTTTCATATTGGGTCACAAATTAATAATGATATTTTGTAACAGAAAGAAACATCATCCTCTGATATAGTCAGGTACATATTTCCAACAAAAATAGTAACTTGTCCTCAAATAAAAGGAAAAGTATCATTTGTCACACTTAATCTATTCTAAACTTTGTTGACATGTAGATGGCTATCTGTGTCAGCTAAATGCTTTCGACTAAAACAAATGTAAAACATCTGATATTTCTATATAGTACTTAGGTAGAGAAGTAAACTTGGAGCCAGGAAGAAAGTCAAACTCACATAGAGATATGGGTGGTTTCTCTTGGATATTTACATTTCTAAGAGATGGCCCTTGAAGAAAAGCATTACTAAATTGGAACATCAGTAAATCTGTATAGCTTTCAAAAACTTCAGATCACCTCAAAATAATCAAGAATTCACAATTTTCTAAAGGAAATGTTCTCTTATTTTAAATGGGTCTGGATTTTTTTTTCTTTTAAAGATATCTTTTATTTTAAAGTCAGAGTTGTAACAAGAGGGAAAAACGGAAATCTTCCATCTGCTGACACTCTGCCCAGATGGCCACAACACCCAGGGCTGAACCAGCCTAAAGCCAGGGGCTTCTTCCAGGTGTCCCATGTGAGGGACAAAGGCCCAAACACTTGGGCCATCTTCTGCTGCTTTTCCTGGGCCACCAGTAGGAAACTGGATCAGAAGGAGCAGCCAAGACATGAACTGACACTCATATAGGAGAGCGGCATCACAGGCTTTAATGGCTGCATCACAATGCAGGTCCCAGGAGACACTCTTCTAAAAAGAAGGGAAGGTAGAGGAAGGAGTCATAACAAGTGAGACCACCAGCTGGGATGCAAACATCCCGTGTGGACTCTGGTTTGCATTGGTGCTCCACTTCTGATCCAGCTGCTTTGTAATTGCCTGGGAAAAACTGTGGAATACGGCTCAGTTTCTGGGTCCTTGTCACCCACGTGACACTCCCAGTCCAGGTGAAGCTCCTGGCTCCTGTTTTTTGGTCTGGATCAACCCTGACTATTCCTGCCATTTGGGAAGTGAACCAGCAGATGGAAGATCTTTCTATCTGTATCTCCTTCTCTCTGTGAATCTTTCTTTCAAGTGAAAATAAATCTAGAATGATGGACTTATCACTGACTATACTATTATAATAATGTAGGGGAAATACGAGGAGCTGGAGGGGTAGGAATCTGGGGAAGAAGGAAAGAAATCCCAGAGCTTATGGACCCATATCATAAAATAACAAAATAAATACATTTAATAAAATAATTTTAAAACACTGGCCCAGAGCAGGATACACGCATGTGGAGAGTGAACCAACAGATTTTTAAGTCAAGGTGATAGAAAAAGGAAAAAACAGACTGAACTAGTGGTGATGAATTCTCCCCATTTTTTTTTCTTATCTGGAAAAAGCTTTCTTCCCTTTCACTTTTTTTTAGCCTAGTGTCTAAATCCTCACCTGGCACACACTAGAATATCATATCAGATCCAGTTCATGTCCCACTTCCCATCCAGCTCCCTACTTGTGGCCTGGGAAAGCAGCAGAGGATGGCCTAATGCCTTAAGACCCTGCACCTGTGTGGGGGACCTAGAAGAAGCTTTTGACTTCTGGTTTAAGATCAGCTCAGCTAAGCTCCGGCTGTTGCAGCCACTTAGGGAATGAATCAGCAGATGGAAGATCTTTCTCTCTGTCTCTGCTTAGCTCTATAAATCTGCTGGTCAATAAAAATCAATCTAGGCACTCTCCTTTGCTTCCAAAGGAGAGCTTTGATGGATATATATCTTTAGTTGAAAGATTTTTCTCTTTCAAGACCTTGAATATATCATCTTATTCTCTCTTTGCCTATAGGGTTCCTCATGCTGAGGAATCTGCCACTAATTTTATGGCATTTCCTTCCTATGTAATTGACATTTTTTTTTCTTATTATCTTTGGGATCGTCTTCTTATACTTCTCTTTGAAGTTTAAGAATAGATACAGATATAGATATATAGATATATAGATACGAATGGTATAGATATAGACACCTTGCAGAAGAACTTTTTGGCTAAATTTAATTGTTGTCCTTTGAGCTTCCTATAGTTGGAGTCTTTTAATATTTTACTTTTAATTTACTTGAAGTTTTCAGCTCTAAATTTTCTGGCTGATTATTTTTAATTATCTCTATCTCTTTAAAGGCTTCTGGCTCTAGCTGTCTATTATGTTCTTCTGTAAGTGTCATACTTCTTTTTTATGTTTCTTGTGTCTTTATGTGGACATCTGTGCTCTTGCTGTAATGGCTTCTTCTTTAAGGTGCAGCTTCTGCTGGAAGATATTTTCAGTTCAGACAGAAATGAGATGCCAGTTGCATAGCTTTGCCTTTGGTTGTGAGTGATCCCAGAATTTTAATTTCTGCATGACTTTGTCAGTTGTAATCAAGCTCAACTTGAATGATACTAGGACTGCTGGTCTCACAATACTTGTGCACTGCTGCTGTGAGATTTGGATGGGATGTTCCCCACATTACTATTGCATGGGCATTGGTATTGCTGTAGTTTTTGTCACCAAAACCCCTTGTGCCACTATTGGCTGAAGTGAAAGGGGTGTTGCCCATTTCTCATGGAGTAAATATAAGTTATGCTGGCTATTCACTGAGAGGTGTGGGACTGGAGAAGTAGAATCCAGGTCGGACCTTCCCCTATTCTCACCAATAGGTTTAGGTGATTCCAAAGGATGTAAGAGCAATAATCATAATCTCAGAAGAACAGAACTGAAAGTGTAGAAAGTGTAGATTACTGTATATAAGCAACTATTGGCCTACATTAGTGAAATGAAGATAAGGCCATTTCTAGTCCCACATAGACAGGTGTGGGTACTCCAGACCAATAGCTCCACTCTCAAAATGTCAGAATACATTGGACACCTTATTTTATGGTTATAGAGTGCTGAGAAATGTGCACTGGCAACCACAGGTCTGGAGGCTCCTACAGGGTGAACGCTGGTGACTGTATGGAATGGTTTCAACAGTCCCAGTCCTAGAGATGCAGAACTTGAGTGTCTTATACAGATTTCAAATACTATTCCCAAGTTATATTGGGCATTATGCATTAACATGTACATACCTCTTAAAAGAGAGAGAGAATAAAAGAAGAATCAAAGAAACTATAGGAAGTTAGGCCTGGTGCAATAGCCCTAAACTGGAAGGAGAGGGTAAGAGTCATCACTCCTCTCCTTTCACACTAGCAACTGGCAGCACCTTACCCTTCTGAACTAGTTCAAGGCCCAGCTTTTCTACCTGGTCTCACCTACAGAGAGCACTGCTTAGCAGCTTTACCTTCCAATCAATTTTGCAAATGGCTGTTGTAGCATTCAGATTTAGTGGGCTAATGCAAGGGCCCTTGGGAGATATGAGTGTGTGCTAATTTTGTCTCAGTGTTTAGTGGCGCCTAAATCAAGACCACTTTCTGTAAATTGGTTTCCAGATGAGTTTCTACCCAGAACTTCTCCCTGGAAGGGAGCTTTTCTTGGAATGCTGGTAGGGCTGCCTCTGCTCCTGGCTGGCCTCACAACACTGGGAGTGTACTTCTTCCAGAAGCAACGGAAATTTCAAGGTAAGAGGCACAGACCAATACCTTGACTGGAAATTCCATCCCAGGATGTGTTACAGAAAAATCATCCTGCAGAAGCCAGGACTGGGAGTACATAGGGAACAGACTCAATCTTCTCCTTTCCCTCTTCCTTTCAGAAAAGTTCAAGAAGCAGAAAGAGAATGAACAAGGTAAGTATAACAGTCCCACTTGTACCCCCATCCCTGACCACAGAAAGAGATGGTTCTGGTCTCAGGCTTGGATGGGTACAGGAGCAGGTTACAGAGGGTTGGCACAGAGGTTTGCACATCTTCTTCTGTCTCACACACAGCGCAGCCTATGCTCCCAAATACACCGGAATGTTGTTCATGCACTTTGGGACATGAGGCCTTGGTGTTCATCCATCTTTCCAGTCTGATGCACTGCCCACTCTGAAAGAGTCTCCTCTTTTTTCCTTTCTTTTCCAGGCAAACTGAAGACAGAGCTGGGTAAGATCTGGGAACTGCAAACACCATGCATGTCATGAACCATTAGAGTAAATTGGGCAGCAAAAGAGAAATTGTTTCAGTAGTTTTAAGATCTGTTTGTGAAGAGACATGTGACAACTGTATAATTCTGAGTCCATAATTGTCTCATCCCTTCCTCTCCACTCCCACCCATGCTAAGAAATCACCTGCCTACAGCATGTGACTCACAACAGCTCTGCTCTCTGGACAGGTCTGGTTGTTGCAGCTGCTTGAGGAGTGAACCAGCAGATAGAAGAGCTTTCTCTCTGTCTGTCCTTCTCTCTGCAATTTGACCTGCCTTTCCAATAAAATGCAAATAAGCCTTTAAAGAGAAAGAAAGAAAGAAAGAAAGAAAGAAAGAAAGAAAGAAAGAAAGAAAGAGAGAAAGAAAAAAAGAAAGAAAGAAAGAAAGAAAGAAAGAAAGAAAAAGAGAAAGAAAGAAAGAGAGAAAGAAAGAAAGAAAGGAAAGAAAGAAAGAAAGAAAGAAAGAAAGAAAGAAAGAAAGAAAGAAAGAAAGAAAGAAAGAAAGAAAGAAAGAAAGAAAGAAAGAGCAAGCCAGCACTTGAACTGGCAAGGAGCATTTATTTTTATTTTCTTTAGGATGTATTTATTTAAAAGCCAAAATTACAAAATTGGAGGGGATGGAGACAGAGGGAGAACGAGAGCGAGAAGCAGAGACAGAGATCTTCTATCTATTGGTTGACGTCCCATATGATTGTAATGCACAGGGCTGAGCCAGACTGAACCCAGGAGCCAGGAGCTTCATCCAAGTCTCACCTGGGCCATCTTCTACTGCTTCCCCATGCAAATTAGTATAGAGCAAAATTGGAAGTGGAGCAATTAGAAACTTAAAAACTACAAAACTATCAACCATGTTAAGAAATGGGTAAAGGAATTATAAATTGGAGGGGAAATCAGTGCGGAGGGGAGGAAACTTGGGGAGAGGAATGGGAAATCCCAGTGCCTGTTAAACTGTGTCATAAAACAAAATAAAACTACTTAATTGATTAATTAATTTTAATAAGAAATGAGTGAAGGAAATGAGCATTTTTCAAAATGACAAATTCAAATGGCTAATAAGTATATGAAAAATTCTCAGACTCCCTCACCAATAGGAAAATACAAATAAAACCATGTTGAGGTTCCACTAGCTCTAATGAGAATGGCCTACATTCAAAACTCTGCTAACACCTGCTGGCATGGACGTGGAGAAAAAGGTACCTTACTCCACTGTTGATGGGAGTGTAGGCCGATGTAGCCAGTATGAAATTCAGCATGAAGAGTACTCAGATAAATGAAAATTGATCTATTGTATGACCCAGCTATTCCACTCCTGGTAATATATCCAAATCAAATGAAATCTGCATAGTAGGAAGCAAGTTGTACTTATAGCAGCACAATCCACAACCATGAAGGCACAAAAGCAACCCAGATGCCTTTCAAAAGAGGAAAGGATAAAGAAACTGTAGTTCATCTAGTCCATGTACTACATGAAGATCCGTCCAATGATTCACTCCTAAAGTGACCACAATGGCTGGTGCTGCACCAATCCGAAGCCAGAAGCCAGAAACTTCCTCCAGGTCTCCCACATGGGTGCAGGGTCCCAAGGTTTTGGGCCATCTTTGCCTGCTTTCCCAGGCCACAAGCAGGGAGCTGGATGGGAAGTGGAGCTGCCGGGACTAGAACTGGTGCCCATATGAGATCCCAGTGCATGCAAGACAAGGACTTTAACCACTACTGTATCGCACCAGGCCCAGTAGTGCATTTCTAAGGGCAAAGTATCTGCATCTTTGACATCTGCCTACAGGAAATAATTGAGGTTGACCTGCTTCTAGTCCTTTAAGTGATCCTGAGGCTCTCGGATGCTATATTCAGTACAGGAACTTATTCAGAAGCTCCTCCCCAGGAAAATGTTGATTCCAGGGTGAATGCACAGCACCCTCTTCAAATCAGACAAGAAATCAGAGCCTTGGGGAGGAGCCTCCTTTTTCACGGCATTGCAGAGGCAAAGGTGGGGCCAATTTAGCTGCGGTTTAGGACTAAGGAACCTCTGCCCAGTGCCACAGGGAGGTTGTTCTGCTTATCAGAAAGCTGATGTTTTCTTCCTGTGTTCTGCTTACAGAAAAACTTCAGATGGAACTTGGTAAGTGATCCCTTTAAGAACTGTTTCTTGTTTACATTTTTGCATCTTCTTACCCATACATCCACTTCTCCCAACCAAATATCGTGCTCAGGCTTAAAGCCTCCTGGCTGTGCGGGTGGCAGGAGAAAGGGCAAAGAGGAAAGCCCAAGTACAAAGTTCAGTGTGTGAACATGAATGCAGTGGCGTCCTGGTGTTTTAATGCCTTGTTTTTCCATTACTGCCTTAGATTGGAGAAGGACCGAAGGCCAGGCTGGTGAGTAAAGTCTGTGTCTCTCTTACTGTTTCTTATTTACACATGATTCCCAACATATAATGGGTTGCATTCTGATAAACCTGGAATAAGCTGAAATATTTTAAGTCAAAAATTCATTTAATATACCTGACTTACCACATACCAGAGCTTAGCAACTCAGAGCACTGTAGAATGTAACTGTTTCCCTTCGTGATAATCTGGCTGACTGGGAGCTTCCAGTCTTGCACCTGCTACCCTTGACTGGGAAGGAAGATTGTCCATCTGTCACTAGCCCAGGAAAAAGCCAAAGTACAGCTTATGAAGGCATATTATACCATGGTCAAACAAAACAATCCCAAGTCAGCCCATGGTAAGTTGGAGACTCTACACACACGTATTTCTGCACCTCAGTCACTTGCTTCATTTGGATTTCATTCCGCAGGCTCATGTGAATCTACATTACTTGGTTATACCCAAGTTTTACTTTTGTACTTATTTTTTATTTATTTTTATAATGTCCAGAGGCCCGAGCATACTAGAAACAGTTGGTTCCAATCATGGCTGCAGATCACAATCACCCAGATGCCTGGTTCGCAGCCTCAGGCTGCAGTGGGAATGTAATCACACACATAAAACACGTTTGTCCATATCTGCCCCTATCTCTTACAAAATGATATTACGCATGTTTTTATTTTGTATGTGTTCTTGCAAAATGAGAACTTCTGAAAGGCAGAATTAGAGAGAGATTTTCCATTTATTAATTCATTTTTGATCATTGGCCACAACAACTGATATTGGACCAAACCAAAGCTAGGATCTAGGTGCTCCCTACAGATCTCCAACATGGGTGCAGGGACCCAACAACCTGGATCATCCTCTGCTGTTTTTTAAGGTACTGTAGCAGGGAGATGGATTGGAAGTGGAATGGCTAGAACTACTGCTACAGACCATGGCATAAACCACTGTGCAAAAGAAATAATTCCCAAAATAGAAATTTTAAGAAAAACTGATGATCTTTTTAAAAAGTATAACAAAAATGCTTTGCATTAAATGTATAGATGATTTCTAGGAACTAACATTTTATAGAACGAAGTTATTCTATGCAATGTGCATGCATTTTTAAAGTTCTACTTGTTATTTGGGTGAAAGCAGCCTGGTAATAAATTTACGGAGTTCTGAAGACACCAGCTCTTGCTTTTCCTACTATTAATTATCCATCTCACCATTGCAAAACAGACTGTGATAAAACAGGAGTCTGTTCTGAATGATTCAAGTTCAGAATGGAGACGTGCAGGAAAGGCAGAATATCCACAGCACATTTGGCAGAAAGGCACCAGCTCAGTAAGGACTACCGGGGACTGAGGCTGCCTATTCAGACTAAGGCATGACTCTTTGCCCACATGCTCCATTTTCCTGCTTTTGCCAGCATAATTTTAGTCTGCACAAAGCTTTGGATATAACGTGGCTCTGACATAAGACTCCTACACAAACCCAAATTCCTGAGAAAAGATGGTGTCTCCAAGGCAGGCTGGGTCCAAATCAGCTACAGGAGTAGTTTCTGAGTCTCTGAGTGTCCCTCACGTACCTCAAGGCTCCCTCCCTCGTGTTTCCAAAGTAGCTGACTCCATTTTCTGACCCTCCTTTTCTTGGTTTTGTTTCAGAGTGGCGAGCAGCTCAACAATATGCAGGTAATGGAGGCCAAGAAACGACAGCTTCTGGTGGATTGGCTAGTAGTTAAGCAGAAGGGAGCAATAACTCCAGGAGGCAAGCACAGGGCTTAGACTCAGAAAAACAAAATATACTTGCATACATACCAAACCATGATACATATGCCTGCATGTGTATTCTGGGTTTCACTTGGTTTGTTTCCACTCAGCAGGAAAGCTGCAGCTTGAGCCTGTTTGCAGGAAAGAGCACCAAGTCTATAAGGAATCTGAAAGATCATGGGCAACAGGAAGGGTCCTCCAGTGCCCCATCATCAGATGGATGTGTTTTGCCAATGAGGGTTTTGGAGTGCAGGGTATTGGACTAGATGATCTCAGGGCTCTCTTCCATTTTAAAACTCTTAAAATTACCATAAAACAAACACCCAGTGCTCATCTTGAAGTTTCAAAGTTGAATAGAGGAGTAGAACCTTCCCACAAACCTCTTTAAAAAAAAAAAAAAATACTTCTGTGTCACCAAATATGGGATTTAGCAGTGTCCCAGTTCAACAAAGGAAAGGGGTTCCTCTTAATACTTAAAAATGCCCAGAAGCATGCGACTGGGGGTGTTGGCCAGAGTTGAGAAGGGTGTGACAAATCTTTCAAAGGTTTCTTGCTTGCCTTTTGAAGGGAAGGAATAGGAGTGTCCCAAAACTGTCGTGACTGACACTAACCCAATGTTCTCTGCAGTGGAGGTGACCCTGGATCCAGCCACAGCACATCCCAGCCTGGAGGTTTCAGAGGATGGCAAGAGTGTACGCTCCCTTGGCACCACTTCAGGCTGGAAGCCGTGCGACCCACAACGCTTCTCAGACCAGACATGTGTGCTGAGCCACCAGCGCTTCTCTACAGGCCGTCACTCCTGGGAGGTGCACGTGGGCTGCCGCAGCCGCTGGTTTCTGGGAGTCTGTCTGGCCACAGTGCCGCGGACAGGACCTGTGCGCCTGAGCCCGGCTGGAGGTTACTGGGTTATGGGACTGTGGAACGGTTGCGAGTACTTCGTCCTGGACCCGCATCGCGTCTCGCTTACCCTACGTGTACCACCAAGACGTGTGGGCATCTTGTTGGACTGCGACGCAGGAAAGCTGTCCTTCTTCAATGTGTCCGATGGCTCCCACATCTTCACCTTCACCGACACGTTCTCTGGGCAGCTCTGCGCCTATCTCAGACCCAGAGCTCCCGATGGCAGTGAAAATCCAGATCCTCTAACCATCTGCCCATTGCCGGATAAAGGCAGACGCATCCCCGCGGAGGACAATAATGACTGCTGGTTGCAGCCTTATGAGCCTTCGGACCCCTCCCTGGGGGTGTGGTGAGCTCACGAGTGGGGTTCTTGGCAGCTTCCCGGGGACCCCCTGCTGCTTTGCGCTTGTGCTTGCTGTAGAGTCGAATGCTTCCAATGAAATGATCTGTGGGGTGTGTGTGTGAGAGAGAGAGAGAGAGAAATCACACGGTTTTCTTTAAGGAAGATAGAGTTTCAAAGTTCGTTTGTGCATGTTATAAGAATGAATGATACTGAAGTCAATGCGTTCACTTTGGTGGATGAGTAACTGACATGGGAGAAAAAGGAGCAATCTTGTTGGATTGGCTCAGAGAAAAATTTGTGTGATCTCATATTTTTTGTGTTTATTTGCTCTTAAAATATTTAGAAGCAATATATCTCATAAGCAATAGGTTCACCGATACGCAGATCTCAGGTTTGAATCTATTTCCTTCTAAAATGAAGTTAGAGAAATTTCTGATTCTGAGGCCGCAGCAGAGAGTACAAAATGAGCTGGACCATCTTGTGTCATAAAATGAAAATGTGCTGACGCTAAGCAACAAGAGGAACAAATTCAGTAGGTCAATTGTACAAAATGGAGGTCAACACCCATGCGTTGTGTACTTGAAAATGCTGCTAAGTGGATTATAAATGTTCTCACCATAAACACCTGTTGTGTATGTGAGGCAAGGTGTAGGTTACTCACCTTGATTTAGTTGCTCTGCCGTGCACACATGAACAAAATGTCACACTGTACACCACAGACAATTTGTGTCAAAACAGATGATTAATGTAAATGCTAACAAAACATATAAAAAGAAATTAATGAGGACATAGCAAAAGAGAGATGCCAACATGCAGGGGTTTGACTAACCTTATATGTGCGGACAATTTGAACATCAAAATCCATAACAATGAGACTGGATTAAAAGAAACTGAGTAAACGCAATGTACATGAGTCCCTGCTTATGTTCTTTCTTTCCTGGGTTTTTTGTTTTGTGGGGTTTTTTTAATCTTTCTTTTAGTGATGTTTACATAGTTGAGTAGGCTGTATACCCATAAAGACCACTAATTACGGTGGGAAGGGTCAAAGAGTAGGATAAAGCGGATGAAATCGTTGTTTTCTTTTTTTATTTTTTCTTCCTGTATTGGAAAAGTGGGGAGAAAAGCTGCTCCACGTTCCATCCAGCTCCCTGTTTATGGCCTGGGAAAGCGGTGGAGGATGGCTCAAAAACTTGTAACCCTGCCCCCATGTGGGAGACCCAGAAGTTCCTGGCTCCTGGCTTCGGATTGGCTCAGCTGTGGACGTTGAGGTCATTTGGGAAGTTGTGGAGAGCGGAGCCGCGCCTCAAAGATGGCGCTTGCTGACTATTGCTTCGTGGCACAAAGGTGGTAAACAGGTTTTGGGAAGTTACTGAGGATTGGGCCGAGCATGCAGGGAAGCTACGTGACCTAAGTCATGATTGGTGTGTTTATCGCATGATGTGAGGAGCTGTGTATGGATTGGTTTGTGCAATGTAAAAGGTTGTGGGTAAGAAAATGGTTAAAAGGAGATTCCCCTGGGCATGCTTCAAGGTTATGCTGTAATCGCTTCACTGTAATAAATCTTACAACTGCTGCAACTTTTTCTTTCTTTTCTTTGCCACTACGCTTGAAGTCTTGACCAATAAACTTTTTAAAGAGTCTTTACCGTATCGGGGTTTTGCTCGCGGGACGAGGGACCCCGATAGGAAGTGAACTAGTAGACAGAAGATATTAAGATATTTTTGTCTCTCCTTTTTTCTGTAAATCTACCCTTGCAATAAAAAATAAATAAATCTTTTTTAAAAAATAAGAAGTGGTGTTTTTAGTACTCTGCATCATCCACACTCTCTGTGAGGGATGACTGTACGCCTGGGCTGTGACTAGCTCCCACTGCTTGCATCAGCCTAAGTGAGGACGGGCAACTCACAGAGATCTGCACAGTGTCATAACGCTACCGGCCCCACAGGGAATTATACCAAAGAAGAAAACTATTCCTGAAGAATAAGGCTGGTGGACTTCCAATTGGTAAAGTCATTTTGAACTCAGTGTTGATAGCCTCTGCCAATCTCTAAACGTGAACAGTCTTGACACAGTAACTGAGCTTGCAGTAATATATTCTACGTAAATACCTGCATTGGTACCTAAAGATGAGAGGATGTTCACGGCATCAGTATGAGGCAAAGCCTGGGAACCATTTTCTACCTACCAGAAGAATCAATCAATGGATTTGAACTATGGAGTACTACGGATCCTACAAATCTTTATGGTCCATGTAAATTTTTATACAGTACAGTAATGTTTTTGAATTATAAGAAGTCAGTCCATGTTTTCTATTGTGTCTCATGTCAACAGAAAGCCTTTTAAATGCATGGTTTAAACCATCTGACTGGTCAGCCTATTATAATATCTCAGGATAATGACATGTTTTCATATCTGTATTTCTCAAATCCCTACCTTTTGTTGTCTCTATAGACTCCTTCCTTCCTGTTCCGCAATAGTGTTGGGTGAACTTCTGGTACTCATAGACTTTTATTACTAAATGAGCTAGGCAATTCTCAAACTCATTGTATTGTGACTTCATGGATGGCAGGGACTCTTCTGCCTAACAAACCAGCACTTCCTCCTTCTGAAAGGCTATTGCTACTCTTTTAGGCTGAAGCAAGAAGAAACACTGAGGGAAATTACGTAGCCCTTTGTTTGATTTGCCTACCTTTGACTAAACTCTGACTCATGCATAGCAGCACTCTGGTGTACCGAAGATGGAGGATGGCATACTCGGGCAGGTTGCAGCCAAGTTGCTCCATAGGGCAAACTTTTCAGATTTTTTAAAGTAGTTTGGAGGACTGGCAGAGATCCTTTCTCCTCTAACCATCTCAAAGGAGTCCCCATTTATCTCCTCATTTCAACCTTTTGCAAAAGAAACCAGATCTACTTTCATTCATGTATTTGACACATTTATTTCTTTATTTGTACATATTGACCAAATCAACCACTTCTATAAAATGAAAAATTATGAAGACCAAAACATAATTATGACCATTCAAACTAGATAGCACATACATTGGTACAAGCATTGACGGTGGGTTCAGATGTACCGGTAGATATTGTGTCAAAAGGTGTCAAACACTTGCTCTTTCTCCTAAAGCTGTGCATTCACGTGAGCCAAAATTTGTTTCTAAAACAAATCTTTTCCAATTTAAAAATGTTTATACTTTTCAGAATCAAGCCTCGTTAGGTTCAATACGAGTTCCTAACATCTAGTTTCACATGTAATCTTCTCACTTGTAAAAATTAAAAAATCAAATTTTGAAAGAAACTTAAAACATTCTATAAATGTAATTGCACAGGTATTTTGCCAGCTCTGATACTAGAACAGAAATCTCTGTTTTCCTGAGTTAAGACTACTCTGTTTGCTTCCTCTTACAATGCTTCAGTCTGACTCCAGGTGATATTTTCTCTGGCCCAGTGTATGCTTCAAGGCAGTTCAGAACTCGGTTCGATGGGGGCCAAGGTTCAGGGGGTCCCCCACACTGATGAGATGGGGGCGGCACCTCCTCCAGCCAGTGAACCCCTCTGTACTGGCTGCCACAGTCTCCATAACGCTGACAAGTTTTTACCTTCTTTCCAAACAACAATTCACATATTTTGTAAATAAAAGCCTGAAAATAGTTCATTGCTGGTGTTCTGTGCAACCGCCACTGATGCTACCTCCCCAGAAGAGGATCTGGGAAGAATTAGTCAATGTAGAAGCTGGTAGCCCTAGAAGAGAGAAACAGAAAAGTTCAAAAGGATGTAGACTAGAATTCTTAAAGGGCCTGGTATTGATTGATTTCTGAAGGATGAATCTTACACAAGCTTGGAAACATCTCAGACTTACCTGGAGGTCACAACCTACCTGAAAGCCCTGATATGAAGTACACATGACTAAAATTTGTCCCTCTTGGTAAACCAGTTGTTTTTAGTAGGTCAAAGAATATGAAATTAAACAAAATGATCGCAAGGGAATTGTGTTCCTGAGATAGAATTAAGTCCCTTATTTTGTTAGTCATTGCAGGGAACCTCAGGCATTGAAGGAAGTTACAACAGACATGTTCTTTTTACCCTGCCTAGTTTCTAAGCATTATCTTCATTCTTCAAACAAGAAGACAACTGGATATAAAATCAACGAACTCTTAGAATCATTGGTGGTCATGGAAAACCAGTTCCCTAAAATCTGGAGAGAAAATAAGATACAGAGAATCAGAGCTTGAACAGGAGAAGTGTGCTGTTGGAATCCTGCAACTATAGTTGAGCAACAGATGGAGGCAAGTATGGACCAGCTTTGGTTCAAAACTCCAGGAGGAACCCATCTTAGGGGGATACCCACATTTTTTTGAGTTTCAGCTGGCAGAAGTCCACCAGACTTTTAACTATAAACACTGAATGAAAATTTCCTGTAGCTTATAATAGGGGAAGGAGAAAAGCAATCTGTTTTAATTTGCCAGATTATTCTGTCCCTCCTTCAGCTCTTGCTTCAAAAAGCTGCCCTCAAGAAGTAATAGCTTCTATGCCAAAACCTTATCTTACCCGGGGAATTAAAATTAGCCAACTCCTCCTCAAGTCTTCATGGAATATCTAAGAGGAGAAAAAAAGAAAGGTGAGATGCACTTATGAAGTGCATCAGAGATACAAAATCATAAAAAGACTGACACATGACCCTAGGACCATAGAATGCCCTGATCGCAAATAGTTCAGCAGATGGGAACAGAGTGTGTGTAAAAACATGCAACCACAGCTAAGACAACAGCAAGGCTTAGATGCTATTTAAAAATCATTTTCTAGAATAGACAGAAACAAGAACTCTGGAACCTAGTGTTCCCACATGGGAGACATGGGCTGGGCTAAATAGCATCACCTCTACCCACTGGTGCATGCAAAAGCTGAGGCTGTGGGGCATCCCTGGCTGGGCTTGGCTGCAGTACCTGCCCACCCGTGTCAGGGCATGGAATAGGCCACATCAGACAGGGCCACAGCAGCCATCAGAATGTGAGAGAACTGGGACGTAGAACAGATTCTACAGGGAAATTATGGGCTCATCTCTATAGGACTGCAGCCAGTTGTGGTGAAAGGCCAAGATTCTACTAATTTCTAAACTCCTACCTAATAGTCTGGGAGCCTAATTCGGGGGTAGAAAGAATTTTGTACCACTTAGAAAGTGAAGTATATCTCAATGAGCAATAGGAAAACACAGGATAGGTTGTATTTATAATTAAAAACAAATGTTTAATTTATAATATTCTTTTGGGGGTGAGAGTTAAATAGTGAGCTGACTAGAGGTAAAACGTGATTGCAGAGACAAAAGAGATGGGGTCATTTTTTAGTTCTACATAAAAGGGGCAGGCGGCAAGAGTAAGTAGAATATTGGGGCTAGCATTCTGGTGCAGGATTGCCACCTGCAAATGTAAGCATTCTGTATGAACACAAGTTCAAGTCCCAGCTGTTCCACTTCTGATCCAACTCTCTGCTAATACACCTAGGAAAGCAGCAGAAGACAGCCCAACAATGTGGCCCTTGCCACCCACAGGAGAAGGCCAGGAAAAGTTTCAGGCTCCTGAATTTCCCAATTGTCAAAGCCATTTGGAGAGTGAACCAGCAGGTGGAAGATTTTGTCTCTTTCAAATAAATAGAATAGAATAGAATAGAATAGAATAGAATAGAATAGAATAGAATAGAATAGAATAGAATAGAATAGAATAGAGTGGGATGGGATGGGATGGGATGGGATGGGATGGGATGGGATGGGATGGGATGGGATGGGATGGGATGGGATGGAAAGAATAGAAAAGAATAGAAAAGAAACAGTGCTACTGGTCCTTGCCCTCCAGCCACTGCTCCCACCTCTACAACTGCCTTCGAAAACTTTACCATGCATTTCCTGATGGTGAGGCAGAAAGGGAGCATTGAGTCTTAGCCCACTAGCTGCTCGACCCAGTGCACCAAGGAGAAATGTTGCTATCAAGGAGTACCCAGCCAGAGTCAGCTGAAGACAACACCGGCTTAGTAGGTAAGTCTGTAGAACAAGTGAAGTAAGGAACAGCCAGAATGGCCACAACCTGGGTCTAGAACAGGACATAGTTTAGGAAGCTTCTATAGCCAATATTGCAAAGTCAGGTCTTCCTACTGAAGGGTGTATCTCAATCGCTGAGAATCTTGTCATAACATAATCCTTAGACCACAATGTTATTCGGATGGTCTGGAAAGGAGGCACCTTTAACCAGAGCCTAGGTAATTTTGACTCAGTTAGAGCCAGATTGGAAGCTGAGGAATCAGACTGAGGCAGGAGGGACGAGTGATGAGCTAATGATCATCACCATTGCCAGCAAAGTTTGGGGCCTCAGTGTATTTCATAGCAGTTCTGAGGGACTAGAGACAGTGTGCAAGGAGAAGGAATGCAGCCGCAGAGACTCGAATGAGTGGCACCTGGGGAAAAAATGGATGATTCTTCCTTTATCCCACTTCTTGGGACCCTAATAATCTCTCCATAGCTCTCTGCTTGTACCAGTCACCTCGGTTCAACACAGCTCAACACTCACTGATTTCTGTATTCATTCTGGTTCCTTCCAAAACACCCTCACCATTTTCAGTGAAGCCCTATCAGCTGCTGTTCTGAGCTGCAGGATTGACACAGGTAGCATCCCTTGGAGATTAGAACTGAGAGCTCTTGAACCTGCAGGAACTGATTCCCAAGGCTTTTTTTAATTAAAGGCTTTTTAAAAATTAAAGCCTACATAGTAGATTTCCAAACCAGAATTATAAAACCTGCAGAACTGTCAGAGCACCGGTAATCAGAAAACTGCTGTTTTAACTACAAGGAAATGATTCGAGTTCTCTTCTCTGCTTGACTTTTCTTTCCTGAATTCAGATGAAAAAAACATCACTGCTCCTGCGGGTCACTGAGGAAACAGACTCAACAGAAATTTGTAGAAAGTGAGGTAAAGGCAGGAAAAACTGGGGTCACCAACAGCTCTATAGAAAATGCAGAGTGAGGCCTAGATTGTTGGAGTCAGGGGGCGATTACCTGGGAGGAAGAGGATGAAAGCAAGCCTCAGAGAAGAGCTTTGATGGCAGCCGCTAAGTACCCGCCTCGAGGAGGAGAAGGGAGGGGCTAGAGGAAAAGGAAGAGCTGGTTGGATGGACCTAGTTTTACACTTTCCTTAGATCTTAATGAAAACAATAGGTGATGGACCAGGTTTTTCTCTTTGGAGTTAGTACTTTCCTTTTTCTACATACTCCTTGACTCCAAAGACTTTTGAGATACAGCAGGTGTCAGCATGGAATTGGAGAGAAATTAAAGATGAGAGTGAGGTTCTGGGTAAGATAGACGCAGAGGGACAGGTTTGGTGAAGGGAGGAGTGAGTCTGGCACATTAGGAGGTTGCAGATAGAGGCCAAGGTGATGTCCCCCCAAAGTATGGGAGGTTTGCTAGTACTACCCATCTCCCTCGTGAGTTTGTGAACGACTTTTTGATCTCTTTGGCTGTTGCACTAAATCAGAACTTCCGGAGGAAAATCCCAAAGCCTGTTGATTGCATCAGCAAGCAACTTAAGTCATTTTTAAGCAGTGAAGCTGAAGAGACCAACTGATGGTCAGAGTCTGTCTGAGCCGTTACAGAGTTTACTGATAGTTTACCGGAAAAAGAGCTGCACAAAACTGTTGCTTCACCAGATGAAAAGGTGCATAATCTCTGTTTTCTCTTTCTGACCCAGGATTTCAAGAGGAGGATGGATGATAGGTAATAGTAATTGCAAACAATCATCCCAAATTTCAGCTACATGAGAATCACTTGGGTATCTTTTAAAGTTTCCATGAGCTTAGTCCTCCAGTTAAGTCAGATCCCTCAGCTGGGACCCCGGTAAAAGCATTTAAGTCTGCTGGTGATTTAATGTATTTCTGGGGTGGAGGCCATTGCTCCAACATAGAAACCTGACCACTGCCTTATGTACCATGGGCCATTTCTTAGAATGTCTGTGATTGGGGATAAAGGAAATCTATTGTATTAATAAGATTTTCAAAAATTAACATAAGTCTATTTTATTAAACATTTTCTATTAAAATAGTCTAATAACTGCAATTTTTTATTGTTCAACCACTATTACTACTGCACTCAGCACTCAGTATCCTGAAGGACCAAATCCAGGAAACCCCTGATACCAAATTCTCTAGATAAATCTTTCATAAAATAACACACAACTGATATGGGCATTGTACCTTAGTGGTTAGGATGCTTCCTGATATGCCTTCACCCCATTTAGGCGTGCTTGGCTCAAATCCTGACTCCTCCACTTCTGATCCAGTGTCCCAGCTAATAAACACGCTGGGAGATAACAGGTGTTAGCTCAAGTATGTGGGTCCCTCCTGCCTACATGGGAGATCCAGAGAGAGCTCGGCTTCTGGCTTCAGCCTTGGAGCTGCCACGGGTATTTAGGAATTAAACAAGTGACAGAAAATCTCTATCTCTTAAGTAAATAGAATTCATATTTGTAAAAATCAAATAAGTAACATGGTATACTATTGGCATATATTCTAGGAATATCCTCCCCTAGACTTTAAGCCATCTCTATATTATTTTAACACCTAATACAGTGTAAGTGCTTCATAAATAACTTTAAACTGTATTGATTGGGGAATAATGACAAGAAAAAAGTTCACAAATATTCAATAAGAGGCAACTTTTTTCTAACATTCTTGATGTATGTTTGGTCGCATGCAGAATCAATAAATGAGTACTAATTATGCAGTGAATAAGAGTAGGGTGCTTAATGAATGATATAATTATAAAGTCAAATAATACATACTTTGAGGTATCTGCAACACAATCTATAAACTGCGATGCTTGTTGGTGACATTCACAATGAGGCAGAAGATGGTTAGTGTCTGGAAAAAAACAGAGCGAGAAAAGTTTCAAAACTATAAAAGTTGAACAATTGCTCCTTTGAAGAGTTGCCCATTTAAAAGTTGTTTAAAAACTGCTTGCATAAGGTACTGGTCAGCCAAGATCAAACCTAGGGAGCAGACAGTGAAAGTTAAATCTTAAAAAAAAAGTATGTTTAGACAAGGACTTGGAATGGAGTTCTGATAACAAACAGCAAACAGACCACTCTGGTGAAAACCAACCACCACACACACACCCGCACACACCCATAGCAGCCACAGGGCTATCCCAGCAACACCTCTGCCCAGGACCTCTAGGAGTTTGCCCTGTTGGGTTGCCTACATTCCCTTCCCCAGGACATCTGGCAAGAGATTCTGTGGAAATGTCTTTGTACCTCTTCACTGAAAATCAGCTCCATCAACTCGTTGCTCCTCTGGAGGCCTGAGCGGAAACTGTGACTTTGATTCTCAAAGCTGCCTTCCTCTTGCTTTGTTATGACAGATCTTTGTACCTAAACTTGCTGTCCATGTAATCCTTCAATTTCTTCTAAAAGTGTGCAAGATCCTGAGACCACAACACCCAGTGGCCTCTCTTGGGAGCTTGCTAGGAACACAAACCCTTCCCTAGACGGGCCAGGTCTCTTTCCTCCATCCGAACAGAGAAGCATTCATCCCTGATGGCTGCCTAGGGCACTGGAGGCAAGGGGCTGCACCTTCTCCAGACCCGGCATGTCCCCAGGCTTCAATCCGGAACGGGAGGGAACACAGGAGCCAGTTAAGTCTCCGACCTGATGGGATTCCAGCCACCAATCACACACCTGAACGGACATTCCTTACATAATTGGGGCATAGACAGCCCCTTTGCCAGCCCACGTGTCTAGAGGAGTGTACAACTCCGGAACACTTATCTCAGCTGCCCATCTTCCTTCCGCTCTGTGCGAAGGGGGCCCAGGAGCAGATTTTCCAACAAAGCTTCTGTTACAACTATGGACAACTTGCTGATATTATTCCACCAGCAGGCGGGCGGGCGGTGGTCATCATCTATCATTTGGTGCCAAATCCCGGGAAGGGGTGCAAGGGCTCCCTGAACTGGTTGAGCCCCCTGTTCCTCTTCCCACCTGCGAGCTGCCAGCCCCAAGGCCTTTGACCGCTGCGAAGCGACAGACGTGAGGTAAGCCCCTCGGCCCTGCTCCTCCTGTCCTCCCCAACCTCCTGCAGAACCCCCAAACCGTGTACACGTGGTCTGCCTGTGCTGAGCCCTCAGCGAGACGGGGGACGCCCTGGTACCTGACCGGCCCCCACCAATCCAGGGCCCTAAGTGGGGCATGAGACCCATCCACCCACCCCCCGACTGGCCCTCCTTAACGGGGAACCAGGTTCTCTACTAGTCTTAATTTCAAAGCGGGGACGCCTTGTTTGTGTTTAGATTAGCAGCGAGATACTTTATCGGGACAGGATGGGTAATAAAATATCCTGAGCCCACAACTCCTACACCACTTGGAGTGTTTATTGATTGATTTTAAAAGTCTGGGTCTGAGCCAGAACTTACACTGAAAACGCCTTGTCCATTTTTCAACCGTGGCCTGGCCACAGTATGTGTTGGACAATGGCTCCAAGTGGCTGGTGGAAGGCACATTTGACTTTCAGATCCTCACGGAATTGGGTAATTTCTGTCGTTGCAAGGGTAAATGGCCTCCACATGTGGAAGCTTTTTGGAATCTCCGCTCCTGCCCTTCCCTGTGCTCCCCCTGTTCCACAACTCAGGGTCTCCCGGCCAAGGCTAAACCCGCCCTGTCTCCCAAGGCTCTCCTGGACTTTTCACCTCACCACTCCTTTTCCAAGCTGCCAGAACCTTTAGGACTCACCCCAACTGCCTCTTCTCCTCCCCCACCTCCTCTGCCAGCTGCCTTATACCTCGTTCTCTGAGCCTTCGGCCCATCCGCCTCTACGTTACCCCTCCACCCTCCGCCATGTTCCAAGGTCACCTCCTCTTCGCTCACCTCTTCTCCACTCCCGGTCCTTCTGTCATGGTTCCAGACTCCCTCTTCACTTCCTGAGCCTGCTCTGGATTCCAATGTCACCTTTGCTTCACCTTCTATTTCTCCACCATGTTCCCAAACGCTTCTCCTCCCACCCCGCCCTTATTCCGTCTACTCTCATCCCTTGCCCACACCGTATTCCACCTAATCCCATCCTTCTCTTTGTTCCTTCTTTCTCCCACTGTGCGGAGAATCCTTGCTGCCACAGCCGCACAAAGGGTCCCTGTCCTTCCTTGCCCAAGAACTCTGACTGCTCTACCTCCCATTTTCCCTGGTTCACCCTCCCCCTCTCAGAACCATCCTCCTCCATATCCTTCACTAACTGCGGGACACCATGTTCCCAAGCCCCTTCTCTCCGCTTCCTGCCCTGATCCCATCTTCCCTGCTCCCCTCCCAGAATCCCATCCACCATCTTGCCTTTCTCCTCCATGTGACAGGATCCTCTCCACCATCTTGTCTGTCTCCTCCATGTGGCAGGACCCTGTCCGCCATCTTGCCTTTCTCCTGCATGTGATAGGACCCTGCCCACCATCTTGCCTTTCTCCATTTTCACCCGCTGCCTAACCTGCTCTCCCTTTTGGGTTCTTCTGACTTAACCCCAATAATGCCTGTTTCCCTACTGCTGCGGTGATTGGTTTTAACTCTTTTTCTTCATTCTCCAAGTGTCTGCAATGGCCGGAGCTGAGCTGATCTGAAGCCAGGAGCAAGGAGCTTCTTCTAGGTGCAGGGTCCCAAGGCTTTGGACCAGCCTCTACTGCTTTCCCAGGCCACAAGCAGGGAGCTGGATGGGAAGTGGAGCTGCTGGGACACGAACTAGCTCCTATATGGGATCCCGGTGCATGCAAGGCAAGGATTTTAGCCACTAGGCTACCAAGCCGGCCTCCTGACAGCAACCTTTTTTTCTTGTCTCACATGAAAGAAGAGTTTTCACGTAGACAGAATAGATAGACTTGCTGGCTCTACTTTTGTTAATAGTCAGTTTTCAATGTCATACTGATGTGTGATGAGATACAATATAAAAACAAGCAATAGAACTAAAAATGGAACTTTGACCCACAATCTGCAGCATCCTGCTCCAGAAACTAACTTCCTTTTCCACAGTAAATGATCTGGGAAGCCAATCATGTAGGAAATCATATTGCTATCCTTGGTAACAATCCAGGAAGCCAAACAATAACTTATGTAACAATAGTCAAAATGGCCCAAACTCTAAAATAACTGACAGCTTCTCTATTTTTTCCTGTTTTTAACTTAGTCTCAACCTGGAAAAAAAAAAACCCAAGATATACATCCTTTAAGAAAAGCACATAGGATTCCTTCCTTCTGTCTATTCTAACTCCTTGTCCGTGCCAACAGCCTCCAATCTAAGTACACCTGAAACCTTCTCTTGCTAGAAGCTTCTTTTTAAAGCTTTCCACTCTCATGTCTCCCTTGGAGTGCTACAGTGCCAATGACCGAACAACTATTTTGTTATTGAAAATTGAACAAATTGTGTTTCGCTTTTTTTAGTGGACAAGTCTTCTTTTTTCCCATGGTACTCAATGTTTAGCCACTGAACAACCAATGATTAATCAATGATTGAGGACAATTAAGGCATAGAGCAACAGTTAGAGACAAGATTCAGAGAATATTTGATGAAGATCCACTTGCTGCAATTCATTGACATACTCTCAGAGTATAGATTAAACTGTTCTCTCACATTCAATGGTGTCTTGATGTTACACAGGTAATGTAAACTTGATGTGACTCATGGGTAATGTGAAGGTGAAGATTCCCTTTAGAGAACAATAGTGAATGTATCAGTCCCACAGGGCTTTATTCGTTTAGATGCAAGTCTGGGGTATTCTTCAGAGCTGGGACTATGAGAAATGAACTTAGTCCTAAAACCAATTCATTAATTCTGGCTTTTTTTCTTGGTGTGGAGCTTCTGTTTATTCCCTGGCATGATTATAAACCATGCTGGATATCCCAAGACATCTGCTCTGTAACTAGAGACCAGAGAAACCAGAGGCACGAGTTCGTATCGACTTTGTAAGAAATAGAACATCTTGGGTAAATGTGTATACGGTTTAATAAATTTATAGATTTGAGCAGTGGATTGAGGGGAAGAGAGTGGTTTGAGGAACCGTCTTCAGGCCAACACTTGCTCACCCATTGCTAAATATTGGATTTGTACAGTCAAGCAGAAGGTGAGCTGCGGAGAACTGGCTGGGAGTGGAAAGTGCTGAGGGGATAAAAAAAGGACCTGACAGATAATTGGAAAGCAGTTGAGGAAGGCCCAAAGCCTTGGGACCCTGCACCCATGTGGGAGACCCAGAGGAGGCTCTTGATTCCTGGCTTCAGATCTGCTCAGCTCCGGCCGTTGCAGCTGCTTGGGGAGTGAACCAATGGACAGAAGATCTTCTCTGTTTCTCCTCCTCTCTGTCTGTCTTTCTAATAAAAATGAATTGATCTTTTAAAAAGAAGAAGAAGTGAGAGTGGGCTCTGATAATATGGCACGGTGAGTTAAGCTGCCATTTGTGATGATGGCATCCCAAAGCAGAATGCCAGTTTAGGTCCCAGCTACTCTGCTTCTAATCCAGCTTTCTCCTATTGTGCCAGGGAAAGCTATAAAGGATTGCCAAAGCACTTAAACCTTGGCCTCTCACATTTAGGAGACCTGGACGGAGTTCCTGAATCCTGGCTGTGATCTGACCCAGCTGGCTGTTGGAGACTGAAGCAGAGGATGAAGATTCTCTCTTTCTCTGATTCCTCGCTTTATTACTCTCTTTCATCTCTTCCTCCTTCCTCATTACTGTTTTTAAATTTAGTAAATTAATACGTAACTCTTTAAAAAATTAAGAAGCAGCAGCGGCAGTGTGGCCTTAGCTGGGCTTTGAACCGGGAACTTCGATATGGGATTTAGGCATTCAACCAGGGACTTTTTAATCACATCAAACATTTACCTATGAATTACTAAGTTTTCTTTGTTGTTTTTTTTTTTTTAAGATTTTTGTTATTGGAAAGGCAGATAGAGAGAGAGGAGGTGAAACAGAGGAAGACCTTCCATCTGATGATTCAATCCCAAAGTTACCGCAATGGCCAGAGCTGCCCCAACCTGAAGTGAGGAGTCAAGAGCTCTTCCAAGCTCTTCCAGGTGCAGGGTCCCAAAGCTTTGGGCTGTCCTCTGCTGCTTTCCCAGGCCACAAGCTGGGAGCTGGATGGGAAGTGGGGCCATCGGGATTAGAACCGGCACTCTTATGGGATCCTGGCACATTCAAGGCGAGGACTTTAACAGCTACACTATCGTGCCGGGCCCAAATTACTATGTTTTTCTAAAGTAAGTGGTCTAAGATAAGATGGGGGAAAGCCTCTTCCTTTATTTTTTAAGAAGATTTATTTGTTTTTATTGCAAAGTCAGATATATAAAGAGAGGAGGAGAGACAGAGAGGAAAATCTTCCATCTGATGCTTCACTCCCCCGAGCGGCCACAACAGCCAGAGCTTACCCAATCTGAAGCCAGGGGCCAAGAGCCTCTTCTGAGTCTCCCACCCAGTGCAGGGTCCCAAGACTTTGAGTCATCCTCGACTGCTTTCCCAGTCCACAAAGCAGGGAGCTGGATGGGAAGCAGGGCCACCAGGATTAGAACCAGGACCCATATGGGATCCTGGCATGTGCGAGGCAAGGACTTCAGCCACTAGGCTACCGTGCCAGGCATTCAGTGTATTTTCTGTTTCCCGGCTCTGTATACCTGATCCCTTCTATTTCAATAGAAGTAAGGATCAAATCTCCAGGTCAGCTTGGAGGAAATAAAATTCTTACAGCCTGAGGAAAGGGCCGGGCTATATCTAAGGGCTAGCTAGTCTTTGCTGTTTGTAAGAAATAAGTTTATTTCTTTATGCATTCAAGATGCTAGTTGGATTGTTTGGTTTATTTGTTTGTCCTTTTGCTTGTTTCTCAGGGTGATGGCGACGAGGCTCTGGAACCACACCTCCCTCTCAGACTTCATCCTCCTGGGCCTGTTCGGCCATTCCCCTTACGTCTCCTTCCTCTTTTCCCTGGTCTTTCTGGCCTCTGTTGTTGCTCTGGTCAGCAACATCCTCCTCCTGTTGCTCATCCAGGCAGATAGGCACCTGCACACCCCTATGTACTTTTTCCTGAGCCTGCTCTCCATCATGGACCTGACCATAATGACCACTGTGGTACCCAAGATGGTGGCCAACTTCCTCTTGGACTATCAGCTCATCTCGAAGGGAGGCTGTGCAGCTCAGGTCTTCCTGGTAGTCATGGTGGGAGGAGCTGAGTGCTTTCTCTTGGCAGTCATGGCATATGACCGGTTTGTGGCAATCTGCCACCCTCTGCGATATCCTGTGCTCATGAAGTGGAAGACCTGCTATCTCCTGGCCTTGGCATCCTGGATGGGTGGGATGGCTGACAGCGTGGTTGATGTAGCTGTGGTCTTCAGCTTTCCTTACTGTGGATCTCTGAAGGTGGACCACTTCTTCTGTGAGGTACCCGTCCTGTTGCGTCTTTCTTGTGCTGACACTTCACTTTTCGAGGACCTCATCTATGTGTGCTGTGTGGTCATGCTGCTACTTCCTCTTGGGGTCATTGTGGCATCCTATGCTCGTATCCTCACAACTGTGATTAGGATGCCGTCCACTGAAGGGAAACAGAAGGCTTTGACCACCTGCTCCTCACACCTGGCTGTGGTAGGCCTTTATTATGGAGGAGCTATCTTTAGCTACATGCAGCGGGCCTCAACTAGAACCCCAGTGAGAGACAGGGCCACCTCCATCTTCTATACCATCCTCACCCCAATGCTCAATCCACTTATTTACAGCCTGAGGAACCGGGAAGTAGCCAAGGCCCTGAAGAAAATGCTGGGAAGATGGGGAATGTAGGCATGCGGGTCCTTCATGGGTATCCATTCTTGATCTGTCTCCTTCTTGTGTTTCCCCAGCCAATTCCATTCCTCCTTTCTGTTCTTATTAAGCCTCTATGTTTGATTGGAACAAGGACTCTAAACTGTATAATCTGTAAAGATTTATCAGGCTTGAGAACAATATGGTATTTGAACAGGAGGTTCAGTGAACTTTCTTCTTCTTCTTCATGTAACATCATTATTTCCATGGACTCAAGGTATATTCTAGTTCAAAAGCAAGCAGAATTATGTACATTCTCCCAAGGTTGGTAAGTGTGGTCTTTCTTCTCGATTGCATGCTAAAAAAAAAATAAGGAAACTGATTCAGAATACATTTGTATACTGAAATACGGTGCATAGAGCTATCTGACACGTGAGTTTTGTGTTATCTGAAGCAATCATTTCTCTCACTGGACTTCAATTTACTCATCTGAACCATCATAATAATTGGTAACATCAAGTTCAACATTGTTGGCACTCACCAATTACTAAGTATCTCTATAAAAAAGCACCGTTTTTATGTCTTTTGCTACAAAATAATGTAGAGATGTGCCTTCTCACTATCCATCTTGTAAGAGTCAAGGTGTTGTGTAAAGGTCAAGTTCTTTGAGCCTAAGCAGCGAGCTTAATGATAAACAGCACAGTGTAGCAGCAGAAATTTATTATAGCAAGTAAAGTGCATTCCTTACAGTAGATGGGAACAGGCCTTTTTTAAACCAACAATAATTCTTTTTATTTTTTGATATTTGCATGGCTGATAGGGATGCACACCCATGGTGACCACCAATTAGAGTGGCAGAGGTTGAGGAATGGCAGGAAGTAGATGGAAAAACCGCCTCCAATCTCCTTTTTTCTTCTTGTGTCTGGGGAAAGTAGGGAGAGAAGGGGAAAGGGCTGCTCCCAGGAGATAGCCACCTGATGTCATCCCATGGTCCCTGATGTAGAGCTTGTTCTCAGGGTGCTGCTTAAGCGGCTTCAATATTTCTGAGATGCTGTTGATTTCATTTCGCCAAGGTTGATGAAGTCCCTCCAAGGTCTATCTGCTCATATAGTTCACCTTAGTCTCCATTCACCCAGCTACTCAATGTCAAAAAGCTTGACCAGGAGAAATGTCTAATTTGTTCTGCCTTCCATGGTACTAGACATCCTCTGTAGGCATCAAAGAACTTGTTTCCATGGCCTACATGAGCATCTGGGCATGCCATCCACTGCACAGTCCTCAGCAACTGCGGAGACCCAGGTCTGACACATGTACTTTACGGTCAGACCACAGATTCTGTGGTTTTCCCCAAGACTGGAGTTCTGAGTCTAGTGATTTAATTGGGGAGGTCCCCAAAGAAACCACCAGAGATGACCCCAACCTGACCTCTGTGTGTGCCAGCCAGTAGGGGGTCCAGTTCAGTTCATCAATCACATAAGCCTACACACATTGTTGGCTGAAGTCATCTGGTCAGTTCTGTCCCCAGCCCAACTCATACACAAACCAATGGCTGCTGGGCCCAGCCCAAACCTGCCCACTACATACTCTGCCCTGAGGTATGCCAGGGGAACTGCAGCCTAGTAAGATTGACCCCCAATAACCCCAAACAAACCCACCCCAACCTTGGTTTTTGCATATGACTGTATGTGAAGCAAACTGATCCAGTTAGTCCTGTATCCCATTCAGCTTTTGAATGCATCAAAGGGTGTTGGAACCCAGCATAGCCTGACCAACCCCACTGTCTAGCCCACACTGTCGAGCTCAACTCCTGCCTTTGCTTTCTGATCCAGCTCCCTAAGCTGATAGGCATCCTCGCAAGAAGCAGATGATGGCTCAAACATCTGTCCCTGCCAACCATGAGATACTTGGATTGAATTCCTAACTCCTAGCTTCAGCATCCCACAGTCCTGGCTCTTGTCACGTTTGGAGATAAGTCACCAGAAGGATGATTTCTCTCTCTCTACTCTCTTCTTTGTCCTCTTCTCTCCTTCTCTTTCTCTCTTGGTTTGTGTGTCTGTGTATATATGTGTATGACTCTGCCTTTCAAAATAAGTAAAAATAAATACATTTTTAAATGCTTTAAAAGGAAAAAGAAGGTAATTACATGCCGATAACTGATTCTGTAACAACATAAAGCTATTAGAAATATATACATACATATATCCAATAACAGACCACCCAAATATATAAGGCAAATATGACCAGTTCTTTTTTTAGGATTTATTTGTTTTTATTAGAAGACAGATAAGATGTATGGAGCAGAGACACAGAGAAAGATCTTGCACCCAATGGATCATTCCCTACATGGCTGCAACAGCCAGAGCTAAGCTGATCTGATGCCAGGATACAGGAGCTTCTCCAGGTCTCCCAAATGGGTGCAGGGTCCCAAGGCGCTGGACCATCCTCTACTGCTTTCCCAGACTATAAGCAGAGAGCTAGATGGAGAATGGAGCATCCAGGATGTAATCTGACAACCATATGGAATCACAGCACTTATAAGACGACAATTTAGCCATTGCTTTGAGCCCATATGGCTAGTTCTAAAGGGAGCATTAGATTTCATTAATAGGCTTAAACTCTAGACAGAAAAATCAACAGATACAACAGAATTGAAACATATCTTAAATCAAATGGAATTTTTTTATTCAAGATTTATTTGTTTTTATTGGAAAGAGAGAGGAGAGAAAAATCTTTCATCTATTCGTTCACTCACAAAGTGGCCCCAGTGGCCAAGCTGAGCCAGCCCAGATCCAGCAGCCAGAAGTTTCAAGATGAGGATTTAGCCACTGAGCCATTACACTGGCCCAAGATCAAATGGAATTTATCTTAGATATGCAATAATTTTTCAAAATTCACACATCAATAAATATGTAAATCAATACGTACAATAGATAACACCAATATTCCATAATAAAAACTCAACAATTAGGTATGCAAGGAATATATCTCAAAATTATAATAATAAATAAAACCACAGCCAATATCATGCTTCATGTGAAAAAAAACCTAGGTTTTTCATGTGAAAAACCTAAAGTTTACTCCCTACTATCCGAAATAAAATAAAGATGTCTATTTGCATAACTTCTTTTTGATACAGTATTATAACCATGTTTTTAGATGACATGTTGTTGTACATGGAAAGGCCTTCATGCTCCACCAAGTTTTATAGTACTAATAAATGAATTCAGCAAAATGTCAAGATATACAATCAGTATACAAATAAAAGCATTCTTTCTTTTTTTAAAGATTTGTTTATTTTTATTGGAAAGTCAAATATACAGAGAGGAGGAGAATCAGAGAGGAAGATCTTGCAATGATGATTCACTCCCCAAGCGGTCGCAATGGCTAGAAATGAGCCAATCCAAAGCGAGGAGCCAGGAGCTTCTTTCGGGTCTCCCCCGTGGGTACATGGTTCCAAAGCTTTGCATTGTCCTCAACTGCTTTTCCAGGCTGCAAGCAGGGAGCTGGATAGGTAGCAAGGCCAGCAGGATTAGAACCCCGGGGCCCATATGGGATCCCAGAGCATTCAAGGCGAGGACTTTAGCAGCTATGCTATTGTGCCAGACCCATAAAAGTATTCTTACATATCAATAACAGACTTATTGAAAAAGAAATAAATTTCATTCTTAAGAGCTCCAAAAAACCAAAATACTTATAAGTAAATTTAGCCAAAGAAGTGAAAGACATTTACAATGAAAGCTATATAACATTGATTAAGGAAATAATAGAGGACACACACAAATGAAAAAATATGCCATGGTCAAGGATGGGAAGGGTCGATAATATTAAAATGTCTATATTACCTGAAGCAATCTAATAAGTTTCAATTCAGAGTAGTAAGTCAATGACTTTCTTTTTAGAATTGGAAAGCACAATCGTAAGATTCTGAAGGAATCACAAAAGGGCTAAAATAGCCAGAGCAAAAGCAAACAAGCCCCCCCCCCAAAAAAATGGAACCATCATAATTATCCTGGTTTCAAAGCACGGTACAATGCTATTATAATTAAAGTAGTCTGGATTCTGTGCCTTGTCATTGATGGAATTTTTGCAGGACCCTTCACCCTGAATCACCTGAACCTTTGCCCTTTCCTGACTTAATCGGGTGTAGAGCTTAGCCTACTCCATTCATGGCACTTGTCCGTTTTCTCTATTCCACAATTTTTCTCAGAGTATATTTCAGACTGTGTCTTCTTGGATTTCTCTTTATTTCTTATTCCAAAATAAGGGCATTTTTAAAAACTGTAGGAAAAAATAATTATTTTGGTGCGAAAGATATTGAATCCATGCATACTTTCTCATAAATGCATATTCCATGAGCCTTTTATACTGCCTTTGTATGTTTGAATGAGTGAAATTAACCATGCAGGAATGCATTTTACCATCTTCCTGAAAAAATCAGAGATGCCTTCATCTTTTTTAGAAATCCTTGTCAAGGGCCTGGCGTGATAGCATAGCTGCTAAAGTCCTCGCCTTGAATGTGCCGGGATCCCATATGGACACCAGTTCTAATCCCAACAGCCCCACTTCCCATCCAGCTCCCTGCTTGTGTCCTGGGGAAGCAGTCACCAATGGGCCAAAGCTTTGGGACCCTGCACCTGTGTGGGAGACCTGGAAGAGGCTCCTGGCTTCGGATCGGCACAGTACCAGCCGTTGTGGTCACTTGGGGAGGAATCAACAGACGGAAGATCTTCCTCACTGTCTCTTCTCCTCTCTGTATATCTGCCTTCCCAATAAAAATTAATAAATCTTTTTTTTTAATTCCTTGTCAAGTCCACCTCACCTCTCACACTGAACAAGCAATCTCTATTCTTCCCTTTCTGCCACCATTGCCGAATTTCTGCAGGTCAGGTTCATATTTTCCAGGAACAGAACGGAATCTGCTTTGCATGTAATGAATTGAAACCTATCGTGCAGGAGAACCTTCAAAATTGGAATCAGACACAAGAAAAAACTACCGATGATACTTAAGATGAACCTGTAGGAGTTTTGGTGTTTGATGTCCCTTCAGGGTCCAAACTGAAGCAATGTGGCCAGACCTTTATGCTGTCCACTGTCTGTGATTATCAGGTAGTCTCCAGCATGGCAAAATGATCTTGTGCAGGGTGACTCTCCTAAGCCAAGGGCAATTCCTGGAGAAGGACAAAATTGAGTGCTGACCTTCCCAGGAGCTGAAGATCAAGCTTCTGTGTTACAAGCAAGCCTTCTTTGTACATCGCTCGCACTTCACATGGGTATGATGCGTTAACCTGGTTAACTCTGAGAACAGTTTCATCCTCTTCATCCCTGACAAAGCACATTTATTTCTCCTCCAATCAAATTCCACTTGTGTGGTTCAAGTTCCCAAGCCACAGTTCACACATCCCCCAGTGCTAGCGCTGACTTACCCATGACCACTGCCACAGGAACATCTTCCCAGGAGCTTTCTCAGAGCCCCTGTCACTTCCCTGTTCCTTAGACTGTAGATGAGAGGGTTCAGCATAGGAGTGATCATGGTGTAGAAAGCAGAGACCACCTTGTCCTGTTTGGAGGAGTGGTAGGCCTGGGGCCGCATGTAGGTGATCATGGCAGCACCATAGAAGAGGGAGACCACTATCATGTGGGAAGAGCAGGTAGCAAAGGCCTTCCGCCTTCCCTCGGTGGATCGCATGCGCAAGACGACTGCCAGGATGCGCAGGTAGGAGGTGGAGATGACCCCAAAGGGCAAGAGCAGCATGAGGACACAGCAGACATAGATCATAGTCTCATAGAGCGAGGTATCAGCACAGGCCAGCTTCAGCACAGCTGGAACTTCACAGAAGAAGTGGTCGATCTCCTGGGAGCTACAGTATGGGAAGCGGAGAGTGAAGATGGCCTGGATTAGGCCATCCACAAGACCAAAGAGCCAGGACCCTGCCACCATAAGCCAACAGGTACGGCGGCTCATGACCACTGAGTACCTCAGGGGATTGCTGATGGCCACGTAGCGATCATAGGCCATGAAGGCCAGCAGAAAACACTCATCACCCAGGAGGGTTAGAAAAAAGAGTATCTGGAGTCCACAACCTATGAAGGAGATGAAACCACCACCCAGGAAGAAGTCCACAGCCATGCGTGGCACAATGGTGGACACAAGCATGAGGTCCATGAGTGACAGCCAGCTGAGGAAGAAGTACATGGGACTGTGTAGGCGTGAGTCCACTTTGATCAGGAACAGCATCAGCCCGTTACCAGAGATGGCCACCAGAAACATGACCATGATGATGGAAAAGAGGAACAGGTGCAGTGGCGAGTGGGTAAAGAGGCCCAGGAGAATGAAGTAGGAGATCAAAGTCTGGTTTCCTGCCCAGGCCATTGTTCCTGTGGGATCTAGAAACAAGAGACCTGAATTTAATGCCATAACGTTAAGCACATCATGACTTTGCTCAATTTATTGTCCTTGTTAAATGTTACTTGATTTGAAATAAAAACATGAGTTGTTTTTTTCTTTTTTTTTTTTTTTTAAGGAAAAAAGTCTGTAACAAAGATGCAAGTGGTTGTTTTTAGGACTTTGTTCACACAAAGGAGAAGTGAATTTTAAGTTGGCTGTTGCAACTAGAAAGTTGCTTCTGTCTCTTCCAGGAACAACCTATTTTTCCAGTCCTCAGAGTTGCTTCTGCTATGAAAATTCTAGCCTCATTCAATGATTTTCTCAGTAAAAGTATTCAAGCAACAGACATTGAACAGCTATATGAATTGGACATTTTCTATAATATTTTTATGCTTCAGTTACCTGATTTATCTTAAATTGGGATACTCCTACAAGGTGGTATTGGAGATTAAATGCGCTAACATAAGCAATGGCTAAGGGTATAAAATTGGTGACAGCTGAGCATTGCTCAACACCAAGCACGGTGCTGCACACCCCCATATGCTCCTCGTAATTGCCATAAAAGACATGATCATTTTGTACATTTCACAAGTAGGACTCTGAGACAACAGGAGGTTTATTATTTTTTTCTCTGCAAATACCTAAATTTGAAATACTTCTTAAAAGCCTAATAAATAAAATGTGGGAACAACACAGATGCCTAACATAAAGGAATAGCTGCGGTATAATCACATGGAAAGATAACATGCAAACAAAGAGATGTTTAAAACATTTTAATGGTTAATGTGCACAATGAAGACTTTTTTACTGAATCATTTTAAATAATCCCTAAGACTGGCAGAAAATATGTCAGGGTATATTATCTTTAAAACTGCAGTGTGGGGTGCAATAGTCTAGCAGCTGAAGTCCTCACCTTGTGTGCACTGGGATCCCATATGGGCACCGGTTCTAATCCAGCTGCCCCACTTCCCATCCAGCTCCCTGCTTGTGGCCTGGAAAAGCAGTGGAGAATGGCCCAAAACCTTGGGAAAATGTACGTGGAAACTGTGATTTGTGGGCAAGGATGACTTTTGCCACTGTCTGAAAGTCTCTAACTACTGGATATCATCAGTAACATGTGATTCCTCCAGCACCCAGAGAGGTCTAGGACAACACAGTCAGTTTCAGGAGATTTTGGCCATTCTTCAAGTCTCCCTACATTCAAAAAGATCAATGACTGTACCATCTTTCTAAAAATATATGTAAAGAGACATTGAGAAAATCATTTCTTTCACTCACCAATTGTCCACAACACTCAGGACTGAGCCAGGCCAAAATCAGCAGCTCCATCTGGGTCTTCCACATGACTAACAGGGACCCACTGCTGCCTTTAGTGTGAGCATTATCAGGAAGCTGGATTGGAAACAGACTCAGTCTAGCACTGCTATATGAGATGTGGACATCCCAAGAAGTGACCTAACCCACTATGCCAAAAAGCGCATCCCAAGTCTTCTCTAATTTTATCATTGGCAGAAAATGAATGGCTACAGAACCCAGTATTTCAGAAGGCAAATAAAACACACAACAATTCTCAACCTCAAGAGAAATAATGAAAAAGAGAATGAAAGAGACAGATCAGGGTAAACCAACGTAATGAAGCATTGGATAACAGAAAGCAAGTCACAGAACCAATGATGCCAGGCAGGCTTCCAGTGTTCCAATCTGAAAATGTATATCCTTGATCAACAGATTCTGCCACCTAGGAATAGACGTTAATTAGCAAGTTAGATCTACAAAAGATCTGTTTCAGTGCAGGGAAGTGGATGTACCTACATCACGCTGAAGAAAAGGAGTCTGAAAAGGGAAATGGAGGATCTTAGGACACACACGAGAAATGTAACAGAGAACTACTCGGGAATCCCCCATTCTGAGAAAATAAGAGCTGACTGAGGAGTTCAGAGCTCCTCACAGGCAGAATATATACAGTACTTTCCAGAAAGGATATGGAAAGACTTTGGAGATACACATTAGATTAAAACGGAAAGAAAATAGATTGTAAGAGAAGGAAGACAGTAAAACCTGGGAGAAAAACTTCACCTTAAAAACATGGCAAAAATGTTAGGAGTTCAGAAAAGCCTTCCATAAAGTCATTAGAACACAGAAAGAATACGCATCCTTCCTCCCACCAACAGGTATAAAGGATGGCAGTGGGCTCCCAGGGAAGGTGAGAGATCTCTCAACGGGAGTTGGTATAGATACTCACCTGCAAAGACCCCTCTTTGGGCCAGGTCCAGCCTGTGGCTGGCACGTTTTATTGCCTGCCACTCCTCACCTCTACCCACTCTACTCCCCCCTCATTTGTGACTAAAGAAAATTGCCTCTTTTCAGAAATCCTCAGAGACCTCTCCCTGGCTACATGACCGTTCCCAATTCCTGGCAATGAAATCTCCAAGGAAGGACAGCTTTCTGCACAGTTCTCTGTTCATCTCAGTTGCTTAAACACATTCCCCCAGGAGAATGTGAAGAGGAAAACTTGGGAGTAGGAATTACTAGGGACCAACCCAAAGAACTGGCTTTTCCTCCATTCCAAAAGGAAATGGAAAATGTTGGCTTGCATTGCTTCAGTGACAATAGGAGAGTCATAAAAATAATATATAAAAAAATTAACAGGGCATCGTCTGGAGTATGCCAGAAACATTCTCTCTTTTTTTAAGATTTATTTATTTTTATTGGAAAGGCAGCTATACAGAGGAGGAGAGAGAGAGGAAGATATTCCGTCTGCTGATTCACTCCCAAGTGGTCACAATGGCTGGAGTTCAGCTGATCTGCCAGGAGCTTTCTCCGGGTCTCCCACATGGATACAGCGTCCAAAGGCATTGGGTCATCCTAGATTGCTTTCCCAGCCCAAAAACACAGAGCTGGATGGGAAGTGGGGTGGCTGGGACATAAACTCATGCCCATATGGGATCCCAGCACATGCAAGGCAAGGACTTTAGCGACCAGGCTATCATACCAAGCCCAACATTCTTTTTTTTAATAATAAAAGTATTTTATATTTGGTAATGTTTACATAGTTGAGAAGTATATATCCATGTGGACCACCGATCAGGGTGAAGAGGGCCAAGGAACGACAGAAAGTGGGTGAAACATTGCTTTCAATTTTTTTCCTCCTGTAACTTGGGATTCTGGAGAGAGGAAGGGAGGGCTCTCCCAGCAGCCTAACCATATGAATTGCTGGGAATGAGAGACAGCCACCCGATGTTATCTCAGGGTCCTCGATGTGAAACATGTAAGTAGTTTTGATAGTTCTGAAATATTGTTGATTTCATTGATCCAAAGTTGGCCTTCAATCCATACCAGTTCTTGGTGTTCGATGTTTCACCCCAGCCAAGGCTTGTCCAAACCCAGATACTGCTCACACATGGCTAGTAGGGGCAGAGACCCAGCCTAGTCTGCTCTACATCTATCCAGGTTCTCCGGAGTACCAGATTATGCTGGCGTCTAGCATGGCTTGGCGCACCCAGGCCCAGTCCACACTTGTGCCAAGGGAGATTGTAGCCATATCCAGACCATAATGCAGCCCCCACTCCAGCCCCGACACCCTCCCATGGGAATCCACCTTTAATTTGCTCCATTGTGTCCTTCATTTCTAATAATTCTGCTTGATTTTTTTTCAATGTTGCTGTTTGCTGTGTGACATATTCATTAGACTCCTGTATGTGCTTCTCATTGATAAGAAGCTTTTTAGTAAGTTTTTTAAGTTCTTTATCCCCCATTTCTTGGATATATTCTTCAGTTAACTATAAGGTTGGCAAAGCATTTTTCTCCTTTGCAGAGGAGTCATCAGTATTATCCATTATGACTTTGTGTCTTGGTTATTGTGCTTCTGGTTATCAGATTCTTCTCCTTAGGACAGGTTTCTAACCTGTGTCACCCACAGGTCTACAGTTTTGTTTTATCTATTGCATTTTGTGCCTGGTTCTTGGTTTGCAGTCACCAGTGACACTCCCTCCAGCGGGTTCCAGGTCTGGGCTCTTGTGTTGGACTTGCACCATGGTCTCCAAAGTCCCAGCTCCAGGCTCAGCACTCTCCACCTCCTGTGATCCCATGCTGTGGCTGCACCATTGTCTTACAACCTTTCTCCCATTTCTTGTTCAAGCAATTTGCAGGATTAGAAAGACATCTGGTGCCCTAAATAATTAGGTTGCTGGTGCTGCTGATCTTGCTGGAACCTGCTTGTTGTTAGGTCTGAGGGCCACCCAGACCTATTTTGATTACAGGATAACGAAGTCAGTATTTTTCCAGTCAAGTTAAATCAACAGGATGGGCAGTTCTTTCCCTGGATTCACCTCCTGAGCTCTTGGCGACCTCCCCTTTCCACTGGCTGCTGCTGGAGTTCCTAACCCCGATGAAGCTTAAATCACTACTCACTGACTGCCAAAGAGGTCTCTGGTCGCTGCAACATCACACTGTTGTCGTCACTGCTTTCCAACATCTGCCATCTCCAAGTGCCCCTCTGCAGTCGGCCTGTCCTTACTATTTCCTGAAACATGCCCTCTCTGCTTTACCTTGGCTAATAATTCTCCATTTGTTTAAATGTGCCCTTATCCTATTTTGCCATTTTGGTTCTCCCCTGAGTAATTTTTCATATGTCTATCAGGCAATTGAATATGTTCCTTTAAAAAAAGCTGTGAGACTGGTGTGATGGCCTAGTGGCTAAATCCTCACCTTGAAACTGCCAGAATCCCATATGGGCACAAGTTCAGATGCTCCACTTCCCATCCAGCTCCCTGCTTTTGGCCTGGAAAAGCAGTAGAGGATGTCCCAAAGCCTTGGTACCCTACACCTGCTTAGGAGACCTAGAAGAAGCTCCTATCTCTTGGCTTCATATCAGCTTAGCTCCAGCCATTGTGATCACTTGGAGAGTGAACCAGTGGTTGAAAGATCTTTCTCTCTGTCTCTCCTTTTCTTTTCAAACCTGCCTTTCCAATAAAAAATAAATGAATCTTATATTTAAAAACGGCTTTTGTGATAATATCATTGCTCATATAGCAAATCCTCAGTCTGTGAATGCCAGTATCTGATGCGGGTGCTGGTTCATGTTCAAGGTGCTCCACTTCCCCCTCAAACTCACTGCTATAGCCTGGGAAAGCAGAGGAAGATGGTCCAAGCATCAGAACCCTGAACCCGCATGGGAAACTTGAAAGAAACTCCTGGCTCTTGGCTTTGGATCTGCTCAGCTCCAACCATTGTGGCCATTTGAGTAGTAAACAGCAGATGAAAGATCTTTTTCTCTCTTTCTCTCTGTAAATCCACTTTTCAACAAAAAAATAAAGATTTTTCTAAATGTGCACTAATTTCCCTCACCCATTTCATTACAGCATTGCTGTTTTTGCTGTTTAGTTTCTGCAGCTTTTTATAAATCTCAGATGTTAGTTTCCAGGCTGTTGATTGCTTCTTTGTTGACCATTTCCTTTTCTGTACAGAAGTTTGTTAGTTTAATACAGTCCCATTTGTTTATTTTGGCTTTGACTATTTGTGCTTTTGGTTACTTTTCTGTTTAAGATTTATTTTATTTTATAATAAATTTTTATTTATAATAGTATTTTATTTTATTTTTATGTTTACAGAGAAAACAAGAGGCAGAAAGATCTTTCGACCACTGGTTCATTCCCCAAATGGCCACAATGGCCAGTGCTCAGCTGACCCAAAGTTAGGAGCCAGGAGCTTCTTCAGGATCTCCCATGCAGGTGAAGGGTCCCAAGGACTTGAACCATTCCTCACTGCTCTTCCAGCCCATAAACAGGGAACTGGATTGGAAGTAGAGCAACTGGGACATGAGTCAGCACCAATATGGAATCCTAGTGCTTGAAGATAGAGGATTAACCTGCTGAGCCTTGACAGCAGCCCTGGATGACCTTTGTAAGAAGTCTTTACTAAGTCCTTTATTTTGTAGAGAGCTTACTAAGTTTTCTTCTAACAGTTTGATGGTTTCTGGGTGCAGATTTAAGTTCCTGATACATTTAGAGCTGACTTTTATTCAAGGTGAAAGGTAGGGGTTTTGTTTCTCACTTCCGTAGGTTGATATCCAATTGTCCCTGGATTATTTTAAGTTTTCTTATCAAAGATTAGTCGGCTGCATGTGTGTGGGTTCACTTCTGGGGTTTCTATTCTGTTGCACCAATACTCTCTGTTATTGTCCCAGTAACAGACTTAATTACCACTGCCCTGCAGTATGTTTTGAAATCTGGAATTGTGATTTTGTTAGCTTTTTTTATTCTTCAAGATAACTTCAGCTGTTCATGGTCTCTTGTGTTTCTAGATGAATTTTTGTATCATCTTTTCTGGGTCTGAACAGTTATGTTGTTGAAATTTTGATTGGGATGACAATAAATCTTTAGATTACTTGTGGTAATATGGACAGTTTTGTGATGTTGATTCTGCCAATCTAGAAACATTGTAAATAGAAGATATTAAAATACTCGTAAGAGGTGATGTTGCTTTAGAATAACAGGCCATCTCCATAGGCTGTATCCTGAATTAGATGAAACACAATCACCCCAGACCACATCCAGGAATAAGCAACAATGTACTAATTTGGAAAGGTGTAGAGACCTACAACTTCCATTGGAATGATTGGATTCCTAAGCCCTACACTGGGCCTGGATGGGATGTAGAAATATATGACAAGACCCCCACCTCCCCGGAAGAAACTCAGGCCACAGTCCCTAACTAGTAAATAGTATGCTGTGCTGGATATAGCATGGCAAACCCAGGTAAAGATCTGAGCTTGCAAGCTGTGTGCTGACTAGGTAGACAGCTTTGGCAGAACCCTGAGAAAGTAACCAAATATTTAGCACCTTTGCTTTTTAGGCATAGAAAGACTGGGCAGATTGTCACATGGAAAGAAAGCATCCATACTGGTGCCTAGGGTAGTCCAGGTACAGAAACATCATTCATTGTCCATAGTAGGATCTGATGGGCATGAAACCCAACCTGTAAACCTCTTATTATGCTGGTGTTTAAAGCAGACTGGATTCAGCTTTCAAAGCAAGTGAACTAACTCAGTTGTGTTCACCCTCCAAAATATATGCATTGCCTAGATCATGATCATACTATTACATGATCAGACCCTACTGCAAGAATCATCCCTAGTGAATAGGAGGCTTGAGCATCAAAAGGAAGACTGGGCATACCACAGGAACCTAAATCCAGATTATACAAGTTTAAGCAATAACGAGGGATATAAACAGTAATAAGTGTAAATTTGGGAGAGGGGAGGCAGAATAGTAGAGAATGATTCCTAAGTCTGAAGAAACAGGAGCACCTGCTTTATGGATCTTGATGGCTTTGTATCCCAGTTTCCCTTCCCCAACCAATCCCAGTGGTACAGAATACTGTACAAATTAGGGTATGAGTTTCCCAAACTCTATGGGTTCAGTTGAACCTGTGAGGCTCAGTTACTCTTGCTAAAGTTCAGTAATGTCCATTTGGCCCCTGCAAACAAGATAATACAAGGCGTCTGTCTCCTAGAGCACTGTGGATTCCAACAGTGGATCCTTTTATAAGATGTCACCAAATGGCCATAGACGGTGCTCTGAGGACTGGGTGTCATGAGTAGACTGAGTTTCTTTTCTGAAGCAAAGAAGCCATGAGTTTTCCAGGGAGCTCTCCTTGTTTCTTGTCTATGGTGACCAGATTCCTCCCTAGCCAGGATTGCCCACAGAAGGTGTCCATGCCAGCAGGTTCTACTGAGGACCTCCTGCCCAAACTTTCATCTGAAATAGGAATCTCCCTGGTCACAGAGCTCAAGATTCCGCTGACTTTGTTTTTCATGCTGCTATCCTTGGGCTTGGTATCTTATCATATTCCCACTTGTCCTTACTGTATTCAGTCACATTGCCTTTGGGAATTTATGTCAAGATGTCACTGCTTTTCATCTCCTCAGTGAAGGAGGATGTAAATGCTTTCTTAAGCCTCTCTCTTCAGCCATGTTGAAAATTATTATTTTTACTTCCTCACTGTGACTTATAAAGTCTCTAGTGGAATACAGAAGATTAAGAATTATCCAACTCAATTTCTGCCATCTGAAAAGATGCCACTTAAAATATCCATAATTATGACATTGGATCAATTTAATAATATAGATTTACATAAAGGGAATGTGTGTGCAGTACATAATAATCACTTGAAAAAATTGCAAAGAATCAATAGAACTAATTTAGTTCAAGGATTTTATAATCAATAATAATAATAGAAAAGTATTGCCTCTTCATAGGGCTGTAGATTTGTTTACATGTGTGATTCTTACAAAATCCCTATGATGTAGAACAAATGTGGGATTTTCATTTATTGACAGGAAACATACACTCTGAAGGTGTAACTTACCAGTGTTATCCAGTCAAGAGTGAACCAGATTCCAATCTTGGCTATTTAGTGCTGGTTGCCAATTCGGCAATGATTCAGCCCCTTCCTCATTGCGCCCATAACTTCCTGGTTCCTCAAGCTATAAATAAGAGGATTGAGCATAGGAGTAAGTACTGTGTAGAAGATTGAGACCACCTTGTCATGGCTAGGGGTTCGGTAGCGCCGAGGCCTCAAGTAGATAAACATGGCTGCCCCGTAGAAGAGAGAGACAGTTGTCAGATGGGAAGAACAGGTGGCCAAAGCCTTTTTGCGGGCCTGAGCAGAATGCATATGGAGTACAGCCCACAGGATATGTGCATAGGAGGCCACAATGATGGAGAATGGAAGAAGCAACATGAAGACACAGCAAGCAAAGAGCAGGGTGTCAAACAGGGATGTATCCACACAGGCCAGTTTCAATAAAGCTGGCACCTCACAGAAGAAGTGATCCACATTCCTTGAGCCACAATAGGGTAAACTCAGGGCTGCCACCATCTGAATTATTCCATCTAGTATCCCAAAAGCCCACGAGCTCCCAACAATTTGCAGACAGACCCTCTTACTCATGAGGATGGGATAATGAAGGGGGTGGTTAATGGCCACATACCGATCATAAGCCATGAGTCCCAGTAAAAGTCCTTCAGATCCAACAAGAGACACAAAAAATCCAATTTGTATGCCACAACCCACAAAGGAAATGTACTTTCTGCCAGACAGGTAATTGGCAGCCATCGCTGGCACAATATTACACACTAACATGAGATCCATAAGGGAGAGTTGACTAAGGAATAAGTACATAGGTGTATGAAGTCGAGGATCTGTACAGATGAGGACGATGAGGAGCACATTCCCACTTAAGGCCACTGTGAAGACCGCCATAACTGCAGAGAAGAGGACCACATCGACCTGGCTGTGAGAAAAGATCCCCAAAAGGATGAAGCCATCCACAAATGATTGGTTCAACCATATTCCCATGACTTGCTCGTTCACGGTCACCTGAGAACAAGAATAGAGAAATTCTGAGATTTAGTGGTATGTCTTTACCTCTGAATTCGTTTGATTCAGTCAGCTGAATCTTTTGCAATTCTAAGAGTTTGGCAATACATGCCTTCAGACGTACAAGATACTCCTTCATATTCCCATGACAAAAACGATCAGATCTCTGATAGTGCATAGAATTAGACTACACTTCTATAATGATATGTATTCATATCAAGAAACTGAACTATTTTGAGTCATAGAACTATTGGAAAATACTCCAACAATCAGTAACCATATAGCAATGGACTCTATTTCTTTCTCTCTCTCTCTCTCTCTCTCTCTCTCTCATATTTATATATATGTGTGTGTGTAATATCTATATAATTACGCATATATGTATAGGACCACAAGGATTCAGAAAATTAGCTCTAATGAGACTTGAATTGATCCATACCTAAAAGATAATTTATATGTATTTCAACAAAGGGGGATAGTAGGACCCTGAAATGTTCCTTAGTCTTTAGTTTGTTCAGCCCACAATTCTTTGAAGCAATTTTTAAATATTTCCTTTTTTTTTTTTTTTTTACAGATTTAAACCATCAGAAAATTGTGCTTCTACATTCAGGGCGTCTCCATATCTTTTGCTTACCACTGATCAAAGCCAACTTTCTCTCTCACTAGGTTATCACAACCTCCTATATTGTCTGCCAGTATTCGTCCTTGAATCCTTTGAGTCTATTTTCATAGCTGCTGCAGTGAGTCTTCTAAAATATAAATCATTGATGTCACATGGTGAAAGTGCATCTAATCATTCTAAATGAATTTCAAGTCTTTGCAGTGTCAAGACAAGCCCGACATACACACATCAATAACTCCAAACTCTCCCCCACCACTCCCCTTCATGTGCTATGCTTCCTCCAATTCCTCTCGCAAATGAGGCATGCTCACCTGTTGTCCCTTGAACTTTTCTTCTGTGGAATGCTCTTTCTTCAGCTATCAGTCTTTCTCTCATATACTTCGTGTCTTTACTCATTTGTCAACTTCTTTACAGTTAAAATACCTCACTAAACTTCTAAGTATCTTGAGGTATCAACCAGCTGTGCTGTTCTAGCTTTCTCTACAATGTTAGTACCACTTGACACATACTTGCTTACATTTTTTTAGTTCAACCACATGTAGCATCCCACTACATATAAGAATTATTTATTGTTCATCGGGACAATCAGAAGTCCCTAGAATGGTACCAAGCTTACATACACACAAAAAAAACTTAATACATGTATGTTGACCAAATAAAATAATACACAAAGAAGATGTCCGATTTCCATTTTCTTGAAGCCTATACCTTAATTGCAGGACACATTGTTCTTGGCCCGAATGCATCAGTTCACTGTTTAATTCCCTTCTATGAGTGAAAATGTAAGACATAAGCATTAGATATTTATGAAACACAAGGATCTTCTCTCTAAATAAATGATGCTTTTACCTATGTAACTTCTGTATACTAATATGTTTGTATCTAACTTATATCACTGCAACAACAAAGTGAGATGATTCTATGGGACCAGGGTCCCCTCTTAAATTAAGTTGAAACTTCTTTTAAAAACAGTGTGGGAGAGGGGAGGGGAATAGGAAGGGAGGGAGGAAAGGGAAATTCCTGATCCTATGAAACTATGTCATGAAAAATAGTTTTTTAAAAAAGATGAAACTTCCCAGATCGATAATAAGGATGCTGGCTAAATTACCCGTGTCTCTACAGAAGGGAGCACATTCTGACTCATGTCCAAGATGAATGGACTTAGGTGTCCTTAACACCAGTGAGACCACCCAGGTGTGATGTTAAAGAGGTTTTCAATTGCAGTGAATCACAGATCCCATAGCCAAATCAGCCCCGGGACCAGTTAACAAGCAGAATAAAACAGTTCCTCTTAAACCTTTATAAGAAAGTTCTTACTCGGTAGAAGATTTCTAACCAATACCAACAGTTAACATGCACACAGCCAGTTGCACTTTCAAGCACATTGCCCTCAACCTTTATTTTTTCTCCTCTTCTGTCTTTTTTTTTTTTTTTCAGACAGAAAAGTTTATTTGCAAAGGGACCAGGTGAGCAGGGAAGGGAGATGGAAGGGGAAAGCACCTGCAGAGAGAAAGCCGAGAGTTGGGGTGCCTCTCGAAAGAGGAGGGAGAGAGAGAGATACCTCCTCTACTGCCTTCTACTACATATTACGTAGTTCATTAATGAGACTTCAGTTTATCCTAGACATCTCTTCTAATTCATATCTAATATTCACTGTGTGCCCAATATTTCCTCTGCACACCCAGTGGGCTTCTCCTTCCTAAAATAATCAAGCAGAGTTCTTGCTACCCCCAAGAGAAACTCTCGCATCCACCTCCTTCCCAGGTCAGTAGATGGCTGATCTATCCAGCTGCCCTTATCACAACAGACAGTATCCTTGAGTCCTCTCTTCGCACACATACATGCCTGTATCAGAAACTCCTGCCAGCTCTTATTCCAAACACATTGACCCCAAGCCATTGCTCATTCCTGTTGCCTCCACCCTGGCCCCATCACCGTCATTATTTCCCTTCACTGTATCAATGGCTTCTGACTAAACCAATCTCCTGATTCCACATGGAGCAGCTCCCACCTGGTCTACTGACATGTAACACTGAAGTGAACTTATTTCTGTAAGAATAAAAGCCAGCATACCTCCAAATTAAAAGCAAGACTTCCTCAGTTAGCCCCCACCCCCCGCCACCCAGACCTTTCCTTTCACTCTCCCTAATGTCCCCTCGAGTCCATCTCGCTGGCCTCCCTGTGGCTCCTGCACACAGCAGGCAGATTCTAGCCTCCAGGGCCCTGATACCGTCACCCACTGTAGAAGATCCTTCTGTTGGGTCTGCTCACTCACCTCACCTTTTTAATGAAGGTTCTCTCAGTACTCTATTTACAGTTGAAATCCTTCATCTAGATCCTATCTTATCTTTCCTATAATAAGAAAAACTGTTGAGCATACTATGTTTCATTCATATGCAGTTTTGGTTTTATTTTCTGCACTCCTAGCTAGTGTCTGTGTTTCCTGGTTTCACTTTTGCTCCTGGCTGGAACCTGGATTGCTCAAGCAATGACTGAAGTCTGTATCTATCCTGTACTTAATAAACATTCATTGAATGACTAACAATTGTATGATGTAAAACAATTTTGAAATGTATTCCAGATTCTCACAAACTAATTTTTTCACGTCCTAACCTCAAGGTTTTCAGCTGGGTATTTAGCTAATGATCTCCTTTTCTGCCCTTAAATGATAGAGTAAACCACTAGATCCCCACGTTATTCTGTTGAGGGCATGTCAGATGACTCTATGTCCCTTATCAGCCCTCTCCTTCCTGCCCTGATACCTCTACTTCTCCTATTTGTCCCTGGTTTTCCAGCTACAGGCCATTGTTTAATTCAAAGAACTATAACGCAACACCCAATTCAAATACAAGGAAAAACCAGAATGAGATCAATAAAAACATTGAGAGAGTTTTTAAAAATATTTCAAAGAAAAAGGACAATCAAAATGAATAAGGAAAAGCCTAAAACTGGAAGACGAATGTCCTTCATACTCCACCTCCACCAAAAAAAGGAAAATGGCAACTTAACAGAAGCAGCCCTAGGAGGAAAAAGATAATACTGATCAGCATATAAGTAAGAGACAGAAGAAACAGGCAAAACACAATCTCTTCAGAGTTCCTTGCACAAAAACAAACACAGAAGGTATTTCATGAAAGAGTTTTTAGCATCGAATTTTCACCCCCTGGTTTGGGGGGTTGGTTGGTTGATTTTTGTTTCTTTGCTTCTTTGCACTTACTGGCTAAGAGGGGACAAGTAGAAGCCCTTCCTCAGCTCTGACCTCCTTTTTCAGCCTTCACTATTACCCAGTTAGACCTCAGCTGTCCGGCCCACACTCAGCCTGACCCCTAGCTGAGACCGTGGGGGTTGTACTTCTCAAAAAGGGAGAAATGGAGAATATAAATTTAGTGAAGGAGATGGCAGTTGGAAGATGAAGACTAGACCAGCAAAAACGCATCTGGGTCTACCTACGGGTCCACACCTACCTTGGCAAAGCAGAAGCCTCTCTCTAGGGTGTGGTGCTGTGTTCCACTGTCCACACAAGTACTTAACACAGAAACTGACTGAAAATGAAGCTTATGAGTCCCAGAGGATCTCACAAATTCTAATCCTGAAACAGAAGCTCCCAAGCTAACAATTAAAGGGATCCAAAGAAGGAACCATGAGCAGGGCCAGCGGGGACAGAATGAGGAAATACATTGGAGAGGCCAATGGGACCAACCTTTGCAAAGAAGAGGGTAAAAGTTTCTTCATAACATACCACACACACACACACACACACATCTCAGTACTATCCTTGTAACCCCTGGACCCTTAATAGCATCTCCTCACAGATGTGTTCTTCAGTCTCCCTGAACTGCACAATCCACACCTTTTACCTGACAATGCCAGTCTACAACAATCGGTCACCTGCAATATGCAGGAAACTGATGGGCTGCTGTACTTGAGTCACAGATGGGCACTAAACAAAATACTGGTTTATAACTTGAGGAGTGTAAGGAAAGTTCTTGGGCAAGCACAGTGACCTAGTCAGAAAAGGCATCTCCTGCAATGTTAACATCCCATATGGAAACCAATTAAAGTCCCAGCCGCTCCACTTCTGATCCAGCTCCCTGCTACGATGCCAGAGAAAAAGAGCTAAAGGTGGACAAAGTGTTTGACCATTGTCACACATATGAAAGACCCAGATGAAGCATCTGACTCCTGGCTTTGGCCTGGCACAGATGTGCCTTTTGCAGCAATATGGCAAGTAAAACAGTAACAGAAAAATCTCCGTATCTCTCTGTTTCATTCTCTCTCTCTCTCTCTCTGTACCTCTGCTTTTCAAGTAAATAAATAAATACTTCTAAAAGAAAGAAGGAAATAAAGTACTTACATTCGCAAGAGTCAGATAGGAGACCAAGTGTGCACTCAGGCATTGCAGCACACAGAGCGATTGTGCCTTTTTCCTATGCTAGATCCTATGCAGGAGAGAGGAGTGTGCATGGGTGTAAGCAAATGATGAACTGGCTCTTCTGAACTAGTTGAGGCCCATTTCAAAAGAAAAAAAAAGCCAGCAACTTATCAAAGTGATGATGATAATGAAGACACACACACATTGGTAACATTTTCTATGGCTTATGAAATTAATTCATTAAATGAGATAGAGACTTCTGAACCATGACATGAAAAGCCTGTTGTCCATAATCAGCAAGAAGTAGATACAGAACATGAGATGAATCTACAGCCTTCAGCAACCCTTAAGAATGGGGGCCAGCCCACAGCACCCCCCAGTAAGAGCGGGAATGGGGCAGACCTGGCCAGGCCAGGCCAGGCACCCACTGGCAAATGCTGAGGTGAGACAAGCCATGCCAGACTGCCATAGCACCCATCAGCACACATGAGTGTGGGAACTCCCCTGCCGGGTCACTGCTCCTGCTGATGAGCATGGGAGTTGGGGCTAGAGACAGACCAGGCAGAGCAGACCTATAACACCTGTCGGCCTACATGTGACCTAGGTTAGCAGGAGAACCAGGCTGGGCTAGCTGACTGCATTCACTGGTGCAGGCATGAAGTGGAGTAAGGGCAGGCAGGTTGGGCTTTGCCACAGTATCAGCTGGCAAGTACTGGGACTAGGTGCAAGTCCTGTCAAGCTAGACTGCAGAACCACCTGGAGAGTGCAAGACCTGGGGCAGAGAATGGGTCCAGTGGGGAGGCCGTGAGCACCTCTCTGATGGGCTGTAATTCCCAGTGGTGAGAATGAGAACCAAGACTGTGTGCTTACACGGATGAACAGGTGGTGGCACCCGCTGCCATGAGTGTGTGCAGGAAGGTGGAGTTGGTTGGGTTTAATTAGACTTAAATGCCCGGTGATGTATACCAGATCTCAATGGGATGTGGGACAGACCGGACCAGTCCATTGCACATGCTGGCAGGAACAGGAACCAGAGCAGGGTGGCAGTTCAGTGGGGGTTGCTGGGGATCACTCTGATTGGGCTGCAGCTCCCCCTGGTGTACGTGAGGGCTGAGCATGTGTCGGGCATGGCTGAGATGATCTACAGCACTCATCGGTTTAAAGGGGAAGGAGGGCAGAACAAAATGATTGACTACCCCCAGAGAAGAATGGAGATCTTCTTCTCTGTCTCTCCTCTTCTCTGTATATCTGACTTTCCAATAAAGATAAGTAAAATCGAGTGTGGGCGTGGCCTCTCCGTGTCAGGAGGCGTGCTGGCTGGGAGCTCTGAGGCTGCAGCTGCTCTTTGGCATCCTAAACAGCTTCAGTGGCCAGGAGCGCGTCGCGCCCTTCACCCTCGGGTACCACATCTTCCTCAAAAATAAAAAAGGACAACACGTAGCTTCGTTTCATGGTGTTCCAGTTTATGCTGACAAGGACGTGTGCTGGTCTGACGCGAAAATGGAAATTACTACCAAGGACCCTTTAAAGCCAATCGATGTGAAGAAAGGAAAACTGCGATACGTGGCCAACTTAATCTCTTACGAGGAATACATCTGGAACTACGGCGCCATCCCTCAGACTCGGGAAGACCCAGGACGCAATGATAAGCATACGGCTGTTGTGGCAGCAATGGCCCAATTCATGTGTGTGTGAAACTGGGAGTAAAGAGTGTGCAACAGGTGAAATGATCAAGGTGAAAGTTCTGGGCATATTGGCTATGATTGACGAAGGCGAAAGCGACTGGAAAGTCATTGCTATTAATGAGGACAATCTTGATGAGACCAGTTACAATGGAAGGGCCCAGTGTGGTAGCCTAGCAGCTAAAGTCCTCACCTTGTACATGCCGAGATCCCATATGGGCACTGGTTCATGTCACACCCTCCCCACTTCCCATCCAGCTCCCTGATTGTGGCCTGGGAAAGCAGCCGAGGATGGCCCAAAGCCTTGCGACCCTTCACCTGCATGGGAGATGCAGAAGAGGCTCCGGGCTCCTGGCTTCAGATTGGTGCAGCTCCGGCCCTTGCGCTCAGTTAGGGAGTGAATCAATAGATGGAAGATCTTCCTCTCTGTCTCTCCTCCTCTCTGTATATCTCACTTTCCAATATAAATCTTTTTAAAAATGAAACATGGAAAGAACATTTAAGAAAATGAGTGTATAGAAAGAATATGACTCTCGCTAGGGCATATGGGAATGTGTGGTTCTTGCTTCACTTTTGTTTGTGCTCGAATTTTTTTTTAAATACTTCAATATTCACAGGACACTAGCTTTTGCCAACTTTCTTACCAAATCGTTTCCCAGCAAGTTGCCAGTTTGCTCCTTAGGAAATAGTAAGGTGTATTTGTGGCAACTCTGTTACAATCAAGTAGGTCAACTTGTCTGTTTTGGGAAAGACTGTATGTGTTTATGTTGTTGCTTAAATTCAAGCTGAAATTTTCATAACAGCACACTGTATCCCGCCACAGAAAACCCCGGGAGGAGTAACAGCTGCTGCCACGGACGAGCACTGAGACCCTTGACCACCTCCACCCAGAAAAGAGCCCTGGGCGGTGGCAGGGAAGCAAGAGCCCAATCAGGGAAGATAACAAGAAGGGCGTGGAAGTTGAAGTTCATTTTTTTTTTTTCTTAAAGATGTAATATTAGACACAAGAAATTGTCTTGGGCCCGGCGCGGTGGCACAGTGGTTAAGGTCCTCGCCTTGCACACCCGGGATCCCATATGGGCGCTGGTTCTATCCCAGCAGCCCCGCTTCCCTTCCAGCTTCCCTGCCTGTGGCCTGGGACAGCCCAAAGCTTTGGGACCCTGCACCTGCGTGGGAGACCCGGAAGAGGCTCCTGGCTTCGGATAGGCATAGCATCGGCCGTTGCGCTCACTTGGGGAGTGAATCATCGGACGGAAGATCTTCCTCTCTGTCTCTCCTCTCTGTATATCTGCCTTTCCAATAAAAAAATAATAATAAAAATAAATCTTTTAAAAAAAAAGAAATTGTCTTAGTTGTGATGGGTTGTTTTGTGTGTTCGTGGGTTTGGTTTTTTTTGTTTGTTTTTGTTTTTGCAGTTGTTATTACAATGTCATTCACCTTGATCTAAACTAGGTGGTTCTTTTTTTTTTTTTAAGATTTATTTATTTTTATTACAAAGTCAGATATATAGAGAGGAGGAGAGATAGAGAGGAAGATCTTCTATCCGATGATTCACTCCCCAAGTGAGCACAACGGCCGGTGCTGTGCTGATCCGAAGCCAGGAGCCAGGAACTTCCTCCAGGTCTCCCTCATGCGTGCAGGGTCCCAAGGCTTTGGGCTGCCCTTGACTGCTTTCCCAGGCCACCAGCAGGGAGCTGGATGGGAGGTGGAGCAGCTGGGATTAGAACCGGCGCCCATATGGGATCCCGGCTCATTCAAGGCAAGGACTTTAGCTGCTAGAGATCTGAGCTGAGTGCTGAAATGTAGATCCAATGGGCAGAAAATAGTCCAGACTACTCCATCTTTCCTATTTACTGTCCTCTCATCTATAAAATGACAAAAATAATAGCAGCTTCTCCGGAGATTGATATGATAGCAAAATAAATAAAATCTTTGAAAATAAGTATGGGCCCAACACACAGAAAGACTGTGTACCTGTTGTAACCTTCTACAGTGGGGTTACATCCGTATGACTCACTGTAACTTGAAAATAACATATCAAAAATGTATTTAATATACCTAACGTAGTAGCAGAATAGCTTATCCTACACACTTCAGAACAGTTACATTAACCTATAGTTGGAAAAAATCATCTAATACAAAGCTGATAAATATTAAATAATTCATGAAATTTGCTGAGTATTTGCATCTGAAAATTGCTGGTCGCTTGGTTCAGGATCTTGTGGCTGACCATTAACTATGGTGCACTGCCAGTGCCCAGCATTTCAAAAGAATATTATAAGACACAGTGCTAGCCTGGAAATAGGGATTTAGCTTGATGTACTACAGCCATCTTGATTCTAACTTCTTTTGCCTTCTGGTCTTCCAAATTCCCGTGGAATAAACAAAGTCATTAAGTGTTCTGCCTGCTCTCTGACACCGGGGTGTTTTTATATGCTGTCACAGTAGCCAGTGAGGTAAAGTCGGCTAAGACCAACCAAGCTCTCACCTGAGTATGTGTCTTTAAGAAATTCCCCTAGGACTGAAGTGGAAATCAACCTGTTTATCAAGGGTGGCCTGCCACATGCATAAGCTAAAAGACAGATAAGGAGAGGGATGAAAGGATGAGATTTAGAGCACAGTACCGTTTGCAGAGATCACGGCTTGTAAGCATCCTGAACTAGCATATACCTCAAAAGGGCAGACATGTGGAGAGTGAAATAATTAAGATTCAATAAGGGATTCATAATGACATTGACAAAAATGAACTGGGTCATCTAATGAGCCTGGTGCTTAAAGCCCTAAATCAAAAGGGGCCAACACAATAAAGTGTCAGGTTAGTCCTTCGCCTACAGTGCCGGCATCCCATATGGATACTGGCTCATATCCCAGCTGCTCCATCAATCCAGCTCCCTGCTTATGACCAGACAAAGCAACAAAGGATGGATCAAGTTCTGTTGGAACCCTGAACCCAGTTGGGAGACCTGGAAGAAGCTCCTGGCTTTGGATTGGCTTAGCTGTGTTAACTGTGGCTGCTACAGCATTTAGGGAATGAACCATCACATATCATATGAGCCATCTTTTCCAACTGTCCTTCAGGGTAACTCAAAGGAGAGACTCATCATCTTGGTCTGATCTCATCCTGAGGAAAGACAGAATGCTTGGCAGAGATATTAGAAACAGATAAACCCAAATATCAAGACAACTCAGAGTTTAATAACCGGCTGTGGAAATGGACTCAGATGCGTGAATGCCTGATTTGCGGTCGGTGAGTATGGTCCCACAGTCTGAGCATCCCATGGTTTCCTGGTCCAAGCAGCTCTGGAAGTGAATTCACATGGATTTCCAAATGAGCACAGACCCAACTAACCCAGCTCTCTGTCACTTTCTGTTCTAAATGTGTAGGAGCAACTGTTGTGGCCTGGGTTTGGGCTAAGTAATTATTTCCTAGGTTCCTGCCATTCACTGCCCCAACATGATGTGGACCATGTTCAGGTAAAATGAGCCGAAAAGCAAAAGGGTAAGGCAGAGAGTTTGCTACCATTTGTTCTTAGAGCAAGGTATTACCTCTCAGGAAGCAAGAGAGTGTGGGGAGGAGAAGGCCAGGAGCCTGAGCACAGGGGAGTTGAACAAAGAGAAAATTCAACCAATGATGCTCGGATACACTCAACCAAATGGGCGAGCACCTCCCTACACAGGGTCCCATAGGACTTGAGAGGGGAGTGGCTGCCTACCCAGGCAACTCCATCCTCCCACTCCCCAGTGCAAGGTAATGAAAGTACACCTTTTCTGACACATGGATAGGCAAAAAGTATTACACAGGCAGGGGAGGTGCAGGCTTCCAGACTCATGACCCTGAACTAGCAGCCTGCCTATCCCATATCACAACCAGCCCTGGAAAATCATTTCTTTCCCAAATCATACAAAATGACACAGGAGTATGCTGCTTATGAAAATATTCAGAGTTTCCTTTTGAAGTTTGGGATCTACCTCTATGCTAAGCTAGAACCTGAGTACTGAAAGACATTGTATAAACTGAATTTTGTGAGCCCCACTCTCCAGTTCATGTGTTGACTATCTCTGTTTGTCAGAATGTAACTATATTTGCAGCAAGGGCATTTAAGGAGGGGATTAAGTTAAAATGAGGCTGTTGCAGTGGGCCATAACCCAGTCTGACTGATGGCCTTCTAAGGAAAAAAAAAAAAAAAAAAACAGGTCCCACAGGAAGACACTTAGTTTGCTCCTGCACAGATCAAAGTTCATGTGAGAACATAAAGACAAGGTATCTGAGACCTCCCTCCGAATAGACCAGATCTGCTGACACCTTGAACCCAGGCTAGCAAGCAGAACAGTGAGAAAATAAATACCCTTTGGAAAGTCATCCAGTCAGTCATATTTTGATATGACAGCTCAATAAATTAAGAGAGACATTTTCATAGGCAACAGTAACACTCCCAGATCCAGTTCCAGGGTGGAGTCCCACAGGAAGTACATACAGCCTCCAGGTCCAAAAAAACTTGGGTAGTTGATTAGCTGGGGCTCACAGAGTTCATTTACTCATTCAGGAGATGGGTCTAGAACCCCACCTGTTCAAAATGACTGTTTGATGTCTCCAAGAAGATGTCATCACCCTCAGCTTTCTTGGCACCTTCTCTGTCCTTTTGCCTCAATTTCACCCTATCCAGAACACAGTACTTCTATTCAGTTGTTTTGGGAAATGAGTAAGTACACAAAGCTCTCTCCCATTCGCAGATCACCCCTGGAAGGAGATGGCCCTCACGATGCTTCCCATTAAACAGCCCATCCAAGAGCACAGTGCAGGACAGGAGCAGTGCTAGGAAAAAGCGGGGGTGCCAGAAGGAAGGAATCCCACGTACACATCTCCTAGAGAGAAGGTCCAGCTGAAGGTGGCTGTTTTTGCTTCTGTAATGGCTACAGTGCTGCTGTCCTGCGCTTTGGAGCCCCAGCAGGTTCCTCCTGAAACAATTGCAAAGAATATCAGAGAGCATTGGCTTCTGTCCAGCTCCAGAAACTTAGATCCTGTCCCATTGGGAGCACCCAATGAGCTCAGCCAGTGTCCACTGGGGAGAGACTCCCCCTCAAGCTGATTTGTAGGTGGAGGAAGTTCCTTGGTGCCGCCAGGGAGCCTATTATGTATGGTTCAGAGGGATGAACCCGTCCCTTCCCCTAAGTAGCCTGGGAATAGCCGTGAACTCTTGTTAGAAACTTTCTGGTTAACAAGCCCTGGAGGGATGTTCAGAAAGTTGCTGCTCTCTAAGCAAGGGAACCCAAGGGAAAATTACGGAAAGGGATAGTTAGAGTGACCTTGCCTGTGTCCTGTGTTCCCACCTGGGGAGATTAAAACAGCTCTGAAAGTCCCTGGCCCTGAGGTGCTGTATACATTTTTTCTTTCTTAATAGACAAACAAGAGATATTAAGGCTCCAGAAAATGTCCTAATGAACACATTCATTATTTTCATAGTTATCACTAACCCTGCTGTCTCTCAGCAGCTGTGTCCTCTCAACACTTCCACGTTTGTCTTTCATTGTTTTCTTAATGCTTGGCCGCTCGTCCTAGGCTGTTCTTTTTAAATGAGAGAGAGAGAGAGTGTGTGTGTGTGTGTTTGTTGTGTGTGTTGGTATATCTGGCTTTCCATTGTTCCTCATCCCCAAGGAGTGGGATCCTCTGTGGGTTTTTTTCCTTCCTATTGCTCCCTAAGCATGAAAGAGAGCCCGCTTTGGCTCTTTTGTTGATTCAGGGAGCATTTCCATAACCCTTACTTTGTGCTTGCAGGTGTATCAGTTCATTTAGTCCTCACCACCACCTTACGACCCAACTCTGCACTAGGGAACAAGGACTTGCAGACTGTTATGGAGAGAGAGATCACACTGGACACAAGTGTAAGGAGGAGTGTTTATTGGCCAAGCTTAGCGACAGCAGCCCTCATTATACTTCAGGAGCCACTATAATGCCCAACTGAAGTAAGCCTTTTTTTTTTTTTTAAGCTCTCCAAAACTGAGAGTGGTTAACTGAACTGACTGCCTTCCAACTGCCCTAATTTCCCATCAGTGGGTCTGACCCCTTGCATCCCAATGGGCCCAACTTCCCACTCATGCAGCTGACTCCTCATAGCAGTTCATGTGGGAAGAGGCAGAATGGGCTGGGTGCGTGGAGCCACTACAGCCCAAAGTTTCCATGTAGTTGAGACATACAGTCATCCTAACAAGCTTGTCCACTACTACAAAGCACTATCACTCAACTGCACCCCATCACACATGAAGTGTAGTTAAAACTTAGACAGTGGATAGAGGAGCTGATGTTGATGGGACAGGCTCTTGTAGAGTGTCACACACACTCTGGAGTGTCCTGTAATGTCAAGTGCCCACAAGCAAAACCTTTTATAGTTTAGAAAGACAAATGCGGGAAATAAGAAGAGCCAGTTCATCATTTGCTTACACCCATGCACACTCCTCTCTCCTGCATAGGATCTAGCATAGGAAAAAGGCACAATCGCTCTGTGTGCTGCAATGCCTGAGTGCACACTTGGTCTCCTATCTGACTCTTGCGAATGTATGTACTTTATTTCCTTCTTCCTTTTAGAAGTATTTATTATTTATTTACTTGAAAAGCAGAGGTAGAGAGAGAGAGAGAGAGAGAGAGAGAATGAAACAGAGAGATACGGAGATTTTTCTGTTACTGTTTTACTTGCCATATTGCTGCAAAAGGCACATCTGTGCCAGGCCAAAGCCAGGAGTCAGATGCTTCATCTGGGTCTTTCATATGTGTGACAATGGTCAGACACTTTGTCCACGGTTAGCTCTTTTTCTCTGGCATCGTAGCAGGGAGCTGGATCAGAAGTGGAGCAGCTGGGACTTTAATTGGTTCCCATATGGGATGTTAACATTGCAGGAGATGCCTTTTCTGACTAGGTCACTGTGCTTGCCCAAGAACTTTCCTTACACTCCTCAAGTTATAAACCAGTATTTTGTTTAGTGCCCATCTGTGACTCAAGTACAACATCCCATCAGTTTCCTGCATGTTGCAGGTGACCGATTGTTGTAGACTGGCATTGCCAGGTAAAAGGTGTGGATTGTGCAGTTCAAGGAGACTGAAGAATACATCTGTGAGGAGATGCTATTAAGGGTCCAGGGGTTACAAGGATAGTACTGAGATGTGTGTGTGTGTCTGTGGTATGTTACGAAGAAACTTTTCTTTTTGAAAGATTTATTTATTTTATTGGAAAGGCAGATGTACAGGGAAGAGGAGAGACAGAGAGGAAGATCTTCCGTACAGTGATTCACTCCCAAAGTGGCCATAACGGCCGTTGCTTTGCCAATCCGAAGCCAGGATCCAGGAACTTCTTTCTGGGTCTCTGCTTTTGTATGATTAGATCTGCTCCTATAGAAAAAAGCAGATAATGGCCGAGCCTATAATAGTGATAAATTTCATTTTTACAAGTGGACTATCTCATTAGAGGCATTCCTTATAATCCTCAAGGACAAGATATTGTTGAAAGTACACATTTAACACTAAAATATCAATTATTAAAGCAAAGGGGGAGAATATATAGTCATGAATCACCTGATGTACAGTTAGCTCAGGCTCCTTATACTTTCAATCTTTAAAATGCTGATGCAGGAAGCCAGATGGCAGCAGCTGGGGTACCCACCTATTCCACACCCCATCACAGCCAGTTTGGTGGGAAATCCAGCTACAGGGAAATAGAATCCTAGGGAAATCATAATACAGGAAGGAGGATATGCTTATGTTTCTACAGGAGCTGGACGACAGTATAGCTGCTTGGTGAATAAAACCTAGACACGGTCCACAGGATGAGATCTCATGAAAGAATTCCGAAGAAGGTCATTGGCAATGAGAAACACAAAAAAAGGTGACCCCACCAATCTGGGCACAAATCGAAGACCCACCCAAGACACTGAGAACGTGGCTGACAGCCAAGGCCAACCACACATAGCTGCTACTTCATTTGTACCAATGTTAGCTATAATTCAATCTACTATAACTGTTGAGATGATTTGTGAAATAGAAGAAAAAAACACATTTCTGTAGACAAGGGTTCTTCGTTGATTTTGCTATGTAATACCTTTATTTTGAATCTCAAATCCCATAGTATGGTTTAAAAATGGTAAAGAAATTTACAGACAAAAAAAAAGAAATTTACAAACTAAAAAGGGAGCTGGATGATATCATTTAAATGATCAACCCAAAAGAAATAACAAAGATTTTCTTTATTGGCAAATTATTTTCTCATCCTAAGGATAATGGAGTTTATTAAAAGGCATTTTTAATGATATTATCTATGCTCAAATTAATGTATTTGTGACAATGAAGGAATAAACTATTATATTAATCCCTACTCATAATTTTTGAGTACATATAGCACCCTTAGTCTTGAATGAAACATTTGTGTGTGAGCGATAACTCAAAGATATTAACCAAAAGCTTTGTAGTGTTAGTATCTTCTTCATCATTATTTTTTCAGATGACTAAACATAATAGTTTACATTTAACTGAGAGTAGCAATTCGTCTGTATTCCCATTTGTTAATTTTCCTATCACTTTTACATCATATAATGATTTCAATTTTACATCTTGTAATAAGCCCCAGCCTCATACTTACTCTCAAGGTAACTGACTTGAAATATTGTAAATCAGTAAATATGTGAAGGGGATGGGCTTTTCTTTCTGGAAATATGTCTTTTTTTCACTTTGCTTCCTTAGTCAGGGCTGTGTTCAGCGGGTCAGGTGATTCCACTGTTGACTTCTCCTTTTTATGCAATTAATAAGAAAACTAACAATTGGTGGACACTATCTCCAGACTATGGTGATAATTTATCATTGGTTAGCCTCGCTCAGGCTGCAGTTCTGGATAGTTTTATACCAGTTCTAGTTTTAGCTGTTAAGGTTTCTAGGGAACTAAGTCAGCTGCAGTGAATTTTATCCAAGGCTGTTAACATTGCTGCTATGTAAGCATCCTATGTAAGGGATGCATTAAGTCAAATAAAGGAAGGGGTGTTACAAAGTCATGCTGCCATTGGCTATTCGTTACCAAAGGATCATGACCATTGTGACGACCTGGATTAAGCTGTTGCCTGGGACACTCATATCCTATTTATGTGGCTTCATATGTGCTCTGACTACTCTGCTTCTGATATCGCAGAGGATGGCTCAAATTTTGGGATCCCTGCCACTCATTTGGGAGATGCAGTCTGAGTTCTAAACTCCTGGCCTCTAATTCTAGCTTCCTGTTCATGTATGTCTGTCGTGGTAGACATTAGCTCATAGCTCAAGGACTTGGGTCCCTGATTCACATGAAAAACCTGGATTGGAGTCCAGTGTGCGGGCTTAGTACTGTCTGAAGCCTGAACGTCATAGGCGTTTGCGGAATGAACCAACAGATGGAAGATCTGTCTCCATATCCCGTCTTCCCCTTCCCTTCAAAAAAACTGTCCCAACCAAAAGAATCACGCCGCGATCATCACATTAGGTGAACGGCACACCAAGTAATTTTTCACTGGAATGCAGCAGTGAACACACTTCATTCTACTGGATAGTCCTTCCTCTGAATTTCCCAAAGTGTGGGTCCCATAACCAGGAATTGGTATTGTTCATATTCTAGAATTCAAGCTGGCATTCAAATGAAGTTTGGAAAGAGACATATCTAACTTTGAAAACGTAATTCAAGTCTGTATCTACAGCAGATAACAACTAAGAACATAGCTGTATTGTTGCAGGGAAAAGTCAGTTAAAAAATAATCTGGAGATTCGTTCCCTAATATCGACAGTTGTGGATTTGATGTGATTTGTTTTTTTCTCCCTATAGATTTTTTTCCTGGATTTGGTCACTTTTTAAAAGTTAATTCTTCTAATCAAGATGGGGAAAAAAAAATCCCTGTAGTGTGCAATAAGGTGTTTTGATATCTTATCTAGGAAATTTGTTTAATGAGCTGAGACAGCACACAGCAGAAGTGTGTGCACGGGATCGCTAGAGAAACACGTAACAGAGCCAACAACAACAACAAAAAAAAGCTATGACTTT